>NC_092082.1:51620916-52988416 GCF_043229965.1 Drosophila suzukii | reverse complement strand
GATGACATTCTCGTAATTCTGAAGTCATCGGTTCGATCCGCAATTTCAAAGCGCGCCTCACAGCTTCTTTCGCACTCAACCTTTGCTGACGGCATCACTCCGGAAGTTTTCGGCCCCCAGCAGCGTCAGCCTCGACATAGGGCAGCATTGCTGCCCCCACTGGAGCTTCCAAAATTCGCTTGAGGTTATGCAAATTGGACTGACTTTTGTTCTATGTTTACCACGATCATAGATAGTCATCCGGATTTCACCAACGTAGAAAAGCTGCAGCATCTACAATCATGCCTGAGGGACGCAGCGTTGGATACTATTCGCTCATTGGAAATTTCGGATGGCAACTACGCAATTGCTTTAGATTTGCTGCAAAATAGATTTGATAACACCAGCTTACAAAAAAAAATTTATAAAATACGCCTTTCAGGAAACCTTTGTTTTCCTGATTAAGAAAAGGGCACTTAACATTTTTTCTATGGTACCAATTTTTATTTAAGCGTAAAAAACGTATTTCGCACTTTTTTATTTTCTAACTCGAGTTGTGATAAACCGAATTCGGTCATCAAAGACTCATTTTACAGGTAATAGAATGCCCTTTAAATTTCTTATACACATCTATGAGTTCCATTCAATAGTTTAAAAGCTACACTTCGCCAAATTTGAAAAATTTGGAAAAAATGGAAAAACGCTGGCATAAATGGCTTCTTTAAAAATACACGCCTAAAAACCGAAATTAGTTTTATGTTGGTTTCTTGAAGGCTGAACCTTAACGGAGAATATGCGCCGTTGATCACGATTGGTTGATCACGATTGGTTGATCACAATTGGTACCATAGAAAAAATTTTAAGTGCCCTTTTCTTAATCAGGGAGATGTAGCTTACCGGAAAACAAAGGTTTCCTGAAAGGCGTATTTCATCAATTTTTTTTGGTAAACTGGTGTAATCGTATTTGTATATTCTGTAATGATACGGGGCATTCCATTTCTTATTGTCAGAATTTTAAAATCCTGTCTCCTGCGAATAGGCTTCAAGAAGCGAAACGGCTCGGTCTTTGCATAAATTGTCCTAAGGTTGGACATCAGGTTCGGCAATGCAACTCCAGTAGTTATCGTGCATGCGGATCTAAGCACCACACCCTGCTTCACCTGGGAAACTCACCGTGCTTTCCTTCACAAGAAGGAGCACAGCTTCAAGAAGCACTTCCCTCTGCCTCACCCTCTGCACTGCCTTCCACTTCGACTGCTCTTATTGCACAGGAGTTTAGTAATGATATTGTGCTCTTAGCAACGGCTAGCATTTTAGTAAAAAACCGTTCTGGTGTTTTCGTTCCATGTCGAGCTCTACTCGATTCGGGCTCCCAACTGCATCTTATAACGTCCCGATTCGCAAATCAGCTTCAAGTAAAGAAAATAAAATCTTCAGCATCTGTAACTGGAATAGGAGATTCCAGTTTTGTGACGGACGTTCACTCGGTCAATATTAAGATTCAGTCCCGAACTTCTGAATACTCAGCCAACATTACCGCGGCGATTGCTCCGAACATAACAGAGCGACAGCCTAACTTCAACGTCGACATTGGCAGCTGGAACATACCCAAAAATATACAGTTAGCTGACCCAAGGTTTTATGCTCCCCAGCGGGTCGATCTTTTAATCGGAGCCAGCCTCTTTTTCGAGATGTTGTGCGTTGGCCAAATCAAGCTCCCACCTAGATTACCCCTAATTCAAAAGACGCGTCTGGGTTGTGTTGTTTCTGGAGGTTATGGCCTTTCCAATGGCTCGGCTTTAATGTCGTCTCAAGATGTTTTTCTCGCTAGTAGAGAGAATAGTTTCGATCGGTTAGATGATCTTCGTCGGCGATTTTGGGAGGTGGAAAGCTGCAAAGAAAGAATTAGACTGTGAAGCGTTTGCCAGCTGGTGATTATTATGTTCGGCTGCCTGCCAAGTTCAATCTAGATCTTTTGGGAGAGTCCTACCAGCAAGCTTATCGAAGATTCTTGTCCCTAGAGAGAAAGTTCAATCGTCAGCCAGCCTTGAAGGCTCAATATGCAGCATTCATAAAGGAATACCTCGATCTAGGACATATGTCATCAGTTTCGGCCGCTGACATCGGATTGTGCCGATACTTCTTGCCTCATCATTGCGTCATAAAGGAAGATAGCTCCACTACAAAGCTTCGCGCAGTTTTTGATGGATCGGCGGTCAGTTCCTCAGGCTATTCTCTCAACGATGTTCTGATGGCAGGCCCTGTTATTCAGCGTAAGCTGTTCCAGATTCTTCTTCGGTTTTGTTCACACCCAGTAGCAATCACAGGAGACATTTGCAAAATGTACCGTTGTGTTAGGGTTCAGCCTGAGGACAGCCATTTGCAATGCATTTTGTGGAGGGACTTCCCCCAGGACCAATAGCGGGCGTTTAAGCTAGACACCGTTACTTATGGCACGAAGCCAGCATCATTTCTGGCTGTGCGAGCTATGCATCAGTTGGCAGCAGACGAACATACAACGTTTCCGCTTGGGGCTGAGGTCATTGGTCGCGATTTTTATGTGGATGATTTGATATCTGGAGCCATGTCCAAGGAAGAGGCAGTCATCATTATGGATCAGGCATCAAAACTTCTAGACAAGGGAAAATTCAAGGTTAGAAAGTGGTGCTCAAATGTGTCGGCTGTTTTGGATGGAGTTGCGGACAACGATACGGAGTCCTATTTGAAGTTTGATGATGGCACTCATTTTGCAAAAACCTTGGGTCTCGCTTGGGATCCAGTTTCTGACCAACTATTGATTTCCTTTTCGGTCTTACATCAAGCCCCTGCAGGCGATCTGTCCTGTCTGCAATAGCGCGATTTTACGATCCTCTCGGGTTGGTTGGACCTGTGATCACAAAATCGAAAATTTTCCTTCAACAACTGTGCAAGGAGAAGTCATCCTGGGATGAAAGCCTTCCTGAGTCACAGAATACGGAATGGAGTGCTATATGTAAGATTAAGCATGCGTCATTTCCTCGGCTGTTTCGTTCTCCAAATTCTGAGAGTGAAATTCATGGATTTTGTGATGCCAGCATAGAAGCATATGGTGCGTGTGTCTACATCGTTTGCAACGGCCGATCTCAATTACTTTGCTCAAAGTCAAGGGTAGCCCCCTTGAAAACACTCACTGTGCCCAAGTTGGAACTGTGTGGGGCGGAACTCCTCTCTAGGCTCATCGCAGAAGTGACTGGGACGAGTGCATTTGAGGGGAAGGTTTACTGCTGGAGCGACTCTGCTGTTGCGCTTTCATGGATCCGAGACGAGCCGTCCAGATTTAAAATTTTTGTAGCGAACCAAGTAGCTGCCATTCAAGAGCTAACTGAGTCAGTGGAGTGGCGATATGTTCCAACTCCTTTAAATCCAGCTGACATTCTCTCCCGATGTGCATTTCCTGCTGAGCTCAACGAGTCTCCTCTCTGGGCTCATGGACCAAAATTCCTCTGTGGCCCCAATGCTGACTGGCCAACCCCAATCACTCCTTAAGCCAACGCTTGAGGTGCGCCGGAGGATTCTACTAACAAAATCTTCATACGAAGACATAGTGGCCAGTTCCAAATTTGCCAATTCCTTTGCTGCCCTTCAAAGAATTTTCGGATACGTCCATAAGTTTAGTAATCGCATCCATCGCCCTACACTCACGGTGTCTGACCTTTAAGGCGGTACGCTGCTGTTACTTTGTCTTGTCCAGCGCTCACATTTATGGGATGACATCAAATCATTGCAGTCAAAGGGAAAGGTGCACTCCTCCAGCTCGCTCGCATCTCTTTCGCCATTTATTGACCAATTTGGGCTTCTTAGAGTGGATGGCCGGTTGAGGATTTTTTCTCTGGACTTTAATGGGCGTCATTCAATTATATTACCACGGAGTCATTCGGTCACTATTGCCATTATTGCTCATTTTCATGAACGCAATCTGCACACTGGGCCACGGGCATTACTCGGCATAATTCGATCCCTATATTGGCATATTGGGGGGAGGAAGACGGTTATGAAGGCGGTAAACAAATGTCCTAGATGCTTTCGAATGAAGCCTCGAGTAGTGGAGCATATCATGGCGGATCTTCCAAAGGAGCGACTTGATGGATCTCACGCGTTCGAAGTCACTGGCATTGATTTTTGCGGGCCGTTTTTCTACAAGTCAGAGTTCGCGGCCCGCAAGCCTCCAGTAAAAGGCTACGTTTGTGTCTTCATTTGTTTCGCCACGAAGGCTATTCATTTGGAGTTAATCAAGGATTTCTCTACAGTATCGTTTCTTCACGGCCTCAAACGATTTATATGCACTCGAAGAGGGCCGCGGCAGATTTGGTCTGATAATGCAACCAACTTTGTTGGCGCTCGCAATGAGCTGCTCAAACTAAGGCGCCTATTCCTCAGCAGTGATCACAAGAGAGCTACGTTGGTTTTGCCTAGCGGAGGCTATTGATTGGTGTTTCATTCCTCCTAGGTCGCCACACTTTGGCGGTCTTTGGGAAGCGGCTGTGAAGATCGCTTTTAGCCTTTGAGGAGTTGCGGACCCTGGTGTGTAACATTTCGGCGGTTGTTTATTCTCGACCATTAGTCTCGATTTCAGAAAACCCAGCTGATCTAGATGTATTAACCCCAGCACATTTTTTGAATGGTGGTCCGCCTTCCTCTTTCGTCGAGCCGGACGTGTCCAGTCTTAACTTCAATCGCTTGGATGGATGGCAACGCGTGGCTTACTTGCAGCAGATCTTTTGGTCCCGATGGAAGGAAGAATACCTAACATAACTGCAGCAGCGCTCCAAGTGGCGCACCCCAAAACCTGGCCTGGCGATGAGATAGTTCTGGTCAAGGACGAAAACTTGCCTCCCATGAAGTGGCCCCTAGCCAAAGTGATCGAGCTTCTGTTCGGTGGAGATGGGGTTGCTCGAGTTGCCGTTCTGAAGACAGCATCAGGAGTGACAAAGCGAGCAGTAAACAAGCTGTGTCTGCTTCCCCTTAAGGATGATGTTGAAACCCAGGCTTCCAACGGGGGGAGTATGTCGGGTCACGCAGCCGCATCAGCTAGTTAACTTATTTCGATCTCTTATATTAATTGCATCGCGAAAGGTAGCTCTCTCTAGCTCTAGCTCTCTCGTTTTTTGTGTACTTGCATTCTTGGGCCCAGCATTCGGCTGGCTGTCCCTTTGTAAAATCAGTACGAATTCTGATCTCGACATTAAATGCATTCTCGTCTCGCCTGCTGTACTCTCTCTCGCTAATAAATTGTTAAGAAGCCTAAAGCAACCTGAATTTCGTATTTTAATTTAACAATAACTAATAAAAAAGCTTATTAGTTCAACACAGGGCTAACAATTAATGTGCAGAAAAGTAGATTTTGCGTACCCGAGGTCCATTACCTAGGTCATATAGTTGGCTACGGCACCATTAGTATGGATTCAGCAAAGATTGAGGCGACTAAAGACTATCCAGTACCTAAGTCCGTGAAGCAGTTGCGCAGGTTCCTAGGTATGCATCCCCGAAGTGGTTGATGACCCAAGCCGATCTCAGTAGCAGACTCGCTAGGTGGGCCTTGAAGCTGCAAGTATATTCCTTTACAGTTAAACACCGAAAAAGTTTACAGAACATAGTTCCCGATGCGCTGTCCCGATTGTTTACCGAAGACTGTTCGGAAATGGCAGCTATAGATGCATTCGACTTACAATCCGAACACTTTGACTTCAAAGAATATACATCCATAAGGGCTAAAATTAGCTCAACTCTAAATCAATCACCGGACCTTAAGGTCGTAGGAAAGCAATTTTTTCGTCGCACGGAACATCCAATCGGTGAGAAAATAGCCGATCAAAAGTATTAGAAGCTCTGAATCCCAAATAGCCTAGTACCAACCAAGCGACGCGCAGGAACACCCGTTATCAGCGCTCGGTGGCATTAAAAAGACCCTTGACCGAATTCGTGCTAACTGCTTTTGGCCAAATGTTCTGAAAGATGTTAGGAAATATGTAAATGTGTGTGAAATTTGTAAATGCACTAAGCATCCAAACAAGGCTTTAAGACAGCCTTTGGCTCGGTCCGGGGAAATTGAAATGTTTTTTCAGAAAATATATGTAGATTTTATGGGCCCTATCCAAGATGTAAAGCGGGAAATATTGACATTCTTGTGGAGTTAGATTACCTATCAAAATTTCCTTCTATTAATCCGAAAAAGAAATTTACCACAGATGAGATTTTGCTTTACATTAAGGAGGAGGATCTATTCCACTGCTTTGGAGTGCCTGAGGTATTGTAACGTGGGCATATTAGTGCCCGAGTCCTGACAAGGACTTGGGCCGAGGGAGAGGCGTCCGATGTTCAGGCACCATTTGCCGGCATAAGCTACGTCGTATTCGGGTCGTGGGATCTTGGTAAGCCTCTCTCCTCTCCAACATAACGAGAAAAAATATTAAAAGTGCCTGGAAAATAATATTAGTCATCAAGTTCGTCAGTCATCAGTCCACACTGCCCAACAAGCTTAGCTGTCGCTTATCGCAATACGATCGGGCTGTGTTTTGGCCATATTCCCTCCCCTTCACACATTCGTGTGCCAATGGATCGCCGCGGGCCGCGCAATACGATTCCCTATTGTCAAGGTTGTCCGTCGAAAGTTATGTCATTGTTCTTGACCTACTCCACTCCTCGCGTCAGCACACCCCCGTTGTTAGAGTTCTAGCACACCATGGTTTCGAATTATTTTTCACATTATAAATTTATGTCGGCGTGTGCCGGGATTGAATAACATAATATTAGCTAATTCATATAGGGATTAAATTAATTGACAATTATTGTATTAGCGGAGAGTATCGACTTTACCACCTGTGAAGGTGCACACATCAGCAAAATGCTGACTATTCACGACTACAAACGTCGTTCAGAGGGCTCTTGCAATTGTACATACAATTACAAGGCTGATACTCGCCGCTATAAAAAAGAAAAGTATACCTAAATGATTATATATATGAAACAATCATTAAATATGGATATTATATATTATTACATGTATTCCTAACAGATTAATTCTTTGTCTTAACTAGGAAAGTATTAATATTGCCCAAAAACAAATTCTTATCCAGACGGGAGAGGACAATGACCGTTGGAACGGTAGAGATAATGATAGCCTTTTCGGTCTTATTACAGTGGGCAAGTGGAGAAAAATCTAGACGGAAGGTCTCAATATATAAGTATTCCAATTCATTCACTGTTATTGGCAGGGTCGCTTTTGATAACAAGTATAAAATTCTTACGTTAAATTGTGGATCAATGTCTATTGTTTTTGCTAAAGCTTCTGATGTAATCATGGATCACGGATATATATATATATATATGTATGTATAAGAAAAGGAACCGTGTTTCGACAAACTTACCCTCTTTTTAATCCTCGACGCTCCGGATCCTGGGCTTTTGGAGATTTTATAATTGGTTTATATACATATATACGTGCAAGACTTGATGGCGGTTTACAAAAACAAAACACAAAAATTATGTTATACAAAATAAATAACACTATCGCTGTATAGATATGTATGTATGCAAATTAAGTTTCTCACTAATGAATTGATAAAAAAAATTTATTTTTATTTTTAACAATCACTTATTCACTATTACAATTTTACAATAGGTCGAACTTATTTAATTCACTGCTCTTGTATTTATTCTCGAATATTTGTTCTGCTCGATTCGGATCTCAAAAACGGACTGCCTGCTCTCTAGTTCAATGATCAATAATCAAACCTCGGCTTAAGAGATTTTATCCCCAAAAATTGATAAAGAGAATGACTCAAGAGAGTTGGAAAATAGGATGATGCAATTTGCCAATTAAATTCGAAGTCCAATCTTGGCCGGAAATTGGTGTTTACATTAGCGGAGTTTAGGGACCGCTTTGGGGATCTTTTTGTTTACGCTAGCGGACTCGGGACTCGCTTTGGGGATCTTTTGTTTACGTTAGCGGACTCAGGGCTCGCTTGGGGCTCCGATTGTTTACAATATCGGTTTGGATGTTTACAGCATCCGTTTGATTCGGACTGCGTGAAATTGATCTGGGTGGGAATGAATTGGAGGCCTGCTTGGCAGAAATAGCTGACCACGGATTTATCTCGGGTCTGTCAGAGTTATTTGGAAATTTGTTCTCGGCTCAAAGTTGTTTATAAATTGGATAAGAGCCCCTAAATAATGTGTCATATAACTCCCCCCATTCTAAATTGAATCGTCCCGATTCATTGGAACTGTTGGGTATATTGAATGTAATTGATTGGTTAATTCGACAATGATATTTTCTTCTACGGTATTTTCATTGTTGGGTGTATTATTTATCTCAATATCGGAAATATTGCTTTCTGGTTCGATTTCTATACGAATTTGCCATGGTTTGAATATTAAAAATTTTCTGAATTTGATTATAATCATAATAATTAAATATATTAATGCTAATATGATTAATATTAACGTAACTGGTATTTGAGTTTGTTTAATTTGAATAAATGGATTAGTACGTTAATATTATCAAATGAGAGTTCCGAATCATTAGATATAATATATTCGGATATTAAAAAATCTGTATATATTCGAGCTGTGATGTATTCCAATATCTTATTGTCTACATTGGTGTAGGAAATATTATTAATTATAGAGGTGCCATTAAAAGTAATTAAATATGACCCATTTAAATGAGTGTCATTAACTGTATTTTCTCCATTTACAAAAATGGCTCCATCTTGGATTACATCTACTTTTTTATTTTTTTCTCTGATTTTGTTACAAAAAGATTTTTCTCCATTTAGTAATCTGGTGAAACAAGAACCTTCTGGGTTAAGTGTGCAATAATTGTTAAATATTTCTGTCTTAAAATTAGACATTACATAGTACTTATTTCTACATTTTGCGACGTGATTATCAATTAATAATTTTCCATCATCATGTGAAATGGATCTTGAATTGTAAACGTCACAGCGATCGGTAATAATAGGGTATTTTATGTAAATTATAATAAGATCTTGATGCACAGCGATTTTAAATTCAGATATATCTAAAAGGTCTGTTATAACTACAGGTCTATTTTCGTGTTTATAAATTTCTTGTATATCGTCGTTGTTTAGAATTTTAGTATTAAATACATCGATTTTGGCGAGTGTAATTGTGTCCATTAAATTCATAAGATCGTAAGTAAGCAAACGCAGACGATATTTTCTAAGCGGAATTTCTTGATCTTTAAAGGCTGTTTTGAATTCTTCAGATAAAGATTTTATCTCTTTAAATATTTTAGAATTAATAACGTATTGATCGTTATTATTTTGTATTAAATCATCGATTTTATTTTGAACAGTTATGAAATCATCATGATCTGGTGTTCCCGCTATCCATTTCCAAATAGTGCCTATTTCATTAATGCCTCTTTTCGATCTACTGGGTATAATTTGGGAGATAAGTATTTGGATAATTTTTAAATCGTGGGATATTTCGCAAAGAAAATTGTTGCTGTCGTGACTCTTCAGAAATTCTGTTTCAAGATTAATTATATCTCTATTAGGACTTATATTAGTTATATGAAATAAATCTGCGTATGATTCATAAATAAGAACATCTTTGGTATCCTTGTAAAGAAGGAAATCATGGTTCGTGTAATCCATAATTTCGGATTTGGTTGTAGCTACCAGCAGTAATAAGTACATTATTGAAATCATTATCTGTAATTTGAAACAAATTATTTTATATTATCTTTATGAATCGTACGGTTTCTGTTATTTATAATAACTTTATTAGGGAGATTTTCCTTAACTACTTGTTTTTTGTATCTAGAATTTAGCTTGTTTCTTTCCCCATGTTTCTTTTCGTAAATTACCTCTCCTACGTGATAATTCTTATTTTGTCTATCTTTATTGTGGAAATGCAACATTTTCTCTTGAGCTTGTTGCAATAATTTAGGCATATCTTCGTGTTTGATTTTATTAAATAGTATGTCAAAAGGTCGTTGGTTGGTTATTGAGTGAATTGTTAAATTATATTTTTGTGCTGCTTTAATAATAATTTCGGAATAATCAACTAAATTAAGCTCATCCATAATGCAGCGGGCAATTTCTGTTAAAGTAGAGTGTGCCCTTTCTATTTGTCCGTTGGACGTACTATGTCGAGGATCTGCAAAGAATAGAGATATCCCATTTCTTTGAGCAAAGGATTTGAATTGGGATGAAGAGAAACTTGGTTCGTTATCTATCATCAACGATTTGGCTAATGGAAATTGTTGTAAAATTTCTGAAACTTTATTTTCTATATTTAGTTTGTTAGGGATTTCTTTTACGACCAAATATTTCGAATAGGAATCTATACAAGTAATGAATATAAGATTTTGGGCGTAATATATGTCAAGATGCAATTTTTCACCTTCTTTTTCTGGAATAGGCGCTTGACCGATAGGAATCTGTACTGGGTGTCTGTTATATTTGTTTTGATTGCAGATTGTGCAATTCTTTATAAATTCCTTAAGCTTTTTGTATAAATTAGGCCAATAATAGAGTCTCTATGAGCTCTACAATGAGTTTCTGTGATAATCACGGATCTGTCTTCAGCGTCTTCGACATCCTGGACAAATGTCTTAGTGTATAAAAATGTATTTATAAAATTGTCTTTAAGTGGTTTTTGAATTCTATAAAAATCTTCTAAAGTACAGTGAACTCCTATTGTTATATTGGGTGGAATATATTCTCTTAATATTGATATTAAATTTTCTGGAGTATCATGCTCTATTATATGTCTAGTATTTCCGAATACATTAATCGACTCATGTATTGTATACCTCCCCGTTGCTATTAGCAATTGTTGCTTAAATTAGTTTAAGGGTTTTCGGGTTTCTTGTATAACATTCTCAAAACTACTCTCTGCTGAATGCTGAGTATTTTGATCTGAGACCGATTCATTACTTTCCGTTAAGTTATTAATTTGTATCCTTGATAAAGCGTCCGCAACAACATTTGTTGCTCCTGGCTTATAAATTATTTTGGGTGAATAGCTTTCAATAAAAGAATACCATCTTTTCATTTCGATATTTGGATTTTTTTTGAGAAATGGAAAATGAAAGAGGTTGGTGATCGGTATAGATCTCGATGTTGTTAACCCCATATAAGTAATTACGAAGGTTTTTAAAAGCCCATACTATGGCTAAAAGTTCCTTCTTATTTGTCGCGTATAATTGTTCAGTTTTGGTTAGAGTTTTTGAAATAAATGTGATTGGTTTTCCTTCCTGAGAAAGAACCGCACCAATTGCTAAGTCAGACGCGTCAGTTGTTAGGGTAAATTTTTTATTATAGTCCGGTTGTACTAGTTCTACTTGTGCAATTAAATTTTCTTTGAGCTCGTTAAAAGCTCTTACAGCTGAATCATCAAACTGTATTAAAGTTTTACGTGATGCTTTTTTAGATACTTTGCCGTTTTGGCCTTCTAAATATTTTGTTAATGGTTTAGCTATCTTTGCGTAATTTTGCACAAATTTCCTGTAATATCCTGTAAGGCCTAGGAAGCTTCTAAGCTCTCGAATATTTTTAGGGATCGGATATTTTACAATTGTTGAAATTTTTTCGGGATCGGTTTTGATCACATTGTGAGAAACAACGTAACCGAGAAAGTTTGTTTCTAATTTAAAGAACTTTGATTTTTCAATCGAAATTTTCATGTTTGCGTTCAGCAAAATTTTAATAATGACAATTAGGTCTTTGTAATGTTGCTCAATTGTTTTTGAAAATATGATTATGTCATCCATATAAACATGACATGTTTTACCCACTTGTTCTCTCAAAATATCGTCCATCGCTCGTTGGAATATTCTAGGAGCGTTTGTCAAACCGAAAGGCATTCTTAGGGATTCGTATTTCCCATTATTTATTGAAAATGAGGTTTTTTGTATGTCAGGTTCGTTCATGAGAATCTGATGAAATCCAGATTCCAAGTCAATTGTTGAAAAGTATTTGGCTTTTCCGAGATTTGATAAAATCACTGAAGGGTCCTGCATTGGATACCTATCAGGTATAGTATTTTCATTTAGTTTTTTATAGTCAATTACGAGTCTTAGTTTTGGAGTTCCATCTTCATTGAAACCCTTTTTTGGTACCACTAGTACTGGGGAATTATAAGGACTTCTACTTGGCCTTATAATTTCTTCTTTTAGCATTCGACTTATTTCAGAATTTACAAAATCTGAAGCTGATAAAGCATAAGGGTATTGTTTGCTGTAAATGGCCCTATCATTTACGGTGTTTATTTCACCGCGTATATCTGTCCTAAAAGGAATCTGCATATTTATTTTTGAATGCTCTTCATTTATAATATTTAATATTTCATTCTCCAGATCTTTTCTTTAATCTGCAGATGATATTTTTATGTTGTTTATTTTTTGATTGTCGGATAGTTCAACGACGGCGTGTTCAGAATTTTTAAATTCCAAACTTTTATTTTTGTCGGATATTTCAACGACGGCGTGTTCGGAATTTTTAAATTCCAAACTTTTATTTTTGTCGGATATTTCAACGACGGCGTGTTCAGGATTTGTATATCCCAAACTAAATTCGCTTTGATTACCCATTTCAGATTCGGATCTGATTTGAGTCTTTTCATCAAAGTATTTTTTTAATATAAATTCTTTTAATGGAAGAATGGTGTTTTCTTCTGTTAAAGAATGTTGGTTTAAATTGTTTCCGTTGTCATAATTTAATTTCTCTTCTATTCCGTTATATTTAATAACTCCCTTAGCTGTATCAATCACCGCTCCTATTTTTTTCAATAGGTTATAGCCGATCAGTAGATCTGAGTCTAGCCCTTCTATTTCATAAAAAGTATACCGTGTATCCAAAATAGTTATTATATGATAATATTTAATTATTGAATATCCATTCACTGTGGATACTCTTTTGTATATTGGAAGCTCATTCTTATTTTTGTAAACTCCAGTTCTAATATAACACGAGGTTGCCCCAGTGTCAATTAATATTTTTAATTTTTTATTTATTTTCGGGTCATATCTAAATAAGTAGGGTAAGCCTACTCCTGACTTTTGTCTAAAAAATGGTTCTCCTCAATGTTGTTTAGTCTCATTGTCTTGTTAGCCGGTTGGTTAACAGTTCCAGTTGGTACCCTTTTATTTTGGGCTTGTCCTTGCTGAGTATTCTGGGTCTCAAACTTTTTTGTTTGATCCCACTTGTTTTGGCTATAATTATTATTTTGATATTTATTATAGTTTTGATTATAGCCGTTGTTAGCCCTATTCTGAACCTGGATAGACTCGTCTACCTCCATTGGTTCTGGCTTATTTTGTGGCTGCCTATAGGTGTTCCACTGATTTTGTTGGTTATTATTAAATCTACCCTGGTTCCTGGAATTATTTTTGTTCTGATTATAATAACCATAATTATTTTTGTTCTGGTTGTTGTCATGATTAAACCTTAAATTATTACTATTTCGATGGTTATTGTAATTGTTGTTTTGTTGTCTTTGCTTTTGGTTGAAATGTGTTTGGCCATTTCCACCAGAGTTTGGCTCACTATTTTTTCTCTGAGTGGTTGAGAAACTATTTGCGAAATGCGCCCTCATGTTGTTGCTTTCCAATTCCTGAACTATGACCATTGCATTCGGTAGGTCAGGTGGATTCATTGAGAAAATTGTGTCTGAAATTTGGCCGTTTAGGCCGGTAATGAAAACTCTAAGAGCAGTCTTCCTATGTTTTTCATTCATTTCTGCTGTTATCGGTTTGTTTCTCCCGTAGGTCATAATTGTTTTATTAATAAGTAGAGTTAACTTTCTATTAACTGTACCATAATAATCCATAATTGATAATTTTCCCTGACTCAAAACACTTAGTTCCTGTTCAATAATATGAATAGGACGTTTGTCGCTAAAGACAAAGTCAAGTCTGGCCATTATGGCATCGAAATTTAATACCGTACCGTTATGGGTTAAGGCATCGTTTGCCATTCCCGTTATTTTGTTTCTTAATATCGATAGGGCGGAATAAAATCTTTCACTCCCTCTGGCATATTGCCCCATGGCTATTTCAGCCGATTCTCTCCAGCTTACATATTTATCTTCTTCTCCTTTATATTCCCTAACAGATTTGATGATTTCATAAGATGTGTCGCACTTTATATTGGGATCTATAATCTCTATCTGATAATCTTCAACCGTTTTAATTTTATGAGAAAGCTGCGATCTTAAGTTAACGATCTCTTCCTTTAATGGATTCAATTCAAAATTTACAATTTGTTTAATTAAATCGCCTACATTTAACATGGTATTGTTTGTAATCGCCTGATGATGTTCTTGAGGCGAGCTTACGTGGAGTCTTTTATTTGCTCCGTTCTGGCTTGTTGAAGGTTCTGACATTTTGAGAATATTTTCGAAATCAGAAATTAATTCTTCCACTTTGTATAATTATATTTTTTTTACAAATTTCTTATTAAATAATAATAATAATAAAAAAAAGGATTATATCGCTCACGAATCGTCCTCCTTATTTTTCTTGTCGTTGTTTTTGGGGTTGTTGTTTTTCTTAGATGATGATCCTGCTTGGGGTCGTCCTTCCTTTTTTTGTATCTTGGGGTCTTCCTTCCTTCTTCGGGTTTTTAAATTGATGTCTTCCTTCTTTCTTCAGTGTTTATTTCTTGGCGAGGGATTGCCCTTCAGCCTTTTTGTCTTTAAATGTCTTTTCGAAGATTTGTAGATTTTTGTTTTTAGATATTTTTTTAATTAAATTGTTTTCCACAATGGTTATTTATTTCGATGAATTTTGTTGTCACTTTTTAAATTTTTTATTTTGTCCGAGCAGTGAATTTATGTTACGAACACTATTTTGTAATGTGAGATTTTAAGGGGATTATTCCATTAATTATTTTCCACCTTATTATTTTTTGATCAACACAAACTTTTTATTTTTTTGCCGGTTGTATAGAGTTTAAGGGGATTATTGCATTTATTAATTTCCACCTTATTTTTTTCAACACAGGCTTAATATTTTCGTCGGTTGTATCGGGTTGTTGGCCGCGCAAAATTCCTTTTTCACTTTTTAACTTTTTTGGGGCTTATTTAAAAGCTTTGCTTTAGAATTTTTTAATCACACGGCCCCACGTTGGGCGCCAATTAAGTTTCTCACTAATGAATTGATAAAAAAAATTTATTTTTATTTTTAACAATCACTTATTCACTATTACAATTTTACAATAGGTCGAACTTATTTAATTCACTGCTCTTGTATTTATTCTCGAATATTTGTTCTGCTCGATTCGGATCTCAAAAACGGACTGCCTGCTCTCTAGTTCAATGATCAATAATCAAACCTCGGCTTAAGAGATTTTATCCCCAAAAATTGATAAAGAGAATGACTCAAGAGAGTTGGAAAATAGGATGATGCAATTTGCCAATTAAATTCGAAGTCCAATCTTGGCCGGAAATTGGTGTTTACATTAGCGGAGTTTAGGGACCGCTTTGGGGATCTTTTTGTTTACGTTAGCGGACTCGGGACTCGCTTTGGGGATCTTTTGTTTACGTTAGCGGACTCAGGGCTCGCTTGGGGCTCCGATTGTTTACAATATCGGTTTGGATGTTTACAGCATCCGTTTGATTCGGACTGCGTGAAATTGATCTGGGTGGGAATGAATTGGAGGCCTGCTTGGCAGAAATAGCTGACCACGGATTTATCTCGGGTCTGTCAGAGTTCTTTGGAAATTTGTTCTCGGCTCAAAGTTGTTTATAAATTGGATAAGAGCCCCTAAATAATGTGTCATATAACTTGCATGCATCGTATGCGAGTTCCACTGCGGCGCACGTCAGTTCCAATGCTCGAGCTGGGGCTGGTCGGTGCAGCTCCAATTTCTTGTTCAGAGTATGTAATTGGGGGTTCTGTTTACATTTTTTGTTTATAATATTGGAGTGCAATTTATTTATTAATATTTTATTGTTTTCTATTGCCTTTTTGCTGCTTCACTTCACTGTATCTGCTTGGCTTATGCTCCAATGTGGGTCACCACTTTCTCCAGGACGTGATGTTGGTCGCGGCGTCTCTGAACAGAGCGCTTGTTCATCCTAACCACTTTAAGGATCACTATAACCAGTAGTAGTCCAGCTATGAGCTTCAGGGTCTTGTTGCCATCTTGAATATCCTTTCTGTAGTCAACGATCTCTACGTGTGGCGGTGCTGTCGGCCACTTTGGAAGTTTCGCTGCCCATCTTGTGGTCCTTAGGCCATTCACTTTTCTTTTCGTCCACTAGTTCTTTTCGTCCTTCGGGATTTTGCAGGTTGACTTCCTCCAGATTGTGTTCGATCGCAGGACCGGTTATCGGGACTTTCTCCTGGGTGAAGTTGATCCTAGGGAAACGTTAAGACATCCTTCTGGACACCAGCCTTCTTCCAGTCGGGGTCTGTGTTGATGGGAGTTGTACTTCTAGACCAGTGTCAGGGAGAGATCAGAACAATTTCTGTCTGACTTCTCTATTTGGCTGGGGTCTTTTATACCGGACTAGAGCTTTCGCTAGTCCCCCATATTGGATGAATTAACTAGGTGTTTCCACCTAGGGGTACTGTTTCTCTATTTCCCCTATTTTAGGAGTCAACGGCCGGCTGGTGCACTTTGCCACCTTACTGGAGTACGGTTACGAGCAGGTCCATCGTGGTCGTTGTTCTGGCCACGCGACACCCATGAGTTGTCGAATTGTTCTTGCTGTTTTGCCCTTATCAATCGGAGTGTGGTTAGTCATTAGGGGCCCCTACCCTCAACTTATGGCAGTTGTTTGGCCGGGGTTAATCTTGTATGGGGGAGGGCGTACGTAACAGGCTCGAAGTGACCGATGCGGCTACGCATGGAATGACTTCGCAAAAGAAATCTTTGTACGGCCATCTCTTAAGATCTCCTTCTTCTCCATTATTCTTTTCTTAGGCGCCCATTTACGTGTGGCCAAGCCAGTCCCAGATGAGCTAGTCGGGCTTATTACTTTATTATTTAATTACTGTACTTATTAAATTATGTTATTATTATATATGCTGGAAAAGAAAAGCTTTCCGCCCTCGCACGGAAACATACATACATACACAATTATACCTGTAAATAAAAATATGGCTCATAATAAAATATATAATATAGCTTTAATGAAAAATAATATATAAGTATACAAAAAAATCAGAAGTGAGTAAAAGTTAAAAAGGTGAGAATAAAATTGCTGAGTGTGCCGTAACCACGGTTTTGACCGGGGGCTACTCAGCTGAAAAGTGAAAAGTTTTCCCATTTCCCGAAGAAAAATATATTAAAAGTATAAGAAATTTTTTTTTTTTTTTATTATTTTTTATTTTTATTTGTCTAACATTTTATATTAATTACAATGATTTAATTTACTAAGTTTTGCGGCTCTTTCATGATGGCGGCTACTTCTCGCCTCGCCTTTATACCAAGTTGAGGGCTTCGAAGGTAAAGTCTTCTGACCGCGCGGTTCATGCGCCGGCTCATTTTCCATGTTTCCCGTTGTATCCGGGCGATGTGTGTTTGGCTCCTTTGTAGTTGCTTCTGGACTCGGAGCAACTGGTTCTGGTCCTCCTCCTGATCTCGGCTCCGGTGCCGGATCTCTCGCTCGAGTTCAGCTGCCAGTTCTTCATCTTCTGTTTGGTATTTGTGTATCCAGTATTGCTGGATATGGTCCTCGTTCAAGTGGATGCTATGGCAAAGCCCGTTCATCCACTCGACGAGGAGCGCCAGATATGATGCCTGGTCCCCGTACCTAACCTGTAGCCGACGAAGCCGACGGGCAGCTCGGATGGCTTGGTTGTAAGTGTTTGAGGACTGCATCATGTCTGGTGACTGGTCGGTCCCCTGTTGTGGCTTTTATAGCAGAACCGGGGGTAGTTCTGATGACTGTTCTACCCGTCATGTGATCGGGAGCTTCTATCAATTAGTGCGATCCCGCAGTTCTGAGTTTGTCGCCTTTTGGAGTCGTCGGATTACGTTCAGAGGCTTAGGCGACATACAGGTCTTTAGCATGGAATACCCCGACACTTTTCCCCACTGCATTGCCCAGCTACTATAGCGCTTTGCCCTTACGCTGGAGTACAACACAGCGAATTCGATTCGGGCCAAGCTTGGCATTATATCCGTCAGCTTTGTTACTCTGCTTGTAGTTTTTCCTATAGACAACTTGTCCTACGGAAAACTCTACGAGCTTGCTACGGGTGTTATATGCCTTTTCTGCGCGTTCATGAGTTCGGTTTAATCCTTGGGTCACTTTTTGTCGGATAAGTTCCATCTTGTCTGGGAGACTTATCTGTGGATCTCCTGGCTGTATTCCCCCCATTTTTCGTAGAATCGGATAAGCTGTTCCATGGGTAACCATCCGCGTTCCAAAGATGGCGTAATATGGTTCCATGCCTATTGACTCGTGTAGGCCATTCCTAAGGGCACACTCTATTCGACTTAGTTGGGTATCCCAATTTCGCTGATCAGTGGCAATTGTTGCTCGCAAAATTTGGAGTACAGATCGGTTTACCCTCACAGCCGCGTTCGCTTACGGGGAGTAAAGTCCAGTCTTTACGTGTCGAATACCGTAGCGGGTCATTAGCTCGCCAAAAATTTGAGACACAAATTGTTTGCCGTTGTCTGAGTGTACAAACTCGGCGACTCCAAATTGATGGAACATTTTGATCTCAAGGAATTTGATGACTTCTGCAGCTACTGCATGTCTCATTGGCTGCAGCCAGACAAACTTGGAGAGATGGTCTAGGCATACAAAAATCACCGAGTTCCCAGCTTTGGTCCTCGGGTATGGTCCCATAAAGTCGATGAACAAGTTTGGCCAACCCGCTCCGTAACCCGCTGTTCTCCCATGGGTGGTCAGTCATTTTTGTTGGCGGTCTTGGTGATCTTACAGCCCTCGCATTCCTTCACTACTTTTTGGACATCTACAGCCATGCCTGGCCAATAGTAAAACTGTCTCAATTTTGGCTAGTGTTTTGTGCAACCCCCCATGCCCTGCGGTTATGGCATGATGTGCTCTCTAGACTAAATCAGGACGCAGCTCGGCGGGAATGCTCTGGCTTCATCCACAGCGTCGTTTAGGTAGAATCTCGTCCGTTTATATACATAGCCTTCTGATGTTTGAAGGTCTGGACTTTTACCTAAATTTTCGTCCACCGCCTGCACTAGTTTGACATAATCCGATGACTGGAACGCTGTCGAATCGAAGTTAATGTGTATGTCCAGTTCTTCCGCACCAGCCTTCTGTAGCTCGTCCATATGAACTCGTGAGAGAGCATCTGGGACTACATTTAGTGATTCTTTCCTGTGTTCTATGGTGAAGTCAAACGCTTGTAGCTTCAGACTCCATCGCGCAAGCCTGCCTGATAAGTCTTTCTGACTCATCAGCCATTTTAGACTACCGTGGTCAGTGATCACTTTGAAGGGCATCCCATCTACGTAGGCACGGTATTTGGTAATGCTGAGGATAGCGGCATAGCATTCCACTCGGTTATGCTGTAATTCCGCTGTGCTTTGTTCAATTTGGCTGACATATAGGCGATTGGATGTTCTCCGCCCTCGTCATCGGTTTGGAACAAAACTCCCCCCACTCCACTCGAGGCATCACAATGGATGGTAAACGGTTTTTTAAAATCTGGGGTGACGAGTACCGGTGCTGTTGCCATGCTGGTTTTTAAAAGTTCAAACGCCTTGATTGCCTCTTCTGACAATTCAAATTTTTTTATGCGGTCTTTCTTCAAACAGTCGTAAAGCGGTGCCGCTGTCTGGGCGTAGCTTTGGATGAACTTCCTGTACCAGCCTGTCATTCCCAGGAGCCTCCGCATCTGTTTGGCGGAGCTAGGCTGTGGAAATTCCTGGATCGATTGTATCTTCGCGTCATCCGTTCGGATGCATCCTCCCCCAACTACATATCCTAAATATCTGGCCTGGCTGTAGCAAAACTTGCTCTTGTCTACATTTATCGTTAGCTCTGCCCGCTGTAAGCAGGCACTGACCTGGCTTAACATATCCATGTGGGCTTCAAATGTAGGTGAACAGACCAGTAAGTCATCCAGATACACAAATACATTTTCGCGTAGCGCCGCTGGTACAACTTTATCCATTAGTCGGCACATTCGCTGCGCGACATTGCACAAGTCGACTGTAAACTGAAACAGTGGCCTGCCGGGCACTGTAACCGCGGCTTATTCTCTACTTTTGGTTTCGAGAGGAAATGTAATACGTTTCCTGTAGTCGACTCAACAGACCCTCGATATGTGGTAGTGGATACGCATCTTTGATCGTCCGGGAATTTACTTCACGCGCATCGAGGCAAAGGCGATTTTTCGGCCCTTTTTGCACCAGTGTTACCGGTGAACTCCAGCTACTATTGCTCTCCTCGATCACGCCTAGACCTAACATGCGATCTAGCTCGGCGTACACCAGCTTCTGTTTGGCTGGGGATATCGGGTAATGTCGCTGCTTGATTGGTAGGTCCTCGTTGGTCAAATTATATGTTGCTCTAGGCTGGTCTTTCATAATCCTTTTTCTAGACAAGAAGGGTATGTGTCTATTACTTGCTGCAGCTTACAATGTTGTTCTGGGGTAAGCTGATGTGGGGTATAGGAAGTCTCGGGCTTGAGCGTATTGTTCATGTCTAGGTCGCCGGTCATAAGGTCGAAATCCGGAGTTGTTTCAACGGCGGCAACCTCGTGTCTACCTTTACCGAGGAATGTGAGGCCAAACGTATCCCAGAAATTAATTCCGAAATAAAATCGTTGTGTAAGACCTGGCACTATCAAAAACTCTAGGTCCTTGGTTTCTCTTTCTCATCCCACAGGTAACGTTTTGGCTCCGGTTACTTGGGTTTCACCACCGCTGGCTGTGCGTACACATTCTTCACTTAGCTTCCTTATCGGCCTCGTCCGGTTTTTTAAGAAAGCGTGCGCTCCTCTGCCAATACAGTTCGCACTGGCGCCTGTGTCCAGTAATGTGAGTATCTCTTCTCCATCGACCTTCGTTTTGGCAAAGAAACGGTTGTCATTTTGCACGCTCACCACCGTGTCCACGACCTTTTGCTTGAGTCGGCGATAGTCTGCTCGGGCATCATATAATTTTAGTATTTTCCGTGTTGTTCGTGTCTCGCTGTCTGCATCTTCCGAGCCAGTTAAGATACGTTCACGAGCAAGTTCGTAGTCCCTCTCTCGTTGTTCTAGGCTCTTATGGGGAGAGATTTGGTTGGGCTTCGGTGTTTTTACCGGAAAGGGTTGGTCCTGGTCCGCCCGGCTATCCCGGTCTTGCCTGACGGACTCCGCGCAAAAGCCGCTGGGTTAGCATCTGCATCCGTACCAACTTTCTCGCAGAACCTGCAGGTGGCATCGTGGAATATAGTATTATAAAAAGGATAACTCATAGTTCTTGGTTTAAGGAAATTCTGGTAAATGTGTCCATGAACAAAACAGAGAATTTCTAAGGTTAAAAATCATTTCAAAGTCAGGCCTCTATTCTGCGACGAAGTTCTGATTGAGTGACCACTCAACACTGACAGTCACAGAAGTTGGGGACTTTACAGTAACTAGCTCGACAACTAAGTAGGTACGCGTACATTTAAAATTATTTAAACTCCCTGCTCTATAAAACAGTCAAATTACCTATGGGAGGTAATTACTATGGGAGGGCGTACGTAACAGTATTTTTGTCTGATAACGGTGTACAATTTAAGTCGCACGTCTTTAACGGCCTTTTGCAAAAGTATGGTGTGCAGCATGCTTCTACGGCGCAGGCGAATGCGTCAGAAAGAGTGAATCGATCCATTCTGGCAGGCATATATGCCAGCCTTACACCCTGATATATTTTATAGCGCGTGTAAGAAGGAGACTAGGTCAAGCGTACTATGATCAATCCAATTGGGACGTCCAAGTAAGCAGCATTGCTTGTGCGTTGTAATTGTCCACACATAGCGCCGTGAAATCAAGCCCTAACTGATTAGCGTTCGGACAGCAAATGGTGACCAACGGTGGGACATACACATTACTAAAAGAATTGGAGCTGCTAGAGGACCGAGACATATGGTTCTCAAAAGACGACTCGCTTGAAATCCTAAAAAAGCAACTACCGACGGAACTCGTAAACAACATGATCGCAATAAGGGGACCTACAACTTACGTAGCAGAATAGTATTCTACAGGCCTGTCCAGGAGGATTATTCGTAGAAATTTCCAGTAGAGTTGTTTTGTAAAAGGGTTTGACACAAAGCTTCCCTCAATATTTTTTAAACCGCGTGTGAGGAGGAAACTAGGGCCAACTGGTTGGAAAGTGTGATGCAAAATATATTAAACAATAAAAAAAAAGTCACTGTGGACGGCAGTACACGTAGTGGCGAAGCGCGCAAGAGAGCGTGCGAAGACAACTACTATTTATAGCCACAGAACTAAAAAGTCTGCCATTGTGGTCCGATCGTAACGAGGAATACACCAATCGAAAGGTATTGCAAAAACTAAGAAGATTGCAAAAGCGGTGATTGCAAAAGCTTCGAAAAAACGGTGAAAGTGAAAAAGTAAAAATTTAGAAAATTGGAGCTGCTGGACACGGTGGGAATAAAAGCCCCTGGCTGTTTAGCTAGTTTAATTTTAGCTGAGAATACGCGTCGAATGACAACTTATTTGTTGAAATCCGATGTCCCGTTCAAAAGTAATTAAAAAAAAAGATTATCTTCTTCTTCCCAACTTCGCCACTACTTTTAACCTCGTTAAGAGGTGTTTTTGTTTGATATCATAATTAAAAGAAATATCGCTCCAAGCTAGTATCACCCCTTGAAAACATTGTTCTTCCCCCAAAGTGTGATTTTGGCGGGGAGATTTGTACTGTATTTTGTCACTCTCTTGTCCAAGAAGTTAATAAGCCCGGAAGAGGGATGATTTTTTTTATTCAACTCAGGTTACTATTGTAAGGATGCTCTCTGGCCAGGATATAACTCTCAGTCGGATCCAGAGGTCCTTTTACAAGAAATTTGTAAAGTCACTGAGACATAGGGCTAGAGAGTAATATTCGCGGGGCGAACGATGATTTCTGATCAAGTATCGCGGAGACTCTACGTCTACCCGCTCGAGGGGGGGAGGGGGGTACTCCAGGACCTATGCGGTTACGGTACCGTCAGAATACCAAGTCCTTTCGTGGCCAAAAATCCCACGGGCTGGACCTTCGGGCGAGGCCGCAGCCGGGTTCTATCATACGTGGCCGAGGGATAAGGCTTGCGAGGCAAGAAATTCCACGGGCTGAACCTTCGGGCGAGGCCGCAGCCAGTGTCTATCGTGTTTGGCCGGCTAAAAACAAGTTCGATTAGTCAAAGTCGCA
The DNA here is from genome assembly GCF_043229965.1 of Drosophila suzukii. Taxonomy (NCBI): domain Eukaryota; kingdom Metazoa; phylum Arthropoda; class Insecta; order Diptera; family Drosophilidae; genus Drosophila; species Drosophila suzukii. The sequence goes on along the minus strand of NC_092082.1, from coordinate 52,965,080 downwards.
AGGGTCTGCCCTTCCGCCACGGTGTGGGAGTTAACAGGACACGAAGGGATCTGCCGCCTCGTGGAGGGTTAATAGGGTACGAAGGGATATACCACCTCGTGGGGAGTTAATAGGGCATGAAGGGATCTGCCACCTCGTGGGGAGGGGAGGAATTAATAGGGCACGAAGGGGTCTGCCACCTCCTGGGGAGTTATTAGGGCACGAAGGGATATGCCACCTCGTGGGGAGTTAATAGGGCACGAAGGGATCTGCCACCTCGTGGGGGGGGGAGGAATTAATAGGGCACGAAGGGATGTACCACCTCGGGTTGGTTCATGCGGGAATGCGAAGGGGTCTTCCGCCTCACTGTGCAGGTAGGTTAGTGGGTGAGTTTCACAAAATCGGGACGCTATATATATGTGCGACCTAACTAATTTACCGCTTCCGATTGGGTCATCGATCGTTAGTAGCCTGGCTCGCTCGGGGAACAAAGGGTGCGAGAAGGGGGGAACAAAACCCAATATGTACATTAATACCGCTCGCCTTTTCTTTTCGTATTAGTTCACTCAATTTTATTTGTCGTGTTTAATCGTTCCTGGGTTTCACTGCGCCGATTACACTGATTCAATAACCTTACTTCCTACCAACCGGGCTTTCTTTTCTCCGCGTGTTTTCTTGCCTTTTCTTTTCCGCGTGCCCGTTCACCTTCAGATACCAGACACCAGCGCCCGGAAACCGCCGTGTGCCCATTTCATCCTTCTTCCCTTTGCCTTGCCAGATCGGTTTGGTATTTTCTCTATTTTCTAGAATTTTTCCCTATGGTTGCCACCTCGGGCGGATGGTGCGGAACCAAACTTGACCTATTTTGGTTTTGCACCCCAAAAATCCATATGTTCGCTTTCCACTTAATAAATCATAATCCTTCATTTCGTATCACTTACGTACTAATAATAAAAATGGCACTTAGTCAACTATTACTTATATCTATATATTGTGACGGTCTAGCCGTCGGGCAGGTTCGTCACACCCCCCTTTCCTACCGGGGGCTGATGATGAGCCGTCCGTCGCTCTTCACAGTGACGACGTAGTGCGGCGAAGCGAACACGGTGTCCTCGTCCGGCTTGTCCGGCCGACCTCTCAGCGATCAGACGATGCCGGCAGTTGTCGCAATTCGCCCGTTCCGGTTCAGCCTTCTGGTAACGGGGCTAACTCGTCCAGAGGTACCGTCACGGTCGATGTGGAAGAGATGAACTCCTCCATGAACGACCCGTCCCAACCGGTCCCCTGGATTTCGGTCAATACCTGATCGATGACTCCGTCCTCCCATTCGGCCAGCGGTTCGTCCAACGGGGCGCAGATCGGGGATTGGCGCCGCTGTGACGTCGGTTGGACGTCTCGTCCATTGGGGCAGAGTCTGCCGTATCGGTCTTTGCTGCCTCCGGGCTCTGGAACACCCGACGGAACAGTGGGCCCCCCCTTCCTCGCTATCGGTCGCCAACTCACACTCCGCAAAATACTTCACATGGTGAGTCCCAGGGCGTGAATTCACGTGGTAGCGCTTCGCCTCCTGCGCTCCGGTCTTCGGTGGTGAGTGCTGTGGTCCAATCGGGGATGTCTGAGCCGCCAGGGCGCGAGTCTTCCTCGGCGAGCGTCGCCGGTAAGCTGGGGACGTCTGAACAGACTGGACGCGGGTCTGCTTTGGAGAACGTTACCTGCGAGTCGGGGATGTCTGGGCGAGCACTGCGGCCGATGTGCGGATGTCGGGACCTCTGCCTGGGGAAGGAACGTCGCGTCCCAATCCAGTGCGGGGGGCGGCGGTGGTGACGGAGGTTCATCTATATAAGGACCTTCAGCGTGTATCCAGGGTGTCTTAAGCACGACCGACTTGACCTCGATGCGCACCACCGCGACGTGTCCTTCCCAGCGGCTAACTTGGTCTTCGACCGTACGACGACACGAATGCTCGATGAAAGGGCGGGGGGGAGACTCTGCGTACCTCGGGTGACCGCCTCGAGGATCTCGTCTGGTCCTCGGCTGCTCGTCGTCTTCTTGCGATGCGTAATACCGTGGCCCCTGCTAACGGCGACCCCACGAGCAATCTCGAGGCTCGTCGCGTTCGTCGCTGTCGCTCACGTTGCTGAGATCATCCTCGACTGTATAATTTGTCGAAGGTCGAGCGGGTCGTCGTGTCTCGCCGGGTTTAGGGCTCCACATGACCGCAAACCGAGGTCCACCCATAGCCCCAGACTCCTGGTCGTCGGAAGACTCGGCGCCGTCGGGTACGTCTTCTTCACCTTGGCTATCGTTGATTAACTGGTCCTCTGCGACCTCTCCCTCTTCGTCTTCCGATGCCTCCGAATCTCCTCCGCTGTACCTTTCCACGACCCACTCGTCGCGATCCGAAAGGTCGTGATGAAAAACCTCGGTATCGGAACTATCCGACAACTCGATGGCTTCTTTCATCTGAAAGCGGAGACTAAACTTATAGATACGAGACTCTTATTGTTTAAGCTCCTACCTATCGGTGCAGTGAAACCTCGACTTAGAGTACTTAGATATTAACATTGTGTGTTAGTACAATTCAACTTAGAAATTACCGTGTGAACCTCTGCCCTGCTTAACCTATCGTGTCACCTCCCGTCCCGTCGACTTCTTCCGTGGCTGCATTCCCAAAGTCGTCAGAGTAATAGGGTTTCAGCTGGTTGATGTTGGCAGAGCGTTAACGTCTTTCCCCTGGTCGTCGCAACAAAACCAGGTTAGGGGATATGAACCTCGTTACGGTGTAGGGACCGTCATATTTGGGGGCCAATTTGGCGGCGAAACCTTCGGCCGCCTTCGAGAGAGGATGTTGGCGTAGCCACACCTTGTCACCGAGCTTCAGTCTCCACTCACGGCGTCGAAGGTTGTAATGGCGTGCTTGCTCTTGGGAAGCACGTTGGAGGTTGGATCTGACAATATTGAAGATTCCTCTGAGTTGGAGCGCTTTCCTGCGGGGTCCTTAGATATCACCACTGATCCAGGGGTGACCTCGTCGTATAACATAGTAGGGAGTGTGGGCTCGCGTCCTTGCGTCAGGAAGGCGGGACTATATCCCGTAGAGTCCGATACACTTGCGTTGATGGCGAGCGCTATTTCCGGTAATAGCCCGTCCCAAGAACTTTGGTCTCCTTCGGTGAGTTGGGCTATCATCGTCTTGACCGTCCGATTCGTCCTCTCGGTAGGGTTCTCCTGTGGACAGTATGGAGCAGTATATTGGATCTCTACCCCTATCGTGTGGAAGTACTCTTTCAAGATGCGACTGGGAAATTGAGTACCGTTATCGCAGACGAACTTCCGAGGGATGCCGACTCGTCCCAGTATCCGTTCCCGGAATGCCTTCTGAACTTGGGCGGCGGTAGCTTTTCGTAACGGGATCAACTCCACCCATTTCGATATCATGAAATACGAGGAGCATGGTATTTCCGAGTCCCGACCGCGGTAGCGTGCCGACAAAGTCTGCGCATAAAACGTCAAACGGTTCGCTTGTTATGCGGGTTAACATTTTGCCTGCCGCTTTCGTCTGGGCGGTTTTGAACTTCTGGCACGACTCGCGGCGCTGGACGTAACGCTTCGCGTCCCTAAACATGCCGGACCAGAAATACCTCTGGGATAGTCGGGAAACGGTTTTTCTGACGCCCAGATGTCCAGCCGTGGGCGCGTCGTGGCATTCTAGGAGGACTCGGACTCTATTTGAACTAGGAACACACAGTTTCCACGGGAAGTAGTCCTCGTCATCAGCTCTGTGTCCCAAATTCCGGTATAGTTGTCCATTTTCCATCATGTAGTCTGAGAACTTCTCGGGGCATTCTTTTATCTTAACTCGCATACCTTGGATCCATTTACAGGGTGTGTCCACTTCGGCCATCTGTTGCAAGACCCCACAGGGTTGTCGAGATAACGCTTCCGCTACCACGTTCAGTTTGCCTCGACGGTACCGCACGTAGAACTGGAACTGTTGCAACTCCAGCGCCCATCTTGCTATCCGACCGGAGGGACTTTCGATGGAGTTCAACCATTTGAGGGCTAGGTGGTCGGTAACCACCGCCAACCGATACCCTTCCAAGTAGCACCGCATTTTTCTGATAGCCCATATGATGGCCAGACACTCTTTCTCCGTCGTCGTGTAGTTGCCCTCCGTGGCTGTGAGTCGACAACTGGCGTACGCGATGACTCTCTCCTGGCCCTCGATATCTTGCGACAAGACCGCTCCTAGCCCCACGTCGCTAGCGTCAGTTTGCAACACAAACGTCTTGTCGAAGTCGGGACATCCTAACACGGGGGCGGTGGTTAAGCTTCTTTTTACCTCTTCTAGCGTGTTCTGTTGCTTGGGACCCCATGCCCACTTCCGGCCTTTCTTCAATAGGGCGGTCATTGGTTGTACCACGGTTGCGAAGTTAGGGACGAACTGGTGATACCAAGAGGCCATGCCTAGCCACTGTCGGAGCTCCTTGAGACATGTAGGGGACTTAAGGTTGGTAATGGCCGTCACTTTCTCCGGGTCGGTCTGGACTCCTTCGGCGCTAATCACGTGACCTAGGTAAACTAACCTCCGCTTGAAGAACGCGCATTTCTTCGGGTTCACCTTCAGGTTCGCCCTCCGTAGCCTACGGAAGACTTCGCCCAGATTGGCCAAATGTTGTTCCTCCGTGGCGCCTATGACGATGATATCGTCCAAATAGGCGAAGGCGAACGGCTCCATGTCCGCACCAATCACACTATCCAAGGCGCGCTGAAAGGTTGCGCTGGCCGAGTGAAGACCTTCCACTGGTATAGGCCTCTGCCCGGAACGGTGAAGGCCGTGAACTGACGGCTATCCTTGGCCATGGGTATTTGCCAATAACCGTGTTTTAAGTCCAACGTCGAAATGTATAGGGCTTGACGTAGTTTTTCCAAGATGTGGTTGATCCTGGGGACGGGGTACGCGTCGGGCACTGAGTGAGCGTTCAATTGCCTATAATCAACGCACATGCGCCATTCACCCGTCTTCTTTTTGATCAACACTATGGGTGCGCTATGCGGGCTCCGTGAAGGTTCGAAGGCGTCTTCTCGGAGTAGCTCATCCACTTGGGCGTCAATCACGCTCTGCATTGCCGGATTCCTTGGGTAGTACCTTTGTTTCAAGGGTTTATCGTCTCGCATTATAATGCGATGCTCCGCCACGTGAGATACACCTCGAAGCCCCTTGAAGAGCGTCAACTCACGGGTGAGGAATTCCCGCTGGTCGGGTCTTAGGTCATCCTCTTCCGTCTTTGATTCTTCATCCTCTGCTTCTTCGATTTCGTCCGGCCGAAAGTCCTCCAAGACTCTTCCCGGTTCGTCGCACCTCCTGATCTCGTCTCCTCCGTGGTCGTCCTTTTGTTCTCCTGATGGGGTCATCTGGCGCATGATCCGGTTGTGCGCAGGGACCTCACTCTGCTCAGTATACATAGTGTCCTTGTCGTCGGATTTCTGCTTTCCTAGAACCGTCGTCCTCCTTCCTTCGAGTACTTCCGGGCTCGTATCCTCTGAGGACATCCGATCGATTTTACTCGCCCGCAGTCGGGGGTCTTCCGCCGACGGGCTCAATTTTACCTTTAAGGTGGCTTCTCCGCACTGTAGAAGAGTCCATGCCTAATATCACGCGATCCAACATGGCATCACCAAGAATGGCATCCACACTCGCGTGCCAGCTAATTCCACGCGAGTGCGCCATAGCTGCTTTACTGCCAGGCTTGACCGATCAGCTAACGCTATCGTAGTGATGATTTCTTGCATCTCCTCCGGTCTCGCTAGCGTACGAGTGTACCCTTCGCTCGCAAAGCTCCTCGACGCTCCCGTATCCACCGTGGCGTCCACCCATCGACCTCCGATCCGCACGGTAGCAGTGATCAGGCCGTTGCTTATCCTTAGTTGTGGGTTCCTTGATGTCGGGCTGCGACTTCGCTCGTCTCCGCTGCGCCCGCATCTCGGCGGAGACGTCGTTCGTTTCCCTGGATATCTCGGCGACAACAATCGACAATATATTCCTACGACCACAATCCCAGCAAAAGTTCAGGCGCGCATTAGTACAACCCCGTCTAAAGTGGCCGACTTCTCCGCACCTGCTACAAGCACGCTGTACGTCGATGTTTGATACGGGCTGTCTGATCATTTGATGAGTTGCCTTCCCTCCTTGAATGGGTACCTCTGGGCTTCGAAAGGGGTTCGGCGTCCGACGAGGGTTGGTCCTGTCCCGGTCTGTAGTCCCCATCCTATGAGTGCCTGCGCGACTCGACGTCAGCTATCTCACACTTTCGTATTCCGTCGCCATTGTTCCAGCGTCTCGAACTCGTGGCGTTTTATATACAGACGGTATTCTGGTGCCATATTTTCGAAGAGCCGATAAAGTTCTTCCTCCTTTTGGTATCCGGCTTGCTGCATCTTGGTCCTTAACTCGACCAAGTACTCCTTAAATGTCTCATCCACTCCCTGGATATGGGCTCGGATCTCTAGTCGCTCGAAGTAACGGGGGGGGCAAGAAGAAACCTAGGAATAAGGCTTGCGAGGCCAGAAATTCCACGGGCTGGACCTTCGGGCGAGGCCGCAGCCAGTGTCTGTCGTGTTTGGCCGGCTAAAAACAAGTTCGATTAGTCAAAGTCGCAAGGGTCTGCCCTTCCGCCACGGTGTGGGAGTTAACAGGACACGAAGGGATCTGCCGCCTCGTGGGGGGTTAATAGGGTACGAAGGGGTCTGCCACCTTGTGAGGAGTTAGCAGGGTACGAAGGGATATACCACCTCGTGGGGAGTTAATAGGGCATGAAGGGATCTGCCACCTCGTGGGGAGGGGAGGAATTAATAGGGCACGAAGGGGTCTGCCACCTCGTGGGGAGTTAGTAGGTCACGAAGGGATATGCCACCTCGTGGGGAGTTTATAGGGCACGAAGGGCTCTGCCACCTCGTGGGAGGGGGGAGGAATTAATAGGGCACGGAGGGGTCTGCCACCTCGTGGGGAGTTAGTAGGGAACGAAGGGATATGCCACCTCGTAGGGAGTTAATAGGGCACGAAGGGATCTGCCACCTCGTGGGGGGGGGGAGGAATTAATAGGGCACGAATGGATATACCACCTCGTGGAGGGGGGGGGGGGGGGGGGTTCATGCGGGAATGCGAGGGACCTATGAGGTTACGGTACCGTCAGAATACCAAGTCCTTTCGTGGCCAAAAATCCCACGGGCTGGACCTTCGGGCGAGGCCGCAGCCGGGTTCTATCATACGTGGCCGAGGGATAAGGCTTGCGAGGCCAGAAGTTCCACGGGCTGGACCTTCGGGCGAGGCCGCAGCCAGTGTCTGTCGTGTTTGGCCGGCTAAAAACAAATTCGATTAGTCAAAGTCTCAAGGGTCTGCCCTTCCGCCACGGTGTGGGAGTTAACAGGACACGAAGGGATCTGCCGCCTCGTGGGGGGTTAATAGGGTACGAAGGGGTCTGCCACCTCGTGGCGAGTTAGCAGGGTTCGAAGGGATATACCACCTCGTGGGGAGTTAATAGGGCATGAAGGGATCTGCCACCTCGTGGGGAGGGGAGGAATTCATAGGGCACGAAGGGGTCTGCCACCTCGTGGGGAGTTAGTAGGGCACAAAGGGATATGCCACCTCGTGGGGAGTTAATAGGGCACGAAGGGATCTGTCAGCTCGTGGGGGGGAGGAATTAATAGGGCACGAAGGGGTCTGCCACCTCGTGGGGAGTTATTAGGGCACGAAGGGATATGCCACCTCGTGGGGAGTTAATAGGGCACGAAGGGATCTGCCACCTCGTGGGGGGGGGAGGAATTAATAGGGCACGAAGAGGGATGTACCAACTCGTGGGGGGTGGGGTTAGTTCATGCGGGAAAGCGAGGGGGTCTTCCGCCTCACTGTGCAGGTAGGTTAGTGGGTGAGTTTCACAAAATCGGGACGCTATATATATGTCCGACGTAACTGATTTACCGCTTCCGATTGGGTCATCGATCGTTAGTAGCCTGGCTTGCTCGGGGAACAAAGGGTGCGAGAAGGGGGGAACAAAACCCAATATGTACATTTATACCGCTCGCCTTTTCTTTTCGTATTAGTTCACTCAATTTTATTTGTCGTGTTTAATTGTTCCTGGGTTTCACTGCGCCGATTACACTGATTCACTAACCTTACTTCCTACCGACCGGGCTTTCTTTTCTCCGCGTGTTTTCTTGCCTTTTCTTTTCCGCGTGCGCAACTGTTCACCTTCAGATACCAGACACCAGCGCCCGGAAACCGCCGTGTGCCCATTTCATCCTTCTTCCCTTTGCCTTGCCAGATCGGTTTGGTATTTTCTCTATTTTCTAGAATTTTTTCCTATGGTTGCCACCTCGGGCGGATGGTGCGGAACCAAACTTGACCTATTTTGGTTTTGCACCCCAAAAATCCATATGTTCGCTTTCCACATAATAAATCATAATCCTTCATTTCGTTTCACTTACGTACTAATAATAAAAATGGCAAACTAAGCCAACTATTACTTATATCTATTAGGGTGTCCCTTATATGGCAAAAAAAAATTTTTTTTCGAATTTTGTAATGCATACCCCCTGTATCTTTTATAAATGTAAAACCTTACTCAAATATGAAATTTGATCTTTCTAGCATGATTGCAACCCGTGCCGACCGAGCTTCAAATTTGATCAAAAAATGTTTTTTGTCCTATTATTCCAATCTTCTATAAAATTAATCAAAATGAAATTAATGAAGTGAATAAAATGGAAAATGAATTTATTGTAATATTTATATTTATTTAAACACATAAAATAATAACAATCAGGCAGGGTAACTTCTATTTAGTGTGGTTTTTTTACAGTCCGGATATAAATGTCTATGTTCGTTGACACAGCGCAACAGGTATTGTTTTTGTTCTTCTTCCGCCGTGATAAGTCCTTGAAAATCTTGCATTAATTTGACAGCCCTCTCAGCAGTGTCATTTACAACCTTCAACCGACTTATCCTACTTTTAGCTTTCAGAAAAGCAGCATTATCATCCCAAGAAGATATATCTTCCTGAAGAAAACTGTCGTCAATCTGCAGTCGAGTTAGAAATTGTTTGCTCTTCTCCGATACAAAATCATCCAGCGTTTTATCTGAAACAAAAAACAGGTTAATTAACAAAAAGAATTACAACGTAAAGTATATAAAAAACAGACACAAAAAATAATTTTAGCTTACCAAACAACGTTTGGGACATTTCTTCCTTTGATGGAATATAGCGTTTGCCAACATCTGACCTCTTGTCCCTGTCTAAGTTTTCAATCATTTTCATTTTGGTTTGGTTATCAACCTCATTATCAAACAGTGATAAAATGACTGTCTCTTCACACAAGTACCATAGGTGGTGGCTGAACTTGCTTAAAGCAGCTTTTGAAACTGTTGTGTCAACTTTTTCGTACTCTTTTAATGCCTTCAAGAAGTACAAATCTTGGTTAGGTGCTTTAATCGCCACTGTGCATTCAAGCCAAGGCTTTACATACAATGTGACGATAAATAGGCAAACATCTTGTAGGGCCCTTTTGTCTTTTACAATCATTCTGACTTGAGATTGCAGCAAACATATTTTTAAAGAGTAAATCGCTCTTGCCATCCACCGTGCCTGATGCATAGCTCCAGGGGGCCTGATTTTTATTTTCTTGTTTGTATCTCCTCCCAGAAACACTACGCAAAGTTCAACTAATTCACGATAATCGTCTCTTATGAAAGATTTTTCCAGTTCTGCTTTATAAAACATTATCAAAGATGTAATATTTGTCTCAGCAACATATTCTTTAACGAAATCAAGGCATAGTTCAATTTTATTTGAATCGATGTTTTTCCAATTGTCTCTGAACTTCTTAAAGAGCGGAATATCTGCGCTGTTAGTAATGTGCTTTATCTTGGTTTCGAAGACAGTTTTTAAGACCAACTCATAAACATGATGACGACAAGCGAACAATAACAATTCTCTTTCTAAAGTGTGTTCTAAAAGAGCGCAAGCTCCATTGTAACGTCCAGTATTCGAAGATGTGGTGTCGCAGCACATTATTTGTACCTTGTTATTAAGATCCCAGTCACAAAGGGCGGTTGAGACGGCTTTTGATTGATGTTTACCAGAAGAACTCTCCAGTTTTGGTACTGCAAGAAGCTGTTCTTTGTCGTCAAATGAAACTATAATTGGCAAGCGTTCTTCTTTTGAAACTCGCACATTCAGCCCTGGTAATAGTTTTCCATCCCAATGGACTGTGACTACATCAGGAACATTGTTCTGAAAATCAGTTTTTATTGCTTCTGCCCTAGATTTTCTCATCTGAGTACGAATTCGCTGAATCGAGGATTTATTAATTGGGAAATCATCACTGCTCAGACCAAGCGCTTCTACAACCGCATGAAGAATGTAAACGGAGTCTCTAATGCTCAACTGACAACGGTCTAAAGCTGCGACAAGTTTAGGTGTTATCAGTTTCTTTCTACCTCTTTTCGAACTTGTTTTAGAGCCGAGAACCACTGGCAAGCTGATTTCAGAATACAAAATCTGTTCCCCGTCCGAATCTTCGGAATGTTCCAAGTTTTGTGTAGTAGAAGTAGATGCAACAGCCAATAATTCCATTTGTCTTAATTTTCTTTCCTCATCGTCTAATCGTCTCTGTCTAACTCTTTCTTCTTTCTCCGTCAATTTTTTGTCTACACCAGCTAAATATCCTGGTCGACCTGGTTCTCTTTGTTTATTCAAAAATAGTTTGTCTTCCTCTATTTTTATTATTTTCAAGGCATCAGCATGTGCAATATCAAATAAGTTATCAAGGCTTATTTTAAAATTCTTTTCTCGGTCCTTGAAAGTGGCTAGAGTTTTTTTACAATTTTTTTGCAGCTCTCTCCAAGCATGGTATAAATCAATAAGTTTCTTCACGCAATTGGGCAATGCCCTTGTGGGAATTCTCGCTTTTTCCCAAAATATTAAACACTCCCTAGTCACAAGATTTGCACTTTCACTGAGAGTTAGCTTGACTTGCCGAATATTATAAAATAAAACGGAGAGAACCTGGCGATTTGATGGTAACTTTGCACCAGTGATTTGATGACTAGGTAGCCCGATAAGAAAAATATTTTCTTTATCACTACGTAATGTCACTGACATCTTTACTCAACAAACAATAGTGCACCAATAACACCAAAACTTACGAATGAAATAACGAATGAAGCGTAGTCCATAGTCGCAGCGCTGTAACCGCACCAACTTGTACGGACAAGCTTAAATTGCAAGTCGGCACGTGTTCTCTTGCATGCAACGGGCTAGTATTTTTTTCTAGAACATATTGAGTTATTAGGAACGTTTTAAGAAGGTATGCGTAAAAATATATCAAACATGAAAAATAAGGGACACCCTAATATCTATATATTGTGACGGTCTAGCCGTCGGGCAGGATCGTCACACTATAGAGAATGAGTCGCTGCTAAGCTCAGCTCAATAAGGTTGCGCACATGAAAAATTAGTGAATTAAAATTGTTTGAGAGTCCCGTGGGTTGGCAGGAAAAAAAAAGAGGCGATTTTGCGAAATTTGGGGAAATTTCTTGGTTTTTTCTTAGCTCAATCAAAGTAAAAGGGAATGAAAAAGTGCCAGCCAGTCAAAGGCAACGGTGCAGATTAGAAAAGTCATTAAATAATCGTGGGCTATTCCTTATTGGGTAAGCCAAATAAGTCTGCTGTTTTCCTCAAAATTAGGCAAGGATGACATTAGCCAATTTTACTTCCATACATTGGTTTTTCATCGGTACTTCGCTCCGACCTCCAGGCGTTCCAAGCAAAGTTCAGTCTCCCTAAAAGCGATCGGCCAAACCAGCGGACAAAGAGGAGAGGGGCTACAGATTCCATTGCCAGCGCAACCGCAACGGTCGCAGCTACGAGCAGCGTGACAAAACCTCGGCCAAGTCGGAAGAGTTAGAAAATCGATTGGGAAATCCCGATCATCGTGATTCGAAAATTTTCCGGCTGTGTCCAAATTTTTTTCTGTGCGTGAGAACATAATAATTGCCTGAATAAGGCAAAAAGCCACGCACACACACATAACCGGCCAGAACACCACGCTAAAATTATGTAATCGCCTTGTAACTGAACTACGTTTAAGTACAGTAGCCTCCCATCTTATTGATTCAGGTTAATGGCCATCTACTTAATTTCATACTTAACTAATATTTTTCTTAAACTACGTTAATTTAATTGTTTAAAAAATGCGCAAAAGCAAATAGCCCAAACAAAAAAATATTAATGCGACCTGTATAACAAAGCCAGAATACCAGTGAAGTTAACAAGAAAGAAAATTATTGAATACCAATGAATGAATGTATTCCCGGTATCGACCATGGCGAGCGACTGGAAAGTCCCTACTCAAAATCATCAGCCGTGGTTTGAATTCGCCGCGAGTAGAGCGTGCACACCTCTCAGGTATTGCCAAATGTAACGTCAATGAAATCCACTTATAATCCACTGGCTTTGATTGCTAGTTGTATTTACTTTTCTCATGCAAGCGGGATACTTTTCTTTTAATAAATATATATTGAATTTAATCTGCCCTTTACTTTATTAGTATTTCTAATAATGTAATACTTTAAATAATACTCTCATGTATATACAAATTTATAGTCCACTAATTCCTTTTTGTGAAATAGGGACTGTGGGTCGGAATAAGCCCTGAAAATAATGTCGGCAGTAAACATGTGCTCCGACCGATATACGAATTTTCATCTGCTCTCCCTTGTGGAAAATCTAAGGATTTATAGGATCTCTCCCTGTACGTGACATGCTAAAGAAACGCGGATGAACACAGGAATTTAAGAAGTTGAAAACTTATCCATGAAATTCTCAAAGTCACCATAAACTAGGGAAGGCGGCGCCTCGATTAGGCGGTCGATATGCACTGGACGACAGAGCGATCGATGGGCACACGCAAACAGGGAAACATCGCTTATAGTAATCATCACAGCAACGCCGCCCCTGTCATATCGATAGCCGATGAATATCGATGTCATGGGGAGTCTCGCGGGGCTATCGATAGCTGATGGGTTTCGGTGCTCAGTGAGATCAGTTGCAAGATCGGCGCCATAAATTTGAACGCATGCCCGCTGGACTGTCGATAGCTGTTGGGTATTGAAGCCCAGTGGCACCAGATGGAGGATCGTCGCGGGAAATTTAAAATTACTACAAGGAGGACGACCAGCGCTGTAGGATTTCAATGCAGTTAAAAGCGTCGAGGGAATCAGCGGAAGTATCGCAAAGACTCAAGGGCTAGGATATTCAAGGAAACGCCGAGGAGTAGGAACGAGTTTTAAATATTTCCCGAAGGAAGGGGAGAATGTGAGGAGGAATTACAACAGCAGTAACAACGGATGGAGCGGTTTGAAAAGGAACTCAGATAGAAAATTTGGAGAACAAGGTTGGAGAAAGAACTCAGAAAGAGATTTTGGAGACCAAGGTGTGGAGAATGAGAGAATGCTTCTCGGGAACTCCACCGGACTTTGGACTCCGCCGTGAACTTTGGACCAGGAGAGGAAGTGCCCCATCTCGACAGCGTAGCGCCACACAGGGGTGCCACATGCATCATGGGAACCAGCGGGTCGGCAGCAATAGGCAGAAGCTCCAGTTTGAAGCTTAAAGAACAAGTGGGTCAAACAGGAATCACGGACTTTGGACCTGAATTTCCCAAAGGGAAAATAACGGTTCCCGGAGGCCCTATATACCTGCCTGCGACAAGAAATCGTGAGCTCGGCACCGAGCACTTCTTTGGCGTGTCCCGGCGCGAGCCCAGTACGTCAAGTTGAAACGGTCCTGTCGCGATTAGCCAGAAAGGGAGAGCGGTCGATCGTTTGTGGTCTCAAGAGGAGTAGTCCAGGAGAGCCCTACGGTTTTGACTCGTGAAGTCCCGGATCGGCGTATGACCAAAACCCGGAGTGCCATACGTCACGCCGCGCAGAAAGCACATCCAGGAGCAGTGCGCAAGGACGTCGTCAGCAGCAAGCCAGCTACCACATCATGACAGCTAAGCAGGACAGATCGAGCTACGCGGAAACGGCACGGACAGTAAGCAAAAGGGTGAGGCTAGGGTGGAACGTTCGATTACACTAAGCGCAGAAGCGCAGTGAAGCGCTAAGCAGCCTCCTTGCGTAACTTGGACTGTCAGCGCGAACTGAGGAGTACCCCTGTTGGACCATCCGGGACAGAGCAAGGGACAGGCAGTTGTGTGTCGAATGGAATAATCCTGGAGAGCGCAGCATCTGTTCACCCTAGTCTGAAAACGGTGACGCATCTATAAGTCCACACGGCTGATCTCCTTGCGAGTCCAAGACGTTACAAGTAGTCGTCGAGTCAACGCATCAGAGACAGGCAGCGCCGAGAATCTTCAGGGAGCTTCAAGGATCTTCAGGGACCTACAGGACCGGAGCACCGAGTCAACGAGGCGAGCAATCATCGAGGCGACCGGAGCCGTCGGAGATACCGAATGCCACGAGAGGCGATGTCAAGGTGAACCGAGCCATCTAGCCTGTAATATTATATGCTTTCTCACTGAACTACGGTCACGTTTGTATAAATTAGGTGGGACGAATGCACAAATCTACTGAGCTTGCCGCACAAACGAACAGTTTGTAACAAGTTTTATTTACAGTAGAGGTTACGTGGTAGTCAAATTTAAGTTTTGTATCCCGGAGAATACCAAAATCGTTAGCTGAACATATTCGGTCCAAAAACATGTTCTGAAGACAAAAACTTTGCATATAAGATAGTTTAAGTTCATAAGATTGCAGTGACCCCCAGAAAGCAGACTCTATATTAGTATATGAATAACAAAGCTTAACATCATCAGCATACATTGGTACAATAGAGTGAACAGAAAAGAGAATAAATGACTACCCTGAGGCACTCCAGATGTCACGAATATAACCCTCTGAGATCTACCATTCGAATAACTTGAAGTTTAAGTAAACCGATTATTCGGAAGCCCAAGCTGATCTAATTTGATTAGAAGAAGAGGCCTTACTAAAATCTGTATATAATGTCTGTCTGCAATTTTTTTGTTAAGTCCATCTATTACAAAAGATGTTAGTTCGAGCAGGCTAGCGATGGTCAATCATATCAAAACCATGTTGACACGTTGATATCAGAGAGGAGCACAAATGTTGCCAGTGAGAAGTAATAATGAGTTCAAATGTTCTAGGAATTTCAGCCAATTTAGAAAAATACCTATAGTTCTGGAAATCCACTTTTGCACCCTTTTTGTGGAGTGAAATAATAAAAGAGTCTTTGCAGGTAGTTGGAAAAAAAGATGATGAGATAGACAAATGGAAAAGCTTAAGAATGGGTTTACAAAGGGTTCGAACAAAACTAAAGCACACAACCAGGAAGTCCATCTGGCCATGAAAATAGGTGGGCGTTATAGTTTCAAAACCACTTAAGACAGAACTTTTGGTAATTACAGGAGAAAAAGTACCATTTGCCATATTTAAGTGAATAGTATTACACCAAGAAATGGAACTATAAGTAGTTTGGAAGAACTCAGCAAATAAATTGAGTTTAATCGTAACGATGAGGGTTGTGCTGAAAACATTCGCTTAGCATTATCAAAATTATCAATACATAAATTTAATATAGTTTATTTATTTTATCGAATGTAATATAATTTTTCGTCACAATTGTTGATATCAGAAATTTTTGTTAAAGGCGCGTTCGCCACTACTTTTTACCTCGTTAAGAGGTGGTTTTTTTTGATATCAGAAGTTTTTTTTGCACAAGAGCTTAAGTACCCCAATACCGTGACTAGGAGTCGTCCCCATATGGCTTGGCTATTGAAAAACCAAAACGCACAGATTCGACCCCTAATCTTAGCTGAACGCCACCTTAAATTAGGCAGTGTAGCGTCATTTCCAGCCGAGGAGGGTTAAGTATGGGGATTTTTGCCAACCAAAACAAATGTAAATATTTTATGCGATAACTTAAATTCTGTTTACTACACATTCTACTTCTGTGTAACTATAGAGCATAACTTTAAAGATTTATGTCTCCTCATAAAAAGGTATATAAATATATTTGCTGTTCCGGGGCTAAGAAGATTTAGTTATTGTTGCGTCATCGGCTTTGTATAGATTTCCATCTTTTCGTAAAATAGATGTATAATGTCCTTCGTTAAACCTTGACCATGATGAAATATTAAACTTGTTAAATAGTATCTCTTATTTGTAAATCTTAATTCACTTTGTGAGGTGTTTATTAAATTAAAATTGGTTATCTTCGTACGCGCCTGATCGACTAAACTAAGTGAGAACATAAGTATTCAGCCTGAGTTTTCAGTTAGGGACTGGCGGAATGCGTACAAATGCTGCTTTCAATAGTTCGCCACGAACCATAATTATAGCTTATTAATTCTTTTATTGTACATTTTATACATTCGGGAATATGAAGTTGAGCAACCAAGTTTTCATCTATTTGTCTGTTTCTCCTATAATCACAGTTAGAGCACTTTATAATTTCTACATGCTTAAGAATAAAAAATGGTTTAATTTGTTGCAAAGAAGGACATTCTAAAAGCGACCTCAAAAATCTTAACTGCCTTGTTGTTCAATATTATTAAATATTTCCTAACGTAAATCGGAAATGTCTACATTTTTTCCTGCTCCTCTCTCCTCCTCCTCCTATTCTGATCAAAAAATCTCAACTGCCTTGTTGTTCAATATTATTAAATATTTCCGAACGTAAATCGGAAATGTCTACATTTTTTCCTGCTCCTCTCTCCTCCTCCTCCTATTCTGATCATACAATACTGATTTCTTGATAAACCTAATATTTATAAGGCACTGAAAAACCGAGTTCGCATAACAAGCGGTATTTGGATTTTCCATACCACGTATATTGCGTAAAATAACTTTACTGGCTTTTTTTGCTGCTTACATTTGTATCTAGTACTGTTGGCTCAATGATAGCCGTTGTTTGACATCTCAAATATATATATTTTTATCAAAAATATTTTTATTATACTAGATTCGTCGGAAAGTATGTAACAGGCAGAAGGAAGCGTTTCCGACCCCATAAAGTATATATATTCTTGATACCTGATATTGCAGATACCTGAGCTTCTTACGCAGCGCAAGTTGGTTTCAGCAGAGTGCCACGCCCAGTCTAACGCCCACAAACCGCCCAAAACTGTGGCTCCTACAGTTTTGACGCTAGAATAAAAATTTTAACTAAAAAGTATTGTCAATACCTATCGATTGACCTAAAAAAAGTTGCCACGCCCACTTTAACGCCCACAAACCGCCCAAGCCTGTGACGCCCACAATTTTCATGCTAGATACAAAATTTTAACTGAAATGTATTGGTCTCGTCAATACCTATCGATTGATCCAAAAAAAAATTTGCCACGCCCACTCTAACGCCCATAACGCTTAAATCTGTGTACTATGCTATGTGGGCATAGCCATTTATTGAGACCGCGGGTAGGTGGCGCATTTTAATCTCGCTTTGCTGCTTGCTTATCTCCATTTCCCTTTGGTCCCTTTAGCTGAGTAACGGGTATCTGATAGTCGAGGTACTCGACTATAGCGTTATTTCTTGTTTTTTTATTATTACCAACAAGATGTTGCAAATCTCTTCTATATATACTTCTTAATCTATTGTTTTCTATTATAGCCCCATTATTTGTCTTATTACTTTTAGGATTAAGGTTTTTTTTTATCGTAGTCAATGTCAACACTTATTTGCAATGGGTAATATTTCAAAATACCTAAAAAAGAATTCTACAATGTACATTATGTAATTGTTACTTAGCTACTAAAATGTTCTAAGAATTGTAAGAAAAGTTTTTCTTTCATTAGCTTTAAGTACTACCGAACTAGCGTGTTTTTCCAAAGTGGTAGAAAAATTAGATCAAGTTTTCTATTTCGATTAGCTTTATGCTCGTAAAGAACCCTAACGCCATAACAGATTTTCCGTTTGAAAAAATCTAATAAGAATATTTTTAATCAAATTGGTTTATATCTTGTTTATTCCAAGAAGTATGAAATATTACGTATACGGAGCTGAAACGAGTTGCACTTTATATCGCTTAATATCTTCCAAACTGTAATTTTTAAGGCAAAAAGTATAGATATTAAAAGTTGAGGAATTTCAAGGGGTAGATGATTTAAAATAAAAAAAAGAGGTTTTAAAAAATAACTTTTTGTCATAGCCCTAAATCTATTATATTCAGACAATTTTACCATATGAAGAGTATTTAGCAGTATGTAGCATTAGTGGTTTAGACACTATAAGCATTTTAAATCTGGATTTTTTTTTATTTTCCGCTAAACTAGCGGATTTTTCAAGCT
Source organism: Drosophila suzukii (assembly GCF_043229965.1). Lineage (NCBI taxonomy): Eukaryota > Metazoa > Arthropoda > Insecta > Diptera > Drosophilidae > Drosophila > Drosophila suzukii. The sequence continues at coordinate 52,946,731 of NC_092082.1, read as the reverse complement.
ACTTTATACACCCATAGGGTTTCCAAAACCCTAAAACTAAGATGGGATGCATACAAGCCCACAAACAAAGGGACAAACATTCTCATTTTGGAAAGAAGAAGAAAATCTTGTTTTTTGAATTACTTTTGAACGGAACATCGGATTTCATTCGACGCGTATTCTCAGTAAGATTAAAACTAGCTAAACAGCCAAGGATTTTATCCCCACCGTGTCCAGCAGCTCCAATTTTCTAAATTTTTACTTTTACACTTTCACCGCTTTTTCTCCCAAACAAATCTATTTTTCGAAAGTCTTGGTATGCAATCTTCTTAGTTTTTGCAATACCTTTCGATTGGTGTATCACTCGTTACGATCGGACCATAATGGCAGATTTTCAATTCTGCGGCTATATATAGTAGTTGTCTTCGCACGCTCTCTTGCGCGCTTCGCCACTATGTGTACTGCCGTCCGCAGTGATAAGACTTCCTCGGATCCTTTGAAAATTCAAAATTAAATCGGTTCAAATACATAGAATAGCAAGGACTGTTAGGTACATTAAAATTAGTACGACCCTTTGCTTAGTTATATTGGGAAACCATGTAGTTGGGTTTATTAAAGTCAAATTAACGAAATCTTCTTCTTTTAGTTGAAAAAATTACAAGAGAGAGAGTATCAAGGCAGGGGAGACAAAATGTTAGTTCCAGTGTGGGATGATATCGGTGTTCTTGATCGAAAAGTGGGTCAATTCTAGATACCATGAGTTGAGACGGATATAAAACAAATACAATATTTAATTGTCTGTTTAATGAATAACTTTTAAAGCGCACTTACTTAAATGATAAATCTTACGGACCATCAAAAAAGTCAAGGACAGGTAAAGAGGCAAGAGAGAGACAGGAAGATTGAAATCACTCAAAACAATCAATAGATTGTGAGATAGAACATGGTGAAATGGTGCTCATAAATTATTATCTCGGATCCAGGTTGAATATAAGAGCAGTTTACAAAAATAGATGAAGATTGCAAAAAAACTTTAACACCAACGAGCTCTATGTCATTGGGGTTAGGAAAGTATATTCTCTCCGATGTTAGATTAGAGGTAACGGAAATCAGCACCCCACCCCCTACGAGAAGTGTGGTCGGTTTCATATGTAGTGTATGTTGTGTAGCTTATATCCAAAGACCACTATACTCAAGTACAATAATAAATAATGTCAACTTAAACACTGTGACACTCTGTTGCAATGTGTACATAAACACTTGACTTTAGTTGCATAAATGCATGGAACATGAAAATATGAATATCATAAGCATACACAACATTCTCCTCTTATATATTCATAAACAGATATAAAGAATATATAATGCAGCCGCTCTGCTGCTGTTCTCAGCAGCAGCGCTGCCCTTAGATTTAAGGCTTCATTTAAGCTAAAATTGTAACATATTATCATTCGATCAAGATTCAGAGAAGGGACCTTTAGAGTCGCTCCCTAAATAAATAATTGCAATTCAAAGATATTAAATGGACTATTACTATTGAAACTTCAAGCCTATTACACGGCGACCGTGACAGGGGTTTGGTGCAGCGCCATAAAAACAGAAAGGAAAAGTTGCTTAAATTATTAAATGGTGAAACAATTAGTTGAAATACATCGTTGAAGCTCCACGCTGAGCTTGACCACGTGAAACAACTATTATTACCGAACAAATCAGAAAATGGAACCGCGCACGCTACCACCTACACTGCAATATCCAATGCCAATAATAAAGTTAAAGTTCAACCTCCTCAGAAAAAGAAAATCCTGGCATTAAAAAAGAAATGTCCAAGGGATTGCCAAGGCCCACTGTACTCGTCACTCGAACACACACGAACCGCCCGTGGAGGAAATCACCAACAGCAACAGGAGTAAAACAACCAGAACCGTCCCCTCCACAGTCAACAAGCTGGTCTAAGGAAACGATAGCACCACCAAGGGTGCAAAGGCTGGCAGCACTACAAAAAGTGCAAAAACCGACAGGGCTACCTAGAGAAAATAACCAGAAAAGAATTTTTTTGTATTTTCTTACAATTTAATGAAATGCGATGCACACAAAATTATAACAAAAAAAAAAATTGTGAGCAATGTAAAATTGTTTCCTATTATTTTCCCACCAATTTTGCGATCGTTCCTATTGCAGCTATACGATTATAGTCGTCCGATTTTGATCATATATTTGATTTGATATATTTGATATATATATATATAATATGTTAAAAAACTCAATACATAATTTTTTTTTTAGTTTTTTTCCCGATTATTTCTACAGGAGCTGTAAGATATATAAATATTTATACTACCAGCAAATGAAAGAAGACTTTTCGGAAAGTTTCAGCCCGATATCTTTAAAACTGAGAGACTAGCTTGCGTAGAAATGGACGGACAGGCGGACTGAAGGACATGGCTAGATCGACTCGTCTAGTGATGCTGATCAAGAATATATATACTTTATGGAGTCGGAAACTTCTCGCTCACTGCGTTGCAAGCTTCTGACTGAAATCATAATACCCGCGCAAGGTTATTATAAATGCAAGATAATAATAATTATTTCATTATTTCTCTGACCGTTTCTTTGACAGCTATATGTTAGAGTCGTCCGATTTGTATTAAATTTAATTCGAAATTCTTACAAATACAAAAAAATTCTGTTCCCAATAGTATAGGGTACTATGTCAAGAAACACCTAAGCTATGACTTCTTTCATATTATTTTCTACGAATTTTTCGATCGTTCCTATGGCAGCTATATGATATAGTTGTCCGATTTGGATAAAATAAAATTCGAAATTCAGAACTAATTAAAAAATGTTATTTCCAAGCGTAGGTTGTAATATGTTAAAAAACACCGAGGCTATAATTTGTTTCATATTATTTTGCCACCAATTTTTCGATCGCTCCTGTGGCAGCTATATGATATAGTCGTCCGATTTTGATAAAATTATATTCGAAATTCAGAACTAATTAAAAAATGTTATTTCCAAGCGTAGGAGGTTATATGTTAAAAAACACCAAAGATATAAGAAAAAAAATTTTTTTTGCGATTATTCCTATGGGAGCTATAAGATATAGTTGCCCGATCAGCCTAGATCCGACTTAGACCGATAGCTTTAAAACTGATACAGACGGATCGATTCGTCTAGTGATGCTGATCAAGACTATATATACTTTATGGGGTCGGAGACCTCTCCTTCACTGCGTTGCAAGCTTCTGACTGAAATCATAATACCCTCTGCAAGGGTATAAAAATAATATAAATAAAAATGCAAAGGTATAATAATTATTTCATTATTTCTCTGACCGTTCCGTTGATGAGTTTGCGTAGAAACGGACGAACAGACGGACAGGCGGACAGACGGACATGGCTAGATCGACTGGTCTAGTGATGCTGATATATAAGTTAACTAACTCAGCCGGGCGATCGGTTAATGCCGTCAAAAGTCCGCTCCGGCCAAACTGCTGACACAGCGTCTGGCCAGAAGCTCATGCATAGCCGGCAAGAACTGCCCATTGGAGTGGCCACTATGAAGTTCAATTATGTTAGCTTTAAGATTCAGTTCATTTTCAACATTCAAAGAATAAAGAACACAATTTCATTCTCAAATAAATGCGGCAACCGCCGTATAACTTCTTATTACTTAAACACTAACTGAGTTTCTAGGCCAGCAGCGAACGGAGGGCAGTTACCCTTACAGCGTAATCATCATAACTCTTCAGTAGATGAGAAGCTAATCAACCGACTACCGGCAGCTAGAGATCACATCAATTTTGACCATCGGCCAACCGGCTTCTGATTGAGGACTGCAGCGAGGGACTCTTCTGCAGCTACCCCCATACTAAACCTAATTGGCGCCTACCGTAAATTACCCATTGATATAAAATTGGGAAACCATGAAAGTGAGCCCCTCATACGTATATTTTCCCGGCATCTGCATTTATTAAATATTTAAATACATACACTGCCAGAATATTTTCTCCAGCTCCGCATTAAAGTTGCGTGTGAACATTTTTCTTAATTAACATACCCGTTAATTATTTGACAATTTAATTGGTATTATCCCATGTGATATTGTAAATGTTTATCGTTGTATGTTGTTTGCATTATTTAAATTTTTTAAATAAATATCTTAGTGCCAAAAATTATTGCCCATATATCAACCAGACTTATTAAATATCCCAGAATAGGCGCAACGGCGCTGCTGGAAAATAAATTAATTTTGCATTTATTGAATTATTTTTTTGGTGACTGTCACTGTCTCATTTAAATTATGTGCGTTTAACTCACCCTTTATATGTAGTTGTTTTTTTTGCTTGCACCGAAATTCTTTGTGTTAGCTTCGCAACAATCTTGGGTTTGTCTTTTTATCGCTCCCCACTCCACTACAACACTCGAACTCGACACCCCGACGTTTGTATTCCAATTTTGTTAGCTCCGCTTTTTTGTCCATCAGAGCGGCAGCTTAGCCACCACGGTCCCTCGACTGTGGCAATTTTTTGTTCGTTCGTTACCAAGCGGCGACTCAGCCCCCGCAGCCCCCTCGCCAAATCCATGGTCAAGATTGCTTGAACATACATTAATTCGCTATTGCGATTTAGCTTACACAGCTCCATATGAGCGACCCGTTCCAGCAATATAGGAGTAACAAACAGTTCGACAGCGACTCTGAGTCCGAGACCGAAGGACCGACCAGAGCTTCTACACCGAAAAGTGTAAGCGCTAGCACATCCGCAACCATAAATATGGCATTGAACCCAGACCAAATAAAGGCGGTCGTACCGACTGCCGTTAACCATGCCCTACAGGAAGCGGCCGCAGACGGTCAGCGTAGGGAAGATCAATTACGTCAGACTATTCAGGAACTGGCCAGCCAAGTGGTGGCGATACAAATCGCGCCCGCCAAAACAGTAGCCCCTCAGATTAAAGTTTATGCACCTATAGATATAAACAGGGACATATTTTGTAATGAGCCGCTAGACGCTGTCAAGTGCCTGCCCGAAATTGCGGGAACCCAGGAGACATACGTCTCCTGGCGGCAATCAGCAATAGCCGCGTATTACATATTTAAGAACTTCGAGGGTAGTTTACGCCATTATCAGGCGGTTATTATTATTAGGAGTAAGATTAGAGGCCCTGCCGATGCCGTACTATCTTCATTTGGCACCGTGTTGAACTTCGATGCGATTATAAGTCGACTCGATTTCACATACAGTGACAAGCAAACAATGCACGTCATAGAGCAGGAGATGGGTACCCTCAGGACGAGGTGGAAAGGAAGCTTACCCTCCTCACTAATAAGGCAACTATGTCATATGAAGCCTAGGCGGCACAAGTTTTATGCGAAAAATTCCTGGATGATGCCCTCCGCGTATTTATATCTGGACTAAAACGCAGTCTCACCGACGTCCTCTTCTCGGCAAAGCCGAAGGACATGCCATCAGCACTTGCATTGGCTCAAGAAGTGGAGTCCAACCATGAAAGGTACACCTTTGCATCATCTTTTGCAAGAAGCCAGGAGGATAGGGACAAAAAACTATTTCCGAAGGCGCAAGAGCGCCAACAGGCCAATCCTCATGCTAGTCCGCAACCAGGTACTAGTTAAAATCCGTACTTCAATAAACAGCACAAAGCTCAAGTTCAAGTTCGGTTGGTATACCACTCGAGATTCTGCTGTTATATATAATAGTCCCCTTCTCATACTCTCCGGGTTCTCGTTCGCCACTACGTGGACTGCCATCCACAGTGACATCACTTATTTTATCGAAATGTTGCTCTATGTGGATTCTATTTCCATTATTTCGCACTACCTTCCTTTTCCCCAAAATCTTTCAAAATAATTTCACTTAGTCTGTCCCTGTTAGCCTGTTTTTATCTATATCATCAAAGTCACCGATATTTTTTGTACAATAAAAGCAAAGAGTAAGGGATGCGGTTTTTTCGGCATTCGTTTTGATAAGGCTTATTATTATTATCAGGGTATTCACCAAACTGTTGAATTGCTGAATTGTTGAAAATTCAACAGAAAATTTCAGCAATTAAGGGGACGACCCTAAAAGTTCCCTGATAAATTTTCAATTATAAGATGTCTGCTGTTTGTCTGATTGTCAAATTGCCAGGCTGTGCTTACCAAAGATTATGTTTAAAATTAAGGAAAATGCCGAAAATAAGCCAAAAACCTAACCTATTAGAACTGCTAACAGGCAGCATCCTATTAGATATCCTTTACTTGCATATTTTATACGATTGCAATTTTTCCATGTTTACAAGTGACCAGAGTTACCCTCTAAATTTTAGTCTAGAACAGCGACAACTCTGGTTTTCAGCAATTAAACAAAATGTTCAACAGCCCCGAGGCTGTTGAATTGCTAAAATTTTTGACAGTTGGCTTTGTATGGAACAGCTGATGAACAGGTGATCAATATTCAATAATTCAGCAATTCAACAGTTTAGGAAATACCCAGTATATATTTTTCCAATCAGTATTCCAAGCCAAACTTTATTTTAGGTACCATTGTATCTTATATATGTGGACCGTTCTTTCACAAACCGAACGTATTTTACGAAAATATTTTTTCACATTTTTGATTTGCATCAATTTTTATTACGTATACTATTCGGTAAAAAGATCAATACGTGTATCAGGACTCGGTTAAAAAGAAATTATTTATAACTTTGTTAGTTTGCTAAAGAACGATTAAATTTAACTACATCTTTACATTTAATTTTATTAACAACATCTGCTTGAAAATCTATATCTGCAGCTGTAGTTATCCGATTCAGTTTTTTAAAAAGCCTGACTCCACTATAATGCGTTAATTCCAAGGCATTGTTCGGCTCATTCATTAGATCAGTTTTTTCTCAGACTATACGATTTAACGTAAGTGGGAGCAGGACATACATGTAGAAACGAAACATATTAAAAAGTGTATTTATTTAGTCGGATGTACAATCATTTTTCGTCACAAAATTGTGTAACAGAACTTTTGTATGTTGAATGTGCGATCGTCACGAGGCCTTACCTCGTTAAGAGGTGTTTTTGCTTGATACTTTATACGGTCAGAAAAACTTTCTTCCACCTTTCTTCCATATTTTCCAACGATTTTAATCGACCCTTTTAATCTTCAAGTAACGGGTGTTAACGTTAAATTCTTTACAACTGTTCAGGCAAAACTGCTTGCCAGTTCTGGTATTGCTTTGGTATTCCTCTCCTTTTTCCTTTTCGCCAACAAAGCCAGCGCGATCTCCAGCGCCGCAAGCTCATTCACTCGCGAAATCTAGTATTTTTTCTGCTATTTCCTTAGCTTATCTGAGTAAAAAACATGAAAAATTTTAGTTTACAGTGTTAACAAAATTGTTAACATGTGAAAAACATACCCGACGTAAAGCGTTAGCTGCCTATTTCCCTCTCGCTCACTCTTATGGTTTGCTTGCGGCTTTCGTCAATGTGAGTACTAGGCTTAAAAAGTACAATTTTTCTCATTCATTAGAGCTGCAGTAAAAAATGGGATCGACTATAAAAACTTATGTTATACCTTTTCTTGATTTTATCAGCTTCTTGCGGTTAATTCAGGGCTGTAGAAAAGTAAAAACCACAAATTAAAATTAGTTGAAAGGACTTTGAAAAAATTATTGTGGTAGATAATAAAATTAAAAACATTTACAAGCTTTGTACAGTCTACAAAAAAATTTTTAGAGTCGTACAGAACACACTATTTTATTTGACACATTATTTGAACATTAAAGTAATTTGAATCATAAAGTTTAAGATTTCCGTTTAAATGCTAAAGTGATCATGACTTCTTATCCAAACAAATTCAAGTAAATGTTAAATATATAAATCTCATTATAAGCCTACAAAGAATGCTCTAATGAATATGCCGAACAGTGCCGTGGAATAACGCATAAGGAAAAGACGGCGTCCAACTGAGCTTCCTTAAACCAGTTTCTTAAGCTTAAAGCGTTATGAGTGGGCGACGTAATGCAATGACACTGTTTTGATATTCCCTTAAAAAAATTAACTCAGATCGGTTTAACTAATTGCATGATTATATAAATATTTTTAATATAGCATCAGTATATAAATATAAATAAGTGATATACGTATTTTAATAGCACCATTTGGTAATAGGTAATTAAACGTAAATGTAAAACGTTGTAACAAACTATAATTTCAGTTAAAAGAAAAGATGTTTTGTCCTCTCAGAAACTTTCGAGATACGCCACTACAAAATATTTAAGACATACAAAACACGATTGGTTGACTTAAGTATTCAGTCGAAAATAAGAAATACAAGCTCCGCACATATTTTGTAAAAAGTTGGTTTTCAATTATAAGGAACAAATGAAAGTTTTGTATGAGTTCAAGCTTCGAATTGTGGAATATTGGCCCAAAAGCAAGCACTTTTTCATGATTTCTTAAAATTATGGAATATTTTAAGCTTATATAAATTGGTATATTTTATAATCTTTGCTTAGTAATATAAAAAAAAATGTTTTAATAATATCAGAAGCTCTTCTTCTGCGACCCTTTTATCGGAGACTTTAAAAAAAAGTACCCACCCGGTGAACATGATAACAATTATAATGTACATTTCTTATGTCAAAATAGTAGAAATCAGCAGAACAACATAATAACAGATTACTGATTAGTGATCAAGTTTGTTCTGCGAACGATCATGATACATAATGACGACGAAAATGTTAAATATTTACACGAAAAAATGCAGCATTGCGATAGCAATCGAGGAAACGAAAAAATCAAAAGGGCCTGAACAGTTGTAAAGAATTTACCGTTAACACCCCTTAATCGAAGATTAAAAGGGTATATAAGAATCGTTGGAAAATATGTAACAGGTGGAAGGAATTTTTTCTGACCGTATAAAGTATCGAGCAAAAACACCTCTTAACGAGGTATGGGACATACAAAAGTTCTGATACACAATTTTGTGACGAAAAATAATTGTACAACCGACTAAATAAATACACTTTCTAATATGTTTTCGTTCCGCCCGCTTCATAAAAATATTTAAGCTTCTTGCATACAAAGGTTTTCAAAGTTTTTCATACAAATTTTTCGAAGCCCCTCGGGATTTCACTTGTTCCTTATACTCATTTGTAGTACGGCCTGTCAACCGCCGGTGACACGTCCCATGTGAAATCAGTTGTGTTTAAAGGACATACATTTTTATTAACTTTTTAATTCATTTAAATTAAAAAGTGATATTAAGGTTTTCTGTTAAAAGACAACTAATGTTAAGCCTAGTTCTATGTTTCGTTAATTTGCTTTTTACATTGGTTATCGCCCACCTTAAACATTTGTCCGGGTCCTCCGAATCCTTGGGCAACGCTCCTTAAAAATGAGTGGGCATATGTTTCAAAAATGCGTTTTATTTGTTTATTTGTATATGTACCTTTAAGAGCTGTGTATAACCCTGTGTACAGCCCTGTGTATAACTTTTATTCGTACAAAACATTTCATCATCCACTTTCGGCTAACGGAACCCATAAAACACCTTTATTTATGTTCTTTAAACTAAGATCAATGCACAACAATTTAAATGGATGCTTCCCTTTTAATTACTCAAATAGAATGCACCAAGTCTTTCTTTCTAAAGCGAAAAATATCCGACTACATAATAATATCCGTTACTTGTAGAATAAAAGGGTATACTAGATTCGTCGGAAAGTATGTAACAGGTAGAAGGTAGCGTTTCCGACCCCATAAAGTATATATATTCTTGATCGCACAAATTTTAGCTTTACAATCGGATCTAAGTGCATTTCAAACATTGTGCATGAATAATAAATTGAATTTAAATGGTTCTAAGTGTAAACTAATGACCTTTTTCGTGCCAGCCCCCACTACTCAACTTATACTTTGAGTGGTTGTGCGTTAGATAGGATTACGCATGCTGACGACCTTGGAGTCTATATGGATCCTAAACTTAAATTTTTTGATAACATTACTACTATGGTACATAAAGCCAGGGGCGTGCTTGCATTTATCAAAAGGTGGTCAAAGGAAATCGATGATCCCTATGTCACAAAGACCTTGTTTATTTCATTAGTCCGACCAATTCTTGAGTACTGCGCTCCTGTTTGCAGCCCCCAATATGGGGTGCATATACCCTGGATTGAGTCTGTGCAAAAAAACTTCTTAATATTTCCCTTACGGAGACTTAACTGGGGTACAAGCCTAATACTACCATCCTACTCTAGTAGACTACTTCTAATTAACTTACCATCGATAGCTAACCGTAGAATTATGCTTGGTATAACGTTTATTAGAAATCCTATTCATGGTGATGTAGAGAGTCCCGAGTTACTGGGTCGCCTGCATTTTAATGTGCCAAATAGATTCACTAGAAACTGTATTTCCTTAGTATTAAATCACTGTATCTCTAATTATGCAATGCATGAACCTTTTAGAGTACTTTGCAATGATTATAATAGACTATATCACCTAATATCTACTACCGACTCACTTCCTATCTTTAAATCAATAATACTATCCTACCTAGTAACTAATTATTGTAGTTTTACTTGATGTATTTTATCTATTCGTATTTTGATTGTTACATTGTCTTTTTGTTTGTCCGCGATTTTGTTTACTCGCCAAAAACGGTGAAGGGCTCCACACGTAACAAGCATTGCTTGGTGTCGTAGGGCCACTTGTTTGTACTGACCATAGTGCATCAACGTCCAAGAAACAAAAAAAGGATCACTAGCCGAATCGATCTAGCCATGTCCGTCTGTCTGTACGTCCGGATGAACGCTGAGATCTCGGAAACTATAAGAGCTAGGCTATTGAGATTTGGCATGCAGATTCCTGAGCTTCTTATGCAGCGCAAGTTTGTTTCAGCAAGGTGCCAAGGTGCCGCCCAAAACTGCGGCTCCTACAGTTTTGATGCTAGAACAAAACTTTTAACTGAAATGTACTGTTCTCATCAATACCTATCGATCAAAAAAAAATTTGCCACGCCCACTCTAACGCCCACAACGCTTAAATCTGTGTACCGCCCACATAACCATATATTGAGATCGCGGGTAGGTGGCGAATTTTAATCTCGCTTTGCTGCTTGCAAATCTCGATTTCCCTTTGGACCCTATAGCTGAGTAACGGGTATCTGATAGTCGAGGTACTCGACTATAGCGTTCTTTCCTGTTTTTACTTCTTGAGTAAAAAATACCATACGAATTTTTTAAAAATGGTAATATTAAAACGTTTTAAATATTTATATCAAATTTAACGGACTAAATTTCTACACACTAAATAAAAATTCAACTGGAATGTATTTGGGTCTGGAATACCTATTGATTCACCCAAAAAAAGTATTCCCTTAACGTTAAAAGCCGTCTAGCGACCACATTTGTTAATATTTTGAAATATGTAAATGTTTTTCTGTTTTTATTATCAATACACGTCTTCCTTTCAAAAATTATTCAAGTCAGACCATGCATTAAAAAGTTATAACCAAACAATAATAAATAATCCGCAGATTCAAGAGGGTGCGCGGAGAGGGATGGAGATATATTCATATATACATACAGCTGTTTTGTTAGCTGGAGGCGTTTAGCAGGATTGATTGCTGATTACGTTATATATTACGTTAGCTGTAAATAGTATTTCTACTATTCTTAAAGTGTTTTTTGCGGAGGCTTAATATATTATAATAAATGAAAAATTAAATATAAATGATCTAAGTGTATTCTGAAAAAAGTTTTTTTTTTGATAACTATTAGTTATCAATATCTAAAATTGAATATTTTTTAGACCACAAAAAAAAACCTAAAGTCTGATGTCTAGTGATTAGCACTTAGAACCACACTCCCTCCTTTAAGTGCCACTGTATCAACAAAAAAGGTAGTACTGGTAAGTTTTTTATACTTTTAATTTTGTTAAAATAACATTAACTGTATGTTTCAATAAGGCTGGAGTTTTTCGTTTTACACAGTTAAACAAGGAAGAAAGTATGAGATCTATAACAGGATGGTGCATTGGCTTATTAGTTGCTACTTCGTATTCTTTTATGTCCTGCAATGGCCACGGGAGATTGATTGAGCCGCCAAGTAGAGCATCCGCTTGGCGATTTGGATTTCAAACCCCACCAGACTACAATGACCATGAACTTTACTGTGGTGGGTTTACCCGGCAATGGAAAGTAAACGGTGGTAAATGTGGAGAGTGCGGAGACGCGTGGGATCTTCCGGAACCACGGCCCCATGAATATGGTGGTCAATGGGGACAAGGATTAATAGTGCGAAGTTATTTGCCTGGATCCAAAATAAAGATTCGTGTAGAAATAACTGCTAGTCACATGGGGTAAACAAATAACAATACACTTCTAGCAATAACATGACAAAAATATGATTACAGATATTTTGAGTTTCGGATATGCCCAAATCAAATTGCTAAGCAGTTTTGCTTAGATCAAAATGTATTGCTAATACTTGAAGGCCGTCCCTCTCAGCCAATTCCATCTGACCTAGACATTCGTTTTTATCCCAGAAATGGAAGTCGCATATATGAAATTCAGGCGCGGTTACCTGGTAAGCGTACTTACAAAACAATTTCATGTATAAGGTAACTATAAAGTATTACAGATTTTACATGTGACCAATGTGTTCTGCAATGGCGTTATGTTGCGGGCAATAATTGGGGAATTTGCAGCGATGGTAATGGAGCCATTGGGTGTGGCCCACAAGAGGAATTTCGTTCGTGCTCGGATATTGCCATCACTAAAAAGGGGAGTACTTATACTGGACCCAGTCGTTCCTCATATCCAACACCTACACAAACTAAAAGAAGGCCAACAACCACGGAAACTAATTCAGTAATAAATCATAGTGAAACTCTTAAGTATACTATAATTATTTCGCTGGTATTGATATTTTTCATTTTTGCCGTAGGAATATGGTACATATTGAATAATAACAAAATAATGTCTAGTAACAAATGTATTATAAGTCTTAAAAAAAAATTGTTGTCTTGGAATTCTATAAAAAAAAATATTCTTGGATGTGATGTACTTAGGACCCCATGCAATGTAGGCGATATTAGATTAGAAAATCCACCAATCCCCCCTCCAAGAACTAAAAGGCTAGATAAAGCAACGAAAATCTAGGAAATGAAACAATCAAAGCCTAGAACGTGTTAATTCATCAAACTATTGCTCATTGAACCTTGTTATAATATTTATGCACAACACAACTTATTTGAGTTTTTAATTTAAGATTTATGTTTCTGTAAGCTTAAAGCTCTAAGTCTGTAGAGCCCTTTCAGGGCCACCCCAAAGGTTAATCGTTAGCATTACCGAAAGTACTAGTAGGCAAAACTATTTAATATTGGAAAAAATAAAAGAATTGTAAAATTAATTAAGTAAATTTAAAATAGGAAGCATAGTTTTATTATTTTGAAGTTTTTGAAAATTTAAATATTTATAACGATCCGACTGAAACCATTTTTGGCAAACCGTACACTGGGGTGAACGACCCCAAAAGAGAAGATACATTCTAAATACAGATTTTGGAGATGCACAATATGGTGCATATGTAGCAAAAGTAATGTCCGCATTAGGGAGGGATAGAATTATGGTCTATCTTATAAAAACCTCACAATGTGAAGCCAATGTTAAAACTTTAATAATAATTTTTACAATAAAAATAATCAAAAAACATTTTGAAAATACGAATAATAAATTCGAATTCTTAACCATTTTGAAACTTTTTTTTAAATATTGTTTTTATATTCACAGGAAAAAAAATTTATTAAAACTTGTGAAACTTTACGTTTTTTATAACGTAACGATTTATTTTTATTCTATACGCATGTACTTAAGTCCCCTACAAGGAGTGCCCCGATCTGCCGCGAAGCTGTTATTTTAATTCAAAGTTGCACGTTATGTCACAGAATATGGGTTTTTTTTATGTTTGAATGTAAGGTGTTGGTAAGCTGTTTCGGATAGTTGTTTCGATCAGCTGTGTCGCAAGAGGATCCTAGATGGATGATATGACGGATTGCCGGCCTAACCTTTAAATTAAGCTGACAATTCGTTTTGGGGACACTGTAAAAAGATCTGAGATGTCTGTTAAGAAAAATGAGCCAAAGTATTACAATCTACAACCACATAGAGCTGGTCAGTGGCAGTAGATGTTTTACAGAAATCGTTATGGGGTATCAATAGTAGTGCAACTGAGCACCGGCAGTCCTGTGACCCGTAAGGACTCTAATGGCTTTGCCGCATTTTATTATATGGAGGGTGATGAGTTCTCTGGAGCGCTTTGGCATCCGTTGTGGCCACAACGCTCGCGATATTAAAAAGTCTCTGTATGATAGCCGTTCGATCTATCGGTATAGATTTGAGTAGATAGGTGGGTTCCTGGTGGTCCTGCACTCCACTCCTTTTGAGAGGGAGTAAGAGTGCGGAAGGAGGTTGTGAGGTAATCGACAGGGGTTCATTAATCTGTTTCCTCTGACAGGCTTCAACCATACCGTGGCACCACTCGTCTTATCTGGATTAAGAATTCCCTGTGTGACGTTGCGTTTTACTAGATCGATTCAGCATAAAGCAGTATCGGGCGTATGACCGCGGTGTAAATCCATCTCGCTTTCATTGGTGACATGACCCAGCACCCTTTTGGCGACGCTGTTTGGTGGTCATCAACCATATTAGCTGAGCAGATTCTTAGAGGTGCACAGTCAGCAGTGCACAGGTGGTAGGTTGTGGCGCCCAGTCCAGATACACCCAGATATCCAGAGGGTTCCTGAAAAAGGAATGATTGCAGACGTGGCTGCTTTAGAATGGTGTAGGTTGATCTGCAGGTTTTTCAGAGACATCTGAGACTAGAATCCTTTATGAAAACATTCATAGGCCCTTTGGAATCATTCACTCCAAAGACGTGTAAAATGTACACGTGGCGCATTTCAATCTCGCTTTGCCGCTTGCATATCTCTAGTATTCTAGTATTATTAGTAAATGAATATTACAACAAAAAAAGACTTTCGTTTCACTTGCTCCAGTAGGACTGGAACTGGGGTCCTCTTGCTGCGAGGCCATGACGTCACAAGAGACAAAGTGGAATACGAAAAAATTGGGGGACTTGATTAATTAGATTTAATTTCCTTAAGATTATGAACGGCACATTTTGAAACCACTTCGGCAAAATGTATAGCTGCAAAATCTCTTCCTTTGTTATTTCCTCGTAGAGTTTCAAGATTTTGAGTCTGGTTTGTTCCGTCAAGGCCCTCGCCGACTGACCTTTTACCTCCTTTGCACTGTGGCCAGGTTCTTTTTTTCGTTAACCGTCTTGTTGATTGTTTTAACATCTTCGGTGACGTGGCTCAACGTTAAGTATTCTTTTACCGCCTTAAGGGGCTCCGCGCAGGATTTACCATCCACACTAGCCACCAATATGGCGTCATACGTAGTCTTTTGCTGGCCCTGTTTTTCCCCTTCCAAGCAGGATTCCATTTAGCCTTCTTGTTGGGCTCGACTGCCAGTTCATGCCTGTCAGCTTACCATTCATTTTATCGCCACTTATTCGGCGGGGACTCACCTAGGCCGGTCCTTTGTTTTCAAGGCCTTTTTGGGGTCGCTCTCATTCCCTCCAAGCCACCAAGCAAGTTTACTGGGGGTATTTCTGTCTCTGGCGTTGTTTGCTAGTTATACTCCTTTTTCTCGTAGCCGCTGCTATCCCCATGTTTTTAGAAAGTTTCTGCAGTCTCTTGCAGTTGCAAGGGGTGGTGATCTGTGTGTCTTTTCAGCATTAATGGCTCGGGTTTTTTAAAGTTCGTCGGTAGGAGATTCCCCCGGTGGCTAAAGATTTCGCCTTGGTTTTCTGACGGTGGGAGTTACACCGGCCCTTTTTGGTTCCGAGAGTCCCGATTTTAACGACGCAGCCTTCGGCGGAGGTGTTGAAAGTGGTCATATCCTTGACATTCTGCCTCTCTTCCTCTTTCAGACTAAGAGAATCCAATAAGTAGGTCCCGACCGTTATACCTTTCAGAAGGTGTGCGCAACGACGTTTGTTTGTTCTCACAGGGGTTGGCCTAAAATTAGCGTAAGCGTCCTGTTGATACCAGCTGTATCTTTCGCACCAAGTTTGTTTTCCCAACACTATCTATCATTTCTTTCACCAGTTGTCGAAAAAAAAGGAAAAAAATCCCCGCGGAAAACATTTTTTTTGTGATCGCAGTGGGGAGAGAGTATCATGGAAAAGGATTGAAGATTGATCGACCCATCCCCTTCCACACTGGATGGATCTCATTTTTCGCCTGGCACCGCCGGCTCATTCCTTCAGCGCTCTGGTTAGAATTGGTACGTAGAAGGAAGATCCACCCCGTTCGTTTATGTTCACGCTTCCTCCAAATGACGGTAAATGATCGTTCAGCCTATGACCAAGAAAAGCAGTTGTGCTCCAATTTCTTTGCAGGAAACCATCAGCTCAGGGATAAATCAAGCGCTCACAACTGTTTCCACAATCAATTTCGCCCTATTCAGCGCAAGTTTCCAGAGTACATGATCTTTTCAAGATACCCGCTCCGAACAATATTTTCCAAGTGTCACAATAAGCACTCACGAACGTCGCGAAAAAACCCCAAAGTACACCCGTGTTTTTCGTACCCTTGGTTCTTGGGTTTTACCTACCCCGCCCCAACAGGGCACTATTTTAGTTTAATCTTGGTGAAAAACAGGAGGTACTTTATAACGGGACTGCACTCAGCCACAATTTTATGTTTGTTTGCTTACATAGCAAATGGATTTCAAGGTAATGTTATTAGTTTTGTTTGCTTTATTAATAAACAAGGAAGAACGCTATAGTCGAGTACCTCGATACCCGTTACTCAGATAATGGGACCAAAGAGAAATGGAGATATGCAAGCAGAAAGCGAGATTGAAATGCGCCACCTACCGGCGGTAGACAGATTTAAGCGTTATGGACGTTAGAGTGGGCGTGGCTCTATTTGGATCAATCGATAGGTATTGACGACACCAATACATTTCAGTTAAAATTTTTTATCTAGCATGAAAATTGTGGGCGCCACAGGCTTGGGCGGCTTGTGGGCGTGGCACATTGCTGAAACAAACTTGCGCTGCGTAAGAAGCAATAGAATAAGTTAGCCGCGCACTTTGCTCTCTCTGAGCGCCGGCAGTGCTTTATTCTTTGCCGCTAAGTTCGGCCGGCAACTATTTACATACACACACATACACGCGTAAAAACATTTCGCATTGTCTGGCTCTGACGTCATAGCTTTTTTTCTTAGGAGGTTTGTGGGCGTTAGAGTGGGCGTAGCAAAATTTTTTTGGGTCAATCGATAGGTATTGACAAGACTAATACATTTCAGTTAAAATTTTTTATCTAGCATCAAAACTGTTGGAGTTACAGTTTTGGGCGGTTTGTGGGCGTTAGAGTGGGCGTGACACATTGCTGAAACAAAACTTGCGCTGCGTAAGAAGCTCAGGAATCTGCACGCCAAATCTCAATAGCCTAGCTCTTACAGTTTCCGAGATCTCGGCTAGTGATCCTGATCAAGAACATATATACTTTATGGGGTCGGAAACGCTTCCTTCTACCTGTTACATACTTTCCGACGAATCTAGTATACCCTTTTACTCTACGAGTAACGGGAATAAAAACGTAGCTGAACAAAGTAGTTTTTGGTTTGTTTGCTTTATCAATACAAATTCCCATACATGGTCAAATATGCTACCCTTAAACATAATAATGCCAAAATTCTTGCATTCATGATCATTAAAAAAGGAGCGAAAAAATAGATCGCTACTACGATACATTGCTGGCGAGTCAACCATGAAGTAAGTTAAATTCTGTACAACTTTACAGTCCTTTTTGATTTTTACAAGTCCACGATTGCTGTGTGCAGTGCAACAGTTGCAGTGTTAATAGATATTGTTTTTATAAACGCAATTTTAACTAAATAACATTTGTTTATAAAGTAACTGTCAGAACCTTACACTGAATATCATAGTGGAGTTCTTCAGGTCAAATGATTTACTTTTTTAACTTCATATTGTAGCACAGAACAAACTTTATCACTGATTACTGATCCATCGGTCTAAATCTAAATTGCAAAGTTATATAAAAAGCAGATATAACAATCTAGGTATGTTTGGGGGAAATTCGAAATTATAGGGGCGCACCCTGTAGGACCACAACTTGGGTAAATGTCTTTGGAAGAAAGGCTGGCCGGTGTAACCGTGCAAGAAAATTACAGCTTTGAAACCACTTGATTTTCTCGAAATTTGTAAGTTTAATTTCGCCGTAAGTAATTCATAAATTGGTTTAAAATGGTATTAGTATTAAAGCTGTAATTAGTTATTCAGAAATTGCATGTAAGGCTGGCCGGTGTGACAGTGCAAGAAAACGACAGCTTTAAAACTACTTGATTCTCAGATTCTCAGATTCCTGAGATTCCTGCGCAGCGCAAGTTTGTTTCAGCAGAGTGCCACGCCCACTCTAACGCCCACAAACCGCCCAAAACTGAGGCTTCTACAGTTTTGATGCTAGAATAAAAATTGTAACTGAAATGTATTGTTCTCATCAATACCTATCGATTGACTAAAATTGCCACGTTCACTCTAACGCCCATAACGCTTAAATCTGTCTACCGCTGGTAGGTGGCGCATTTTAATCTCGCTTTGCTGCTTGCATATCTCCATTTCCCTTTGGTATCATTAGCTGAGTAACGGGTATCTGATAGTCGAGGTACTCGACTATAGCGTTCTTGCTTGTTTTTTCTTGAATTGGCAAGACTGTTAATGACATCTGGGCCAAATTTCATGTGAAGGTAATTATATTTATATATTTAATATATTTACGCTTGTGTTTACCAAACGACACAGACTGCATTTATCGATTTTTCGGCCGAAGCGCTCATATGCATTGTGCGCTACTGAGCGCCTTTTATTGCTCCCACTTGATGCTTGATTTGTTAGGTGTTGGTTATGTTGAGCACCCTTGAATACGAACACACCGTATTTGCCTAATTTGGCTCTTCCCAAAACTCACGAGTCCACTCCGGGTAACGCGTTTCGAGTCGAATGAGGGGATAAAAACTGTTTCGAAGAAGGCGTGATGGCTATACCGAGAAGACACTATTTGGCATGTTTCGATGCTTCGAAAAACTTTGGCACAATTGTTTTTTTATTTTAGAAACAAATTTACCTTACTTTTTGCTCACAGTAGCATACCGAAAAATACCACACAAATACCACAGACCCAACCAAGACTCTTTGCCAACTTCTACTTGCCTACTCAAATCCCACCTTGTCTGGCCATTTGAAGATTAATCCCGTGCTTGCGCCTAAAACTAAATAAAAGGCAGCCGGGGTCCTTACACAAAG
This sequence comes from Drosophila suzukii, assembly GCF_043229965.1. Lineage (NCBI taxonomy): Eukaryota > Metazoa > Arthropoda > Insecta > Diptera > Drosophilidae > Drosophila > Drosophila suzukii. The sequence continues at coordinate 52,927,359 of NC_092082.1, read as the reverse complement.
GGCCCCGGGATATTCGTCGAAAACTTCCACTACCGCCGGAATCTCACCAAGCTCAGCCTGGTTTCTCCCACATGCTCAGCGAACTGAGGCCATCTTCCCCAACTTGGTCTTTGCCGGGGATCAGTTTCGGATCACCAAGGCGGATGCGGCTGACTTTTGAAAGAGTAACTTTGGTAACACCACATTGGTTCCCTGGAAGACATCCCGACAGGAGCTGAGCAAAGTACAATACCGGTTGGAGGCCATGGCCCTGAAGACCACCATCAATCATCGAACTCGACGTATTCACACGCCTCTTTCAGCCCTGGGTAACGCTGCTTCGCAACTGGCAAGTCCTGGCCGTCACACATTCGAGCTACGTGGCCTTCCTCACCTACGACGAGGTGAAGGCTCGCCTCCAGCGCTACATCCTCAAGGCAAGCAGCTATGTCTTCCGGCTTTCCTGCACGCGGTGGGCCAGTGGGCCATTGGCTATGTGATAGCCGAGGGAGAGATTCCCGCAGAACAAGTCGCTGTGCCAGACGTTGCTCGATGGCCATCGTGAGGGCTTGTACTTGTATCCAGGTGACCAAGCCCACCGACGACCACATAACCGTAACCCAAGAGCAATACGAACTATACTGTGAAATTGAGAGCACCTTCCAGCTGTGCAAGGTCTGTGCGGAGAACGACAAAGACATCCGGATTGAGCCCTGTGGGGCTCACCTCCTGGCAAGTGGACTTCGAGGGACAAGGCTGTCCCTTCTGTCGGGCCGAGATTAAGGGCACCAAACAGATCGGTGTGGACGCCTTCGATCCGCGCAAGCAACATAACCGGAACGTCACCAATGGGCGACAGCAGCAGCAGGAAGAAAACTACACTGAGGTATAGTTTTGTTCACAGCCTGATCAGCCTGATCCGCCTGCTCCACTGCCGCCTGTGCTGCAATTTATATATATATAAATAAATCTATATATATTACATATCCATAGCACCACATACCCCTTGTATATGCCCACACACCCACACATACTTACTCACATTATGCAGTCACCCTCGAGACACCCTTTAAGAAATAAGAAACAACATTTTATTGTAAGCAAGCCAATGGAAAATTAACAAACTATAAGAAAGCCAGAGGAAAATTAACATGAAACAAAAAAGCACAGTTTATAGACTAAAGAATTAGAACGACTATCTGCACGCTCCCACAGTTCAGGATGCTCAGATTTCGGGACCCAAGTCTGGGTCTGGACCAAATTCAGAGAGTAACTCAATAATAGGAGTTAGAGATCGAGTTCAGTTTGAGATTTGTCAATAGCAATTCGGTGTTCTTCCAACCTAAAAAATATTGTTACCAGTTTAAAATTAAAATAAAATTAAGTTTTTTTATGTTAAACTTATGGTGCAAACATTTAATTGGCGCAGTCGGTAGGATCTCAAAGTCCTTTAAAAAGTCATCGGTACTGATCATATAAAGAGGATAATACTAAACAACAAGTTTATCCCGATCAGCGAAAAATCCGTGAACAACAAAGGCAAATATCGAGATCCGCTTAAGAATCTATGTGTAATTTTCGCACGCAGAACTTACAATAAAAAACCAATTCGGCCAATACGCGCTTAAAAGCTTAAAATAAAAGTGCCAATATTGAAAGATAAAACGAAAGTATACATATGTGTAATCTCCACAAGCAGAGACTAAATTAAAAATCAAAATCTGTCAATACGCGGTAAAAATTTACACATTACCACAGTTGTCCGATCAATCAGTTAATCGGGCAAATCAAGGAGTTACCATATTTCGATGGAAGCCCATCGGAATTAAGTCGGTACATTGCCTGGCTAGAGTACCTACTACAATTATACGTTACCCAAGACGTTCGACAAACCCACATCATATATGAAGCCATAGAGAGGACCATCGTCGACTCAGGCCAAACTGTCATCGAAGAAGAGTAGTCTAATGCATGGATAACCACAAAAACGACCCTAATCAAAGCCTTCAAAGACCACAGGCCATACGAAGACATCATACAAGATATTCGGGACACCCTATACCAAGGAAGCATAAGTAACTTTGCTAATGAACTAAAATTTAGATCTTCGAAATACATAAGTTAGAAATAGAACCAGACCCAATAGACAGGTCAATTTATAAAAATTTTTTAAACAAGACAATTAGGGATTGTATCGAAAGAAAACTTCCTGATAGATTGAATAACTCCTTATTTAAAAAAGATATCACACCACTTGCCAATTTAATAGAAGCAGTAATGGTTTTAGGTTATTGGAATGCAGACCCTTTCGATAATTATAAACCCAGATGTCAAGATAATCGAAGGAATTCGGTAAATACACATCAAAATTATTTGTATCAAAAATATATAACTTATTCGCACGGTTATCCAAGATATAACAACAATAACAACTCAAAAGATAATAACAATTCCAATAATTCAACAAATCCTCAAGGTGCACCAAACAGAAATCAAATTCTCCTTAGAAACCAAGGTAATTAACATGAGTTTAGGAGAAATCTAGAGCAAGGTTGGCCCAAAACCCTTTAAATTTCCAGGCATCAACTTCAAGTAAATGCCCCAAACGCACCTGTTAAAAGACAAAGGGAGAATGATAGTGCACAGAATTGGATGGACGTAAATTTTCAGCAAACTGCCTCGGATGTAGAAAGCGATGCCCATGAAGCCATGAGCCATGAAAGATACAGGGTCATCTATCAATTTAATGATTTAACAGGAAGAGAAGTTGAAAGTCTATACAATAAATGGACCAATGGAATTAAATAAAAGTAAAAAATTAGATCCCTTTTATTTACATACATTTTCTAACAATTATGATATTTTAATAGGCCGATATTATTTGAAAGAAAGTAAAGAAAAAATAAATTACGAAGAAGAAATAGTGATGTTAGGAGACACATTAATTTACATAAAGTACGGTGAAAATGATATAGGAAAGGACAAGTCCGCAGTAAAATGCCTTAGTCCACCATCATTTGAGAAATAGATTGAAGAGGACCGCATTAGAATGCCGTATTCCGCCCTTATCAAAGGATCAATCATTTCATTTTGCCATTAATAATGAATTAAAAGAATGTAACGACCCTTCAGTTCCAAAAAAAAAGTTTCACTTGTGAATCACCTTGGGAATCACCTGGGACATGTCCTCGTGCACAAGTGAAGAACAAGTGACGCTCCATATAGAAAATTGTATGGGATGTCCGCATTTTCACAAGTGAAAATTCAAATGAAAATTTTTCGAAGTCCTACGGGATTTCACTTGTTCCTTATACTCATTTTTCGTATGGCCTGTTACGTGCCGGTGACTCGTCCCAAGTGAATCACTTGGGAAAATCCGAATTTTTCCTTGAGTTTTCACTTGTGAAATCACTTGCAAGGGACACGTCCCAAGTGAAACACTTAAGAAAATCAGAATTTTTCCTTGAGTTTTCACTTGTGAAATCACTTGCAAGGGACACGTCCCAAGTGAATCACTTGTGAAAATCAGAATTTTTCCTTGAGTTTTCAATTAAAACAAGGAAGAACGCTATAGTCGAGTACCTCGACTATCAGATACCCGTTACTCAAAGGGAAATGGAGATATGCAAGCAGCAAAGCGAAATTAAAATGCGCCACCTACCGGCGGTAGACAGATTTAAGCGTTATGGGCGTTAGAGTGGGCGTGGAAAAATTATTTTTGGATCAATCGATAGGTATTGACGACACCAATACATTTCAGTTAAAATTTTTTATCTAGCATGCAAATTGTGGGCGTCACAGGTTTTCGCGGTTTGTGGGCGTTTAAGTGGGCGTGGCAAACTTTTTTTTAGGTCAATCGATAGGTATTGATGAGAACAATACATTTCAGTTAAAATTTTCTATCTAGCATCAAAACTGTAGGAGTTACAGTTTTGGGCGGTTTGTGGGCGTTAGAGTGGGCGTGGCAGTCTACTGAAACAAACTTGCGCTCCGTAAGAAGCTCAGGAATCTGTACGCCAAATCTCAATAGCCTAGCTCTTATAGTTTCCGAGATCTCAGCGTTCATCCGGACGGACAGACAGACGGACAGACGGACAGACGGACAGACGGTCAGACGGACAGACGGACAGACGGACAGACGGACATGGCTAGATCGACTCGGCTAGTGATCCTGATCAAGAATATATATACTTTATGGGGTCGGAAACGCTTCCTTCTGCCTGTTACATACTTTCCGACGAATCTAGTATACCCTTTTACTCTACGAGTAACGGGTATAAAAATATATAATTTAATTCATTTCATTTTAATTCATTTTAATTATATGGTACTATTTAGATTTTCAAAAATTGTACAATTATTGTTTCTGTTTTTTTGCTTCGTAAGCTTATTTTTAACGTTAGACATCGCCGTTCTTAAACCTTTGTCCGGGTCCTCTGAACCCTTGGCCAACGCTCCTGAAAAAACATATGTTTCAAAAATGCGTTTTATTTGTTTAATTGTATATTTACCTTTTATAGCTTGTTGCAGAATTTTTATTGGCACAAAACATTTCGTCATCCACTTTCGGCTAACGGAACCCATTGAATACCTTCAAAATTTACGTACTTTAAACTAAGATCAATGCACAAGATCTTAAACTTAATGTAGCACTTACCTGACTTTATTATATTAACTAAACGATTAAAGTAACTCTGCTGCGCACCATTAAAATGGATGCTTCCCTTTCAATCACTCAAACAGAATGCACCAAGTCTTCTCACCCCTTTACTAGATTTCTTTTGTTTTCTCTTCGCTGTTGGCGCGTGCCACTGCACCTATACCCTTTCTAAAGTGAATTATATATCCGACTATATAGTTTTTACTTCTTGAGTAAAAAATACAATACGATTTTTTTTTTAAATGTTAATACTTAAATGTTTTAAATACTTAAATCAATTTTAACGGACTACATTTCTATAACTTAACTAAAAAACAAGGAAGAACGCTATAGTCGAGTACCTCGACTATCAGATACCCGTTACTCAGCTAAAGGGACCAAAGGGAAATGGAGATATGCAAGCAGCAATTCGACATTTAAATACGCGACCTACCGGCGGTAGACAGATTTAAGCGTTATGGGCGTTAGAGTGGGCGTGGCAAAATTTTTTTTGAATCAATCGATAGGTATTGACGAGACCAATACATTTCAGTTAAAATTTTTTATCTAGCATGAAAACTGTGGCCGTCACAGGTTTGGGCGATCTGTGGGCGTTAGAGTGGGCGTGGCAATTTTTTTTTCGGGTCACTCGATAGGTATTGATGAGAAGATAACATTTATGTAAAAGTTTTTATTCTAGCATCAAAACTGTAGGAGCCACAGTTTTGGGCAGTTTGTGGGCGTAAGAGTGGGCGTGGCACATTGATGAAACAAACTTGCGCTGCGTAAGAAGCTCAGGAATCTGCACGCCAAATCTCAATAGCCTAGCTCCCATAGTTTCCGAGATCTCAGCGTTCATCCGGACGGACAGACGGACATGGCTAGATCGACTCGGCTAGTGATCCTGATGGAGAATATATATACTTTATGGGGTCGGAAACGCTTCCTTCTGCCTGTTACATACTTTCCGACGAATCTAGTATACCCTTTTACTCTACGAGTAACGGGTATAATTATATTGTTATAAAAATGTATAATAAGTAAATATAACATTATAAGTAAATTCAATATACTAAATTTTACTATAATCAAATAGTTTACTTTTATAAAACAATATTAGTTGTTTTTTTCGATATACAGTAATGCTCCTAAAATATTAGGGCATTCACATGTCGCTGCTCCACGAAAATTTTTCCGCCGAAATATTAGTCGCTAGCCGAACATAACGGAGAGACGCAAAAAAAAATAACGGACCAGCCGAAATTTGTCTCTGCGAGCGCGGAGTGCAGGCAGATTATAAGACAAGAAAGAGAGGGAAATATCCGAATATCTGCCTCTCTTTGTTGCACGATCGTTTTCGTGGGCAGTCTTCTACGCTGCGCCGACTGCTCTGCTGACGTCAACAGCGGCACAGCGTTTTAGCCACAAAAAAAAAACAAAAAAAGCTTTTTGCCTTGAGCCATGTCACCGCGTCCCTACTGCAGATCTGAAGGGTAGGAAACCATACAAATACCCTCAAACTTAACAAGCAAATAAATGAAATGATTGAATAGGGAATAATTCGTAAATCAAAATCTCTCTATTGTTTACCAATTTGGATAGTTCCAAAAAAGAGCGATGCATCAGGAAAACCGTAAACTAGACTTGTATAAGATTACAGAAACTTAAACAAGTCAATGATAAATTCCCGATACCCAGAATGGATGAAATATTAGACAAATTGGGAAGATGTCAATATTTCACTACTATTCATTTAGCCAAAGGATTCCATTAAATTCAAATGGAACCAGAATCAGTAGCCAAAACAGCATTCTCAACAAAACATGGTCTTTGCGAATATTCTTGAATGCCATTTGGTCTTAAAAATGCCACCGCTACTTTTCAAAGATGTATGAACAATTTATTAGAAAATTTAATCTCTAAAGATTGTTTAGTATATCAAGATGATAATAAAAATTTTTCCACTTCATTGGAAGAACATATTCTATCATTGATAAAAGTATTCCAAAAACAAGGAAGAACGCTATAGTCGAGTACCTTGACTATCAGATACCCGTTACTCAGCTAAATAGAGATATGCAAGCAGCAAAGCGAGATTAAAATGCGCCACCTACCGGCGGTATACAGATTTAAGCGTTATGGGCGTTGGAGTGGTCGTTTTTTTTGGATCAATCGATAGGTATTGATGAGAACAATACATTTCAGTTAAAATTTTTATTCTAGCATCAAAACTGTAGGAGCCACAGTTTTGGGCGTTAGAGTGGGCGTGGCACTCTGCTGAAACAAACTTGCGCTGCGTAAGAAGCTCAGGAATCTGCACGCTTAATCTCAATAGCCTAGCTCCCATAGTTTCCGAGATCTCAGCGTTCATCCGGACGGACAGACAGACGGACATTTGCGCGGATTCTATCGGAAATTCATACCGAACTTTGCAATTATGGTAAAACCAATGACAATAAAATTAAAGAAGGCTGCCACAATTAATACTAAAGACAAACCCTGCACAGAAGCATTTGAAAAAATGAATGTTTTGATTACATCCGACCCTATTTTAATTCACCCCGACTTTAGTAAACCATTCTCTTTAACAACGGACGCAAGTAACATGGCGATAGCAGCAGTGTTATTATAAAATCATAAACAAGTTTGTTATGCTGGCAGAACTCTTAATGAAGATGAAACAAATTATGCTACCATAGAAAAAGAACTTTTAGCTATCGTATGGGCCACCAAATATTTTCGGTAACATTTATTCAGCAGGTCTTTTGAAACACTAAGCGATCACAAACCTTTAGTTTGGCTAAACAACATTAAAGAACCAAATATGAAACTACGAAGTGGAAAATAAAATTAAACGAATATGATTATCAAATTAAATATACGCCAGGAAAAGAAAATTATGTAACCGACACATTATCCAGAACCAAAATAGAAGAAACTATGTTTACAGATAATTTTGAAGAAAAAATACCAGAAGAAACAGCCAGTAATGCAGATGCAAAAATGAACAGTGCTCAAGAGGACAACCAAAATTATATTTCTATAACTGAGAGACCATTTAATTATTTTTCCCGACAAATCGAACTAATTAAAGGAAATGAAGATACAACTGAAGTAACACACTACTTTCACAAATTAAAAATTAAAATTATTTATAAAGAAATGACGGAGACCTCAGCCAAAGAAATACTTATAGAATATTTATGCACTAAAAAGAGCGCGTTTTATTTCCATAATGACTCAGATTTTCTTGCATTCCAAAAAGCTTATGTAGAAATTATAAATGCAAATCATTTAACAAAATTAGTAAGATATACGTCCAGACTTCAAGACATGTTGACATTTACAGACTTTAAAGAAAAAATTTTGAAAAGTCATAAGGAGCTTTTACAACGGTGAATCGAAAAAACTACTAAATGGTTTTAGAGAAAAATATTATTTCCCTGATTACCAAAAATTAATTCAAAATATAATAAATGAATGTGTAATTTGTAACATTTCTAAAACAGAACACAGAAATACCAAACTGACATTTGAACTTACTGCAGAAATTCAAAGTATAAGAGAACAATTTGTCATGGGTTTTTATATGGTGGGTAACCAACAATTTTTATCATGTATCGACGTATACTCAAAATGTGCTACTCTAGGAGAAGTCACATGTAGAGATTGGTTAAAAGCCAAAAGAGCTATTATGAAAGTATTCAATGAAATGGGAAAACCACAGGAAATCAAAGCAGATAAAGATTTAGCATTTATGTGCGTAGCCTTACACAATTGTAAGTAACAACAAGTAAAAACGGTAATGAATCAGACATTAAAAAGAGAAATACTAAGTTCGAATTAATTCTTTACATTTACAGTCACAAAACAAAACATAATTCTACAAATCAAATACCAGCTGACATATTTATGTATGCAGGAACTCCTGATTATGACACACAAGAAAATAAAATAAATAGAATTGAAAAATTAAACGATAAACGTCAGAATTATGAAGTAGACCCAAAGTACAAACAAGCACCTTAAGTGAAATCTAAGATCACAAATCCATTTAAAAAGACAGGAACCTTGAAGAAAATAGATGAAAAACATTTTGAAGAAACGAATAGAGGAAGAAAGATTGTTCAGGAACAACTCGGTGAAAACAATAATTTTCTCTATAATGTTAGCAACTGTAATTCAACTGACAATTGGATAAAGCACTGAAATAAATCACACTAAGGCTCTAAATGGATATCTTGTATTTATAACAGTATCAATAGAAATCCCAACTAATTATGAATACTTGTGTAAATATAACAAAAACCGAGCAAACATTTGAAAATCTTTTAAACGAAGCCGATGAATTTAATGATGTTTTCCGATATTTAGTAGAAAAACTTAAGGCCTAGTAGTCAGATCGACGAAAACCGCGAGCTAACCATAGGAGTGAGCGAGAGGGAAATACGCGGCTAACGCTTTTCGTCGGGATCTGTTTTTCAGAGCGGTACTCAGATGAACTAAGGAAATACCAGAAAAAATTCCAGATTTCGCGAGTGAATTTTCGATTTGCGCCGTTAGCCGCGGCCCAAAGAATAAGAAATTTAATCTTTGGCGGTGTTCGCTCAAAGGCGATGTGGAAACTAAAAATTAAAAATGAACGGAAAACCCCAAAATCGGATGCAGGAGGTCAGTGCAGATGAAATAGGACGCCAAATCCAACCTTATGCCCTTTATTGTGGGATTTCACCGACAGAAAGCAATTCCACAAAGGGGGCAAATTCGCAGAACAGTTGAAGTGCTGAAGGAGATCCACTAGAGAATCCCAGTGGGTAGGAACATGCCGAGTGGGACTTCGATCTCTACATGGACATCCTGCCGGGCGCGTCCTCGCAAAGAAGGTAAGATCTGGTCAAAAGAAGTTGTACTAATAGAAGTATCTTTTAAGCAGAACCACCAGTAATACGGACACCACCACCACCAGCTACTTGGCAGCTTAAGCGGAGCTGGAGGACCCGCTGGCTTCTGTAGGGAGGAGGAAAATAGGGCGCCCGTTAAGGAACAATTGGAGAAGCCATAGCCATACACTGCCAGGATGCTGGGCGATTTCCTGCAGCATCAGCAGATCAACCCCGTTCTCCCACTTCCTCAAGGTCCAATATGCCTATTGGGACTCGGAGCTGGACTGCGGTGTCGGGAAAGATGGCGAAGCATGGGACGAGAAGGGATCTTTAAACTACTAATTTACATAAGTGAAAACATTCGTTGAACATTCCATTTATTTTTACTTAAATTTCTTTAAATACCAGCAGACTCCTCCTTTTTAAATTTTTCCAATTGATTTGTTTTCCGTTTGACAACAAATCCAGCTGCTTGACAGTAAGACCATGCTATATGCATTGCGGGTGAACTTTGAAAACTTCGGTCACACTATAAAGAATAAGATTTTTCGTCTAGTGAAACTCTTTGCCGATCTGAGTACTAGGCTTTAGAAAGAAATCAACGGAATTACAACAGCAAAACGTAGTAAAAGAAGTCTATTCAATATCGTAGGAACAGCTTACAAATATCTGTTCAGAACTTTAGATCAAGATGATAAAGACGAAATGGAACAGAAAATCAATAATTTGGTAGATACCAGAGTTCAAAATACTGATTTAAATATAAATAACAGAATCGAAATAATTAACAAATTAAAAGAAAAAGGAGAAAGAGAGCAACAAGTTAGCGTTTTATTACTTAACTTGCAACACTTTACGGAATATGTAGAAGATATCGAATTAGGAATGCAAATGACAAGATTGGGGCTATTTTATCCAAAACTATTAAAACACGATTATTTGAAAAATGATCCCTGAGAAATTGTTGAAAATTGGCTTAAAGCAGACAAATAAAATTTTGATTATTTCCCATATTCCTTTAAAGATAGTCAAATCTTTTTAAAATTATTCCGTATCCCGATGAAAATAATAATGTTTTAATGGAAAATATACTTGATAAATACTTCCTATACGAAGATATAATATTTAATAAGGAAACAGGAAAAATTGTAATTGGTGAGTGTATAAATGGAATAATTAGACAGGAAAACACTGAATGCAAGTATACTAAAACTTATAAAAATTTCCAAATTTATTATGTTGAACCCAATATTTTATTGACATGGAATATCCCTAAAACATTGTTGAATCAACATTGCTTTAATAAAGAAATTTCTATAGTCGGAAGTAACCTCGTTAAAATCCTTAATTGTTCAATACAATTAGACGAATTCACTCTTTCAAATTCAATCTTAGATTACACACAGAGTGTTTACGTAAATAATAATATAACAAAATTCGAACCATTATTTTATATTCAAACAAAAGAAATAATAGAATCACATACAAACAATTACTTTAACAACTTTTGTAATCATTAATATAAGCATTTTATTGTATTTTTGATATAAATTTAAGAGCATACCAAGGAAACTTTTTGTAAAATATGTAAATCCAAAAGAAGAAACACCAAAGAATACAGAAATTGTAAACGATCTACCCAATCAGATTTGCATAGAAGAAAATGTAATGTTATACCGAAGACTATCCGCCTGAGGAAAGGCCAAATTCAACGGATGGGGGAGTGAGATATCCATAGCACGACGAACCCCTATGTACATCTCCACACACCCACACTATATACTTACATTATGCAGTCACCCTCGAGACACCCTCAAAGAAATAAGAACCCAAATTTAATTGTAAACAAGACATTGGAAAATTAACAAACTATAAGCAAGTCAGAGGAAAATTACCATGAAACAAAAAACCACAGTTTATAGACTGAAGCCTCACATCGACGAAATCCGCGAGCTAGCCGGACGAGTGAGCGAGAGGCAAATACGCGGCTAACGTTTTTCGTCGGGTCTGTTTTTCAGCGCGGTACTCAGATGAGCTAAGGAAATACCAGAAAAAATACCAGACTTAGCGAGTGAATTTCGATGAACGCCGTTAGCCGCGGCCCAAATAATAAGAAATTTAATCTTTGGCGGTGTTCGGGCAAAGGCGATGTGGAAACTTAAAATTAAAAATGGAATGAAAACCACAAAATCGACTGCAGGAGGTTAGTGCAGATGAAATTGGACGCCTAGTCCAAGCTCTTGCCCCTTATTGTGGGATTTCACTAACAGGAAGCAATAATGAAGTGGTGGAGGAGATCCACTAAAAATCCACCACAAAGGAACATGCCAAGTGGGACTTCGCTCTCTACATAGACATCCTGCCGGGCCAAAAGAATTTGGTTGCGTTGTACTAATAGAAGTATCTTTTTAGCAGAACCACCAGTAATATGATCTCTGACGACTTCTCCATTAGGACTCCGTACACCACCACCACCAGCTACTTGACAGCTTAAGCTGAGCTGGAGGACCCGCTGGCATCTATAGGGAGGAGGAAATAAGGGCCTCCGCTAAAGAACAGTTGGAGAAGCCATAGCCAGCCACTGCCAGGATGCTGGGACACTTCCTGCAGCGCATCAACCCCGTTCCCATTCCGGCTCCCACTTTCTCAAGGTCCAATATGCCTATTGGGACTCGGAGCTGGGCTGCGGTGGCTCGGGAAAGATGGCGAAGCATCGATGGGACGAGAAGGAAGCTTTAATCTTCTAATTTACTTAAATAAAAACATTCGTTGAACATTCTATTTATTTATTTTAAATTTAATTGCTTTGTGTACCAGCAGACTCCTCCTTTTTAAATTTCTCCAATTGATTTGTTTTACGTTCGGCAACAAACCCAGCTGCTTGTCAGTAAGGCCATGCTACATGTATTGCGGTTGAACTTTGAAAACTTCGGTCACACTACAAAGAATAAGATTATTCCACTACTGAAACTCTTAGCCCATCTGACTATCGGCACGTTCCCACAGTTCAGGATGCTCAGATTTCGGGACCCAAGTCTAGAGTCCAACGTCCAAATTCAGAGAGTAACTCAATAACAATAAGTCCCACTTACAAAAAGCTCTTAAGCTCAAAGCCGAGGTGTGATCGTAAATGAAGTAGGAGTTAGAGAGCGAGTTCAGTTAGAGATTTGTCAATAGAAAGTTGGTGTTCTTCCAACCTTAAACCAACCTCGTTATAGTGGGCGCGGCAAACTTTTTTTGGGTCAATCGATAGGTATTGACGAGACTAATTCATTTCAGTTTAAATTTGTTATGTACAAGGGTATCTTTGATAGTTTCCGAGATATCCGCGTTCAAACTTACGATTTTTTGAAGTTTGTGTGCGGTTTGTGGGCGGTAAAGTGGGCGTGGGACGCTGCTGAAACAAACTTGCGCTGCGTAAGAAACTCGGGATTCTGCATGCAAAATCCCAATAGCCTAGCACTTATAGTTTCCGAGATCTCAGCGTTCATCCGGACGGACAGACAGACGGACAGACGGACATGGCTAGATCGACCCGGCTTGTGATCCTGATCAAGAATATATATACTTTATGAAGTCGGAAACGCTTCCTTCTGCCTGTTACATACTTTCCGACAAATCTAGTATACCCTTTTACTCTACGAGTAACGGGTATAGTTAAATAAAGTTTTGTTTTATAATAAACTTATAGTGCAAACATTTAATTATATATACTGTAACGAACTGATTTCCCAAAAAATTTTTATGATGTGACTGCCCTGTAGATCAGTGAGAAAACACAGTGTTCTAATAGTAACAGTGGGATTTATTCTCGTGGTATTAGTACAGCGGGTGTGTGGTTGGGCTGGCCTCGGTATCTCCTTGCTCTGGTTCCACCGGCTGCTAGTGCTCCTCGTCCTGGCTCCTGTGTCTCGGGACGCATTAGCTCGCTTGCCGACGCGCTGCCTCGGGGTCACTTGTCGCGCTTTGGACTCGCAGAGAGTTCAGCCTTGTGTGCTTTCGAGGCAATACCTGTCCTGGACGATCCCGCTAGGTTCTTGCTCAGATCGCGCTGACAGTCAAGGCTATCGCCAGGAAGCTGGCTGGCGGTAGGGTGACTGCTTGACGTTCGCGATGCTCCTGCGCTCTCAAATGAGCCCCGCGCGGAGATGGTAACGTGGCTGCCGGTGATGTCTGCTGGATGTCTCCTGTTTTGCCGCTGGGCTTCTCCAGGACAACGCCTATTGATTGCTTCAACAGGTCGTTCTCTCGCCCTTCTTGACTAGTAGCTTGGCGTTCTGGCACTCGGGGATTTGGGCGGTTGCTGTTCGGGAACTTCGCCGGTAATCACAGCCACTTGTGTCTCAGTTCGGAGATTCCTGATGTCCCAATTCCGAACGTCTCGATGTGGTGATTTTGCTACTTGTATGCTTCCCATGGCGCTGCTTCCGACGACTTGTCTTGTTGTGGCTCCCTCGTATATTACTTGCTTGACTGACTACTCACTTTGGTATTTTAACTGATCTTGATGGTTTGCCTCCTCGTGATCGACTGATCCAGCTGCCAGCGCTCTGCGGCCTAATATAGGGCCTCCGGGAACCGTTATATCCCTTTTGCGCACGGCCCGCTGAATCTCTCCACTCCGGGTCCAAAGTCCGTGACTCCTGGTTGACCCACTTGTTGTTTACGCACAGCTTCCAAAAGATGTTCTGCCCACTGCCGCCGTCCCGCTGGTTCCCGTGATGCTTGTGGCACGTCTGTGTGCCGCTCCACTGCCGAGATGTGGCACTTCTTCTCCCGGTCCGGAGTCCGAAGTGCGGTGGAGTCCCGTTATCCCCGCATGGCACTCTCGTTCTCCATCCTTGTTCTCCAAACTCTCTTGTTTTCCATTCTCTCCTCGCCGCGCCGTTACTACGCGAATTCGCCGCGTATCTGGTAAGCGGCCGGCCATCTGCTGCTGCTTAGATTTGTGAGAAGTTATTCAACTCGTCACATTCCCCCCTTTCTTCGGGAAACATATAAAACTCGTTCCTACTCTCCGGCGTTTCCTTGCACATCTTATATATCGAGTCCTTGTGATGCTCCCTCCGATTCCTCCCTCGTTGTTCCCCAGATGCTCCCTCGACGCTCTTAACTCCATTGAGTTTCTACAGCGCTGGATATCCTCCTCGTAGCAACTTGAAATCTCCCGCGCCGATATTTCCCATGTTTCCAGTGGGACATCGATACTCATGGGCTATCGATCCCCAGCTCGCTGCTCATTGCTGCGTCCTACTCCTTTCCACGGTTCCTCCGTCTGGTCACACTAACCCTGCGTGATCGATGTTTCATCGACTATCGATACCGACCATGAATGCGCCTCTTGTGCCGTCGCAAGTTATTCATGACTAGACCTGTTACCGCCCCAGTACATTTTGAAACGTCGATTAATTTACATAAATTCATCGGTTGGATCCGACACCAATCAACATCTCGCCGACAATCGAAAGACCATACAGTTACAGTGCGATCCTCAATAGGAGAGGAAGATTTTTTAAAGCTCTTGATTTTATCTTGATTTTGTAATTTGTTTTAACTAATAAAAATATCGGAGTATAAGGCAGTGCTGTTAGAAGCTTTCATTAAGGGGTCGGCTGTAACATTCTTTAAAAAATCTAAATATACGAGAGTACAAAAAAACAAAACACCACAAGTTGCTGCGGCTGAACAATAAAGTTCCGTAGTAACAATATTAAACCTAATCTAGTTCCAACAGCGGGTTAACTATTAATTGGTGCTCGACTGCGTCCTAAGAACAATAAAGTTCCGCAGTCCCGTACATTAACAATAAACGTGACACGAACTTTAAATTAACTGCGACATTTATAATCAGTTTATACACACCAACCGAAGACAGAAACTGACAAATAGATTCTTGCGAAGACACTCCGCGTATTGGTGTTAGTGTTTCGTGGTAAAAAAAACCAAAAAGAACAAAACTATATTCTGATTCCACGGTTTGCCTTTTGCCAACTAAGGCTGTGAGTAGGGGCACAGCTTGCGAAAGCAAATAAATTTTCCCCCAACAGGCAGAGAAGCTCACAACCGAAATCAATTTCGCGAACAATTAATAATGCTTCCACGAGATGATACCTCGGTATGCGGTGCTTGCAAAAAAGATCGATAATTGCAAGACCTGGTACCATTTCTCTTGTGTGCGTGAAGAAAGCGCAAATAACCTTAAAGGCTGGACCTGCCCTCCTTGCGAGAAGGGTGATACCGACATCGTGAAGACCAATACAACTGCACAGCCGCGCAGGGATTGCAAAAAGAGCCGAAAATGAGTTTACAAGAAACACCCGGTATAAACACGTCAACTAACGTTCTTATGTTACAGATGCTAGAGGAAAAACGAGAAGCTGAGCAGAAATATAATATTTTGTCGCGCCAACATGATCCCAACATGACATGGACACCCACGACAATGGGCCCCAGAAGCGTTCAATTATTAGCTCGACAAATACTACCAGCTGATTTACCTACATTTAACGGAAACCCAGACGAGTGGCCCACCTTTTTAAGCGCCTTTGAAAACAGCACTTCTGCTGCCGGCTCTTCAAATGTCGAAAATATGTTTCGATTTCAAAAATGTCTTAAAGGGAAAGCGTACGATCTAGTCCGAGACAAGCTTTTGTTGCCAACCATGGTTCCCGACTTTATAAGCACATTGAAAACATTCTTTGGTCGTCCAGATCAAATTCTGGATCGCCTAATTGAGAAAGCTAAACGAATTTCAATAAACAAGGACAGGCTGGATTCACTTATCGACTACGCCCTTGCTGTTCGCAACATCTGTGCTACCATGGAGGCCTGTCAACTAGATGCACATCTAAACAACCCTATGCTTGTTCGCGAGTTGGTTGACAAACTTCCAAATCAATATAAGCTGAACTGGGCAATGCACCCAAAAGATGGATCCATAGCAAATGTAAAAGCATTTACCGACTGGTTGTATAAGATCGCAGAAGCAGCCTCCACAGTCGTTTCAACCTCATACTCAAGGACGAATAATGTACATACTCATACCAGCTGCAATGATAGACAGCCGCAACATGCGGAATCGGAGGAGCACCCACACAATTCCTACCGATCCGAGAACTCACCTTGCTTCGTATGCCAAAGCGCACAGCATCAAGTCGCTCAATGTGAACAATTCAAAAATCTCATTTACGAATGAAGGCAAAAAGTTGTTCGCTACAAAAGGCTCTGTTTTAAGTTCCTGAAAGTTCATGGCCGTAGATGCTCTTTTACTAATGCATGCGGTGTTGGAGGATGTGTGTCAAGGCATCATCCCTTACTTCACAAAGGCAAGCCCAATATCAACGTTGTCACGTCTCACCAAGTCAAGTCAGCAGAAGTTGAACAATATTTTCGTATCGTGCCAATACATGTCCAAGGTGACAATATTCAAGTTGACACCTTTGCTTTCCTGGACGAAGGAACCGATCTGTATGCAGTGGACCAATCAAACCACCAGAAGAGAGGGCAATTCCGTACGCTACAATATTCGAGTCGCCGGGGCAGGCGCCACTAAAACATATTGGCTAAATAATGTCCACACTGTGAAAAACCTAGGCTTGCCAAAACAGACGGTGAACGTACATGAATTGCGCATCAAGTTTCCACATCTAGATGAAATACCCCTACAATCTTATTCAAATGCCGAACCAATGATTCTTATTGGAACCAACAACTGGAAGCTCGCTGTACCACGAAGGCTCAGAGAAGGAAAATGGAATGATCCCATTGCCTCAAAGTGTATTCTCGGCTGGGGACTGCAAGGCTCCACAAGCTCCAAAACTGCATTTTCCATGCACCACTGCCAGTGCAACTGGGACGAGATTGAAAAGAGCATTAAAGAAAGTTTTTGCGTTGAAACTGTTATTCCGAAGACGTTTCGTTCCGTGAATGACGAGAAGGCCCTGGAAATATTGGATAAAACTTGTTCAAAGAATGAAGGACATTATCATTATCATTATCAGGACATTATCCGGAAAGCAACAACAACGCAATGAAACGGCTAAACTGTCTAAAGGCTAAGATAAACCGAGAACCTGAACTTTTTGGCAAAATTGAGATGCAAATAAAAAATCTACTCGAAAAAGGGTATGCATCTGAACTGTCCAGTGCCGAACTCCTTGAACAGCCCGAACGCGTGTGGTACCTTCCAATATTTATAACCCACAATCCAAATAAACCTCAAAAGGCGAAGTCACTCAACGACTTCATGTATACCGGCCCCGATTTACTACATCCACTTACCGAAGTATTAATGGCGTTTCGAGTTGGTAAGATAGCTGTTTGTGGCGACATTGCTGAAATGTTCCACCAAGTTCGAATCCTGGAATCAGATGCGCACGCTCAACGTTTTGTATGGTATAACAACGAAACGCAAGCAATCAGAACCTTTGTAATGAGATCTATGGCATTCGGAATATCCTGTGCGCCATGCATTGCTCATTATGTTCGTGACAAGAACGCGGAGGAATACAAGCTGCAAAGCCCGCGTGCGTTCGAAGCCATTACCAAGGCACACTACGTCGACGACTACATAGATAGCCTAGGCGACGAAACTGAAGCAATCGAGGTTACACTTAATATAAGGAACTGGGCTTCCAATTCACCCGAAGTCTTGAAACATTTACAGGGTGTTTCCCTCGATCTACAGTCGCCAAAGGAACTCGGAGATCCAGAAAAAGTCCTCGGTATGTTTTGGGAACCAGCAACTGACATGTTTAAATATGTTTTCAGATTTGCACGAATGAAAGGAAACGTCCTTTCGGAAGAAGCCTTGCCTACCAAACGCGAGGTACTGCAAGTGTTGATGTCCATATTTAATCCATTAAGATTATCCTGCTACACTATTGGCCTCAAAATGCTCCTTCAGGAAATTTGGCGCACAGGCATAGGCTGGGACGACATCTTACCAGGACCTCAGCTGATTTTTTGGACGAAATGGAAAGACTTGCTTCCCCAAGCTACAACTATTCAAGTACCGCGCCATTACTCGCCCTTACTTTGTATGGCAGATTTTTTTGAACTACATACTTTCGTGGAGGCCAGAGAGTACGGATATGCCGCCGTGTGTTACTTTCGGATAGGAAAAGAGGATGATATCACCGTCTCACTGATCGCAGCAAAAAGTAAGGTGGCTCACCTCAAGCCACTTTCCTGAGAAACTCCAAAAAATTCTTACGCTCGAACAACTGACGTCGGCCAAAAACCTACTCTTCAGGAAAGCACAACAATATAATTGCAAATCGGAACTCGAGACTAAGTAAGCCCAGCGTATTGATTGGACTGAATATTTACATAGATAGTGATGGAATAATGCGTACTCAAGGCCGTTCAGACACAATAAATCAAAGCCGAGACCAAATTGTCTTGCCAAAGCGCCACCACATCACTCAACTTGTAGTAAAGGAATTTCAGGAAAAAAACCATCACATGCTTCACGAGGGAACAATTAATCTAATCCGCAGCGTATATTGTATTCCCCAGTTACGTGTTGTTTACAAATCCGTACGGAAAGCGTGCCAAAGATGCAAAAATAATACGGCGATCCCGGAACCACCTCAGATGGCACCACTACCGCAAGCTAGAGTCGCCAGCTTTGAGAGGCCCTTTACATACACTGGAGTGGATTTCTTCGGTCCAATTCTCGTTAACGTAGGCCGACACAAAGAAAAACTTTGGGGTGTTATATTTACATGCTTCACTCTGCGCGCAGCTCATATAGAGATAGCCCACAGCCTTGACACTAGCTCTTGCATAATGTGCCTGGCAAACTTTATGTCGCGACGCGGGACGCCCAAGGAAATATTTTCTGACAATGGAACAAATTTCAAAGCAACCGAAAAGATTGACAAAGAGGAGCTAAAAAATGTTGAGTTCGACAAGCTCGTTATAAAATATGACAAAAATAAATGGAGCTTCAATCCACCTGCCGCACCACACATGGGCGGGGCATGGGAACGTTTAATTCGATCGATTAAAATGGTACTCAAATCCATTTCCCCGAACGCCAATTACAACGACAAAAGTCTCAAAAATGCTCTTATAAGTGCAGAATACGTAATAAACTCCCGCCCACTGACCTTCGTTTCCTTGGAGGCAGAAGACGATGACGCACTTACTCCCAACCATTTATTGCAATGATCCGCAGACGGCTTTAAGCCTCCACTGACAAGCGAGTAAAGCCCAAGACAACGTTGGCGCCAGGCAAACGAACTAGCCGATCTTTTCTGTAGGAGGTGGGTGAAGGAATACATGCCAATAATCACCAAGCGATCCAAATGGTTTCCCAAACGACATCCCCTGACAGTTGGCGACGTCGTAATCGTAGTGGACGAAAATCTACCAAGTAACCTTTGGCCCAAGGGACGAATTACAGAGGTCGTCACAGCCAAAGATGGTCAAGTGCGATCTGCTACTATTAAGACTCAACATGGTATTATGGTACGGCCAGCAACCAAAATAGCTGTACTGGACGTTGCTCCTAAGTAAATGTAAACACCCTATAGCTGTTTACCTGGGGGGGAATGTTACCTCCCCAGTACATTTTGAAACGTCGATTAATTTACATAAATTCATCGGTTGGATCCGACACCAATCAACATCTCGTCGACAATCGAAAGACCATACAGTTGCAGTGCGATCCTCAATAGGAGAGGAAGATTTTTTAAAGCTTTTGATTTTATCTTGATTTTGTAATTTGTTTTAACTAATAAAAACATCGGAGTATAAAGCAGTGCTGTTAGAAGCTTTCATTAAGGGGTCGGCTGTAACAAGACCATTTCATCGGATTGGTCTTACGACAATGTGTAAGCATATGCCGTTTGAGGCTGGAATTACTACAAAATGTTTGAAGGCAGATATGGCGTGTTAGTTTCTTGGTCCGCTCGTCGGTTATCATGAATGCACCTCTTGTGCCGTCGCAAGTAATTCATGTCTAGAACATTTCATCGGATTCGTCTCACGGTTATGGGTAAGCTTATGCCTTTTGAGGCTGGAATTACTACAAAATGTTTTAAGGCAGATATGGCGTGCTGGTTTCTTGGCCCGTCCATTTTTTCTTTATTTCTGATCTGTATTACTACTACTATTGCCATGAAACCAATTCCATTTTACGTCAGCCTCTCGGCTGGTGTTACTTGAAAGACCATGGCTTCTGTTCCTTTTAACTGTTGGTGCGATGCGTTTTGATGTCTTGTGTGACCAGCTAGATACGGTGTAGATTTGATTCTGCACGGTCCTCCCCCTTTCCTCGGGTAACAACTAGAAGAGCTCGTCCGGCGCATTCCGTATAGAATCTCCGGATGCTACGGTGTGTGTCTGGACTGCGCGACTTGTGTTGCTTATCTCCCTTCGCATATACTCTTTTCTACGTGGCGTAATCGGTTGACTCTGGCTCGTGCCCCTGAAACCTGTTGCCTTGCGGGTGGATTCCTTATCGTTATTCATATCCTTGTTCCGTCCTCGTAAGTGTCCGCCTGGCGTAATCGCGGATGACTCTTGCAAATGCACGACGCTGAATCCTGTTGTCTTGCGGTCGGGATCCCCATCCATCCTTATCCATGTCCTTGTACTATCCTGATTGTCCTTTCCGTGTGGCGTATGGATGACTCTCGCTTCGGCCTGACGCCTAATCCTGTCGCCTTGTACCTGTTGTTAGTCATCTGACGTTTCTGCTATCTGCTCGTTTTGTTGTTGCTTGAGGTCACCGACGTGAACGGTCCTGTCTTTCTTTGACTGTGTGTGGCGTATTTTGCAGATCACTGGAGAGACGAAATCTACAACCTGGTAAGGGCTAGTTTTGCAGCGAATCCTTCAGCCGCTTTGGACAGGTGATGTTTCTTGGCCCACACTATGTCGCCCACCGCTGGTGACCATTGCCTCCTTCTCAGATTATAGTGTCTGGCTTGGTCCTTTTCGATATTTCGCCGTACGATCTCGAATACCTCCCTCAGTTTGTTGGCATTTTCCTTAGGGGTCTCCGTAGCTCGTCCCGTGCCTAGGGTATCCTTATCATATAGGCTGCTGGGTAGACGTGGCTCCCTGCCCTGTGTAAGAAACGCCGGTGTATGGCCGGTGGATTCTGATATGCTCGTGTTCACTGCTAGCATAATCTCTGGCCACTTCTCGTCCCAGTTTCTCTGGTCCTGCCCTGCGAATTGCGCAATCATGGTCTTGACTGATCTGTTTGCTCGTTCGGTCGGATTCTCTTGTGGTGTGTATGGTGCGGTGAATTGTTGACTGATACCCATCTCAGCCAGGAAACTTTTAAAGATAAACTGTACTCCGTTGTCCGTTATGACCACCTTCGGGACCCCGTACCTTGCGATTATGCGCTCCCTAAACGCCTTCTTTAGCGACTCTGCTGTCGCACTGCGCAGGGGCACCAGTTCCGTCCATTTCGAAAATCTGTCTATCATGACTAGTAGCATTTGGTTCCCGTGCTTAGATCTTGGTAGGGGTCCAACGAAGTCTGGACATAACGTGGCCCATGGCTCCTCCGGCACTTGGGTCAACATCTTCCCGGCCGCCTGCTTCTGCATCTAATTGGGCTTGAACCGCAAGTCTCGCATTTTCTTACGTGGGCTCGGGCGTCTCTATGCATGCCTGGCGAGTAGTATCGGGCTGCCAACCGTGCAATTGTCCTCCGGCTTCCTACGTGTCCCGCAGACTGTGCGTAGTGGTTTTCCCTCAACACTGTTTCCCGTAGCGACTTTGGGACTTACATCTTCCATGACGCGAAGGCTTCACTGCCTGCTCGGTGTGATATGTTTCTGTACAGTGTCTCACCATTCATAACATAGTCCGGGTACCTTTGCGGTTGGGTCCTTGTCTTTTCGCCCATGTCCTTGATCCAGCTGCACCCTCCTGAAGCTATTGTTGCCGGTGCCTCTTTTAATGCTCGTAGCGTCTCTGGTAGTGCTTATCTTGATAATGCGTCGGCCACCACGTTTAGCTGACCCTTTCTGTACGCTATCTCAAAGTCGCACTGTTGTAGCTCCAGGGCCCATCTGGCGATCCTTCCTGAAGGGCTTTAGATGCTGTTGAGCCACTTCAGGGCCATCTAGTCGGTTACTACCTTAAAGTGGCACTCCTTCTTCGTTGTTGAATAGTTTTTTTCGCGCCGTTCAGTTCGGCTCGAATAGGAGATTTCTCTTTCGCCCTTTTCGGTGTCCTGGGTCAGTATTGCTCCGATGCAGTAGTCGCTGGAGTATGTTTGCAAGATGAAAGTTCTACCACGAGTCTTGCTTTTACTTCCTCGAACGCCACTGGTGCTCTGGTGTCCACTCCCACTTACTGCCTTTGCGCAGCAGGTCATTCAGGGGTTTGACGATTCTGGAAAAGTCTGATACAAGCCGGCGGTACCACGACGCTACTCCTAGATATTGCCGGAGCTCCTTGACGATCGAGGGCGGTTGCAGCTCAGCGATGGCGGCTACTTTTTCTGGATCTGTTCCTATTCCCTCGCTGGTCACTCGATGTCCGAGGTACGGCAGTTCCTTCTTAAAGAATTGGCATTTTTCTGGATTCAGCCTCAGGTTCGCTTCCCTTAGACTCCGAAACACTTCTCTGAGGTTTCTCTTGTGTTCCTCTACCGTGCGACCGATCACTATAATGGCATCCTGGTATGCGAATGCGTGAGTTTACATCTCCGTGCCAATTACTTGGTCCAACACTCGTGTGAACGTTGCCGACGCCGGGTTCTGTGAACGCCGTTTATTTCTTGGACGTTGATGCACTATGGTCAGTACAAACAAGTGACCCTACGATACCAAGCAATGCTTGTTACGGGCGGAGCCCTTCACCGTTTTGGGCGAGTAAACAAAATCGCGGACAAAGAAAAATGTACAATAGACAATTAAAACAAGGAAGAACGCTATAGTCGAGTACCTCGACTATCAGATACCCATTACTCAGCTAATGGACCAAAGGGAAATGGAGATATGCAAACAGCAAAGCGAGATTGAAATGCGCCACCTACCGGCGGTAGACAGATTTAAGCGTTATGGGCGTTAGAGTGGGCGTGTCATTTTTTTTTGAACCAATCGATAGGTATTGACGAGACCAATACATTTCAGTTAAAATTTTTAATCTAGCATGAAAATTGTGGGTGCCACAGGCTTGGGCGGTTTGTGGACGTTTGAGTGGGTGTGGCAAACTTTTTTTTTGGATTAATCGATAAGTATTGAAAAAACCAATAAATTTCAGTTAAAATTTATTATCTAGCATGAAAATTGTTGGCGCCACAGGCTTGTGCGGTTTGTGGGCGTTAGAGTGGGCGTGGCAAACTTTTTTTGAGTCAATCGATAGGTATTGACGAGAACAATACATTTCAGTTAAAATTTTTATTCTAGCATCAAAACTGTAGGTGCCACAGTTTTGGGCGGTTTGTGGGCGTTACAGTGGGCGTGGCACTCTGCTGAAACAAACTTGCGCTGCGCAGGAATCTGCATGCCTAATCCCAGTATTGAAGCTTGTATAGTTTCCGAGATCTCAGCGTTCATACGGACAGACGTCTGTCCAGACGTACATGGCTAGATCGACTCGGCTAGTGATCCTGATCATGAAAATATATAATTTATTGGGTCGGAAACGCTTCCTTCTGCCTGTGACATACTTTCCGACGAATCTAGTATACCCTTGTACTCTTCGAGTAACGGGTATAATTACAGGTCAAAAACAGGTAAAACTAATTAGTTACTAGGGAGGATAGTATTATTGATTAAAAGATAGGAAGTGAGTCGGTAGTATATATTAAATGATATAGTCTATTATAATCATTGCAAAGTACTCTAAATGGTTCATCCATTGTATAATTAGAGATACAGTGATTTAATACTAAAGGAATATAGTTTCTAGTAAATCTATTTGGCACATTAAAATGCAGGCGACCTACGTTTTATAAATCCGTGTTGACAAGAGGAAATAAGGGACCTACAACTGTGTTGTAAATGGGGCGTAATAATGTTCTCAAAGAGCTTCGTTATAGCTGATAGCTTTGAAATACCTCTGTAATTACATGCGTTGACTTGATGTTGAATATGTGGTTTGAAAAAACTGTGCAAAAAGATCGGCTATGGCCTGATCAGTGTTAGCAGCCGAATTTTCAAATTTAGGTGATGATGGGTAACTTGAAGATTTATGCTTTGTGCTAACAAAATTATAAAGCTGTTTTGGATCCAGTGTAAACTGGGTCTTGCAACGACCTAAATAGTTTTTATATCACTGGGCATTAAGCACGGTAAAATCAGACCGAGCACTTAAGTATCGGGAAAAGGCAGCTTGTGAACCGGAAGCTCTAAACGTTTTGTAGGTTCTAGACTTTACATTTTGAAGTCGTGCCAGCTCTTTGTTAAACCACGGAGGTTGGTTTAAAATTTTATGATAATACGTTGAAACGCATGTATCAAAAACTTCGTTTAATGCATTATAATATATATTAATATTATTTTATGGGACCAATCCGAGCAAGCTATAAGGCTATTACTGAGTGCAAAGTTCGCTCTACGAAAGCAGGGGATGCGTTTAGCTGACTTTTCAGTTTGTTAATACACTTTTGTAACCGTGTCAATAGTCAGCTCTAGCGTTGGGTGATATGGGTCTTCTGGTAAAGTTATTGCAGAGGTTCTAGCTATGCTGACACAATCTGGACTGGAAACAAAGCATAGATCCAGTAATCGTCCTAATAAATTGAAAACAAACCATCAAGAAAACCATGGTGCGTTGAAAATAACAATTAATTTGAGGTTTCGACGGTGGACCATGTCGCCCTAGGTATGTTAAAGTCACCTAAAACTTTTAACTCATCCCTATCTGATACTTTACTTGAAATTAACTGGATAACGGACAGATGATTCGCATATATTGGGAATTCAGATGACGGCGGAATATATGAACATGTTATGTATATAGAAATACCCGGAAGGGATAGTTTTATACACAGAAATTCAATGTCATTTACTTCGTCAGACGTTATTACTTCAAACGTTAATTCTGAGTCAACTGCAGTTAAAACTTCTGCTCCCCGTCGGGACGGACGATCAAGCCTGTAAGTAAGTTGTGGAATCTCAGGAATCTGCATGCCTAATCCCAGTATTGAAGCTTGTATAGTTTCCGAGATCTCAGCGTTCATACGGACAGACGGACAGACGGACGGAGGGACAGACGGACGGAGGGACAGACGGACAGACGGACATGGCTAGATCGACTCGGCTAGTGATCCTGATCAAGAATATATACACTTCCTTCTGCCTGTTACATACTTTCCGACGAATCTAGTATACCCTTTTACTCTACGAGTAACGGGTATAATTACAGGTCAAAAGCAGGTAAAACTAATTAGTTACAAGGGAGGATAGTATTATTGATTAAAAGATAGGAAGTGAGTCGGTAGTATATATTAGATGATATAGTCTATTATAATCATTGCAAAGTACTCTAAATGGTTCATCCATTGCATAATTAGAGATACAGTGATTTAATACTAAAGGAATATAGTTTCTAGTAAATCTATTTGGCACATTAAAATGCAGGCGACCCAGTAACTCGGGACTTTCTACATGGTAGTATTAGGCTTGTATCCCAGTTAAGTCTCCGTTAGGCAAATATTAAGAAGTTTTTTTGCATATACTCAATCCGGTCTATATGCACCCCATATTGGGGATACCAAACAGGAGGAGTAAACAAGGTCTTTGTGACATAGGGATCATCGAATTCTTTCGACCACCTTTTGATAAATGCAAGCACGCACCTGGCTTTATTTACCATAGTAGTAATGTGATCAGAAAATTTAAGTTTAGGATCCATATAGACTTCAGGCTCGTCAGCATGCATAATCCTATCTAACGCACAACCACTCAAAGTATACGTTGAGTAGTGGGGGCTGACACGAAAAATGGTCATTAGTTTACACTTAGAACCATTTAAATTCAATTCATTATCCATGCACCATGTTTGAAATGCATTTAGATCCGATTGTAAAGCTAAGCTTTGTGCGGGGTCATTATATTGCAGGCACAACTTAACGTCATGATCAGTGTTAGCAGCCGAATTTTCAAATTTAGGTGATGATGGGTAACTTGAAGATTTATGCTTTGTGCTAACAAAATTATATAGCTGTTTTGGATCCAGTGTAAACTGGGTCTTGCAACGACCTAAATAGTTTTTATATCACTGGGCATTAAGCACGGTAAAATCAGACCAAGCACTTAAGTATCGGGAAAAGGCAGCTTGTGAACCGGAAGCTCTAAACGTTTTGTAGGTTCTAGACTTTACATTTTGAAGTCGTGCCAGCTCTTTGTTAAACCACGGAGGTTGGTTTAAAATTTTATGATAATACGTTGAAACGCATGTATCAAAAACTTCGTTTAATGCATTATAATATATATTAATATTATTTTATGGGACCAATCCGAGCAAGCTATAAGGCTATTAATGAGTGCAAAGTTCGCTCTACGAAAGCAGGGGATGCGTTTAGCTGACTTTTCAGTTTGTTAATACACTTTTGTACCCGTGTCAATAGTCAGCTCTAGCGTTGGGTGATATGGGTCTTCTGGTAAAGTTATTGCAGAGGTTCTAGCTATGCTGACACAATCTGGACTGGAAACAAAGCATAGATCCAGTAATCGTCCTAATAAATTGCAAACAAACCATCAAGAAAACCATGGTGCGTTGAAAATAACAATTAATTTGAGGTTTCGACGGTGGACCATGTCGCCCTAGGTATGTTAAAGTCACCTAAAACTTTTAACTCATCCCTATCTGATACTTTACTTGAAATTAACTGGATAACGGACAGATGATTCGCATATATTGGGAATTCAGATGACGGCGGAATATATGAACATGTTATGTATATAGAAATACCCGGAAGGGATAGTTTTATACACAGAAATTCAATGTCATTTACTTCGTCAGACGTTATTACTTCAAACGTTAATTCTGAGTTAACTGCAGTTAAAACTTCTGCTCCCCGTCGGGACGGACGATCAAGCCTGTAAGTAAGTTGTGGAATCTCAGGAATCTGCATGCCTAATCCCAGTATTGAAGCTTGTATAGTTTCCGAGATCTCAGCGTTCATACGGACAGACGGACAGACGGACGGAGGGACAGACGGACGGAGGGACAGACGGACAGACGGACATGGCTAGATCGACTCGGCTAGTGATCCTGATCAAGAATATATACACTTCCTTCTGCCTGTTACATACTTTCCGACGAATCTAGTATACCCTTTTACTCTACGAGTAACGGGTATAATTACAGGTCAAAAGCAGGTAAAACTAATTAGTTACAAGTGATTAAAAGATAGGAAGTGAGTCGGTAGTATATATTAGATGATATAGTCTATTATAATCATTGCAAAGTACTCTAAATGGTTCATCCATTGCATAATTAGAGATACAGTGATTTAATACTAAAGGAATATAGTTTCTAGTAAATCTATTTGGCACATTAAAATGCAGGCGACCCAGTAACTCGGGACTTTCTACATGGTAGTATTAGGCTTGTATCCCAGTTAAGTCTCCGTTAGGCAAATATTAAGACGTTTTTTTGCATATACTCAATCCGGTCTATATGCACCCCATATTGGGGATACCAAACAGGAGGAGTAAACAAGGTCTTTGTGACATAGGGATCATCGAATTCTTTCGACCACCTTTTGATAAATGCAAGCACGCCCCTGGCTTTATTTACCATAGTAGTAATGTGATCAGAAAATTTAAGTTTAGGATCCATATAGACTCCAAGCTCGTCAGCATGCTTAATCCTATATAACGCACAACCTCTCAAAGTATACGTTGAGTAGTGGGGGCTGACACGAAAAAAGGTCATTAGTTTACACTTAGAACCATTTAAATTCAATTCATTATCCATGCACCATGTTTGAAATGCATTTAGATCCGATTGTAAAGCTAAGCTTTGTGCGGGGTCGTTATATTGCAGGCACAACTTAACGTCATCTGCGTACATAAGAACCCGTGACTTCGTTACCTAAGCACACATTCAGGGACTCCGTCAGGACCCGGAGAATAGACTGGTTTGACTCTTTGCAAATCTAAAAGAAGTGAGCTTTTACTTATAACAGGACAAAAAATAAAGTTTGATTTGGGAATTTCAAATGGGTAAGACTGATCTGGAGGACTTGATGTTGAATAGGTGGTTTGAAAAAACTGTGCAAAAAGATCGGCTATGGCCTGATCAGTGTTAGCAGCCGAATTTTCAAATTTAAGTGATGATTGTTAACTTGAAGACTTATGCTTTGTGCTAACAAAATTATAAAGCTGTTTTGGATCCAGTGTAAGCTGGGGGATGCAAAGACCTAAATAGTTATTATAACACTGGGCGTTAAGCACGGTAAAATCAGACCGAGCACTTAAGTATCAGGAAAAGGCAGCTTGTGAACCGGAAGCTCTAAGCGTTTTGTAGAGTCTAGAATTTACATTTTTAAGTCGTGCCAGCTCTTTGTTAAACCACGGAGGTTGGTTTGAAATTTTATGATAATACGTAGAAACGCATGTATCAAAAACTTCGTTTAATGCATTATAATATATATTAATATTATTATATTGGACCAATCCGAGCAAGCTATAAGGTTACTAATGAGTGCAAAGTTCGCTCTACGAAAGCAGGGGATGCGTTTAGCTGACTTTTCAGATAGTTAATACACTTTTGTACCCGTGTCAATAGTCAGCTCTAGCGTTGGGTGATATGGGTCTTCTAGTAAAGTAATTGCAGAGGTTCTAGCTATGCAGACACAATCTGGACTGGAAACAAAGCGTAGATCCAGTAATCGTCCTAATAAATTGAAAACAAACCATCAAGAAAACCATGGTGCGTTGAAAATAACAATTAATTTGAGGTTTCGACGGTGGACCATGTCGCCCTAGGTATGTTAAAATCACCTAAAACTTTTAACTGATCCCTATCTGATAGTTTACTTGAAATAAACTGGCTGGCGGACAGATGATTCGCATATATTGGGAATTCAGATGACGACGGAATATATGAACATGTTATGTATAAAGAAATACCCGGAAGGGATAGTTTTATACACAAAATTCAATGTCTTTTACTTCGTCAGACGTTATTACTTCAAATTCAATTCTGAGTCAACTGCAGTTAAAACTTCTGCTCCCCGTCGGGACGGACGATCAAGCCTGTAAGTTGTGTACTTACTTGGAAAAACTTCGGAACTTAGAATTTACGGTTTTAACCAGGTTTCCGTAAAAACAATAGCATGGGAGGACAAGTAAAAACTATCAGTATACAATTTGGTCAACTTACTTTTTAAACCTCTTGTATTCTGATAGGAAAGCTGAAGAAAAGAATCTAGTTTTTTGAGATAGATGAGGATGTAGATGTGGATGGCTCTTTAAAGGGATTTCCAACTTCCTTTGAACGAATTTTCTTTTTTTTAGCTTCGTACTCTTTAACAAAAATGCCAATAGACAAAAATTGGCTGAGCACATAGTTGCAAAATGAGCACAGGGAACACCGATCTTAAATGATGACTTCTAGCATATGGAAAATTAAATCGTTCAACCTAAAGATCATCAATCGAACTTTGTTACGGATATAGGCCGTAATGTCCAGGGATAAAAGGTCAGGATTCAGCCGAGAAACAAAAATTTGTTTTCGCTGCGGTACACAGGTGACTGTTTTAGGTACCACGCATGTGACAGGTTTTGGTACTACGGCATTTACAACAACAGATTTTTCGGGCGTCTCATGCGACAAAATCTCGCGTCCCTTGCATTCGGAAACCGAATCTTTTTAGCTTTCAATCAGTACCATTTGTGCGGCGGCTGAGATCGACTGCTGCAGACCCCGGATCGCCAGAGGGAGTTACACTAGCGGCTACCGTGTGTTGTCTATCGACCGCGATCTTTTTACGCTTAGGAGAATCGGGCTCAGATAGCAGACGGCTAGTGAGCTGCGACTGAAGCGTCACAAGCAGATCCGTATTTCTACGGCTGTTCCGGATTTATTCCGTAACAGTTCTTTTTGTAAGCCGCCTTAGTGCCTGGGTTTCATAAGCAATGCATTCATCACAATAGTAGCGCAAGCCACTTCTCATGTCGATTGCATCGCGTACCAGGCCCAATGCATTTTGCATGAAAAATATTCTCTTACGAATGGCATGGAATGCTCTGTTGTCCAGCCGAAATTAACGACTTTCATGTCTTTAAATTGCAGACAGCCATTAGCGATATTCCGAACCACAGTGCCAAGAGAATAAAGCTACGCGTGTAAAAGAGAGTTAGAGAGCGGGAGAGAATGAGCGGGAGGGAGTAAGCTGGGGGAGCGTAAGTTTTTGATCTTCCAAAAACAAAGTTATATGTGGGAGTGCGGGAGAGCGGGTAACTACCGTTTAAAGAATTGGCGTGGAAGCGTTCTAGGAACTCTGCCCGTTTTCTCCATTGCTTGTTGTTCCCTTAAGCAATTCCGGCATCGCTCGGGGGATCATATCTAAGTCTAAGCCGTACGTGTTGGCGGACCATTTTACCTGCTCCAGGAATTCAAATAATTTTTTCGCCCCGTCGAACCTGAACGATTATTCGCGGACCTGTTTAGCGACCTTCGCATAGTCCGACTGGCTTGGTCTCGGGGTCAGCGCTGCTGTTTTCCTACCTTGGCTTGACTCTCTACTGTGGGCCTTTTTTTTGCTTGTTGTCAATGCTCAGGCTTGCCACTAGGTTGTCCCCTTCCGCGTTCGTTAACGTAATGCTTGGGCCGGCTCTGTCGTGGCATGTTGCTTCCAGCTCGGCCCAGATGTCGACGAGTTGTGGGTCGTTCTCCGTTTCTGAGTAGTATTCCGACAGTGCCTTCTTCATGTCGTCTAGCCTGCCTTCCAGGGCGACATTAAGCTTCTGGGCGACATGGGCAAAGTCCTCCTTCTTAAGGCGGTAAGTCCACTTGTTTCCCATTTTTATTGTGCTGTTCTCACTGTTGGGACAATCACTTTGGGCGCCAGAAACAACGAACTGATTTTGTTGTCTGCTCGCTACGAGATTCGTGCTGCTAGCTCAGAAGATTGTGTGTTCGTCCCACCAAATTTATATAACGTGACTGCCCCGTAGATCAGTGAGAAAACACAGGGTTCGAATGGTAACAGTGGGATTTATTCTCGTGGTATTAGTACAGCGGGTGTGTGTTTGGGCTGGCCTCGGTATCTCCTTGCTCTGGTTCCACCGGCTGCTAGTGCTCCTCGTTCTGGCTTGTCGACGCGTTGACTCGACGTCCGCAGGCTCTTGTGTCTCGGGATGCATCCGCTCGCTTTACGACGCGCTGCCTCGGGGTCGCTTGTCGCGGTTTGGACTCACAGAGAGTTCGGCCTTGTGGGCTTAGGCTTAGGTTGAATAAGACTTGCTCTCCAGGCCAACGCCTTTCGAGGCAATACCTGTCCCTTGGTCTGTCCCGGACGGTCCCGCTAGGTTCTTGCTCAGATCGCGCTGACAGTCAAGGTTATCGCCAGGAAGCTGCCTAAAAACATATGTCCCTTAGTTTTCTGATCGAGGTTGGATGAACATAGTTTCTGAAAACCACGTTCTTTTTCTGCCAAACCTCTCTAGTCGGCCAAACGTATGGTCCCGCCCCATCCAGACTGGTAACGTAACCTCAAGTCAGCTCATAAGCCTCGTGAGAAATAAAATCATCAGATGCCAGCCACCGAAAGGGAAATTATTTCAACACTATATTTGCCTCCAGGCCTCACTGATTCCCCGCGTTTTTACAAAAGGTGGTGGCACCTTATAAAACTTTATATCACAGTACCCTACTCGCATTTTCTTTACTATACTTTGGCTATAGCCAAATCAGCGGAGCACCCCCCGCAACAACAATCTAAAATCTATAAAATATTTATAATAAAAGCTAAATAACTCGGCAAATCTCATCTCCTAAGAAGATTCAATAGATCATTTTTTTGTGGTGTTTTGACGGCTTAATTTTTGCCTAGGCAGCCCATCACTTATTTTAAAGGCCTCGCTGCGTTGCATATGTACCAGCGCGCAAAGTAATATTTTAAAAATTAACATATTATTAAAGTTCATTCAAATTATTATTTATGTAATTTTCTTTATTTACTGGTTCCGACTTATATACTACCTGCAAAAGAAAGAAGACTTTTAAGAAAGTTTCAGTCCGATAGTTTTAAAACTGAGAGACTAGTTCGCTTAGAAACGGACGGACAGACGGCCGGACTCAACTTGCCTAGTGATGCTGATCAAGAATATATATACTTTATGGGTTCGGAAACGCCTCCTTCACTGCGTTGCAAACTTCTGACTGAAATCGTAAGACCGTCTGCAAAACACCAAAGACATACATAAAATATCGTTGTCCGATCAGGCTGGTTTCGACTTATATACTACCTCCTACCTATACAGATACTACCTATACAGATTTTAAAGGAAACATTTTGAAAAGACATAAGGAACTTTTACATCGAGGAATCGAAAAAACTACTAAATGGTTTAGAGAAAAATGTTATTTCCCTGATTACGAAAAATTAATTCAAAATATAATAAATGAAATTTGTAACATTGCTTAAACAGAACGCAGAAATACCAAACTGACATTTGAACTTACTCCTGAATTCAAAATCATGGATTTTTATATGGTAAGTAAACAACAATTTTTATCCTGTATCGACGTATACTCAAAATTTGCTACTCTAGTAGAAGTCACAGGTAGAGATTGGTTAAAAGCCAAAAGAGCTCTTATGGAAGTATTCAATGAAATGGGAAAACCACAGGAAATAAAAGCAGATAAAGACTTAGCAATTATATGCGTAGCCTTACACAATTGGTTAAATTCGGATGGAGTACAAATTGAAATAACAACAAGTAAAAACGGTATTTCGGACATAGAAATGTTTCATAAAACAGTAAATGGAAATTTAAGAATTCTATAAAGCGAATCAGACGTTAGAAACAAAACATAATGCTACAAGTCTAATTCCAGCTGACATATTTATGTAGGCAGAAACTCCTGATTATGACACACAAGAAAAGAAAATAAATAGAATTGAAAAATTAAAGAAAAACCTAAGAATTGTGAAGTAGATCCAAAATACAAACAAGCACCTTTAGTGAAATCTAAGACCACAAATCCATTTAAAAAGACAGGCCCCTTGATGAAAATAGATAAAAAACATTTTGAAGAAACGAATAGAGGGAGAAATATTGTTCACTGTAAATCAAAGTTCAAAGAGAAGAAGAAAATTAATATAAATAATTATGATAATAATTAAATGCAAACAGAAGGAAATGAACGGACTCAGGAAAACTCGATAAAAGCAATAGTTTTCTCTATATTACTAGCAACTGTTACTCGGCTGAGGAACTTGTGAGATGGTTCCAAAGACGCCTAGCTGGGGCAACTGAGCGGGTCGCAGGTTGCGGATAGCGGACGACCTCTCTCGAGGCCGACTGTGAATAAGCTGGTGGGGGAAGTCAAACACGGAATTGTGGACAGAAACACCAGTAAATAAAAAGTCCCGGACAGCCAGCGGATATCCTGCAAAGAAGCAATACCGACGATGCGAATTGTTCAGCCGTATCTAAATAGTTGCTTTACACAAACCCACTCCCAACAAAACAACTACCCATCTCCCCTCCCAAAACAACATCGCAATGCGGGCCGAATTACGATGTAATACGTACCATGCCAAGAGTCAGCCTGGCCAGCCAGGCTGGGGGCCCGAATCAAAAACTAGACCAGTCTCAAACGGTGTGCTCAGGGACATGGCGACCCCCTGTTCTAACTACCGCCTTACCCGGGCATCGCGGATCTCTGCCCGGGCGGACCTTTCCCCTTCTCCGCAACTCGTGGGGCCTATTATGGAATCAATGAAAGTTATAGAAAAACAAAAGACAAGACGGGAACTCTCAAAAAACCCACGGATAAGCTGAGCACTGGTTCCAACAACCGCACCAGCACGGTCCCGAAAGGGCCGCATTCCAAACTAGGAATGACGGGTGGCAAAAAGCCAGCCGTGAACGCCGCCACGGGCAGCGTTAGGCACTGCCAAGGCGCTCGGGCCACCCGCTGGCGCCAATAAATACACTTACACAGAAAGGTGGACTGCCGCCCAGACTCTGCGCTC
Organism: Drosophila suzukii; assembly: GCF_043229965.1. Classification (NCBI taxonomy): domain Eukaryota; kingdom Metazoa; phylum Arthropoda; class Insecta; order Diptera; family Drosophilidae; genus Drosophila; species Drosophila suzukii. The sequence goes on along the minus strand of NC_092082.1, from coordinate 52,892,714 downwards.
TCATACCAGGAGCAATTTTGCCACACCTTCGCCCAAATGGTTAAAAAGGTGGAATGGGCAAAGAAGGTGCTTCGAAATTACTGCCAGGATAAGCCCACCCAAGATGGGGTGGGGCGAAAAGGCAGCGATCCCTCGATCTACCCGGACCATCGGCGAAGAGATCCAAGATCCAGTCATCAGTCTCTTTCGCCGAGATCACCAAAAACCGAGTATTACTCGGCCTCATAGACAGTGGGAATTCGGAGGGCAGGATTCCCAGGAATAAGTGGAAGGCAGTGGAGTCCGAGCTTAGTGCGATCCACATCAAGGTGTACAAGGGCGACTCCAACGCCGCTAGCAGCTTCGCCAGCAACCCAGCCGAGCAGGTACTTGCTGAGGAGTTGGAGGCACCTGGTGGGCCGGAAGACGGCTACTCTACTGATTCGTCGCTGAGCAAAGAGATGCGAGCGCTCGGACCGGTTATCGAGGACGTGGACCTCAGCGACACAGAGGAGGCCCGCGTCACTGTGGTGGAAGTTGCAGCTGTAGATGTCACTAACACTTCTACACTCAGGGAAAAAACCGTTCTAAGCGTTCTCGATTTTAGTATTTTCGATCTCAAAAGTGAGCCAAGAACGACTCATACTAAAAATACTAAAATCGTTATCGAAGTCTTCTCGGTTTGAGAACGGGCCTTTGAGAATGGTCGATCTTGATTTCGGTATGAATCGTTCTCGGTTTCAACATCGAATCGATCTCGATTTCGAGAATAACCGTTCTCGGTTTCAACATCGAATAGATCTCGATTTCAAGAATAACCGTTCTCGGTTTCAACATCGAATAGATCTCGATTTCGAGAATAACCGTTCTCGGTTTCATCATCGCATTGATCTTGATTTCGGTATGAATCGTTCTCAGTTTCAGCATCGCATCGATCTCGATTTCGGTATGAATTGTTCTCTGTTTCAGCATCGCATCGATCTCGATTTCGGTATGAATCGTTCTCAGTTTCAGCATCGCATCGATCTCGATTTCGGTATGAATCGTTCTCAGTTTCAGCATCGCATCGATCTCGATTTCGAGAAAAACCGTTCTCGGTCTCAGCATCGCATCGATCTCGATTTCGAGAATAACCGTTCTCGGTTTCAACGTCGAATAGATCTCGATTTCGAGAATAACCGTTCTCGGTTTCAACATCGAATAGATCTCGATTTCGAGAATAACCGTTCTCGGTTTCATCATCGCATCGATCTCGATTTCGAGAAGAACCGTTCTCGGTTTCAACATCGCATCGATCTCTCTTCCAGAACCCATTCTCAATAAAAATGCAAATTTGTGTATATTTATATATATTTCAGCCTTACGGCTTTAATGTCATTATTAAGGGTATATACATGGAGGGGGGGCGTTACAAAGTCTGTCAAATTAAAAATGTAGTTTCTTAATGGGTTTTTTACTTAAATGACAATTGAATTCTTCTTCAATTTTTCACAATAAACATAAACTTCACTTACATTTATTTTGTGAATTAGAAATTGCTTAATTTTAAATAACATAAAATTATTCTTATTTAAACCTAAATAATAATTAATTTTATAAGTAGTGCCCTTATATTCTATTGGTTATAAAATTTAAAGTTATTTACACTCCCATGGTTTTTATTTATTTCTAATGCAAGATTGTTATTCAAAATACTTTGCTCTTTCGATGTAAGTCTTAAATACGGCTCAATAGATTTGGCATGGTCCGTCAGAAACTTTGCAAACTTAATTTGACATTTAATGGATAAAGTATGGGGAGGATTAATTCTTGAATTTACATTTGAAAATAAATCTTGGAATCCTTGTGTTTCGCCTCAAACCTCATGCACCACAAATATCTTAGAGATCCATCCTTTTCAATGGCTGTCGCATAATGGACCAGTAAATCGTGTTTAGGCTTTAATTTGTCGAATAATTTAATGTAAATGTGTTATGTTTTTGCACTAAGCTTCGTAGCGTTCCTAATTCCTTTTTCTTATAATTTGACTTAAATAAGAACTCTATTATATAAAGTAAAGTCAATAACAATTTCCATTCTTCATTACCGTGTGGAACTCTATCTCCAATCATCAAGGTCAAGAAGTGGGTAAGACATTCTGTTTCGCTTGCAGACGTTTCTAAATTACATGTTTTTAGTCGATTCATTTCGATTTTTACAGACGAATTGCCAACTTCTGTTTCTCCGTACGGATATAGCGATTTTCTGCTATTTATTTCACTTAAAGTGATTATTCCTTTATTTATTAATGAAATAAGAATGTGGCAAATATCACATTTACATACGCCTTCGAAAATATCGTGCATAATGTCGAAACAAAAATTATTTATTTCTTTAAACGACAATAACTCGTTGAATGTGCAATTTTGCTTCAATCCACTTTCTCGAAAATTATTCAACTGTCAGTCTTCGTAATAAGGTTGTTCAGTTCGTAAACTTTCGACACTTTCGGAAGAATCTATTTCCGTTTCGGGTTTCGTTCTAGAACAAACGCGGCAATATCGCTTTGAATTAAATGATTGGACATAACATTGTTGCATTGCTAACATTGGACATTGTTAACAGCTAAGTTGTCGCCAACAATTAATGACAATATAAACCGCACTTTTTGCAAGCAGTTTTTAGTTCTTATTATTATTCCACTCTCAAGAACTTTAAATTCTTCAACTAAATGGTATAATGAATTTTCATTTCCACACTTTTTAAGCTTGTCTGTCGGCATGAAATATGTATTGAACTTTAGAAAGTAAATATCTTGGCATTAAAGGAAAATTTATGTAGCAGCCGCATATGGAGAATGTCTGGCCTTCTAATGCATTGTTAATTTGAAAGTTATCTAAGTATAAAACAAATGGCACAACAATGTCTGGATCAAATTGCTCTGCTTTAGATTTAAAGACTTCTCCAGATGCCAAATTTTTTACGTCATTACTTTTTAAATTTTTTTGTATGTTGCTTTTATGTTAGCTCCAAAATATATGGTAACTCGAAAATTCTTTTTACTGTAAAAGCCAAAGGCATTATAAAGACGTCATTTGACTTCGGACCCAAGGTGGGATTTCTTTTCAATACTTTTTCTGTTATTTTATTATCAATGGAAATTTTTTTGGCTGCCTATATAGATTTGAATTGGTTAATTTTTTTAAAAATGTGTGCCCTGTCTTACAACGTTCAAATGGATCTTTGCAAAAACCAAGAATCGGATTAATTCTATCCACTGTTTCCAGATTTACTTGCTTTTCAATAGCTGTAGACACAGAGCTAAGTAAAATTACAATATTGTTTTGAATTTGCAATACGTGTTTCCTCGGCATATAAGTTAGTTCATATAAACTTAAAGTAAATTCAAGCGATTTTTGTTTTAAATCGTCTATGGTTGATTGTATGCTTTGGGCTTCAAAACTTCTTCAACGGTTTGCTTGTACTTAGAGAATAACAATTCTTCACATGAATTTCTTCGATTTGGAGTTGATTGCGTATGTAATCTAATTAAGTGCCGCCGAAAACTCAGGAAATTTGTAAAAATTTGTGTGCAGCCATCCTGCTGACAAGGCAGCCTCAAGGATATTCTTGTTAACAGATGCTTAATCTTTAAATGGGATATTAGATTGTTGGGCGTTTTCGACAGCGATAGCAGATATAAATGTTGAAAAAATTAATTTTTATTCATGAATCGATTAAATTTTGTAAATTCGATGATCTTATGTCATAAGCGGTGTCTATTTCGAAAATGATCTTTTGAACTGCGTACCAAGCTTGCTCTGAGGCTTTCGGGTAGCTCAGCTAGTAAGACATGAAACACTTAAAACACAAATCTATGCTTTTTAGGAAGGAGTCACACTTTACCAGCGACTTGTCAAAGAAAACAAAGAAATCTAAGAACTCCAGCTCAGTATTGTTGATCCCTCTAAATACTTTTTCCTGACTATATTGTTGATACGAAGTTCATAGTCATTCAAGCTTGAAAGCCGTAGTACCATCGAAAGTTGAGCATCCGCTATTGTCGGTTTTTGGTTCCTTTTCCCGTTTTGATTCAAGATCCGAGATGTCGGCGGCAAGACGGCGTTAAGCAAAATAAGGGTCAAGTAATCCTGGGCATCTGTAAAAATAATAATTATGTAGTTATGACAACATTTTTTGCTTAAGCAGAAAACTTACCTTCGTTGGCGCGTTGTACATCAAGTAGTTGTCGCTTGCAGTCTTCGTTGTGGATGTGCCGTTTGAAATATATCAGAATTTTGTCATTAAAGCTGTTCCACCTATCGAACAGGAGATTTGTCTTTCCTCGGTAAACGAAATTAAAGTCAATCTCGATCTATGGAAAAATATACAATACATAAATCACTCACAATCAAATAAACTTGCACCACATTAAAGCAGCGCTGCACTTCTACTTCGCCTGACCGAAGGCGGAGTCGACCTAGTCCTGGTACAGGAACCTTGGGTAGTAGGGGGCAAGGTTGCTGGACTAGGATCAAAGGAAAACAAGCTTATGCTTGACCCCAAGGAAGGTACAATTTGAACCTGCATATAAGCCAGAAGGCATCTTAGTATCGCCAATACTATTCACTAGCTGACCCCTCTAAAAGCGAGCGAGTGGGTTGAGATCGCTTTCTGATTTCCCTAATTGATTATTTCCACTTGTATTGGAATTTTGAGCGCTTAACTGATTATTAAAATTCAACTTCGAGTTCTGTCCACTCAATTGAGAATTGCCATTCAAATTGGATTTCTCTCCATTGCTGGTGGGCGGATCTACCTTTTCTATTGGTTTCCAATAACAGGTTTTGGAACCCTGCGGTTATAACTTGAGTCATCAATTCGGTTTGTCGTATGGTTGCCTCTGCCATAGAATTGGCAATCTTGCCGAATTTAAGAATTTCGAATTAAATTTAATAAAAATCGGACGACTCCAATATATAGCTTTCAAAGAAACGGTCCAAGGAACTTGTGAGATTGTTCCGAGGACGCCTAGCTGGAGGCGACCAAGCGGGTCGCAGGTTGCGGATAGCGAACGGCCTATAAGGCCAGCTGTGAATAGCAGTAGGCTAGGTCAAACGGATTCCGTCAGACCGAAACCTCTGTAATAAACAGCCCCGGACAGCCAGCGGGTATCTGTCGCTGTTTAGCGGCAGTACCGTCGATGCGAATTGTTCAGCCGCATTTAAATAGTTGCTCTACACAACCCCTTTTTCCCCAAACGCACAACCTACCTCCTTCCTATCCCACACAACATCTCACCCCGGGCCGGACTAAGGTGTAAATCGGACCGTGCCGAGAGTCAGCCTGGCTGAGAGCCCGGGTTATAAACTAGCTCAGTCTCTAACGGTGGGCTCAGGGAGATGGCGGCCCCCTGCTCTATTTATCGCCTTACCCGGGCATCGCGGATCTCTGCCCGGGTGGACCTTCCCTTTCTCCGCAACTCGTGGGAATCAAATATGAATGCCAACAAAATTAAAATAAAAACACAATGGAGCCGGGCACTCCTAAGAAACCCGAGACGGAGAAGAAGGTGGGTGCGACAGGATCTGCGAGCGTTGGCTCCGCCTGTGCTGGCACCAGCTCGGGGGCTATCCCAAAAGGGCCCCACCCCAAACTGGAGGTGATAGGTGGAAGACAGTCGGCCGCCAGCACCTCTTCAAAGTGCGCGCCGGCGCCAAAAGCTGCAGGAGGTATGACTAAGACGGTCGCTCCAACCACCGAGCAAAATAAATTCACCTATGCGGAGAAGCGGACTGCCGCGCAGACACTCCGCTCACATAACAGGAGCAAGATTGCCAACCCCTCAGCCGAATGGCTGAAGAAGGTGGAATGGGCGAAGACGGTGCTCCCCAACTACGGGCAAGAGAAGCCTAATGCTGTAAGTGCACAGCAAAAGAGACAACGATCTCTAGAGTTGCCTGGACCTGCGGCAAAGAGATCTAGGGTCCAACAGAACCTGTCATTTGCGCAGATAGCGCGGGACAAGGTTCTGATTGGACTGGTTGACAAGGGAAACCCCGGAGGCCGGATCCCAAGAAACCAGTGGAAGGCGGTCGAGGAGCAGCTAGCGGTCATCTGCATGGCTTTGCTCCGGGACTTCCCCCAACCGACGCCATGTTGCAAGGACGCAGGCTGGTTCCAGGGCAGCGTCAAGGTGGTGTCTTGCGACAGTCAGAGATCAGCTGACCTCTACAAGAAGGCGACGGAGAAGCTCGGAGAGGTGTATCCTGGGGCGAAAATCGTTGCACTAGATTGGTGCGACGTCCCCAGCAGACCACGAGCGAGGATATGGCTGCCGTCGTCTATCAAAGCACCGGAGGACATCCTCTTTATGCTGCAAAGATGCAACCCCAATTTGCCCACGCACGAATGGAAAGTCGTAAAGGTGAAACCTCACGAGGGGCCAATCAGCCAGGCCATCGTGGTACTGAATAAGGAGTCAGTATCCCCAATAGAGGCCGCTCACGGGGAGCTGAACTTCGGATTCAGTGCCATCCGCATCAAAGTCTATAAGGGAGACTCTAACTCGAAGGAGGACCCGACCAGCAACCCAGCCGAGCAGGTCTTTCCCGAGGAGATAGAGGCTCCTGGAGATGATGAACCGGAAGATGGCTACTCAACCGACGCGTCGCTAAGCAGAGGGATGCAGGCGATGAATCCGGCGGACGAAGACGACGGCGACCTCAGCGGCAGCGATGAAGCGGACATCACAGTGGTGGAGGGGAACTCGGCAAATGTCGCTAAGACTACTGCAAGTGAACCTCCATCACAGTAAAGCAGCGTCGGCTGCCCTCCTGCTCCACCTGGCTGACGGCGGCATATTTCTGCTTCATAATTACAGCAACGGAGACAACACCGTAGCAAGTCTGGAGCTTCCAGCGGCTACAATCAGGGTGGCTTCAGCTTACATGGCCTTCGAGAAGGAAGACCCCCCAGACGAGCTGGTCCGACATGGCCTTCGAGAAGGAAGACCCCCCAGACGAGCTGGTCCGGACACTGGTCAAAGATAGCGAGGCCCTCAAAATAGGACTGGTAATCGGCTGCGACGCAAACGCTCACCACACTCAGTGGGGAAGCCCAACAAGCAACAACAGGGGTGAGTCTCTTTTTAACTTCATCCTTGGCTCAAATCTATTTATATCAGATGAAGTTGCCATCAACTGGCTAAAGACAATTTTCCGTACCATTTTTAGGATAGGAACGTTGCCATCAACATGGAGGGAAACAAAGGTAGTCTTTATACCCAAAGCGGGCAAAGCCTCGCACACGATGACGAAAGATTTTAGGCCCATAAGTCTGACATCCTTTCTCCTTAAGAGCTTTGAGCGACTGACTGGACTGCACATCTGGTCAGTCATGGACTCGAAATAGTTATCAGCAGCGCAGCATGCATATTCAAAAAGCAATTCCACCGAATCAGCTCTACACGCGGTAGTCAGCCAAATCGAAAAGTCACTCAATCACAAGGAATACGCACTTGCTGCATTTCTGGACATAGAGGGCGCTTTCAACAATGTTATCCCTACAGCCATAACCCAATCCCTCACCGACCTCGGTGTTGAGATCCAAGGCGTGGAGTTAATCCTTAAATTGCTGATGAGCAGAATGGTAACTTCCACCCTAGGAATCTCAACACAAACAAGGTTCGTGAACAGGGGAACCCCTCAGGGTGGTGTACTCTCCCCCCTGCTATGGAACATCGCAGTAAATAAGCTGTTGTGCTACATGGAAGGGGGTGGATGCAAGGTTTTGGCATATGCGGATGATGTAGCCATTATTTTCTCAGGAAAATTTCCTCATGCGATCTAATGACCGCCAAACTTAAAATACTCTCTGACTGGACAACAGAAAGAGGTCTAGGGGTAAACCCCTCGAAAACGGAACTGGTGCTGTTTACAAACAGATACAAGATTCCTCAACTAAACCCACCAATATTAAATAACTGCTCTCTCTCCTTCAGTGACAACGCCAGGTATTTGGGGTTAGTATTAGATAAGCGTCTGACATGGAGACTAAACAGCCAAGAGAGAACGAGGAAGGCAACAATTGCCCTCTACTCCTGCAAAAAGGCCATCGGAACGAAATGGGGCACGTCCCCAAAAATCGTCAACTGGATACACACAGCGATAGTTAAACCTATTCTGCTCTACGGAGTGTCAATATGGTGGCCCGCGCTAATGAAGCAGACAACCACAACAAACCTAAACAAGGTACAACGAATGGCATCCTTATGCATAAGCGGAGCCCTTCGCACCACCCCCAACGAGGCGCTAAATGCTATTCTGAACCTTCCAAGTCTGGACTTAGCCGGCATGGAACGAGCTAAGATAGCTGCGGTTCGGATGAGGGACTTAGGGCAGTGGAAACCCCAAATATACGGTCATGCCAGGATACTCCAGCAAGACACAATGATCCCACCCAGTACAGATCTATGCAAACCTATTGAATACATCCACACCCCCTTTGAAGCATTGCTCCCAACCAGAGAAGACTGGGAGCAAGGCCAGCCGGGCCCTACAGAGGCAGTCAATTTCTATACTGACGGCTCAAAATTAAATAATCAAGTCGGAGGAGGTATATACTCCGAACAACTTAATATCAGGAAATCCTTCAGACTTCCGGATCACTGTAGCGTCTTCCAGGCGGAAGTATTTGCCATAATTGAAGCTTTGATGCTTCTGAACGATGCAAACTGTCAGAATAAACTGATTAACATCTATAGTGATAGTCAGGCGGCTAGCAGGTCGATTATCTCGACCAATACAAACTCCCACACCATATCAAACTGCCGCAAATCTCTGCACGAGATGGCTCTGCAGTTTAAAATTTACCTGATTTGGGTCCCGGGTCACCGGAACATTACAGGCAACTGTATTGCAGATGAGCTGGCCAGGCATGGCACTACCGTTCCTCTCCTTCCGGACAAGGAGAACATCGGTATGCCGATGGCCACCTGCAAGCTTAACATTAGAAATCAATACAAGAAACTTGCGAGCCTAGCATGGACACATGTTAAGCACTGTCGCATCTCTCGCCAGACATGGCCAATCATCGATGCGAAGAGAACTTCGGAACTATTAAGACTAAACCGTACCGAGTGCGGAATGGTAATACGAGTGTTAACAGGCCACTGGTTGGTTGGCACACACGCAAGCAGATTGGGCGCGCCCCGAAACGATTTCTGCAGAAGCTGCAGGGACGAGGAGGAAGAGGAAACGGTGGAACACCTGTTCTGTTCCTGCCCGGCCCTGAGCAGATCTAGACTGTAGCACTTAGGGAATCCCTTCATGAGCAGTCTATCTGAACTGGCGGACATAAGCCTAAAACGAATATTAAAATTCATTAAAGCAACCGGATGGGAATTATGCTAAGCCAGCTGCAATAAAGGCAGCAGGTTTTTTTTTTTTTTTTTTTTAAGAAAGGGGATACAGATCCACGCGGTACCACAATGGACCTTTTAAGGACTAAGTGTGTCAATGATTTGGCAGTCGCTCTAACCTAACCTAACCTAACGGTTAGAGAAATAATGATATAATTATTATATTCTTGCATATATTTTGATATTATTTGGAATTGATTTTATTTTTGCTAAGTTTTACAGAAATTGTCTCCTATATTAACTTTCAAAGCTCTTAGCTTTGCTAAAATAACAGGGGTTTCAAAATGCCATAGCTAATAATAATGTGAACCTCTAGTCACCATTTAATATTTTTATACCATTGCAGAGGGTATAATGATTTCGTTCAGAGGTTTGCAACGCAGTGGAGGAGACGTTTCCGACCCAATAAAGTATATGTATTCTTGATCAGCATGATTAGACGAGTCGATCTAGCCATGTCCGTCTGTCCGTCTGTCAGTCCGTTTCTACGCAAACAAGTCCCTCAGTTTTAGGGCTATCGGGCTGAAACTTTCCTAAAAGTCTTCTTTCTTTTGCAGGTAGTATATATGTCGGACAACTATATCTTATAGCTCCCATAAGAATAATCGGGAAAATAAATTTAAGCAAATCATATCTTTGGTGTTTATACCCGTTACTCGTAGAGTAAAAGGGTATAGATTCGTCGGAGAGTATGTAACAGGCAGAAGGAAGCGTTTCCGAGCCCATAAAGTATATATATTCTTGATCAGGATCACTAGCCGAGTCGATCTAGCCATGTCCGTCTGTCCGTCCGTCCGTTTGTCCGTCTGTCCGTATGAACGCTGAGATCTCGGAAACTATACAAGCTACAATACTGCGATTAGGCATGCAGATTCCTGAGATTCCTGCGCAGCGCAAGTTTGTTTCAGCAGAGTGCCACACCCACTCTAACGCCCACAAACTGCCCAAAACTGTGACTTCTACAGTTTTGATGCTAGAATAAAAATTTTAACTGAAATGTATTGTTCTCGTCAATACCTATCGATTGACCCCAATAAAGTTTGTCACGCCCACAAACCGCACAAGCCTGTGGCGGCCACAATTTTCATAAAAAAAGAAAAAAAGATAAAGATAACAGATAAAAAATTTTAGCTAAAATGTATTGGTCTCGTCAATAACTATCGATTGATCCAAAAAAAAGTTTGCCACACCCACTCAAACGCCCACAAACCGCCCAAGCCTGTGGCGCCCACAATTTTCATGCTAGATAAAAAAATGTTAACTAAAATATATTGGTCTCGTCAATACCTATCGATTGACCCAAAAAAAAGTTTGCCACCCCTACTCTAACGCCTTCGGCCAAAAAGCTAGTGGGATGGCTCTGAGGGCGCCGAGCTGAAGGCTACCGAACGGGTCGCAGGTTGCGGATAGCGAGCGCCCTGGTTCTCCAGGGTAGCTACGAATAAGCGTGGAAGTTGGACACGGCCCGGCTACCGCCAAGCCCCCAACACGAAGCGCAAATAAGTAGCCCCGGACAGTCAGCGGGTATCTGCGCCGTAGCAGTATCGACGTCGCGCTTGTGCTGCCGCCTCCGACAAATAGCTCACACATACCCTTCCCACACTCTTTGTACCTACCTCTTCCCTACCCACACAACTCATCTCACCCCGGGCTGGACTAAGGTGTCATTCGAACCGTGCCGAGAGTCAATCTGGCTGGGAGCCCGAGTTATCAAAAAACTCAGTCTCAAACGGTGAGCTCAGGCAAGTGGCGACCGCCTGTTCTAAATCAGCCTTACCCGGGTACAGCGGATCTCTGCCCGGGTGGACCTGTCCCTTCCTTAACAAATAACAAAAATAAAAAAGATATGAACAACAAAAAAGAGTCCGACACTCTCAAAAAGTCGGAAGTCGTAACCAACGACGACAAGAAGAGCAAGATCACGGCTCCAAGGCCAGCGAACAACGCAGCCGGCTAGGCATAGCTCACCACAACAACAAGCACAAGCCTTCCACTAGCGTAGGTGTGGCTAACCAGCTCCTATAACCTGAGGGGATCGCCAAAGCCGGTCTCGTGGTGAGTACCAGGGCAAAGGAGTTCAAGAGGATTCCACCTAACCAGGCCGGACCTCTTGAACGCAAGAAAGCTTTTCGGATCCTCAAGCGGCTGGCCACCAACCCGATACGAGACGATCAAGCGTCAAAATTGGATTACCTAAAAATCCAAGAGGACATATCCCGGGCAAAGGGACATCGCTTTGACCACCAGCAACAAGCGAGAAAAATCGATGGAGACAGCTCAACCAGTGAGCAAGAAGGCCAGAGTAACCAACCGAGGCACATGGTCGAGATACTTTGCTGAAGTAGTAAAGGATCGGCAGATCATTGGTTTCATCGACCGAAGCGATGAAGGCGGTAGGATCCCAAGAAACCAATGGCGTTAGTGGCCTTAAAAGTGCTGGTCGAGAACCCAGGTCTGCCACCCGAATGCACAGATGCAGGGTGGTACCAGGGCAACGTTAAGTTGAGAGGTCGGCAGCACTTTACAAGGCTGCCATTAATAAGGTCGACGAGGTCTACCACGGGGCCAAGCTGGCAGTTTGCGAGGCCGCAGAAGAGCGAGGGTGTGGCTGCCGTCGGAACCCTCGGAACCAGCGGCTATACTCAGCCTGCTGACCAGGTTCAACCCAAAACTTCCAACAGACGGTTGGAAGGTGGTCAAGGTGGAGAAAACCGAGCGCGTCACCATGAACGTGGTTATCCTCCTGAACCAGGCCTGCTTGGAACCCCTCGCAGCCCAACAACACCGGGTGAACTACGGGTTCGATAAGGTGCAGCTACGTATATACGACACCGATAAGTCAGCGGCAGACAACCTGGCTGCCTGTGCGTCGTACGAACCCGCGAGCGACGACAAACTAGATCATGAAGAGGCCACCCTCACCGGCTACGTGTCAACCGACTCGGAGCTGACTGAGAGCCTGAAGCAGCTGTGCACCCAGGACTAAACCCGACCAGGGCGCTCTGTTCTCCAGGACATAGCGGAGGAAGCGGAGGGTACCCAGCCCAACCCCAGTCCCAAAGATGGTGCAGTTTCTGCAAATTAACTTGCACCACAGCAAGGCAGCATCCGCTGCCCTCCTCACCCGCCTGGCAACAGGCAACATAGACGTAGTCCTCATTCAAGAGCCATGGATTGTTGGTAACAACATCTCTGGCTTATCAACCCCCCTATACAAGCTATTTTACACCAAGGATAAGGGTGACCAGAACCTGCATTCTTACAAAGACACACTTTAACACATTTCTTATTCCATAGTTTAGCGATGGCGACCTCACCACGGTCAGACTGGAGCTAAACGAACACACTCATCACACCATAGCATCATTCTATCTGGCTCACGACTACGAAGGGCCACTACCAAACACCACTACACAACAACTCATACGCACTCACTCATCTAAGGAACTCATTCTGGGTGGGGACGCTAACTCACACCACACACAATGGGGAAGTACAAACACCAACGAAAGGGGTGAGTTACTCTACGACTATCTCCTTCAATCAAATCTATTCATCTGCAACAGAGGTAATGACCCAACTTTCATCACTAGAAATAGGAGGGAAGTACTAGACATTACTCTAATATCTGATCCCCTACTTAACCAGCTAGTAGCGTGGAAGGTGGGGACCGAACACTCATTCTCAGACCACCGATACATAGAATGTACAATAAGTCTAGACTGTCCTCCTGCCGAGAACATCACTAATCTAAGATTAACCAACTGAGGTTTCTACAAAAATCTCCTCAACAGGAACTTACACGCTCCTCCGACCCACATACGCAACCGTCAGGAACTAGATAACCTAGTTAACACTTTTACTGATATCTGCGGTGAGGCCATAAAAAGGGCTTGCACAAGAAGAACAGTCAAAACAAAGCACAAACCCCCTTGGTGGAACGCAACCCTGGCGAACCTTAAAAGAGAGTGTAGAACTTACTTCAATACAGCTAAATACAACAATAGCGAATCCTCCTGGAATTTATATCATACAAAACTAAGCCTATACAAAAAGGAAATTAGAATATCAAAACGAAGAGCTTGGGCTAACTTCTGCAGTAGCATAGAATCTACTCCGGAGGCATCCAGACTCAGAAGAATTTTAGCAAAATCTCCAGCAACCATTGGTTATCTAAAAACCAATGCTGACAGCTGGACGGAAATCAGTCAGGATACCCTTGAACTACTGTTAGACACCCACTTTCCTAAGAACACCCATGTAGTGGAGGACCTCCACATAGAGGAGAATTTAGACGACCAGACTATTGACAACATTTCAAGCCCTGGCCGCATTCAGTGGACTGTTAACTCTTTTAAGCCCTTCAAATCACCTGGCCCAGATGCGTTCTTCCCGGCCCAGCTACAACGGACACTAGACATGTCCCTTCCCTGGCTGACAGCCATCTTCCACGGCTGCCTTGCTCTAAACCATATTCCAACAAGGTGGCTGGACGTTAAGGTAATTTTTATACCGAAAGCCGGCAAACCCTCCCACACCAACCCAAAGGACTTCCGCCCGATTATTCTCTCTTCCTTCTTGTTGAAGACCCTGAAAAGACTAATTGAAACCCATATCAGACTAACCATCGACCATAGCCTACTCTCTGACGCACAGCATGCGTACCGCAAAGGTAGATCAACGGATACCGCCCTCCACTCTCTAGTGTACAGTATAGAGAGAGGCTTCCGCAATAAGGAATACTCTCTTGCAGCGTTTCTAGACATAGAAGGCGCCTTTAACAACGTCACCCCAACGGCGATTACTGGTGCTCTGACTGAACTGGGCATTGAGCGGCCCATAGTATGACTCATACACACCATGCTAACCAGCAGAGTAGTGTACTCCACTATGGGATCGGCCCACTCGACCAAGAACGTCAGTAGAGGAACCCCACAAGGGGGCGTACTCTCACCTCTTCTATGGGTTGTAGTGGTCAACAAACTGCTATCACTTCTAGAAGAGGCGGGCACAAAAGTGGTAGCCTACGCGGATGACGTGGTTATCCTACTGCTGGGCAAATTCCCACAAAACCCTTTGCAATCTAATGGAGACAGCCCTATCCACCCTCTCCCGGTGGACGGCTGGCTGTGGACTGGGAGTTAACCCAGAAAAGACCGAACTAGTTCTCTTTACAAGGAAGTATAAGGTACCAATTCTAGTTCCCCCAAAACTAACATAACATCCTAGATCGCACACGCAAAGCGGCCATAGCCCTCCCCCATGATAGTTCACTGGCTATATACTGCAATAGTCAGGCCCATTCTCCTCTACGGAAACATCGTTTGGTGGCCTTCTCTAGATAAGAACTGCAACCTCCGGATCCTTCACAAGATCCAAAGAAGCGCAGAGCTCTGCATCAGTGGGGTGCTTCGCACTACCGCCACTGAGGCACTAAACACAATTCTCGATCTCCAACCCCTGGACCTACTTGCCAAAAGCTGGGCATCTGCAACAGCGCTGAGGCTCCGTGAAGCAGCGGCATGGACAACGGGCCCCACTGGTCACTCCAATATCCTATCAAAACATTCACCCCTACCACGTAATACAGACTACGTCCCACCCATAGTCAACTTCGAAAGAAGATACAAGATCTATATACCCACCCGTACGGACTGGGACAACCTCCCACATCAATTCGTAAACGCCGTCAACATATACACGGACGGCTCCAAGCTTAACTCCCAATCCGGTGGGGGAGTCTTTTCCCCCGAACTAGACATAAAAGTCTCATTCCGCCTACCAGTACTGTAGTAGTACTGTAGTACTGTCGATGGCAATTCAGGAAGCCACTACCCACCTGAACACGTCTGAACATCAAGACATAGATATCTTCATCTTCTCGGATAGTCAAGCAGCTTTCAGGGCCCTCGACTCCTACACAACGAACTCAAAAACAATCTCTGAATGCCGCAAATCTCTTAACGAGATGGCCACAGCATCGAGCACCTCCTATGCTTCTGCCCAGCGCATAACCTAAAGCGCTTTCAAACCCTAGGTAGCTACACACTTCCGAACCTTGCGGCCATTCAGGACGTAAGCATTCAAGAGAGAGAAGAACAGAATACTTCGCGAAAGCAGATAACCCATGAGCTAGGGAAACGGATCTTTCAGAGATCATCTGGTATCACAAGGGGCCCATTGTGGCCTAAGTGAGGGGACTAATATCTAGTCTCCAACCACTCCTACCTAACCTAACCTAACCTACTCTAACGCCCATAATGCCTTAATCTGTCTACCGCCCACATAACTATATTTTGTGATCAGGGGTAGGTGGCGCATATCAGTCTCGCTTTGCTGCTTACATACCTCCTTATTCCTTTTGTACATTTAGCTGAGTAACGGGTATCTGATAGTCGAGGTACTCGACTATAGCGTTCTTCCTTGTTTTTGACATATAATTAAATGTCAAATTAAGTCTGCAAAGCTTCTGACGGACCATGCCAAATCTATTGAGCCGTCTTTAAGACTTACATCGAAAGAGCAAAGTATTTTGAATAACAATCTTGCATTAGAAATAAATAAAAACCATGGGAGTGTAAATAACTTTAAATTTTATAACCAACAGAATATAAGGGCACTACTTATAAAATTAATTATTATTTAGGTTTAAATAAGAATAATTTTATGTTATTTAAAATTAAGCAATTTCTAATTCACAAAATAAATGTAAGTGAAGTTTATGTTTATTGTGAAAAATTGAAGAAGAATTCAATTGTCATTTAAGATCATACATTGTAAAAAACCCATTAAGAAACTACATTTTTAATTTGACAGACTTTGTAACGCCCCCCCTCCATGTATATACCCTTAATAATGACTTTAAAGCCGTAAGGCTGAAATATATATAAATATACAAACATTTGCATTTTTATTGAGAATGGGTTCTGGAAGAGAGATCGATGCGATGTTGAAACCGAGAACGGTTCTTCTCGAAATCGAGATCTATTCGATGTTGAAACCGAGAACGGTTATTCTCGAAATCGAGATCTATTCGACGTTGAAACCGAGAACGGTTATTCTCGAAATCGAGATCGATGCGATGCTGAGACCGAGAACGGTTTTTCTCGAAATCGAGATCGATGCGATGCTGAAACTGAGAACGATTCATACCGAAATCGAGATCGATGCGATGCTGAAACTGAGAACGATTCATACCGAAATCGAGATCGATGCGATGCTGAAACTGAGAACAATTCATACCGAAATCGAGATCGATGCGATGCTGAAACTGAGAACGATTCATACCGAAATCAAGATCAATGCGATGATGAAACCGAGAACGGTTATTCTCGAAATCGAGATCTATTCGATGTTGAAACCGAGAACGG
Source organism: Drosophila suzukii (assembly GCF_043229965.1). Lineage (NCBI taxonomy): Eukaryota > Metazoa > Arthropoda > Insecta > Diptera > Drosophilidae > Drosophila > Drosophila suzukii. Next base: position 52,875,965 of record NC_092082.1, on the reverse strand, counting down.
TTATTCTTGAAATCGAGATCTATTCGATTTTGAAACCGTGAACGGTTATTCTCGAAATCGAGATCGATTCGATGTTGAAACCGAGAACGATTCATACCGAAATCAAGATCGACCATTCTCTAAGGCCCGTTCTCAAACCGAGAAGACTTCGATAACGATTTTAGTATTTTTAGTATGTGTCGTTCTTGGTTCACTTTTGAGATCGAAAATACTAAAATCGAGAACGCTTAGAACGGTTTTTTCCCTGAGTGTAGAAGTGTTAGTGACATCTACAGCTGCAACTTCCACCACAGTGACGCGGGCCTCCTCTGTGTCGCTGAGGTCCACGTCCTCGATAACCGGTCCGAGCGCTCGCATCTCTTTGCTCAGCGACGAATCAGTAGAGTAGCCGTCTTCCGGCCCACCAGGTGCCTCCAACTCCTCAGCAAGTACCTGCTCGGCTGGGTTGCTGGCGAAGCTGCTAGCGGCGTTGGAGTCGCCCTTGTACACCTTGATGTGGATCGCACTAAGCCCGAAGTTCAGCACTCCTCGAGCAGTCTCGATTGGAGCAACTGACTCCTTGTTTAGGACCAACACCGCCTGGTTGACATGCTCCTCCACCTTGACGATTTCCAGTCCTTCGTGGGGAGGTGCAAGTTGCATTCATGCAACATGAAGAGGATGTCCTCCAGCGCCTTGATCGCTGCTGGGAGCCAAATCCGAGCTCGAGGCCTACAGGGGACATCACACCAATCTAGTGCGACAATGTTCGCCCCTTCGTAAGCCTCACCGAGCTTGCTCTTCGCCTACTTGTATAAGTCAGCCGACCGTTGACCACCGCAGGCCACCACCTTGACGCTGCCCTGATACCAGCCCGCGTCCATACAGCAGGGCGATGTACTTGGCTTCTCTCGCATCATGCGTAGGCATATAAGGGAAAGCTGGGACTCCACTGCATTCCACTTATTCCTGGGAATCCTGCCCTCCGAATTCCCACTGTCTATGAGGCCGAGTAATACTCGGTTTTTGGTGATCTCGGCGAAAGAGACTGATGACTGGATCTTGGATCTCTTCGCCGATGGTCCGGGTAGATCGAGGGATCGCTGCCTTTTCGCCTGAGCCCCATTTTGGGTGGGTTTATCCTGGCAGTAATTTGGAAGCACCTTCTTTTCCCATTCCACCTTTTTAACCATTCGGGCGAAGGTGTGGAAAAATTGCTCCTGGTATGAGAGCGCAGAGTCTGGGCGGCAGTCCACCTTTCTGCGTAAGTGTATTTATTGGCGCCAGCGGGTGGCCCGAGCGCCTTGGCAGTGCCTAACGCTGCCCGTGGCGGAGGCGTTCACGGCTGGCTTTTTGCCATCCGTCATTCCCAGTTTGGAATGCGGCCCTTTCGGGACCGTGCTGGTGCGGTTGTTGGAATTAGTGCTCAGCTTATCCGTGGGTTTTTTTAGAGTTCCCGTCTTGTCTTTTGTTTTTCTATAACTTTTGTTGATTCCATAATAGGTCGCACGAGTTGCTGAGAAGGGGAAAGGTCCCCCCGGGCAGATATCCGTGATACCCGGGTAAGGAGGTAGTTAGAACAGGGGGTTGCCATGTCCTTGAGCACACCGTATGAGACTGGGCTAGTTTTTGATTCGGGCCCCCAGCCTGGCATTGAGATGTAGTTTGGGAGGGGAGATGGGTAGTTGTTTTGTTGGGAGTGGGTTTGTGTAAAGCAACTATTTAGATACGGCTGAACAATTCGCATCATCGGTATTGCTTTTTTGCAGGATATCCGCTGGCTGTCCGGTACTGTTTATTTACTGGGGTTTCCGTCCACAATTCCGTGTTTGACTTCCCTCACCAGCTTATTCACAGTTGGCCTCGAGAGTGGTCGTCCGCTATCCGCAACCAGCGACTCGCTCAGTTGCCCCAGCTAGGCGACTTTGGAACCATCTCACAAGTTCCTCAGCTGAGACCTTCATTGAGTTGCGAGACAAAATTGAAAAAGGCCAGGCCCAAATCGCCGATGTAAAGGTTGTTGATGGCATTATTTACCGCCGAACCGAACACGCATCGGAAGATAGAAGAGCCGATGATCTTGTATCGAAACTTTGGCTACCTATGTAGTTGGTTGCAGTGGCTTTAGAGTTGGGTCATGACGACCCGTTTTCATCACACGGTGCAGTTAATAAGACGATCAAAAGGATTTGTCGACATTATTTTTGGCCCAATGTAGCAACTGATGTGCGAAATAATGTCAACAAGTGAGAGATTTGTAAAGTCACCAAGAGCCCAAATAAAACTTTGACGCCTCCCTTGCCCAAGTCTACCGAGAGTCATCGGTTTTTTCAATAGATTCACATAGATTATCTAGGCCCATATTGTTGTTGAGCATTTCACGATATTTCCCTTCCTAAGTAAAAGAAGAAATTTACAGTGGATGCAATTCTTCCGTTTATAGAAGAGGATATTTTTCAATGTTATGGAATACCCGGAACCGTTGTGTCTGATAATGGCGTTTAATTAAAGTCCCACACATTTAAAAATTTAATTGCGAAGTACGGGATAATGCGCGCCTACACAGCCGTGCACGCTCCTCAAGGCAATGCGTCCGAACGCAATCAAAGCGTACATACATCCGAATCAGGAAAATTGGGATCAGAACTTAAGCAAAATTTGTTGTTCTTTTAGATTAAGTTTCTACAACGCTGTAAATAACACGCCATACCGCCTTGTTTTTGGCCAACTTATGGTGACACATGCATCCACGTATGAACTACTTCGGCGCTTAAACCTGCTCGAAGATCGGTAAATTTGTTTCAGCCAGAAAGACTCCGTAGACATGAGAAAGCAGGCAACCCAAAGCATGCTGAAAACATACTCCTAATGAAATTGCCTACAATCAGAGATATCGAAGTCGTAACTTTCAACAAAGATGTTTTACTAATAGCTTTAATGCTAAGTTGGCTCCAGCTTTTTTTAAGGGAACGTTCTCTTTGTTTTGGATCAAAAAATCGATTTTTTTTTTGCAAAAATTGAAAGCTACATATCCGTAGAGTATGTGTGTGAAAGGATTTTTCGATACGATGAATAGTTTGTGAATGAGAGCGTCTCGAATACACCTGCGTCACGCGCGCTGCGTACTTTTAAAAAACTTTAAACGCGTTTTTCTCGAAACCATGTTTTCCAAAAAAATTACGCGTCCACAGCTTCATCCTGTGAACCGATTTGCTTCATGTAAAATTTTTATGAAAGAATATGCTTTTTTATTGAGCACTAAGCTACTCCGAAAGTAAACAATAATTTATTTATAATTTTTCAACGTGGTTTAACTGAAAAAAATGTACGAAAATCGAACTTTAAAATTCGAACATTCATTACGCGGTCAATTTATGGCCGCAATTTGATGCCATTAGATTAGTGCCTTACAAAAGTATATTAACTTTAACTAATGATAACAATTTTCTATTTGAGTTGACTACAAGAGGCTGCAGGCTCGGAATTTTTGGACGATGTTTGCCGCGCGGAGGCAGACGAAAGCCGCCATTTTGCAGCCGCCATTTTGAATTTCACCATCAAATAAATTTTAAAAAAATCTTTAATAATAAACGAATTCAAAAAGCAAAACCCGAAGTTCGTACGCCCTTTCATTATCCCACAAAAAATTGACGAACTTTGCCTTCGTTTCGACCAAAACAAAGAGAACGTTCCCTTAAAGGAAGAATAAGAAGTAAACTTGGATCAACTTACTACGAGACAGAGGATATGCAGGGAAACCTTATAGGCAAATATCACGCTAAGAATATTAAACAATAGCTATTCATAATTCCAAGCGGGTACCAACCTTATCCCATCGCCAAGTCTGATTTTGGTCGGGGAAATTTGAAATAGCGCTTGTAACCGAATATTTATTTTTTTCTATAGCTATCAATCCCACCACTTAGGTAGCCAATACATGAACCCAATGTAGCCGTGTTAGATATTCGATTTCAAGTCAAATATAAAAACATATGTCCCTTAGTTTTCCGATCGAGGTTGCATGAACATAATTTCTGAAAACCATGTTTTTTTTTTCTGCCAAACCTTTCGAGTCGGCCAGACGTATGGTTTCGCCCCATTCAGACTGGTAACGTAACCTCAAGTTGGCTAATAAGCCTCGTGAGGTTTTGGTACCTTATAAAACCTTGTTTCACCGTACCCTACTCGCATTTTCTTTGCTTTACTTCGGCTACAGCCAAAACACACGAAAAAAACAGAAAAGTCAAACAACCAACACATGCACTGATTAATCTAACATAGTTATTTTCGATCAGCTGTCGCCGCCAGATAAAGATCTTTCGCCGTTGGATTGACGACCATTAAAGTGAAATTAAAATTAAAGTTAAGTATTTAGTTAAAAGTCTTTAGTGGATTTGACGATGCCCTTCAGGCCTATCGGCCAAGAGTGAAAGAGGCAGATCAACGCTAAAGCCCTTCTCTCTCGCTCGCGCTTTTATCTCTTCTAGATGGGCAGTTTTGTTTGTTTTTATTTTATATTTTTGTCCTATGCAATTTTCTATTAGTGTTTCTCTCTCTTACTAACTCACGAGCTTTGCGATCTTTTGTTTACCTAATGATATTTGTGGCCATACATATTACGCTGCCTGCTGAACCTTGACCTAGTACAATTTTTATAACGTGCTAAGACACAGTGGAGGCTCAAAATAAAGTGTGTATTGAACTGATTTTGTGATCTGCTCGCGACGAGATTCGTGTGGCTAGCTCAGTAGATTGTGTGTTTGTCATAAAAAGTTTATATAAACGTGACCGCCCGGCGTCACTTGTGGCCTTCGGTACTTCCAACGGTCCTGGTTGTCTCGACAACCTCTCGCCTCTTTGACACGGTGCTCCAGTCCTGTGGCTCCCTAAAGATCTTTGAGGCTCCCTGGAGATGTTCGCTCGCTGCTCGTCCCTGACGCGTTGACTCGGTGGCTGCTCGTGACGACTTGGACTCGCGAGGCGGATCAGCCGTGCGGGCTTAGGGAAGCGTCACCGTTCTCAGACTAGGGTGAACAGAAGCTGCGCTCTCCAGGATCACTCATTTTGGCCCACCGCCGCCTGTCCCTTGCTCTGTCCCGGATAGTCCCACTGGGGTTTCTGCTCAGCCCGCGCGGACAGTCAAGGCTGAACGCCAGGAAGCTGCCCCGCGCTTTACTTCGCTTCTACGCCTAGTGTAAACGAAAGTTCCAACCCAGCCTCACCCTTCTCCTTATTGTCCGGGACGCTCCGAGTGGCTCGCTCTGTGTTGCGCCTCAGTTCAGAGATTCCTGGTATCCCAATCCCGAATGTCTCGTCGTAGCAATCTTGCTCCTCGTAGGCTTTTACGGCCCTGCTTTTCCGACGCAAGTCTCGCTCGGGCTCGGGCGTCTCTGTGCATTGCTAGCCAGTAATACCGGGCTGCCAGCCGTGCTGTTTTCTCTCGGCTTCCTACGTTGCCAGCCGCCGGTGAGTCGTGGTTCTCCTTCAGCACCGTTTCCCGTAGAGCTTTCGGGACGCACATCTTGCATGTTGCGACATCCTCGCTGCCCGCTCTATGAGGTATATTCTTCTACAGGGCGTTACCCTCCATCGCGTAGTCTGGCTACTTTTGCGGTATGGTCCTTATCTTTTCGCGCATTTCCTAAATCCAGCTGCAGACGCTTCCGCCGCCGACATCTCCTTGATCCCTCAAAGCGTTTCTGGTAGTGGCTGCCTTGACAAAGCGTCTGCTACCACGTTGAGTTCCTGTACGCTATTTCGAAGTCGTACTGCTGCAACTACAGGGCCCATCTGGCGATCCTCCCTGAAGGGCTTTCTATACTGTTGAGCCACTTCAGCGCCATGTGTTCGGTTACTATTTTAAAGTGGTAACCTTCCAGATACGGCTTAAACTTTCGGATCGCCCAGACGATTGCCAAGCACTCCTTCTCGGTCGTTGAATAATTCTTCTGAGCGCCGTTGAGCGTTCGGCTTGAGTAAGAGATAACCTTTTCGCCTCGTTCAGTTTCCTGGGTCAAGATTGCCCCGATGCCGTAATCGCTCGCGTCAGTTTGCAAGATGAATGGTTTGTCGAAATCCGGGCATGCCAGTACGGGGTCTGCGACGAGTCTTGCCATCACCTCTTCGAACGCCGTCCGATGTTCCTGTGTCCACACCCACTTATTGCCCTTGCGTAGCAGATCGTTGAGAGGTTTGACTATTTTTGCGAAGTCAGGTACAAACCGGCGGTACCATGATGCTACGCACAGGTACTGTCGGAGCTCTCTTACTGTCGATGGTGGTTCTAGTTCGGCGATGGCTGCTACCTTCTCCGGATCCGTGCCTATTCCTTCGCTAGTCACTCGATGACCGAGATATAACCGCTTTTTCTTGAAAAATTGGCACTTCTCCGGGTTTAACCTCAGATTTGCCTCCTTTTGTCGTCGGAACACTTCCTTTAGGTTGGCCTTGTGTTCTTCCAGCGAGCGCCCGATTACTATGATGTTCCAGCGAGCGCCCGATTACTATGATAAGCAAATGCGTGCGGCGACATTTCGGGGCCGATCACGCGGTCCAGCACCCGTTGAAAAGTCGCAGACGCCGAATGAAGTCCGAATGGCATTACTCTACATTGGAATAAACCTTTCCCCGGCACTGTAAACGCCGTACACTGCCTGCTGTCTGCTTTCAGTGGGATTTGCCAGTACCCATCCTTTAGGTCCAAGCTGCTGATGTACCGTGCTTCCCTCAGTTGGTCGAGAATATAATTTATTCAGGGCATCGGGTAGGCATCCTTTATAGATTTTGCGTTTATTTGCCTTAAGTCGACGCAAAGTCTCCATTTGCCCGTCTTTTTTTTAACCATCCCGATGGGAGAACTGTATGGGCTTTTTGAGGGTTCTATGTATCCCATTTGGAAAAGCTCGTCCACCTTCGCATTGATCTCCCCTTGAACTTTCGGATTCTTGGGATAGTATCGCTGCTTTATTGGTTTGTCGTCTTTCATCGTGATCTGATGCTCTGCCATGTTTGACGCTCCCTTCATGCTGCTGAAACTCGCTAGCTCTGCCTCCAGGAATTTCGTCGTGTCGTCATCTTCGCTTGCCCGTTGTACGACTGCCACCGATAGCTTCTCCTCGAGCCATCCCTTGTGACGATTCCTGGCCGGTATTACCGACTTGTGTTAGAAAGTTCCATCCCAACACCAATCTGCAGGCTCATGGTCAGTCGCTTGTTCCCGAACGCGATTTCCACCTCCAGCTGCTCATCGACTCCACCACATCTTCCGTCTGCCAACCTAACTTGCCGTCGTATCCTCGTAGTCTTCCCGAGGGCAGCCAGGTTGTCCGCCAGTTCTTTGCTTATAAAGCTTGCTGTTGCCCCGGTGTCGATTGTGGCCTTGTATGTGCCCCCACCAATCGTCACCGCTGCGGACAACTGCTGCTCCTCCTCGATCAGCTTTCCCGTTAGTTTGGAGAGGTAGCATCTTGCGACCCCCGCTGGCCTCTCTGCGGTTGAGATCGCTGGGCATTTCCCGTCTGCTGGCAGTATTTGACGCACCAGACGCCTACTCTCCCGCACACCCAGCAGAACAACAGGCGTTGGTGTCGACATTCCCGCGCCCAGTGTCCATGACCAATCGTCACCGCTGCGGACAACTGCTGCTCCTCCTCGATCAGTTTTCCCGTTAGTTTGGAAAGGTAGCATCTTGCGACCCCCGCTTGCCTCTCTGCGGCTTAGATCGCTGGGCATTTCCCTTCTGCTGGCAGCATTTGACGCTCCTGACGCCTACTCTCCCGCACACGCAGCAGAACAACAGGCGTTGGTGTCGACATTCCCGCGCCCAGTGTCCATGACCAATCGTCACCGCTGTGGACAACTGCTGCTCCTCCGCGAGCAGTTTTCCCGTTAGTTTGGAGAGGTAGCATCTTGCGACCCCCGCTTGCCTCTCTGCGGCTGAGATCGCTGGGCATTTCCCTTCTGCTGGCAGCATTTGACGCTCCTGACGCCTACTCTCCCGCACACCCAGCAGAACAACAGGCGTTGGTGCCGACATCCACGCGCCCAGTGTCCATGACCGCCGCACCTTCGGTAGGCCTCCTGGGGGTCTGTGACATGTGTCGTTTCACGAGGCCTTTGTGTTGCACTTGGTGGCCTTGTGGTGGTGTCCATTGGCCTCCGCGTGGTGCTCCTGTTGCCTGCTGCCGTGGGACTCGGTTAGGTGGCGACCGTTGTCGTTTCCCCCTGTTTCCTGGGTCCATGTCTCTTCGCTGCGTTGGTGATGCCGACTTGGTCTTCGAGAATTTGTTTTCTTGCGCGAACGCTTCCCGTTCCTTTTCGAGTTCGTTGTACTCATCTGCTAATATCATCAGCGTGTCCAGGTCCGACACTTTGTACGCCCTTATGAAGGTCCTTAGACTTGGGGTGCAGTTTTCCTTGATGATCCTTAGGGTATCTTTCGCGGAATACTTAAGTGGCCTCACCATCGTCTGCATGTCGATCATGTAGTCTTTGAACGATTCGCTGAAGCCCTGCTTCCGTTGCCTGACCTGATCCGCCAGCTTGGTGAAGAAGTCTCTCGGCAGAAAGTATGTGTGGAAACTATCTATGAACTCCGCCCAGGTTTTTCATTGTTTGTTGTTGGCGATAAACCACTACAAAGCCCATCCCTTTAACAATTCCGGCAACGCTCGGGGAATTATGGCTAACTCCAAGCCGTATGTGTTGGCGGACCATTCCACCTGCTCCAGAAACTCGATTGGTTTCTCTGGCCCGTCGAACCTGAACGACCATAGTCTGAATGACTGGGTCTCGAGATCAGCGCTGTTATTTTCCTGTCTTGGCTTGACTCTCTCCTGTTTGCCCCTTCTGCTTATTGTCCGGGACGTTCCGCGTGGCACGCTCTGTATTGCGTGGCTGTCGTGCTGTGGTGGCTGGTTTGCTGCTGACAATGTCTTGCGCACTGCTCCTGGCGGTGCTGGCTGCGCGGCTGGACGTAGCTTGGCTTTTGGTACTCGGGGTCTCAGGCGTACGCTCTCCCTTCTGGCTTGTTATTCTCGGGATTCGGACACGCCGCTCCGGGACCCCACGAGGCGAAACCGTAGGGTTCTCCTGGACAACTTCACTCGAGACCGTACCGATCGACCGCTCTCCCTTCTTGCTTGTTATACTCGTTATTCTCCAAGCATAACGCCAGGACTTAGTTGATAGGGATAAACCGACCCCCTTGACCTACCCGTGTGACGCCCTCTGGACCTCAGCTACCCGCGTCTCAATTCGGAGATTCCTGGTATCCCAATCCCGAATGTCTCGACGTAGCAATCTTGCTCCTTGTACTCGACTTGTTGTAGCTCCCTTGTAGTTTTTTTGGTTGACTGACTGTTCACCTTGGTATCTGACTTGATCTTGACGGTTTTACTCCCCGTGATCGACTGATGCTTCATCCAGCGCTGGGCCTTCTTATATAGGACTCCTGGTACCGTTAATTCTTGGCATCCGCGCACGGCACCCCTTCAGGGTCCAAAGTTCGACACTTCGCCCTCTGCACACGGTCCCATACTAGGGTGCTAAACGCGGCGATCCACCGTTAACCCTTCGCTCTTTCTCTCCAAGCTCTCTCTCCTCGTACTCTCCAAACTCTCTTGAGCAGAATTCTCCAAGCTCTCTCTTGAAGTGGATTCCCCAAAACTCTCCCGAACTGAGTTCTCCAAGTGAGTTCTCTTAAAGTGAATTCTCCAAACTCTCTTGAAGTGAATTCTCCAAACTCTCTCTTCCCGCAGTGCCGTTACTACGCGTATTCGCCGCGTATTTAGTAAGCGGTCGGCCATCCGTTGCTGCTTCTGCTGAGACTTGCACTATGAAAGCGATTTAAGCTTAATGATATTTAGATGTATAGTCTCCTGCTGCATATCTATAACTATTTATGGCAAACTGTTTATTTCTATGATTATTCTTGTACATTCTATGCAAATTATTTAGCCCTCTTATTTTAGCCACCTTATCTCACTCACTTTGCAAGTAGGGAATTGGGAAAATGAAATGTTAATAATGCAGCCAAATAGCTCAAGAAATTTATAATTAGTTCCATATTGTTATTTTTAATATTTCCCGCTTTAAAATATAATTTTAAGTATGTTTAACAAAACTTTACAATGAAGAATTATGCTGTACCAATATGAGGCAATGACCTAGCTGCAACACTACCTTAAGGGATCGCCAAATAAATCTATAAGCTGCAATGCATTTGGCGACCATTGGAAGTGTGAAGATTCATCCGCTCAAAGTCATCTGAACTGGGCCAACAGGTAGTGTGGCTGGTTATTCCTTTCAGATTGCAATTCTATCTCTTTTTCTTTCTCTGTTCTGTTCCGTCGAAACTAACTAATGGGTAAACATAGCACGAGAATATTTATTTAATTTTTCCGTACAGCGGGCGAGTAGACTAGCTGTACTGATTAAGAAACCCACACCCATTTGGCCGACTAAACTTATCCGGAACACAAGCGAGTGCTTAGCAGAATAGGACTACTATTCCATCAGCTCGAATTTCATGTAACGAACCCGACACGCGCGCATTGCGTGTGTTTCTTTTGTGTGCCGTACTTCCGTGCGAGCTCTTCCAATTCGTGACTGGTAGAGCATAACTTTCCGCGGCGCCTGTAGACTTTCCCAGGAAACGAATTCTCAGACGGCGGCCAAGTTTTGGTCTTGAAGGCTGAGGAAAGATAGATCGGTTAAGAGCAGCATAAGGGCGCTGAGGTCAACCCCAGCTAAAGCTCAAGAAACGATCCTTGGAATCGACCCCATAGATATCCACGCTCAACTGACTTCAGGAAAGGCAGCACAACGTCTAGTTGCATCAGGTAACATGACGACGCAAAGTTTCGGGTATAGTTTAAACGGCCGAAGCATCATCAACAAAACGGACTACATGATCCCCAGAACGTGCCCGGAGGTTAAAACAACCTCGCTCATGGGCTCATACGACTGGAAAACGGGTCGGGACCAGACTCAAAACCACAACATATACACAGACGGCTCCAAGATGGAAGGGGTAGTAGGAGCGGGCTTATACTGTACGGACCCTGAAATAAGGCTGTCTTATAAGCTACCCAGCGACTGCAGCATATTCCAGGCAGAAGTCTTTGCCATAAGAAAAGCGGCAGAAGTGGCTCAAAATATAAGCCGACCACATAATGTGGTCAAATTGTACGTGAACAGCCAAGCGGCGATAAGATCAATGCAGTCGTCAACGGTCATTTCCAAAAATGTACTGGCGAGCAGGGAGGCACTAGATAGCCTCAGCACGACAAAGTCAGTCTATTGTCTATTGGGTCCCCAGCCACCAGGGCATCGATGGCAACGAGACAGCTGACGTTCTTGTAGAGCAGGGCGTAGAGCTGACGACGGACAGAACGGAAAACGTACCTATCTCCCTGCGCCCTGGAGAAACAGGCAGACACGCGAGCAAAAAGCAAGAGGAGTACAAAGACTTGCCGAATCTCAAGAATTAAACTCATCCACTATGTACACATAGAAAGACTGCAGACTGTTAGTGGAAATCCTCACAGGCCACTGTTTGGCAGCATCGCATAGCCGCACCTGCAGAAAATGCGATGAATCGGGGGCTATTAAAACCCTGGAACATCTCATCTGCAATTGCCCGCCATTCTCACGAGCAAGAAGAAGATACCTCGGTGCCTCAGTACTGGCATCACAAGGAGATGCCTCCAGCAGGAAGCCAGGTGAACTTCTTGCCATCGCGAAAAACACCTCGATCCTTGTGGACATTAAAACCTCTTAACTTATCCCAAGGTTTATACAAATCAACCAGTTAACTAAGGGCCATATTGGCCTATGCGTAGCCCCGTGAGGGCCGTCCGGGAAAACCTAACCTTTCGTCAAATTGTATTTATTTACCTTTGTTTTTGTTTTGATCTTAGTGATAACAGATATCTTGGTGATGTGAGAAAGCGTGGCTATCGATGTTTTTATGTTGCGAGCTGTGGCATTAGAGGTACTCCGCCCTGAAATTCTCTATCTTCTATAGTTTCTGAGATATGGGCGTTCATATTTATGATTTTTTGAAGTTTGTGTGCGGCTTGTGGGCGTTAAAGTGGGCGTGGCAAACTTTTTCTTGGGCTAATCGATAGGTATCGATGAGGACAATACATTTTAGTAAATATTTTTATTCCAGCATCAAAACGGTAGGAGCCACAGTTTTTCGAGGCGACGATGTCTTGCCCATTTATGACCCTGACCCCCCTCCCATCCCGAACGGTGGCTTTCAACATAGATTGCGATTGCATCGGGAGTGGTGACGGTGAAGTCAACGGCGTAGGAAAAATCTGAAACAGAGCGGGAGGATAGTCAGCAGACATTGCCGACAAATTGCCCCTGGTCACAGGTTTACCAGTGAACCGGTGCTGACATCCTGGCCGAAGCCAAGATTTGCATCACGGGGGAAATCAATTAATAGCGAGCACACTGAAGGAAATCTGTGATACTTTCTGTGATAGAAAAGGTATAAAGCTTGTTTATTTTTTTATTTATTTGTATTTTATTTTCTTTGTTGTTAGGATGTGTTGGATTCCTAGGTTTTTCTCCCCGTCCTGAATTTCTAATTGTCGGTTATAGACTTAATTGTGTTATCGTGACCCGTGGCAACCCTTCGCACTGCACGGTTACCTGGATTTAAAATAGAAAATAAGGAAGGGAAAGAAAAGCCAACAGGAGTTAAAGCAGTCGATGTCCTTAACTATATGCTATCACTACGTGTGATAGCCAGTTCAGTTGACAAACGGCTAGGCGGTGACGGGAGAATATGGGTGTTGGGGAAAGCGCAGGACGAGTCAGGTCGGAAGTCCACCGGCGAGGGTCAATTCCATCTCCCCAGGTACAAGCCTGAGAGAGAAATTAAATAGAAAAATTTGAATTAATGGTTCGTAAAGACAGGTGTTTCGGCAGTAGACGATTTCCATTCCGTTGACGATTTCGTGTTCCGTCTGGAGTTTCTACAGCGACAACATCAGTTTCCGTGGAGTGAGGTTCTTCGGCAGAGAGAAGGAAAGGTATTTGGTAACGAACGCCAATCCAGAGTGCATCGGTTCCGTGGTCATCAGACGAAACACGAAAGGATGCATGAGCAGCAGCCGGGAGAGTGCGCGGATGATAACATTCATTCCATGCAGCAACTCGCCTCACGCCTGAAAAAATCAATGCCAGAGCGGCAGTTGCCGAAGGTGGTACCAAAGGGCTTAAGGGAGGGCATCGCTAGGCTCATTTACGCGATGGATGTACTCACGGTGGACGAACTTCGGGAGGGGTGCGTCGAAGTAGCGGTCGTCGGGGCCGCGCTGCTTACTTGCAGAAGAGCAAGATGAGGGTCAGCGAGGCGCTCATACCGGACGAGGTCGACGAGCAGCAAAATCTCGAAGTGGACGAGCTCTGTGGGTGTATCCGAAACCCATACAGGCCAGGTTTCTGGCATTGCGGGGTTGCTGCTCATGGTGGAATCCCGCGAAGAAGTTCCGAAGTTAGATAAAGACAAGAACATATATAGTCATTCTGATAGATATAAGTATTTGTTAAGATACCTGCCGGAAGAAAGACTACGGCGTTATATGGAGGCACGCAACCGGATCCATCCAACGGTATTTCTCGGTAGTCCGGACGGCTTCTGGAGAGGATCGAACCATTATCAAATGTTTGGAGCTGCCTGTAAATTATAAACGTGTAAGTAAGCCGGTCCCTTTCTACCCTTGCCCATACCTAGAATAACCCGCGTACTTTTTAGTCTGCTTCTGGCGGGCATTCGGACAAGCTCCAGCCGTCGTTGGAAATCAGGTGGCGAGAGGCGTCAAGGTAGCTGAAGAAATCCATGCCAGCCAGATGGAGCACTGCGCCGATCGGGAAGATGAGGACGAAATAAGGGGGGAACCCGAGTCTTTATTCTCTTTTTTTGCTCCCGATCACACTGGCCAGGCTTTTTCTAACCTTCTCGTCCTTTTTCCGTTCCTACATTTTCTCAGGGACTAAAGATGTATCGATACTTTATATCCAGAGATAGTACACATAAAATGTATTCAGGAAACACAACATAATATATATAACTAACTTAAAACTACTTTGGCCATGTTTAGACTAAGAGTGATTGCTTACAAGCACTAGAGTTAGTCAAGGAGGAGTTCTTTACCTTTAAACGGGATGGCCTCGGAGTCACCAGCATGGAAAGACATTCCATTGAGTTGGTAGAAGGAGCCCGGGTGCTCAAGGATCGCCCGTATCCGATTTCTCCGGCAAAGCAAAAGCTGGTCGAAGATAAGATTGATAAGATGCTGGAGCCGTTGTACCAGTTTCGAATGATGCCATTCCGACTGTGCAACGTTGCGCAACGTTTGGTGTGGCTCATGGACCGGGTGATACCGGTGAAGCTCAGAGCCAACGCCTTCGTATACCCTGACGACCTGCTAAACCTCACTCCAGCCTTTTAGACACACTTTAAATACTTGCGTCGCGTAGCCTACAGTCTGAAATCAGCCGGATCGACCATAGGGTTAAAGAAGTCGAAGTTTTGCTTCAAATCTTTGACTAACCAAGGGCTTATAGTCGTAGGTGGACTGCTGCGGATGGATCCTGGACGGGTTTCAGCAAGTCAGAAGATGCCCTACCCGAAATCCATGAAGGAAGTACGAGCCTTCCTCTGCACAGCGGGATGGTACCGACGGTTCGTCAATAACTTCGGTACGCTAGCCGCACCACTCCCCGAGTCTTCAAGAAACATTTCTACACCCAGTGGGACGCATACCTCATTGGCGTCGGCGCGGTATTGTTTTTTTGCTTTTTTGTTGGGATTCGAGACGACCGAATTTGCTGCGGGGGATTACATGGAGTTAGTGCAAGACGTGGAGTCCAACAGGGAGCACTTGCCGGACCTCAAGGTAGACAGCTGACTGATCTCCAAGGGCATGGGTAATCCGAAGAAAGACGATGAACTGGATTGATCCGAACGGAAGCTGTGGATCCCGCAAAACCTGACACACAGCTTAATAGAGCGTGCCCAATCGGGCCCAAGGCTGGCCATGGTGGAATGCCGATTACCCTGCGACGCCAGTTAAATTGACCACTAATGACTATCCAGGTGCGTGAATACGTTCGTGGCTGCGAGGTGTACAAGGAGTCGAAAGCGCTAAACTTCAGGAAGCAGGTAGGAATCGGAAAAAGGGTTGTGAGGAGTTGAATAACTCCACACAAATCTCAGCAGCAGCAGCAATAGATGGTCGGCCGCTTACCAGATACACGGCGAATAAGAGAGAGTTTGGAGAATTCAGTTCAAGATAGTTTGGAGAATTCAGTTCGGGTGAGTTTTGGAGAATTTTGTGCGAGAGAGCTTGGAGAATTCGGCTCAAGAGAATTTGGAGAGAACGAGGAGAGAGAGCTTAGAGAGAAAGAGCAAAGGGTGCAGAGGGCGGACTTTGGATTCTGAAGTGGTGCCTGCCGCAGATGCCAAGAATTAACGGTACCAGGAGCCCTATATAAGTGGGCCCAGCGCTGGAAGCAGGATCAGTCGATCACGAGGAGTCAAACCGTCAAGATCAGTCAAGATACCAAAGTGAACAGTCAGTCAACCAAATAAACTACAAGGGAGCTACAACAAGTCGAGTCGTCGGAAAAGCAGCGCCGTGGGAGCCTACAGGGAGCAAGATCGCTAAGTCGAGACATTCGGGATTGGGATACCAGGAATCTCCGAATTGAGACGCAGGTAGCTGAGGTCCTGAGGGCGTCAAACGGCTAGGTCAAGGAGGGCGGTGTATCCCTATCAACTAAGTCCTGGCGTTACGCGTGGAGAATTCCGAGTATAGCAAGCCAGAAGGGAGAGCGATCGATCGGTACGGTCTCGAGTGGAGTTGTACAGGAGAGCCCTGCCTTCTCGTCTCGTGAAGTCCCGAATGCGCAAGACATTGTCAGCAGCAAGCCAGCCACCACATCACGACAGACACGCAAGACAGATCGAGCCACGCGGAAACGTCCTAAACAATAAGCAGAAGGGTGAGTCTAGGGTGGAACGTTCGTTTACACTAGGCTTAGAAGCGAAGTAAAGCGCAAGGCAGCTTCCTGGCGTATAGCCTTGACTGTCCGCGCGGGCTGAGCAGAAACCCCAGTGGGACCATCCGGGACAGAGCAAGGGATTGGCGGCGGTGTGTTGAAAGGAGTGATCCTGGAGAGCGCAGCATCTGTTCACCCTAGTATGAGAACGCTTCCTAAGCCCGCAAGGCTGACAAGCAGTCACCGAATCAACGCGTCAGGGACGAGCAGCGAGCGAGCATCTTCAGGGATCTTCAAGGATCTTCAGAAAGCTACAGGTATGAACCACCGAGACAACGAGGCGAGAGTTCGTCGAGACAACCGTTACCGCAGGAGATACCGAAGGCCACAAGTGGCGGTATCAAGGCCAACCAAGCCACCAAGTGAACTGTAATAATATTCCCGCAATAAACCCACTACGAACTCGTGAATTCTGTGCTTTCTCACTGAGCTACTGGGCGATCACGTTTATATAAATTTGGTGGGACGAACACATAATCTGGCGCCCAACGTGATTGTCCCAGCAGTGAAAGCAACTTAAACATAATGGGAAAGAAGTGGATCTACCGGCTTAACAAGGAGGACTTCACCAATGTCGCACAGATGCGTTGTGAAAAGTTGAATAACTCCCCCCAAATCTAAGCATCAGCAGCAGATGGCCGGCCACTTACCAGATACGCTGCGAATTCGCGTTCTAACGGCGCGTCGATGAGAGGATGGAGAAGAAGAGAGTTTGTAGACCAAGGATGGAGAACAAGAGAGTTTGGAGACCAAGGATGGAGATCAAGACAGTTTGGAGACCAAGGAGCGGATAAGGAGAGAGTGGAGACTTGGCGGGCAGAGCAAGAGTGCCATGTGGGGATAACGGGACTATTCCGGACTTTGGACTCTCCCGTGAACTTTGGACCGGGAGAAGAAGTGTCACAACTCGGCAGTGGAGCGGCACACAGGCTTGCCACAAGCATCACGGGAACCAGCGGGACGGCAGCAGTGGGCAGAACATCGGTTGGAAGCTGTGCGTAAAAGACAAGTGGGTCAACCAGGAGTCACGGACTTTGGACCCGGAGTGGAGAGATTCAGCGGGCCGTGTGCAAAAGGGAAATAACGGTTCCCGGAGGCCCTATATAAGGCCGCAGAGCGCTGGCAACTGGATCAGAGTCAAACCATCAAGATAGGTTAAAATACCTCAGTGAACAGTCAGTCAATCAAGTAATCTACGAGGAAGCCACAACAAGGTGACTCGACGGAAGCAGTGCCGTGGGAAGCATACAAGGAGCAATTGGGACATCAGGAATCTCCGAATTGAGACACAAGTGGCTAAGCTCCGGAAGGCATCACACGGCTAAGTGAAGGCGTTTGTTTCCAACTTTGTCACGACCACAGCCTGGTATATCGCCCGGCGGGTCTGTCAAAGTCAAGCGAAAAAGGTCTACGACGAGGAGGAAAGTTGTTTTAGACATAGCGTACCTTGCCCGACCAAGCAGGACCTGGCGTGAAGGACGAGCGGTGGATCGATTTGCGGTTTTAAGAGGCGTTGGCCTGGAGAGCCCTGCGATTACCGGCGAAGTTCCCGAACATCAACCGCCCAAGTCCCCGAGTGCCAGAACGCCAAGCGAACTGTCAGGAAGGGCGAGCGAACGACCCGTTGAAGCAGTCAATAGGCGTTGTCCTGGAGAAGCCCAGCGACAAGTCAGCAGACAGCTCAGAGGACATCAGCAGCGACGCCAGCAGAAATCACCGGCAGCCATGTTACCATCGCCGCGCGGAGCTCATTGGGGAGCGCAGGAGCGTCGCGGACGTCAAGCAGTAGGGTGAAGCCGGGTGGAACGTTCGTCTGCGCAAGGCGTAAAGCAAAGGGAACTGCTAGGCAGCTTCCTGGCGATAGCTTTGACTGTCAGCGCGATCTAAGAAACAACCTAGCGGGACCGTCCGGTTCAGAGCAAGGGACAGGTATTGCCTCGAAAGGCGTGGGCCTGGAGAGCAAGGCTTGTTCACCCTAGTCTGAGAACGGTGACGCTTCCCTAAGCCCACAAGGTCGAACTCTCTGCGAGTCCAAGGCGCGACAAGCGACCCCGAGGCAGCGCGTCGGCAAGCGCACAGAGGCGGCCACTACGAGCGTCCCGAGGCACAGGAGCCAGCGGACGTCGAGTCAACGCGTCGACAAGCCAGGACGAGGAGCACTAGCAGCCGGCGGAGCCAGAGCAAGGAGATACCGAGGCCAGCCCAACCGCACACCCGCTGTACTAATACCACGAGAATAAATCCCACTGTTACCATTCTAACCCTGTGTTTTCTCACTGATCTACGGGGCAGTCACGTCATATAAATTTGGTGGGACGAACACACAATCTTCTGAGCTAGCCGCACGAATCTCGTAGCGAGCAGACAACAGAATCAGTTTGTTACATCTGGCGCCCAACGTGATTGTCCCATCAGTAAGAACAGCACAATAAAAATGGGAAAGAAGCGGATTTACCGCCTTAAGAAGGAGGATATGTCGCACAGAAGCTTAATGTCGCCCTGGAGGGCAGCTAGACGACAAGAGGAAGGCACTGTTGGAATACTACTCAGAAAGCAACATACCACAACAGAGCCGGCCCAAGCATTACGTTGACGAACGCTGTAGGGGACAACCTAGTGGCAAGCTTGAGCATTGACAACATGCAAAAAGAGGCCACAGGAGAGAGTCAAGCCAAGATAGGAAAACAGCAGCGCTGACCCCGAGACCAAACCAGTCGGACTATGCAAAGGTCGCTAAACAGGTCCGCGAATAATCGTTCAGGTTCGACGGGGCGAAAAAATTTTTTGAATTCCTGGAGCAGGTAAAATGGTCCGCCAACACGTACGGCTTGGACTTAGATATGATCCCACGAGCGATGCCGGAATCGCTTAAGGGAAGGGCATTGAAATGGTTCATCGCCAACAACAAGCAATGAAGAACATGGGCGGTGTTCATAGAAGCTTCCACACCTATTTTCTGCCGAGAGATTTCTTCAGAAGGCTGGCGGACCAGGTCCGGCAACGGAATCAGGGCTTCAGCGAGTCGTTCAAGGACTACATGATCGACATGCAGACGATAATGAGGCCACTCTGCTAATCTATGAAAGAGACTTTAAGGGTCATTAAAGAGAACTGCACCCCAAGCCTACGGATCTTCCTAAGAGCGTAGAAAGTGTCGGACCTGGATACGCAATAATCCTAGCCGATGAGTACGAAAAACTTGAAAAGGAACGGGAAGTTTTCGCACAGGAGAACAAGTTCTCAAAGACCAAGTCGGCGTCATTAACGCAGGTGACATGCAGAAGATGCGAGGAGACAGATAACCAGGACACACGAGGAAATGACCAATGGTCACTACCACACCAAGCCAGACAACAGCAGGCAACAGACGCACCACGCGGAGGCCAGTGGACACCACCCCCACAGCAACAGAGACAGCCAAACAATACCTTGTGGAGGCCACCAAGCAACACACAGAGGCCACAAGATGCCACCCATATCACAGACCCGCAGGAGGCCTGTCGGAAATGTGGGGGGAACGGACACTGGGCTAGACGCTGTCGAAACCAACGGCTGCTATTCTGCTGGATATGCGGCAAGGTGGGTGTCAGAGCGTTGGGGTTAAGCATTTAAACAGCCCATACAGCTTCCCCATCATTATGGTGAAAAAGAAGACAGACAAGTGGAGACTGTGTGTCGACTTCAGACAGATCAACGCAAAGTCAGTAAAGGATGCCTACCCAATGCCCCGCATAAACTACATCCTAGATCAACTAAGTTAAGCACGGTACAGCTTCAGCTTGGACCTGAAGGGTGGATACTTGCAGATCCCACTGAAAGAGAATATCAGGCAATAAGATAGATTCGCTCTTTCAGTGAACGGTCGTGTTTTTGTCTTGTGCTCCGAGTTTTTGATTTTCTGTCCATAACCAGCGGGGTTTAATTCATATTTTCATTCATCTATATAACTTTTTTTGTCCCTAACAACATCCGTTCGCTTCGCGAGTGCATAGTGATTGTTTTGTGTTTAAATTAACAAAATTAGTTTGCACGTCTAATCTCTGTGCAGTGTTTGTTGTTATTGTTTTTTTTTTCTAATTGGCTTCTTCTTTTCTTCCAAACGCTGTTTGGAGCGGTAAGAGTCTAAACGGTAGTTACCCGCTCTCCCGCATACAACTATGTTTTTGGAACATCAAAAACTTACGCTCACTTAGCTTACTCACTCCCGCTCATTCTCTCCCGCTCTCTAACTTACTCTTTTACTTGCGTAGCTTTATTCTCTTGGCACTGTGGTTCGGAATATCGCGATAATGGCTGTCTGCAATTTAAAGAAATGCAAGTCGTTAATTTCGGCTGGACAACAGAGCATTCCATGCCATTCGTGTGAGAATATTTTTCATGCAAAATGCCTTGTTTATTCGGGCCTGGTACGCGATGCAATCGACATGAGAAGTGGCTTGTGCTACTATTGTGATGAATGCATTGCTTATGAAACCCAGGCACTCTCTATAAGGCGGCTTACAAAAATAACTGTTACGGAATTAATCCGGAGCAGCCGTAGAAATACGGATCTGCTTGTGACGCTTGAGTCGCAGCTCACTACCCTGCAAGCAAAAGGGCGATATTTCTATCGCCTGTCGTCCAGGAGTCACTTCTTAGTAACTTCTGCGCGATAGAAAGACGATAGTGCACATTTTACAAAAACAAAATATACATGTGTCGCGTAGAAGTAACTTCTAAGTCACTTCTGGACGATAGAAAGACGATAGTACACATTTTACAAAAACAAACGGGGTCGCGATCGCGAAGAAGTAACTTTTGAAACACTTCTGCGCGATAAAACGGGGATAGAACACATTTTACAAAAACAAAATATACATGTGTCGTGTAGAAGTAACTTCCAAGTCACTTCCGGACGATAGATAGACGATAGTACACATTTTACAAAATCAAAAAGGGTCTCGATCGCGAAGAAGTAACTTCTGAGACACTTCTCCGCGATAGAAAGACGATAGCACACATTTTACAAAAACAAAAAGGGTCGGGATCGCGAAGAAGTAACTTCTGAGACTCTTCTGCGCGATAGATAGACGATAGTACACATTTTACAAAAACAAAATTAATGGAAAAAAAAGCCGTAAAAAGAGGTCGCAGTAGTTTTCCGTTACCCATTTTTTCTGAAAATTTTTTGGTCTTCCTTTTGACCCACGCTATTATTTTTCGCCCGAGCGTCATTTCGTTGAGCGATTTGTCTGTGTACAGTGCAATTTTGTATCAATTTTGTGCGTTTTAAAAATATTGCTTTGTTTATTATTAATTGCTTAACATATTTAAATATCCCCCTTAACAAAGGGTGCGAAATTAAGTGCTTATCGTGAGCTGTACGATTATTTAAAGCTATTTACGGACAAGCTAGCAGTGGACATTACTTGGTGTGTAACTTCGGATCCAACGATTCTCAACATACTTCATTGTAAAAGGTAATGTCTTCTAGTTTATTTTTACTTTGACTGAACAAAAAATTTTTTTGTTTCTGTTTCTTTTAGAAATGTTTATTAATAAATTTCTTATGTCGACGGAGCTGGACCTAAATAACATTGATCAGCAAAATTTCCTACATGCCAGTGACCGTGTATACAACCGGACAAACCACTTATACACAAAATAAAACCAAAATATTGAAAGTATAAAAAAATATGTTTTTATTCAAGTTTTTCCAATTGGGAAAGACTCTTCTAGATATCTTCTACAAGCAAATGTAAAGTCACTTCGGAGTAACTTCCAGAAGTGATTACGGCGACACTTTTAGAAGTTACTTCGGCGATATCGCAATCGGATCGCGGAAGTGACTCCTGTCGGGAAGAAATGTGCCACTTCGGTGGCACTTCTATGAGTGACTTCGGCGACACTTCCAGAAGTTCCTTCGGCGATATCGCATTCGGATCGCGGAAGTGACTCCCGTCGGGAAGAAATGTGCCACTTCGGCGGCACTTCTCCGAGTAACTTCGGCGACACTTCCAGAAGTAACGCAGAAGTGACTTCGAGAAGTGTCGCCGAAGTGGCACATTTCTTCCCGACGGGAGTCACTTCCGCGATCCGAATGCGATATCGCGGACGATCGTTTTCATCTTCTTGAAGTCACTTAATAGTGCCTTCCGCGATAGAAAATGCTTGCAGGGTAGCCGTATGCTATCTGTGGAAAAAATACCATCTTCGTATTTTTCTATACGCAAAAGATTGTTCAACACCGAAGGGCTGGTCACACTGAAAGTGGCTTGATCTCTCTCTCTTTGACTTTGGCTTTAAAACGAACAAGTTGTGTTATAAAAGAAGCGTCTATTAAACAGAACAACTTTGAACTTAAATCAATTAAGGAATCGGGATAAGGCCTTTATGTCCAACAGGTTATGGGCCCAGTGCTTCGCTAAACTCAAATTAAAATAACAATTAAATAAATTGCAAATTTCTGAATTTCTGAGAACCCGTGTGTGTGTGAGCACATTGAAAACAGGAGAAAGCACGTTTCAACAAACGAAACATCCAGAACGGTAACAAAGTTTTAAAAACACAAACGGTAAAAAGTATTGTGATAAAATAAAAGTTTGTATAAGATATTTTGTTCCTTTTTTGCGAAAAATTTTTTACATCCGACCAAGTGCTTAGATGTTGCAGTTGCAAGTGTGAGTGAATGCATGTACCCTTCAGTTCTGCAATAGGGACGCGGTGACATGGCTTAAGGCAAAAAGCTTTTTTGTTTTTTTTTTTTGTGCCTAAAACGCTGTGCCGCTGTTGACGTCAGCAGAGAATTCGGCGCAGTGTAGAAGAGTGCCTACGAAAACGATCGTGCAACAAAGAGAGGCAGATATTTGGAGCTTCCCTCTCTTTCTTTGTCTTATAATCTGCCTGCACTCGGCGCTCTCAGAGACAAATTTCGGCAGGTCCGTTTTTTCTTTTGGGTCTCTCCGTAATGTCCGGCTAGCGACTAATGTTTTGGCGCAGCGACGTGTGAATGCCCTAATATTTTAGGAGCATTATTGTATGTCGAAAAAAAACAACTAATATTGTTTTATAAAAGTAAATTATTTGATTATAGTAAAATTAAGTAAATTGAATTTACTTTTAATGTTATGCTTACGTAATATACATTAATATTACAATATAATTTTTTACTTAAGTTTTAGAAATTAAGTTCGTTAAAATTTATTTAAATATTTAAAACATTTTAATAATACCATTTTTAAAGAATTCATTTTGTATATTTTACTCAAAAAAGCAATAATTATGTAGTAGGATATTTTTCGCTTTAGAAAGGGTATAGGTGGCACGCGCCAACAGCGAAGAGAAATTAAAAGAAATCATGTAAAGGGGTGAGAGGAATACTTGGTTCATTCTGTTTGAGTTATTGAAAGGGAAGCAAGCCATTTAAATTGTGCGCAGGAGATTTACTTGTTTCGTTTTTTAAAGTGAAAATAATAAAATCAGGTAAGTGTTACATTAAGTTAAAGATGTTGTGCATTGATCTTAGTTTAAAGTATTGAGGTATTCAATGGGTTCCGTTAGCCGAAAGTGGATGATGAAATGTTTTGCGCCAATAAAAATCCTGCAAAGGGTGAAACACAGCTCTAAAAGGTAAACAGGCAAATAAACAAATAAAACGCATTTTTTAAGCATATGACCATAATTTTTATCAGGAGCGTTGGCCAAGGATTCGGAGGACCCGGACAAAGGTTTAAGGAAGGCGATGACCAATGTAAAAAGCAAATTAACGTAACATAAAATTAGGCTTACTAACAATATTTGTCCTTTAACAGAAAACCTAAATAACATTATTTAATTAAAATATATTTAAAAGTATATACAAATTTATGTATTTTAAATTCTATAAGTAAAAACTCATGGGAAAAATTGTGATTTTCACAAGTGATTTCTCTTGGGACGTGTCACTTGCAAGTGATTTCATAAGTGAAAACTCATGGAAAAAATTTGATTTTCACAAGTGATTTCACTTGGGACGTGTAACCGGCACGTGACAGGCCATACGAAAAATGAGTATAAGGAACAAGTGAAATCCCGTGGGACTTCGAAAAATTTTCATTTGAATTTTCACTTGTGAAAATGCGGACATCCCATACAATTTTCTGAAGGGTTTCAGTTCCAAAAAAAAAGTTTCACTTGTGAATCACCTTGTGAATCCCGTGGGACATGTCCTCTTGCACAAGTGAAGAACAAGTGACGCTCCATATAGAAAATTGTATGGGATGTCCGCATTTTCACAAGTGAAAATTCAAATGAAAATTTTTCGAAGTCCTACGGGATTTCACTTCTTCCTTATACTCATTTTTCGTATGGCCTGTCACGTGCCGGTGACTCGTCCCAAGTGAATCACTTGGAAAAATCAGAATTTTTCCTTGAGTTTTCACTTGTGAAATCACTTGCAAGGGACACGTCCCAAGTGAATCACTTGTGAAAATCAGAATTTTTCCTTGAGTTTTCAATTATAAAAATATAAAATTTAAAATACATACATATTTAATTTCATTTTAATTCATTTTAATTAAATGGTATTATTTAGATTTTCAAAAATTGTACAATTATTGTTTCTGTTTTTATGCTTCGTAAGCTTATTTTTAACGTTAGTCATCGCCGTTATTAAACCTTTGTCCGGGTCCTCTGAATCCTTGGCCAACGCTCCTGAAAAAACATATGTTTCAAAAATGCGTTTTATTTGTTTAATTGTATATTTACCTTTTATAGCTGTATTTAACCCTTTGCAGGATTTTTATTGGCACAAAACATTTCGTCATCCACTTTCGGCTAACGGAACCCATTGAATACCTTCAAAATTTACGTACTTTAAACTAAGATCAATGCACAAGATCTTAAACTTAATGTAGCACTTACCTGACTTTATTATATTAACTAAACGATTAATGTAACTCTGCTGCGCACCATTAAAATGGATGCTTCCCTTTCAATCACTCAAACAGAATGCACCAAGTCTTCTCACCCCTTTACTAGATTTCTTTTGTTTTCTCTTCGCTGTTGGCGCGTGCCACTGCACCTATACCCTTTCTAAAGTGAATTATATATCCGACTATATAGTTTTTACTTCTTGAGTAAATAATACAATACGATTTTTTTTTTAAATGTTAATACTTAAATGTTTTAAATACTTAAATCAATTTTAACGGACTACATTTCTATAACTTAACTAAAAAACAAGGAAGAACGCTATAGTCGAGTACCTCGACTATCAGATACCCGTTACTCAGCTAAAGGGACCAAAGGGAAATGGAGATATGCAAGCAGCAATTCGAGATTTAAATACGCGACCTACCGGCGGTAGACAGATTTAAGCGTTATGGGCGTTAGAGTGGGCGTGGCAAAATTTTTTTTGAATCAATCGATAGGTATTGACGAGACCAATACATTTCAGCTAAAATTTTTTATCTAGCATGAAAACTGTGGCCGTCACAGGTTTGGGCGATCTGTGGGCGTTAGAGTGGGCGTGGCAATTTTTTTTTCGGGTCACTCGATAGGTATTGATGAGAAGATTACATTTATGTAAAAGTTTTTATTCTAGCATCAAAACTGTAGGAGCCACAGTTTTGGGCGGTTTGTGGGCGTAAGAGTGGGCGTGGCACATTGATGAAACAAACTTGCGCTGCGTAAGAAGCTCAGGAATCTGCACGCCAAATCTCAATAGCCTAGCTCCCATAGTTTCCGAGATCTCAGCGTTCATCCGGACGGACAGACGGACATGGCTAGATCGACTCGGCTAGTGATCCTGATCAAGAATATATATACTTTATGGGGTCGGAAACGCTTCCTTCTGCCTGTTACATACTTTCCGACGAATCTAGTATACCCTTTTACTCTACGAGTAACGGGTATAATTATATTGTAATAAAAATGTATAATAAGTAAACATAACATTATAAGTAAATTCAATATACTAAATTTTACTATAATCAAATAGTTTACTTTTATAAAACAATATTAGTTGTTTTTTTCGATATACAGTAATGCTCCTAAAATATTAGGGCATTCACATGTCGCTGCTCCACGAAAATTTTTCCGCCGAAATATTAGTCGCTAGCCGAACATAACGGAGAGACGCAAAAAAAAATAACGGACCAGCCGAAATTTGTCTCTGCGAGCGCGGAGTGCAGGCAGATTATAAGACAAGAAAGAGAGGGAAATATCCGAATATCTGCCTCTCTTTGTTGCACGATCGTTTTCGTGGGCAGTCTTCTACGCTGCGCCGACTGCTCTGCTGACGTCAACAGCGGCACAGCGTTTTAGCCACAAAAAAAAAACAAAAAAAGCTTTTTGCCTTGAGCCATGTCACCGCGTCCCTACTGCAGAACTGAAGGGTAGGAAACCATACAAATACCCTCAAACTTAACAAGCAAATAAATGAAATGATTGAATAGGGAATAATTCGTAAATCAAAATCTCTCTATTGTTTACCAATTTGGATAGTTCCAAAAAAGAGCGATGCATCAGGAAAACCGTTAACTAGACTTGTATAAGATTACAGAAACTTAAACGAGATCACTGTCAATGATAAATTCCCGATACCCAGAATGGATGAAATATTAGACAAATTGGGAAGATGTCAATATTTCACTACTATTCATTTAGCCAAAGGATTCCATTAAATTCAAATGGAACCAGAATCAGTAGCCAAAACAGCATTCTCAACAAAACATGGTCTTTGCGAATATTCTTGAATGCCATTTGGTCTTAAAAATGCCACCGCTACTTTTCAAAGATGTATGAACAATTTATTAGAAAATTTAATCTCTAAAGATTGTTTAGTATATCAAGATGATAATAAAAATTTTTCCACTTCATTGGAAGAACATATTCTATCATTGATAAAAGTATTCCAAAAACAAGGAAGAACGCTATAGTCGAGTACCTTGACTATCAGATACCCGTTACTCAGCTAAATAGAGATATGCAAGCAGCAAAGCGAGATTAAAATGCGCCACCTACCGGCGGTATACAGATTTAAGCGTTATGGGCGTTGGAGTGGTCGTTTTTTTTGGATCAATCGATAGGTATTGATGAGAACAATACATTTCAGTTAAAATTTTTATTCTAGCATCAAAACTGTAGGAGCCACAGTTTTGGGCGTTAGAGTGGGCGTGGCACTCTGCTGAAACAAACTTGCGCTGCGTAAGAAGCTCAGGAATCTGCACGCTTAATCTCAATAGCCTAGCTCCCATAGTTTCCGAGATCTCAGCGTTCATCCGGACGGACAGACAGACGGACATTTGCGCGGATTCTATCGGAAATTCATACCGAACTTTGCAATTATGGTAAAACCAATGACAATAAAATTAAAGAAGGCTGCCACAATTAATACTAAAGACAAACCCTGCACAGAAGCATTTGAAAAAATGAATGTTTTGATTACATCCGACCCTATTTTAATTCACCCCGACTTTAGTAAACCATTCTCTTTAACAACGGACGCAAGTAACATGGCGATAGCAGCAGTGTTATTATAAAATCATAAACAAGTTTGTTATGCTGGCAGAACTCTTAATGAAGATGAAACAAATTATGCTACCATAGAAAAAGAACTTTTAGCTATCGTATGGGCCACCAAATATTTTCGGTAACATTTATTCAGCAGGTCTTTTGAAACACTAAGCGATCACAAACCTTTAGTTTGGCTAAACAACATTAAAGAACCAAATATGAAACTACGAAGTGGAAAATAAAATTAAACGAATATGATTATCAAATTAAATATACGCCAGGAAAAGAAAATTATGTAACCGACACATTATCCAGAACCAAAATAGAAGAAACTATGTTTACAGATAATTTTGAAGAAAAAATACCAGAAGAAACAGCCAGTAATGCAGATGCAAAAATGAACAGTGCTCAAGAGGACAACCAAAATTATATTTCTATAACTGAGAGACCATCTAACTAATTAAATCGAACTAATTAAAGGAAATGAAGATACAACTGAAGTAACACACTACTTTCACAAATTAAAAATTAAAATTATTTATAAAGAAATGACGGAGACCTCAGCCAAAGAAATACTTATAGAATATTTATGCACTAAAAAGAGCGCGTTTTATTTCCATAATGACTCAGATTTTCTTACATTCCAAAAAGCTTATGTAGAAATTATAAATGCAAATCATTTAACAAAATTAGTAAGATATACGTCCAGACTTCAAGACATGTTGACATTTACAGACTTTAAAGAAAAAATTTTGAAAAGTCATAAGGAGCTTTTACAACGGTGAATCGAAAAAACTACTAAATGGTTTTAGAGAAAAATATTATTTCCCTGATTACCAAAAATTAATTCAAAATATAATAAATGAATGTGTAATTTGTAACATTTCTAAAACAGAACACAGAAATACCAAACTGACATTTGAACTTACTGCAGAAATTCAAAGTATAAGAGAACAATTTGTCATGGGTTTTTATATGGTGGGTAACCAACAATTTTTATCATGTATCGACGTATACTCAAAATGTGCTACTCTAGGAGAAGTCACATGTAGAGATTGGTTAAAAGCCAAAAGAGCTATTATGAAAGTATTCAATGAAATGGGAAAACCACAGGAAATCAAAGCAGATAAAGATTTAGCATTTATGTGCGTAGCCTTACACAATTGTAAGTAACAACAAGTAAAAACGGTAATGAATCAGACATTAAAAAGAGAAATACTAAGTTCGAATTAATTCTTTACATTTACAGTCACAAAACAAAACATAATTCTACAAATCAAATACCAGCTGACATATTTATGTATGCAGGAACTCCTGATTATGACACACAAGAAAATAAAATAAATAGAATTGAAAAATTAAACGATAAACGTCAGAATTATGAAGTAGACCCAAAGTACAAACAAGCACCTTAAGTGAAATCTAAGATCACAAATCCATTTAAAAAGACAGGAACCTTGAAGAAAATAGATGAAAAACATTTTGAAGAAACGAATAGAGGAAGAAAGATTGTTCAGGAACAACTCGGTGAAAACAATAATTTTCTCTATAATGTTAGCAACTGTAATTCAACTGACAATTGGATAAAGCACTGAAATAAATCACACTAAGGTTCTAAATGGATATCTTGTATTTATAACAGTATCAATAGAAATCCCAACTAATTATGAATACTTGTGTAAATATAACAAAAACCGAGCAAACATTTGAAAATCTTTTAAACGAAGCCGATGAATTTAATGATGTTTTCCGATATTTAGTAGAAAAACTTAAGGCCTAGTAGTCAGATCGACGAAAACCGCGAGCTAACCATAGGAGTGAGCGAGAGGGAAATACGCGGCTAACGCTTTTCGTCGGGATCTGTTTTTCAGAGCGGTACTCAGATGAACTAAGGAAATACCAGAAAAAATTCCAGATTTCGCGAGTGAATTTTCGATTCGCGCCGTTAGCCGCGGCCCAAAGAATAAGAAATTTAATCTTTGGCGGTGTTCGCTCAAAGGCGATGTGGAAACTAAAAATTAAAAATGAACGGAAAACCCCAAAATCGGATGCAGGAGGTCAGTGCAGATGAAATAGGACGCCAAATCCAACCTTATGCCCTTTATTGTGGGATTTCACCGACAGAAAGCAATTCCACAAAAGGGGCAAATTCGCGGAACAGTTGAAGTGCTGAAGGAGATCCACTAGAGAATCCCAGTGGGTAGGAACATGCCGAGTGGGACTTCGATCTCTACATGGACATCCTGCCGGGCGCGTCCTCGCAAAGAAGGTAAGATCTGGTCAAAAGAAGTTGTACTAATAGAAGTATCTTTTAAGCAGAACCACCAGTAATACGGACACCACCACCACCAGCTACTTGGCAGCTTAAGCGGAGCTGGAGGACCCGCTGGCTTCTGTAGGGAGGAGGAAAATAGGGCGCCCGTTAAGGAACAATTGGAGAAGCCATAGCCATACACTGCCAGGATGCTGGGCGATTTCCTGCAGCATCAGCAGATCAACCCCGTTCTCCCACTTCCTCAAGGTCCAATATGCCTATTGGGACTCGGAGCTGGACTGCGGTGTCGGGAAAGATGGCGAAGCATCCGTGGGACGAGAAGGAATCTTTAAACTACTAATTTACATAAGTGAAAACATTCGTTGAACATTCCATTTATTTTTACTTAAATTTCTTTAAATACCAGCAGACTCCTCCTTTTTAAATTTTTCCAATTGATTTGTTTTCCGTTTGACAACAAACCCAGCTGCTTGACAGTAAGACCATGCTATATGCATTGCGGGTGAACTTTGAAAACTTCGGTCACACTATAAAGAATAAGATTTTTCGTCTAGTGAAACTCTTTGCCGATCTGAGTACTAGGCTTTAGAAAGAAATCAACGGAATTACAACAGCAAAACGTAGTAAAAGAAGTCTATTCAATATCGTAGGAACAGCTTACAAATATCTGTTCAGAACTTTAGATCAAGATGATAAAGACGAAATGGAACAGAAAATCAATAATTTGGTAGATACCAGAGTTCAAAATACTGATTTAAATATAAATAACAGAATCGAAATTATTAACAAATTAAAAGAAAAAGGAGAAAGAGAGCAACAAGTTAGCGTTTTATTACTTAACTTGCAACACTTTACGGAATATGTAGAAGATATCGAATTAGGAATGCAAATGACAAGATTGGGGCTATTTTATCCAAAATTATTAAAACACGATTATTTGAAAAATGATCCCTGAGAAATTGTTGAAAATTGGCTTAAAGCAGACAAATAAAATTTTGATTATTTCCCATATTCCTTTAAAGATAGTCAAATCTTTTTAAAATTATTCCGTATCCCGATGAAAATAATAATGTTTTAATGGAAAATATACTTGATAAATACTTCCTATACGAAGATATAATATTTAATAAGGAAACAGGAAAAATTGTAATTGGTGAGTGTATAAATGGAATAATTAGACAGGAAAACACTGAATGCAAGTATACTAAAACTTATAAAAATTTCCAAATTTATTATGTTGAACCCAATATTTTATTGACATGGAATATCCCTAAAACATTGTTGAATCAACATTGCTTTAATAAAGAAATTTCTATAGTCGGAAGTAACCTCGTTAAAATCCTTAATTGTTCAATACAATTAGACGAATTCACTCTTTCAAATTCAATCTTAGATTACACACAGAGTGTTTACGTAAATAATAATATAACAAAATTCGAACCATTATTTTATATTCAAACAAAAGAAATAATAGAATCACATACAAAATATAAAATTGTATTGCAAACAATTACTTTAACAACTTTTGTAATCATTAATATAAGCATTTTATTGTATTTTTGATATAAATTTAAGAGCATACCAAGGAAACTTTTTGTAAAATATGTAAATCCAAAAGAAGAAACACCAAAGAATACAGAAATTGTAAACGATCTACCCAATCAGATTTGCATAGAAGAAAATGTAATGTTATACCGAAGACTATCCGCCTGAGGAAAGGCCAAATTCAACGGATGGGGGAGTGAGATATCCATAGCACGACGAACCCCTATGTACATCTCCACACACCCACACTATATACTTACATTATGCAGTCACCCTCAAAGAAATAAGAACCCAAATTTAATTGTAAACAAGCCATTGGAAAATTAACAAACTATAAGCAAGTCAGAGGAAAATTACCATGAAACAAAAAACCACAGTTTATAGACTAAAGCCTAGTACTCACATCGACGAAAGCCGCGAGCTAGCCGGACG
This sequence comes from Drosophila suzukii, assembly GCF_043229965.1. Lineage (NCBI taxonomy): Eukaryota > Metazoa > Arthropoda > Insecta > Diptera > Drosophilidae > Drosophila > Drosophila suzukii. The sequence goes on along the minus strand of NC_092082.1, from coordinate 52,844,176 downwards.
AGTGAGCGAGAGGCAAATACGCGGCTAACGTTTTTCGTCGGGTCTGTTTTTCAGCGCGGTACTCAGATGAGCTAAGGAAATACCAGAAAAAATACCAGACTTAGCGAGTGAATTTCGATGAACGCCGTTAGCCGCGGCCCAAATAATAAGAAATTTAATCTTTGGCGGTGTTCGGGCAAAGGCGATGTGGAAACTTAAAATTAAAAATGGAATGAAAGCCACAAAATCGACTGCAGGAGGTTAGTGCAGATGAAATTGGACGCCTAGTCCAAGCTCTTGCCCCTTATTGTGGGATTTCACTGACAGGAAGCAATAATGAAGTGGTGGAGGAGATCCACTACAAATCCACCACAAAGGAACATGCCAAGTGGGACTTCGCTCTCTACATAGACATCCTGCCGGGCCAAAAGAATTTGGTTGCGTTGTACTAATAGAAGTATCTTTTTAGCAGAACCACCAGTAATATGATCTCCGACGACTTCTCCATTAGGACTCCGTACACCACCACCACCAGCTACTTGACAGCTTAAGCTGAGCTGGAGGACCCGCTGGCATCTATAGGGAGGAGGAAATAAGGGCCTCCGCTAAAGAACAGTTGGAGAAGCCATAGCCAGCCACTGCCAGGATGCTGGGACACTTCCTGCAGCGGATCAACCCCTTTCCCATTCCGGCTCCCACTTTCTCAAGGTCCAATATGCCTATTGGGACTCGGAGCTGGGCTGCGGTGGCTCGGGAAAGATGGCGAAGCATCGATGGGACGAGAAGGAAGCTTTAATCTTCTAATTTACTTAAATAAAAACATTCGTTGAACATTCTATTTATTTATTTTAAATTTAATTGCTTTGTGTACCAGCAGACTCCTCCTTTTTAAATTTCTCCAATTGATTTGTTTTACGTTCGGCAACAACACCCAGCTGCTTGTCAGTAAGGCCATGCTACATGTATTGCGGTTGAACTTTGAAAACTTCGGTCACACTACAAAGAATAAGATTATTCCACTACTGAAACTCTTAGCCCATCTGACTATCGGCACGTTCCCACAGTTCAGGATGCTCAGATTTCGGGACCCAAGTCTAGAGTCCAACGTCCAAATTCAGAGAGTAACTCAATAACAATAAGTCCCACTTACAAAAAGCTCTTAAGCTCAAAGCCGAGGTGTGATCGTAAATGAAGTAGGAGTTAGAGAGCGAGTTCAGTTAGAGATTTGTCAATAGAAAGTTGGTGTTCTTCCAACCTTAAACCAACCTCGTTATAGTGGGCGCGGCAAACTTTTTTTGGGTCAATCGATAGGTATTGACGAGACTAATTCATTTCAGTTTAAATTTGTTATGTACAAGGGTATCTTTGATAGTTTCCGAGATATCCGCGTTCAAACTTACGATTTTTTGAAGTTTGTGTGCGGTTTGTGGGCGGTAAAGTGGGCGTGGGACGCTGCTGAAACAAACTTGCCCTGCGTAAGAAACTCGGGATTCTGCATGCAAAATCCCAATAGCCTAGCACTTACAGTTTCCGAGATCTCAGCGTTCATCCGGACGGACAGACAGACGGACAGACGGACATGGCTAGATCGACCCGGCTTGTGATCCTGATCAAGAATATATATACTTTATGAAGTCGGAAACGCTTCCTTCTGCCTGTTACATACTTTCCGACAAATCTAGTATACCCTTTTACTCTACGAGTAACGGGTATAGTTAAATAAAGTTTTGTTTTATAATAAACTTATAGTGCAAACATTTAATTATATATACTGTAACGAACTGATTTCCCAAAAAATTTTTATGATGTGACTGCCCTGTAGATCAGTGAGAAAACACAGGGTTCTAATAGTAACAGTGGGATTTATTCTCGTGGTATTAGTACAGCGGGTGTGTGGTTGGGCTGGCCTCGGTATCTCCTTGCTCTGGTTCCACCGGCTGCTAGTGCTCCTCGTCCTGGCTCCTGTGTCTCGGGACGCATTAGCTCGCTTGCCGACGCGCTGCCTCGGGGTCACTTGTCGCGCTTTGGACTCGCAGAGAGTTCAGCCTTGTGTGCTTTCGAGGCAATACCTGTCCCGGACGGTCCCGCTAGGTTCTTGCTCAGATCGCGCTGACAGTCAAGGCTATCGCCAGGAAGCTGGCTGGCGGTAGGGTGACTGCTTGACGTTCGCGACGCTCCTGCGCTCTCAAATGAGCCCCGCGCGGAGATGGTAACGTGGCTGCCGGTGATGTCTGCTGGATGTCTCCTGTTTTGCCGCTGGGCTTCTCCAGGACAACGCCTATTGATTGCTTCAACAGGTCGTTCTCTCGCCCTTCTTGACTAGTAGCTTGGCGTTCTGGCACTCGGGGATTTGGGCGGTTGCTGTTCGGGAACTTCGCCGGTAATCACAGCCACTTGTGTATCAGTTCGGAGATTCCTGATGTCCCAATTCCGAACGTCTCGATGTGGTGATTTTGCTACTTGTATGCTTCCCATGGCGCTGCTTCCGACGACTTGTCTTGTTGTGGCTCCCTCGTATATTACTTGCTTGACTGACTACTCACTTTGGTATTTTAACTGATCTTGATGGTTTGCCTCCTCGTGATCGACTGATCAAGTAGGAGTTAGAGAGCGAGTTCAGTTAGAGATTTGTCAATAGAAAGTTGGTGTTCTTCCAACCTTAAACCAACCTCGTTATAGTGGGCGCGGCAAACTTTTTTTTGGTCAATCGATAGGTATTGACGAGACTAATTCATTTCAGTTTAAATTTGTTATGTACAAGGGTATCTTTGATAGTTTCCGAGATATCCGCGTTCAAACTTACGATTTTTTGAAGTTTGTGTGCGGTTTGTGGGCGGTAAAGTGGGCGTGGGACGCTGCTGAAACAAACTTGCCCTGCGTAAGAAACTCGGGATTCTGCATGCAAAATCCCAATAGCCTAGCACTTACAGTTTCCGAGATCTCAGCGTTCATCCGGACGGACAGACAGACGGACAGACGGACATGGCTAGATCGACCCGGCTTGTGATCCTGATCAAGAATATATATACTTTATGAAGTCGGAAACGCTTCCTTCTGCCTGTTACATACTTTCCGACAAATCTAGTATACCCTTTTACTCTACGAGTAACGGGTATAGTTAAATAAAGTTTTGTTTTATAATAAACTTATAGTGCAAACATTTAATTATATATACTGTAACGAACTGATTTCCCAAAAAATTTTTATGATGTGACTGCCCTGTAGATCAGTGAGAAAACACAGGGTTCTAATAGTAACAGTGGGATTTATTCTCGTGGTATTAGTACAGCGGGTGTGTGGTTGGGCTGGCCTCGGTATCTCCTTGCTCTGGTTCCACCGGCTGCTAGTGCTCCTCGTCCTGGCTCCTGTGTCTCGGGACGCATTAGCTCGCTTGCCGACGCGCTGCCTCGGGGTCACTTGTCGCGCTTTGGACTCGCAGAGAGTTCAGCCTTGTGTGCTTTCGAGGCAATACCTGTCCCGGACGGTCCCGCTAAGTTCTTGCTCAGATCGCGCTGACAGTCAAGGCTATCGCCAGGAAGCTGGCTGGCGGTAGGGTGACTGCTTGACGTTCGCGACGCTCCTGCGCTCTCAAATGAGCCCCGCGCGGAGATGGTAACGTGGCTGCCGGTGATGTCTGCTGGATGTCTCCTGTTTTGCCGCTGGGCTTCTCCAGGACAACGCCTATTGATTGCTTCAACAGGTCGTTCTCTCGCCCTTCTTGACTAGTAGCTTGGCGTTCTGGCACTCGGGGATTTGGGCGGTTGCTGTTCGGGAACTTCGCCGGTAATCACAGCCACTTGTGTCTCAGTTCGGAGATTCCTGAAGTCCCAATTCCGAACGTCTCGATGTGGTGATTTTGCTACTTGTATGCTTCCCATGGCGCTGCTTCCGACGACTTGTCTTGTTGTGGCTCCCTCGTATATTACTTGCTTGACTGACTACTCACTTTGGTATTTTAACTGATCTTGATGGTTTGCCTCCTCGTGATCGACTGATCCAGCTGCCAGCGCTCTGCGGCCTAATATAGGGCCTCCGGGAACCGTTATATCCCTTTTGCGCACGGCCCGCTGAATCTCTCCACTCCGGGTCCAAAGTCCGTGACTCCTGGTTGACCCACTTGTTGTTTACGCACAGCTTCCAAAAGATGTTCTGCCCACTGCCGCCGTCCCGCTGGTTCCCGTGATGCTTGTGGCACGTCTGTGTGCCGCTCCACTGCCGAGATGTGGCACTTCTTCTCCCGGTCCGGAGTCCGCATGGCACTCTCGTTCTCCATCCTTGTTCTCCAAACTCTCTTGTTTTCCATTCTCTCCTCGCCGCGCCGTTACTACGCGAATTCCCCGCGTATCTGGTAAGCGGCCAGCCATCTGCTGCTGCTTAGATTTGTGAGAAGTTATTCAACTCGTCACATTCCCCCCTTTCTTCGGGAAACATATAAAACTCGTTCCTACTCTCCGGCGTTTCCTTGCACATCTTATATATCGAGTCCTTGTGATGCTCCCTCCGATTCCTCCCTCGTTGTTCCCCAGATGCTCCCTCGACGCTCTTAACTCCATTGAGTTTCTACAGCGCTGGATATCCTCCTCGTAGCAACTTGAAATCTCCCGCGCCGATATTTCCCATGTTTCCACTGGGACATCGATACTCATGGGCTATCGATCCCCAGCTCGCTGCTCATTGCTGCGTCCTACTCCTTTCCACGGTTCCTCCGTCTGGTCACACTAACCCTGCGTGATCGATGTTTCATCGACTATCGATACCGACCATGAATGCGCCTCTTGTGCCGTCGCAAGTTATTCATGACTAGACCTGTTACCGGCCCAGTACATTTTGAAACGTCGATTAATTTACATAAATTCATCGGTTGGATCCGACACCAATCAACATCTCGCCGACAATCGAAAGACCATACAGTTACAGTGCGATCCTCAATAGGAGAGGAAGATTTTTTAAAGCTCTTGATTTTATCTTGATTTTGTAATTTGTTTTAACTAATAAAAATATCGGAGTATAAGGCAGTGCTGTTAGAAGCTTTCATTAAGGGGTCGGCTGTAACATTCTTTAAAAAATCTAAATATACGAGAGTACAAAAAAACAAAACACCACAAGTTGCTGCGGCTGAACAATAAAGTTCCGTAGTAACAATATTAAACCTAATCTAGTTCCAACAGCGGGTTAACTATTAATTGGTGCTCGACTGCGTCCTAAGAACAATAAAGTTCCGCAGTCCCGTACATTAACAATAAACGTGACACGAACTTTAAATTAACTGCGACATTTATAATCAGTGTATACACACCAACCGAAGACAGAAACTGACAAATAGATTCTTGCGAAGACACTCCGCGTATTGGTGTTAGTGTTTCGTGGTAAAAAAAACCAAAAAGAACAAAACTATATTCTGATTCCACGGTTTGCCTTTTGCCAACTAAGGCTGTGAGTAGGGGCACAGCTTGCGAAAGCAAATAAATTTTCCCCCAACAGGCAGAGAAGCTCACAACCGAAATCAATTTCGCGAACAATTAATAATGCTTCCACGAGATGATACCTCGGTATGCGGTGCTTGCAAAAAAGATCGATAATTGCAAGACCTGGTACCATTTCTCTTGTGTGCGTGAAGAAAGCGCAAATAACCTTAAAGGCTGGACCTGCCCTCCTTGCGAGAAGGGTGATACCGACATCGTGAAGACCAATACAACTGCACAGCCGCGCAGAGATTGCAAAAAGAGCCGAAAATGAGTTTACAAGAAACACCCGGTATAAACACGTCAACTAACGTTCTTATGTTACAGATGCTAGAGGAAAAACGAGAAGCTGAGCAGAAATATAATATTTTGTCGCGCCAACATGATCCCAACATGACATGGACACCCACGACAATGGGCCCCAGCAGCGTTCAATTATTAGCTCGACAAATACTACCAGCTGATTTACCTACATTTAACGGAAACCCAGACGAGTGGCCCACCTTTTTAAGCGCCTTTGAAAACAGCACTTCTGCTGCCGGCTCTTCAAATGTCGAAAATATGTTTCGATTTCAAAAATGTCTTAAAGGGAAAGCGTACGATCTAGTCCGAGACAAGCTTTTGTTGCCAACCATGGTTCCCGACTTTATAAGCACATTAAAAACATTCTTTGGTCGTCCAGATCAAATTCTGGATCGCCTAATTGAGAAAGCTAAACGAATTTCAATAAACAAGGACAGGCTGGATTCACTTATCGACTACGCCCTTGCTGTTCGCAACATCTGTGCTACCATGGAGGCCTGTCAACTAGATGCACATATAAACAACCCTATGCTTGTTCGCGAGTTGGTTGACAAACTTCCAAATCAATATAAGCTGAACTGGGCAATGCACCCAAAAGATGGATCCATAGCAAATGTAAAAGTATTTACCGACTGGTTGTATAAGATCGCAGAAGCAGCCTCCACAGTCGTTTCAACCTCATACTCAAGGACGAATAATGTACATACTCATACCAGCTACAATGATGGACAGCCGCAACATGCGGAATCGGAGGAGCACCCACACAATTCCTACCGATCCGAGAACTCACCTTGCTTCGTATGCCAAAGCGCACAGCATCAAGTCGCTCAATGTGAACAATTCAAAAATCTCATTTACGAATGAAGGCAAAAAGTTGTTCGCTACAAAAGGCTCTGTTTTAAGTGCCTGAAAGTTCATGGCCGTAGATGCTCTTTTACTAATGCATGCGGTGTTGGAGGATGTGTGTCAAGGCATCATCCCTTACTTCACAAAGGCAAGCCCAATATCAACGTTGTCACGTCTCACCAAGTCAAGTCAGCAGAAGTTGAACAATATTTTCGTATCGTGCCAATACATGTCCAAGGTGACAATATTCAAGTTGACACCTTTGCTTTCCTGGACGAAGGAAGCGATCTGTATGCAGTGGACCAATCAAACCACCAGAAGAGAGGGCAATTCCGTACGCTACAATATTCGAGTCGCCGGGGCAGGCGCCACTAAAACATATTGGCTACATAATGTCCACACTGTGAAAAACCTAGGCTTGCCAAAACAGACGGTGAACGTACATGAATTGCGCATCAAGTTTCCACATCTAGATGAAATACCCCTACAATCTTATTCAAATGCCGAACCAATGATTCTTATTGGAACCAACAACTGGAAGCTCGCTGTACCACGAAGGCTCAGAGAAGGAAAATGGAATGATCCCATTGCCTCAAAGTGTATTCTCGGCTGGGGACTGCAAGGCTCCACAAGCTCCAAAACTGCATTTTCCATGCACCACTGCCAGTGCAACTGGGACGAGATTGAAAAGAGCATTAAAGAAAGTTTTTGCGTTGAAACTGTTATTCCGAAGACGTTTCGTTCCGTGAATGACGAGAAGGCCCTGGAAATATTGGATAAAACTTGTTCAAAGAATGAAGGACATTATCATTATCATTATCAGGACATTATCCGGAAAGCAACAACAACGCAATGAAACGGCTAAACTGTCTAAAGGCTAAGATAAACCGAGAACCTGAACTTTTTGGCAAAATTGAGATGCAAATAAAAAATCTACTCGAAAAAGGGTATGCATCTGAACTGTCCAGTGCCGAACTCCTTGAACAGCCCGAACGCGTGTGGTACCTTCCAATATTTATAACCCACAATCCAAATAAACCTCAAAAGGCGAAGTCACTCAACGACTTCATGTATACCGGCCCCGATTTACTACATCCACTTACCGAAGTATTAATGGCGTTTCGAGTTGGTAAGATAGCTGTTTGTGGCGACATTGCTGAAATGTTCCACCAAGCTCGAATCCTGGAATCAGATGCGCACGCTCAACGTTTTGTATGGTATAACAACGAAACGCAAGCAATCAGAACCTTTGTAATGAGATCTATGGCATTCGGAATATCCTGTGCGCCATGCATTGCTCATTATGTTCGTGACAAGAACGCGGAGGAATACAAGCTGCAAAGCCCGCGTGCGTTCGAAGCCATTACCAAGGCACACTACGTCGACGACTACATAGATAGCCTAGGCGACGAAACTGAAGCAATCGAGGTTACACTTAATATAAGGAACTGGGCTTCCAATTCACCCGAAGTCTTGAAACATTTACAGGGTGTTTCCCTCGATCTACAGTCGCCAAAGGAACTCGGAGATCCAGAAAAAGTCCTCGGTATGTTTTGGGAACCAGCAACTGACATGTTTAAATATGTTTTCAGATTTGCACGAATGAAAAGAAACGTCCTTTCGGAAGAAGCCTTGCCTACCAAACGCGAGGTACTGCAAGTGTTGATGTCCATATTTAATCCATTAAGATTATCCTGCTACACTATTGGCCTCAAAATGCTCCTTCAGGAAATTTGGCGCACAGGCATAGGCTGGGACGACATCTTACCAGGACCTCAGCTGATTTTTTGGACGAAATGGAAAGACTTGCTTCCCCAAGCTACAACTATTCAAGTACCGCGCCATTACTCGCCCTTACTTTGTATGGCAGATTTTTTTGAACTACATACTTTCGTGGAGGCCAGAGAGTACGGATATGCCGCCGTGTGTTACTTTCGGATAGGAAAAGAGGATGATATCACCGTCTCACTGATCGCAGCAAAAAGTAAGGTGGCTCACCTCAAGCCACTTTCCTGAGAAACTCCAAAAAATTCTTACGCTCGAACAACTGACGTCGGCCAAAAACCTACTCTTCAGGAAAGCACAACAATATAATTGCAAATCGGAACTCGAGACTAAGTAAGCCCAGCGTATTGATTGGACTGAATATTTACATAGATAGTGATGGAATAATGCGTACTCAAGGCCGTTCAGACACAATAAATCAAAGCCGAGACCAAATTGTCTTGCCAAAGCGCCACCACATCACTCAACTTGTAGTAAAGGAATTTCACGAAACAAACCATCACATGCTTCACGAGGGAACAATTAATCTAATCCGCAGCGTATATTGTATTCCCCAGTTACGTGTTGTTTACAAATCCGTACGGAAGGCGTGCCAAAGATGCAAAAATAATACGGCGATCCCGGAACCACCTCAGATGGCACCACTACCGTAAGCTAGAGTCGCCAGCTTTGAGAGGCCCTTTACATACACTGGAGTGGATTTCTTCGGTCCAATTCTCGTTAACGTAGGCCGACACAAAGAAAAACTTTGGGGTGTTATATTTACATGCTTCTCTCTGCGCGCAGCTCATATAGAGATAGCCCACAGCCTTGACACTAGCTCTTGCATAATGTGCCTGGCAAACTTTATGTCGCGACGCGGGACGCCCAAGGAAATATTTTCTGACAATGGAACAAATTTCAAAGCAACCGAAAAGATTGACAAAGAGGAGCTAAAAAATGTTGAGTTCGACAAGCTCGTTATGAAATATGACAAAAATAAATGGAGCTTCAATCCACCTGCCGCACCACACATGGGCGGGGCATGGGAACGTTTAATTCGATCGATTAAAATGGTACTCAAATCCATTTCCCCGAACGCCAATTACAACGACAAAAGTCTCAAAAATGCTCTTATAAGTGCAGAATACGTAATAAACTCCCGCCCACTGACCTTCGTTTCCTTGGAGGCAGAAGACGATGACGCACTTACTCCCAACCATTTATTGCTATGATCCGCAGACGGCTTTAAGCCTCCACTGACAAGCGAGTAAAGCCCAAGACAACGTTGGCGCCAGGCAAACGAACTAGCCGATCTTTTCTGTAGGAGGTGGGTGAAGGAATACATGCCAATAATCACCAAGCGATCCAAATGGTTTCCCAAACGACATCCCCTGACAGTTGGCGACGTCGTAATCGTAGTGGACGAAAATCTACCAAGTAACCTTTGGCCCAAGGGACGAATTACAGAGGTCGTCACAGCCAAAGATGGTCAAGTGCGATCTGCTACTATTAAGACTCAACATGGTATTATGGTACGGCCAGCAACCAAAATAGCTGTACTGGACGTTGCTTCTAAGTAAATGTAAACACCCTATAGCTGTTTACCTGGGGGGGAATGTTACCTCCCCAGTACATTTTGAAACGTCGATTAATTTACATAAATTCATCGGTTGGATCCGACACCAATCAACATCTCGTCGACAATCGAAAGACCATACAGTTACAGTGCGATCCTCAATAGGAGAGGAAGATTTTTTAAAGCTTTTGATTTTATCTTGATTTTGTAATTTGTTTTAACTAATAAAAACATCGGAGTATAAAGCAGTGCTGTTAGAAGCTTTCATTAAGGGGTCGGCTGTAACAAGACCATTTCATCGGATTGGTCTTACGACAATGGGTAAGCATATGCCGTTTGAGGCTGGAATTACTACAAAATGTTTGAAGGCAGATATGGCGTGTTAGTTTCTTGGTCCGCTCGTCGGTTATCATGAATGCACCTCTTGTGCCGTCGCAAGTAATTCATGTCTAGAACATTTCATCGGATTCGTCTCACGGTTATGGGTAAGCTTATGCCTTTTGAGGCTGGAATTACTACAAAATGTTTTAAGGCAGATATGGCGTGCTGGTTTCTTGGCCCGTCCATTTTTTCTTTATTTCTGATCTGTATTACTACTACTATTGCCATGAAACCAATTCCATTTTAGGTCAGCCTCTCGGCTGGTGTTACTTGAAAGACCATGGCTTCTGTTCCTTTTAACTGTTGGTGCGATGCGTTTTGATGTCTTGTGTGACCAGCTAGATACGGTGTAGATTTGATTCTGCACGGTCCTCCCCCTTTCCTCGGGTAACAACTAGAAGAGCTCGTCCGGCGCATTCCGTATAGAATCTCCGGATGCTACGGTGTGTGTCTGGACTGCGCGACTTGTGTTGCTTATCTCCCTTCGCATATACTCTTTTCTACGTGGCGTAATCGGTTGACTCTGGCTCGTGCCCCTGAAACCTGTTGCCTTGCGGGTGGATTCCTTATCGTTATTCATATCCTTGTTCCGTCCTCGTAAGTGTCCGCCTGGCGTAATCGCGGATGACTCTTGCAAATGCACGACGCTGAATCCTGTTGTCTTGCGGTCGGGATCCCCATCCATCCTTATCCATGTCCTTGTACTATCCTGATTGTCCTTTCCGTGTGGCGTATGGATGACTCTCGCTTCGGCCTGACGCCTAATCCTGTCGCCTTGTACCTGTTGTTAGTCATCTGACGTTTCTGCTATCTGCTCGTTTTGTTGTTGCTTGAGCTCACCAACGTGAACGGTCCTGTCTTTCTTCGACTGTGTGTGGCGTATTTTGCAGATCACTGGAGAGACGAAATCTACAACCTGGTAAGGGCTAGTTTTGCAGCGAATCCTTCAGCCGCTTTGGACAGGTGATGTTTCTTGGCCCACACTATGTCGCCCACCGCTGGTGACCATTGCCTCCTTCTCAGATTATAGTGTCTGGCTTGGTCCTTTTCGATATTTCGCCGTACGATCTCGAATACCTCCCTCAGTTTGTTGGCATTTTCCTTAGGGGTCTCCGTAGCTCGTCCCGTGCCTAGGGTATCCTTATCATATAGGCTGCTGGGTAGACGTGGCTCCCTGCCCTGTGTAAGAAACGCCGGTGTATGGCCGGTGGATTCTGATATGCTCGTGTTCACTGCTAGCATAATCTCTGGCCACTTCTCGTCCCAGTTTCTCTGGTCCTGCCCTGCGAATTGCGCAATCATGGTCTTGACTGATCTGTTTGCTCGTTCGGTCGGATTCTCTTGTGGTGTGTATGGTGCGGTGAATTGTTGACTGATACCCATCTCAGCCAGGAAACTTTTAAAGATAAACTGTACTCCGTTGTCCGTTATGACCACCTTCGGGACCCCGTACCTTGCGATTATGCGCTCCCTAAACGCCTTCTTTAGCGACTCTGCTGTCGCACTGCGCAGGGGCACCAGTTCCGTCCATTTCGAAAATCTGTCTATCATGACTAGTAGCATTTGGTTCCCGTGCTTAGATCTTGGTAGGGGTCCAACGAAGTCTGGACATAACGTGGCCCATGGCTCCTCCGGCACTTGGGTCAACATCTTCCCGGCCGCCTGCTTCTGCATCTAATTGGGCTTGAACCGCAAGTCTCGCATTTTCTTACGTGGGCTCGGGCGTCTCTATGCATGCCTGGCGAGTAGTATCGGGCTGCCAACCGTGCAATTGTCCTCCGGCTTCCTACGTGTCCCGCAGACTGTGCGTAGTGGTTTTCCATGACGCGAAGGCTTCAATGCCTGCTCGGTGTGATATGTTTCTGTACAGTGTCTCACCATTCATAACATAGTCCGGGTACCTTTGCGGTTGGGTCCTTGTCTTTTCGCCCATGTCCTTGATCCAGCTGCACCCTCCTGAAGCTATTGTTGCCGATGCCTCTTTTAATGCTCGTAGCGTCTCTGGTAGTGCTTATCTTGATAATGCGTCGGCCACCACGTTTAGCTGACCCTTTCTGTACGCTATCTCAAAGTCGCACTGTTGTAGCTCCAGGGCCCATCTGGCGATCCTTCCTGAAGGGCTTTAGATGCTGTTGAGCCATCTAGTCGGTTACTACCTTAAAGTGGCACTCCTTCTTCGTTGTTGAATAGTTTTTTTCGCGCCGTTCAGTTCGGCTCGAATAGGAGATTTCTCTTTCGCCCTTTTCGGTGTCCTGGGTCAGTATTGCTCCGATGCCGTAGTCGCTGGAGTATGTTTGCAAGATGAAAGTTCTACCACGAGTCTTGCTTTTACTTCCTCGAACGCCACTGGTGCTCTGGTGTCCACTCCCACTTACTGCCTTTGCGCAGCAGGTCATTCAGGGGTTTGACGATTCTGGAAAAGTCTGATACAAGCCGGCGGTACCACGACGCTACTCCTAGATATTGCCGGAGCTCCTTGACGATCGAGGGCGGTTGCAGCTCAGCGATGGCGGCTACTTTTTCTGGATCTGTTCCTATTCCTTCGCTGGTCACTCGATGTCCGAGGTACGGCAGTTCCTTCTTAAAGAATTGGCATTTTTCTGGATTCAGCCTCAGGTTCGCTTCCTTTAGACTCCGAAACACTTCTCTGAGGTTTCTCTTGTGTTCCTCTAGCGTGCGACCGATCACTATAATGGCATCCTGGTATGCGAATGCGTGAGTTTACATCTCCGTGCCAATTACTTGGTCCAACACTCGTGTGAACGTTGCCGACGCCGAGTACTGTGAACGCCGTTTATTTCTTGGACGTTGATGCACTATGGTCAGTACAAACAAGTGACCCTACGATACCAAGCAATGCTTGTTACGGGCGGAGCCCTTCACCGTTTTGGGCGAGTAAACAAAATCGCGGACAAAGAAAAATGTACAATAGACAATTAAAACAAGGAAGAACGCTATAGTCGAGTACCTCGACTATCAGATACCCATTACTCAGCTAATGGACCAAAGGGAAATTTAGATATGCAAACAGCAAAGCGAGATTGAAATGCGCCACCTACCGGCGGTAGACAGATTTAAGCGTTATGGGCGTTAGAGTGGGCGTGTCATTTTTTTTTGGACCAATCGATAGGTATTGACGAGACCAATACATTTCAGTTAAAATTTTTAATCTAGCATGAAAATTGTGGGTGCCACAGGCTTGGGCGGTTTGTGGACGTTTGAGTGGGTGTGGCAAACTTTTTTTTTGGATTAATCGATAAGTATTGAAAAAACCAATAAATTTCAGTTAAAATTTATTATCTAGCATGAAAATTGTTGGCGCCACAGGCTTGTGCGGTTTGTGGGCGTTAGAGTGGGCGTGGCAAACTTTTTTTGAGTCAAGCGATAGGTATTGACGAGAACAATACATTTCAGTTAAAATTTTTATTCTAGCATCAAAACTGTAGGTGCCACAGTTTTGGGCGGTTTGTGGGCGTTACAGTGGGCGTGGCACTCTGCTGAAACAAACTTGCGCTGCGCAGGAATCTGCATGCCTAATCCCAGTATTGAAGCTTGTATAGTTTCCGAGATCTCAGCGTTCATACGGACAGACGTCTGTCCAGACGGACATGGCTAGATCGACTCGGCTAGTGATCCTGATCATGAAAATATATAATTTATTGGGTCGGAAACGCTTCCTTCTGCCTGTGACATACTTTCCGACGAATCTAGTATACCCTTGTACTCTTCGAGTAACGGGTATAATTACAGGTCAAAAACAGGTAAAACTAATTAGTTACTAGGGAGGATAGTATTATTGATTAAAAGATAGGAAGTGAGTCGGTAGTATACTCTAAATGGTTCATCCATTGTATAATTAGAGATACAGTGATTTAATACTAAAGGAATATAGTTTCTAGTAAATCTATTTGGCACATTAAAATGCAGGCGACCCAGTAACTCGGGACTCTCTACATGGTAGTTTTAGGCTTGTATCCCAGTTAAGTCTCCGTAAGGCAAATATTAAGAAGTTTTTTTGCACATACTCAATCCGGTCTATATGCACCCCATGTTGGGAACTCCAAACAGGAGCGCAGTACTCAAGAATTGGTCGGACTAATAAAATAAACAAGGTCTTTGTGACATAGGGATCATAAAATTCCTTCGACCACCTTTTTATAAATGCAAGCACACCCCTGGCTTTATTTACCATAGTAGTAATGTTATCAGAAAATTTAAGTTTAGGATCCATATAGACTCCAAGCTCGTCAGCATGCATAATCCTATCTAACGCACAACCACTCAAAGTTGAGTAGTGGGGGCTGACACGAATAAAGGTCATTAGTTTACACTTAGAACCATTTAAATTCAATTCATTATCCTCTCATTATCCTCATTATCCTATTGAAAAGATAAACTTTGTGCGCGGTCATTATATTGCAGGCACAACTTAACGTCATCTGCGTGCATAAGTACACGTGACTTCGTTAAAACTAATTGAAGATCATTTATAAATAGTGTAAACATGAGAGGTCCAAGATGACTTCCTTGTGGTACACCGGACGTAACTCGGATTAGGGATGAAAAAGAGTTTTAAAAAATGACCCTTTGAGTCCTGGCATTCAAACACCGTAAGATCCGCCTAAGAAAATCACATGGAAACCCTAAAAGGTCCAGTTTCCGGACTAGAATCGGGTGATTTACAAAATCAAACGCCTTACTAAAATCAGTGTAGACCACATCAGTCTGACGATTCTTTCTAAAACCACTAATAACAAATGAAGTAAACTCCAAAAGGTTGGTTGTCGTTGACCTATGTTTTATAAATCTGTGTTGACAAGAGGAAATAAGGGACCTACAACTGCGTTGTAAATGGGGCGTAATAATGTTCTCAAAGAGCTTCGTTATAGCTGATAGCTTTGAAATACCTCTGTAATTACATGCGTTTAATTTACTCCATTTTTTATGAAGCGGGATAACAAACGACTCCTTCCATCTGTTTGGGAAATCGGATGTTTCTAATGACAAAGTAAAAAGTTTGTGCAATGGTCTACACAAAGTCTCAGCGCAATACCTAAGCACACATCCAGGGACTCCGTCAGGACCCGGAGAATAGACTGGTTTGACCCTTTGCAAATCTAAAAGAAGTGAGCTTTTACTTATAACAGGACAAAAAATAAAGTTTGATTTGGGAATTTCAAATGGGTAAGACTGATCTGGAGGACTTGATGTTGAATAGGTGGTTTGAAAAAACTGTGCAAAAAGATCGGCTATGGCCTGATCAGTGTTAGCAGCCGAATTTTCAAATTTAGGTGATGATGGGTAACTTGAAGATTTATGCTTTGTGCTAACAAAATTATAAAGCTGTTTTGGATCCAGTGTAAACTGGGTCTTGCAACGACCTAAATAGTTTTTATAACACTGGGCATTAAGCACGGTAAAATCAGACCGAGCACTTAAGTATCGGGAAAAGGCGGCTTGTGAACCGGAAGCTCTAAACCTTTTGTAGGTTCTAGACTTTACATTTTGAAGTCGTGTCAGCTCTTTGTTAAACCACGGAGGTTGGTTTAAAATTTTATGATAATACGTTGAAACGCATGTATCAAAAACTTCGTTTAATGCATTATAATATATATTAATATTATTTTATGGGACCAATCCGAGCAAGCTATAAGGCTATTAATGAGTGCAAAGTTCGCTCTACGAAAGCAGGGGATGCGTTTAGCTGACTTTTCAGATAGTTAATACACTTTTGTACCCGTGTCAATAGTCAGCTCTAGCGTTGGGTGATATGGGTTTTCTAGTAAAGTAATTGCAGAGGTTCTAGCTATGCAGACACAATCTGGACTGGAAACAAAGCATAGATCCAGTAATCGTCCTAATAAATTGAAAACAAACCATCAAGAAAACCATGGTGCGTTGAAAATAACAATTAATTTGAGGTTTCGACGGTGGACCATGTCGCCCTAGGTATGTTAAAGTCACCTAAAACTTTTAACTGATCCCTATCTGATAGTTTACTTGAAATAAACTGGGTGGCGGACAGATGATTCGCATATATTGGGAATTCAGATGACGACGGAATATATGAACATGTTATGTATAAAGAAATACCCGGAAGGGATAGTTTTATACACAAAATTCAATGTCTTTTACTTCGTCAGACGTTATTACTTCAAATTCAATTCTGAGTCAACTGCAGTTAAAACTTCTGCTCCCCGTCGGGACGGACGATCAATCCTGTAAGTTGTGTACTTACTTGGAAAAACTTCGGAACTTAGAATTTACGGTTTTAACCAGGTTTCCGTAAAAACAATAGCATGGGAGGACAAGTAAAAACTATCAGTATACAATTTGGTCAACTTACTTTTTAAACCTCTTGTATTCTGATAGGAAAGCTGAAGAAAAGAATCTAGTTTTTTGAGATAGATGAGGATGTAGATGTGGATGGCTCTTTAAAGGGATTTCCAACTTCCTTTGAACGAATTTTCTTTTTTTTAGCTTCGTACTCTTTAACAAAAATGCCAATAGACAAAAATTGGCTGAGCACATAGTTGCAAAATGAGCACAGGGAACACCGATCTTAAATGATGACTTCTAGCATATGGAAAATTAAATCGTTCAACCTAAAGATCATCAATCGAACTTTGTTACGGATATAGGCCGTAATGTCCAGGGATAAAAGGTCAGGATTCAGCCGAGAAACAAAAATTTGTTTTCGCTGCGGTACACACGCATGTGACAGGTTTTGGTACTACGGCATTTACAACAACAGATTTTTCGGGCGTCTCATGCGACAAAATCTCGCGTCCCTTGCATTCGGAAACCGAATCTTTTTAGCTTTCAATCAGTACCATTTGTGCGGCGGCTGAGATCGACTGCTGCAGACCCCGGATCGCCAGAGAGAGTTACACTAGCGGCTACCGTGTGTTGTCTATCGACCGCGATCTTTTTACGCTTAGGAGAATCGGGCTCAGATAGCAGACGGCTAGTGAGCTGCGACTGAAGCGTCACAAGCAGATCCGTATTTCTACGGCTGTTCCGGATTTATTCCGTAACAGTTCTTTTTGTAAGCCGCCTTAGTGCCTGGGTTTCATAAGCAATGCATTCATCACAATAGTAGCGCAAGCCACTTCTCATGTCGATTGCATCGCGTACCAGGCCCAATGCATTTTGCATGAAAAATATTCTCTTACGAATGGCATGGAATGCTCTGTTGTCCAGCCGAAATTAACGACTTTCATGTCTTTAAATTGCAGACAGCCATTAGCGATATTCCGAACCACAGTGCCAAGAGAATAAAGCTACGCGTGTAAAAGAGAGTTAGAGAGCGGGAGAGAATGAGCGGGAGTGAGTAAGCTGGGGGAGCGTAAGTTTTTGATCTTCCAAAAACAAAGTTATATGTGGGAGTGCGGGAGAGCGGGTAACTACCGTTTAAAAAATTGGCGTGGAAGCGTTCTAGGAACTCTGCCCGTTTTCTCCATTGCTTGTTGTTCCCTTAAGCAATTCCGGCATCGCTCGGGGGATCATATCTAAGTCCAAGCCGTACGTGTTGGCGGACCATTTTACCTGCTCCAGGAATTCAAAAAATTTTTTCGCCCCGTCGAACCTGAACGATTATTCGCGGACCTGTTTAGCGACCTCCGCATAGTCCGACTGGCTTGGTCTCGGGGTCAGCGCTGCTGTTTTCCTACCTTGGCTTGACTCTCTACTGTGGGCCTTTTTTTTGCTTGTTGTCAATGCTCAGGCTTGCCACTAGGTTGTCCCCTTCCGCGTTCGTTAACGTAATGCTTGGGCCGGCTCTGTCGTGGCATGTTGCTTCCAGCTCGGCCCAGATGTCGACGAGTTGTGGGTCGTTCTCCGTTTCTGAGTAGTATTCCGACAGTGCCTTCTTCATGTCGTCTAGCCTGCCTTCCAGGGCGACATTAAGCTTCTGTGCGACATGGGCAAAGTCCTCCTTCTTAAGGCGGTAAGTCCACTTGTTTCCCATTTTTATTGTGCTGTTCTCACTGTTGGGACAATCACTTTGGGCGCCAGAAACAACGAACTGATTTTGTTGTCTGCTCGCTACGAGATTCGTGCTGCTAGCTCAGAAGATTGTGTGTTCGTCCCACCAAATTTATATAACGTGACTGCCCCGTAGATCAGTGAGAAAACACAGGGTTCGAATGGTAACAGTGGGATTTATTCTCGTGGTATTAGTACAGCGGGTGTGTGTTTGGGCTGGCCTCGGTATCTCCTTGCTCTGGTTCCACCGGCTGCTAGTGCTCCTCGTTCTGGCTTGTCGACGCGTTGACTCGACGTCCGCAGGCTCTTGTGTCTCGGGATGCATCCGCTCGCTTTACGACGCGCTGCCTCGGGGTCGCTTGTCGCGCTTTGGACTCACAGAGAGTTCGGCCTTGTGGGCTTAGGCTTAGGTTGAATAAGACTTGCTCTCCAGGCCAACGCCTTTCGAGGCAATACCTGTCCCTTGGTCTGTCCCGGACGGTCCCGCTAGGTTCTTGCTCAGATCGCGCTGACAGTCAAGGTTATCGCCAGGAAGCTGCCTAAAAACATATGTCCCTTAGTTTTCTGATCGAGGTTGGATGAACATAGTTTCTGAAAACCACGTTCTTTTTCTGCCAAACCTCTCTAGTCGGCCAAACGTATGGTCCCGCCCCATCCAGACTGGTAACGTAACCTCAAGTCAGCTCATAAGCCTCGTGAGAAATAAAATCATCAGATGCCAGCCACCGAAAGGGAAATTATTTCAACACTATATTTGCCTCCAGGCCTCACTGATTCCCCGCGTTTTTACAAAAGGTGGTGGCACCTTATAAAACTTTATATCACAGTACCCTACTCGCATTTTCTTTACTATACTTTGGCTATAGCCAAATCAGCGGAGCACCCCCCGCAACAACAATCTAAAATCTATAAAATATTTATAATAAAAGCTAAATAACTCGGCAAATCTCATCTCCTAAGAAGATTCAATAGATCATTTTTTTGTGGTGTTTTGACGGCTTAATTTTTGCCTAGGCAGCCCATCACTTATTTTAAAGGCCTCGCTGCGTTGCATATGTACCAGCGCGCAAAGTAATATTTTAAAAATTAACATATTATTAAAGTTCATTCAAATTATTATTTATGTAATTTTCTTTATTTACTGGTTCCGACTTATATACTACCTGCAAAAGAAAGAAGACTTTTAAGAAAGTTTCAGTCCGATAGTTTTAAAACTGAGAGACTAGTTCGCTTAGAAACGGACGGACAGACGGCCGGACCCGACTTGCCTAGTGATGCTGATCAAGAATATATATACTTTATGGGTTCGGAAACGCCTCCTTCACTGCGTCGCAAACTTCTGACTGAAATCGTAAGACCGTCTGCAAAACACCAAAGACATACATAAGATATCGTTGTCCGATCAGGCTGGTTTCGACTTATATACTACCTCCTACCTATACAGATACTACCTATACAGATTTTAAAGGAAACATTTTGAAAAGACGTAAGGAACTTTTACATCGAGGAATCGAAAAAACTACTAAATGGTTTAGAGAAAAAAGTTTTTTTCCCTGATTACGAAAAATTAATTCAAAATATAATAAATGAAATTTGTAACATTGCTTAAACAGAACGCAGAAATACCAAACTGACATTTGAACTTACTCCTGAATTCAAAATCATGGATTTTTATATGGTAAGTAAACAACAATTTTTATCCTGTATCGACGTATACTCAAAATTTGCTACTCTAGTAGAAGTCACAGGTAGAGATTGGTTAAAAGCCAAAAGAGCTCTTATGGAAGTATTCAATGAAATGGGAAAACCACAGGAAATCAAAGCAGATAAAGACTTAGCAATTATGTGCGTAGCCTTACACAATTGGTTAAATTCGGATGGAGTACAAATTGAAATAACAACAAGTAAAAACGGTATTTCGGACATAGAAATGTTTCATAAAACAGTAAATGGAAATTTAAGAATTCTATAAAGCGAATCAGACGTTAGAAACAAAACATAATGCTACAAGTCTAATTCCAGCTGACATATTTATGTAGGCAGAAACTCCTGATTATGACACACAAGAAAAGAAAATAAATAGAATTGAAAAATTAAAGAAAAACCTAAGAATTGTGAAGTAGGTCCAAAATACAAACAAGCACCTTTAGTGAAATCTAAGACCACAAATCCATTTAAAAAGACAGGCCCCTTGATGAAAATAGATGAAAAACATTTTGAAGAAACGAATAGAGGGAGAAATATTGTTCACTGTAAATCAAAGTTCAAAGAGAAGAAGAAAATTAATATAAATAATTATGATAATAATTAAATGCAAACAGAAGGAAATGAACGGACTCAGGAAAACTCGATAAAAGCAATAGTTTTCTCTATATTAATAGCAACTGTTACTCGGCTGAGGAACTTGTGAGATGGTTCCAAAGACGCCTAGCTGGGGCAACTGAGCGGGTCGCAGGTTGCGGATAGCGGACGACCTCTCTCGAGGCCGACTTTGAATAAGCTGGTGGGGGAAGTCAAACACGGAATTGTGGACAGAAACACCAGTAAATAAAAAGTCCCGGACAGCCAGCGGATATCCTGCAAAGAAGCAATACCGACGATGCGAATTGTTCAGCCGTATCTAAATAGTTGCTTTACACAAACCCACTCCCAACAAAACAACTACCCATCTCCCCTCCCAAAACAACATCGCAATGCGGGCCGAACTACGATGTAATACGTACCATGCCAAGAGTCAGCCTGGCCAGCCAGGCTGGGGGCCCGAATCAAAAACTAGCCCAGTCTCAAACGGTGTGCTCAGGGACATGGCGACCCCCTGTTCTAACTACCGCCTTACCCGGGCATCGCGGATCTCTGCCCGGGCGGACCTTTCCCCTTCTCCGCAACTCGTGGGGCCTATTATGGAATCAATAAAAGTTATAGAAAAACAAAAGACAAGACGGGAACTCTCAAAAAACCCACGGATAAGCTGAGCACTGGTTCCAACAACCGCACCAGCACGGTCCCGAAAGGGCCGCATTCCAAACTAGGAATGACGGGTGGCAAAAAGCCAGCCGTGCACGCCGCCACGGGCAGCGTTAGGCACTGCCAAGGCGCTCGGGCCACCCGCTGGCGCCAATAAATACACTTACACAGAAAGGTGGACTGCCGCCCAGACTCTGCGCTCTCATACCAGGAGCAATTTTGCCACACCTTCGCCCAAATGGTTAAAAAGGTGGAATGGGCAAAGAAGGTGCTTCGAAATTACTGCCAGGATAAGCCCACCCAAGATGGGGTGGGGCGAAAAGGCAGCGATCCCTCGATCTACCCGGACCATCGGCGAAGAGATCCAAGATCCAGTCATCAGTCTCTTTCGCCGAGATCACCAAAAACCGAGTATTACTCGGCCTCATAGACAGTGGGAATTCGGAGGGCAGGATTCCCAGGAATAAGTGGAAGGCAGTGGAGTCCGAGAAGTGCGAGAGAAGCCAGGTACATCGCCCTGCTGTATTGACGCGGGCTGGTATCAAGGCAGCGTCAAGGTGGTGGCCTGCGATGGTCAACGGTCGGCTGACTTGTACAAAGAGGCGACGAGCAAGCTCGGTGAGGCTAACGAACGGGCGAACATTGTCGCACTAGATTGGTGTGATGTCCCCTGTAGGCCTCGAGCTCGGATTTGACTCCCAGCAGCGATCAAGGCGCTGGAGGACATCCTCTTCCTGTTGCAAGAATGCAACCCGCACCTCCTCTCAAAGGACTGGAAAGTCGTCAAGGTGGAGGAGCATGTCAACCAGGCGGTGTTGTTCCTAAACTAGGAGTCAGTTGCTCCAATCGAGACTGCTCGAGGAGTACTGAACTTCGGGCTTATTGCGATCCACATCAAGGTGTACAAGGGCGACTGCAACGCCGCTAGCAGCTCTGCCGGCAACCCAGCCGAGCAGGTACTTGCTGAGGAGTTATTCGTCGCTGAGCAGAGAGAGGAGAGCGCTCGGACCGGCTATCGAGGACGAGGACCTTAGCGACACAGAGGAAGCCGACATATTTACAAATATATACAAAATTCCACAACTCAACCCACGCATTCTAATCTCTCTTTTAGCGATCACGCCTCATAGACAGTGGGAATTCGGAGGGCAGGATTCCCAGGAATAAGTGGAAGGCAGTGGAGTCCCAGCTTTCCCTTATATGCCTACGCATGATGCGAGAGAAGCCAAGTACATCGCCCTGCTGTATGGACGCGGGCTGGTATCAGGGCAGCGTCAAGGTGGTGGCCTGCGATGGTCAACGGTCAGCTGACTTATACAAGTAGGCGAAGAGCAAGCTCGGTGAGGCTTACGAAGGGGCGAACATTGTCGCACTAGATTGGTGTGATGTCCCCTGTAGGCCTCGAGCTCGGATTTGGCTCCCAGCAGCGATCAAGGCGCTGGAGGACATCCTCTTCATGTTGCATGAATGCAACCCGCACCTCCCCACGAAGGACTGGAAATCGTCAAGGTGGAGGAGCATGTCAACCAGGCGGTGTTGGTCCTAAACAAGGAGTCAGTTGCTCCAATCGAGACTGCTCGAGGAGTGCTGAACTTCGGGCTTAGTGCGATCCACATCAAGGTGTACAAGGGCGACTCCAACGCCGCTAGCAGCTTCGCCAGCAACCCAGCCGAGCAGGTACTTGCTGAGGAGTTGGAGGCACCTGGTGGGCCGGAAGACGGCTACTCTACTGATTCGTCGCTGAGCAAAGAGATGCGAGCGCTCGGACCGGTTATCGAGGACGTGGACCTCAGCGACACAGAGGAGGCCCGCGTCACTGTGGTGGAAGTTGCAGCTGTAGATGTCACTAACACTTCTACACTCAGGGAAAAAACCGTTCTAAGCGTTCTCGATTTTAGTATTTTCGATCTCAAAAGTGAGCCAAGAACGACTCATACTAAAAATACTAAAATCGTTATCGAAGTCTTCTCGGTTTGAGAACGGGCCTTTGAGAATGGTCGATCTTGATTTCGGTATGAATCGTTCTCGGTTTCAACATCGAATCGATCTCGATTTCGAGAATAACCGTTCTCGGTTTCAACATCGAATAGATCTCGATTTCAAGAATAACCGTTCTCGGTTTCAACATCGAATAGATCTCGATTTCGAGAATAACCGTTCTCTTTTTCATCATCGCATTGATCTTGATTTCGGTATGAATCGTTCTCAGTTTCAGCATCGCATCGATCTCGATTTCGGTATGAATTGTTCTCAGTTTCAGCATCGCATCGATCTCGATTTCGGTATGAATCGTTCTCAGTTTCAGCATCGCATCGATCTCGATTTCGGTATGAATCGTTCTCAGTTTCAGCATCGCATCGATCTCGATTTCGAGAAAAACCGTTCTCGGTCTCAGCATCGCATCGATCTCGATTTCGAGAATAACCGTTCTCGGTTTCAACGTCGAATAGATCTCGATTTCGAGAATAACCGTTCTCGGTTTCAACATCGAATAGATCTCGATTTCGAGAATAACCGTTCTCGGTTTCATCATCGCATCGATCTCGATTTCGAGAACATCGCATCGATCTCTTTTCCAGAACCCATTCTCAATAAAAATGCAAATTTGTGTATATTTATATATATTTCAGCCTTACGGCTTTAATGTCATTATTAAGGGTATATACATGGAGGGGGGGCGTTACAAAGTCTGTCAAATTAAAAATGTAGTTTCTTAATGGGCTTTTTACTTAAATGACAATTGAATTCTTCTTCAATTTTTCACAATAAACATAAACTTCACTTACATTTATTTTGTGAATTAGAAATTGCTTAATTTTAAATAACATAAAATTATTCTTATTTAAACCTAAATAATAATTAATTTTATAAGTAGTGCCCTTATATTCTATTGGTTATAAAATTTAAAGTTATTTACACTCCCATGGTTTTTATTTATTTCTAATTCAAGATTGTTATTCAAAATACTTTGCTCTTTCGATGTAAGTCTTAAATACGGCTCAATAGATTTGGCATGGTCCGTCAGAAACTTTGCAAACTTAATTTGACATTTAATGGATAAAGTATGGGGAGGATTAATTCTTGAATTTACATTTGAAAATAAATCTTGGAATCCTTGTGTTTCGCCTCAAACCTCATGCACCACAAATATCTTAGAGATCCATCCTTTTCAATTGCTGTCGCATAATGGACCAGTAAATCGTGTTTAGGCTTTAATTTGTCGAATAATTTAATGTAAATGTGTTATGTTTTTGCACTAAGCTTCGTAGCGTTCCTAATTCCTTTTTCTTATAATTTGACTTAAATAAGAACTCTATTATATAAAGTAAAGTCAATAACAATTTCCATTCTTCATTACCGTGTGGAACTCTATCTCCAATCATCAAGGTCAAGAAGTGGGTAAGACATTCTGTTTCGCTTGCAGACGTTTCTAAATTACATGTTTTTAGTCGATTCATTTCGATTTTTACAGACGAATTGCCAACTTCTGTTTCTCCGTACGGATATAGCGATTTTCTGCTATTTATTTCACTTAAAGTGATTATTCCTTTATTTATTAATGAAATAAGAATGTGGCAAATATCACATTTACATACGCCTTCGAAAATATCGTGCATAATGTCGAAACAAAAATTATTTATTTCTTTAAACGACAATAACTCGTTGAATGTGCAATTTTGCTTCAATCCACTTTCTCGAAAATTATTCAACTGTCAGTCTTCGTAATAAGGTTGTTCAGTTCGTAAACTTTCGACACTTTCGGAAGAATCTATTTCCGTTTCGGGTTTCGTTCTAGAACAAACGCGGCAATATCGCTTTGAATTAAATGATTGGACATAACATTGTTACATTGCTAACATTGGACATTGTTAACAGCTAAGTTGTCGCCAACAATTAATGACAATATAAACCACACTTTTTGCAAGCAGTTTTTAGTTCTTATTATTATTCCACTCTCAAGAACTTTAAATTCTTCAACTAAATGGTATAATGAATTTTCATTTCCACACTTTTTAAGCTTGTCTGTCGGCATGAAATATGTATTGAACTTTAGAAAGTAAATATCTTGGCATTAAAGGAAAATTTATGTAGCAGCCGCATATGGAGAATGTCTGGCCTTCTAATGCATTGTTAATTTGAAAGTCATCTAAGTATAAAACAAATGGCACAACAATGTCTGGATCAAATTGCTCTGCTTTAGATTTAAAGACTTCTCCAGATGCCAAATTTTTTACGTCATTACTTTTTAAATTTTTTTGTATGTTGCTTTTATGTTAGCTCCAAAATATATGGTAACTCGAAAATTCTTTTTACTGTAAAAGCCAAAGGCATTATAAAGACGTCATTTGACTTCGGACCCAAGGTGGGATTTCCTTTTAATACTATTTCTGTTATTTTATTATCAATGGAAATTTTTTTTGGCTGCCTATATAGATTTGAATCGGTTAATTTTTTTAAAAATGTGTGCCCTGTCTTACAACGTTCAAATGGATCTTTGCAAAAACCAAGAATCGGATTAATTCTATCCACTGTTTCCAGATTTACTTGCTTTTCAATAGCTGTAGACACAGAGCTAAGTAAAATTACAATATTGTTTTGAATTTGCAATACGTGTTTCCTCGGCATATAAGTTAGTTCATATAAACTTAAAGTAAATTCAAGCGATTTTTGTTTTAAATCGTCTATGATTGATTGTATGCTTTGGGCTTCAAAACTTTCTCAACGATTTGCTTGTACTTAGAGAATAACAATTCTTCACATGAATTTCTTCGATTTGGAGTTGATTGCGTATGTAATCTAATTAAGTGCCGCCGAAAACTCAGGAAATTTGTAAAAATTTGTGTGCAGCCATCCTGCTGACAAGGCAGCCTCAAGGATATTCTTGTTAACAGATGCTTAATCTTTAAATGGGATATTAGATTGTTGGGCGTTTTCGACAGCGATAGCAGATATAAATGTTGAAAAAATTAATTTTTATTCATGAATCGATTAAATTTTGTAAATTCGATGATCTTATGTCATAAGCGGTGTCTATTTCGAAAATGATCTTTTGAACTGCGTACCAAGCTTGCTCTGAGGCTTTCGGGTAGCTCAGCTAGTAAGACATGAAACACTTAAAACACAAATCTATGCTTTTTAGGAAGGAGTCACACTTTACCAGCGACTTGTCAAAGAAAACAAAGAAATCTAAGAACTCCAGCTCAGTATTGTTGATCCCTCTAAATACTTTTTCCTGACTATATTGTTGATACGAAGTTCATAGTCATTCAAGCTTGAAAGCCGTAGTACCATCGAAAGTTGAGCATCCGCTATTGTCGGTTTTTGGTTCCTTTTCCCGTTTTGATTCAAGATCCGAGATGTCGGCGGCAAGACGGCGTTAAGCAAAATAAGGGTCAAGTAATCCTGGGCATCTGTAAAAATAATAATTATGTAGTTATGACAACATTTTTTGCTTAAGCAGAAAACTTACCTTCGTTGGGGCGTTGTACATCAAGTAGTTGTCGCTTGCAGTCTTCGTTGTGGATGTGCCGTTTGAAATATATCAGAATTTTGTCATTAAAGCTGTTCCACCTATCGAACAGGAGATTTGTCTTTCCTCGGTAAACGAAATCAAAGTCAATCTCGATCTATGGAAAAATATACAATACATAAATCACTCTTATAATTTTAAAAAGAGAAACAGTAAAGCAACAATACAAACGAATGCAAGGGGACAATCACCACTAAGGACCTTACTACACAGACAATCAAATAAACGTATGTATGTAATATTACCAAAAAAGAAACTTTGGAAGGACTTAATTTTGGCCAGTCCTGCATGAATTCTAAATTGCTTAGCGACTTTACATCTTCTTGGCGAATTTTACATGTTTTTTCCCAGAGTCTACAGACTTCGCTCCTATCCGATGAGTCTCTCTTTAAATGCAATTTTAATGACAGTGATAGTCCCTTGTCGTCGTCTTCAAAATCGTGTGGAATATTTTCATCATCTTTGCTAGATAAAACTTTGCGACGTCTGTTCTTATACTTAGAATATAATTATACCCGTTACTCGTAGAGTAAAAGGGTATACTAGATTCGTCGGAAAGTATGTAACAGGCAGAAGGAAGCGTTTCCGACCCCATAAAGTATATATATTCTTGATCAGGATCACTAGCCGAGTCGATCTAGCCATGTCCGTCTGTCCGTCTGTCCGTCTGTCCGTCTGTCCGTCTGACCGTCTGTCCGTCTGTCCGTCTGTCTGTCCGGATGAACGCTGAGATCTCGGAAACTATGAGAGCTAGGCTATTAAAATTTGGCGTACAGATTCCTGAGCTTCTTACGCAGCGCAAGTTTGTTTCAGTAGACTTCCACGCCCACTCTAACGCCCACAAACCGCCCAAAACTGTAACTCCTACAGTTTTGATGCTAGACAAAAAATATATTGTATGTATAATATATGTATTGTTCTCATCAATACCTATCGATTGACCTAAAAAAAAGTTTGCCACGCCCACTTAAACGCCCACAAACCGCGAAAACCTGTGACGCCCACAATTTGCATGCTAGATAAAAAATTTTAACTGAAATGTATTGGTGTCGTCAATACCTATCGATCCCTCTATCCCTCGTCAACAGCCACAGAACAGAGATTGATTTTAGTTCGGAATACTAAAATCGCATCACTTCCGTCATGAAACCGAGAAGAAAAATGTGAGAAGACACAATACTAAAACCGGGAGGTAGCAGTTGTAAATGTAACTAAGACTTTTACAAATAAACTTGCACCACATTAAAGCAGCGCTGCACTTCTACTTCGCCTGACCGAAGGCGGAGTCGACCTAGTCCTGGTACAGGAACCTTGGGTAGTAGGGGGCAAGGTTGCTGGACTAGGATCAAAGGAAAACAAGCTTATGCTTGACCCCAAGGAAGGTACAATTTGAACCTGCATATAAGCCAGAAGGCATCTTAGTATCGCCAATACTATTCACTAGCTGACCCCTCTAAAAGCGAGCGAGTGGGTTGAGATCGCTTTCTGATTTCCCTAATTGATTATTTCCACTTGTATTGGAATTTTGAGCGCTTAACTGATTATTAAAATTCAACTTCGAGTTCTGTCCACTCAATTGAGAATTGCCATTCAAATTGGATTTCTCTCCATTGCTGGTGGGCGGATCTACCTTTTCTATTGGTTTCCAATAACAGGTTTTGGAACCCTGCGGTTATAACTTGAGTCATCAATTCGGTTTGTCGTATGGTTGCCTCTGCCATAGAATTGGCAATCTTGCCGAATTTAAGAATTTCGAATTAAATTTAATAAAAATCGGACGACTCCAATATATAGCTTTCAAAGAAACGGTCCAAGGAACTTGTGAGATTGTTCCGAGGACGCCTAGCTGGAGGCGACCAAGCGGGTCGCAGGTTGCGGATAGCGAACGGCCTATAAGGCCAGCTGTGAATAGCAGTAGGCTAGGTCAAACGGATTCCGTCAGACCGAAACCTCTGTAATAAACAGCCCCGGACAGCCAGCGGGTATCTGTCGCTGTTTAGCGGCAGTACCGTCGATGCGAATTGTTCAGCCGCATTTAAATAGTTGCTCTACACAACCCCTTTTTCCCCAAACGCACAACCTACCTCCTTCCTATCCCACACAACATCTCACCCCGGGCCGGACTAAGGTGTAAATCGGACCGTGCCGAGAGTCAGCCTGGCTGAGAGCCCGGGTTATAAACTAGCTCAGTCTCTAACGGTGGGCTCAGGGAGATGGCGGCCCCCTGCTCTATTTATCGCCTTACCCGGGCATCGCGGATCTCTGCCCGGGTGGACCTTCCCTTTCTCCGCAACTCGTGGGAATCAAATATGAATGCCAACAAAATTAAAATAAAAACACAATGGAGCCGGGCACTCCTAAGAAACCCGAGACGGAGAAGAAGGTGGGTGCGACAGGATCTGCGAGCGTTGGCTCCGCCTGTGCTGGCACCAGCTCGGGGGCTATCCCAAAAGGGCCCCACCCCAAACTGGAGGTGATAGGTGGAAGACAGTCGGCCGCCAGCACCTCTGCAAAGTGCGCGCCGGCGCCAAAAGCTGCAGGAGGTATGACTAAGACGGTCGCTCCAACCACCGAGCAAAATAAATTCACCTATGCGGAGAAGCGGACTGCCGCGCAGACACTCCGCTCACATAACAGGAGCAAGATTGCCAACCCCTCAGCCGAATGGCTGAAGAAGGTGGAATGGGCGAAGACGGTGCTCCCCAACTACGGGCAAGAGAAGCCTAATGCTGTAAGTGCACAGCAAAAGAGACAACGATCTCTAGAGTTGCCTGGACCTGCGGCAAAGAGATCTAGGGTCCAACAGAACCTGTCATTTGCGCAGATAGCGCGGGACAAGGTTCTGATTGGACTGGTTGACAAGGGAAACCCCGGAGGCCGGATCCCAAGAAACCAGTGGAAGGCGGTCGAGGAGCAGCTAGCGGTCATCTGCATGGCTTTGCTCCGGGACTTCCCCCAACCGACGCCATGTTGCAAGGACGCAGGCTGGTTCCAGGGCAGCGTCAAGGTGGTGTCTTGCGACAATCAGAGATCAGCTGACCTCTACAAGAAGGCGACGGAGAAGCTCGGAGAGGTGTATCCTGGGGCGAAAATCGTTGCACTAGATTGGTGCGACGTCCCCAGCAGACCACGAGCGAGGATATGGCTGCCGTCGTCTATCAAAGCACCGGAGGACATCCTCTTTATGCTGCAAAGATGCAACCCCAATTTGCCCACGCACGACTGGAAAGTCGTAAAGGTGAAACCTCACGAGGGGCCAATCAGCCAGGCCATCGTGGTACTGAATAAGGAGTCAGTATCCCCAATAGAGGCCGCTCACGGGGAGCTGAACTTCGGATTCAGTGCCATCCGCATCAAAGTCTATAAGGGAGACTCTAACTCGAAGGAGGACCCGACCAGCAACCCAGCCGAGCAGGTCTTTCCCGAGGAGATAGAGGCTCCTGGAGATGATGAACCGGAAGATGGCTACTCAACCGACGCGTCGCTAAGCAGAGGGATGCAGGCGATGAATCCGGCGGACGAAGACGACGGCGACCTCAGCGGCAGCGATGAAGCGGACATCACAGTGGTGGAGGGGAACTCGGCAAATGTCGCTAAGACCACTGCAAGTGAACCTCCATCACAGTAAAGCAGCGTCGGCTGCCCTCCTGCTCCACCTGGCTGACGGCGGCATATTTCTGCTTCATAATTACAGCAACGGAGACAACACCGTAGCAAGTCTGGAGCTTCCAGCGGCTACAATCAGGGTGGCTTCAGCTTACATGGCCTTCGAGAAGGAAGACCCCCCAGACGAGCTGGTCCGGACACTGGTCAAAGATAGCGAGGCGCTCAAAATAGGACTGGTAATCGGCTGCGACGCAAACGCTCACCACACTCAGTGGGGAAGCCCAACAAGCAACAACAGGGGTGAGTCTCTTTTTAACTTCATCCTTGGCTCAAATCTATTTATATCAGATGAAGTTGCCATCAACTGGCTAAAGACAATTTTCCGTACCATTTTTAGGATAGGAACGTTGCCATCAACATGGAGGGAAACAAAGGTAGTCTTTATACCCAAAGCGGGCAAAGCCTCGCACACGATGACGAAAGATTTTAGGCCCATAAGTCTGACATCCTTTCTCCTTAAGAGCTTTGAGCGACTGACTGGACTGCACATCTGGTCAGTCATGGACTCGAAATAGTTATCAGCAGCGCAGCATGCATATTCAAAAAGCAATTCCACCGAATCAGCTCTACACGCGGTAGTCAGCCAAATCGAAAAGTCACTCAATCACAAGGAATACGCACTTGCTGCATTTCTGGACATAGAGGGCGCTTTCAACAATGTTATCCCTACAGCCATAACCCAATCCCTCACCGACCTCGGTGTTGAGATCCAAGGCGTGGAGTTAATCCTTAAATTGCTGATGAGCAGAATGGTAACTTCCACCCTAGGAATCTCAACACAAACAAGGTTCGTGAACAGGGGAACCCCTCAGGGTGGTGTACTCTCCCCCCTGCTATGGAACATCGCAGTAAATAAGCTGTTGTGCTACATGGAAGGGGGTGGATGCAAGGTTTTGGCATATGCGGACGATGTAGCCATTATTTTCTCAGGAAAATTTCCTCATGCGATCTAATGACCGCCAAACTTAAAATACTCTCTGACTGGACAACAGAAAGAGGTCTAGGGGTAAACCCCTCGAAAACGGAACTGGTGCTGTTTACAAACAGATACAAGATTCCTCAATAAACCCACCAATATTAAATAACTGCTCTCTCTCCTTCAGTGACAACGCCAGGTATTTGGGGTTAGTATTAGATAAGCGTCTGACATGGAGACTAAACAGCCAAGAGAGAACGAGGAAGGCAACAATTGCCCTCTACTCCTGCAAAAAGGCCATCGGAACGAAATGGGGCACGTCCCCAAAAATCGTCAACTGGATACACACAGCGATAGTTAAACCTATTCTGCTCTACGGAGTGTCAATATGGTGGCCCGCGCTAATGAAGCAGACAACCACAACAAACCTAAACAAGGTACAACGAATGGCATCCTTATGCATAAGCGGAGCCCTTCGCACCACCCCCAACGAGGCGCTAAATGCTATTCTGAACCTTCCAAGTCTGGACTTAGCCGGCATGGAACGAGCTAAGATAGCTGCGGTTCGGATGAGGGACTTAGGGCAGTGGAAACCCCAAATATACGGTCATGCCAGGATACTCCAGCAAGACACAATGATCCCACCCAGTACAGATCTATGCAAACCTATTGAATACATCCACACCCCCTTTGAAGCATTGCTCCCAACCAGAGAAGACTGGGAGCAAGGCCAGCCGGGCCTTACAGAGGCAGTCAATTTCTACACTGACGGCTCAAAATTAAATAATCAAGTCGGAGGAGGTATATACTCCGAACAACTTAATATCAGGAAATCCTTCAGACTTCCGGATCACTGTAGCGTCTTCCAGGCGGAAGTATTTGCCATAATTGAAGCTTTGATGCTTCTGAACGATGCAAACTGTCAGAATAAACTGATTAACATCTATAGTGATAGTCAGGCGGCTAGCAGGTCGATTATCTCGACCAATACAAACTCCCACACCATATCAAACTGCCGCAAATCTCTGCACGAGATGGCTCTGCAGTTTAAAATTTACCTGATATGGGTCCCGGGTCACCGGAACATTACAGGCAATTGTATTGCAGATGAGCTGGCCAGGCATGGCACTACCGTTCCTCTCCTTCCGGACAAGAAGAACATTGGTATGCCGATGGCCACCTGCAAACTTAACATTAAAAACCAATATAAGAAACTTGCGAGCCTAGCATGGACACATGTTAAGCACTGTCGCATCTCTCGCCAGACATGGCCAATCATTGACGCGAAGAGAACTTCGGAACTATTAAGACTAAACCGTACCGAGTGCGGAATGGTAATACGAGTGTTAACAGGCCACTGGTTGGTTGGCACACACGCAAGCAGATTGGGCGCGCCCCGAAACGATTTCTGCAGAAGCTGCAGGGACGAGGAGGAAGAGGAAACGGTGGAACACCTGTTCTGTTCCTGCCCGGCCCTGAGCAGATCTAGACTGTAGCACTTAGTTAATCCCTTCATGAGCAGTCTATCTGAACTGGCGGACATAAGCCTAAAACGAATTTAAAATTCATTAAAGCAGCCGGATGGGAATTATGCTAAGCCAGCTGCAATAAAGGCAGCAGGTTTTTTTTTTTTTTTTTTTTTGTAAGAAAGGGGATACAGATCCACAAGGTACCACAATGGACCTTTTAAGGACTAAGTGTGTCAATGATTTGGCAGTCGCTCTAACCTAACCTAACCTAACGGTTAGAGAAATAATGATATAATTATTATATTCTTGCATATATTTTGATATTATTTGGAATTGTTTTTATTTTTGCTAAGTTTTACAGAAATTGTCTCCTATATTAACTTTCAAAGCTCTTAGCTTTGCTAAAATAACAGGGGTTTCAAAATGCCATAGCTAATAATAATGTGAACCTCTAGTCACCATTTAATATTTTTATACCATTGCAGAGGGTATAATGATTTCGTTCAGAGGTTTGCAACGCAGTGGAGGAGACGCTTCCGACCCCATAAAGTATATGTATTCTTGATCAGCATGATTAGACGAGTCGATCTAGCCATGTCCGTCTGTCCGTCTGTCAGTCCGTTTCTACGCAAACAAGTCCCTCAGTTTTAGGGCTATCGGGCTGAAACTTTCCTAAAAGTCTTCTTTCTTTTGCAGGTAGTATATATGTCGGACAACTATATCTTATAGCTCCCATAAGAATAATCGGGAAAATAAATTTAAGCAAATCATATCTTTGGTGTTTATACCCGTTACTCGTAGAGTAAAAGGGTATAGATTCGTCGGAGAGTATGTAACAGGCAGAAGGAAGCGTTTCCGAGCCCATAAAGTATATATATTCTTGATCAGGATCACTAGCCGAGTCGATCTAGCCATGTCCGTCTGTCCGTCCGTCCGTCTGTCCGTCTGTCCGTATGAACGCTGAGATCTCGGAAACTATACAAGCTACAATACTGCGATTAGGCATGCAGATTCCTGAGATTCCTGCGCAGCGCAAGTTTGTTTCAGCAGAGTGCCACACCCACTCTAACGCCCACAAACTGCCCAAAACTGTGACTTCTACAGTTTTGATGCTAGAATAAAAATTTTAACTGAAATGTATTGTTCTCGTCAATACCTATCGATTGACCCCAATAAAGTTTGTCACGCCCACAAACCGCACAAGCCTGTGGCGGCCACAATTTTCATAAAAAAAGAAAAAAAGATAAAGATAACAGATAAAAAATTTTAGCTAAAATGTATTGGTCTCGT
Organism: Drosophila suzukii; assembly: GCF_043229965.1. Classification (NCBI taxonomy): domain Eukaryota; kingdom Metazoa; phylum Arthropoda; class Insecta; order Diptera; family Drosophilidae; genus Drosophila; species Drosophila suzukii. Next base: position 52,810,041 of record NC_092082.1, on the reverse strand, counting down.
CAATAACTATCGATTGATCCAAAAAAAAGTTTGCCACACCCACTCAAACGCCCACAAACCGCCCAAGCCTGTGGCGCCCACAATTTTCATGCTAGATAAAAAAATTTTAACTAAAATATATTGGTCTCGTCAATACCTATCGATTGACCCAAAAAAAAGTTTGCCACCCCTACTCTAACGCCTTCGGCCAAAAAGCTAGTGGGATGCCTCTGAGGGCGCCGAGCTGAAGGCTACCGAACGGGTCGCAGGTTGCGGATAGCGAGCGCCCTGGTTCTCCAGGGTAGCTACGAATAAGCGTGGAAGTTGGACACGGCCCGGCTACCGCCAAGCCCCCAACACGAAGCGCAAATAAGTAGCCCCGGACAGTCAGCGGGTATCTGCGCCGTAGCAGTATCGACGTCGCGCTTGTGCTGCCGCCTCCGACAAATAGCTCACACATACCCCTTCCCACACTCTTTGTACCTACCTCTTCCCTACCCACACAACTCATCTCACCCCGGGCTGGACTAAGGTGTCATTCGAACCGTGCCGAGAGTCAATCTGGCTGGGAGCCCGAGTTATCAAAAAACTCAGTCTCAAACGGTGAGCTCAGGCAAGTGGCGACCGCCTGTTCTAAATCAGCCTTACCCGGGTACAGCGGATCTCTGCCCGGGTGGACCTGTCCCTTCCCCGCAGCTCGTGGGAATAAATATGGAGAACTTAACAAATAACAAAAATAAAAAAGATATGAACAACAAAAAAGAGTCCGACACTCTCAAAAAGTCGGAAGTCGTAACCAACGACGACAAGAAGAGCAAGATCACGGCTCCAAGGCCAGCGGACAACGCAGCCGGCTAGGCATAGCTCACCACAACAACAAGCACAAGCCTTCCACTAGCGTAGGTGTGGCTAACCAGCTCCTATAACCTGAGGGGATCGCCAAAGCCGGTCTCGTGGTGAGTACCAGGGCAAAGGAGTTCAAGAGGATTCCACCTAACCAGGCCGGACCTCTTGAACGCAAGAAAGCTTTTCGGATCCTCAAGCGGCTGGCCACCAACCCGATACGAGACGATCAAGCGTCAAAATTGGATTACCTAAAAATCCAAGAGGACATATCCCGGGCAAAGGCGGTAATCCCAGACTTTGACATCGCTTTGACCACCAGCAACAAGCGAGAAAAGTCGATGGAGACAGCTCAACCAGTGAGCAAGAAGGCCAGAGTAACCACCCGAGGCACATGGTCGAGATACTTTGCTGAAGTAGTAAAGGATCGGCAGATCATTGGTGTCATCGACCGAAGCGATGAAGGCGGTAGGATCCCAAGAAACCAATGGCGTTAGTGGCCTTAAAAGTGCTGGTCGAGAACCCAGGTCTGCCACCCGAATGCACAGATGCAGGGTGGTACCAGGGCAACGTTAAGTTGAGAGGTCGGCAGCACTTTACAAGGCTGACATTAATAAGGTCGACGAGGTCTACCACGGGGCCAAGCTGGCAGTTTGCGAGGCCGCAGAAGAGCGAGGGTGTGGCTGCCGTCGGAACCCTCGGAACCAGCGGCTATACTAAGCCTGCTGACCAGGTTCAACCCAAAACTTCCAACAGACGGTTGGAAGGTGGTCAAGGTGGAGAAAACCGAGCGCGTCACCATGAACGTGGTTATCCTCCTGAACCAGGCCTGCTTGGAACCCCTCGCAGCCCAACAACACCGGGTGAACTACGGGTTCGATAAGGTGCAGCTACGTATATACGACACCGATAAGTCAGCGGCAGACAACCTGGCTGCCTGTGCGTCGTACGAACCCGCGAGCGACGACAAACTAGATCATGAAGAGGCCACCCTCACCGGCTACGTGTCAACCGACTCGGAGCTGACTGAGAGCCTGAAGCAGCTGTGCACCCAGGACTAAACCCGACCAGGGCGCTCTGTTCTCCAGGACATAGCGGAGGAAGCGGAGGGTACCCAGCCCGACCCCAGTCCCAAAGATGGTGCAGTTTCTGCAAATTAACTTGCACCACAGCAAGGCAGCATCCGCTGCCCTCTTCACCCGCCTGGCAACAGGCAACATAGACGTAGTCCTCATTCAAGAGCCATGGATTGTTGGTAACAACATCTCTGGCTTATCAACCCCCCTATACAAGCTATTTTACACCAAGGATAAGGGTGACCAGAACCTGCATTCTTACAAAGACACACTTTAACACATTTCTTATTCCATAGTTTAGCGAAGGCGACCTCACCACGGTCAGACTGGAGCTAAACGAACACACTCATCACACCATAGCATCATTCTATCTGGCTCACGACTACGAAGGGCCACTACCAAACACCACTACACAACAACTCATACGCACTCACTCATCTAAGGAACTCATTCTGGGTGGGGACGCTAACTCACACCACACACAATGGGGAAGTACAAACACCAACGAAAGGGGTGAGTTACTCTACGACTATCTCCTTCAATCAAATCTATTCATCTGCAACAGAGGTAATGACCCAACTTTCATCACTAGAAATAGGAGGGAAGTACTAGACATTACTCTAATATCTGATCCCCTACTTAACCAGCTAGTAGCGTGGAAGGTGGGGACCGAACACTCATTCTCAGACCACCGATACATAGAATGTACAATAAGTCTAGACTGTCCTCCTGCCGAGAACATCACTAATCTAAGATTAACCAACTGAGGTTTCTACAAAAATCTCCTCAACAGGAACTTACACGCTCCTCCGACCCACATACGCAACCGTCAGGAACTAGATAACCTAGTTAACACTTTTACTGATATCTGCGGTGAGGCCATAAAAAGGGCTTGCACAAGAAGAACAGTCAAAACAAAGCACAAACCCCCTTGGTGGAACGCAACCCTGGCGAACCTTAAAAGAGAGTGTAGAACTTACTTCAATACAGCTAAATACAACAATAGCGTATCCTCCTGGAATTTATATCATATAAAACTAAGCCTATACAAAAAGGAAATTAGAATATCAAAACGAAGAGCTTGGGCTAACTTCTGCAGTAGCATAGAATCTACTCCGGAGGCATCCAGACTCAGAAGAATTTTAGCAAAATCTCCAGCAACCATTGGTTATCTAAAAACCAATGCTGACAGCTGGACGGAAATCAGTCAGGATACCCTTGAACTACTGTTAGACACCCACTTCCCTAAGAACACCCATGTAGTGGAGGACCTCCACATAGAGGAGAATTTAGACGACCAGACTATTGACAACATTTCAAGCCCTGGCCGCATTCAGTGGACTGTTAACTCTTTTAAGCCCTTCAAATCACCTGGCCCAGATGCGTTCTTCCCGGCCCAGCTACAACGGACACTATACATGTCCCTTCCCTGGCTGACAGCCATCTTCCACGGCTGCCTTGCTCTAAACCATATTCCAACAAGGTGGCTGGACGTTAAGGTAATTTTTATACCGAAAGCCGGCAAGCCCTCCCACACCAACCCAAAGGACTTCCGCCCGATTAGTCTCTCTTCCTTCTTGTTGAAGACCCTGGAAAGACTAATTGACACCCATATCAGACTAACCATCGACCATAGCCTACTCTCTGACGCACAGCATGCGTACCGCAAAGGTAGATCAACCGATACCGCCCTCCACTCTCTAGTGTACAGTATAGAGAGAGGCTTCCGCAATAAGGAATACTCTCTTGCAGCGTTTCTAGACATAGAAGGCGCCTTTAACAACGTCACCCCAACGGCGATTACTGGTGCTCTGACTGAACTGGGCATTGAGCGGCCCATAGTGGGACTCATACACACCATGCTAACCAGCAGAGTAGTGTACTCCACTATGGGATCGGCCCACTCGACCAGGAACGTCAGTAGAGGAACCCCACAAGGGGGCGTACTCTCACCTTTTCTATGGGTTGTAGTGGTCAACAAACTGCTACCACTTCTAGAAGAGGCGGGCACAAAAGTGGTAGCCTACGCGGATGACGTGGTTATCCTACTGCTGGGCAAATTCCCACAAAACCCTTTGCAATCTAATGGAGACAGCCCTATCCACCCTCTCCCGGTGGACGGCTGGCTGTGGACTGGGAGTTAACCCAGAAAAGACCGAACTAGTTCTCTTTACAAGGAAGTATAAGGTACCAATTCTAGTTCCCCCAAAACTACACCAAACGCGCCAAACCTTTAGCAACCAAGCAAAGTACCTAAGTGTCATCCTTGACAAAAAGCTCCTCTGGACAGATAACATCCTAGATCGCACACGCAAAGCGGCCATAGCCCTCCCCCATGATAGTTCACTGGCTATATACTGCAATAGTCAGGCCCATTCTCCTCTACGGAAACATCGTTTGTTGGCCTTCTCTAGATAAGAACTGCAACCTCCGGATCCTTCACAAGATCCAAAGAAGCGCAGAGCTCTGCATCAGTGGGGTGCTTCGCACTACCGCCACTGAGGCACTAAACACAATTCTCGATCTCCAACCCCTGGACCTACTTGCCAAAAGCTGGGCATCTGCAACAGCGCTGAGGCTCCGTGAAGCAGCGGCATGGACAACGGGCCCCACTGGTCACTCCAATATCCTATCAAAACATTCACCCCTATCACGTAATACAGACTACGTCCCACCCATAGTCAACTTCGAAAGAAGATACAAGATCTATATACCCACCCGTACGGACTGGGACAACCTCCCACATCAATTCGTAAACGCCGTCAACATATACACGGACGGCTCCAAGCTTAACTCCCAATCAGGTGGGGGAGTCTTTTCCCCCGAACTAGACATAAAAGTCTCATTCCGCCTACCAGTACTGTAGTAGTACTGTAGTACTGTAGTACTGTCGATGGCAATTCAGGAAGCCACTACCCACCTGAACACGTCTGAACATCAAGACATAGATATCTTCATCTTCTCGGATAGTCAAGCAGCTTTCAGGGCCCTCGACTCCTACACAACGAACTCAAAAACAATCTCTGAATGCCGCAAATCTCTTAACGAGATGGCCACTCATCTGAGAATCAACCTCATCTGGGTGCCTGGACATCGCAACATTGAGGGCAACTACATAGCAGACGAGCTAGCAAGACAGGGGACAACCGCCGATATCCTTCGTGACAAGGACACGGTAGGTATGCCCATGGCTACCTGCAAGCTCCATCTCAGGCAGAGATTGTATACACTTTCCAACAATCGTTGGAACTCAATCTCAACATGCGACAATTCTAGACTAACATGGCCAAACTACAACACGAAAAGAACAAAAACTCTCCTACAATGTAGCAGGGAGGACATCTCCACTCTCCTAAATGCCCTCACGGGCCACTGTCTTATAGGGACTCACGCGATAAGGCTGGGTCTAAGTAACCACGACTTCTGCCGCAGCTGCAAACAGATAGACGAAGAGGAGAGCATCGAGCACCTCCTATGCTTCTGCCCAGCGCATAACCTAAAGCGCTTTCAAACCCTAGGTAGCTACACACTTCCGAACCTTGCGGCCATTCAGGACGTAAGCATTCAAGAGAGAGAAGAACAGAATACTTCGCGAAAGCAGATAACCCATGAGCTAGGGAAACGGATCTTTCAGAGATCATCTGGTATCACAAGGGGCCCATTGTGGCCTAAGTGAGGGGACTAATATCTAGTCTCCAACCACTCCTACCTAACCTAACCTAACCTACTCTAACGCCCATAATGCCTTAGTCTGTCTACCGCCCACATAACTATATTTTGTGATCAGGGGTAGGTGGCGCATATCAGTCTCGCTTTGCTGCTTACATACCTCCTTATTCCTTTTGTACATTTAGCTGAGTAACGGGTATCTGATAGTCGAGGTACTCGACTATAGCGTTCTTCCTTGTTTTTGACATATAATTAAATGTCAAATTAAGTCTGCAAAGTTTCTGACGGACCATGCCAAATCTATTGAGCCGTCTTTAAGACTTACATCGAAAGAGCAAAGTATTTTGAAAAACAATCTTGCATTAGAAATAAATAAAAACCATGGGAGTGTAAATACCTTTAAATTTTATAACCAATAGAATATAAGGGCACTACTTATAAAATTAATTATTATTTAGGTTTAAATAAGAATAATTTTATGTTATTTAAAATTAAGCAATTTCTAATTCACAAAATAAATGTAAGTGAAGTTTATGTTTATTGTGAAAAATTGAAGAAGAATTCAATTGTCATTTAAGATCATACATTGTAAAAAACCCATTAAGAAACTACATTTTTAATTTGACAGACTTTGTAACGCCCCCCCTCCATGTATATACCCTTAATAATGACTTTAAAGCCGTAAGGCTGAAATATATATAAATATACAAACATTTGCATTTTTATTGAGAATGGGTTCTGGAAGAGAAATCGATGCGATGTTGAACCCGAGAACGGTTCTTCTCGAAATCGAGATCGATGCGATGATGAAACCGAGAACGGTTATTCTCGAAATCGAGATCTATTCGATGTTGAAACCGAGAACGGTTATTCTCGAAATCGAGATCTATTCGACGTTGAAACCGAGAACGGTTATTCTCGAAATCGAGATCGATGCGATGCTGAGACCGAGAACGGTTTTTCTCGAAATCGAGATCGATGCGATGCTGAAACTGAGAACGATTCATACCGAAATCGAGATCGATGCGATGCTGAAACTGAGAACGATTCATACCGAAATCGAGATCGATGCGATGCTGATACTGAGAACAATTCATACCGAAATCGAGATCGATGCGATGCTGAAACTGAGAACGATTCATACCGAAATCAAGATCAATGCGATGATGAAACCGAGAACGGTTATTCTCGAAATCGAGATCTATTCGATGTTGAAACCGAGAACGGTTACTCTCGAAATCGAGATCTATTCGATGTTGAAACCGAGAACGGTTATTCTCGAAATCGAGATCGATTCGATGTTGAAACCGAGAACGATTCATACCGAAATCAAGATCGACCATTCTCAAAGGCCCGTTCTCAAACCGAGAAGACTTCGATAACGATTTTAGTATTTTTAGTATGAGTCGTTCTTGGCTCACTTTTGAGATCGAAAATACTAAAATCGAGAACGCTTAGAACGGTTTTTTCCCTGAGTGTAGAAGTGTTAGTGACATCTACAGCTGCAACTTCCACCACAGTGACGCGGGCCTCCTCTGTGTCGCTGAGGTCCACGTCCTCGATAACCGGTCCGAGCGCTCGCATCTCTTTGCTCAGCGACGAATCAGTAGAGTAGCCGTCTTCCGGCCCACCAGGTGCCTCCAACTCCTCAGCAAGTACCTGCTCGGCTGGGTTGCTGGCGAAGCTGCTAGCGGCGTTGGAGTCGCCCTTGTACACCTTGATGTGGATCGCACTAAGCCCGAAGTTCAGCACTCCTCGAGCAGTCTCGATTGGAGCAACTGACTCCTTGTTTAGGACCAACAGCGCCTGGTTGACATGCTCCTCCACCTTGACGATTTCCAGTCCTTCGTGGGGAGGTGCGGGTTGCATTCATGCAACATGAAGAGGATGTCCTCCAGCGCCTTGATCGCTGCTGGGAGCCAAATCCGAGCTCGAGGCCTACAGGGGACATCACACCAATCTAGTGCGACAATGTTCGCCCCTTCGTAAGCCTCACCGAGCTTGCTCTTCGCCTACTTGTATAAGTCAGCCGACCGTTGACCACCGCAGGCCACCACCTTGACGCTGCCCTGATACCAGCCCGCGTCCATACAGCAGGGCGATGTACTTGGCTTCTCTCGCATCATGCGTAGGCATATAAGGGAAAGCTGGGACTCCACTGCCTTCCACTTATTCCTGGGAATCCTGCCCTCCGAATTCCCACTGTCTATGAGGCCGAGTAATACTCGGTTTTTGGTGATCTCGGCGAAAGAGACTGATGACTGGATCTTGGATCTCTTCGCCGATGGTCCGGGTAGATCGAGGGATCGCTGCCTTTTCGCCTGAGCCCCATTTTGGGTGGGCTTATCCTGGCAGTAATTTGGAAGCACCTTCTTTTCCCATTCCACCTTTTAAACCATTCGGGCGAAGGTGTGGAAAAATTGCTCCTGGTATGAGAGCGCAGATTCTGGGCGGCAGTCCACCTTTCTGCGTAAGTGTATTTATTGGCGCCAGCGGGTGGCCCGAGCGCCTTGGCAGTGCCTAACGCTGCCCGTGGCGAAGGCGTTCACGGCTGGCTTTTTGCCACCCGTCATTCCCAGTTTGGAATGCGGCCCTTTCGGGACCGTGCTGGTGCGGTTGTTGGAATTAGTGCTCAGCTTATCCGTGGGTTTTTTGAGAGTTCCCGTCTTGTCTTTTGTTTTTCTATAACTTTTGTTGATTCCATAATAGGTCGCACGAGTTGCTGAGAAGGGGAAAGGTCCCCCCGGGCAGATATCCGTGATACCCGGGTAAGGCGGTAGTTAGAACAGGGGGTCGCCATGTCCTTGAGCACACCGTATGAGACTGGGCTAGTTTTTGATTCGGGCCCCCAGCCTGGCATTGAGATGTAGTTTTGGGAGGGGAGATGGGTAGTTGTTTTGTTGGGAGTGGGTTTGTGTAAAGCAACTATTTAGATACGGCTGAACAATTCGCATCATCGGTATTGCTTTTTTGCAGGATATCCGCTGGCTGTCCGGTACTGTTTATTTACTGGGGTTTCCGTCCACAATTCCGTGTTTGACTTCCCTCACCAGCTCGAGAGTGGTCGTCCGCTATCCGCAACCAGCGACTCGCTCAGTTGCCCCAGCTAGGCGACTTTGGAACCATCTTACAAGTTCCTCAGCTGAGACCTTCATTGAGTTGCGAGACAAAATTGAAAAAGGCCAGGCCCAAATCGCCGATGTAAAGGTTGTTGATGGCATTATTTACCGCCGAACCGAACACGCATCGGAAGATAGAAGAGCCGATGATCTTGTATCGAAACTTTGGCTACCTATGTAGTTGGTTGCAGTGGCTTTAGAGTTGGGTCATGACGACCCGTTTTCATCACACGGTGCAGTTAATAAGACGATCAAAAGGATTTGTCGACATTATTTTTGGCCCAATGTAGCAACTGATGTGCGAAATAATGTCAACAAGTGAGAGATTTGTAAAGTCACCAAGAGCCCAAATAAAACTTTGACGCCTCCTTTGCCCAAGTCTACCGAGAGTCATCGGTTTTTTCAATAGATTCACATAGATTATCTAGGCCCATATTGTTGTTGAGCATTTCACGATATTTCCCTTCCTAAGTAAAAGAAGAAATTTACAGTGGATGCAATTCTTCCGTTTATAGAAGAGGATATTTTTCAATGTTATGGAATACCCGGAACCGTTGTGTCTGATAATGGCGTTTAATTAAAGTCCCACACATTTAAAAATTTAATTGCGAAGTACGGGATAATGCGCGCCTACACAGCCGTGCACGCTCCTCAAGGCAATGCGTCCGAACGCAATCAAAGCGTACATACATCCGAATCAGGAAAATTGGGATCAGAACTTAAGCAAAATTTGTTGTTCTTTTAGATTAAGTTTCTACAACGCTGTAAATAACACGCCATACCGCCTTGTTTTTGGCCAACTTATGGTGACACATGCATCCACGTATGAACTACTTCGGCGCTTAAACTTGCTCGAAGATCGGTAAATTTGTTTCAGCCAGAAAGACTCCGTAGACATGAGAAAGCAGGCAACCCAAAGCATGCTGAAAACATACTCCTAATGAAATTGCCTACAATCAGAGATATCGAAGTCGTAACTTTTAACAAAGATGTTTTACTAATAGCTTTAATGCTAAGTTGGCTCCAGCTTTTTTTAAGGGAACGTTCTCTTTGTTTTGGATCAAAAAATCGATTTTTTTTTTTGCAAAAATTGAAAGCCACATATCCGTAGAGTATGTGTGTGAAAGGATTTTTCGATACGATGAATAGTTTGTGAATGAGAGCGTCTCGAGTACACCTGCGTCACGCGCGCTGCGTACTTTTAAAAAACTTTAAACGCGTTTTTCTCGAAACCATGTTTTCCAAAAAAATTACGCGTCCACAGCTTCATCCTGTGAACCGATTTGCTTCATGTAAAATTTTTATGAAAGAATATGCTTTTTTATTGAGCACTAAGCTACTCCGGAAGTAAACAATAATTTATTTATAATTTTTCAACGTGGTTTAACTGAAAAAAAATGTACGAAAATCGAACTTTAAAATTCGAACATTCATTACGCGGTCAATTTATGGCCGCAATTTGATGCCATTAGATTAGTGCCTTACAAAAGTATATTAACTTTAACTAATGATAACAATTTTCTATTTGAGTTGACTACAAGAGGCTGCAGGCTCGGAATTTTTGGACGATGTTTGCCGCGCGGAGGCAGACGAAAGCCGCCATTTTGCAGCCGCCATTTTGAATTTCACCATCAAATAAATTTTAAAAAAATCTTTAATAATAAACGAATTCAAAAAGCAAAACCCGAAGTTCGTACGCCCTTTCATTATCCCACAAAAAATTGACGAACTTTGCCTTCATTTCGACCAAAACAAAGAGAACGTTCCCTTAAAGGAAGAATAAGAAGTAAACTTGGATCAACTTATTACGAGACAGAGGATATGCAGGGAAACCTTATAGGCAAATATCACGCTAAGAATATTAAACAATAGCTATTCATAATTCCAAGCGGGTACCAACCTTATCCCATCGCCAAGTCTGATTTTGGTCGGGGAAATTTGAAATAGCGCTTGTAACCGAATATTTATTTTTTTCTATAGCTATCAATCCCACCACTTAGGTAGCGAATACATGAACCCAATGTAGCCGTGTTAGATATTCGATTTCAAGTCAAATATAAAAACATATGTCCCTTAGTTTTCCGATCGAGGTTGCATGAACATAATTTCTGAAAACCATGTTCTTTTTTTCTGCCAAACCTTTCGAGTCGGCCAGACGTATGGTTTCGCCCCATTCAGACTGGTAACGTAACCTCAAGTTGGCTAATAAGCCTCGTGAGGTTTTGGTACCTTATAAAACCTTGTTTCACCGTACCCTACTCGCATTTTCTTTGCTTTACTTCGGCTACAGCCAAAACACACGAAAAAAACAGAAAAGTCAAACAACCAACACATGCACTGATTAATCTAACATAGTTATTTTCGATCAGCTGTCGCCGCCAGATAAAGATCTTTCGCCGTTGGATTGACGACCATTAAAGTGAAATTAAAATTAAAGTTAAGTATTTAGTTAAAAGTCTTTAGTGGATTTGACGATGCCCTTCAGGCCTATCGGCCAAGAGTGAAAGAGGCAGATCAACGCTAAAGCCCTTCTCTCTCGCTCGCGCTTTTATCTCTTCTAGATGGGCAGTTTTGTTTGTTTTTATTTTATATTTTTGTCCTATGCAATTTTCTATTAGTGTTTCTCTCTCTTACTAACTCACGAGCTTTGCGATCTTTTGTTTACCTAATGATATTTGTGGCCATACATATTACGCTGCCTGCTGAACCTTGACCTAGTACAATTTTTATAACGTGCTAAGACACAGTGGAGGCTCAAAATAAAGTGTGTATTGAACTGATTTTGTGATCTGCTCGCGACAAGATTCGTGTGGCTAGCTCAGTAGATTGTGTGTTTGTCATAAAAAGTTTATATAAACGTGACCGCCCGGCGTCACTTGTGGCCTTCGGTACTTCCAACGGTCCTGGTTGTCTCGACAACCTCTCGCCTCTTTGACACGGTGCTCCAGTCCTGTGGCTCCCTAAAGATCTTTGAGGCTCCCTGGAGATGTTCGCTCGCTGCTCGTCCCTGACGCGTTGACTCGGTGGCTGCTCGTGACGACTTGGACTCGCGAGGCGGATCAGCCGTGCGGGCTTAGGGAAGCGTCACCGTTCTCAGACTAGGGTGAACAGAAGCTGCGCTCTCCAGGATCACTCATTTTGGCCCACCGCCGCCTGTCCCTTGCTCTGTCCCGGATAGTCCCACTGGGGTTTCTGCTCAGCCCGCGCGGACAGTCAAGGCTGAACGCCAGGAAGCTGCCTCGCGCTTTACTTCGCTTCTACGCCTAGTGTAAACGAAAGTTCCAACCCAGCCTCACCCTTCTCCTTATTGTCCGGGACGCTCCGAGTGGCTCGCTCTGTGTTGCGTCTCAGTTCGGAGATTCCTGGTATCCCAATCCCGAATATCTCGTCGTAGCAATCTTGCTCCTCGTAGGCTTTTACGGCCCTGCTTTTCCGACGACTCGACTTGCTGTGGCTCCCTTGTAGTTAATTTCTTTGACTGACTGTTCACCTTTGTATCTGATGCTGCTTCCAGCGCTGGGCCCACTTATATAGGGCTCCTGGTACCGTTAATTCTTGGCATCTGCGCACGGCACCCCTTCAGGGCACCCCAGTTGGGTTCCTGCATTAACCCCATTTTAAATTTCAGGTTGCCGGAGCTGCCATGTATGCCCCTTTCTTCTCGGCCCTGTTTCAGTCGCGTTCCCCGCCCTATGCCGGCTTCCAACTTTGTTTCGTTTTCTTTTCCTTATTTTAAACTTTATTCGCTTGCTCCTCAACCACTCTCGTGCCCGCGAGCCCCAACCGGACTCGGAACGCGTGCCACTCTCTCCATACGCGCACCGCCGGTGCAACAACTTCGGGCGTGCCACCACCTCGGATACTTTGGGCCCGGAGTGCTGCCGCTTGTGCGGAGGTCGGCCACCTTCCACGGGTTCGGGCCACACCCAGGGCCCCCGTTCCAGCGGCTCGTCTGGCTCCGTGTTTACCGTCGCGCTCCCAGACGACCGTCTGCTGCCGCCACCTTACCCCTTCGGCCACGAACGTCCGGGTACTGTGGCTCACGTGGGCCGCCGGGATGTTGCTGCTGGCGTTGATCGCGTTGTTGCTGCTGTCGATGCTTGGACTATTGCTGCGGTGATGGCTGCTCGAGTTGTTGCTGCTCTCGGTGTTTAGGTTGTTGCTGCGGTGGTGGCTGCCCGAACCTCGGCGTAGGTGGTCGGGCGGGCGTCCACTGCGGTGATCCCTCGTATCGCGGTGTGGGTAGGATTTTGGGCAGCCCCCGCGAAGGTGAGGCCGCTCAGTCTTCTGCCACTTCTGTTGGCGGGATGGGAACCCCGGTTCTTCCACAGTTGCTGCTGGGCTTGCCACTCCGGCGACTCCTCCATCTCCTTCAGCCGCCGCTCCGCGCTCCGCCGTCGCGCCTCGCACTTTCGGCGATACTCCATCGTAGCCGCTGCCACGGACTCGGCATGGCTACCGGGAGCCTGCTGGTCCTGGGGCGGCTCCTTGCCGGTCCATTCGGTTGACGGCTCTTCGAAGCCGCCATCGAAGCTGGTCCATCCACGGGTTTTCCACCAACTCGACGTCGCTGACGGAGCTGATGACCGGCTCGGGAACGCCCCGCCCGGAGATCCGCCGCGAGGTTCGGGTAGGCCGGGCTTTCGACCATCCTTGCCCCGGACTGGATCCTCCGAACGGCTGGTGGGCAGGCATCATCCTGCGCGCGTCGATTTTGATTCTTCATTTGAAGCCTGGGCTCCCTTTAACGACACCTGAGTTCCGAGCCTTCTTCTTTGCTCAATCCAGTTATTTCCTTCGGCCTTTCCTTCTTCCTACCCAGACCTAATGTACAGCTCTCTGATCTGTGCCGTCTTCCCCCTTCCTTCGGCAGACTGTTGATGCGTGTTTCTTTTTTTCTCCGATCAGTCCCAATCGAGTCTTTGGACGCTCTGGTTTGCTCCCTTTGTGTTCTTGTCGTTCTCCTGATGTCTTTTACGTATTTCCTTGCACCTTTGTAGTTGCCCTGTAGTATCCTTGGAGATTCCTGGGATTTATCTTATCGTGTCCTTGTAGCTATTTCGTAGTATCCTTGGCAAGTCCCTGGAGTCACTTCGTAGTATCCCTTGCACTCTTTGGAGGTATCCTTGGAGTGTGTTTGTAGTACCCTTTGAGAATCCTTGGAGTTATCCTTGGACTCTTTCGTAGTATCCTTTTAGAACCCTTGGAAATATCCTTGGACTCTTTTCGTAGTGTCCTTTGAGAATCTTTGGAGTTATCCTTGGACTCTTTTCGTAGAATCCTTTGAGAATCCTTGGAGTTATCCTTGGACTCTTTTCGTAGTGTCCTTTGAGAATCATTGGAGTTATCCTTGGACTCTTTTCGTATTATCCATTGAGAATCCTTTGAGTTATCCTTGGACTCTTATCGTAGTATCCTTTGAGAGTCCTTGGAGTTATCCTTGGACTCCTTCGATAATCCTTGGAGTTTCAATGTTGTTTTGCATCTGTTTAGTTTGCTTGTTGTAGCCGCTCACTTGTGTTTTCCGTTTGTTGCTGTTTCAGCTCGCTTACGTGGATGGTCCGCCCTTTCTTTGTATTTATGTGTCGTATTTTACGGATTACTACTGGTGACGCAAAACCCATGACTTGGTAATGTTTGTCGGATCTTGGGGCCAATTTTGCTGCGAACCCTTCAGCCGCTTTTGATAAATGGTGTTCCTTGGCCCACACGACGTCACCCACCGTTGGCGTCAGTCCTCCTTAGGTTATAATGCCTAGCCTGATCCTCGGATGCTCTCTCCAGATTCCGCCTTGCAATCTCAAAGATTTCCTCAAGGTTTTTGGCATTCTCCTCCGGGGCCTCAGTCGGTCTCCCGGTCCCTACGGTCTCTATGCCGTATAGGGCGCTCGGCAGTCTTGGTTCTCTGCCTTGGGTAATGAACGACGGTGTGTAACCTGTGGATTCCGAAACGCTCGTGCTTACTGCCAGCATGATTTCCGGCCATTTTTCGTTCCAGTCTCTTTGGTTCTGCCCTGCGAACTGCGCTATCATTGTCTTCACCGTCCTATTTGCTCTCTCAGTCGGGTTCTTATGCGGGGTGTATGGAGCTGTGAATTGTTGCTTGGTTCCCATTTCGGCCAGGAAACTCTTGAAAATTGATGTCCGTTATGACTATTTTTGAGACCCCTCACCACGCGATTATGCGTTCTCTGAAAGCTTTCTTTAGGGATTCGGCCGTCGCGCTTCGCAGTGGCACCAACTCAGTCCACTTGGAGAACCGATCTATTAGTACCAGCAGCATTTGGTTCCCGTGCTTTGAACGCGGAAGGGGTCAGACGAAGACCACACATACCGTAGCCCATGGTTCCTCTGGCACCTGCGTCAGCATTTTCCCAGCCATCTGCATCTGATTCGGCTTAAATCGCATGCAAGTCTCGCTCGGGCTCGGGCCTCTCTGTGCATTGCTAGCCAGTAATACCAGGCTGCCAGCCGTGCTGTTTTCTCTCGGCTTCCTACGTTGCCAGCCGCCGGTGAGTCGTGGTTCTCCTTCAGCACCGTTTCCCGTAGAGCTTTCGGGACGCACATCTTGCATGTTGCGACATCCTCGCTGCCCGCTCTATGAGGTATATTCTTCTACAGGGCGTTACCCTCCATCGCGTAGTCTGGCTACTTTTGCGGTATGGTCCTTATCTTTTCGCGCATTTCCTAAATCCAGCTGCAGACGCTTCCGCCGCCGACATCTCCTTGATCCCTCAAAGCGTTTCTGGTAGTGGCTGCCTTGACAAAGCGTCTGCTACCACGTTGAGTTCCTGTACGCTATTTCGAAGTCGTACTGCTGCAACTACAGGGCCCATCTGGCGATCCTCCCTGAAGGGCTTTCTATACTGTTGAGCCACTTCAGCGCCATGTGTTCGGTTACTATTTTAAAGTGGTAACCTTCCAGATACGGCTTGAACTTTCGGATCGCCCAGACGATTGCCAAGCACTCCTTCTCGGTCGTTGAATAATTCTTCTCAGCGCCGTTGAGCGTTCGGCTTGAGTAAGAGATTACCTTTTCGCCTCGTTCAGTTTCCTGGGTCAAGATTGCCCCGATGCCGTAATCGCTCGCGTCAGTTTGCAAGATGAATGGTTTGTCGAAATCCGGGCATGCCAGTACGGGGTCTGCGACGAGTCTTGCCATCACCTCTTCGAACGCCGTCCGATGTTCCTGTGTCCACACCCACTTATTGCCCTTGCGTAGCAGATCGTTGAGAGGTTTGACTATTTTTGCGAAGTCAGGTACAAACCGGCGGTACCATGATGCTACGCACAGGTACTGTCGGAGCTCTCTTACTGTCGATGGTGGTTCTAGTTCGGCGATGGCTGCTACCTTCTCCGGATCCGTGCCTATTCCTTCGCTAGTCACTCGATGACCGAGATATAACCGCTTTTTCTTGAAAAATTGGCACTTCTCCGGGTTTAACCTCAGATTTGCCTCCTTTTGTCGTCGGAACACTTCCTTTAGGTTGGCCTTGTGTTCTTCCAGCGAGCGCCCGATTACTATGATGTTCCAGCGAGCGCCCGATTACTATGATAAGCAAATGCGTGCGGCGACATTTCGGGGCCGATCACGCGGTCCAGCACCCGTTGAAAAGTCGCAGACGCCGAATGAAGTCCGAATGGCATTACTCTACATTGGAATAAACCTTTCCCCGGCACTGTAAACGCCGTACACTGCCTGCTGTCTGCTTTCAGTGGGATTTGCCAGTACCCATCCTTTAGGTCCAAGCTGCTGATGTACCGTGCTTCCCTCAGTTGGTCGAGAATATAATTTATTCAGGGCATCGGGTAGGCATCCTTTATAGATTTTGCGTTTATTTGCCTTAAGTCGACGCAAAGTCTCCATTTGCCCGTCTTTTTTTTAACCATCCCGATGGGAGAACTGTATGGGCTTTTTGAGGGTTCTATGTATCCCATTTGGAAAAGCTCGTCCACCTTCGCATTGATCTCCCCTTGAACTTTCGGATTCTTGGGATAGTATCGCTGCTTTATTGGTTTGTCGTCTTTCATCGTGATCTGATGCTCTGCCATGTTTGACGCTCCCTTCATGCTGCTGAAACTCGCTAGCTCTGCCTCCAGGAATTTCGTCGTGTCGTCATCTTCGCTTGCCCGTTGTACGACTGCCACCGATAGCTTCTCCTCGAGCCATCCCTTGTGACGATTCCTGGCCGGTATTACCGACTTGTGTTAGAAAGTTCCATCCCAACACCAATCTGCAGGCTCATGGTCAGTCGCTTGTTCCCGAACGCGATTTCCACCTCCAGCTGCTCATCGACTCCACCACATCTTCCGTCTGCCAACCTAACTTGCCGTCGTATCCTCGTAGTCTTCCCGAGGGCAGCCAGGTTGTCCGCCAGTTCTTTGCTTATAAAGCTTGCTGTTGCCCCGGTGTCGATTGTGGCCTTGTATGTGCCCCCACCAATCGTCACCGCTGCGGACAACTGCTGCTCCTCCTCGATCAGCTTTCCCGTTAGTTTGGAGAGGTAGCATCTTGCGACCCCCGCTGGCCTCTCTGCGGTTGAGATCGCTGGGCATTTCCCGTCTGCTGGCAGTATTTGACGCACCAGACGCCTACTCTCCCGCACACCCAGCAGAACAACAGGCGTTGGTGTCGACATTCCCGCGCCCAGTGTCCATGACCAATCGTCACCGCTGCGGACAACTGCTGCTCCTCCTCGATCAGTTTTCCCGTTAGTTTGGAAAGGTAGCATCTTGCGACCCCCGCTTGCCTCTCTGCGGCTTAGATCGCTGGGCATTTCCCTTCTGCTGGCAGCATTTGACGCTCCTGACGCCTACTCTCCCGCACACGCAGCAGAACAACAGGCGTTGGTGTCGACATTCCCGCGCCCAGTGTCCATGACCAATCGTCACCGCTGTGGACAACTGCTGCTCCTCCTCGAGCAGTTTTCCCGTTAGTTTGGAGAGGTAGCATCTTGCGACCCCCGCTTGCCTCTCTGCGGCTGAGATCGCTGGGCATTTCCCTTCTGCTGGCAGCATTTGACGCTCCTGACGCCTACTCTCCCGCACACCCAGCAGAACAACAGGCGTTGGTGCCGACATCCACGCGCCCAGTGTCCATGACCGCCGCACATTCGGTAGGCCTCCTGGGGGTCTGTGACATGTGTCGTTTCACGAGGCCTTTGTGTTGCACTTGGTGGCCTTGTGGTGGTGTCCATTGGCCTCCGCGTGGTGCTCCTGTTGCCTGCTGCCGTGGGACTCGGTTAGGTGGCGACCGTTGTCGTTTCCCCCTGTTTCCTGGGTCCATGTCTCTTCGCTGCGTTGGTGATGCCGACTTGGTCTTCGAGAATTTGTTTTCTTGCGCGAACGCTTCCCGTTCCTTTTCGAGTTCGTTGTACTCATCTGCTAATATCATCAGCGTGTCCAGGTCCGACACTTTGTACGCCCTTATGAAGGTCCTTAGACTTGGGGTGCAGTTTTCCTTGATGATCCTTAGGGTATCTTTCGCGGAATACTTAAGTGGCCTCACCATCGTCTGCATGTCGATCATGTAGTCTTTGAACGATTCGCTGAAGCCCTGCTTCCGTTGCCTGACCTGATCCGCCAGCTTGGTGAAGAAGTCTCTCGGCAGAAAGTATGTGTGGAAACTATCTATGAACTCCGCCCAGGTTTTTCATTGTTTGTTGTTGGCGATAAACCACTACAAAGCCCATCCCTTTAACAATTCCGGCAACGCTCGGGGAATTATGGCTAACTCCAAGCCGTATGTGTTGGCGGACCATTCCACCTGCTCCAGAAACTCGATTGGTTTCTCTGGCCCGTCGAACCTGAACGACCATAGTCTGATTGACTGGGTCTCGAGATCAGCGCTGTTATTTTCCTGTCTTGGCTTGACTCTCTCCTGTTTGCCCCTTCTGCTTATTGTCCGGGACGTTCCGCGTGGCACGCTCTGTATTGCGTGGCTGTCGTGCTGTGGTGGCTGGTTTGCTGCTGACAATGTCTTGCGCACTGCTCCTGGCGGTGCTGGCTGCGCGGCTGGACGTAGCTTGGCTTTTGGTACTCGGGGTCTCAGGCGTACGCTCTCCCTTCTGGCTTGTTATTCTCGGGATTCGGACACGCCGCTCCGGGACCCCACGAGGCGAAACCGTAGGGTTCTCCTGGACAACTTCACTCGAGACCGTACCGATCGACCGCTCTCCCTTCTTGCTTGTTATACTCGTTATTCTCCAAGCATAACGCCAGGACTTAGTTGATAGGGATAAACCGACCCCCTTGACCTACCCGTGTGACGCCCTCTGGACCTCAGCTACCCGCGTCTCAATTCGGAGATTCCTGGTATCCCAATCCCGAATGTCTCGACGTAGCAATCTTGCTCCTTGTACTCGACTTGTTGTAGCTCCCTTGTAGTTTTTTTGGTTGACTGACTGTTCATCTTGGTATCTGACTTGATCTTGACGGTTTTACTCCCCGTGATCGACTGATGCTTCATCCAGCGCTGGGCCTTCTTATATAGGACTCCTGGTACCGTTAATTCTTGGCATCCGCGCACGGCACCCCTTCAGGGTCCAAAGTTCGACACTTCGCCCTCTGCACACGGTCCCATACTAGGGTGCTAAACGCGGCGATCCACCGTTAACCCTTCGCTCTTTCTCTCCAAGCTCTCTCTCCTCGTACTCTCCAAACTCTCTTGAGCAGAATTCTCCAAGCTCTCTCTTGAAGTGGATTCCCCAAAACTCTCCCGAACTGAGTTCTCCAAGTGAGTTCTCTTAAAGTGAATTCTCCAAACTCTCTTGAAGTGAATTCTCCAAACTCTCTCTTCCCGCAGTGCCGTTACTACGCGTATTCGCCGCGTATTTAGTAAGCGGTCGGCCATCCGTTGCTGCTTCTGCTGAGACTTGCACTATGAAAGCGATTTAAGCTTAATGATATTTAGATGTATAGTCTCCTGCTGCATATCTATAACTATTCATGGCAAACTGTTTATTTCTATGATTATTCTTGTACATTCTATGCAAATTATTTAGCCCTCTTATTTTAGCCACCTTATCTCACTCACTTTGCAAGTAGGGAATTGGGAAAATGAAATGTTAATAATGCAGCCAAATAGCTCAAGAAATTTATAATTAGTTCCATATTGTTATTTTTAATATTTCCCGCTTTAAAATATAATTTTAAGTATGTTTAACAAAACTTTACAATGAAGAATTATGCTGTACCAATATGAGGCAATGACCTAGCTGCAACACTACCTTAAGGGATCGCCAAATAAATCTATAAGCTGCAATGCATTTGGCGACCATTGGAAGTGTGAAGATTCATCCGCTCAAAGTCATCTGAACTGGGCCAACAGGTAGTGTGGCTGGTTATTCCTTTCAGATTGCAATTCTATCTCTTTTTCTTTCTCTGTTCTGTTCCGTCGAAACTAACTAATGGGTAAACATAGCACGAGAATATTTATTTAATTTTTCCGTACAGCGGGCGAGTAGACTAGCTGTACTGATTAAGAAACCCACACCCATTTGGCCGACTAAACTTATCCGGAACACAAGCGAGTGCTTAGCAGAATAGGACTACTATTCCATCAGCTCGAATTTCATGTGTGCCGTACTTCCGTGCGAGCTCTTCCAATTCGTGACTGGTAGAGCATAACTTTCCGCGGCGCCTGTAGACTTTCCCAGGAAACGAATTCTCAGACGGCGGCCAAGTTTTGGTCTTGAAGGCTGAGGAAAGATAGATCGGTTAAGAGCAGCATAAGGGCGCTGAGGTCAACCCCAGCTAAAGCTCAAGAAACGATCCTTGGAATCGACCCCATAGATATCCACGCTCAACTGACTTCAGGAAAGGCAGCACAACGTCTAGTTGCATCAGGTAACATGACGACGCAAAGTTTCGGGTATAGTTTAAACGGCCGAAGCATCATCAACAAAACGGACTACATGATCCCCAGAACGTGCCCGGAGGTTAAAACAACCTCGCTCATGGGCTCATACGACTGGAAAACGGGTCGGGACCAGACTCAAAACCACAACATATACACAGACGGCTCCAAGATGGAAGGGGTAGTAGGAGCGGGCTTATACTGTACGGACCCTGAAATAAGGCTGTCTTATAAGCTACCCAGCGAGTGCAGCATATTCCAGGCAGAAGTCTTTGCCATAAGAAAAGCGGCAGAAGTGGCTCAAAATATAAGCCGACCACATAATGTGGTCAAATTGTACGTGAACAGCCAAGCGGCGATAAGATCAATGCAGTCGTCAACGGTCATTTCCAAAAATGTACTAGCGAGCAGGGAGGCACTAGATAGCCTCAGCACGACAAAGTCAGTCTATTGTCTATTGGGTCCCCAGCCACCAGGGCATCGATGGCAACGAGACAGCTGACGTTCTTGTAGAGCAGGGCGTAGAGCTGACGACGGACAGAACGGAAAACGTACCTATCTCCCTGCGCCCTGGAGAAACAGGCAGACACGCGAGCAAAAAGCAAGAGGAGTACAAAGACTTGCCGAATCTCAAGAATTAAACTCATCCACTATGTACACATAGAAAGACTGCAGACTGTTAGTGGAAATCCTCACAGGCCACTGTTTGGCAGCATCGCATAGCCGCACCTGCAGAAAATGCGATGAATCGGGGGCTATTAAAACCCTGGAACATCACATCTGCAATTGCCCGCCATTCTCACGAGCAAGAAGAAGATACCTCGGTGCCTCAGTACTGGCATCACAAGGAGATGCCTCCAGCAGGAAGCCAGGTGAACTTCTTGCCATCGCGAAAAACACCTCGATCCTTGTGGACATTAAAACCTCTTAACTTATCCCAAGGTTTATACAAATCAACCAGTTAACTAAGGGCCATATTGGCCTATGCGTAGCCCCGTGAGGGCCGTCCGGGAAAACCTAACCTTTCGTCAAATTGTATTTATTTACCTTTGTTTTTGTTTTGATCTTAGTGATAACAGATATCTTGGTGATGTGAGAAAGCGTGGCTATCGATGTTTTTATGTTGCGAGCTGTGGCATTAGAGGTACTCCGCCCTGAAATTCTCTATCTTCTATAGTTTCTGAGATATGGGCGTTCATATTTATGATTTTTTGAAGTTTGTGTGCGGCTTGTGGGCGTTAAAGTGGGCGTGGCAAACTTTTTCTTGGGCTAATCGATAGGTATCGATGAGGACAATACATTTTAGTAAATATTTTTATTCCAGCATCAAAACGGTAGGAGCCACAGTTTTTCGAGGCGACGACGTCTTGCCCATTTATGACCCTGACCCCCCTCCCATCCCGAACGGTGGCTTTCAACATAGATTGCGACTGCATCGGGAGTGGTGACGGTGAAGTCAACGGCGTAGGAAAAATCTGAAACAGAGCGGGAGGATAGTCAGCAGACATTGCCGACAAATTGCCCCTGGTCACAGGTTTACCAGTGAACCGGTGCTGACATCCTGGCCGAAGCCAAGATTTGCATCACGGGGGAAATCAATTAATAGCGAGCACACTGAAGGAAATCTGTGATACTTTCTGTGATAGAAAAGGTATAAAGCTTGTTTATTTTTTTATTTATTTATATTTTATTTTCTTTGTTGTTAGGATGTGTTGGATTCCTAGGTTTTTCTCCCCGTCCTGAATTTCTAATTGTCGGTTATAGACTTAATTGTATTATCGTGACCCGTGGCAACCCTTCGCACTGCACGGTTACCTGGATTTAAAATAGAAAATAAGGAAGGGAAAGAAAAGCCAACAGGAGTTAAAGCAGTCGATGTCCTTAACTATATGCTATCACTACGTGTGATAGCCAGTTCAGTTGACAAACGGCTAGGCGGTGACGGGAGAATATGGGTGTTGGGGAAAGCGCAGGACGAGTCAGGTCGGAAGTCCACCGGCGAGGGTCAATTCCATCTCCCCAGGTACAAGCCTGAGAGAGAAATTAAATAGAAAAATTTGAATTAATGGTTCGTAAAGACAGGTGTTTCGGCAGTAGACGATTTCCATTCCGTTGACGATTTCGTGTTCCGTCTGGAGTTTCTACAGCGACAACATCAGTTTCCGTGGAGTGAGGTTCTTCGGCAGAGAGAAGGAAAGGTATTTGGTAACGAACGCCAATCCAGAGTGCATCGGTTCCGTGGTCATCAGACGAAACACGAAAGGATGCATGAGCAGCAGCCGGGAGAGTGCGCGGATGATAACA
Source organism: Drosophila suzukii (assembly GCF_043229965.1). NCBI lineage: Eukaryota > Metazoa > Arthropoda > Insecta > Diptera > Drosophilidae > Drosophila > Drosophila suzukii. The sequence goes on along the minus strand of NC_092082.1, from coordinate 52,787,194 downwards.
TTCATTCCATGCAGCAACTCGCCTCACGCCTGAAAAAATCAATGCCAGAGCGGCAGTTGCCGAAGGTGGTACCAAAGGGCTTAAGGGAGGGCATCGCTAGGCTCATTTACGCGATGGATGTACTCACGGTGGACGAACTTCGGGAGGGGTGCGTCGAAGTAGCGGTCGTCGGGGCCGCGCTGCTTACTTGCAGAAGAGCAAGATGAGGGTCAGCGAGGCGCTCATACCGGACGAGGTCGACGAGCAGCAAAATCTCGAAGTGGACGAGCTCTGTTGGTGTATCCGAAACCCATACAGGCCAGGTTTCTGGCATTGCGGGGTTGCTGCTCATGGTGGAATCCCGCGAAGAAGTTCCGAAGTTAGATAAAGACAAGAACATATATAGTCATTCTGATAGATATAAGTATTTGTTAAGATACCTGCCGGAAGAAAGGCTACGGCGTTATATGGAGGCACGCAACCGGATCCATCCAACGGTATTTCTCGGTAGTCCGGACGGCTTCTGGAGAGGATCGAACCATTATCAAATGTTTGGAGCTGCCTGTAAATTATAAACGTGTAAGTAAGCCGGTCCCTTTCTACCCTTGCCCATACCTAGAATAACCCGCGTACTTTTTAGTCTGCTTCTGGCGGGCATTCGGACAAGCTCCAGCCGTCGTTGGAAATCAGGTGGCGAGAGGCGTCAAGGCAGCTGAAGAAATCCATGCCAGCCAGATGGAGCACTGCGCCGATCGGGAAGATGAGGACGAAATAAGGGGGGAACCCGAGTCTTTATTCTCTTTTTTTGCTCCCGATCACACTGGCCAGGCTTTTTCTAACCTTCTCGTCCTTTTTCCGTTCCTACATTTTCTCAGGGACTAAAGATGTATCGATACTTTATAACCAGAGATAGTACACATAAAATGTATTCAGGAAACACAACATAATATATATAACTAACTTAAAACTACTTTGGCCATGTTTAGACTAAGAGTGATTGCTTTCAAGCACTAGAGTTAGTCAAGGAGGAGTTCTTTACCTTTAAACGGGATGGCCTCGGAGTCACCAGCATGGAAAGACATTCCATTGAGTTGGTAGAAGGAGCCCGGGTGCTCAAGGATCGCCCGTATCCGATTTCTACGGCAAAGCAAAAGCTGGTCGAAGATAAGATTGATAAGATGCTGGAGCCGTTGTACCAGTTTCGAATGATGCCATTCCGACTGTGCAACGTTGCGCAACGTTTGGTGTGGCTCATGGACCGGGTGATACCGGTGAAGCTCAGAGCCAACGCCTTCGTATACCCTGACGACCTGCTAAACCTCACTCCAGCCTTTTAGACACACTTTAAATACTTGCGTCGCGTAGCCTACAGTCTGAAATCAGCCGGATCGACCATAGGGTTAAAGAAGTCGAAGTCTTGCTTCAAATCTTTGACTAACCAAGGGCTTATAGTCGTAGGTGGACTGCTGCGGATGGATCCTGGACGGGTTTCAGCAAGTCAGAAGATGCCCTACCCGAAATCCATGAAGGAAGTACGAGCCTTCCTCTGCACAGCGGGATGGTACCGACGGTTCGTCAATAACTTCGGTACGCTAGCCGCACCACTCCCCGAGTCTTCAAGAAACATTTCTACACCCAGTGGGACGCATACCTCATTGGCGTCGGCGCGGTATTGTTTTTTTGCTTTTTTGTTGGGATTCGAGACGACCGAATTTGCTGCGGGGGATTACATGGAGTTAGTGCAAGACGTGGAGTCCAACAGGGAGCACTTGCCGGACCTCAAGGTAGACAGCTGACTGATCTCCAAGGGCATGGGTAATCCGAAGAAAGACGATGAACTGGATTGATCCGAACGGAAGCTGTGGATCCCGCAAAACCTGACACACAGCTTAATAGAGCGTGCCCAATCGGGCCCAAGGCTGGCCATGGTGGAATGCCGATTACCCTGCGACGCCAGTTAAATTGACCACTAATGACTATCCAGGTGCGTGAATACGTTCGTGGCTGCGAGGTGTACAAGGAGTCGAAAGCGCTAAACTTCAGGAAGCAGGTAGGAATCGGTAAAAGGGTTGTGAGGAGTTGAATAACTCCACACAAATCTCAGCAGCAGCAGCAACAGATGGCCGGCCGCTTACCAGATACACGGCGAATAAGAGAGAGTTTGGAGAATTCAGTTCAAGATAGTTTGGAGAATTCAGTTCGGGTGAGTTTTGGAGAATTTTGTGCGAGAGAGCTTGGAGAATTCGGCTCAAGAGAATTTGGAGAGAACGAGGAGAGAGAGCTTAGAGAGAAAGAGCAAAGGGTGCAGAGGGCGGACTTTGGATTCTGAAGTGGTGCCTGGCGCAGATGCCAAGAATTAACGGTACCAGGAGCCCTATATAAGTGGGCCCAGCGCTGGAAGCAGGATCAGTCGATCCCGAGGAGTCAAACCGTCAAGATCAGTCAAGATACCAAAGTGAACAGTCAGTCAACCAAATAAACTACAAGGGAGCTACAACAAGTCGAGTCGTCGGAAAAGCAGCGCCGTGGGAGCCTACAGGGAGCAAGATCGCTAAGTCGAGACATTCGGGATTGGGATACCAGGAATCTCCGAATTGAGACGCAGGTAGCTGAGGTCCTGAGGGCGTCAAACGGCTAGGTCAAGGAGGGCGGTGTATCCCTATCAACTAAGTCCTGGCGTTACGCGTGGAGAATTCCGAGTATAGCAAGCCAGAAGGGAGAGCGATCGATCGGTACGGTCTCGAGTGGAGTTGTACAGGAGAGCCCTGCGGTCTCGTCTCGTGAAGTCCCGAATGCGCAAGACATTGTCAGCAGCAAGCCAGCCACCACATCACGACAGACACGCAAGACAGATCGAGCCACGCGGAAACGTCCTAAACAATAAGCAGAAGGGTGAGTCTAGGGTGGAACGTTCGTTTACACTAGGCTTAGAAGCGAAGTAAAGCGCAAGGCAGCTTCCTGGCGTATAGCCTTGACTGTCCGCGCGGGCTGAGCAGAAACCCCAGTGGGACCATCCGGGACAGAGCAAGGGAGCGGCGGTGTGTTGAAAGGAGTGATCCTGGAGAGCGCAGCATCTGTTCACCCTAGTATGAGAACGCTTCCTAAGCCCGCAAGGCTGACAAGCAGTCACCGAATCAACGCGTCAGGGACGAGCAGCGAGCGAGCATCTTCAGGGATCTTCAAGGATCTTCAGAAAGCTACAGGTATGAACCACCGAGACAACGAGGCGAGAGTTCGTCGAGACAACCGTTACCGCAGGAGATACCGAAGGCCACAAGAGGCGGTATCAAGGCCAAACAAGCCACCAAGTGAACTGTAATAATATTCCCGCAATAAACCCACTACGAACTCGTGAATTCTGTGCTTTCTCACTGAGCTACTGGGCGATCACGTTTATATAAATTTGGTGGGACGAACACATAATCTGGCGCCCAACGTGATTGTCCCAGCAGTGAAAGCAACTTAAACATAATGGGAAAGAAGTGGATCTACCGGCTTAACAAGGAGGACTTCACCAATGTCGCACAGATGCGTTGTGAAAAGTTGAATAACTCCCCACAAATCTAAGCATCAGCAGCAGATGGCCGGCCACTTACCAGATACGCGGCGAATTCGCGTTCTAACGGCGCGTCGATGAGAGGATGGAGAACAAGAGAGTTTGTAGACCAAGGATGGAGAACAAGAGAGTTTGGAGACCAAGGATGGAGATCAAGACAGTTTGGAGACCAAGGAGCGGATAAGGAGAGAGTGGAGACTTGGCGGGCAGAGCAAGAGTGCCATGTGGGGATAACGGGACTATTCCGGACTTTGGACTCTCCCGTGAACTTTGGACCGGGAGAAGAAGTGTCACAACTCGGCAGTGGAGCGGCACACAGGCTTGCCACAAGCATCACGGGAACCAGCGGGACGGCAGCAGTGGGCAGAACATCGGTTGGAAGCTGTGCGTAAAAGACAAGTGGGTCAACCAGGAGTCACGGACTTTGGACCCGGAGTGGAGAGATTCAGCGGGCCGTGTGCAAAAGGGAAATAACGGTTCCCGGAGGCCCTATATAAGGCCGCAGAGCGCTGGCAACTGGATCAGAGTCAAACCATCAAGATAGGTTAAAATACCTCAGTGAACAGTCAGTCAATCAAGTAATCTACGAGGAAGCCACAACAAGGTGACTCGACGGAAGCAGTGCCGTGGGAAGCATACAAGGAGCAATTGGGACATCAGGAATCTCCGAATTGAGACACAAGTGGCTAAGCTCCGGAAGGCATCACACGGCTAAGTGAAGGCGTTTGTTTCCAACTTTGTCACGACCACAGCCTGGTATATCGCCCGGCGGGTCTGTCAAAGTCAAGCGAAAAAGGTCTACGACGAGGAGGAAAGTTGTTTTAGACATAGCGTACCTTGCCCGACCAAGCAGGACCTGGCGTGAAGGACGAGCGGTGGATCGATTTGCGGTTTTAAGAGGCGTTGGCCTGGAGAGCCCTGCGATTACCGGCGAAGTTCCCGAACATCAACCGCCCAAGTCCCCGAGTGCCAGAACGCCAAGCGAACTGTCAGGAAGGGCGAGCGAACGACCCGTTGAAGCAGTCAATAGGCGTTGTCCTGGAGAAGCCCAGCGACAAGTCAGCAGACAGCTCAGAGGACATCAGCAGCGACGCCAGCAGAAATCACCGGCAGCCATGTTACCATCGCCGCGCGGAGCTCATTGGGGAGCGCAGGAGCGTCGCGGACGTCAAGCAGTAGGGTGAAGCCGGGTGGAACGTTCGTCTGCGCAAGGCGTAAAGCAAAGTGAACTGCTAGGCAGCTTCCTGGCGATAGCTTTGACTGTCAGCGCGATCTAAGAAACAACCTAGCGGGACCGTCCGGTTCAGAGCAAGGGACAGGTATTGCCTCGAAAGGCGTGGGCCTGGAGAGCAAGGCTTGTTCACCCTAGTCTGAGAACGGTGACGCTTCCCTAAGCCCACAAGGTCGAACTCTCTGCGAGTCCAAGGCGCGACAAGCGACCCCGAGGCAGCGCGTCGGCAAGCGCACAGAGGCGGCCACTACGAGCGTCCCGAGGCACAGGAGCCAGCGGACAACGAGTCAACGCGTCGACAAGCCAGGACGAGGAGCACTAGCAGCCGGCGGAGCCAGAGCAAGGAGATACCGAGGCCAGCCCAACCGCACACCCGCTGTACTAATACCACGAGAATAAATCCCACTGTTACCATTCTAACCCTGTGTTTTCTCACTGATCTACGGGGCAGTCACGTCATATAAATTTGGTGGGACGAACACACAATCTTCTGAGCTAGCCGCACGAATCTCGTAGCGAGCAGACAACAGAATCAGTTTGTTACATCTGGCGCCCAACGTGATTGTCCCATCAGTAAGAACAGCACAATAAAAATGGGAAAGAAGCGGATTTACCGCCTTAAGAAGGAGGATATGTCGCACAGAAGCTTAATGTCGCCCTGGAGGGCAGCTAGACGACAAGAGGAAGGCACTGTTGGAATACTACTCAGAAAGCAACATACCACAACAGAGCCGGCCCAAGCATTACGTTGACGAACGCTGTAGGGGACAACCTAGTGGCAAGCTTGAGCATTGACAACATGCAAAAAGAGGCCACAGGAGAGAGTCAAGCCAAGATAGGAAAACAGCAGCGCTGACCGCGAGACCAAACCAGTCGGACTATGCAAAGGTCGCTAAACAGGTCCGCGAATGGTCGTTCAGGTTCAACGGGGCGGAAAAACAATTTGAATTCCTGGAGCAGGTAGAATGGTCCGCCAACACGTACGGCTTGGACTTAGATATGATCCCACGAGCGATGCCGGAATCGCTTAAGGGAAGGGCATTGAAATGGTTCATCGCCAACAACAAGCAATGAAGAACATGGGCGGTGTTCATAGAAGCTTCCACACCTATTTTCTGCAGAGAGATTTCTTCAGAAGGCTGGCGGACCAGGTCCGGCAACGGAATCAGGGCTTCAGCGAGTCGTTCAAGGACTACATGATCGACATGCAGACGATAATGAGGCCACTCTGCTAATCTATGAAAGAGACTTTAAGGGTCATTAAAGAGAACTGCACCCCAAGCCTACGGATCTTCCTAAGAGCGTAGAAAGTGTCGGACCTGGATACGCAATAATCCTAGCCGATGAGTACGAAAAACTTGAAAAGGAACGGGAAGTTTTCGCACAGGAGAACAAGTTCTCAAAGACCAAGTCGGCGTCATTAACGCAGGTGACATGCAGAAGATGCGAGGAGACAGATAACCAGGACACACTAGGAAATGACCAATGGTCACTACCACACCAAGCCAGACAACAGCAGGCAACAGACGCACCACGCGGAGGCCAGTGGACACCACCCCCACAGCAACAGAGACAGCCAAACAATACCTTGTGGAGGCCACCAAGCAACACACAGAGGGCACAAGATGCCACCCATATCACAGACCCGCAGGAGGCCTGTCGGAAATGTGGGGGGAACGGACACTGGGCTAGTCGCTGTCGAAACCAACGGCTGCTATTCTGCTGGATATGCGGCAAGGTGGGTGTCAGAGCGTTGGGGTTAAGCATTTAAACAGCCCATACAGCTTCCCCATCATTATGGTGAAAAAGAAGACAGACAAGTGGAGACTGTGTGTCGACTTCAGACAGATCAACGCAAAGTCAGTAAAGGATGCCTACCCAATGCCCCGCATAAAGTACATCCTAGATCAACTAAGTTAAGCACGGTACAGCTTCAGCTTGGACCTGAAGGGTGGATACTGGCAGATCCCACTGAAAGAGAATATCAGGCAATAAGATAGATTCGCTCTTTCAGTGAACGGTCGTGTTTTTGTCTTGTGCTCCGAGTTTTTGATTTTCTGTCCATAACCAGCGGGGTTTAATTCATATTTTCATTCATCTATATAACTTTTTTTGTCCCTAACAACATCCGTTCGCTTCGCGAGTGCATAGTGATTGTTTTGTGTTTAAATTAACAAAATTAGTTTGCACGTCTAATCTCTGTGCAGTGTTTGTTGTTATTGTTTTTTTTTTCTAATTGGCTTCTTCTTTTCTTCCAAACGCTGTTTGGAGCGGTAAGAGTCTAAACGGTAGTTACCCGCTCTCCCGCATACAACTATGTTTTTGGAACATCAAAAACTTACGCTCACTTAGCTTACTCACTCCCGCTCATTCTCTCCCGCTCTCTAACTTACTCTTTTACTTGCGTAGCTTTATTCTCTTGGCACTGTGGTTCGGAATATCGCGATAATGGCTGTCTGCAATTTAAAGAAATGCAAGTCGTTAATTTCGGCTGGACAACAGAGCATTCCATGCCATTCGTGTGAGAATATTTTTCATGCAAAATGCCTTGTTTATTCGGGCCTGGTACGCGATGCAATCGACATGAGAAGTGGCTTGTGCTACTATTGTGATGAATGCATTGCTTATGAAACCCAGGCACTCTCTATAAGGCGGCTTACAAAAATAACTGTTACGGAATTAATCCGGAGCAGCCGTAGAAATACGGATCTGCTTGTGACGCTTGAGTCGCAGCTCACTACCCTGCAAGCAAAAGGGCGATATTTCTATCGCCTGTCGTCCAGGAGTCACTTCTTAGTAACTTCTGCGCGATAGAAAGACGATAGTGCACATTTTTACAAAAACAAAATATACATGTGTCGCGTAGAAGTAACTTCTAAGTCACTTCTGGACGATAGAAAGACGATAGTACACATTTTACAAAAACAAACGGGGTCGCGATCGCGAAGAAGTAACTTTTGAGACACTTCTGCGCGATAAAACGGGGATAGAACACATTTTACAAAAACAAAATATACATGTGTCGTGTAGAAGTAACTTCCAAGTCACTTCCGGACGATAGATAGACGATAGTACACATTTTACAAAATCAAAAAGGGTCTCGATCGCGAAGAAGTAACTTCTGAGACACTTCTCCGCGATAGAAAGACGATAGCACACATTTTACAAAAACAAAAAGGGTCGGGATCGCGAAGAAGTAACTTCTGAGACTCTTCTGCGCGATAGATAGACGATAGTACACATTTTACAAAAACAAAATTAATGGAAAAAAAAGCCGTAAAAAGAGGTCGCGGTAGTTTTCCGTTACCCATTTTTTCTGAAAATTTTTTGGTCTTCCTTTTGACCCACGCTATTATTTTTCGCCCGAGCGTCATTTCGTTGCGCGATTTGTCTGTGTACAGTGCAATTTTGCATCAATTTTGTGCGTTTTAAAAATATTGCTTTGTTTTTTTCTAAATGTTATTAATTGTTTAACATATTTTAATATCCCCCTTAACAAAGGGTGCGAAATTAAGTGCTTATCGTGAGCTGTACGATTATTTAAAGCTATTTACGGACAAGCTAGCAGTGGACATTACTTGGCGTGTAACTTCGGATCCAACGATTCTCAACATACTTCATTGTAAAAGGTAATGTCTTCTAGTTTATTTTTACTTTGACTGAACAAAAAATAATTTTTGTTTCTGTTTCTTTTAGAAATGTTTATTAATAAATTTCTTATGTCGACGGAGCTGGACCTAAATAACATTGATCAGCAAAATTTCCTACATGCCAGTGACCGTGTATACAACCGGACAAACAACTTATACACAAAATAAAACCAAAATATTGAAAGTATAAAAAATATGTTTTTATTCAAGTTTTTCCAATTGGGAAAGACTCTTCTAGATATCTTCTACAAGCAAATGTAAAGTCACTTCGGAGTAACTTCCAGAAGTGACTACGGCGACACTTTTAGAAGTTACTTCGGCGATATCGCAATCGGATCGCGGAAGTGACTCCTGTCGGGAAGAAATGTGCCACTTCGGTGGCACTTCTATGAGTGACTTCGGCGACACTTCCAGAAGTTCCTTCGGCGATATCGCATTCGGATCGCGGAAGTGACTCCCGTCGGGAAGAAATGTGCCACTTCGGCGGCACTTCTCCGAGTAACTTCGGCGACACTTCCAGAAGTAACGCAGAAGTGACTTCGAGAAGTGTCGCCGAAGTGGCACATTTCTTCCCGACGGGAGTCACTTCCGCGATCCGAATGCGATATCGCGGACGATCGTTTTCATCTTCTTGAAGTCACTTAATAGTGCCTTCCGCGATAGAAAATGCTTGCAGGGTAGCCGTATGCTATCTGTGGAAAAAATACCATCTTCGTATTTTTCTATACGCAAAAGATTGTTCAACACCGAAGGGCTGGTCACACTGAAAGTGGCTTGATCTCTCTCTCTTTGACTTTGGCTTTAAAACGAACAAGTTGTGTTATAAAAGAAGCGTCTATTAAACAGAACAACTTTGAACTTAAATCAATTAAGGAATCGGGATAAGGCCTTTATGTCCAACAGGTTATGGGCCCAGTGCTTCGCTAAACTCAAATTAAAATAACAATTAAGTAAATTGCAAATTTCTGAATTTCTGAGAACCCGTGTGTGTGTGAGCACATTGAAAACAGGAGAAAGCACGTTTCAACAAACGAAACATCCAGAACGGTAACAAAGTTTTAAAAACACAAACGGTAAAAAGTATTGTGATAAAATAAAAGTTTGTATAAGATATTTTGTTCCTTTTTTGCGAAAAATTTTTTACATCCGACCAAGTGCTTAGATGTTGCAGTTGCAAGTGTGAGTGAATGCATGTACCCTTCAGTTCTGCAATAGGGACGCGGTGACATGGCTTAAGGCAAAAAGCTTTTTTGTTTTTTTTTTTTGTGCCTAAAACGCTGTGCCGCTGTTGACGTCAGCAGAGAATTCGGCGCAGTGTAGAAGAGTGCCTACGAAAACGATCGTGCAACAAAGAGAGGCAGATATTTGGAGCTTCCCTCTCTTTCTTTGTCTTATAATCTGCCTGCACTCGGCGCTCTCAGAGACAAATTTCGGCAGGTCCGTTTTTTCTTTTGGGTCTCTCCGTAATGTCCGGCTAGCGACTAATGTTTTGGCGCAGCGACGTGTGAATGCCCTAATATTTTAGGAGCATTATTGTATGTCGAAAAAAAACAACTAATATTGTTTTATAAAAGTAAATTATTTGATTATAGTAAAATTAAGTAAATTGAATTTACTTTTAATGTTATGCTTACGTATTATACATTAATATTACAATATAATTTTTTACTTAAGTTTTAGAAATTAAGTTCGTTAAAATTTATTTAAATATTTAAAACATTTTAATAATACCATTTTTAAAGAATTCATTTTGTATATTTTACTCAAAAAAGCAATAATTATGTAGTCGGATATTTTTCGCTTTAGAAAGGGTATAGGTGGCACGCGCCAACAGCGAAGAGAAATTAAAAGAAATCATGTAAAGGGGTGAGAGGAACACTTGGTTCATTCTGTTTGAGTTTTTGAAAGGGAAGCAAGCCATTTAAATTGTGCGCAGGAGATTTACTTGTTTCGTTTTTTAAAGTGAAAATAATAAAGTCAGGTAAGTGTTACATTAAGTTAAAGATGTTGTGCATTGATCTTAGTTTAAAGTATTGAGGTATTCAATGGGTTCCGTTAGCCGAAAGTGGATGATGAATTGTTTTGCGCCAATAAAAATCCTGCAAAGGGTGAAACACAGCTCTAAAAGGTAAACAGGCAAATAAACAAATAAAACGCATTTTTTAAGCATATGACCATAATTTTTATCAGGAGCGTTGGCCAAGGATTCGGAGGACCCGGACAAAGGTTTAAGGAAGGCGATGACCAATGTAAAAAGCAAATTAACGTAACATAAAATTAGGCTTACTAACAATATTTGTCCTTTAACAGAAAACCTAAATAACATTATTTAATTAAAATATATTTAAAAGTATATACAAATTTATGTATTTTAAATTCTATAAGTAAAAACTCATGGAAAAATTGTGATTTTCACAAGTGATTTCTCTTGGGACGTGTCACTTGCAAGTGATTTCATAAGTGAAAACTCATGGAAAAAATTTGATTTTCACAAGTGATTTCACTTGGGACGTGTAACCGGCACGTGACAGGCCATACGAAAAATGAGTATAAGGAACAAGTGAAATCCCGTGGGACTTCGAAAAATTTTCATTTGAATTTTCACTTGTGAAAATGCGGACATCCCATACAATTTTCTATATGGAGCGTCACTTGTTCTTCACTTGTGCAAGAGGACATGTCCCACGGGATTCACAAGGTGATTCACAAGTGAAACTTTTTTTTTGAACTGAAGGATACTTATGTATGTGTATGTGAGGCCGCGTGTTTTTTTCCCTATTTCACCATATTGGCTAAGTGGATCTGACGTTTACTTATATATGTGTGTGTACATGTAGGCACTTGGTACAGTATTTGCTTAACATTGATTCCTTTTTTCTTCTCTCTTTCCTTCTTCTCGAATATACGATAGTTACATTGAAATTAGAGCAAGAATAAATATGAATAAGGAGAATAAGTTCAAGAATTTTTCACCTTTCGTTGTGAAAAATATTCAGTGTGGAAATTTCGTGTGAAGTCTCCCTTCAGTTCAAAAAAAAAAGTTTCACTTGTGAATCACCTTGGGAATCACCTGGGACATGTCCTCGTGCACAAGTGAAGAACAAGTGACGCTCCATATAGAAAATTGTATGGGATGTCCGCATTTTCACAAGTGAAAATTCAAATGAAAATTTTTCGAAGTCCTACGGGATTTCACTTGTTCCTTATACTCATTTTTCGTATTGCCTGTCACGTGCCGGTGACACGTCCCAAGTGAATCACTTGGGAAAATCAGAATTTTTCCTTGAGTTTTCACTTGTGAAATCACTTGCAAGGGACACGTCCCAAGTGAATCACTTGGGAAAATCAGAATTTTTCCTTGAGTTTTCACTTGTGAAATCACTTGCAAGGGACACGTCCCAAGTGAATCACTTGGGAAAATCAGAATTTTTCCTTGAGTTTTCAATTATAAAAATATAGAATTTAAAATACATACATATTTAATTTCATTTTAATTCATTTTAATTATATGGTATTATTTAGATTTTCAAAAATTGTACAATTATTGTTTCTGTTTTTTTGCTTCGTAAGCTTATTTTAAACGTTAGTCATCGCCGTTCTTAAACCTTTGTCCGGGTCCTCTGAATCCTTGTCCAACGCTCCTGAAAAAACATATGTTTAAAAAATGCGTTTATACCCTTATACCCTTTCTAAGGCGAAATATATCCGACTTTATAATTTGTACTTCTTAAGTAAGAAATACAATACGAATTTTTTAAAAATGTTAATACTAATACTACTAATGTTTTAAATATTGAAATCAATTTTAACGGACTAATTTTCTATAATTACACTAAAAAATATATTGTAATAAAAATGTATAATAAGTAAACATAACATTATAAGTAAATCCAAATTACTTAATTTTACTATAATCAAATAATTTATTTTTATAAAACAATATAAGTTGTATATTTTCGATACACAATAATGCTCCTAAAATATTAGGGCATTCACATGTCGCTGCTCCACGAAAATTTTTCCGCTAGTCGCTAGCCGAACATAACGGAGACGCAAAAAAAAATAACGGACCGGCCGAAATTTGTCTCTGCGAGCACGGAGTGCAGGCAGATTATAAGACAAGAAAGAGAGGGAAATATCCGAGTATCTGCCTCTCTTTGGTGCACGATCGATTTCGTGGGCAGTCTTCTACGCTGCGCCGACTGCTCTGCTGACGTCAACAGCGGCACAGCGTTTTAGGCACAAAAAAAAACAAAAAAAGCTTTTTGCCTTGAGCCATGTCACCGCGTCCCTACTGCAGAACTGAAGGGCTCTTTTAGCTGAAAATTATGTTTTTTTTGTAATCGAAAAAGAAAAACCCCAAGAAATAGATGAGAAATGGACAAAGGCAGAAAGATCAGCAAAAAGCATTATAATAGAATTTCTAAGCGACTCCTTTCATTCTTTTGCCGATAATAATTCGACTTCAAAAGAGATTTTTGAAAAATTAGATTCGATCTATGAGCGAAAAAGTTTGGCAACGCAACTTTCTGTTCGTAAGCAATTATTGACATTCAAATTAAATGGCGACACACCTCTCATTATTCATTTCAATAAATTTGATGAATTAGTCTGCGAATTAATGGCATCGGGAGCGAAAATTGAGGAGGTGGACAAAGTAGCTCACCTTCTTCTGACACTACCTTCGGTTTATGATGGGGTTATGACCGCCATAGAAACCTTATCTACCGAACATGTTACCCTTTCTTTAGTAAAAAACCTTTTACTTGACCACGAAATTAGACACGTCTAATAAAGATCTTCAATCTACATCTCTAAATAACAACAAACAAAAAGCATTGCATCTGAAAACCAAGTTTAAGGCAAAACCCTCTAAGAACTTTAAGTCCAATTTGAAATGTCATCATTGTGGATAGAAGGGTCACTTTAAGAAAGATTGCTTTATTTTCAAAAGGGGCTTAGAAAATAAAGGTAAAGAAAAACATGCCCAAGTTGCGAATGTAGAAACAGGTAGATCATTTGCGTTTATGTTAAGGCAGGGCAGGAACTATACAGGTGACGGTGATATATCTTTCATATTGGATTCGGGAGCTCCGGACCACATGATAAACAATATAAATCTGTTCTCAACCTATTCTACACTGGACACGCCAATTGAGATTGCAATTGCAAAGCAAGGTGCATACATATATGTTCTGCAAAGGGAACAGTCCAACTCCGAAGCAATCTTAATACGAGCATTACACTGGAAAATGTCCTAATCTCCAAAGATGTACCACAAAATTTACTGTCCGTCCCGAAGATGCAGGCTGCAGGCTTAACAGTTGAATTCAATTCAACGGTAGTACGAATTTTCATAAATGGACTAGGTATTTTTGAAGGTACGTGTAAAAGCAATGTATCGATCGTGAATTTTAAAACAAACCATTATGCAACTTACCCAAATAAAAATCAAAACTATAGTTTGTGGCATGAAAGATTAGGACAAATAATATGTTTGAAAATGTAGAACTTGTAAAAGATATTAAATTTAATAATGAATTTTGCGAAGCTTGCATAAATGGTAAGCAAGCTAGACTTCCATTTGAGAAAATTAAGATTAAAGAATATATTAAGAGGCCTTTATTTATAATTCATTCAGATGTTTGTGGTCCGATAACTCCTTCTAGTATTGATGGAAGAAACTATTATGTAATCTTTGTCGATTAGTATACACATTTCTGTGTAACTTATTTGATGACCTATAAATCTGAGGTATTTAATTTCTTCAAGGACTTCATCGCAAAGAGTGAAGCTCATTTCAATTTAAAGGTTTTGAATCTATACATCGATAATGGCAGAGAGTATTTGTCAAATGAGATGAAGACTTATTGTAGTGAAAATGGCATAAGTTGCCATTTGACGGTTCCACATACACCGCAATTAAATGGAGTATCTGAACGTATGATCAGATTCATAACTGAAAAGGCTAGAGAAATGATTAGTGGATCTAATTTAAATAAAAGTTTTTGGAGCGAAGCCGTTTTAACGGCAACATATTTAGTTAATAGAACTCCAAGTAGAGCGTTTCAGGATAAGAAATCTCCATTTGAAATGTGGCACAACAGAAAGCCTAAATTGAAATATTTAAAGATATTTGGTTCAACCGTATATGTGCATGATAAAATGCGGAAAAGAAAATTTGATGACAAATCATTCAAGTGTATATTGGTTGGCTATGAACAGAATGGCTATAAGTTGTGGGACATAAATTCAAAGAAGTTTTTGGTAGCTAGAGACGTAGTTGTTGATGAAATGAATATGGAGAATACTAGGACTGTAGCAAATGACTCAGAGTTTCAGAATGAAAGTATGGAACTGGTAGAAATTATTCAGAATGATAGTATGAATAACCTACAATTGTCGACTGAAATAAATAAAGTCGAATATCCCGAATGAGATTACGGATGGAAAATCTGATCTTTTTGAATCAGATAAACAGCCTAGTGAGACAACAACATGCGAAAATGCCGATTGAATCATTGGTGAAGAATTGCCTAGTATGCAATTAAAAGAAGATGAAATTGAAGTCAGAAGAAGTGAAAGATTAAAAGACAGGCCAAAAACGTCTTATCGGTTCTTAAACAGTTGCCTAATGAATGCTCACGCCTTTTGTGATGATATCTCAAATAACTACAATGATATTAAAAATAGAACAGACAGAACTAAGTGGGAAGAAGCCGTAAAAGAAGAATTAGATTTGCATTTCTATAATAAAACTTGGACTTTAGTTGATCAGCCTCTACATAAAAATATTGTTGATTGCAAGTGGGTGTTTTCTATAAAAACTAATGAGCATGGCAAGCAAATCAAATATAAGGACAGAATAATAGCTCGGGGATTCACTCAAGAGTATCTTTTAGATTGTGATGAGACTTTTGCTCCAGTTGCAAGAATATCTAGTTTTCGATTCATTTTATCCATGGCAAACCAATTCAATTTAAAAGTTCACCATATGGATGCTAAGACGGCATTTCTAAATGGTATTTTGAAAGAGGAAATCTTTATGAAGATTCCGGAGGGCTTGCCATATGAGGATGGTAAAGTCTGTAAATTGAACAAGTCTATTTATGGGTTAAAACAAGCGGCACGATGTTGGCTCGAGAGCCAAAGAGCATCGGTTTTATTAATTCGGCAGTGGATAGATATATCTATTTACTAGACCATGGGGATATCTTAAAAAATATCTATGTGCTTTTATACGTAGATGATCTTGTAATTGCAACAAAGAGCATTGACACAATGAACAATCTTAAAACATTCCTAATGAGTAAATTCAGGATGACAGGTTTATGTGAAATCAGACACTTCATTTAAATAAAAGTAGAAAGAAAAGATGGTTATTTATATCTTAGTCAATCAGCATACATTAACAATATTTTAAAAAGGTTAATATGGACGAATGTCATGCAGTCAGTACACCACTTCCAACTAAGCTAAATTATGAAGCTTTAGACTCAGATGAAGAATGTAATGCGCCGTGCCGAAATCTGATTGGGTGTTTGATGTGTCTAATGTTATGTACGCGTCCCGATCTAAGTACACCAATAATCATACTTAGTAGATATACAAACAAAAACAATTCAGAATTATGGCAAACTTTAAAAAGAGTTTTGAGATATTTTAAGGGTACTGTAGATCTGAAATTAACTTTTATCAAAAATGAAAATTTTAACGACACAATTATTGGGTATGTTGACTCTGACTGGGCAGGAAGTGAATCTGATAGAAAGAGTAGAACAGGTTTTATATTTAAAATGTTTGACTCTAATGTGATCTGCTGGAATACGAGGAAGTAAAATTCAGTGGCTGCTTCTTCGACTGAAGCGGAATATATGGCTTTATTTGAAGCAGTAAGGGAAGCTTTATGGTTAAAATCGTTAGTCTCTAGTATAAAATTTTAATTAAATAAACCAATCAAAATATTAGAAGATAACCAAGGTTGCATAAGCATAGCTAATAATCCTCTATGCCACAAACGATCCAAACACATTGATATAAAGTACCATTTCTCAAGAGAGCAAATTGAAAATAAATTAATTATCTTAGAATATATTCCCACAGAACACCAGGTTGCTGATGTCCTCACGAAGCCGTTGCCCGCTGCAAGATTCTTGACACTAAGAAACGAGATGGGTCTTAAGAACTAAAACTATATACTATATACTATAAACCAAAAGAAAAAAAAGGAATCTATTGAAACTGATATTTAATTTAGAACTTAGCTTAAAGAAAAAGATGAACTGATAATTTAATTTAACTAAAATTATGAATTTTAGTGTATTTATTAGCTAGAAGCTAAGAAACATTTAATTTGTCAAATGAAATTTGAATTTTTTTTGTTATTATCCAATGATTTGATTAGGGTTTCCCTTAATCCTAGAACTAGTTTGATTTCATCTTAACAAAACTATTTCTAGATGAATATGGATCATTATTATTGTTCCCAGAATACTCAACTGTCCAAATAAGATTGTTATTGTAATACTAATTTAATTTTAAATTGTTCAACATATCTTTTGAGGAGGTGTGTGGAAAAAATACAATCTTCGTATTTTTCTATACGCAAAAGATTGTTCAACACGGAAGGGCTGGTCACTCTCTCTCTTTGACTTTGGCCTTAGAACGGACAAGTTGTGTTATAAAAGAAGCGTCTATTAAACAGAAAAACTTTGAACTAAAAACTAAAATCGTGTACTAAATTAATTAAGAAATCGGGAGAAGGCCTTTATTTCCAACACTATCTGAGCCCGATTCTCCTAAGCGTAAAAAGATCGCAGTCGATAGACAACACACGGTAGCCGCTAGTGTAACTCTCTCTGGCGATCCGGGGTCTGCAGCACAGCAGTCGATCTCAGCCGCCGCAAAAATGGTACTGAGATCGAAAGCTAAAAAGATTCGGTTTCCGAATGCAAGGGACGCGAGATTTTGTCGCATGAGACGCCCGAAAAATCTGTTGTAAATAATAATTAATAATTCCAACGCCGCATGTTGACTTAACGTCCGGAGTACCGACTGAAACTGGTAGTGCAACCGTAAATGCCGTAGTACAAATGGATCATGGATCGATTTAGCGTCGCTTGTGAACGGTTGTGTTTACTCTTGTGCTCTGAATTTTTGTCTATTCTTGTGATTTTTTGCGAGTGTTTTGTGTTTGTTTATTAACAAAGCTTAGTCTAGTGTTTTTACTAGATCTCCCAGTGATTATAGTTATTTTAACATTTATATTAGATTTGTTTAATCTCCTAGCTTTGTTAGTGTAATTCTTATACTCTCTAAACTTGCTAAGACTCTTTGATTCTCACTCTCTCTCCCGCTCTATATTACAACTGTAACTTAAACTCTCTCTGAACCTGCCAAATTTGTGGTAGACTTTTGGCGTGCTATTCTCTTGTCTCTCTCTCTCTCTCTCTCTCTTGCTTGCTTTACATTGTAACTGTTCCTGCGTAAAGTTGTCAGTGTCCCACAAGCAACGCTCAATCGATAGAAGATTTTTTGTCTCGTGCTCTTACATTTAAATTATTACGCGATCTCGCGCTCTTATTTTTTTCGTGTTTTGTGCCTTTGTGGTTTTGGAATTTGATCCCAGTGCCAAATTTACTCGAGGTATTTTTCATATATTATTTTATTTTATTTAATTTCCTTAAAATGGCTCTTGTCTGCTCTAAGAAAAATTGTACTCTTTCGTCTTCAACTAAAGACCCTTTTATTTTCTGCTGGCTCTGCGAGTCGATAATGCACGTTAAATGCGCAGGATTTACTGGTAGAGTCAAAGACTTCATTGATCAGAATTCTGGACTCATGTGGTCATGTGGATCCTGCAAGGAAATGGTTGTTGAGATAAGCGGCTTTATGAAGCAGACTCGAGACAGCCTTTTGAATCTCTCTGGTGCTTTTAAACAGCTCAATGAGGGGTTCAATTCCGTTTGTGCCCAATTTAATAATAAAAAATTACTAACTGAGTCGCCTAAACGTAAAAAAACCAGCTTAGCGGCAGTTAATACGGTCACGGTATCCACCCCAAATCCGAACTTGGTGGCTGCAGCAGTCTCTGTTGACACTGTGGTAAGTGAACCCACTGCGCCTATGGATACAGCTGTTTTAGGTGAAGTCACTGCTTCTCGAAGTCGGGTGGTAAAAAAAAAATCAGTGCCGGCTACGGTGCCGACCGTACCTATAGGTACAGAAGTTACCGTTTCTGGCTCTCAGCTTAGTGAGGTGCAATCTGCTGCTAGGGGGCGTAAGAAATTATCAGTTGTTCCACATAGAAAACAATTATTTGTTTCGAGATTCACCCCAGATACCACATCTGAGGATGTTTTGGAATTTATTCGTGAAAAATTCCCATCCGAGAATATTTCAGTTGAGCAATTTAGATTTTCATATGCTCGTAGTATATCGTCGTTTAAAATATCTGCTCCGCCTGGTGTGTTTAAGGTACTACTTTCTGAAAGCTTTTGGCTTAATGATGATTTAGTAATAAAAGAATTTTTTCCCAATAAACCGAGAACAAATAACAGACCTTCCACTGCGCCAAAAAACTAAAAAGTTTATTTTTGGCTTATCAAAATGTTAGGGGACTAAATATGAAGCTACCCAAGCTTTATGCTGACTCCTCTGCATTTACTGCTGATATTTTGGCTTTTACGGAAACTTGGCTGAAACCAGAGATATCTGACAATGAAGTTCTGTCAAACAATTTTAATGCCTATAGGACCGATCGCTCATCACGTAGGGGAGGCGGTGTGCTGATTGCCGTTAGCACTAGCCTAACATCCGAGAGAATTCACTCTGATACTCCTAATGAAATTGAATTTGTTAGAGTAAAAGTTTCCTTGCAATCATTCTCAATATTTGTTACATGTTCCTATATTCCACCTGGCTCTGATTTAATAATTTATGAGCACCACCTGTCTGCGATAAAATCTGTTTTATCCCTTCTTTCTAACAGTGACCTTTTGATTGTTTTGGGTGACTTTAATCTCCCTGATATTTCTTGGTCTCCTCCTACTGACTCACTAGTCGCTATACCTCTATCCGCCCATGATTTTGTAGATGGTCTTCTAGAATTATCGTTACAGCAAGTAAGCTTTATACGGAATTCATTAAATAGACAACTAGATCTTGTGTTTGTTTCAGACCCGTCTGAAGTCACGGTATCTAGAATTGACGCTCTTGTTGTACCTGAAGACCGATATCATCCAACAATGGAATTGACAATCTGCCTCCCATGCGTTGATACCCTCTCTCCTTTAGTTTCTCAAACTAAAGTGAGATGTTTCCGAAAATGGAACTATAAAAAACTTAACGACATGATTTCTCAATATAATTGGACAGAATTGTACAATTGTATGGATATTGAAAGTGCCACTGAACACTTCTATATAGTGTTAAATACCTTTTTTAATGAATGCGTTCCTGATAGGTTTCCTTCAAAGACAAACAGGCCACCTTGGTTTACCAATGCGCTTCAAAGACTTAAAAACCTTAAGACAAACACTTATAAAAAGTATAAGAAATCGGGTAAGCCATCTGATTTTTCGAAATATGTGGTGGCTCGATCGGATTTTAATGTTCTCAATAGTCATTGCTATTCTATGTATTTAAGTCGATGTAAATTTGAATTTTCAAATGATCCGAAGCAGTTTTATAACTTTGTCAATGCCAAGCGTAAGTCGTCAGCATTGCCTTCATCGGTACGTTTTAACTCAATGGAGGCATCGACGGATTCTGAAATTGCTGATTTATTTGCCAAGTTTTTCCAAACTACTTATAGTTTGGCTGCTTGGTCAAATTCTAACTACCCTAATCCCTTAAATAAGGCAAATTGTATCTTTACCCCTGAAATTACGGAAATTTCTCTCGTAAGAGACTTAGAAAAAACAACGCCAACTTATTCTCCCGGGTGTGTGCTTAAGTTTTGTGCGTCAACCATATGTAAACCGATTCTTAAACTTTTTAAGTTGTCTATTTCATCGTCAGTTTTTTCTACCATCTGGAAGGACTCTTTTATCATCCCACTTCATAAAAAGGGTGCGAAGGCGGATGCCCAGAATTACAGAGGTATTTCTTAATTGTCGGCAATTCCTAAAGCATTTGAACGTATTATTACTTCCCATTTGCAACATTTATGTTCCTCGCTAATATCACCGTGTCAGCATGGTTTTGTTAAGCGAAGATCGACCACCACCAACCTTCTGGAATTGTCATCTATTGTAATAAATGGATTTAAGAATAAAATGCACACTGACGTTATATACACAGATTTTAGTAAGGCCTTTGACTCTGTCAACCACTCTCTTCTCTTATTCAAATTAAATCAGCTTGGGTTTCCATGTAATCTATTAACTTGGATTTCAAGTTATTTGAATGGTAGGACTCAGAGGGTTATATTCAAGAACGCTGCCTCAAAACTAATCTATGTGACATCTGGAGTGCCTCAGGGTAGTCATTTGGGCCCTTTGCTGTTTACTTTGTTTATTAACGATCTTCCCTCTATCATAACACACTCTCGTGTACTAATGTATGCTGATGATGTTAAGCTTTGTTTATCACATAATGATATAGCGTCGGGTTTCAACTTACAGTCAGATAATGATTGTTTTCAGGGATGGTGTGAGTATAACCTTTTAAATTTGAACTGCCTTAAATGCAACGTTATGACTTTTCATAGGGGTACTCCTACTTTTGTTAGTTACTCTCTTCAAAATACGCCACTCGACCGTATATATTCAGTTAATGACTTAGGCGTTCTTCTGGACCCAAAACTTAAATTTGACTGCCACATAATGTCCACTGTCAGCAAGGCCATGAGTGTTCTTGGGTTTATAAAGCGTTGGTAAAAAGAATTTGATGACCCTTATACAACCAAATTATTATTTACCGCCCTTGTCCGTCCTATTTTGGAATATTGTTCTTCGGTTTGGAGTCCACAATATCAAGTGCATATTGACCGTATTGAGTCGGTACAACAAAAATTTCTTCTTTACCTACCCTTGCAAATCGTAGAACAATGCTTGGTACTATTTTTATGCAAAATCTTATAAGAGGTAATATTGATTCTGTAGAACTTGTAAACCGCCTAACTTTCAATGTTCCTGTTAGACTAACACGAAATTATTATCCCCTAAATTTGCCACGATGTACATCTAATTTTTGTCTGCACGAGCCCTTTCGCGTTCTATGTAATAATTATAACAACCTTTATCATTTAATTTGCACTTCAACTTCTATCCCGGTATTAAAAACTAATATTTTAACTCATTTGCTTCATTCTTAGATGCTTCTTTTATTTTCATTTGTGTCCCGTCTCTATTTGTTTTTTGTATCTTCCTCGCGATATCGTATTTTTTGCCCAAATTTATAAAAGGGCCCCGCGCGTAACAAGCACGTGCTTGGTGTCGTTGGGCCACTTGCTTGTACTGCTCGTAGTGCATCAACGTCCATCATATAAAAAAAACCTGTCACATGCGCGATACCTGTGTACCGCAGCGGAAACAAATTTTTGTTCCTCGGCTGAATCCTAACCTTTTATCCCTGGACATTACGGCCTATATCCGTAAAAAAGTTCAGATTGATGATCTAAAGGTTGAACGATTTAATTTTCCATATGCTAGACGTCATCATTTAAGATCGGTGTTCCCTGTGCTCATTTTGCAACTATGTGCTCAGCCAATTTTTGGCCTATTGGCATTTTTGTTAAAGAGTACGAAGCTAAAAAAAGAAAATTCGTTCAAAGGAAGTTGGAAATCCCTTTAAAGAGCCATCCACATCTACATCCTCATCTATCTCAAAAAACTAGATTTTTTTCTTCAGCTTTCCTATCAGAATACAAGAGGTTTACAAAGTAAGTAGACCAAATTGTATACTGATAGTTATACCCGTTACTCGTAGAGTAAAAGGGTATACTAGATTCGTCGGAAAGTATGTAACAGGCAGAAGAAAGCGTTTTCGACCCCATAAAGTATATATATTCTTGATCAGGATCACTAGCCGAGTCGATCTAGCCATGTCCGTCTGTCCGTCTGTCTGTCCGTCCGGATGAACGCTGAGATCTCGGAAACTATGGGAGCAAGGCTATTGAGATTTGGCGTGCAGATTCCTGAGCTTCTTACGCAGCGCAAGTTTGTTTCAGCAATGTGCCACGCCCACTCTTACGCCCACAAACCGCCCAAAACTGTGGCTTCTACAGTTTTGATGCTAAAATAAAAATTTTAACATAGGTGTATTCTTCTCATCATTACCTATCGAGTGACCCGAAAAAAATTGCCATGTATTGGTCTCGTCAATACCTATCGATTGATCCAAAAAAAATTTTGCCACGCCCACTCTAACGCCCATATCGCTTAAATCTGTCTACCGCCGGTAGGTCGCGTATTTAAATCTCGATTTGCTGCTTGAATATCTTCATTTCCCTTTGGTCCCTTTAGCTGAGTAACGGGTATCTGATAGTCGAGGTACTCGACTATAGCGTTCTTCCTTGTTTTTACTTGTCTTCCCATGCCATTGTTTTTACAGAAACCTGGTTAAAACCGAAAATTCTAAGTTCCGAAGTTTTTCCAAGTAAGTACACAACTTACAGGATTGATCGTCCGTCCCGACGGGGAGCAGAAGTTTTAACTGCAGTTGACTCAGAATTAACGTTTGAAGTAATAACGTTAGACGAAGTAAATGACATTGAATTTCTGTGTATATATCCCTTCCGGGTATTTCTATATACATAACATGTTCATATATTCCGCCGTTATCTGAATTCCCAATAAATGCGAATCAACTGTCCGCTTTCCAGTTTATTTCAAGTAAACTGATGATAGGGATCAGTTAAAAGTTTTAGGTGACTTTAATATACCTAGGGCGACATGGTCCACCGTCGAAACCTCAAATTAATTGTTATTTTCAACGCAGCATGGTTTTCTTGACGGTTTGCTTGATATTTCATTGTCTCAAGTAAATCATGTTTTCAATTTATTAGGACAATTACTGGATCTATGCTTTGTTTCCAGTCCAGATTGTGTCTGCATAGCTAGAACCTCTGCAATTACTTTACCAGAAGACCCAAATCACCCAACGCTAGAGCTGACTATTGAAACGGGTACAAAAGAATATTAACTATCTGAAAAGTCAGCTAAACGCATTCCCTGCTTTCGTAGAGCGAACTTTGCACTCATTAATAGCCTTATAGCTTGCTCGGATTGGTCCAATATAATAATATTAATATATATTATAATGCATTAAACGAAGTTTTTGATACATGCGTTTCTACGTATTATCATAAAATTTCAAACCAACCTCCGTGGTTTAACAAAGAGCTGGCACGACTTAAAAATGTAAATTCTAGACTCTACAAAACGCTTAGAGCTTCCGGTTCACAAGCTGCCTTTTCCTGATACTTAAGTGCTCGGTCTGATTTTACCGTGCTTAACGCCCAGTGTTATAATAACTATTTAGGTCGTTGCATCCCCCAGCTTACACTGGATCCAAAACAGCTTTATAATTTTGTTAGCACAAAGCATAAATCTTCAAGTTAACAATCATCACTTAAATTTGAAAATTCGGCTGCTAACACTGATCAGGCCATAGCCGATCTTTTTGCACAGTTTTTTCAAACCACCTATTCAACATCAAGTCCTCCAGATCAGTCTTACCCATTTGAAATTCCCAAATCAAACTTTATTTTTTGTCCTGTTATAAGTAAAAGCTCACTTCTTTTAGATTTGCAAAGAGTCAAACCAGTCTATTCTCCGGGTCCTGACGGAGTCCCTGAATGTGTGCTTAGGTAACGAAGTCACGGGTTCTTATGTACGCAGATGACGTTAAGTTGTGCCTGCAATATAACGACCCCGCACAAAGCTTAGCTTTACAATCGGATCTAAATGCATTTCAAACATGGTGCATGGATAATGAATTGAATTTAAATGGTTCTAAGTGTAAACTAATGACCTTTTTTCGTGTCAGCCCCCACTACTCAACGTATACTTTGAGAGGTTGTGCGTTATATAGGATTAAGCATGCTGACGAGCTTGGAGTCTATATGGATCCTAAACTTAAATTTTCTGATCACATTACTACTATGGTAAATAAAGCCAGGGGCGTGCTTGCATTTATCAAAAGGTGGTCGAAAGAATTCGATGATCCCTATGTCACAAAGACCTTGTTTACTCCTCCTGTTTGGTATCCCCAATATGGGGTGCATATAGACCGGATTGAGTATATGCAAAAAAACGTCTTAATATTTGCCTAACGGAGACTTAACTGGGATACAAGCCTAATACTACCATGTAGAAAGTCCCGAGTTACTGGGTCGCCTGCATTTTAATGTGCCAAATAGATTTACTAGAAACTATATTCCTTTAGTATTAAATCACTGTATCTCTAATTATGCAATGGATGAACCATTTAGAGTACTTTGCAATGATTATAATAGACTATATCATCTAATATATACTACCGACTCACTTCCTATCTTTTAATCACTTGTAACTAATTAGTTTTACCTGCTTTTGACCTGTAATTATACCCGTTACTCGAAGAGTACAAGGGTATACTAGATTCGTCGGAAAGTATGTCACAGGCAGAAGGAAGCGTTTCCGACCCAATAAATTATATATTTTCATGATCAGGATCACTAGCCGAGTCGATCTAGCCATGTCCGTCTGGACAGACGTCTGTCCGTATGAACGCTGAGATCTCGGAAACTATACAAGCTTCAATACTGGGATTAGGCATGCAGATTCCTGCGCAGCGCAAGTTTGTTTCAGCAGAGTGCCACGCCCATTGTAACGCCCACAAACCGCCCAAAACTGTGGCACCTACAGTTATGATGCTAGAATACAAATTTTAACTGAAATGTATTGTTCTCGTCAATACCTATCGCTTGACTCAAAAAAAGTTTGCCACGCCCACTCTAACGCCCACAAACCGCACAAGCCTGTGGCGCCAACAATTTTCATGCTAGATAATAAATTTTAACTGAAATTTATTGGTTTTTTCAATACTTATCGATTAATCCAAAAAAAAAGTTTGCCACACCCACTCAAACGTCCACAAACCGCCCAAGCCTGTGGCACCCACAATTTTCATGCTAGATTAAAAATTTTAACTGAAATGTATTGGTCTCGTCAATACCTATCGATTGGTCCAAAAAAAAATGACACGCCCACTCTAACGCCCATAACGCTTAAATCTGTCTACCGCCGGTAGGTGGCGCATTTCAATCTCGCTTTGCTGTTTGCATATCTAAATTTCCCTTTGGTCCATTAGCTGAGTAATGGGTATCTGATAGTCGAGGTACTCGACTATAGCGTTCTTCCTTGTTTTAATTGTCTATTGTACATTTTTCTTTGTCCGCGATTTTGTTTACTCGCCCAAAACGGTGAAGGGCTCCGCCCGTAACAAGCATTGCTTGGTATCGTAGGGTCACTTGTTTGTACTGACCATAGTGCATCAACGTCCAAGAAATAAACGGCGTTCACAGTACTCGGCGTCGGCAACGTTCACACGAGTGTTGGACCAAGTAATTGGCACGGAGATGTAAACTCACGCATTCGCATACCAGGATGCCATTATAGTGATCGGTCGCACGCTAGAGGAACACAAGAGAAACCTCAGAGAAGTGTTTCGGAGTCTAAGGGAAGCGAACCTGAGGCTGAATCCAGAAAAATGCCAATTCTTTAAGAAGGAACTGCCGTACCTCGGACATCGAGTGACCAGCGAGGGAATAGGAACAGATCCAGAAAAAGTAGCCGCCATCGCTGAGCTGCAACCGCCCTCGATCGTCAAGGAGCTCCGGCAATATCTAGGAGTAGCGTCGTGGTACCGCCGGCTTGTATCAGACTTTTCCAGAATCGTCAAACCCCTGAATGACCTGCTGCGCAAAGGCAGTAAGTGGGAGTGGACACCAGAGCACCAGGTGGCGTTTGAGGAAGTAAAGGCAAGACTCGTGGCAGATCCGGTGCTAGCATGCCCGGACTTCAGTAGAACTTTCATCTTGGAAACAGACTCCAGCGACTACGGCATCGGAGCAATACTGACCCAGGACACCGAAAAGAGCGAAAGAGTTATCTCCTATTCGAGCCGAACACTGAACGGGGGGGAAAACAACTATTCAACAACGGAGAAGGAGTGCCACTTTAAGGTAGTAACCGACCACATGGCCCTGAAGTGGCGAGACTTGCATGCGGCTTAAGACCAATCAGATGCAGGCGGCCGGGAAGGTGTTGACCAAGTGCCATGGGCCACGGTATGCGCAGACTTCGCTGGACCCCTACCAAAATCTAAGCACGGGAACCAAATGCTGCTAGTTATGATAGACAGATTTTCGAAATGAACAAAACTGGTGCCCCTGCGCAGTGCGACAGCCGAGTCGCTTAAGAAGGCGTTTAGGGAGCGCATAATCGCAAGGTACCGGGTCCCGAAGGTGGTCATAACGGACAACGGAGTGCAGATCTTCAAAAGTTGGGTATCAGACAACAGTTCACCGCACCATACACACCACAAGAGAATCCGACCGAACGAGCAATCAGAACAGTCAAGACCATGACTATATGATAAGGAAACCCTAGGCACTGGACGAGCTATGGAGACCCCTGAGGAAAACGCCAACAAACTGAGGGAGGTATTCGAGATCGTACGGCGAAATATGGAAAAGTCATCCCAGGACCAAGCCGGACACTATAACCTGAGAAGGAGACAGTGGTCACCAGCGGTGGGCGACATAGTGTGGTCCAGGGAACATCACCTGTCCAAAGCGGCTGAAGGATTCGCTGCGAAACTAGCCCCGAGGTACGATGGCCCTTACCAGGTTGTAGATTTCGTTTCTCCTGTGATCTGCAAAATACGCCACACACATTCAAAGAAAGAACGGACCGTTTACATTGGCGAGCTCAAGCAACAAAAAAACGAGCAGACGGCATACTAATCAGATGACTAACAAAAGGTCACAAGGACATGGATAAGGATTTCACATTGATCCAGACTGCGAGCCCGCAGGATTATGCGTCAGACCTAAGCGAGAGTCATCCACACGCCACGCAAAAAGGTCAATCATAAGGATAGGTCACAAGGACATGAATAAGAACTTCACATTGATATAGACTGCGAGGCCACAGGATTATGCGTCAGGCCTAAGCGAGAGTCATCCACACGCCACGCAGAAAGGACAATCACAAGGATAGGTCACAAGGACGTGGATAAGGATGGATGGTGATCCCGACCGCAAGGCCACAGGATTCAGCGTCGGGCATTTGCCAGAGTCATCCGCGATTACGCCAGCGGAAGGGACACTTACGAGGACTACACAAAGACACGAGTAACGATAAGGGATCCACCCGCAAGACAACAGGTTTTAGCGTCGAGCGCGAGCCAGTGGCAGACAAGCAACCCAAGTCGCGCAGTCCAGACACACACCGTAGCATCCGGAGATTCTATACGGAATGCGCCGGACGAGCTCGTTTAGTTGTTACCCGAGGTGTAGAATCAGATCTAGCCAGCTGGTTCCAAAAGATAGAAACACGCACAGCACCAACAGTTAACTTCAAAAAAAATCAGTGAGTTACGAACCATACTGCCCGAAGTGCAGCCCCAATACCTGCAAGGAAAATCAGAAGATTCACAATATTCTTACACCATAGCGGCTACGCAACGAGGGTCGGCAAAACCCTGGTCTTGCAAGTAACACCAGCGAAGAGCTGACGGCAAAAAAAAGTGGTTTAATGGCAATGGTGGTAGCAATTCCAGCCTCAAACGGCATATGCTTACCCATAACCGTGAGACGAATTCGATGACATGTTTTTACTGCAGTGAAGAATTCCGATCTCAAAATGTTCTCAAGGGGTATGAGCGTGGTCAGTCCGGATATTTGGTATTGTTAGACATGGAGTGCGTACGACGGCACAAGAGGCGCATTCATGGTAACTGACGAGCGTCGATCGAAGAGAAGTAAATGCCAAAAGTGCAACTTACCACGGGCAGAAAAGCCCTGCTGCAAACGATGGCCAAACGCTATTCAAAGCCGCTGGGGCCATTGTACTTGGGGTTAAGGACAACGAACGGCATGGACTGGAAGGAGCTGAGAAAATAAAATGGAAAAGACAGATCAGCCAGAAGTTTTGCGGGCAGATCGAAAGTTGCAAAATCACCATGAGCCAGGGGAGGGGGCGCCTCGATAGGCGATCGATTGGCACTGGACGATAGTGCGATCGATGGGCACACGCAAACTGGAAATATCGGCAAAAGGTGGAAATATCGCAACGAGCAGGTGGCAACGCCGAACCGTCGGTATCGATAGTAGATGAAACATCGATCACGCACGGTCAGTGTGACCAGACGGAGGAACCGTGGAAAGGAGAAGGACGCAGCAATGAGCAGCGATCTGGGGATCGATAGCCCATGAGTATCGATGTCCCAGTGGAAACATGGGAAATATCGGCGCG
The DNA here is from genome assembly GCF_043229965.1 of Drosophila suzukii. Classification (NCBI taxonomy): domain Eukaryota; kingdom Metazoa; phylum Arthropoda; class Insecta; order Diptera; family Drosophilidae; genus Drosophila; species Drosophila suzukii. Next base: position 52,758,310 of record NC_092082.1, on the reverse strand, counting down.
GGAGATTTCAAGTTGCTGAGAAAGAACCTAGCGGGACCGTCCGGGACAGAGCAAGGGACACGTATTGCCTCGAAAGGCGTTGGCCTGGAGAGCAAGTCTTATTCGCCCTAGTTTGAGAACGGTGACGCTTCCCTAAGCCCACAAGGCCGAACTCTGTGCGAGTCAAAGGCGCGACATGCGACCCCGAGGCAGCGCGTCGGTAAGCGAGCAGAGGCGGCCACTGCGAGCGTCCCGAGACACAGGAGCCAGGACGCGGAGCACTAGCAGCCGGCGGAATAGATACCGATAACAACACACCCGCTGTACCAATACCAAGACAATAAGTCCCACTGTTACCATTCGAACCCTCTGTTTTCTCACTGATCTACGGGGCAGTCACGTCATATAAATTTTGTGGGTCGAACACATAATCTTCTGAGCTAGCAGCACGAGTCTCGTAGCGAGCAGACAACAAAATCACTTCGTTACAGCGTATTACTCAGAAACGGATAATGACCCACAACGCGTCGACATCTGGGCCGAGCTGGAAGCTACATACCGCGACGAAGCCGGCCCAAGCATCACGTTAACGAACGCCGAACGGGACAACCTAGTGGCAAGCCTGAGCGTTGACCACTTACAAAAAGAGGCACACAGGAGAGCGTCAAGCGGAGGCAGGAAAATAACAGCGCTGATCTCGAGACCCAATCAGTCAGACTATGCAAGGGTCGCTAAACAGGTCCGCGAATGGTCATTCTGGTTCAACGGGGCTAAAAGACCGTTCGAGTTCCTGGAGCTGGTGGAATGGTCCGCCAACACATACGGCTTGGACTTAGACATGATTCCTCAAGCGCTGCCGGAATCGCTTAAGGGAAGGGCTTTGAAGTGGTTCATCGCCAACAACAAACAATGGAAAACCTGGGCGGAGTTCATAGATAGCTTCCACGCATACTTTCTGCCGAGAGACTTCTTTAACAGGCTGGCGGTCGTTCAAAGACTACATGATCGACATGCAGACGATGGCGAGGCCACTTAATTATTCTGCGAAAGAGACCCTAAGGATCATCAAGGAAAGCTGCACCCCAAGTGTAAGGATCTTCATAAGGACGTACAAAGCGTAAGACGCAAGAAAACAAATTCTCGAAGACCAAGTCGGCATCACCAACGCAGGTAACATGCGGAAGATGCGAAGAGACAGGGACCCAGGAGACACGGGATAACGACCAATGGTCGCCACCTAACCGAGTCCCACGGCAGCAGGCAACAGGAGCACCACGCGGAGGCCAATGGACACAACCACAACAGCAACAGATGCAGCCAACAAACACTGTGTGAAGGCCACCAAGTACAACACAAAGGCCTCGTGAAACGACACACATCACAGACCCCCAGGAGGCCTGCCGAAAGTGCAGCGGACACTGGGCGCAGGGATGTCGACACCAACGCCTGTTGTTCTGCTGTGTGCGGGAGAGTAGTCGTGAGGAGCGTCAAATGCTGCCAGCAGACGGGAAATGTCAAGCGATCTTAGCCAAAGAGAGGCGAGCGGGGGTCGCAAGATGCTACCTCTCCAAACTAACGGGAAAGCTGATCGAGGAGGAGCAGCAGTTGTCCGCAGCGGTGACGATTGGTGGGGGCACGCACAAGGCCACAATCGACACCGGGGCAACAACAAGCTTTATAAGCAAAGAACTGGCGGACAACCTGGCTGCCCTCGGGAAGATTACAAGGATACGACGGCAAGTTAAGTTGGCAGACGGAAGATGTGGCGGAATCGATGAACAGCTGGAGGTGGAAATCGCTTTCGGAAACAAGCAACTGAGCACGAGCCTGCTGATACTACGAGGGGTAGTGGTCATTGGTGTTGGGATGGAACTATCTAACACAAGTCGGAACTGAGATTAAGTGTGCTGGACACGAAATAATAATACCGGCCAGGAATCGACACAATGGCTCGAGGAGAAGCTATCGGTGGCAGTCGTGCAACAGTCAAGAGAAGATGACGACACGACGAAATTCCTGGAGGCAGAGCTATCCAGTTTCAGCACCATGAAGGGAATATCGAACATGGCAGAGCATCAGATCACGATGAAAAACGACAAGCCAATAAAGCAACGATACTACCCCAAGACTCCGAAAGTTCAAGGAGAGGTCAATGAAGGCGAGCCTCATTTCCAGGAAAGAGCTGTTATGTCTTCATTATCGAGTGACTAGCGAAGGAATAGGCACGGATCCGGAAAAGGTAGCAGCCATCGCCGAACTAGAACCACCATCAACAGTAAAAGAGCTCCGACAGTACCTCGGTGTAGCATCATTGTACCTGACTTCGCAAAAATAGTCAAACATCTCAACGATCTGCTGTGCGTTCGAAGAAGTGAAGCAAGACTCGTTGCAGACCCCGTACTGGCGTGCCCGGACAAACCATTTATCTTGCAAACTGACGCGAGCGTCTACGGCATCGGGGCAATCCTGACCCTGGAGACTGAACGAGGCGATAAGGTAATCTCTTACTCAAGCCGAACGCTGTACGGCGCTGAGAAGAATTACTCAACGACCGAAAGGAAGTGCTTGGCAATCGTCTGGGCGATCCGAAAGCTCAAACCGTATCTGGAAGGTTATTGGTCTTGTCAACACCTATCGATTAATCCAAAAAAAAGTTTGCCACACCCACTCAAACGTCCACAAACCGCCCAAGTCTGTGGCACCCACAATTTTCATGCTAGATTAAAAATTTTAACTCCTTTAACTGGCCTCGTCAATACCTATCGATTGATCCAAAAAAATTTGACACGCCCACTCTAACGCCCATAACGCTTAAATCTGTCTACCGCCAGTAGGTGGCGCATTTCAATCTCGCTTTGCTGTTTGCATATCTCCATTTCCCTTTGGTCCCATTAGCTGAGTAACGGGTATTTGATAGTCGAGGTACTCGACTATAGCGTTGTTCCTTGTTTTAAATGTCTTTTGTTACATTGTCATTTTCTTTGTCCGCGATTTTGTTTACTCGCCCAAAACGTTGAAGGGCTCCACCCGTAACAAGCATTGCTAGGTATCGTAGGGCCACTTGTTTGTACTGACCATAGTGCATCAACGTTCAAGAGATAAACGGCGTTCACGGTGCAAGGCAAAGGTCTATTTCAGTGGAGGGTAATGCCGTTTGGACTTCACTCGGCGTTGGCAACGTTTCAACGAGTGTTGGGCCTAGTAATTGGCCCCGAGCTGTCACCTCACGTATTCGCTTACCAGGATGACATAATAGTGATCGGTAGCACCCTAGAGGAACACAAGAGAAACCCTAGAGAAGCGTTCCGGAGTCTAAGGGAAGCGAACGTGAGGCTGAATCCAGAAAAATGCCAACTCTTTAAGAAGGAACCGCTGTACCTCGGACATCGAATGACCAGCGAGGGAATAGGAACAGATCCAGAAAAAGTAGCCGCCATCGCTGAACTGCAACCGCCCTCGACCGTCAAGGAGCTCCGGCAATATCTAGGAGTAGCGTCGTGTTACCGCCGGCTTGTATCAGATTTTTCCAGAATCGTCAAACCCCTGAATGACCTGCTGCGCATTCGAGCCGATCACTGAACGGGGCGGAAAAAAACTATTCAGCAACGGAGAAGGAGTGCCACTTTAAGGTAGTAACCGACCACATGGCCCTGAAGTGGCTTAACAGCATCGAAAGCCCTTTAGGAAGGATCGCCAATGAGGCCCTGGAGCTACAACAGTACGATTTGGAGATACCGTACAGAAAGGGTCAGCTAAACTTGGTGGCCGACGCATTATCAAGACAACCACTACCAGATACGCTACGAGGATTAAAAGAGGCATCGGCAACAATAGCTTCAGGAGGGTGCAGCTGGATCAATGACATGGGCGAAAAGACAAGGACCCAACCGCAGAAGTAACCGGACTATGTTATGAATGGTGAGACACTGTACAGAAACATATCACACCGAGCAGGCAGTGAAGACGTCGCGTCATGGAAGGTGTGCGTCCCAAAGTCGCTACGGGAAACAGTGTTGAGGGATAACCACGACGTACCGTTTGCGGGACACGTAGGAAGCCGGAGGACCATTCCACATAAGAAAATGCGAGACTTGCATGCGGCTTAAGACCAATCAGATGCAGGCGGCCGGGAAGGTGTTGACCAAGTGCCATGGGCCCCGGTATGCGCAGACTTCGTTGGACCCCTACCAAGATCTAAGCACGGGAACCAAATGCTGCTAGTTATGATAGACAGATTTTCGAAATGGACGGAACTGGTGCCCCTGCGCAGTGCGACAGCCGAGTCGCTTAAGAAGGCGTTTAGGGAGCGCATAATCGCAAGGTACGGGGTCCCGAAGGTGGTCATAACGGACAACGGAGTGCAGTATCTTCAAACGTTGGGTATCAGACAACAGTTCACCGCACCATACACACCACAAAAGAATCCAACCGAACGAGCAATCAGAACAGTCAAGACCATGACCCCTGAGGAAAACGCCAACAAACTGAGGGAGGTATTCGAGATCGTACGGCGAAATATGGAAAAGTAATCCCAGGACCAAGCCAGACACTATAACCTGAGAAGGAGACAGTGGTCACCAGCGGTGGGCGACATCGTGTGGTCCAGGGAACATCACCTGTCCAAAGCGGCTGAAGGATTCGCTGCGAAACTAGCCCCGAGGTACGATGGCCCTTACCAGGTTGTAGATTTCGTTTCTCCTGTGATCTGCAAAATACGGCACACACATTCAAAGAAAGAACGGACCGTTTACATTGGCGAGCTCAAGCAACAAAAAAACGAGCAGACGGCATACTAATCAGATGACTAACAAAAGGTCACAAGGACATGGATAAGGATTTCACATTGATCCAGACTGCGAGCCCGCAGGATTATGCGTCAGACCTAAGCGAGAGTCATCCACACGCCACGCAAAAAGGTCTATCATAAGGATAGGTCACAAGGACATGAATAAGAACTTCACATTGATATAGACTGCGAGGCCACAGGATTATGCGTCAGGCCTAAGCGAGAGTCATCCACACGCCACGCAGAATGGACAATCACAAGGATAGGTCACAAGGACGTGGATAAGGATGGATGGTGATCCCGACCGCAAGGCCACAGGATTCAGCGTCGGGCATTTGCCAGAGTCATCCGCGATTACGCCAGCGGAAGGGACACTTACGAGGACTACACAAAGACACGAGTAACGATAAGGGATCCACCCGCAAGACAACAGGTTTTAGCGTCGAGCGCGAGCCAGTGGCAGACAAGCAACCCAAGTCGCGCAGTCCAGACACACACCGTAGCATCCGGAGATTCTATACGGAATGCGCCGGATGAGCTCGTCTAGTTGTTACCCGAGGTGTAGAATCAGATCTAGCCAAAAGATAGAAACACGCACAGCACCAACAGTTAACTTCAAAAAAAATCAGTTAGTTACGAACCATACTGCGCGAAGTGCAGCCCCAATACCTGCAAGGGAAATCAGAAGATTCACAATATTCTTACACCATAGCGGCTACGCAACGAGGGTCGGCAAAACCCTGGTCTTGCAAGTAACACCAGCGAAGAGCTGTCGGCAAAAAAAAATTGGTTTAATGGCAATGGTGGTAGCAATTCCAGCCTCAAACGGCATATGCTTACCCATAACCGTGAGACGAATTCGATGAAATGTTCTTACTGCAGTGAAGAATTCCGATCTGAAAATGTTCTCAAGGGGTATGAGCGTGGTCACTCCGGATATTTGGTATTGTTAGACATGGAGTGCGTGCGACGGCACAAGAGGCGCATTCATGGTAACTGACGAGCGTCGATCGAAGAGAAGTAAATGCCAAAAGTGCAACTTACCACGGGCAGAAAAGCCCTGCTGCAAACGATGGCCAAACGCTATTCAAAGCCGCTGGGGCCATTGTACTTGGGGTTAAGGACAACGAACGGCATGGACTGGAAGGAGCTGAGAAAATAAAATGGAAAAGACAGATCAGCCAGAAGTTTTGCGGGCAGATCGAAAGTTGCAAAATCACCATGAGCCAGGGGAGGGGGCGCCTCGATAGGCGATCGATTGGCACTGGACGATAGTGCGATCGATGGGCACACGCAAACTGGAAATATCGGCAAAAGGTGGAAATATCGCAACGAGCAGGTGGCAACGCCGAACCGTCGGTATCGATAGTAGATGAAACATCGATCACGCACGGTCAGTGTGACCAGACGGAGGAACCGTGGAAAGGAGAAGGACGCAGCAATGAGCAGCGATCTGGGGATCGATAGCCCATGAGTATCGATGTCCCAGTGGAAACATGGGAAATATCGGCGCGGGAGATTTCAAGTTGCTGAGAAAGAACCTAGCGGGACCGTCCGGGACACAGCAAGGGACACGTATTGCCTCGAAAGGCGTTAGCCTGGAGAGCAAGTCTTATTCGCCCTAGTTTGAGAACGGTGACGCTTCCCTAAGCCCACAAGGCCGAACTCTGTGCGAGTCAAAGGCGCGACATGCGACCCCGAGGCAGCGCGTCGGTAAGCGAGCAGAGGCGGCCACTGCGAGCGTCCCGAGACACAGGAGCCAGGACGCGGAGCACTAGCAGCCGGCGGAATAGATACCGATAACCACACACCCGCTGTACCAATACCAAGACAATAAGTCCCACTGTTACCATTCGAACCCTCTGTTTTCTCACTGATCTACGGGGCAGTCACGTCATATAAATTTTGTGGGTCGAACACATAATCTTCTGAGCTAGCATCACGAGTCTCGTAGCGAGCAGACAACAAAATCACTTCGTTACAGCGTATTACTCAGAAACGGATAATGACCCACAACGCGTCGACATCTGGGCCGAGCTGGAAGCTACATACCGCGACAAAGCCGGCCCAAGCATCACGTTAACGAACGCCGAACGGGACAACCTAGTGGCAAGCCTGAGCGTTGACCACTTACAAAAAGAGGCACACAGGAGAGCGTCAAGCGGAGGCAGGAAAATAACAGCGCTGATCTCGAGACCCAATCAGTCAGACTATGCAAGGGCGCTAAACAGGTCCGCGAATGGTCATTCTGGTTCGACGGGGCTAAAAGACCGTTCGAGTTCCTGGAGCTGGTGGAATGGTCCGCCAACACATACGGCTTGGACTTAGACATGATTCCTCAAGCGCTGCCGGAATCGCTTAAGGGAAGGGCTTTGAAGTGGTTCATCGCCAACAACAAACAATGGAAAACCTGGGCGGAGTTCATAGATAGCTTCCACGCATACTTTCTGCCGAGAGACTTCTTTAACAGGCTGGCGGTCGTTCAAAGACTACATGATCGACATGCAGACGATGGCGAGGCCACTTAATTATTCTGCGAAAGAGACCCTAAGGATCATCAAGGAAAGCTGCACCCCAAGTGTAAGGATCTTCATAAGGGCGTACAAAGCGTAAGACGCAAGAAAACAAATTCTCGAAGACCAAGTCGGCATCACCAACGCAGGTAACATGCGGAAGATGCGAAGAGACAGGGACCCAGGAGACACGGGATAACGACCAATAGTCGCCACCTAACCGAGTCCCACGGCAGCAGGCAACAGGAGCACCACGCGGAGGCCAATGGACACAACCACAACAGCAACAGATGCAGCCAACAAACACTGTGTGAAGGCCACCAAGTACAACACAAAGGCCTCGTGAAACGACACACATCACAGACCCCCAGGAGGCCTGCCGAAAGTGCAGCGGACACTGGGCGCAGGGATGTCGATACCAACGCCTCTTGTTCTGCTGTGTGCGGGAGAGTAGGCGTGAGGAGCGTCGAATGCTGCCAGCAGACGGGAAATGTCAAGCGATCTTAGCCAAAGAGAGGCGAGCGGGGGTCGCAAGATGCTACCTCTCCAAACTAACGGGAAAGCTGATCGAGGAGGAGCAGCAGTTGTCCGCAGCGGTGACGATTGGTGGGGGCACGCACAAGGCCACAATCGACACCGGGGCAACAGCAAGCTTTATAAGCAAAGAACTGGCGGACAACCTGGCTGCCCTCGGGAAGATTACAAGGATACGACGGCAAGTTAAGTTGGCAGACGGAAGATGTGGCGGAATCGATGAACAGCTGGAGGTGGAAATCGCTTTCGGAAACAAGCAACTGAGCACGAGCCTGCTGATACTACGAGGGGTAGTGGTCATTGGTGTTGGGATGGAACTATCTAACACAAGTCGGAACTGAGATTAAGTGTGCTGGACACGAAATAATAATACCGGCCAGGAATCGACACAATGGCTCGAGGAGAAGCTATCGGTGGCAGTCGTGCAACAGTCAAGAGAAGATGACGACACGACGAAATTCCTGGAGGCAGAGCTATCCAGTTTCAGCACCATGAAGGGAATATCGAACATGGCAGAGCATCAGATCACGATGAAAAACGACAAGCCAATAAAGCAACGATACTACCCCAAGACTCCGAAAGTTCAAGGAGAGGTCAATGAAGGCGTGCCTCATTTCCAGGAAAGAGCTGTTATGTCTTCATTATCGAGTGACTTCGCAAAAATAGTCAAACATCTCAACGATCTGCTGTGCGTTCGAAGGAGTGAAGCAAGACTCGTTGCAGACCCCGTACTGGCGTGCCCGGACAAACCATTTATCTTGCAAACTGACGCGAGCGTCTACGGCATCGGGGCAATCCTGACCCTGGAGACTGAACGAGGCGATAAGGTAATCTCTTACTCAAGCCGAACGCTGTACGGCGCTGAGAAGAATTACTCAACGACCGAAAGGAAGTGCTTGGCAATCGTCTGGGCGATCCGAAAGCTCAAACCGTATCTGGAAGGTTATTGGTCTTGTCAATACCTATCGATTAATCCAAAAAAAAGTTTGCCACACCCACTCAAACGTCCACAGACCGCCCAAGTCTGTGGCACCCACAATTTTCATGCTAGATTAATAATTTTAACTGAAATGTATTGGCCTCGTCAATACCTATCGATTGATCCAAAAAAAATTTGACACGCCCACTCTAACGCCCATAACGCTTAAATCTGTCTACCGCCGGTAGGTGGCGCATTTCAATCTCGCTTTGCTGTTTGCATATCTCCATTTCCCTTTGGTCCCATTAGCTGAGTAACGGGTATTTGATAGTCGAGGTACTCGACTATAGCGTTGTTCCTTGTTTTAAATGTCTTTTGTTACATTGTCATTTTCTTTGTCTGCGATTTTGTTTACTCGCCCAAAACGGTGAAGGGCTTCACCCGTAACAAGCATTGCAAGCTATCGTAGGGCCACTTGTTTGTACTGACCATAGTGCATCAACGTCCAAGAAATAAACGGCGTTCACGGTGCCAGGCAAAGGTCTATTTCAGTGGAGGATAATGCCGTTTGGACTTCACTCGGCGTTGGCAACGTTTCAACGAGTGTTGGACCCAGTAATTGGCCCCGAGCTGTCACCTCACGTATTCGCTTACCAGGATGACATAATAGTGATCGGTAGCACCCTAGAGGAACACAAGAGAAACCCTAGAGAAGTGTTCCGGAGTCTAAGGGAAGCGAACGTGAGGCTGAATCCAGAAAAATGCCAACTCTTTAAGAAGGAACCGCTGTACCTCGGACATCGAATGACCAGCGAGGGAATAGGAACAGAACGGGGCGGAAAAAAACTATTCAGCAACGGAGAAGGAGTGCCACTTTAAGGTAGTAACCGACCACATGGCCCTGAAGTGGCTTAACAGCATCGAAAGCCCTTTAGGAAGGATCGCCAATGAGGCCCTGGAGCTACAACAGTACGATTTGGAGATACCGTACAGAAAGGGTCAGCTAAACTTGGTGGCCGACGCATTATCAAGACAACCACTACCAGATACGCTACGAGGATTAAAAGAGGCATCGGCAACAATAGCTTCAGGAGGGTGCAGCTGGATCAATGACATGGGCGAAAAGACAAGGACCCAACCGCAGAAGTAACCGGACTATGTTATGAATGGTGAGACACTGTACAGAAACATATCACACCGAGCAGGCAGTGAAGACGTCGCGTCATGGAAGATGTGCGTCCCAAAGTCGCTACGGGAAACAGTGTTGAGGGATAACCACGACGTACCGTTTGCGGGACACGTAGGAAGCCGGAGGACCATTCCACATAAGAAAATGCGAGACTTGCATGCGGCTTAAGACCAATCAGATGCAGGCGGCCGGGAAGGTGTTGACCAAGTGCCATGGGCCACGGTATGCGCAGACTTCGTTGGACCAAGATCTAAGCACGGGAACCAAATGCTGCTAGTTATGATAGACAGATTTTCGAAATGGACGGAACTGGTGCCCCTGCGCAGTGCGACAGCCGAGTCGCTTAAGAAGGCGTTTAGGGAGCGCATAATCGCAAGGTACCGGGTCCCGAAGGTGGTCATAACGGACAACGGAGTGCAGATCTTCAAAAGTTGGGTATCAGACAACAGTTCACCGCACCATACACACCACAAGAGAATCCGACCGAACGAGCAATCAGAACAGTCAAGACCATGACTATATGATAAGGAAACCCTAGGCACTGGACGAGCTATGGAGACCCCTGAGGAAAACGCCAACAAACTGAGGGAGGTATTCGAGATCGTACGGCGAAATATGGAAAAGTAATCCCAGGACCAAGCCAGACACTATAACCTGAGAAGGAGACAGTGGTCACCAGCGGTGGGCGACAGAGTGTGGTCCAGGGAACATCACCTGTCCAAAGCGGCTGAAGGATTCGCTGCGAAACTAGCCCCGAGGTACGATGGCCCTTACCAGGTTGTAGATTTCGTTTCTCCTGTGATCTGCAAAATACGGCACACACATTCAAAGAAAGAACGGACCGTTTACATTGGCGAGCTCAAGCAACAAAAAAACGAGCAGACGGCATACTCATCAGATGACTAACAAAAGGTCACAAGGACATGGATAAGGATTTCACATTGATCCAGACTGCGAGCCCGCAGGATTATGCGTCAGACCTAAGCGAGAGTCATCCACACGCCACGCAAAAAGGTCAATCATAAGGATAGGTCACAAGGACATGAATAAGAACTTCACATTGATATAGACTGCGAGGCCACAGGATTATACGTCAGGCCTAAGCGAGAGTCATCCACACGCCACGCAGAAAGGACAATCACAAGGATAGGTCACAAGGACGTGGATAAGGATGGATGGTGATCCCGACCGCAAGGCCACAGGATTCAGCGTCGGGCATTTGCCAGAGTCATCCGCGATTACGCCAGCGGAAGGGACACTTACAAGGACGACACAAAGTCACGAGTAACGATAAGGGATCCACCCGCAAGACAACAGGTTTTAGCGTCGAGCGCGAGCCAGTGGCAGACAAGCAACCCAAGTCGCGCAGTCCAGACACACACCGTAGCATCCAGAGATTCTATACGGAACGCGCCGGATGAGCTCGTCTAGTTGTTTCCCGAGGTGCAGAATCAGATCTACACCGTAGCCAGCTGGTCACAAAAGATAGAAACACGCACAGCACCAACAGTTAACTTCAAAAAAAATCAGTGAGTTACGAACCATACTGCCCGAAGTGCAGCCCCAATACCTGCAAGGGAAATCAGAAGATTCACAATATTCTTACACCATAGCGGCTACGCAACGAGGGTCGGCAAAACCCTGGTCTTGCAAGTAACACCAGCGAAGAGCTGTCGGCAAAAAAAAATTGGTTTAATGGCAATGGTGGTAGCAATTCCAGCCTCAAACGGCATATGCTTACCCATAACCGTGAGACGAATTCGATGACATGTTTTTACTGCAGTGAAGTATTTTGATCTTAAAATATTCTTAAGGGGTATAAGCGTCGTCACCATACTGCGCGAAGTGCAGCCCCAATACCTGTGTCGGCAAGGAAAATCTGAAGATTGACAACATTCTTACACCACAGCGGCTACGCAACGAGGGTCAGCAAAACCCTGGTCTTGCAAGTAACACCAGCGAAGAGCTGACGGCAAAAAGAATTGGTTTCATGGCAATAGTGGTAGTAATTTCAGCCTCAAACGGCATATGCTTACCCATAACCGTGAGACGAATTCGATGAAATGTTCTTACTGCAGTGAAGAATTCCGATCTGAAAATGTTCTCAAGGGGTATGAGCGTGGTCACTCCGGATATTTGGTATTGTTAGACATGGAGTGCGTACGACGGCACAAGAGGCGCATTCATGGTAACTGACGAGCGTCGATCGAAGAGAAGTAAATGCCAAAAGTGCAACTTACCACGGGCAGAAAAGCCCTGCTGCAAACAATGGCCAAACGCTATTTAAAGCCGCTGGGGCCATTGTACTTGGGGTTAAGGACAACGAACGGCATAGACTGGAAGGAGCTGAGAAAATAAAATGGAAAAGACAGATCAGCCAGAAGCTTTGCGGGCAGATCGAAAGTTGCAAAATCACCATGAGCCAGGGGAGGGGGCGCCTCGATAGGCGATCGATTGGCACTGGACGATAGTGCTATCGATGAGCACACGCCAACTGGAAATATCGGCAAAAGGTGGAAATATCGCAACGAGCAGGTGGCAACGCCGAACCGTCGGTATCGATAGTAGATGAAACATCGATCACGCACGGTTAGTGTGACCAGACGGAGGAACCGTGGAAAGGAGTAGGACGCAGCAATGAGCAGCGATCTGGGGATCGATAGCCCATGAGTATCGATGTCCCAGTGGAAACATGGGAAATATCGGCGCGGGAGATTTCAAGTTGCTGAGAAAGAACCTAGCGGGACCGTCCGGGACAGAGCAAGGGACACGTATTGTCTCGAAAGGCGTTGGCCTGGAGAGCAAGTCTTATTCGCCCTAGTTTGAGAACGGTGACGCTTCCCTAAGCCCACAAGGCCGAACTCTGTGCGAGTCAAAGGCGCGACATGCGACCCCGAGGCAGCGCGTCGGTAAGCGAGCAGAGGCGGCCACTGCGAGCGTCCCGAGACACAGGAGCCAGGACGCGGAGCACTAGCAGCCGGCGGAACCAGAGTAAGGAGATACCGATAACCACACACCCGCTGTACCAATACCAAGAGAATAAATCCCACTGTTACCATTCGAACCCTCTGTTTTCTCATTGATCTACGTGGCAGTCACGTCATATAAATTTTGTGGGTCGAACACATAATCTTCTGAGCTAGCAGCACGAGTCTAGTAGCGAGCAGACAACAAAATCACTTCGTTACAGCGTATTACTCAGAAACGGATAATGACCCACAACGCGTCGACATCTGGGCCGAGCTGGAAGCTACATACCGCGACGAAGCCGGCCCAAGCATCACGTTAACGAACGCCGAACGGGACAACCTAGTGGCAAGCCTGAGCGTTGACCACTTACAAAAAGAGGCACACAGGAGAGCGTCAAGCGGAGGCAGGAAAATAACAGCGCTGATCTCGAGACCCAATCAGTCAGACTATGCAAGGGTCGCTAAACAGGTCCGCGAATGGTCATTCTGGTTCAACGGGGCTAAAAGACCGTTCGAGTTCCTGGAGCTGGTGGAATGGTCCGCCAACACATACGGCTTGGACTTAGACATGATTCCTCAAGCGCTGCCGGAATCGCTTAAGGGAAGGGCTTTGAAGTGGTTCATCGCCAACAACAAACAATGGAAAACCTGGGCGGAGTTCATAGATAGCTTCCACGCATACTTTCTGCCGAGAGACTTCTTTAACAGGCTGGCGGTCGTTCAAAGACTACATGATCGACATGCAGACGATGGCGAGGCCACTTAATTATTCTGCGAAAGAGACCCTAAGGATCATCAAGGAAAGCTGCATCCAAGTGTAAGGATCTTCATAAGGGCGTACAAAGCGTAAGACGCAAGAAAACAAATTCTCGAAGACCAAGTCGGCATCACCAACGCAGGTAACATGCGGAAGATGCGAAGAGACAGGGACCCAGGAGACACGGGATAACGACCAATGGTCGCCACCTAACCGAGTCCCACGGCAGCAGGCAACAGGAGCACCACGCGGAGGCCAATGGACACAGCCACAACAGCAACAGATGCAGCCAACAAACACTGTGTGAAGGCCACCAAGTACAACACAAAGGCCTCGTGAAACGACACACATCACAGACCCCCAGGAGGCCTGCCGAAAGTGCAGCGGACACTGGGCGCAGGGATGTCGACACCAACGCCTGTTGTTCTGCTGTGTGCGGAAGAGTAGTCGTGAGAAGCGTCGAATGCTGCCAGCAGACGGGAAATGTCAAGCGATCTTAGCCAAAGAGAGGCGAGCGGGGGTCGCAAGATGCTACCTCTCCAAACTAACGGGAAAGCTGATCGAGGAGGAGCAGCAGTTGTCCGCAGCGGTGACGATTGGTGGGGGCACGCACAAGGCCACAATCGACACCGGGGCAACAGCAACCTGGCTGCCCTCGGGAAGATTACAAGGATACGACGGCAAGTTAAGTTGGCAGACGGAAGATGTGGCGGAATCGATGAACAGCTGGAGGTGGAAATCGCTTTCGGAAACAAGCAACTGAGCACGAGCCTGCTGATACTACGAGGGGTAGTGGTCATTGGTGTTGGGATGGAGCTATCTAACACAAGTCGGAACTGAGATTAAGTGTGCTGGACACGAAATAATAATACCGGCGAGGAATCGACACAATGGCTCGAGGAGAAGCTATCGGTGACAGTCAAGAGAAGATGACGACACGACGAAATTCCTGGAGGCAGAGCTATCCAGTTTCAGCACCATGAAGGGAACATCGGACATGGCAGAGCATCAGATCACGATGAAAAACGACAAGCCAATAAAGCAACGATACTACCCCAAGACTCCGAAAGTTCAAGGAGAGGTCAATGAAGGCGAGCCTCATTTCCAGGAAAGAGCTGTTATATCTTAATTATCGAGTGACTAGCGAAGGAATAGGCACGGATCCGGAAAAGGTAGCAGCCATCGCCGAACTAGAACCACCATCAACAGTAAAAGAGCTCCGACAGTACCTCGGTGTAGCATCATGGTACCTGACTACGCAAAAATAGTCAAACATCTCAACGATCTGCTGTGCGTTCGAAGGAGTGAAGCAAGACTCGTTGCAGACCCCGTACTGGCGTGCCCGGACAAACCATTTATCTTGCAAACTGACGCGAGCGTCTACGGCATCGGGGCAATCCTGACCCTGGAGACTGAACGAGGCGATAAGGTAATCTCTTACTCAAGCCGAACGCTGTACGACGCTGAGAAGAATTACTCAACGACCGAAAGGAAGTGCTTGGCAATCGTCTGGGCGATCTGAAAGCTCAAACTGTATCTATCTACCACATGGCGCTAAAGTGGCTCAACAGCATAGAAAGCCCTTCAGGGAGGATCGCCAGATGGGCCCTGGAGTTGCAGCAGTACGACGAAATAGCGTACAGGAACTCAACGTGGTAGCAAACGATTTGTCAAGGCAGCCACTACCAGTTACGCTTCGAGGGAAACGCGCAAAAAGATAAGGACCCAGCCGCAAAAGTATCCGGACTATGTGATGGAGGGTAAAACCCTGTACAGGAATATACCTCATAGAGCGGGCAGCGAGGATGTAGCAATATGGAAAATGTGAGTCCCGAAAGCTCTACGGGAAACGGTGCTGAAGGAGAACCACGACTCACCGGCGGCTGGCGACGTAGGAAGCCGAAAGACAATAGCACGGCTGGCAGCCCGGTTTTACTGGCCAGGAATGCACAGAGACGCCCGAGCCCACGTGCGAGGATCCGAGACATGCATGAGTTTCAAGCCGAATCAGATGCAGATGGCTGGGAAAATGCTGACGCAGGAGCCAGAGGAACCATGGGCTACGGTATGTGCGGACTTCGTCGGACCCCTGCCGCGTTCAAAGAACGGCAACCAAATGCTACTGGTACTGATAGAGAGGTTCGCCAAGTGGACTGAGTTGGAGTAAAGTAAGCTTTCAGGGAACGCATAATCGCAAGGTATGGGGCCCCGAAAGTAGTCATAACGGAGAACGGAGTATAGTTTGCTAGCCAAATTTTTAAGAGTTTCCTGGCCGAAATGGGATCCAAGCAACAGTTCACAGCTCCATACAACCCGCAGGAGAACCCGACTGAGAGAGCAAATAGGACGGTGAAGACAATGATAGCGCAGTTCGCAGGGCAGAACTAAAGAAACTGGGACGAAAAATGGCCGGAAATCATGCTGGCAGTAAACAAGAAGGCAGAGAACTAAGACTACCGAGCGCTCTATACGACAGAGGGACCGTGGGGACCGGACAACCGACTGAGACCCCGGAGGCGAAGGCCAACAAACTCAGGGAAATCTTCGAGATTGTAAGGCAGAATCTGGAGAGAGCCTCCCAGGATCAGGCTAGGCATTATAACCTAAGGAGGAGGCAATGGACGCCAGCGGTGGGTGACGTCGTGTGGGCCAAGGAATACCATTTATCAAAAGCGCCTGAAGGGTTCGCAGCAAAATTGGCACCAAGATACGACAGACCTTACCAAGTCATGGGTTTTGCGTCACCAGTAATGTCGCAAAAATTTTTCGCCACTGCCAATCGCGTCCTGCCAAAAGATGCCGCGGAAGAAAGACGCGGAGCCATCGGGTGGTGGCTTTCCAGTGGTCGCCAAGGAAAGCGATGTGCCTCCCGCGGAAAATGCGACCCACAATGAAAGCGACGCCTCTGCCCCAGCCTTTGCCAGCGCGAGCAGCGATCGCCCACGCCCCCGCCCGCCCAGGACGACTCCGAGGAGGCGAAACTGCTGGAGCGAATGCCCGGCGATGCAGTGGGCAACATGATGTTCAGCAGTCGGTTCATCCTACAGACTGTGTTGAAATTGGTGGAGCTGCAGCCGGAATCGCCACTTGATCAGCAGCTGGAGGACGATCTGTGCAAGGTGTGGGACATGTCGTTATCACCCGAGGTGGTCACCCTGCTGCTGGAAAACGAAGCTATCGATCCGATCATGTACTCCCTGATGGCCGGCAGTGAGGATGTGGACTGGTACGTCTGCTTTGCCGCCTTCGAAAACTCCGACCAGAATCTGGGCAGCATTCTGCAGCAGTCCGTGAGCGATGAACTGGTAATAGCGGCGTTGAAGGCCACCAATGTTGTGCTGGCCAGTTGTGCCCTGGTGAAGGAGGAGAACGCCAAGACAACATTAATTCTGAAGCCTTGCGCGCAAGTCTTTTTTGTTCAGGAGCTCTGCGACGGCGTCAATAGCGCCTTCCTGCGACTTATGCGCGATGATCACGCCGAGCTGGCCGACGACGGAAGGGCGAGAGAGAATGAAAGAAGAGAGAAAGGTGATGGGCACACGGGCAAAATGGAAACATCGTTCATGGTGAATATCGCACCACCGATATCAGTAGCTGATGGGTATCGACATCAAGGGGAGTCCCGCTGGGTTATCGGTAGCTGGTGGGTATTGGTGCTCAGTGGGAACAGATGGAGGATCGGCGCGGGAGATTTGAAGTTGCTACGAGAGATGTCGAAGGCTAGGATATGCAGGGAAACGCTGGAGAGTAGGAACGACTTTTTAAAATGTTTCCCGAAGTAAGTAAGGAATGTGAGGAGTTGAATAACTCCACACAAATCTCAGCAGCAGCAGCAATAGATGGCCGTCCGCTTACCAGATACGCGGCGAATACGCGTAGTAACGGCAATGCGGGAAGAGAGATTTTGGAGAATTCAGTTCAAGAGAGTTTGGAGAATTCAGTTCAATAGAGTTTGGAGAATTCAGTTCGGAAGAGTTTTGGAGAATTTAGTACGAGAGAGCTTGGAGAATACGGCTCAAGAGAGTTTGGAGAGTACGAGGAAAGAAAGCTTGGATACAAAGAGTGAAGGGTTAATGGTAGATCGCCGCGCTTAGCAGCCTAGCGTGGGGCCGTGTGCAGAGGGCGAAAGGTCGAACGCTAAAACCGCGGACAGTACCAGCAATCCTATATAAGTAGGCCCAGCGCTGGAAGCACTATCAGTCGACCACGAGGAGTGAAGATCAGTCAAAATTCCAAAGTGATCAGTCAGTCAACCAAATAAACTACAAGGGAGCTACAACAAGTCGAGTCGTCGGAAAGGCAGCGCCGTGGGAGCCTGCAGGGAGCAAAATCGCTACGTCGAGACATTCGGGATTGGGATACCAGGAATCTCCGAATTGATACGCAGGTAGCTGAGGGCCATCGACTAAGTCCTGGCGTAACGCCTGGAGAATTCTGAGTATAACAAGCCCGAATGGAGAGCGATCCATCGGTACGGTCTCGAGTGGAGTTGTCCAGGAGAGCCCTACGGTTTCGACTCGTGAAGTCCCGGAACGGTGTGTCCGAATCTCGAGTATAATAAGCCAGAAGGGAGAGCGGTCAATCGGTACGGTCCCGAGTGGAGTTGTCCAGGAGAGCCCTACGGATTCGACTTGCGAGGTCCCGGAGCGGCGTGCCCGAACCCCAGGTATAACAAGCCAGAAGGGAGAGCGGTCGATCGGTACGGTCTCGAGTGGAGTTGTCCGGGAGAGCCCTACGGTCTCGACTCGTGAAGTCCTCGATGGGCGTACGCCCAAAACCCCGAGTACCAGAAGCCACGCTACGTCCTGGCTGAGCGGCTGGAGCCAGGAGCCAGGAGCAGTGCGCAAGACATTGTCAGCAGCAAGCCAGCCACCACATCACGACAGACACGCAAGACAGATCGAGCCACGCGGAAACGTCCCGGACAATAAGAAGAAGGGTAAGGCTAGGTCGGAACGTTCGCTTACACTAGGTGTAGAAGCGAAGTAAAGCATAAGGTAGCTTCCTGGCGTTTAGCCTTGACTGTCCGCGCGGACTGACCAGAAACCCCAGTGGGACCATCCGGGAAATAGCAAGGACCAGGCGGCAATTAGTCGAAAGGATTGATCCATTAGAGCCCAGGTACTGTTCACCCTAGTCTGAGAACGGTGACGCTTCAGGGAGCTTCAAGGATCTTCAGGGAGCTACAGGACTTGAGAGGTCCGCGAAACAACCAGGACCGCCGGAGACACCGAAAGCTACAAGTGGCGATATCAAGGCCAACTAAGCTACCAAGTCATTTGTAATAGTATACCCGCAATAAAGCCACTACGAACTCGTGAATTCTGTGCTTTCTCACTGAGCTACTGGGCGGTCACGTTTATATAAATTTGGTGGGACGAATTCACAATCTACTCAGCTAGCCGCACGAATCTCGTAGCGCGCAGACCACAAAAATCAGTTCGTTACAGGGTGGAGACGGAAAAGTCTTTCCGGAAACTACATCGATTTCCTGGGCAAGTATCCGAGGTCCAAGAGGGGACACGCCTGGATATTCGTCGTGGTGGACCATTTCTCCAGGTACACCTTCTTGAAGGCGATAAAGGAGGCGATGGCGTCAAACGTAGTAAAATTCCTGGTAAACGAGGAATCTTTCAAGTTCGGTGTTCCTGAAATAACATATCGATGGCTTCGGTATACAGCATATTAAGACTCCTGTATATTCACCATAGAGCAATCCCACGAAGAGGTTTAACGGGAATGTCTTGGCACCGATTCGCAGCTTCTTGGACGAAGATCGCCGGGAATGGGATGCATACCTGCCGTACGGAGCATTGTCCAGTCACTCTCAGGAGAAGCGCCGTTCCTCACCGCTTTCCCTGTGCGACCATGAAATAGCGGGAATGCAGAATAAGGACAAACTTCGAGTAATCCACAGAAGCAACTGGAAGGGGCATAAGAGATGAGCCGGCAACGCTATGATAAGCGGGCCCGTACGCTGCTCGTCCAGCCAGGCCAATAAGTCTTCCGCCGCAGCTTCGTGTTAGTGATTTTAGCAAATCCTTCAACGATAAGTTTGCTCGCAAGTTCCTAAAAGCCAGGGTGGGCAAGGCCGCAGTCTGGGAGTGTATTACCCCAAGGACATCCGCTTGTGATCTGAAGGAAACACAAAGTATACGAACACCGCGAACACATCAGCTATACTTCCCATCATGAGTTGGCCCAGCGTTAGTCGCCGTTCGAACTGCAGGATGGCATCAGTTCCGTCTTGAGTCCTACCGTATATCCAAAGCTACCAATTATTTCGTCGTTCTGCTAAACCTCCGAGTAGTGCCTCTCGAAATCTTTGGATGATGTTGCAATTTTAGTCGATAATGGGAGGGACTCTATCGATAGGTTAGGACGATAGTTGGCGGGGAAGGAACGTTGATTATGGGCAGGTATTGGGATAGTCGCAGTTATATTGTCTAAGAAGGCAGATGCAGCGGGAAGTTCCAAGATAAGTGCTTGTACCTAAAACGAAATATTTATTTGGAAGTTCCACGGATCTCTGCGCGATTTCGCCGTACATAAGAGCCACGATTTGGCTGCCGGCAACCGGTATCAAACGTTCGACCCGCCTAGAAGTCCAACCATAACCGGATTCCTCAGTCGACGCCGACGCCATCCCGCATGAGTTTGTTCCGAACTGTTACGTCCACCTTCATCTACGCAACTCACTGTAATGCGTTAGCTTTCCTTTTTTGGGACCGATTATTGCTGCTGGTCTCCGCCTGTGTATCTTCATGCCTATATTCCTTCCGGAATAAGACCCGAGATCCTTAGTTGTCCTCGTTGTTTCCCTACAAATGTGTAAGTGTTAAAGACAGCGGCCATGTTAATTAAATGTATTTTAAAGCCAAAATGTGTGAGTGAGTTGTCCATGTGGGGGAGATGGAACCGTCATAGTTGCGAGTAGCGGCTCTGGCCGACCAAGAATTGGCGGTGACGTGCCGAATGTTTTGGGCGTCCTTGGTTGGGTGGGAGCGCTAGGCTAAGTCAACAGTAGCCACAAAAATTAACCAGTTTTTCTGTCAAATTGCAATTATTTACGTTTGCTTTCGTTTTGCTCTTAATAATAACAGAAAGGAATAAGGAATAAGTAATAACAGGAAAACACCGCCCTGGGGTAGAGCTGAGCTAGCGGAACTGCCACCGAAAAATATGCAGTTCGTAAGACATAAATGCATTAAATGAATTATTTTCATGTATGTGAATGAATGAATTGAATGAACTCAAAATTAATAATGTTTTAAACAATGGGCTTCGAATTCGTTAATCAAAAATTTAAAGATTGCGTATCTTCAGTCGAATACATTTTAATATAGTAATATAATAGTAATACCACAAAAGAATGTGATGGTCAGCCTAAGTGCTAAGTGTGTGAGCATAATACACTCTCCCTCTCATATAAGCGGCTATGTTGTCGCCGCGATTTATATACATTGATATGTATAAGTAATGACTGCCCTGCTGGCCACGTCGCCGTCGTCAGCGGAATTAGGATACACTCAATAAACGATACTCATTCTTTTATATAAAACCGATTCTTATACCCGATACTCGTAGAGTACAAGGGTATACTAGATTCGTCGGAAATTATGTAACAGGCAGAAGGAAGCGTTTCCCACCCCTTAAAGTAAATATATTCTTGATCAGGATCACTAGCCGAGTCGATATAGCCATGTCCGTCAGTCCGTCTGTCCGTCTGTCCGTATGAACGCTGAGATCTCGGAAACTATAAAAGCTACAATTCCTGAGATTTCTGCGCAGCGCAAGGTTGTTTCAACAGAGTGCCACACCCAGTCTAACGCCCACAAACCGCCCAAAACTGTGGCTCCTACAGTTTGGTGCTAGAATAAACATTTTAATTGAAATGTATTGTTCTCATCATTACCTATCGATAAACAAACGCCCACAAACTTCAAAAAATCCTTAATATGAACGTGGATATCTCGGAAACTATCAAAGTTAGAGAATTGGGATTGCAGACTTAGATTCCGTAGCGTTGTACGCAGCGCAAGTTTGTTACGCGAATATGCCACGCAAACTCCAACGCCCACAAGCCGCCCACACCTGTGGCGCCCACAATTTGTGTGCTATTTAACAAATTTTAACTGAAATGTATTGGTCTCGTCAATACCTATCGATTGATCCAAAAAAGAAACGCGAGTAATGCTAGCAACAAAGATGTTTTACTGCCTGTGCGAAGACCAGCACCAGCCAGGCCCAAGTCAAAAGGGCAAAAAACTCTAACTCAATCCGAGTCAGGTTATTACTAAAACCAACACGGCCAATGTACTTATTACGTAAATAATGTTAAAATGGTAGCCCATACGGACGACATAAGAACTTTAACGAGAGTGCTCCTAATTTTGACTTTAGTTACAGTTGCTCAATTCGTTTTAACCTTGTATGTGAAGCACAACGAGATATTTAAAAACGATACATTAGCAGAGCAGATAACTTGGAGCGACTTGGATAAAAAAATCCAATATTTTTTTTTTTTCTCATTGATATGTATACAAATATGGCCTCATGTCCACCAAAGAAGTAATTCAAAAGGTTTGTCAGAGGGATACCATTTTTAGGGAACGTATTCAAAAATTAGTCTTAACGACTCCAATTAGTATCAGCGAGTTAGAATGTATATATAAGGAAAATTTAAACTTAGATACTTAACCCTTAATTTATTGCTCATCAAGGGAATACAAGTAAGATCGGTTATAGACTGGTCGGCAAAGGTATTTTGACAAAAAAAAAGTTAAATATACTCAAAATTTTTTTTGCTTATGCTTATATTTTTTATGGTTTTTTGAAAGTGTTTAGAAACATGAATTTGAGCCATTTTTTTTTCATACAAATTTTTTCATCTTCAAAAAATTATACAGAATATAAGCAAAACTATTTTTGAAAAATTCTTTTTGCAGTTACTATTATTTTTGGTTGAAAAAACTTTTCGCATCAAAAAATTTAAGTTTTCAAGTCGAGGAAAAAAGTTTAAAAAGTAGATGTTTAGAAAAATTCGTCCTTTTCAATAAGTATTGAATGGGTTAAGAAATGTATTGTATGATTCAAACGGCATTTAAATTACCTTTCTATTGATGCCAAAGTGTACAAAAAGTAAGTTCAAATTATTAGTATATCTAACTTTTGTTTGGTCAAAATACTTATGCCGACCAGTGTAAACGATAATAAAATACTTGTTAAAACTCTCGTAAAGGTAGTCTTTAGAAAATAATTAATTTCCATTAAAGCGTGGAATGGTTGGTCTCAAGTATCCAAATTCTTGATCAAACTACGATTGAATTTAATAACAATAAAGCAAAGGTACAAAGAGCACAAGCCGTTCATCATGCCCGACGAATCAGCCGCCCAAAGGGCACATATTAATGAAATTGCGCATGCAGTGCCAGAATTTCACAGACAGAAAATAAACCTTCCGAGATTCATTACGGCAGTTATGTTAGTAAACATTACGAAAGGATCATATGAACAACTCGTTGTAGAAGTAATTAAGTCCAAGATATTTGGAGCAACCTTACACAAGGTCAGTAACGAAACTATAATTGATGCAATTATTAAAAAGTTGTAGAAACTTTGGACGTTATAACAGCGAAAATGACAAATGTTTACCAAAAGGGCAAAAGAGCAACACAATATACCAATAAAATTGACAATTTAAGAAAATTGCTGGAAACATCTTATATATATAAGGGTGTATGAACATGCTGATAGGTTCAGCACCAAAGAAGCGAGTTAAGTCATGACCAAAAATTGTGAACTTGCAAACCAGCTCCAAAACCAATTCCCTCCACTGGGAACAAGCAATAAGAGGCCTAACCAGCAACATTAACGAAAGGATCACGCTCGACTACAGCCACAAACCATCCACACGACAGCCCTAGATCAACAACAACACATAGTGAGCCGCCAACAGCAGCAACAGTCCTTCCAACAGCAACAACAACGAAATCTCCAGCAATTCCAAAACGATCAGCAATGGAAACGACAAGAACATATATCTACGATCCAAAGAAAAACTGTCTGACCTCGTTGCTTGCTGATTTACTTACCATCTCTGAGACTCTTGAACTGAGTTCGGACCACATCCCATTAATAATCCAGTACAGAGTTTCCGCCTGTAAGCTTCCCCGCAAGACGTAGATCCTGCGATTATCGATTTAGTTAACCTCAAATTTAGTTAACCTCAAATCAATCGATGATACCCAAACCAGGAAAACCGGAAAACCTTGTTGCTTCCTACCCACTAATAAGTTTGTTTCCCACCTTCTTTAAGCTATTCGAAAGAATTTTCCTTAGTAGAATGATGGCAGTGAGAAGAATACAGGATGCCATTCCAGACCACCAGTTTGGACTTAGAAGTCACCATGGTACCCCAGAGCAAGCCCATCAGGTAACGCAGCACTTTCTTGGTGCCTTCAAGAATAAGCAGTATAGTTAAGCAGTCTTCCTTGATGTCAGAGAAGCTTTTAAAAGAAAAGACCGAACTATTTCTCTTTACAAGGATATTAAATCTAACTCTCCCAAAACTACACCATACACGCCTAACCCTCAGCAACCAAGCAAAGTACTTAGGTGTCATCCTTGACACGGTGGGTATGCCAATGGATACCAGCAAGCTCCACCTCAGGCAGAGACTGAATACCCTCTCCAACAACCGATTGAACACAATCTCAGCATGCCACATTTCTAGACTCACGTGGCCTAATTACAACTCTAAAATAACTAAAACTCTACTACACTGTAATAGGGAAGACATATCCACTCTCCTAAATGCTCTCACGGACCATTGTCTTCTAGGAACTCATGCGCACAGGCTGGAACTCAGTAACCACAACTACTGCCGTAGATTCAAGCAGATAGACGAGTAGGAGAGCATTGAAAACCTCCTATGCTTCTGCCCAGCGCTAAACCTAAAGGGCTTTCAAACCCTAGGGAGCTACACACTTCCAAACCTTGCAGCCATTCAGGGAGTAAGCGTTCCAAAACTCATATTTTTCTAAAAAGATCAAACTATTTCGTGAAAACAAATAACCCGTGAGCTAGGGAAAAGGATCTGCACTGAGATCACGTGGTATCACAAGGGGCTCAGTGTGGCCTAAGTGGGGGGATTAGTGAGGTAATCTCCAACCACACCTACTTAACCTAATCTAATCTAGACTTACAGTAGCATACCGAAAGATGCCACACAAATACCACAGACACAGAATGAATGGCATGAATTCAAAAACAAAAATATTTGAAGCAAAGGGCCTTGAATTCATTAATCGAAAATTTATAGATTGTGTATTTTTAATCGAATACATTTATGTATGTCTGATTTACCCTTTTTTGTTTCTAAGCTCTTAATTTCTGCCCAGTTAGGAAAGAAAAGCAGAAGAAATCAAAAATACAATATGTAACGAATGTTAATGATTTAAATGACTATATATAAACAAAAGCTTTCCATCAACTTTGTCCGCGTTTAAGAAATTGCCTTTTTTGTAGGAAAGATTCTGTGATCATAATATTTGTATAATCAATACGTGGATTAAACACTAATTAAAATATTAATATTTTGTTGCCATCGCTCCTTAGTAGCTATTAAAAGTGGCTACGGAGTCGTTTTTCGGCGGTTTTAAATGTATTTTGTATGAGTTGCTTTTAATTGCAAGCATATACACATCCCATAATTTGTGTGATTGGTATCCCACGGAATCCTCCCGTTATATTACATTTTAAATAATGTGACCCCTTGTTATCTTCTGAGAATAAGTATGAGAAAGTGATCGTGCGTAGCCACGAACCCGAATCTCACCCCTTCCCTCGAGTCCTTACTCTTGACTGCTTGTGCGCGAAGGTGTAAATTTTTAAATTTGGTGAATTTTGTTCAAAATGTGCAGATTTTATTTACAGCAGAGAAAATAATATAGCATTGAAAAGGGCTTGAAAAATGCTTTCCAATGACATCAATGACGGCGGTTTTCGCATTCCCGTTACTCGTATAGTAAAAGGGAATACTAGATTTGTCGGAAAGTATGTAACAGGCAGATCAGGATAACTAGCCGAGTCGATCTAGCTATGCCCGTCTGTCCGTCCGGAAGAACGCTGAGATCTCGGAAACGATAAGAGCTATGATATTGGGATTTGGCATGCAGATTCCTGAGCTTCTTGCGCAGCGCAAGTTTGTTTCAGCAGAGTGCCCACTCTAAGGCCCATAAACATTCCAAAACTGTGGCTCATACAGTTCTGAGGCTGGAACACAAATTTCATTTGAAATGTATTGTTCTCATCAATACCTACCGATTGACCAAAAAATAGTTTGCCACGTCCACTTTAACGCCAACAAATTGCCCACAAACTTCAAAAACTCGCAAATATGAACGCGGATATTTCGGAAACTATCAAAGATAAAGAATCGGGACTTCAGATTTAGATTCCGTAGCCTTGTACGCAGTGCAAGTTTGTAACGCAAATATACCACGCCCACTCATTCTCATTCCGTTCAAGCCTGTGGCGCCCACCATTTTTATGCTAGATAAATACTGTAACGAACTGATTTTGTGTGTCTGCTCGCTACGAGATTCGTGCGGCTAGCACAGAAGATTGTGTGTTCGTCCCACCAAATTTATATGACGTGATTGCCCGTAGATCAGTGAGAAAACAAAGGGTTCAAATGGAAACAGTGGGATTAATTCTCGTGGTATTAGTACAGCGGGTGTGTGGCTGGGCTGGCTTCGGTATCTCCTGGCTCTGGTTCCGCCGGCTGCTGGCTCTCCTCTTTCTGGCTCCTCGACGCGTTGACTCGGCTTACAGTGGATACTGGGTTTCGGGACGCTCGTAGTGGCCGCCTCTGCTTGCTTGCCGACGCGCTGCCTCGGGGTCGCTTGTTGCGCCCTAGACCCGCAGAGAGTTCGGACTTGTGGGCTTAGGGAAGCGTCACCGTTCTCAGACTAGGGTGAACAAGCCTTGCTCTCCAGGCCGACGCCTTTCGAGGCAATACCCTTGCTCTGTCCCGGACGGTCCCGCTAGGTTCTTGCTCAGTTCGCGCTGACAGTCAAGGCTGCCGCCAGAAAGCTGTCTAGCAGTTCACTTCGCTTTACGCCTAGCGCAGACGAACGTTCCACCCGGCTTCACCCTAATGCGTGACGTCCGCGACGCTCCTGCGCTCCCCAATGAGCTCCGCGCGGCGATGGTAACGTGGCTGCCGTAAATGTCTGCTGGCGTCGCTGTCGATATCCTCTGCTCTGTCTTCTGACCAGTATCTCGTCGTTCTGGCACTCGGGGAGTTGGTCGGTTGCTGTTCGGGAACTTCGCCGGTAATCGCAGGGCTCTCCAGGCGGCCGCCTCTTGAAAGCACAAATCGATCTACCGCTCGTCCGTCACGCCAGGTCCTGCTTGGTCGGGCAAGGTACGCTGGGTCGCAGACAACTTTCCTCCCCAAGCTGACGGTTCTTCGTCGTAGGACTCTTTTGCTTGTCTCTGACAGACCCGCCGGGCGACTCGCCAAGTTGGAGAACAAACGCCTTGACTTAGCCGCGTGATGCCTTCCAGAACTCAGCCACCTGTGTCTCAATTCTGAGATTCCTGATGTCCCAATCCCGAACGTCTTGACGTGGCGATCTTGCTCCTTGTGTGCTTCCCACGGCGCTGCTTCCGACGACTCGCTTGGTTGCGGCTCCCTCGTAGATTACTTGCTTGACTGACTGTTCACTTGGCACTTTAACTGATCTTGAAGGTTTGACTCTTCGTGATCGACTGACCCAGCTGCCAGCGCTCTGAGGCCCCATATAGGGCCTCCGGGAACCGTTATTTCCCTTTTGCGCATGGCCCGCTGGATCTCTCCACTCTGGGTCCAAAGTCCGTGCCTCCTGGTTGACCCACTTGTCCTTCACCTACCGCTTCCAATCGATGCTTCGCCCACTGCTGCAGTCCCGCTGATTTCCGTGATGCTTGTGGCACGCCTGTGTGCCGCTTCACTGCCGAGATGTCGCACTTCCTCTCCCGGTCCAAGGTTCACGGGAGAGTCCAAAGTCCGGTGGTGTTCCGTTATCCTGTTGCCTTGCCCGCGAAGTCTCCATTCTCTCTCGATCTCCATCCTTCGTCTCCAAACTCTCTCGCTCTCCATCCGTGGTCTCCAAACTCTCTCGATCTTCATCCTTGGTCTCCAAATTCTCTCGCTCTCCATCCTTGGTCTCCAAACTCTCTCGTTCTCCATCCAAGTCACCAAACTCTCCTCGCCGCGCCGTTACTAAACGAATTCGCCACGTATCTGGTAAGCGGCCGGCCATCTGCTGCTGCTTCTATTTGTAGGGAGTTATTCAACTCCTCACATTCCCCCTTACTTCCGGAAATATTTAAACTTGTTTCTACTCTCCGGCGTTTCCTTGCATGTTCTAGCCTTCGAGTCCTTGTGATTCCCGCGGCGCTCCCTCGTTGCTCCCTCGATGTTGTTTCCTCGGGTAACAACTAGGCGAGCTCGTCCTTATAGAATCTCCGGATGCTGCGGTGTATGTCTGGACTGCGCGACTTGTGTTGCTTGTCTCCCTCATACTCATACTGCGCATACTCTCTTCTACGTGGCGTAATCGGTTGACTCTGGCTCGCGCCCGACGCTGAAACCTGTTGCCTTGCGGTTGGATCCCTACAAGTTACCCGTGTCCTTGAGCCGTTTTGTAAGTGTCCCTTCCGCCTGGCGTTATCGCGGATGACTCTGGCAGTTGCCCGACGTTGAATCCTGTTGCCTTGCGGTCGGGATCACCATCCATCCTTATCCACGTCCTTGTGCCCTACCCTTATGGTTGACCTTTCTGCGTGGCGTGTGGATGACTCTCGCTTCGGCCTGACGCCTAATCCTGTGGCCTCACAGTCTGGATCAACGTGAGATCCTTATCCATGTCCTTGTGTTATCCTGATTGTCCTTTCCGTGTGGCGTATGGATGACTCTCGCTTCGGCCTGACACCTAATCCTGTCGCCTCATACCTGTTGTTAGACATCTGACGTTTCTGTTGTCTGCTCGTTTTGTTGTTGCTTGAGCTCACCAACGTGAACTGTCTTTTCTATCTTCGACTCTGTCTGGCGAATTTTACAGATCACTGGAGAGACGAAATCTACAACCTATTAGGGGCCATCGTACCTCGGGGCTAGTTTTGCAGCGAATCCTTCAGCCGCTTTAGACACACACTATGGCCCACACTATGTCGCCCACCGCTGGTGACCATTGCCTCCCTCTCAGATTGTAGTGTCTGGCTTGGTCCTGGGACGCCTTTTCCATATTTCTCTCACGATCTCGAATACCTCTCTTAGTTTGTTGGCAATTTCCTCAGGGGTCTCCGTAGCTCGTCCTGTGCCTAGGGATTCCTTATCATAAAGGCTGCTGGGTAGACGTGGCTCCCTTCCGTGGGTAAGAAACGCCGGTGTATGACCGGTGGATTCCGATGTGCCCGTGTTTACTGCTATCTGGTCCTGCCCTGCGAATTGCGCCATCATGGTCTTGACCGTTCTGTTTGCTCGTTCGGTCGGATTCTCTTGTGGTGTGTATGGCGCGGTGAATTGTTTATTGCAAATCTCGCATTTTCGTTCGTGGGCTCGGGCGTCTCAATGCATGCCTGGCCAGTAGTATCGGGCTGCCAACCGTGCAATTGTCCTCCGGCTTCCTACGTGTCCCGCAGACGGTGCGTCGTGGTTTTCCCTCAACACTGTTTCTCGTAGCGACTTTGTGACGCACATCTTCCATGACGCGACGTCTTCACTGCCTGCTCGGTGAGGTATGTTTCTGTACAGTGTCTCACCATCCATAACATAGTCCGGGTACTTCTGCGGTTGGGTCCTTATCTTTTCGCCCATGTCCTTGATCCAGCTGCACCCTCCTGAAGTTATTGTTGCCGACGCCTCTTTTACTCCTTGTAGCGTCTCTGGTAGTGGTTGTCTTGATAATGCGTCGGCCACCACGTTAAGCTGACCCTTTCTGTACGCTATCTCAAAGTGGTACTATTGTAGCTCCTGGGCCCATCTGGCGATCCTTCTTGAAGGGCTTTCGATGCTGTTAAGCCACTTCAGGGCCATGTGGTCGGTTACTACCTTAAAGTGGTAACCTTCCAGATATGGCCTGAGCTTCCGAATCGCCCAGACGACCGCCAAGCACTCCTTCTCCCTTGTTGAATAGTTCTTCTCTGCGCCGTTCAGTGTTCGCTCTTTTCGCCCTTTTCGGTGTCCTGGGTCAGTATTGCTCCGATGCCGTAGTCGCTGGCGTCTGTTTGCAGGATGAAAGTTCTACTGAAGTCCAGGGCATGCTAGCACCGGATCTGCCACGAGTCTTGCCTTTACTTCCTCAAACGCCATCTGGTGCTCTGGTGTCCACTCCCACTTACTGCCTTTGCGCAGCAGGTCATTCAGGGGTTTGACGATTCTGGAAAAATGTGGTACAAATCGGCGGTACCACGACGCTACTCCTAGGTATTGCCGGAGTTCTTTGACGGTCGATGGCGGTTCCAGTTCGGCGATGGCGGCTACTTTTTCTGGATCTGTTCCTAATCCCTCGCTTGTCACTCGATGTCCCAGGTACAGCAATTCCTTTTTAAAGAATTTGCATTTTTCTCTCAGATTTCTTTTGTGTTCTTCCAGCGTGCGACAGATCACTATTATGTCCTCGCAGAGTGAAGTCCGAACGGCATTACCTTCCACTTAAACAGACCTTTGCCTGGTACCGTGAACGCCGTATATTGCCTGCTACTCTCTTCCAGTGGGATTTGCCAGTATCCATTCATCAGGTCCAAGCTGCTGATGTACCGCGCTTCCCTTAGTTGATCCAGGATGTAGTTTATGCGGCGCATTGGGTAGGCATCCTTCACTGACTTCGCGTTGATCTGCCTGAAGTCGACACACAGTCTCCACTTGCCTGTCCTCTTTTTCACCATTACGATGGGGGAGCTGTATGGGCTTTTTGAATGCTCTATGAACCCCATTTGGAGAAGCTCATCCACCTTTGCGTTGATTTACCCTTGAATTTTCGGGTTCTTGGGGTAGTATCTCTGCTTGATTGGCTTGTCATCCTTAATTTTGATCTGGTGTTCTGCCATATTCGATGTTCCCGTCTGTGCTGAAGTCTGCCAGCTCTGCTTCAAGGAACGCTGAAGTATCGTTCAACTCGTTTACTTGTTGAACTACTGCTACTGATAGCTTCTCCTCGAGCCATCCATTGTGTCGGTTCCTGGCTGGTATTATTATCTCGTGTCCAGCACACCTTATCTCGGATCCGACGTGTTTCAGGAAGTTCCATCCCAACACTAATGGATCCACTACTCCGGGTAAAATCAACAGGCTCATGGTCACTTGTTTGTTGCCGCCGCACCTTCCATCTGCCAACCGAACTTGCCGTCTCGTCTTTGTAAACCTTCCTAGAGCAGCAATATTTTCCGCCAATTCTTCGTTAACGAAGCTTTCCGTTGCTCCGGTGTCGATTGTGGCTTTGTAGCTGTTCCCACCAATCATCACAGCTGCGGACAACTGCTGCTCCTCCTCGATTAGCTTGCCCGTTAGTTTGGAGAGGTGGCATTGTGCGATCTCCGCTCGCCTCTCTGCGGCTGAGATCGCTGGCCATTTCCCGATCGTTGGCAGCAATCGACGCTCCTGCCACCTTGCCGCATATCCAGCAAAATAACAGCCGCTGGTTTCGACATCCTCTAGCCCAGTGTCCGTTCCCACCGCATTTTCGACAGGCCTCTTGCGGGTCTGTGATATGGGTGGCGTCTTGTGGCCTCTGTGTGTTGCTTGGCGGCCTCCACACGGTATTGTTTGGATGTCTCTGTTGGTTATCTGTCTCCTCGCATCTTCTGCATGTCACCTACGTTGGTGACGCCGACTTGGTCTTTGAGAACTTTTTCTCCTGTGCGAAAACTTCCCGTTCCTTTTCAAGTTCTTCGTACTCATCGGCTAGGATCATTAGCGTGTCCAGGTCCGACACTTTGTATGCTCTTAAGAAAATCCGTAGGCTTGGTGTGCAGTTCTCTTTAATGACCCTTAACGTTTTTTTTCGTAGTGTAGTTAAGTGGCCATGGTTCTTCCGCCCCGTCGAACCTGAACGACCATTCGCGGACCTGTTTAGCGACCTTTGCATAGTCCGACTGGCTTGGTCTCGGGGTCAGCGCTGTTGATTTCTTATCCTGGCTTGACTCTCTCCTGTGGACCTCTTTTTGCATGCTGCCACTAGGTTGTCCCATTCAGCGTTTGTTAACGTAATGCTTGGGCCGGCTCTGTCGTGGTATGTTGCTTCCAGCTCGGCCCAGATGTCGACAAGTTGTGGGTCGTTCTCTGTTTCTGAATAGTATTCCGACAGTGCCTTTCTCATGTCTTCTAGCATGCCCTCCAGGGCGACATCAAGCCTCTGTGCGAGATGGGCAAAGTCCTCCTTCTTGAGGCAGTAAATCCACTTCTTTCCCATTTGTATTGTGCTGTTCCCACTGTTGGCACAATCACGTTGGGCGCCAGATGTATCGAACTGATTGTGTGTGTCTGCTCGCTACGAGATTCGTGCGGCTAGCACAGAAGATTGTGTGTTCGTCCCACCAAATTTATATGACGTGATTGCCCGTAGATCAGTGAGAAAACAAAGGGTTCGAATGGTAACAGTGGGATTAATTCTCGTGGTATTAGTACAGCGGGTGTGTGGCTGGGCTGGCTTCGGTATCTCCTGGCTCTGGTTCCGCCGGCTGCTGGCGCTCCTCTTTCTGGCTACTCGACGCGTTGACTCGGCTTCCAGTGGATACTGGGTTTCGGGACGCTCGTAGTGGCCGCCTCTGCTTGCTTGCCGACGCGCTGCCTCGGGGTCGCTTGTTGCGCCTTAGACCCGCAGAGAGTTCGGACTTGTGGGCTTAGGGAAGCGTCACCGTTCTCAGACTAGGGTGAACAAGCCTTGCTCTCCAGGCCGACGCCTTTCGAGGCAATACCCTTGCTCTGTCCCGGACGGTCCCGCTAGGTTCTTGCTCAGTTCGCGCTGACAGTCAAGGCTGCCGCCAGAAAGCTGTCTAGCAGTTCACTTCGCTTTACGCCTAGCGCAGACGAACGTTCCACCCGGCTTCACCCTAATGCGTGACGTCCGCGACGCTCCTGCGCTCCCCAATGAGCTCCGCGCGGCGATGGTAACGTGGCTGCCGTAAATGTCTGCTGGCGTCGCTGTCGATATCCTCTGCTCTGTCTTCTGACCAGTATCTCGTCGTTCTGGCACTCGGGGAGTTGGTCGGTTGCTGTTCGGGAACTTCGCCGGTAATCGCAGGGCTCTCCAGGCGGCCGCCTCTTGAAAGCACAAATCGATCTACCGCTCGTCCGTCACGCCAGGTCCTGCTTGGGCGGGCAAGGTACGCTGGGTCGCAGACAACTTTCCTCCCCAAGCTGACGGTTCTTCGTCGTAGGACTCTTTTGCTTGTCTCTGACAGACCCGCCGGGCGACTCGCCAGGGTGTGGTCGTGACAAAGTTGGAGAATTAACGCCTTGACTTAGCCGCGTGATGCCTTCCAGAACTCAGCCACCTGTGTCTCAATTCGGAGATTCCTGATGTCCCAATCCCGAACGTCTTGACGTGGCGATCTTGCTCCTTGTGTGCTTCCCACGGCGCTGCTTCCGACGACTCGCTTGGTTGCGGCTCCCTCGTAGATTACTTGCTTGACTGACTGTTCACTTGGTACTTTAACTGGTCTTGAAGGTTTGACTCCTCGTGATCGACTGATCCAGCTGCTAGCGCTCTGCGGCCTTATATAGGGCCTCCGGGAACCGTTATTTACCTTTTCCGCATGGCCCGCTGGATCTCTCCACTCTGGGTCCAAGGTCTGTGCCTCCTGGTTGACCCACTTGTCCTTCACCTACCGCTTCCAATCGATGCTCCGCCCACTGCTGCAGTCCCGCTGATTCCCGTGATGCTTGTGGCACGCCTGTGTGCCGCTTCACTGCCGAGATGTGGCATTTCCTCTCCCGGTCAAAAGTTCAAGAGAGAGTCCAAAGTCCGGTGGAGTTCCGTTATCCTGTTGCCTTGCCCGCGATGTCTCCATTCTCTCTCGATCTCCATCCTTGGTCTCCAAACTCTCTCGCTCTCCATCCTTGGTCTCCAAACTCTCTCGATCTCCATCCTTGGTCTCCAAACTCTCCTAGCCGCGCCGTTACTACGCGAACTCGCCGCGTATCTGGTAAGCGGCCGGCCATCTGCTGCTGCTTCTATTTGTGGGGAGTTATTCAACTCCTCACAATACTGTTAGCTGTAGTGTATTATTCTTGTCAATACGTATCGATTGATCAAAAAAAAGTTTGCCACGCCCACTCTAATGCCTACAAGCTGCCCGTATCTGTGGCGCCCACAATTTTTATGCTAGAAAAAAATTTTAACAGATATGTACTAGTCCCGTCAATACCTATCGATTGACCCAAAAAAAAATTGCCACGCCCACTCTGACGCCCATAACGCTTAAATCTGTTTGCCGCCCACATAACCATATATTGAGATAGTGAGTAGGTTGCGCATTACAATCTTACTTTGCTGCTTGCATATCTCCATTTCCTTTTGGTCCCTTTAGCTGAGTAACGGGTATCTGATAGTCAAGGTACTCGCATATAGCGTTTTTTTTTTTTTTTTTTTTGAAATGACCATCATTAGTCTGACCGATTCTTGAGTACTGCGTTCCTGTTTGGAGTCCCCAATATGGGGTGCATATAGACCGGATTGAGTATGTGCAAAAAACTTATTAATATTTGCCTTACGGAGACTAAACTGGGATACAAGCCTAATACTACCATCCTACTCTAGTAGACTACTTCTAATTAACTTACCATCGTTAGCTAACCGTAGAATTATGCTTGGTATTACGTTTACTAGAAATCTTATTTATGGTTCATGCAATGCATGAACCTTTTAGAGTACTTTGCAATGATTATAATAGACTATATCATCTAATATCTTCTACTGACTCACCTTCTATCTTTAAATCAATAATACTATCCTCCCTAGTAACTAATTAGTTTTACTTGATGTATTTTGTCTATTCGTATATTGACCTGTATTTTTAATTGTCTATTGTTACATTGTCTTTTTCTTTGTCCGCGATTATGTTTACTCGCCCAAAACGGTGATGGGCTCCGCGCGTAACAAGCTTTGCTTGGTGTCGTAGGGCCACTTGCTTGTACTGACCATAGTGCATCAACGTCCAAGAGAAGGATCACTATAAGGTTTATGTTTTAAATTTCTTATTGGGAACACTTTTCAGGGCTTATATCTAGAGGTCACCCAATAATATTTATGTATAGGATAAGAAGTCTCGTTCTAAGAACTTCTTAAAACGAGGCACTAAAAAAGAAAAATTGTAATGAATTTCAAATTCTGCCTCCTCCCGACTTTACTGGGACAGAAAAAGGCAAAAAATCACGATGACCGCCGATACCCTAGTTAGTATTACCCCTCACTAAAAAAAAATTTGAAAGAATTTTTCAAGACCTTTCCAATGGTATAATTTTCTATGCTGTAAAATAAAGTCTGCACATTTGAACAAAACTCACAAAATTATAATTTCACACCTTCGTGCACAAGCAGTCATGAGTATGGACTCCAGGGTAGGAGGTGAGATTCGGGTTCGTGGGTACGCACGTTCACTTTCTCCTGCTCATTCTCAGAAGATAGCAAGGGGTCACAATATTAAAAATGCAATAAAATGGGAGGATACCAAACACACTGATTATGGGATGTGTATTAAAAACAACTTATATAAAATATATTTAAAACCGCCGAAAAAACCCTCCGTAACCGCTTTTAATAGCTACTCTAAGCTTAGGGCTTGTGAAATTCTTATGCCAATGTAGGCCCGACCTTAACTGACCATTTATTCGTATCTTGCTTACACAGAGATTGACTTTCCTTAACATGTGTCAAAGCTGTACACCTTCGATATTTACCAACATCCTAACCCCTCCTACAGCACGTTCACTCCGGTAATTTGTTAACAATCCTTGTGTTCGTTTTCATTCTAACAACCATTTGACTGAGGTATTAGGCTGCTCCTTATATTCGAGAACAAATTGGATTAATTCTAGGAGTACAACATGCCTGTATGTATTGTACTATACTCTAGACTATAAAAATGACATCACTCAAATTGCTCAGGATCAGTTCTTCAAATGCATCAGTACTGCATTCTTTGAAAATAATTACATCCGCTTCGGTCCTTGTAATCGCGCCTAACAATTCGAGTCTTGATTTTTACGTTTTTAACGTGTGGGTAAATATTGTTTACAACATTACAACATATGTAAATATATTTTTTTAATTAAAAAAATTACAAACTTAACCCCTTAAATGGAGTCATTCATTGCTTGTGTTGTGAATGCCTTCGAAGTTTTATTGTGTAAATCAAAAAAATGTGTGACCTTAGTTCGCAATTATGAATTTGGCGAGCACTATGAAACTTGTGATGGACATTAAAATGCATTCAATATTTTAATGAATGCTGAAAAACGGCAACCACAAAACCGAAGGCAAAATCATTTGGACGACCTCAAACGGATGAGAATGCACGAGGGTAAGGATACAATACTCAACCAAGAAAAAAAGCTCAAATTAGCGAAAATAAAAAGGATTTAAAATTAGAACTTTTATGACCCACTTGTGATGACCGATAATCATAAAAATGCATCAGCCAGAGATGTCAAAAATAATGAAAATATAGTTCTTCTTAACTCACAAACTGTTTTTCATGTAAAATCGTATCGAATTAATAGTACAGTTCAAAACACTATTGATTTAAAAGATTTTTATCATCTCAAAAAAATATATTTATGAGATCGATGCTGATGGTGACTAAATTATCGATCCAACGTTTAGAACTAAATGCATTTGAAGAAACCACATAAATATATTGGGAGTCAATAATATAAGCCAAGAATGTATGCATTACGCTTACATTACAAGTGAAAAAGATTATGCTACTCTCAGTATTCCAAAGCCAAATCGTGAGGATATTTTTGTGATAACTGTCTACAGTTTTTCACAGTCAAAACACCCTTGAATTCGGAAAAGTGGCCTCGTTCTACCCTCATCCATACACAACGACTTCATTCAAAAGCTTTCACAAGAAATTATCTCCTCCGGTGGCGATATATGCCGATATTGCGGCTGTTCTTGAAGACTATAGAATATGCCTAAATTCTTCATCAACTTCGTCAAAAACAAAAGTAGTATGCTTCTGCACTTTTGTGCCGAAACATTTTATATAGCAAATAAATATAATCTTGATCTTACCGAATTGTGGACATATGAAGGTATGTACACAACAAACAAAAAATTAATTTATTACTATATTAAAAACTAATTCAAATTTTGTATAATTTTATAGGCGCTAACTGCATAAACACAGACGGACATGGCTAGATCGACTCAGCAAGTTATCTTGATCAAGAATATATAAGTTAACGCAGGCAGTTCTCACGTAGAGAAATTACCGAGTTGCAGGCGCATCAAGGAAATAGCTGACCGCGCGCTCCTAGTGCAAATGCCCGGAGCCAGACTGGAGCACTCGCGGAGCGAGTGATCGCCACGGGCCGGGACAAAAACGCTGACCCGGCACCTTGACGACAGCGCTGCAGGAAGAAAAAGGCCTCGAGCTGCAGCTGGGTAGGAGTTTAAGATTAGTCGCAATTGGTACTCCAGAGCG
Source organism: Drosophila suzukii (assembly GCF_043229965.1). NCBI lineage: Eukaryota > Metazoa > Arthropoda > Insecta > Diptera > Drosophilidae > Drosophila > Drosophila suzukii. Next base: position 52,720,961 of record NC_092082.1, on the reverse strand, counting down.
ATAGCTCTGTTTAAAGATAAAAATAAAACCTATGCCCTAACGGGCGTACGGTAAAATAAAGAAACATAAATAAATTAACAACGATTCTTATAATATGTATATTTTATGAAGTCGGAAACGCTTCCTTCTACCTGTTACATACTTTTCGACGAATCTTGTATACCCTTTTGCTCTGCGAGTAACGGGTATAAAAACGTATGTGGAAAATGTTCTGTCTGTCTGTCCGGATGAACGCTGGGATCTCGGAAACTATAAGAGCTAGGCTATTGAGATATGGCATGCATTCCTGAGCTGCTTACGCAGCGCAAGTTTGTTTCAGCAGCGTGCCACGCCCACTTTAACGCCATCAAACCGACCCAAACTGTTGCTCCTAAAGTTTTGATGCTAGAGTAAAAATGTTAACTAAAAAGGATTGTTTCATCAATACCTACCGATTGACCCAAAAAAAGTTTTCCATGCCCACTTTAACGCCCAGTAGGTAGTTAATACGGGAGCTGGCTCACTAGGTAATAAATCATGTCAAAAAAGGAGGTGGGGGTGACCCTAATTAGTCACGCATGGTTGCACACAGGTGTTCTAATGACCTAATTAGCATAATTAATTCAAAAAGGGGGGTGTTGCTGACCCTAGTTAGATGAGCATGGTTGCACACAGGTCACTTAATGAGGTTAGAAAGTGGTGTGTAGGAGTGTGAGAGAGTGGTGTTTTGATATGTCTTGTTTTGTCTTGTCTTTTTCTCAAGCTAAAGGTGCGTGTGTGATAGGGGTGTTTTGTCATGCGTGGGATTTTGTGGAGTGCAATGGTTGCACACAGCTCACTATGTTGCTTCTAACTTGTGTTAGAACGCGTTATGCGTGGGCGTTTTGTTGAGTCAATTAGGGTTGTAGGTGACACCTGGCTTGCGTGTGTGATAGGGGTGTTTTGTCGTGCGTAGGATTTTGTGGAGTGCAATGGTTGCACACAGATCACTATGTTGCTTCTAACTTGGGTTAGAAGGCGTTATGCGTGGGCGTTTTGTTGAGTCAATTAGGGTTGTAGGTGACACCTGGCTACGGTCTTGTGGTCAAAAGGTGTTGGTTTGAGGGATATTATACCGCATACTTTTGTGGTGTGAAACAAGCGTGAGTTCGGTAACCTCCCCCTCTTTAGCGAGCATTAGATGGGAAAGTGAGCGTGGGAGTGTAACAAAAACGTTGTTTTGTTATGCGTGGGCGTTTTGTTGATTCAATTAGGGTTGTAGGTGACACCTGTTAGTGTAACCTGCCTACGGCCTTGTGGTCAAAATGGTGACTGTGGTGGTGGTTCCTAACAGAACAAAACCAAATGAGATCGTTTGTTTAGTCAAATACGTTTTTCTTTAATCATATTTGAAAATTTTTTCTCATGCGCTTACATGAGAGAGAAAACGGTTACCTTCTAAGTTTTCAAAAAATGTATGTGTTAAGGAGAAATGTGGAAAGTAGTTCAGTTTTAGAAAACTATTCGTTTTACAAGGGGTGTTTTGTCATGCGTATGAATTTGTAAAACTATATTTAGGCGGAGGAGGAGGAGGAAGGGAAGTTGTTTTGTTATGCGTGGGCGTTTTGTTGATTCAATTAGGGTTGTAGGTGACACCTGGCTACGGTCTTGTGGTCAAAAGGTGTTGGTTTGAGGGATATTAGACCGCATACTTTTGTGGTGTGAAACAAGCGTGAGTTCGGTAACCTCTCCCCTCTTTAGCGAGCATTAGATGGGAAAGTGAGCGTAGGAGTGTAAGAGGGATGGTGGTGGTGGCGGTGCTTGTGGTGGTGGTTCCTAACAGAATATACACATTTATACACAAAAACAAATGAGATCGTTTGTTTAGTCAAATACGTTTTTCTTTAATCATATTTGAAAATTTTTTCTCATGCGTTTATAGAAAGAGAAAACGGTTACCTTCTAAGTTTTCAAAAAATGTATTTGTTAAGGAGAAATGTGGAAAGTAGTTCAGTTTTAGAAAACTATTTGAGTTGAGCGAACCATCTAGAATCGTCGTGTGAACCCTCCGGTAATTCAAAGCTAAAGTAAAGTTGTGTTAACTTACGTTCCATCCGAATTCGATTTGTGCGAGATTATCAAATTGATAAAAATTAAAATACTTTACCAAGTGTAAAGTAAAGTTGTGTGAACTGTGAACTACCCAGATTTGTGTTGTGTAAACTTATCAAATTGATAAAACATAAAATACTTTACAGTAAAAGTAAAGTATAACAAAGTGAAAAGTACAAGTAACAATACAATACTTCCAAAAAAAAGGAAAAAATAAAAACAAAAAAAATGAATAAGTATTGTGGAAAGTGCAACATTATCCTATCGGGTAACATTTCGTGGGCTCATCATCTGCGAACGGAGCAACACAAGAAGAATGTTGTTGAACCAGTGGATTCAAGGTTAAAAAAAATCAGTTCTGGATTTCAAGGAAGGATTGTTCACTACTTATATGAAAACACCAACAATGATGTAATTTATCCAACACAATTTATGGAGGAAGCAGGAGAAGCTTTTCTACCTCACTTGTATCCATTGTTGGAAAGTTATGCATCGGTGAAAATAAATTTTGAACTTTTTGGAGAGTACGGACTTTTGAAGGAAGAAAAGGAATGTATTGAAATAAAGTCATTTCAAAGTAAGATGACAATAATTAGTGCCTATTCGAACATTGAAAATGAATATAAGGAGCACATGGAAAAAATTTTGGCGAGGATGGAAGAATTCCAAGAAAGGGATAGTGGATGGACTTTGCTTCATCTCACTCGATTGGAGATGAATATTAATCAATATTCACCCTTAAGAGGATCATCTTATATAAAACTACCCTCTTGTTTAGAAGGAAAAAAGGCAATTATAAATGTAAAAAACACAGATGATGAATATTGTTTTAAATGGAGCTTAATCGCAGCATTAAGTAAACTAAATAAGAATGCGAACAGATGCACAAGCTATAAAGTGAATATAAATGATGAAGTAATTCAAGTCAATGGGGTCACACTAAATTTCACTGGATTGCAATTTCCACTAAAGCCTGCGGATATATCGAAATTTATGGAAATAAATAAGGACATAAATATTACACTTTTTGGATTCGACGATGGAGTTATATTCGGGCCCATATTTTACTCTCCTGAAGTGAGGAGAAATCATATAAATATGTTGATACTGGAGGAAGGATGTAAAGCACACTATATTTGGATAAAAAATCTCTCAAAGTAAGTTGTTTTATCATTTTATCATTATTATATCTTTTACCTGTTTTTGTTTTTAAATTTCATAATATTTATTTGGTTTCATACTTAAAAAAAAAATTTTTTTTCTTGTGTTTATCTTTTTTTAGTTTGGTTTCCTCTCAAGTTTCGAGAGACAAATCAAAAAAATGGTTCTGTCAAATTTGCTTAAATTACTCATTGAGTGAAGATGCTGCCAACCGGCATTCAGAAGTCTGTGGGAAAAAAGTCTCGCGTTTACCCAACATGAAGGATGCCACTTTACGATATACAAATGTTCAAAAGGAATTGATGGTCCCATTCACAGTTTACGCTGACTTTGAATCCATCCTTCAACCAATTAATAAAAACGAAACATTAAATTTAAATATTATAAATATACATAGACCTGTTTCATATGCATACTATATAAAGTGTGCACATGATAACAGTTTAGATAAGTTTGTCTTAGAAACTGTATTTAACTCGGGAATGAATTTCCTGTTATCACTAATAGAAAATTTAAGTTTTATATATGAAAACTATATTTCAAAATCTGTTTCTTTAATAATGTCAGATGTTGAAGAAGATGATTTCCAAAAATCTAATAATTGTCATATATGCAACACTCCTCTTTTATTGGATAGAGTTAGGGATCACTGTCACTTCACAGGAAAATTTAGGGGGGCAGCACATAATGAGTGTAATTTAAAATATACAGTTCCAAAATTTATTCCTGTTTTCTTCCACAATTTCACCAGGTATGATTGCCATCTATTTATTAAAGATTTGGCAGTCATACCTGGTGAAATAAAGGTAATTCCATTAAATAAGGAACAATATATATCAATTTCAAAAATTATAACTTTAAGTAATGGTGATAACTTTGAAATCCGTTTTCTAGACTCGTTTCGATTTATGCCTTCTGCTTTAGATACATTAGCTTCAAATCTAGATAGTGAACAAATGTGTATAACAAGATCATTTTTCCCTAATGAAAATCATTTCAACTTAATGCGACGAAAGGGTGTATTTCCATATGAATATTTAGATTCAGTTGAGAAATTAAAAGAAAGTAAATTACCTCCTAGAGAAGCTTTCTATAGTTCCTTAACCGAAAATGAATGTTCAGTTGAAAATTATACTCACGCACAAAAGGTATGGAATGAGTTTTCTTGTAATAATCTTAAAGATTATTTAGAATTATATTTAAAAACAGATGTTTTATTAATGTCTGATGTCTTTGAAAACTTTCGAAGACTTTGTAGTAAAATTTATTCACTTGATCCAGCACATTTTTTCACTACACCAGGATTATCATGGGAAGCTATGTTAAAATGTACTAAAATTGAATTAGATTTATTAACTGATATCAATCAGTATAAATTTATTCAAAGTGGTATTCGTGGTGGCTTAGTTCAATGTACATGTAGATGTGCTAAAGCAAATAATAAATATGTTGAGAATTTTGATAGTACTCAAAAATCATCATATTTGATTTATTTGGATGCAAATAATTTATATGGTTGGGCTATGTCACAATCTTTACCATATGGAGGTTTTGAATGGATTTCAAGGGGGGAACTTGATAGTATTAACATTGCTGAGATTGCAGATGATAGTGAATATGGATACATTTTTAAGGTAGATTTAAAATATCCTTTAAAATTGCACGATAAACATAATGACCTTCCATTTTGTTGTAATAATCAGTTACCAACAAAGTCAGACAAAATAAAAAAATTAATTGCTGATTTAAGGGATAAAGAAAAATATATAATTCATTATAAAAATCTTCAACAGTGTATAGAAAATGGATTAATTCTAACAAAAATTCATAGAGGTCTTCGCTTCTTTCAGAAACCTTGGCTAAAAACATATATTGATTTGAATACGTTCCATAGAACTAATGCAAAAAATACATTTGAAAAAGATTTTTTTAAACTTTTAAATAATGCTGTCTACGGTAAAACGATGGAAAATGTCGATAAGCGCGTTAATATTAAATTAATTACTGAATGGGAAAGTGCTTCACCATCCGATTCTTCTGGTCCAAAAAGGCATTGCGGTAGATCTCTTATTTCTAAGTCAAACTTCCATAGTGTCAAACAGTTTTCAGAAAACTTCTTTGCCTTTCAAATGAAAAGATTAAATGTGTTGTACAACAAACCTTTATATTTAGGTTTTGCTGTATTAGATTTATCGAAATGGAAAATGTATGATTTTCATTATAATTATATCAAACCTAAATACAATGAAAATGTTCAATTAAATTATATGGATACAGATTCTTTTATATATACCATTAACACTGAAGATTTTTATAAAGATATTCAGAATGATGTTGAGATGAAGTTTGATACATCAGATTATTCTGATGAATTACTTAATCTCTATAATTTTCCTAAAGCTAATAAAAAAAGGTTGGGTTTTTTTAAAGATGAACTCAATGGAAGACCTATGACTGAATTTGTTGGTTTGAGATCAAAAATGTATGCCTTTAAAACATCTAATAGTAATGACAGCTCTGAAAAAACAGTGAAAAAATCAAAGGGTGTTAAAAGAAGTGCAATAGATCAATTAACTTTTAATAGTTTTAAAAAATGTTTGTTTTCGGAAGAGGAAGTGGTAGGCTCTATGTCAATGATTAGATCTAAAAATCATCTTTTATCAACAATTAAATGTAAAAAAGTAGTTCTCAGTCATAAAGACACAAAGGTTCTTATACAAGACAATAAAATTAATACACTACAATATGGCCATTATAAAATAGATGAAAAAAGATTAGAAAATAAACTTAATGAAATGGATTCAAATATTTATGTTTATGAACAAAGAATAAAAGAAATAGAGAATTGTTCTAATAGAAATAATTATCAAGAGAATGAAATAGAAAAATTTCAGAAAAATATATATGAATGTGAATTTGAAATGTTTTATACAGAACTAGAATTAAATTTACTAGATTGTAAAAAAAATGAATAAATGTACTCTATAATTGTAAATAAGACAGAACAAACAACTCTTTTTTATTTAAAGGGTAAAATGTAAGGTAATGTATAAACCAAATATTACAATTCACAATATTATTATTATAAAATTTTTATTTAACAGAACAAACATCGCTTTTACTTACAGGGTAATGTTAAAATTTATGAGAATTAACAGAACATGAAAATTTGAATTTAACAGAAGAATTACAATATTTTCTTTGAATTACATTCAATTTGTTTACTTTCTTCTATATTTAGTGGTACAGTTTGTTTATAGTTATCTATACCACCCTGTAATCTATATACTTTATTGTCATCATTACTTAAAGGAATTGATTTAATGTATTTATCATTATCTTCATCTAAATTAAACGGTATAGTTTGAACATAGTTATCTATACCACCCTCAACAAGAATAGTTTCATCCTCACTAGATGATCTTGGAATACATGGTTCCGGATTTTCATCATCATAAAGGATTGTATCATGGCCATCATCATCATCATCATCGTCATCACCATACAAATTATGACAAAATTTGCCATCCTCTTTTTTATTAATGTTTTGGAGATCTGAAAATATAAATATTTTACTATATATATATATACAAATATTATTTTATATGTATTTAACCAACCTTTTTGAGCTCCATCCGAAATATTATTTTCAACTTTTTTATTTATGTTTTGGAGTTCTGAAAATATATATATATATATATATTAGTATATAAAATTATATATATATATATATATATATATTAAACTCACCTTTTTTTAATTTACTCGAATTATTATTTTCATCTTCTATTTTTATATTCTGTAAAAACAAACATATTTCCCTACTCAATCAGATTATGTTATAATATCACTATTAGTTATTTTGAAATCGTTAATATCGTTAATTGATATTTTATCTGTGCTAATCTGACTTTCTTTTTTATTTAAATATTCAAGCATCATTTGAGCTGCTAAATTTCTCTTTCTTAAATATATCCCATTAATTCTTTCTGCTTCCTCTATTTCAATTTCTTGGATTTGTGGACCATCACTAAGATAACCTGTTTCTTCTTCTTCTATCTCTTCTCTTTTACTCTCTTGTTTGGAGAGAAGATCAGCATCCTTTGATATTTTTTCATAGACAATCCTATCTTTTCGTCTCTCTGCATTAATTACTGTTTGGGATAAAACTTCTGCAAATTCAAAACAATTTATTCTTAAAGTTGCTAAGGGGGTATTAGTATTGCGTTTAGATTTTTGATGGCGGTGGCGATTAGATAAATATTTTAAATTCATACGCTTAGATTTACTTAAACTTCGCCTAGAATGTGTTCTTCTATATATATTATTGTAATGACATTTAACTCCTACTGTAGCAGTTTTGTATTGGATGGTAAAGAATCTGTTTAGACCCCTTCTTCCCAAATCCATATGCCCTCCTATTCTCCTTTCATTTTCAACTAATTTTTGCTTAAAATTCTCAATTATACCTCTCTTTGTGAATTCGATTTGAGAGTTGTGTATGTTTTCAGTGCTTTTTAATTTATGAGTAGTGTTCCTTTTTATTGGAACCCGACTTACACTTTCAAATTCTGTATCACTATCACTGATCCCCAACACTAATTCTTGTGACGTATTACTAAATGTTGGTGCTCGACTTACGTTTTCAAATTCTCTCTCACTATCAATTATACCCATATCAATTTTTTCTGATTTTTCTTCTCCTATGTTCTTATTTTCTATGTGATCAACACTTTCATTTTCGCTATTAAAATCAAAAAGATTGGTTGGGGTTGTAGTTGTTGATGTAGCTGTTTTTGTTGTATCTTCTTCCAGAAGTTCTTTTTTTAATGTAGTTGCTGCTGTTGTAGTTGTTGTTTCTTCCTTCTCCTCCTCCTCCAGAATTCCCCTTCTCATTGTAGGTGTAGTTGCACTTGTTGTAGTTGAGGTAGATGTAGTTGTAGTAGATGTTGATGTAGATATTTCTTCTTCTTCAACTGTACTTGCACTTGTACTTGTTGTTAAGTCTTTTTCATTAATGCTACCATTAATAGCATTAAATATTTTTGTATCGAGTTCACTTTTTAAGTTTGGTATCTCACTTTCATCACTTGTCTTGTTTATGAGATCCATAAAAATATGACTGTCCTCTAGGATCTCAAATTTTAAGTCAATTTTAATGATTTTTTTTAGTTTTGGAACATTGATAAATAACCCAATCGAATTATTGGAAGTCGATGGGTTTTCAATTAAAGTCATTTCATTGGGGAGTGGTACCATTTTCACCATCGGATTAAAGAGGGAAAGTATCACAAAAAATATTATAAAAACCGTCATTTTAATTTTGATTTTGTTTTTTTTTGACAATCGAACAAACGAACTATCGAATGAATAAGCAAACTATCCGAAATTGAGTTGCGTGAACGAATAGATGGAAACTGAACACTTTTTGAAATTCTTCCGCCTTTATACCCTCCAGATTTGTATATATAAATATGTAACGTTCTGTTCAAATTCTTATCTGTACATGCTTTTCTTCACACTTTATAAATAGGAATTGCGTGATTGTGAAGAAACATAATTTATTTCACGCATTGACGTCAATGTCTACATTTTTATTGTTCTTTATAGAATTTCGTTTTTATGAATCCAACTATCTTCTGATTTTGAAAGGCCTACCCAACGCACAAGCACATAATCAAGTTCCACCCAAAATTCTTATCTGTATATACTCTTTTAGTCTAGCCAACGCACAAGCTCATAATCAAGTTCCGTTCCGTTTATAAATAGGAATTGCGTGCTTGTGAAGAGGAAACATAATTTATTTTCACGCATTGACGTCAATGCCTACATTTTAATTGTTCTATGCTTCCACTTGTTCTTTATAGAATTTCGTTTTTATGAATCCAACTATCTTCTGATTTTGAAAAGCCTAGCCAACGCACAAGCACATAATCACCTTTTTGTTTCACAATCTTTTCAACAAGATAAGTATTAGGGAATTTTGTTTTTTTAATTTCTTGTTTATAGAAACCACCTTGTACTGGATCACCCTTCAAGTCCTCAAGTAAATATGTGGTGGGGGATGTATTTTGTACTTTCCGAATTCGAAAAATTTCCGTTGTCCAGTTTGGGGTATAGCCTTTTTCAAAGACATGTTTATATTTACTTATTCGTACATGATCCCCCTCTTTAAAGTCCCCATTTGTAAATATTTTTAGATGATTGTATGATCTCATCAAAATCTGTTTTTCATTTTTAGCATTGACGTCAATAGGCTTCATTTTAATCGTTCTATGCTTCCTGTTATTATAATTATTAATCAACTCTTTGTATATTTGAAGCCAAGTATATTTTCCATTAAAACTAAACTCACGCCACATAAGTTCTTTTATTGTTCTATTAAAACGTTCCACAATAGATGCTTTAAGAGTACTAAATGTTGAGTAATGATTAATTTCATATCTTTTCATCAATTCTCTAAATTGTTTATTATAGAATTCATTTCCATTATCTGTTTGTAAATTCTTTGGTACTCCACGACCAGATTTCATTATTTTTTCCATTGCTTTTGTAACTTCATCTGCATTTTTTGATTTTATTGCTTCACCCCATCCATATTTAGAAAATGTATCTATTACTGTTAACAAATACCTATACCCCTTATTTGATGATGCATATGCCCCCATTTCAACCAAATCAGCCTGCCATAAATCATTAATACCCTTTACTATAACTCTACGTCTTGGGAAATTGTTGAATGATGGGCGATGTAACTCATTTACAATATCTCGTTTACTCATAGCTTTATTTTATCTGGTATAAATGGTTTCTTCTCTTAAGATTCAGTTTCACCTTTTAAAACTGAGGTTGGTGCAATTATATAATTGAAAATGTTACTTTCTATTTCATTTATATCCTCCACTACCTTATTAAAAGTTTTCATGAGAAATTCCAATTTTTTAGAAATTTCACTCACTTTTCCCTCAATATTATTGATTCGAGGTCTTAATCTAAAGATTTGTTGTTTCTGCGGTTGCTTAGAAATTTCATTAGATGTATTCTGTACTACTTTACTTATTTCATCATCAATATAAATCTTTGTTGCAATATCATTTTCATGAATGGGGGGTAGGGAATTTTTAAATCGTTTCCTCTGAACATTTAAATGTCCATCATAATCATTAAGTATACTTTGAAATTTTTCTAGACCTTTTGTTATATCTCTTGAGTACTCTTTCTCATTTAAAAAACAACCAAACTTATCAACTGACATTTTAATTATAAAATAAATAATGAAAGAGTGGTATATTTATGTATGATCCACATTAATTGTTAAAACTTCTTCTTCGTTTACACGATGTGCAAATGGACTTTTCCGAAGTATTATTCCATCTATTTGTGTCTGATCGGAACGAATGATTGGTGGAGGTTTTTTTAAATGTTGGTGTATGAATTTGTTAAAATTTTCCAATTTATCAACAAACTCTTTTATTGAATTATGTATATACTCCATTTGAGTTATCATTTTTATTACTTTACTTTCCAGCTCTGATACTCTTTTATTTCGTAGTTGAAATGATTTAGTTATAGTTTCCATTTGATGTGATTTCGCTTCATTAATTTTATCATCAAAATACAATTTAATAGCCAAATCATTTCCATTTATTGGTTTTGAAGAGTTTTTAATTCTTTTTTTCTGAACATTTATGTGACCATCAGTGTCTATATATATACCTGTAAGACTCTCAACTTCCCTTTTGAAAAGCAAGGAAAAATCTCTATCATTTGAAAAGTGACCAAACTTGTCAATAGACATTTTACTATTAAACAAAATGAGAAAATGTTTTCTATTTTATTAATATATTATTTTTGCTTCCCGCAATTCTTCTATTATTGAAAGAATTTCATTAGTATGGTTATTATTACCAGCATCTCTCGATGCCATTAAGAGTTGCAATCTTTCAACAAGTTCATTAACATTATCCCAATATACATAGTTTGGTGGTATTTTTTGTAGTCTCATATACCCAGAACCAGTATGTTCTTCATTTACTGAAGATGATATTAATGGTTTAATAATTGAAGAATATTTTTTAGAACGATTCCCCTTTACTTGACCATCTGGTTGATAGTTTCTTTTGTGAGCACTTGTTTCAATTAAAATGTTTTTATATGATTCTAAATCATTCTTAGTATAATCCTTAGGACTATTATGAAAAATTAAAGAGTATAGACCTGGTGATAGAGTCCATAAATTTTCACTTCCTAATTCCATCAAATTTTTTTTAATTTTAAGTGTTGTTTTACCCAACATTAAAATATTATTTTCTTCTCTTGGTCCATAACTATTGTCTAAGATCTTTTCTTGCTTTAACTGATTAATGTTGAGATTGTACTTCACCCCGGTATCTTCATATACACTTTCATTTAAATCATCTGTGTGAGGCTGTTGTGAAACATCGGATTCATCTATAAGAGACTGTTGTGAAACATCAGATTCATCTATAAGAGACTGTCGTGAAAAAGCATCAACATAAGCATCACTCTCACTATCACTTTCGATTACTCTCTCGTGTACCCTTTTTTCTTTTTTACTTTTAGGTACTCTTATTTTCTCTTTCTTGAACTTAGTCTTAATATCATGTGTATCATTAATATATTCCTTTTTATTCAATTTTTTATTTTCAGTGAGTAATTCATGTAAAGGTTCTGTAATAGGTTTAAAAGTTTCCTCCAAATTTGATACGTTCTCATTTTTTATTTGTTTCAATTCATCAAATTTTCTTTTTAATGAATTTCTACTTTTCGTCAACTGTTCTAAAAGTTTACGCTTCATTGTTGTCGTTTTCTCTGATACTCATGTGCTACTGGGAAAAATGTACTATAATTTAAATATTTATAACAAAGGGTTTGAGTTTGAGTTTTATAAAACTTTATTTTTATTTTTATTTTTATTTATCAAAATAGATACATTAATAATATTAGAAATGAAAACATTTTAAGCTTTATTTAATTCTAAATAGAGATTATTATCCTTCTTTTTAATAATACAAAAAAGATTATCTTTTATATAATCAATTGTTGAATCCTCTAAAGTTGAGTATCGTTCCGGGAAGTACAGCATATACTCTTCAAGTTCAAGAGTGAGGGCCATCCCAAAGCTGGTTTTCTTACGTTGAGCACGTCGAATAGGGTAGCACACCTCCGATTCCATCTTCGTCTTTGTTAAGAGAGGTTTTGGTGCGTTACCATTAAACTCCTTGAGTACTTTCATCATTCCCGGATTGACCATTTGAGTTGTTTCTTCTTGTAGTTGTTTTCGTTGTTTTTGTTGCTTTTACCTGTTTTTGTTGTTGATTTAAGTTGTTATTTTAACAGTTGTAACTGACTTTGTTGTTTAATTTACCTGTTTTTAGCAGTTGTAGCTGTTTTTGTTGTTAATTTTAGTTGTTTTTTAGCAGTTGTAGCTGTTTTTGTTGTTAATTTTAGTTGTTTTTTAGCAGATGTAGCTGTTTTGTTGTTGTTTTCAGCTTTTTTAGCAGTTGTATCTGTTTTAATTGTTGTTGTTGTCTTACTGTTTTAACTGTTTTTTTATGTTGTTCTTATTGTTGTTGATTTTGATGATTGCAAGATTTTTTAGGTTAAAACTTTAGGCTGAGAACGTTTTAGCTTGAAACTTTTAGGTTGAGACTGTTTGCAGGTGGTTTTTAAATGTGTGTTAGAATAACTTTTGATCGAGTTTTTATACCTTGAGGTAAACTAACCCTCCCTGTTCTCTCTCATTCTTGATTTAGCATCGACCAATCATAGCAGTGAATAGCATGTAAATAGGGTGGGTTTCAAGAATCATAGAGAAATTACTTGATCATAGTGTAAAAGTTAGGGTGGGATAGAGAGAGTAAGAATTGGAGGGACAGGTGTCCACAGTTGGTACTATTAAAGTCTTGTTTTCTCTCATAGTTATAGTTAATGTTATTCCCCAAGTATTTCACAATTTCTTTTGGGGGTTGTAAATTTCCAAAACTATCAAAGTAATGTATACTTTTTTATTTTTGTTATAAGCTACCCAATGTGTACCATTTGATGAACTATCATCTAGGTTTATAATTCCTGACTCTTCTCTCCAAGGAGATTTGGGGAGTGAGTCTCTCATAAACACACCTCGGAAATGTGGAATGTACTTTTGAGCAAAATTCAAAATTTCGAAATTTGAATGAGGTTTTTTAGGTAGCTTAGTAATTAGTTTTTTGGATTTCCTCTAAATGGATTAAGATATAATCCATAACCTTTTCTATAAGGTTTAAGAAACATACCTTAACCCACCTTAATACTTTCCATTTTCTTATTATGTTGCTTACTCTCTTCTTATTGTTTTTTCCCCATATTTGCATTATTAATAGTTTTAGCAATAGCTGCACTACCAGAGGCGAGACTACCTAATGCACTTAGTGCAGTCAAAATGGGTACAATAGGTAAAAAACCACCAATTTTCGGTACATTAATAATACGAGGAATCTTAATTTTTTTTTTTTATTTCTACCAATTGATTTATTGACTGCTTTACGTGCAACCTTAATCGCACTCATTAGATCTAGTGGCTTCTGAGTTTTCAATGCCCGCATTCCTGTTTGGATAACATTTGAAAAACTCTTTACCTTTGATTTCCTTTTCTTACACTTTCCCTTTGTTCCCTTTTTCACACCCATTCCGAATTTCTTTTTTGTTTTCATAATATTTGTAATCAAGTATGCTGCTGTTTTCTCTGCAATACTACTATCTTTTGAACTAACACGTTCCCACGCTTTATTTATTTGTACTGCGTCAGCCTTATGTCGATCAGCTAGATCCTTATATTGTGAATATGCAATATCATGTACTCTACAAGCTTCATCCAATTGATTTATCCCACGATCACCGCGCTCCAACCTTTGTTTTAGCTTTGTTCCAGGTCCACAAAAATTATAACCAGGAATATGTACTTCAAATGGAAGTGTGTTAATTATTTTGTTGATAATACCACTACCTCGTTTCAAGTTTGAACTCTGACTGCAACAATTATAAAAACTTTTACCCATTTTATATAATGTTTAATCAAGGAGCATTTCTCATCGAATGAAGTACATTACACACGTGAATATGCGTTTAATACGTCAAAAACAAGAAATCTGTGTTAGAAATATCGAGGGTGGTGATCATTCATTAACAAATTCAGTTCCACGACATAGTTCTTTATTACCCAATACAATAAGAGCATTGGTTGTCGGTCCCTCAAACTGTGGAAAAACAAATGTTATGCTCAGCCTTATTGAAAGTCCAAACGGGCTAAAATTTGAGAATATATATGTATTCTCAAAGAGTTTATATCAACCAAAGTATGAAAATTTAGAGAAACTAATTAAACCGATAAAGGGAATGGGATATTATACGTTCTCACAAAATGATGAAGTTTTACCACCCGCTAAGGCTAAAGAAAACTCTATTATGATTTTTGATGATGTTGCTTGTGAAAAACAAAACAACATTCGTTCATATTTCTGTATGGGGCGTCATAAAAATATAGATTCTTTTTACCTATGCCAAACATATACTCATATTCCAAAACATCTAATACGTGATAACGCGAATATGATTATAATGTTTAAACAAGATGATTTAAATATGCGTCATATATATCGTGATCATGTAAATACTGATATGTCCTATGATTCATTTATGAAAATTTGTCAAAAGTGTTGGAGTGATAAATACGGATTCCTCATAATAAGTAAAGATAACGATATGGAAAAGGGAAGATACAGGAAGGGTTTTAATGAATTTATAATCATTTGAGAATATAAGTTTCATTCTGTAAGCTATATTTTCACAGTACATTATTAGACCCCAAAATGAGTAGATCATTCACTCTTACATTAAATGGTAATGAACCCATTACAAACA
Organism: Drosophila suzukii; assembly: GCF_043229965.1. Taxonomy (NCBI): domain Eukaryota; kingdom Metazoa; phylum Arthropoda; class Insecta; order Diptera; family Drosophilidae; genus Drosophila; species Drosophila suzukii. Next base: position 52,705,811 of record NC_092082.1, on the reverse strand, counting down.
TTTCTTATTTCCCACTTATTGAACTGACAAATGGTGAATATGAGTGTGCACTCATTGACTTTCATATGTACAACTCTATACCCAATGTTGATATAAATAATAATCTATTTCATATTGGTGATAAAGTAATTCAACTTCCAATCGGGTCATATGAACTCAATGATATTTATGATTTTCTAAAAAATAAACTAAAAGATTATGATCTTGAGAAAACATTTCAAATGGAGAGTAATAATAACACACTTCAAGTTCATATTACAACTACCAAGGAACCTATTTATTTTAATAGAAACAACTCCATTGGACAATTGCTTGGTTTCAATAAAAAAATAATTTACCCCGACTTGAAAAAAACATATATATCTGATCAACCTGTCAACATTTTAAAAATAAACACAATACGCTTAGTATGTAATATTATAAGCGGGTCATATATTGATAGTAGACAAGATCATTCATTATACGAATTTGGAATTAATGTTCCACCAGGCTATAAAATGAATATCACACCACACAATCTTATTTACTTACCAGTCAACACTAGAGAAATAAGTACACTCTCTATTCACATAACTGATCAGAACGGTGAATTAATAAATTTACGCGGTGAAAACTATACAATTCGTTTACACTTAAGATTAATACAATGATTATATACAATAAAAGAGGTGATACCTACCATCATCAGCACACTTTAAAACATAAAGTTATAGGAAGAGGATCGAAACCAAAAAGACACACACTTACATTAAAAAATAAGTTAATTCTTAAATCATTGGGCTTCAAAGTGCGAGTTTAACTAAAGTCATGGGGTTGAATGAAATATTGGCAGTACGGGAAAAACCTTTCTCTGATGAAAGTATATCAAAGAAGGAATATCACAGCTATCAACCCTATCAACAATCATTTAAACCAAATGATGAGATAAGAATTACAATCCAAAATCAAGATTTATATGTACTCCCCCATGAGAGTCTTCTAAATTTTCAAGGAGATATTACCCTAATTAAGGAAGGGGGAGCGGTAGAAACTCAAAATGTTATTGCGAGAATGAGAAATAATTGTATGGCATACTTTTTAGATGAAATACGCTATGAAATCAATGGTGTTGAAATAGATAGAACAAGATTTAGTGGTATTACTTCTACAATAAAAAACTTTGTTTCTTTAAATCAATTTGAAAGCAAGAGACTTTACAATTCTGGATGGAGTGGAGGACCCGTTTTCAATTTAACCCCCCACTTCAACTTTTCAATACCCCTTAAAAACCTACTTGGATTTGCTGAAGATTTCAAAAAAGTATTATTAAATTGTAAACATGAACTAGTACTATTAATATCAAAAAATTTTAATGATGTACTTGAGCAAGATAAATTTGAGAATGCACAATTAGTCGGAAAATATCATCTCAATATGACTAATATTACATGGAAAATTCCTCATATAACACCAAGCGATTCAACGAAAATTAAAATGTATGATACTATAAAAAGTGGAACCAATCTACCGATTGCATTCCGTAGTTGGGATACATACATTAATCCTAAACTAAGTAATGGAACAAATCATGTGTGGAATGTTAAATTAGCTGCTAACCGAGAACGTCCACGATTTGCTTTAATTGGATTTAAAGATAACCACTATCTGATTACAAACAATTTAAGAAATCTAAAGGTCTATTTAAACTCTGAAACTTATCCCTACGATGACTTAAACTTGGACTTTGATAAAGATCGATTTGCTCACCTGTATGATATGTACTGCAAGTTTCAATCTAGCTACTATAACCGAAGTGAATCTCCTTTACTATCACCTACAGACTTTAAAACTAAAGCTCCTATTATCGTAATTGACTTATCATATCAAAATGAAATGGTTAAATCGGGACCCATTGATGTTAGGATTTCAATTGAACTTACCAAGCCCGCTATCGAAAATGTTCAAGTATATTGCGTGCTCATACATGATCGTTTAGTTGAATATAACCCGTTGAATGGTCTAGTTCAGCGGATTGTCTAACAATAAATCAATTATGAGGGAAGATATTGTTGCAATTGATGTTCAAGGATTTCTTGGGAACAACAATAAATTTATTCTAAAGGAAATTGGTGTGGTATTCAAAAACGAGACAATCTTGAACTCTAATTTTATCATACACTCTCCACATGATTTTATTGAATTGAATAAGAAATGTAGAAAAACAGCTACTTGGCTAACAAAAAAACATCACAAAATTTATTGGAATGATGGAGTATACTTTTTCAAAGAAACACAAATGTATTTAAGAGAAATAATTAGAAAACAGGAAATAATTTGTAAGGGATATCAAATAAGGTTATTCCTACAAAAATTTTTAAAAATTGATAATGTAATTAACATTGATGAAATTGGTTGTCCCTCTCTAAAAATAATGGATGGAAAGCACTTTCCATATTGTTCATTACATGCTCGGGATGGTGTCTGCTCTCTGAACAATGCTCATAAAATCTTAAACTTTTACACAAACGAAAACTCCTAAACACCTTTTAAACAATTCATTCACATTTTGAGAGTCGGGAAAATATGTTTACGAAATGACTGATTCTAATAACAATCTTAATATACCGACTTATTCATCTTTAATAAATAAAATTAATTTTTTTATTAATACATTTGGAAATATGATTTCAAAAGAGGACTTGAAATTACTACTGGAGACAAGGAACATGTTCATGGGTACTGACGTAAAGGAGTTTATAAAAACAACATTTGGAGAACATTTAAATTTATGTACATTTTCTCATGATAATATAGAAACTTGTGCTTGTTTTCATTTTGTAATTCAACAATATAGAGTTAGAAAATTAATTTCATCATATATTGAAATTTTTAAATAAAGAGAAAACCAAAAAAAAAATTTTCTATTGTTTTGAATTTGTTTTCGAGGGTGGGTCTATCATCAGCTGTTGCATTTTTTAACATCTGTTTTCTAAGTATAATACAACGAGTTATCTCTACCAAACTTTAGTTTAAGATAAACATTCAGACTATTACGTTGAAAGAAAAAATGATTTCCTCAAAAATTGAAGAGTTCTTAAGGGAGCATGGAAGTGAGATCTTCAAGGAACATGCTACGAAATTGAAATCATTTCATACAGTTTTTAAAGATGTAGAAGCCACCCCACTAATTCATTCGAAGTATGGAGAACACCTATCATCCTGTGCATGGGCATATGATGATTGTAAAGTTGGACCTGACACTTGCAGGTGTATGCATGTTGAAAAGAGAGAAGAAGACGCCTTAAAATTGATGGAAATATACATTCATTTATTTAAAAGACTCAATGTAAACTAATTTAAGACGAATATATAGAAATAAAAACGTATTTGACTAAACAAACGATCTCATTTGTTTTTGTGTATAAATGTGTATATTCTGTTAGGAACCACCACCACAAGCACCGCCACCACCACCATCCCTCTTACACTCCTACGCTCACTTTCCCATCTAATGCTCGCTAAAGAGGGGAGAGGTTACCGAACTCACGCTTGTTTCACACCACAAAAGTATGCGGTCTAATATCCCTCAAACCAACACCTTTTGACCACAAGACCGTAGCCAGGTGTCACCTACAACCCTAATTGAATCAACAAAACGCCCACGCATAACAAAACAACTTCCCTTCCTCCTCCTCCTCCGCCTAAATATAGTTTTACAAATTCATACGCATGACAAAACACCCCTTGTAAAACGAATAGTTTTCTAAAACTGAACTACTTTCCACATTTCTCCTTAACACATACATTTTTTGAAAACTTAGAAGGTAACCGTTTTCTCTCTCATGTAAGCGCATGAGAAAAAATTTTCAAATATGATTAAAGAAAAACGTATTTGACTAAACAAACGATCTCATTTGGTTTTGTTCTGTTAGGAACCACCACCACAGTCACCATTTTGACCACAAGACCGTAGGCAGGTGACACTAACAGGTGTCACCTACAACCCTAATTGAATCAACAAAACGCCCACGCATAACAAAACAACGTTTTTGTTACACTCCCACGCTCACTTTCCCATCTAATGCTCTCTAAAGAGGGGGAGGTTACCGAACTCACGCTTGTTTCACACCACAAAAGTATGCGGTCTAATATCCCTCAAACCAACACCTTTTGACCACAAGACCGTAGCCAGGTGTCACCTACAACCCTAATTGACTCAACAAAACGCCCACGCATAACGCCTTCTAACCCAAGTTAGAAGCAACATAGTGATCTGTGTGCAACCATTGCACTCCACAAAATCCTACGCATGACAAAACACCCCTATCACACACGCAAGCCAGGTGTCACCTACAACCCTAATTGACTCAACAAAACGCCCACGCATAACGCGTTCTAACCCAAGTTAGAAGCAACATAGTGACCTGTGTGCAACCATTGCACTCCACAAAATCCCACGCATGACAAAACACCCCTATCACACACGCACCTTTAGCGTGAGAAAAAGACAAGACAAAACAAGACATATCAAAACACCACTCTCTCACACTCCTACACACCACTTTCTAACCTCATTAAGTGACCTGTGTGCAACCATGCTCATCTAACTAGGGTCAGCAACACCCCCCTTTTTGACTTAATTATGCTAATTAGGTCATTAGAACACCTGTGTGCAACCATGCGTGACTAATTAGGGTCACCCCCACCTCCTTTTTTGACATGATTTATTACCTAGTGAGCCAGCTCCCGTATTAACTACGTACTACGCCCAAAATCTTCAAAAAATTGTAAATATAAACGTAAATATGAACGCAGAAACTATAGTAGATAAAGAATTGGGATTTCAAATTTAAATTGCGTAGACTTGTACGCAGTGCAAGTTTGTTACGCGAAGATGCCACGCCCACTCTAACGCCCACAAACCGCCTAAGCCTGTGGCGCCCACAGTTCTCATGCTAGAAAAAAATGTTAACTGAACAGTCTCGTCTCGTCAATACCTATCGATTGACCACAAAAAAAGTTTGCCACGCCCACTCTAACGCCCATAAGGCCTAAATCTGCCTACCGCCCACATAACCATATATTGAGATCGCGGGTTGGTGGGGCATTTCAATTTCGCTTTACTGCTTGCATATCTCCATTTCCTTGGGTCCCTTTAGCTGAGTAACGGGTATCTGATAGTCGAGGTACTCGCGTTCTCCCTTGTTTAATGTTCGATTAAAGCGTTCACATATAGAAGCCTTGCGGCTAGCTCAGAAGATTTTGTGTTCGTCCCACCAACTTTATATGACAAGACTGCCCCGTAGATCAGTGAGAAAACACAGGGTTCGAATGGTAACAGTGGGTTTTATTCTCGTTTTATTAATACAGCGGGTGTGTGGCTGGGCTAGCCGGTATCTCCCCTGGTTCCACAGGCTGCTGATGTTCCTCGTTCTGGCTTGTCTCGGGATGCTCGTAGTGACCCGCTTCTGATCGTTTGCCGACGCGCTGCCTCGGGTCGCTTGTCGCGCCTTGGACTCGCAGAGTTCGGCCTTGCGAGCTTAGGGAAGCGTCACCGTTCTCATACTAGGGTGAACAAGCCTTGTTCTCCAGGGCAACGCCTTTCTAGGCAATACCTGTCCCTTGCCCTGTCCCGCTGTTTTCTTGCTCAGTTCGCGATGACAGTCAAGGCTAACGCCAGGAAGCTAGCCGTTCACTTTGCTTTTCGCCTAGCGCACCCTTCACCCTAATGCTTGACGTTCACGACGTTCCTGCGCTCCCCAACGAGATCCGCGCGGCGATGGTGACTTGGCTGCCGGTGATGTCTGCTGGCGTCGCTGCCGATGTCGTCTGCGCTGTTTCTTGTCTTGCGCGCCCTTGGGCAAACGCCTTCCGGGACTTGCTGAGCCGCTGGGCTTCTCCAGGACAACGCCTCAACGGGTCGATCGCTCGCCCTTCCTGACTGGTAGTTTGGGGTTCTGGCACTCGGGGTTTTGGGCAGTTGCTGTTCGGGGACTTCGCCGGTAATCGCAGGGCTCTCCAGGACAACGCCTCTTAAAACCACAAATCGATCACCCGTTCGTCCTTCGCGGCAGGTCCTGCTTGGTCGGGCAAGGTAAGCTGGGTCTTAGTCAACTTTCCCCACGAGCTCACGGTTCCTCGTCGCAGGTCTCTATTGCTTGACTCTGACAAACCCGCCGGGCGATTAGCCAGAGTGTGGTCGTGACAAAGTTGGAAACCAAACGCCTTCACTTAGCCGTGTGATGCCGTCCGGACCTCAGTCACCAGTGTCTTAATTCGAACATTCCTGATGTCCCTGTCCCGAACGTCTCGACGTAGCGATCTTGCTCCTTGTAGGCTTCCCACGGCGCTGCTGCCGACGACTGGGTCTCTTGTTGCTGACTTGCTGCTGGTTGACTTGGTACTTTGACTTTTACAATTCACTGATCGTGGCGGATTGACTCCTCGTGATCGACTGATCCAGCTGCCAGCGCTCTGCGGCCTTATATAGAGTCTCCGGAAAGCGTTATTTCCCTTTTGCGCACGGCTCCACTCCGGCTCTAAAGTCCGTGGCTCCTGTTTGACCCACTTGTCCTTTACGCACAGCTTCCAACCGATATTCTACCTAATGCTGCCGTCCCTCTGGTTCCCGTGATGCATGGGGTACGCCTGTGTGCTGCCATGTGGCACTTTTTCTCCCGGTCCAAAGATCCCGGCAGAGTCTAAAGTCCGGTGGAGTTCCATTATTCCCTTTTGCACACGGCACTCTTGCTCTGCCCGCCAAGTCTCCACTCTCTCATTCTCCGCCCCGTGGTCTCCAAACACTCTTATTCTCCCACTGTGGTCTCCAAACTCTATTCTTCTCCAACCTTGGTCTCCAAACTCTCTTCCTCTTCCTTCCTTATGAATTTCATCGACAACTTGTTGTTTGTTCATCTTAAGGTGATGATTTATTAGTCTCCGTTTTTATTTGATGGCGATGGTTGCTTAGTCATTAATGCTTGCTTATATACAAGAACATCTCTTTTTATTTGTGCACGCATCTTTTTTGAAATTTCAAAGCATAATTATAATCATTGCATCTTGTTGTGAACGGACGTGTTTTTAATAGCTCCAAAGAAAATCATGTTTATACCAGTATTTTTGGCCGAAAAATCTAGTCTCTCACTGTGAACATTGTGAATTTGCATCGTCACTGACCTTGCAAAGTCTTAATCGATTTGAAACAATTAGCAATCACAAACTTCATACCGCATTTGTTTTGCTGTTTTTGTGCATCCAACCCGGCGTCTGCACTTGTGTGTGCTCTACATAATCACTTGCCTTACACGTAGGTGCGACATCGTAGCAACAACAACAACTGCAACGGGATCACCAACGAGATTATGTCCGATGCGCCGTCATCTCAGCTGCTAGAGATGCCCAACTTGCGTCTCCAAGAGCAAACCCTAAAACTCACTGGCCTGGTCCAAGACGCAGAGCAGCGTATTCTCGGTGGCCTTATGTCTCGTTTGGATGGAATCCCAGCTGATCTTAAGCTGGTGGGAGAGCGGGTCGCGAGCATGGAGGCATTGTCATTATGGAAGTGGAAAACTATCAAGAAAAAACCACGCTATTAAGTTGCATCGGAGCTTTCCGGCATGCGGCTAAATAACAACTTAGCTTACAGCTGATATGGTTCCACTCACAAGCCGCTCTATTAATGAGCAGCTTTTAAGAGAGCACTGTAAGATTTTTTAAAGAGGCCATGAAGCTTAAAAAGCATATAATTTTGTCAGCCGTCTTTGCTTGCAGAGGCCTTGTACATGTCTGCTGCGGTGTCAATATGTTATACCGCATCAAGCGGTGATCTGGGCGTACAAACACAAACCACTCTTCCCCTCCCTGTATTATCTTCGTCTGGATCGCATGAGAGGGCTGTTGCATTTATCTTTATTTATATATTTATCTGTAGTGTATATGTCTTTATTTTTAATTATTGTTAGTTGACAAAACGCACAGAGTCTGATGAAGAAAATTTATGAATCTAGGTACTTGTTTGTTCAGACTAATGTTGATGATATTTGTGTGTCTGAAACTTGGTTCTTGCCCCATTTTAGTGATTTGTCTATTGCGTGTGATGATTATGTTGTTTATCGTGCAGATCGTTTCAGTCATGCTGGTGGTATCGCTATTTATGTGAACAAAAAATTAAATTCAACCGTTAAATGTAAGCACCCACTCGATAGTGAAATTGAATATTTATTTTTAGAGCTTTCAGGCAAAGATCTTTCTTCGAAAGCACTGATTGAATGCATTTACCGGCCGTATCGTAATATTGACTATGCTCTCTTGATAAATGTTAAAGATGTTATTACTACTGGCGACCTGAATAGTAATATCTTAGGGGAAAAACCTCTGCTTGATAGTTTCAAATCTATTGGCTTGTTTTCAGTTAAGTTACATACTCCGACACACTTTAACACTACCTTGTTAATGTCCCTGTACCTGTTTTCTCTAAGCATGACGTCATCTTTCTGACGCATGATTTGACCTTAGCTTATAATTCTAACACTTTCAAAGTTAGGGAAATATTATCTACACTGAACTGGAAGTAGAAAATAACAATTGTGATTTGACGTCATATATAAGTCTCCCAACATCGAGCATCAATAGAATATTTTTAACAGCAACATTGACTATCTTTATAACAAACGTGTGTTTATACGGAAAAAGACTATCCATCCAAAGCATAATCCTTGGTTTACCCATAACATTAAAAAAATGTAGCGATTCGTAACGCATCCTACAATAAGTGGAAGCGATATAAAACAGCTTTTTTTTAGAATGCAATACACTCGGGCGTGTGAGTTACCTACCCTACGGACCCCCCAACCAAAGCACCTCGTGCTACCCTGGACGGCGGCCAACGATCGGGCAGTGGCCGCCCATTCCAACCAGAAAGTGCAGCGTCAACAACAAGCAGGACATCGGTTGCCGACACCAAAAACCTACACACATACGTACACATGTACTTACACTTAGAATTACGAACATAGTATTTAGCTGAATAAGACATTTTCGTGCAGCGAGGGTATACATAAACCCGAGCTGAGTAATAAACTTCACTCATGATTTTAAACTCTAACTGAGCAGCAGCATTATTTATTTCCACTGGAACCAACAAAATACTAAACACCCACGCTCACACCAACATATCTGGCGCAGTCTAACGGCCCTCCTCAGGAGGATCAGGAGATCGGAAGGGAGAACCAACCAACACTGGAATATAAAGATAATCTTAGTGTAAGTTAATATAAGTGATGTAGCGAGTCGCCACATTCAAATGAAATTCAGGTGGAGGTGGTACCACGGAAATCAAGCGCACGCGGGTATGCTCGGCTGCTGCTTGTCGGCTGTAAAAGTGGATGTAAATGCTTAACACCATGAAGTGCCTTTTATTAATGGTAAACGAAATCTAATCTCGCGTGCTGGACAAGCTAAACTCGGAAACGAGCAACACCACATAAAATCTAAACGAAAGTCCAAAAACTCCTCAATACCCTGGCCGAGTCTCAAACTCACCTCTCTAGATGTTCCCGAGGTCCTTTAATACCCACCCAACCATTGGCCGTTCTCTTCCATACGTCAGAACGACCCCTTCAAATGCAAGCTACCCTATCGCGGAATCCTCCTAGCTGCGGCAACAGACTGCTAATTTAGTTCATTATAAAGGTTTTATTACCAGCTAAGAAAGTAAATAAAGGTGAGCACATATCTTAGTCCTAAACATGCAGGACTATAAAATTTAAATATGGGTACGATTAATTGAGATACACAAGTTTTAAATGCAATCATGAAACTTTAAATTACAATTGACATCATTACAAAACTTGGCGATAGTTATTCCTTTGTTGCGGGGGAAATTCAATTTAAATTACAACCTTATAGAATTCATGATGCGAAGGATACGAAGTGAATGATTAAAGTAAGGCTTTCATTAAAATGCCACAAGGAGAAAACTTGACATCTTGATCTGCCTGATGGCAGGCCATTTGGGTGCGGGACTTAGATTTTCCTTCTTTTCTACCGCTTTGAGTTTTCTTCTCATCTTTAGAATGCAAAAATTGAGGCACTCACCGCTTGCAGGAACATCCATCGATGAAAGCGCTTTCGCCGAGACGTTTGCGGCTAACAGCGGGAAATTTGTAGATTATATAAAAAATGCGAACCAAAACTCAAAACCATTTAAAATTCTACGACCAAAATGCACCTCCTAAAAAAACAGGATGACGACTCTGCCTCCTTGTTATCAATCATCTTTTTGATCTTAAAAACTTTACTTAAACTAGCTCGTATTATATATATATATATATATTTTTTCATCCGCCCTGAAGGTTATGCCCGAATGTAGCCGGTCACAAAATTTCTCATCAACGTGTTTAACCGGGCGGGGTCACAAAAAGTGGTGGATGGTTAACTTTTTCGATTTCCCTTTCTTTCCCCTTTTAAACCTTGGCTTAATTTTCAGGCATTTTCACGGCAAATTCACGGCTCCGTGACAAAACTTCGCCGCGGTTTCGCGACGGACCGACGTCTCACAGCGCGATCAAGTGACTGTCCTCTCGCTCTCGCTCAATCGATGATCGGTCCCCAAGCAAAAGCTTTCGATTTAGAGCTTAAGCAAACGAAATGGTTATAAGCGTCGGCCTCTTATTCCATCGCCCAAAGGCAAACGCTGTTGGCGGGGCCCTGAACTGAGATTTTCTTCTGCTTCTTGACCCAGTTTTTCCAGCAGCTTGACAGACTTCGATTAGGGGATGACTACCACAGATTTCGCTCGAACAAAGTAGCTGCCGAATACGCTCAACGTTACTCTCTAGATCCCAAACATTCCGATCTCTGCTACAACTCACCCTAATCCGCAGTTAATTTTCTGATTATATTCCTTCCTTTCCGGTTGACCAAAACGTAGAACAGGCTGACCTTAGTCACTCGCGCTAAACTTTGCAGATTGGACACTTATAGAAAAACTTTCACCTCTGATCGCCTAGGCTGCCAAAACGGAAAAGACCGACTCTGATGCCAAAATTAAGGCGGTAACCCAAACCCTGAGCCTGACACTTGCCCCTGTTTCTCTCATTTAATCCGAAAACTGCTACAGAATATTTTCTAGATGGCGCCACCCCTGTGTCACTACGAACCACAGATGGAGCCACTTCTGCTAAAGCAAGCGCTGCAGTGAATATACCAAAAAGAAAGAGATCAAAGTGTGGAGGTGAAAAAAAAATATGGATAGCAGAAAATATAACAGTGATGGTGCCGTATGAAAGCCAAAATATAAAAAAAGAAAAAAATATATAAATATGCAATATACAGGAAAAATTCAAATCAAACAATAAACTTACACAACTTCCCAAAATAATTATACAACGTAAAACTTAAAAAGTATAAAGTAAAGTTTTTTTTTCATTTGTTCAGTGCGAACACGGAAATAAAAGAAATTAATAAAGTATTGAAGTGCAAACGACCCGAAAAGTTCAGGGCGAACTAAAGTTTAGTGCAATATTTAACTATTTTGTGATGAAAACCAAAAAAAATAAATAAGTTGAAAATAAAGGTGTAGTAATTTAACATCTCTACAAGTACGGTTGGTAAATTAAATAAGAGCATTAAGAACAAACAAACATGCAAGAAAATGCTATATTTTAAATCTTTTAAAGAAGTTCTCTTTTATAGGTGAAATTAGACCCTTACACTGTCCGACGACCCATCGTCGAGGAAACACACACACACCAACATAGCACTCACGCGAATTGCAAGGACCCTTCAGTTCCAAAATAAAAGTTTCACTTGTAAATCACCTTGTGAATCCCGTGGGTCATGTCCTCTTGCACAAGTGAAGAACAAGTGACACTCCATATAGAAAATTGTATGGGATGTTCGCATTTTCAAAAGTGAAAATTCAAATGAAAATTTTTCGAAGTCTCACGGGATTTCACTTGTTCCTTATACTCATTTTTCGTATGGCCTGTCACGTGCCGGTGACACGTCCCAAGTGAAGTCACTTGTGAAAATCAGAATATTTTTATGAGTTTTCACTTATGAAATCATTTGCAAGTTACACGTCCCAAGTGAAATCACTTGTGAAAATCAGAATTTTTCCCATGAGTTTTCACTTATGAAAATATAGAATTTAAAATACATACATTTTTATTTACTTTTAAATTTAATTTAATTAAATAGTGTTGTTTAGGTTTTCTGTTAAAGGACAATTATTGTTAGTAAGCCTTGTTTTATGTTACGTTAATTTGCTTTTTACGTTGGCAGTCGCCTTCCTTAAACCCTTGTCCGGGTCCTCCGAATCCTTTGCCAACGCTCCTGAAAAAATGTATTGGCATATGTTTAAAAAATACGTTTTATTTGTTTACATATTGCATATCTACCTTTTAGAGCTGTGTTTCACCCTTTGCAGGATTTTTATTGGCGCAAAACATTTCATCATCTACTTTCGGCTAACGGAACCCATTGAATACCTTAATACTTTAAAATATGATCAATGCACAACATCTTATACTTAATGTAACACTTATTTGACTTTATTATTTTATCTTTAAAAACGAAAAAAGTAAATCTGCTGCGCACAATTTAAATGGCTTGCTTCCCTTTCAATAACTCAAACAGAATGAACCAAGTTTTTCTCTCACCCCTTTACGTGATTTCTTTTGCTTTCTATTCGCCGTTGGCGCGTGCCACTGCACCTACACCCTTTCTAAAGCAAAAAATATTCGAATGTATAATTTTTACTTCTTAAGTAAAATATACAATACGAATTTTCTAAAAATGGTTATATTAAAATGTTTTAAATATTTAAATCAATTTTAACGGACTAAATTTCTATAACTTAAAAGTAAACTCAATTTATTTAATTTTACTAAAATCAAAGAATTTGCTTTTATAAAGCAATAGTAGTTGTTTTTTTCGATATACAGTAATGCTCCTAAAACATTAGGGCATTCACATGTTGCTGCGCCACGAAAATTTTTCCACGGAGAGACGCAAAAGAAATAATGGACCGGCCGAAATTTGTCTCTGAGAGCGCTGAGTGCAGGCAGATTATAAGACAAAGAAAGAGAGGGAACCTCCAAGTATCTGCATCTCTTTGTTGCACGATCTTTTTCGTAGGCAGTCTTCTTGAGCCATGTCACCGCGTCCCTACTGCAGAACTGAAGGGTATTTATATAGACTAACAAATATACATCATTTTGCCCACACTGCTATTCCATAAAACTAAAGTCAAAAGTTTTTCAGACACTCTTCACCTCCACATAAGGAATCAACAAATACAGTATAAGTAAAACTTTAATACGTAAGCAATAAGATTAGTACTAAGAAAATACTGGTGCGGATCTAAATAAATAAGAATGTAAAAAGGTAGATGTCGAATCTCAGTAAAGTAAACAAATATACTTCCAAGTAGCAGAATCAAAACAAGACAGAGTGCTAGTTTTCCAGATATTAGAGTAAAACCTATTATTAAAGATCAGATAATTTTACGACCTCCATCTGTTAGTATGAGTTCCTCAGACACGTGAACGGTTAACACCAGACGTTATTAAATTTTTATCAAATTTTTATTTTTATCAATAACGTAGAAGAAATTTGGATGCTCATAAAGGGAACAGATCAGACGCCGTAAGGGCAATTTTTGCTACGGTCTATAAAAAACAAAATAGTAGGAAAGGCCAAAAATGTACTGACGGCTTCAGAAGCTGGCCTTAATTGGGATGAAATTAAAGAGGCATTCATTTTACACTGTTCTGACAAAAGGGATAAACATACGTTTTTATCGAGCTTCACGGGCTGATCCATAAACAATTTCCAGTTCAAACAGCTCTAGATCTGGCAAGTGGTTACCACCAGGTGGAAATGAAGCCCGAAGGTACTGAGAAAACCGGATGCCATTCATTCGGATGCCAATTGGGTTGACTAACGCCCCAGCTACATTCTAAAGAGTAATGGACAACGTATTAGTCGACCTAAACGGCAAGTGCTGTCAGATATACCTAGATGACATAATTGTTTTCTCACCTTCTCTCCAAGAACACATGACCCACTTGGGACAAATTTTTTTAAAACTATCAAAAGCTAGACTTATACTTCAACCAGAAAGATTCGAATTTTTAAGAAAAAAATCGAGTACCTAGGACAAGTAGTTACGGATAAAGGTGTCCGACCTAACCCAAAGATGATAGAAGCCATTAAGGCATTTTCTGTTCCCAAATCCAGAAAGGAAATCAAATCCTTTCTCGGACTTTTCGGGTTTTATAGGAAATTCATTAAAGATTCTGCTAAATTGACTAAGCCTCTAACCCAGAAATTAAAAGGAAAAGCACCGATAAAAATCAAAGCAGAGTGTACGGAAGCCGTTGAATTGTGTAAACCCTTGTTGTGTAATGATCCAATTCTACGCTACCCGGATTTTACCAAACCCTTTGTACTCACAACGAATGCTAGTAACGTAGCCATGGGTGCGGTAGTATCACAAGGGAACAAAAACTCGGATAGACCCGTTTCATTCGCCAGCAGAACCCTGTCCGACTCGGAGCTAAATTACTCGACAGTCGAAAAAGAAATGTTGGCTATTATCTGGCCTACTAATATTTTAGACCATACCTATTTGGACAAAAATGTAAGATACGGACAGATCAAAAACCATTGAAGTGGTTAATGAACTTTAAAGATCCAAACTAAAAATTGGTCCGCTGCAAGTTACAACTTAATGAGGTCGAATATAAGAAGGGATCCCAAAATCATTGAGTCGAGATAATTTGGAAGTTAGCACCCATAGTGTGGATGTAGGGAAATACCAAATAAAGAACTCAGAAACTCCACTTAATTAATTTAACATCCAAATTATCATTTTAATCAACCCCAACCCAACAACGAAAGACGAGACCTTGTTTGAAAATAAAACACGAAAATCCTAAGCAAAACCAAATTTTTCCACCGAAAAGCAAGCAAAAACAAAAGCAATCGAAATTTTTGAATTAATTTGACCAATTTTAAAAGAACTCTTCACCAAAACAGACAAATGTAACGTGGTCCGTTGCTAAGAAATTCTTAGGGGTGTTATTACAGAAGAAAAACAGGAAGCAGAAATTAAAAATGATCACATTAAATCCAATCACAGAGGAACTGAAGAGACCTTTAAGCATCTTAAAAGAACTATCCACTTTCCAAAAATGCGGCAAGGAATATCAAAGCTTACTAATAATTGCGATATCTTACAAACGCTAAAATACGACAGGAACAACACAACAACAAGACAATCTTAACCACAATTGATAAATTTTCAAGATTCGCAGCGGTATATACAATCCCTACAAGAGACTGCCTTAACACAGCTAGGGCACTTCGAAATTTCATTAACACATACGGTATTCCCCAAAAGCTTATTTTTGATCAAGGAGCTGAATTTTCGGGAAAATTATTCAGGGATTTCTGTAATCAATATAACATGGAAATCCATGTAACATCTTTCCAACAATCTTCAAGTAACTCTTCAGTAGAGAGACTTCTTTCCTTCCGAATGCAAATTTATAGAACAAATCTTACAAAAAAAAACTCAAACCTTTCTGTCGATCATGAAGACATACTAACGGAAACACTTATAACTTCCAACAATTCTATACATTCAGCGACTAAGCACACCTCAAACGAATATTGAATAAGGAAATAAAATTTAACAACGAACACGACTACTTACAACAGCTTAACGCCTTTAGGGAAAAACTCTACGCTCAAGTGCAAAAAGACACAATTGAGCAGAAAACATCAAGAACACGAAAGCTAAAATTGAACCGAGCCGAACCCGTAGAAACAAAGCCGGACGACATTATTTTTAGAAAAGAAAATCGCCGAAACAAATTAACGGCACGATTTACGAATCATACTGTTTTGGAAGATCTAGGCGAAACTCTTATTAAGCGTTATGGGCGTTAGAGTGGGCGTGGAAAATTTTGATCAATCGATAGGTATTGACGAGACCAATACATTTTAGTTAAAATTTTTTATCTAACATGGAAACTGTGGGCGTCACAGGTTTGGGCGGTTTGTGGGCGTTAGAGTGGGGGTGGCAAACTTTTTTTTGGGTCAATCGATAGGTATTGATGAGAACACTACACTCCAGTTAACATTTTTAATATAGCATCAAAACTGTAGGAGCCACAGTTTTGGGCGGTTTGTGGGCGTAAGAGTGGGCGTGGCACATTGCTGAAACAAACTTGCGCTGCGTAAGAAGCTCAGGAATCTTCACGCCAAGTCTCAATAGCCTAGCTCTTATAGTTTCCGAGATCTTAGCGTTCATCCGGACAGACGGACAGACGGACATGGCTAGATCGACTCGGCTAGTGATCCTGATCAAGAATATATATACTTTATGGGGTCGGAAACGCTTCCTTCTGCCTGTTACATACTTTCCGACGAATCTAGTATACCCTTTTACTCTACGAGTAAATAGTAAATAGTAAATAAATAGAGCAAGGAGATGGTTAATTAATGGCGTATAGTTAATATAATTACAGGAAACATGGACGCCACATATGATAGAGAAATAACAAAACCAGTTAAATAAATTAGACAAGACCAACTTGAAAGTATCAGAAAGATTGAAATAAAGGACGAAGTTTTTATTAGATTCAAAGACATTACTAAGCACATAAATAGGGAACAAGAAACAATTAACGACTATATCAACAAACATAATAAAGACCTTTATACAAAATTGTCATGCTCTGCTTCTATCCAAATTAAATATCATACCAAAATACATATTGTCAAAACTAAAAATTGAAGTGATCAAAAATATAATAGAAAAGCAAAAATTCAAAATACAGACGGATGAACAATTATACCGACTATTAAATCAAGACACCCTAGCGGACAAATATAACAGATTGATTTTTATACCTTTGCAGAGGGTATTATGATTTTAGTCAGAAGTTTGGAACGCAGTGAGGGAGACGGACAGACGGACATGGCTAGATCGACTAGTCTAGTGATGCTGATCAAAAATATATATACTTTATAGGGTCGGAAACGTCTCCTTCACTGCGTTGCAAAGTTCTGACTGAAATCATAATACCCTCTGCAAGGGTATAAATATAAATAATTTTCTTTAAAAATGTACGCTCAACAGATAGAACTATTCTTGATGCAATCTTAAGGCATGCTTTTCGACCAACACCTACAAAGGATGGAGTTTCTAAAAGCTACTTGGGAGGATTTAGAGGAAAAAAAGATTTGATCCACTCGAAGTTCGAATTCCGTTATACAGTTTATCCCTGGGGCGACGATGATGCCTCATCTGAACCAGACACAAGTCAGTGTCATATGCAGCCTGCACTGAAAGAGGAAGCCCTTAGTCGAATGATAAAATATTATAAGTTAAACAATCGTATTGCTCCAAAACCATAAAATAATAATAATAAAAAAAATACAAGGAAGTACGCTATAGTCGAGTACCTCGACTATAAGATACCCGTTACTCAGGGACCAAAGGGAAATGGAGATCTGCAAGCAGCAAAGCGGGATTAAAATGCGCCACCTACCGGCGGTAGACAGATTTAAGCGTAATGGGCGTTAGTGTGGGCGTGGCAATAAAAATTAAATTAAAGTAATAGATTTTACTTAACTAGCTATGTTTTTTTATTTTTTTAAATGGTTCTTAAACGTTTTTATAATTAATTTATCATTAAATGAAAAGTCGCTTTTCTTGATTATACCCGTTACTCGTAGAGTAAAAGGGTAAACTAGATTCGTCGGAAAGTATGTAACAGGCAGAGGGAAGCGTTTCCGACCCCATAAAGTATATATATTCTTGATCAGGATCACTAGCCGAGTCGATCTAGCCATGTCCGTCTGTCCGTCCGTCCGGATGAACGCTGAGATCTCGGAAACTATAAGGGCTAGACTATTGGGATTTGGCATGCAGATTCCTGAGCTTCTTACGCAGCGCAAGTTTGTTTCAACAGAGTGCCACGCCCACTCTAACGCCTGCAAGCCGCCCAAAGCTGTGGCTCCTACAGTTTGGATGCTAGAATACAAATTTTAACTGAAATGTATTGTTATCATCAATATGTATCCATTAACCCAAAAAAAATTTTGCCACGCCCACTTTAAAGCAAACAAACTGGCCAAAAACTTCAAAAAATCGTAAGTATGAACGTCGATATCTCGGAAACTGTCAAAGATAGAGAATGGGGATAAAATTTAGATTTCGTAGCCTTAAACGTAGCGCAAGTTTGTTACGCAAATATGCCAAGCCTGGTCTAACGCCCACAAGCCGCCCAAACATGTGGCGCCCACAATTTTCATGCTAGATAACAAATTTTAACTAAGTTGTATTTGTCTAGTCAACACCTATCGATTGATCAAAAAAAAAAATTTGCCACGGCCACTCTAACGCCCATAACGCTTACATCTACCGCCGGTAGGTGGTGCATTTCAATCTCGCTTTGCTACTTGCATATCTCCATTTCCCTTTCGTCCCTTTAGCTGAGTAACGGGTATATGATAGTTAAGATACTCGACTATAGCGATCTTTCTTGTTTTTTTAATTAGCCTAGTGTTTTCTTTATACGTTTAAAATGAATGTACAACATACAATAATGTCCTCAAGTATTACAAAAGCATCCCTATAGTTGTTGCTTATTAAAAAAGTGTATAAGCGTTGGGTTTTAAAAATTTTATAAATTCTTTTTTCTGGGGATGTTGACCATATGAGTTGAAAAATTCTGCTGACCTACGACTGTCAAAATAAAATGCAATCCAATGAGTTCCAGGTTGATCTGAAGTGTCATTATTCGCAATTATTAGTGCGAAATACTTGAACACAGTTTTTGGTAACCCATCCGAGGGGAAAACTCCTTTAAAAATAGATTTTGCATTAGAATGCTTAGAAAGCAAATGTTAAATTTGTAAAGTATTCATGGAATCTTATTCACATTACACCAAGCAAGTAACTGCTTCATCAAGTGGTTTCGAAAATCTTCCTTCGATTCTTATAGTACCTTGAGAGATTAAATTTGAACATATAGTTGAATTTGATTGATCAGCAGATAAGTCAAGGGCATATATAAAACTGGGTGAATCAAACATTTTCTTGGTCTAAAAATGATTTAAAAAGCATATTATAAACTCTTGAGCTTTGGACCTTTCAGCGTTCGAGTAATCGAACTCCAAAGCCTGGGAAAGAACGGGAACTCTATTAACCAATAGGTTAAAGCGTTGAATTTTGAAATGTTCAAATTAAAATGGGTCTAAGGCTCAGTTTCCTGAGTATGACCGGTTTTTAACCATACAAAATGCCAGAAAATGTGGTATTTATAACTGCGTTGTCTATCGACCGTGTATTGTTTCCAGGATATATTGTAAATGATTTGACTTCAACCTTGCTGAATGAGTACAGAGCATTTTTCGTTTGTAAAACATTAAGACGTTATATGGTTCAGGAAAAGTTGCGCTTCAAGTATCTATAAATTTGATTCAGTAGCAGGTTTCATTAAATAAATGGCTGTCTTTTCAATATTGAAATTAGTTTCTAAATCAACATTGTTAACAAGCGGTTTGGGTTTCCATGATTTTTTCCGTATAACTAAACCTTTTTACTATGTTGAAACATATTTGTAAGGGTCTCAATTATGTTTGGATAAACATATTTCCCTGCTGTTATTCTTCCAAAATTTAGGAAATAACCTTGGGAGGCCAAATGACTTTCAGAGGCGTCACACCCATAGTTTAAAATTGTTTGCATATACGCTTTAAAGTTATAATTATTATCACTTTGCGATTCCAATATATTATTTAAATGAAATGACGATCTTCTAAATATTGAATGTAGAATATTGTTTACAACACCGACAGCATTTCCTTCAATGTTGTTGTTATCATTTTTTCTAATTTGCACTACAAGTCGTAAATAAACACTTGATAAATCTCGATACGTTTCACCATTTGCCAAGCAAACAAATTCAGTGTGTCGTTTAGATCTGTAATAAAGTCGTTGGAAAGATATTGTAAAGCAATCTTACTTTGTTCTTGAATTATATTTCTTAAATATTTTCTCCCAAATTCATTGATTACAGCCTTACCAGACTCAGCAGCCTGACGTTTTATAACAGTTATGCCTGAAAGAAAAATTGGTTTATTGAAATTAAAAAGACCGCTAAAAATGTCCGCTCCTCATACTTGTTGCACAATATGCGAATATATGTAAAGATTTCCAATGTAGCTTAATCTCCCACCACACTGATTTACATAATAATCCTGATAAGATTACACCATGATGACTATTTTAGTTCTAAATAAATAATATTTGGGTATGCATTATTTGCCCTGACCTTCGCCTTCGGAACAGCTAAAGTTTCAAATGGTACCTTATATCCTTTGGAATCAGTAATTAGTATGGAGATTTCATTTGGTGACCATATGTCCAAAGGATAATGTTCAATATTTTTAAATTGAATATTTTTTTCCTTTCCGTTATAATAAAATGCACAATGCAGTGTAAGTAAAAAGCAATCCATTTTCAGGTATTTTTATACATAAATGTTTCAGCACTTACAAGACTAACAAATTTTAAATTTCCTCAACGAAATTTCTATCTTGGTTAGGCTTATATATAATGTAATTGTTCAAATATATATCTGTAATACCGACATCCCAATCATCGTATAAAGTAAAGGAAAAACATTAATTCAGTCATTACTTATATATATTCCATATTTGACTTTTTATGGAAGTTTATGATACGAAATCCAATTTAATTTATTTTTACCAGTTTGTACTGGTTTTTTTGTTCTAACCGATCGCATTACCCTTTTACGTCCTGTTACATATTTAAAATGTTGATAAGGTAAAGGTTCCGTTTTCAATTTTTGTAGTTTTGCTTTTAATTTAAGTTGTCGTTCATTAACCTTTACTTTGCATAAATTATTTTTATATTTCATCATTTCGAAAAAGTTTTCCAAAAATGCCAGAAAGCAATGAAGTTATTAGAATCGGAAGAAATCCCCTTTTTTGAATAAGGACTTTTCTCTTAGAGTTTAAAGTACGCTTTGGGCATGAAAACTAGCGTAATGCATTTTTATACTTTTTTAGAGAATTTATATGCGATTTAGTACCTTTATGGTTTCCCTGTAATGTGTTCAATACAATCCCTACTATTGTTTTTAACAGGTCACTATTACTATTGCCCAAAATTGCCTTTCGTAGTCTATTGTCGGCCTTTTTGAGCACATACAATAAATGTTTTTTCACTTTCAGGCGATTTAGGCTCTTTGTAGGCCATTTTCATTTGAATAGCACACAGAATATTCTGAATTTAAAATGTCAGGTCTAAACCTTAAGAGATCGTTAATGCCCTGAGTGAGATCAATAAGTAAATATCCGTGAGGTTGCTCCGGTACTTCTTTATATAAATTAATCTTGTTGAAGGGCGCGGCCTGAGGTGGTCCTCGATGGCCGCACTGTCAAGGGTGGTCTTCTTCAATGAGTTCACACGTATGTGCGGGAGAAACAATATGTGATACGTGTGTGTGGCCAAGGGTGGTCCTCTTCAGCCACACTGGTGAAACGCTGGTCTTCTCGGAGATGCCCGCTTGTAGGCGCGGAGGAAGCGGTCGCTTCTGGGAGCGCCCGTTATAGTTGAGTGGCGGCCAGTAGCTTGTGGTTGCCTCCCGTAGGTGCGGGGGGATGCGTTAGCACCCACGCGTGAGGATGAGCCCCTGGAAGCTGCTGCTTGTAATAGCCTCCCGTAAACGCGGGAAGAATATGTTTGCTGCTGGTCGCACCTGCTGAAGCCCGCTCGGTAGTGCGGAGGAGGAGGGGGCCTTAACTTGGTTCTCGTATGTGGAGATCGGGGATCTCTCGCTGCAGTCAGAGCCGGATGGCTATACCTTCACAATTGCTGATTAGGTTGACTTACGTTGGGAGGTAACTGCCCCCTTCGCCTGCTGGCCTAGAGACTCAGTCAGTGCAAAATAATAAGAGATATTTAACGGCTGTTGTCTGAGTTTTGCAATGATATAGAACTTGTGTTCTTTATTCGTATAGAGCTTGAAGCGAACTAAACTTAAAGTTGACAAAAATGAAATTCATAGCGGCCACGCAAATATGCTGTGTTTGCCGGCTATGCACGAGCATCCGGCCAAACGCCGCGTCAGCGGTTAGGCCGACACAAATCAATGCGCAACATATTACTCCTGTAATTAGCGCTACTATGTGTGTCTGATTGGTGTTGATTTTATTTCTGAACTTCTGAATGTATTCCAGGTTACGTTCACTCAAGCGGTGAAGGTAGGGGAGGCTCAGAGTATTTTGACTGATGGTGATGTTCAGTGAGGGTGAGCTTGCCACCCCCGGAGTCCTCTTCTGGGCGGAGTTTTGGTTCAAAACCAGGGTTTCGTTTACTGTGACGCGCTCACTAAAGGTGACGAGAAGCGTCCCGTGTATCCAGACGCTTGTTCCGTTGTCTACTCGTACCTGCGCTGATTGATCATTGATGATCATAATTCCCTCATCGACATAAGTGATCGGATGTAAATCGCTTGGTTGGGTCTCGCAGTGCGCAACTCCACCTGCATGAAGTTCTCGGGCGCATGTGGTCTTCGCTGATAGTCGGCAGAAAGTGACTCCTGGTGTTGTGGAGCAATTCTGGATCGCATACATTTCCCCATTGCATTCTGCTATTATATTATCCACTAACCTTAGCATCACATTATTATGTGTTACCGGGAACATTGTAATCATCTTACATGCTAATTTAATTTTTGGGAATTTAATAATGAAGTGCAATATGTTAACAGACTGGAGAATTTTCACGGACGCTACGGACAAAATATCTTTTATAGGAGTGTCGGTGAGCTCCTCCATCCAAATACTTTCTAGGTCTGCGTGATCTAATATGTTTGGGCTGACTATGTTTACTTTAGCAAGCGAGATTGCCATCATTAAATTTTGAAGTTCCATTAAGTTTTGAAGTTCGGTTTCTGGAGAGCAATGTTTCATATAGATGGCCAGTGTCCACTTGTGAACTCTTTGCCACTTTCAGGATTTGATTTACGGTTAACGTTAATTCATTAATTTGACTTTGTATTCTGGTATTTATTTATACTTGTCTATTGTTTGAATTGATTAATTGTGTTTCTGTGAATTTAATTCTTTCTAAATCCCCGGCGTCCGGAGTTCCTGCTACGACTTTTAACATTGATCCTAAAAAGTCTAAACTCTTGGCTACCCTATGGTGCACGCCTAACGAGT
Organism: Drosophila suzukii; assembly: GCF_043229965.1. Classification (NCBI taxonomy): domain Eukaryota; kingdom Metazoa; phylum Arthropoda; class Insecta; order Diptera; family Drosophilidae; genus Drosophila; species Drosophila suzukii. The sequence goes on along the minus strand of NC_092082.1, from coordinate 52,682,552 downwards.
CGAGCAGGTCGCGAAGGTGAGCTGCGTCCACGTTCATGTGTGACTGGGGAAACATATCGCTCATATTTTCTGTTTCTTCTACTACGCGCCTGTACTCTGAAAGGTTCGCTGAATGTCTAACGAATGCGAATTCCTCCCACACTAGTATTCGACCGTCAATAATGGGGATGTATGGGGATGCTTGTGAATAGTCGGTGATGTGCGCCGACGCCATGGTTAAGGAGAAGAGGATTGGGATGATTTTGGACCTGTGGAATGAATTCGGAGCTATATTTTTGTTCATGACAAGGTTGCCCACCACCAACGGAAATTAACTTAACCTTAAAAAAATATTTTATCAGCTATGCTTAAAGCTAGTAAAATTTGTGCCAAGTGGCAAAAAGAAAAAAAAAGGTAAAAAACTTTTTTTATTTGATGTTGTCTTTGTGGACCACCCTCCCCTTGATGAGGACTGTGATCCCCATGTCCGCTTCCACAATCTTCTCTTCACACAATGGTGAGAGTTTGTTGCCTAGCCGCCTGTTGGATTTTACAAGGACTTTTTCACCAACTTTGAACACCCTGTTCTGTCGGGCAGCATTTTCCCTGTTCCTGAGCTTGTCCTGGGCGATTTTTATCTTATCCTGAATCTCATACTGTGGTTGATCCGACTGTGTTTGAATTACGTCGGCTGGCCTCTTGTCGATGACCGAATGGATAGATTTATTGTATCTGGCTGTGGCCAGCAAGATTAGCTCGACGGTGTCACTGATGCCTTTATCAATTTTAAGGCATCTAGCAAGCTCTACTAGAGGGCTGTGGAAACGTTCGACTTGTCCGTTTGAGACACTGTGGAGGGGCGGTGCATTCGAGATGCTCACGCCGAAATGGTTTTCCAGCATGGACAAAATGGTGTGCGAATTCAACGATGGTTCGTTGTCACAATATATGACCTTGGCTTTCGGGAAAACATTCAAGAGTTGTAGCAGTGCTGGTTTAATGTCCTCTATGGTTATAGAGGGGATTGGCTGGACCATCGCAAATTTTGAGAATTTGTCAATGGATGTAAGAAAATATTTTTTATCCGTTGAGAAGATGTCTATGTGTAATATTTCCCCAACCTGAGACGGGATTGGTGTTTCCCCAAGCTCCTGCTTTTTGGGATGCCTGTCATATTTAGCTTTAGCACATGTTTTGCAGTAAGCGACGATTTTGCTAGCTAGCTTGGCCATTTTCGGGAAGTAGTACTCGGAGAGTACCTGCTCTACATTTTCTTGGGCCGACCTGTGAGCCCTGTTGTGTTCAGTGGACAGAATTTCAATACCAAAATTTTGTGGCTGGAAATTGGCGTACCAGTTGGTCCTGGATCATTGCGAGTGTGTGCAAATCGTAATGGATGGCGTTTACGCCCTTAGGAACAATTAAATCTGCGAGATCATTGAGTAATGACTCTTTGCAGGAGAAGCTGATCGCATGCCGTCTCTTGTTTCCAAAGAGGACAAAGCTGTGTTTTTGCGGAAAGCGAGCTTCCTCCAGAGTTATCTGGTTTTGGAAGCAATTTAAGGGCTTATCCGTTGCCTCAATTGTGTGGGTCAGTGACAGCTCACTGTGAATCGTGGCCGCACTTGAAAAAGCTTCTTCCTCTCCCAGAACGTTAAGTTGCTGTCTTGAGAGGGCATCCGCAACGAGGTTTTCCTTGCGGGCTTGTAAAAAATTTTAACGCCGGACTCGTCGATGCGAGCTTTCCACCGTTTGATCTTTGCATTCGGATTGGATTCCGATACCGCGAAGGTCAGTGGTTGATGGTCAGTAAAGATGTTGATATCTTTCACTGCATATAGATAGTGACGTAATTTGGCCAATGCCCAAACTATTGCTAGCAGCTCCCTTTCATTGGTGGCATAATTGATCTCTCTGTCCTTTAGGGTTCTCGAGATCATGGTAATGGGCCGTCCCTCTTGGGATAGGACTGCGCCAATGCCGTAAGCTGAGGCATCTGTCGTTAGATCAAATGCTTTTTTATAGTTGGAATACCTGAGGATGACCTCCTCGGAAGCTAGAATGTTACGCAGCTTGTGAAAAGCTAGCCGTTGCGGCTCGTTGAACTGCACCTGGATATTTTTCGACCTGTGTCTGCTGACACTACCGAATTCCCCTTTCAGGATGTCTGAAATGGGCCGAGCTATGGACGCAAAATCTTTAATAAAGCATCTATAGCAGCTGGCCAGGCCAAGGAATGATCTAACTTCGAACACGTTTTTGGGTTCAGGGAATTCCTGAATGGCCTTGGTTTTTTCTGGGTCAGTGGTAGCCCCGTTGCTGGTGACTATAAAGCCCAAGAAGCTAACGCTTTTTTTGAACAATTTAGATTTTTCAGTTGATACCCTCATATTAGCATCGTAAAGGCTTTTGAGAACCCAATCTACGTGCTGGATGTGAGAGTTTTCGTCTTCTGAGAAGACGATAACGTCATCGACATAAACATAGCAAGATTTGCCTATCTGCTCTCGCAGTAGGTCGTCTATAGTTCTTTGGAAAATGCGGGCAGCATTTTTTAGTCCAAATGGCATTCTGCGAAACTCGTACTTTCCTCCATTTACGGAAAAGGAAGTCTTTTCACGGTCGCGTTCTGCCAGCGTTATTTGGTGGTAGCCAGATTTTAAATCGAGCGTAGTGAAGTATTTCGCTCTGCCTAAATTCCCTAGTATCATAGAGATATTTGGCATGGGATAGCGATCAGGTATTGTCCTCTCGTTCAATTTGCGAAAGTCCAATACGAGTCGCATTTTACGGCCGCCCGTTTCGTCGGTGCCCTTTTTGTCTACAACCCATATCGGGTTATTGTAGGGGGATCTCGACTTCTGGATTATGTCATTTTTTAGCAGCTCTTGAATCTCACCATTAACGAAATCGGCTGCGCCCATTGGGTATGGGTAGAGTTTGGCATAATTGGGCTCCTCATCAACAGTTCTGATGGTGGCTACCACCGATGTGTTGTAAGGTAAAGCATCATTGGGGTCCGCAAAGGCTTTCTTCCTGTCGCGGAGCATTGTTAAAAATGTCTTTCTGACCAAAGGTGGCGCATCTGAGCAATCCACTTCGGTGAAATTCACATCAGGGCGCGAGTGAAAATCAATTTTCTCCTCTTTGTTGCCCCATTTGATGTGGCCAGAGGCCAGGCAAAGTGATGCTCCCGCCTGTTTAAGAAGGTCGAGGCCTACGATTGCATCAAAGGAAGATAAGTCGGGTAAGATGAAGAAGGTGGCCTTCAAATCGAAAAGTGACACGAAGCATTTCTTCGTGATTGTGGTGTTGCCGTGAATTGAGTGAATTTCGAAGGGGTTTTCTACCGGGACGCATTTCAATCCTTCGAACGGTCGGATGAAATTTTTCGAGGCGCCCGTGTCAATAAGCAGTTTCATATTTATCCCCGCTACCCTTCGTCTGATGACGGGCAGCAGGGATTTTCCCCTAAAAAATGGACTACGTCTGAATCGTATTCGCAAATAGCATCATCGTTGATCTCTGCTATTGCGCTGGACGCAGCGTTGGCGTAAGATTTCCCTTCCTGATCTGAGCTTTGGGTGACGTGGTTTACCCTCTACTGTTTTCTGGGGGCGCCTGTGCGCTCGGACGTTGCCGGTCTCCTATTCTGATAGGGTGGAGCTTGGGCAGGAATGCAAACCTTTGCAGAGGGGTCGACTTCCATCGGCTCCGGTCTACTCTGCAATCTGTTATTGCGCAGGTCAGAATGTACCTGCGCTTTAACTTGTTTGGTATAATGCGGATTTTTATTAATACCAAACTGGGGGTCTGTTTGGGAAAAATTTCTATCCTGCTGGCGCCTTTGCCCCTTTGGACTCGTCTTACGGTCCCTATCCTCTAGACTCTTTGGAAACGATGTTGCGAACGTGTACCTTTCGTGGTTTTATTCCACTTCTTGCGCTAATGCCAACGCAGTTGGCATGTCCTTCGGCTTTGCCGAGAAGAGGACATCAGATAGGCTGCGTCTAAGGCCCGAAATAAATACCCGGAGCGCATCGTCCTGGAATTTATCACACAAAATTCTTGCCGCCGATGTCTCGTACGACATCGTGGCTTTATTTGTGAGTAAGGCGAGTTTTTTCTCAACCTCATCGTAATATTGCAGGAGTGTGAGGCTTCCCTGTCTGAGGGTGCCCATCTCCTGTTCAATGACGTGGATCTGCCGTTTGTCACTGAAAGTGAAATCCAAACGGTCTATGATCGCGTCAAAATTTAAAATTGTGCCAAAGGAGGACAACACTGCATCAGCAGGGCCTCTTATTTTACTTCTTATTTTAATCACTGCCTGATAATGGCGTGAACTACCATTGTATCGTCTAAATATGTGGTAGGCAGCGGTGGCGGCTTGCCTCCACGAAACATATGACTCCTGTGCCCCCGCAAATTCGGGTAGGCACTTGACAGCGTCCAGGGGCTCGCTGCATTGAACTGTGTCCCTAATTTCTATGGCTGCATAAACCTTAATTTCTGGCGTTGGGGCCGAACTTCGGGACGTCGTGGGCGCAGTGCGCAATTCTGCCACTTGGCTGGTCAATGCATCAATTACTTGTCTGAACTCCCGTTCTTTTTGTAAATTTGCGGCGGCCTGCCCGGCCAGGGCGTTGTCAATAGCCGCTTGCACTACTCCTCTAAGTTGTTCAGGATCCATGAGGTCTACCCTTTCGCCCGGTGGGGGGTTTCTACGCGTGTTTTCGGAGTGGAAGCTCGAAGGAGTTCTTCACTATCTGACCCTGAATCGTTATCGTACTGCTTGACGCTTCTATACTTAGAAAATGGCGAGCTCATATACGCACACAAAAGGATTAGAAAACGGGGACACAGAGCCGCCAAAATGAGAGCTCGTATTTCATCACTATATAATTCACCTAGTTAGTTTTAAGGGTAGTAAATACCTGTGCCCTTGCATAAAAATTAGTGAAGTGGTAAATATATAAAAATTATAATATTGTAAATTATAAGAGATATAGGGTAAATAAGAGTGACACACAGCCTCGACTCATAGTCAAAATATTTTAAATCAGAAAAATGAATGAATTTAACGTAATACTCGTATATTTATATATTTTATTTTCGTTAATCAAATCCCGAATTTTATCGGGCTCGGAGCCGTTTTACTCTCGTAGTATTCTTTATTAACTAGTTCTACTTTGCAGACTGGTTAGAAAATATTTAAATGAGGGGTGCACTTACATTTTATTTACTGTGGTTTCTTCCTAAAAGATAAAATTTTTTTCCAAGAATGTAAAAATATTTAAGCGAAACCGTTGGGTTTTTATTGTTGAGCGCCAATTAATCTTGTTGAAGGGCGCGGCCTGAGGTGGTCCTCGATGGCCGCACTGTCAAGGGTGGTCCTCTTCAATGAGACCACACGTATGTGCGGGAGAAACAATATGTGATACTTGTGTGTGGCCAAGGGTGGTCCTCTTCAGCCACACCGGTGAAACGCTGGTCTTCTCTGAGATGCCCGCTTGTAGGCGCGGAGGAAGCGGTCGCTTCTGGGAGCGCCCGTTATAGTTGAGTGGCGGCCAGTAGCTTGTGGTTGCCTCCCGTAGGTGCGGGGGGATGCGTTAGCACCCACGCGTGAGGATGAGCCCCTGGAAGCTGCTGCTTGTAATAGCCTCCCGTAAACGCGGGAAGAATATGTTTGCTGCTGGTCGCACCTGCTGAAGCCCGCTCGGTAGTGCGGGGGAGGAGGGGGCCTTAACTTGGTTCTCGTATGTGGAGATCGGGGATCCCTCCCTGCAGTCAGAGCCGGATGGCTATACCTTCACAATTGCTGATTAGGTTGACTTACGTTGGGAGGTAACTGCCCCCTTCGCCTGCTGGCCTAGAGACTCAGTCAGTGCAAAATAATAAGAGATATTTAACGGCGATTGCCGGAGTTTTGCAATGCTATAGAACTTGTGTTCTTTATTCCTATAGAGCTTGAAGATAACTAAACTTAAAGTTGACAAAAATGAAATTCATAGCGGCCACGCAAATATGCTGTGTTTGCCGGCTATGCACGAGCATCCGGCCAAATGCCGCGTCAGCGGTTTTGGCCGCCGCTGGGCTTCGGACATTCGGTCATCGCCTCCGTCCGGTTAGCTACTTAGTTAACTTATATTCTAAACAGCTCCCTTGGGTTTTCTGGGTAAATTTGTCTTGCTAAATATTGAATTTGAACCTTATCACGAGGATTTTCAAAAGTAACAATTTATTTGGTATCTAGTGAAATATTTCTGGTGTGCAAAGATTTTTGAAATATGTTCTGAGTTACCACTCTTACTAATAAATTCCTATGGTGTGATCCTTTTGTAAACAGCTCACACACATTTTTATTAAAAGAATTGGTTTATTCGTGTAATTTTCAATTGTTTCGTGGACTCCTTTAAAATATTCAACCTTTTCGAAATTGGGCTTGGCACTTTCCTCTCCATAACACCAAATATAAAAAAGATCATTCATATTGGTGATTACATTTTCTAAAAAGGTTGTTTTTCCCGATCCTGGGGGTCCATAAATAAACATTTTGAAAGGATGTATAAATTGTGTAAACATTTTTTCATTATATTATTTCAATATTATATTACTACTAATTCCTTATATAATGTTTTTATGTTACACTAGGTTTTATTAATATTCTCTTGTTCACGTTTCTTGGAGCAGTTCTTCTCGAAATGAGTATCACATCCGCAATAATTACAATAAATAGGTTGCGTGTGTCCATTTTTCCGGGGATCATTTCCAGAAAATCTCCTAACAGAACCCATAATAAGAGGCAACCTGATAGGACCATGAATTTCTTTTTACTTAATTTTAAGCATATGTGTCACCATTTACCCTTCTCCGCAACTCGTGGGACCAAATTATGGAACATATCAAGAAAACAAGCAACACAACACAAAACACAGAGACGGGTACTCTTAAAAAACCCATGGATAAGACGAACACTGGTTCCACCTTCCATACCAGCACGGCCCAGAAAGGGCCGCATCCCAAGCTGGGGATGATGGGTGGCAGAAAGCCAACCGCAAACGCCTTCGCGACGTGCGCATCTGCGCCGAAAGCAACGGTAGGCACTGCCAAGGCGCTCGGGCCACCCGCTGGTGCAAAATATACATACGCAGAAAGGCGGACTGCCGCCAAGACTCTGCGCTCACACACCAGGAGCACCGTTGCCACGCCTTCGCCTGAATGGCTAAAGAAGGTAGAGTGGGCAAGGAAGGTGCTCCCAAACTACGGGCAGGAAAAGCCCACTCAAGAGGCGACTCAGGCGAAAAGGCAGCGATCCCTCGAACTACCCGGGCCATCGGCGAAGAGATCAAAGATCCAGCCATCGGTCTCTTTCGCCGAAATCACGAAGAATCGTGTACTACTCGGCCTGATTGACAGGGGAAATCCGGAGAGCAGGATCCCTAGAAACAAGTGGAAGGCAGTGGAGTCCCACCTTTCCCTCATTTGCCTGCGCATGGTACGAGAGAAGCCAGGCACCTCGCCCTGTTGCATGGACGCGGGCTGGTACCAGGGCAGCGTCAAGGTGGTAGCATGCGACAGTCAGCGGTCGGCTGATATGTACAAAGAGGCGACAAGCAAGCTCGGCGAGGTTTACGAAGGGGCGAACATCGTTGCGCTTGACTGGTGCGATGTCCCCAGTAGACCCCGAGCCAGGATCTGGATTCCAGCAGCGATCAAGACGCCGGAGGACATCCTCTATATGTTGCAACAATGCAACCCGCACCTCCCCACGAATGACTGGGAAGTCGTCAAGGTGGAGGAGCATGAAGGGGATGTCAACCAGGCGGTTTTGGTCCTGAACAAGGAGTCAGTAGCTCCGATCGAGACTGCTCGTGGAGTGCTGAACTTCGGGTTCAGTGCGATACACATCAAAGTGTATAAGGGCGACTCCAACGCCGCTAGCAGCTCTGCCGGCAACCCAGCCGAGCAGGTGCTTGCTGAGGAGTTGGAGGCACCTGGTGGGCCGGAGGACGGCTACTCTACCGATTCGTCGCTGAGCAGAGAGATGCGTGCGCTCGGACCGGCAATCGAGGACGTGGACCTCAGCGACACAGAGGAGGCCGACGTCACTGTGGTGGAGGTTGAAGCTGTAGATGGCACTAAGACTTCTACAAATAAACCTTCACCACAGTAAAGCAGCATCTGCTGCACTTCTGCTTCGCCTGACAGAAGGCGGAGCCGACCTAGTCCTCGTACAGGAACCTTGGGTGGTAGGAGGCAAGGTTGCTGGACTAGGAACAAAGGAATACAAGCTTATGCTTGACCCCAAAGAAGGTAAAATTCGAACTTGCATATTAGCCAAAAGGCATCTTAGTATATTTCTACTTCGCAATTACAGCAACGGAGACAACACCGCAGTAAGCCTGGAGCTGCAGAGTGGCTCTATAAGGGTTCTATCGGCCTATTTGGCCTTTGAGAAGGAAAACCCCCCAGATGCGCTGGTCAGAGGACTAGCAGAGGAATGCGAAAAGCTCAAGTACGGATTGGTAATAGGCTGTGACGCCAACGCCCATCACACCCAGTGGGGTTGCCCTAACAACAACGACAGAGGTGAGTCTCTTTTTGATTTTATTCTAAATTCGAACCTATTTTTATGCAATAGGGGCAATGCCCCTACTTTCATAACTAAAGCTTGCCAAACGATCACAGATCTAACCTTGGTATCAGATTCACTCGTAGGCGCAGTCAAAAACTGGACAGTCTCTGACGAGCACTCCTTCTCGGACCATAGATTCATAGAAACCGTATTGTCCCTTGATTCGCCCTTGCCGGTCAGCTTCGCCAACCCCAGACGAGCAGACTGGCACAGGTACAAAGAAGTTCTGACAAATATCCTCCCCATGGAACCGTCAGAAAGCATCACAAACCCACATGAGCTGGACGAAACAGTATACAAGTTCACAGAGGCATGCAACACTGCCTTCAAAGTGGCATGCCCCACAGAGAAACCAAGAGGAAGGAAAAAACCCCCCTGGTGGACCCAACAACTATCTATCCTCAGAACCAACTGCAGATGCCTGTTTAACAGAGCAAAAGCGGGAAATGAGGACACCAATTGGCTGAACTACAAGTTTGAACTAGCCTCTTACAAAAAGGCCATTAGAAGAGCAAAACGAACGGCATGGCAGACCTTCTGCTATGACATAGAAAAAACAACTGATGCCGCTAGGCTCAGGAAAATACTTTCTAAGACAGCCGCGCCTTTGGGCTATCTTCAAAAAGCAGATGGATCATGGTCAGACTCCAGTAAAGAGTCCTTGGACCTGCTCCTAGACGCTCACTTCCCGGGGAGCCAACAAGCAGGTCATCCACCTGAAAGAGGAACAGGAGAGGGAATCGAAATAGATCCACTCCTATCAGACCGCAACATGAAATGGTCCATTCATAGTTTCAAACCATACAAATCGCCGGGACCGGACGGGATAACACCGGTTCACATCCAGCAAGCAGGACAAATAGCCATAAACTGGTTGAAAAAAATCTTCCAATCCACCCTGGCGGTAGGAGAACTACCAACAGCATGGCAAGAAACAAAGGTGGTTTTCATTCCCAAGGCAGGGAAGGCCACTCACACCACAGCAAAGGATTTTAGGCCAATAAGCCTAACATCATTCCTGCTTAAGAGCTTTGAAAGAATGATAAGGCATACGCAGACGACGTCGCCATCATCTTTAATGGAAAATATCCACAAACACTTTGCGATCTTATGACCGCTAAACTTAAAATGCTATCGGAATGGACGATAGCGAACGGACTCGGGGTAAATACCTCGAAAACAGAACTTGTTCTATTTACGAATAGGTACAAAATTCCTCAACTTAACCCACCCATTTTAAACAATTGTAATCTCTCCTTTAGCGATCACGCCAGGTACTTGGGGTTAGTACTAGATAAACGCCTCAAATGGGGCTTAAACAACCAAGAGAGAACCAAAAAAGCGACCATTGCACTTTACTCCTGTAAAAAAGCAATCGGGCTAAGATGGGGCATGTCCCCAAGAATAGTTAACTGGATATACACAGCGGTAGTCAAGCCAATCCTGCTGTACGGAGTGGCTCTATGGTGGACCGCCTTACACAAACAATGCATACTGACTCCTCTAAACAAAGTACAGCGAATGGCGGCTTTGTGTATTAGTGGAGCCCTTCGAACCACCCCGAATGAAGCGCTGAATGCGATCTTGAACCTCCCTAGCCTGGACTTAGCAGGCATGGAAAGGGCCAAATCGGCAGCTATTCGACTGAGGGACACAGGGCAGTGGAAAGCCCAATTATATGGCCATGCTAAAATTCTCCAGCATGATAAATCGATTCCGAAAATCACGGATCTATGCAGATCTATTGAATATAGTCACACACCCTTTGAGGCCCTGATTCCTGATAGAGAGGAATGGGAACAGGGCCGACCGGGCACGACGGACGCAATCTGTTTCTATACAGATGGCTCCAAATTAGAAGGACAAGTCGGCGGAGGTGTATACTCCGAACAATTAGATATCAGGAAGTCATTCAGGCTCCCGAACCACTGTAGCGTCTATAAAAGAAGCACTAACCTGTTTAGGGAACCTTAGCCTCCTGAGAGGACATCTAAACATATATAGTGACAGCCAAGCGGCTATTAAGTCGATCTACTCGACAAACACCAACTCTCGTACAATAGCAGACTGTCGCAGATCTCTCCACGAGATGGCAAATCAGTTTACTATCAGCCTATTATGGGTTCCGGGTCACCGGGACATCGTAGGCAACTGCATAGCGGACGAATTAGCCAGGCAGGGCACCACCAAGCCTCTCCTACCAGGAGAGGAAAATGTCGGTATGCCCATAAATCTTCCGGGTGGAAGACATGCTGATCAGCTTAACACAAGCTGAAACTACAAGAAACGGGACCCTAGAGAAGGAAGAAACGAGATCATGCGGTATCACAACGGACCCACTAAGGTCTAAGTGTGTCGGACTATAGTCCGACAGCCGCCCTAACCTAACCTAACCTAACCTGTCACCATTGCTATATATTTCATAGTTGGTGTTTTCAAAGAATACAAACAGCTTAAATAAATTATTTAATGAACATCGAAGTGGAAGTTTTTTATTGTTTATTCTACAATTCGTAAAAAAACTGGGCAGTTGAGTTAAACTTCTTCCAATACCTATATCGATAATATTTGTTGATAACTACTTGATTAAAATTTTTTTTTAATTTCACCACAAACAAGAACTGTGTGACACTTATTGAGTGGTGTTAGTATTTCTTCAAGACTTGTGTATGGAATATCTCAAGCTGACAAAATCAATCCGTTACGTTCTGCTGGTTAAGGTGCTGCTGCTTAAGAGCTCCATTAACCAATTCTTTTATGTTATATGGCGATTTGAAATGGAACAAGGAAGAACGCTAAAGTCGAGTACCTCGACTATCAGATACCCGTTACTCAGCTAAATGGAGATATGCAAGCAGCAAAGCGAGATTAAAATGCGCCACCTACCGGCGGTATACAGATTTAAGCGTTATGGGCGTTAGAGTGGGCGTGGCAAATTTTTTTTTGGACCAATCGATAGGTATTGTCGGGACCAATACATTTCAGTTAAAATTTTTTATCTAGCATGAAAATTGTGGGCTTTAAAGTGGGCGTGCAAACTTTTTTTGGGTCAATCGATAGGTATTGATGAGAACATTACATTTCAGTTAAAATTTTTATTCTAGCATCAAAACTGTAGGAGCCACAGTTTTGGGCGGTATGTGGGCGTTAGAGTGGGCGTGGCACTATACTGAAACAAACTTGCGCTTCGCAGGAATCTCAGGAATCTGCGTGCCTAATCCCAGTATTGTAACTCTCATAGTTTCCGAGATCTCAGCGTTCAAACGGACAGACGGACAGACGGACATGGCTAGATCGACTCGGCTAGTGATCCTGATCAAGAATATATATACTTTATGGGGTCGGAAACGCTTCCTTCTGCCTGTTACATACTTTCCGACGAATCTAGTATACCCTTTTACTCTACGAGTAACGGGTATAAAAGGTTAGGTATTACGGTTCCAGCAGGCATGAACGCCAGCTCCTTAACAAAAACTTGTTTGTAAATATTTAAAATCATGCAGATTCCTGAGCTTCTTACGCAGCGAAAGTTTGTTTCAGCAGCGTGTCACGCCCACTCTAAGTTTTGATGCAAGAATAAAAACTATAACTGAAATGTATTGTTCTCATCAATACCTATCGAATACCAAAAAAAAAACGTTTGCCACGCATACTTAAACGCGGATATCTCGGAAACTATCAAAGATAGAGAATTGGGATCTCAGATTTAGATTGCGTAGCCTTAAGCAAGTTTGTTACGCAAATATGCCAATCCCTCTCTAACGCCCATAATCCGCCCAAACCTTTAGAGCCCACAATTTTCATGCTAGAAAAAAAAATTTTAACTAAAATGTAGTAGTCTCGTCAATACCTATCGATTGACCCAAAAATAAGTTTGCCACGCTCACTCACTCCAAGGAAGTTCAACTAGTTTACCTCTGGAACCATGGAGCGCTTGATCTGAATTTTCAGAGGGTAAGTGATCGCATGCTACTCTAGTTTTGATTGTTTCGAGCAAGCCGCCGATTGAAAGAATTTTACCCCAAAAGCGAACGGGTGAGCTAAAACCCTCCAAAACGAATAACCGGCTGCCCTCCCAAAATACAAAAACTTCGGTGCTTCTGGTTTGCATAAACATAAGTCCGGCCGAGATAAGCCTTCCAGGCAGTTTTATTTTGATTGTGTTATGCGTCCTGAGTATAACTTGGCTGCCCTCAAATATGATTTATATTTGGACGTTGATGCACAGTACAAACAAGTGGCCCTACGACACCAAGCAATGCTTGTTACGCGCGGAGCCCATCACCGTTTTGGGCGAGTAAACATAATCGCGGACAAAGAAAAAGACAATGTAACAATAGACAATTAAAAATACAGGTCAATATACGAATAGACAAAATACATCAAGTAAAACTAACTAGTTACTAGGGAGGATAGTATTATTGATTTAAGGATAGGAAGTGAGTCAGTCGTAGATATTAGATGATATAGTCTATTTTAATCATTGCAAAGTACTCTAAAAGGTTCATGCATTGCGTAATTAGAGATACAGTGATTCAATACTAAAGGAATATAGTTTCTAGTGAATCTATTTGGCACATTAAAATGCAGGCGACCCAGTAACTCGGGACTCTCTACATCACCATGAATAAGATTTCTAATAAACGTAATACCAAGCATAGTTCTACGGTTAGCTAACGATGGTAAGTTAATTAGAAGTAGTCTACTAGAGTAGGATAATAGTATTAGGCTTGTATCCCAGTTAAGTCTCCGTAAGGCAAATATTAAGAAGTTTTTTTGCACAGACTCAATCCGGTCTATATGCACCCCATATTGGTCGGACTAATGAAATATACAAGGTCTTTGTGACATAGGGATCATCGAATTCCTTCGACCACCTTTTGATAAATGCAAGCGCGCCTCTGGCTTTATTTACCATAGTAGTAATGTGATCGGAAAATTTAAGTCTAGGATCCATGTAGACTCCAAGGTCGTCAGCATGCGTTATCCTATCTAACGCACAACCACTCAAAGTATACGTTGAGTAGTGGGGGCTGACACGAAAAAAGGTCATTAGTTTACACTTAGAACCATTTAAATTCAATTCATTATCCATGCACCATGTTTGAAATGCATTTAGATCCGATTGTAAAGCTAAGCTTTGTTCGGGGTCATTATATTGCAGGCACAACTTAACGTCATCTGCGTACATAAAAACCCGTGACTTCGTTAAGACTAATGGAAGGTCATTTATAAATAATGTAAAAAGGCGCGGATCAAGATGACTTCCTTGTGATAAACCGGACCTAACTCGGATTAGGGATGACAAAGAGTTTTTAAAAATGAGGAAATGAATGAGTCCTGTCATTCAAATAACTTAAGACCCACCTAAGAAGATCACCTGGAAACCCTAAAAGGTCCAATTTCCGGACTCAAATCGGGTGATTTACAGAATCAAACGCCTTACTAAAATCAGTGTAGACCATATATCAGTCTGACGATTCTTTCTAAAACCACTTATAAGAAATAAAGTAAACTCCAAAAGGTTGGTTGTCGTTGACCTACGTTTTATAAATCCGTGTTGACAAGAGGAAATAAGGGACCTACAACTGTGTTGTAAATGAGGCGTAATAATGTTCTCAAAGAGCTTCGGTATAGCTGATAGTTTTGAAATACCTCTGTAATTACATGCGTTCAATTTACTCCCATTTTTATGAAGCGGGATAACAAACGACTCCTTCCATCTGTGTGGGAAATCGGATGTCTACACAAAGTCTCAGCGCAATACCTAAGCACACATCCAGGGACTCCGTCAGGACCCGGAGAGTAGACTGGTTTGACCCTTTGCAAATCTAAAAGAAGTGAGCTTTTACTTATAACAGGACAACAAATAAAGTTTGATTTAGGAATGACATATGGGTAAGACTGATCTGGAGGACTTGATGTTGAATAGGTGGTTTGAAAAAACTGCTATGGCCTGATCAGTGCTAGCAGCCGAATTTTCAAATTTAAGTGATGATGGGTAACTAGAAGATTTACGTTTTGTGTTAAAAAAATTATAAAACTGTTTTGGATCCAGTGTAAACTGGGTCTTGCAACGACCTAAATAGTTTTTACATAGATCAGTGAAGTATCGGGAAAAGGCAGCCTGTGAACCTGAAGCTCTAATCTTTTTGTAGAGACTAGACTTTACATTTTTAAGTCGTGCCAGCTCTTTGTTAAACCACGGAGGTTGGTTTGAAATTTTAGGATAATACGTAGGAACGCATGTATCAAAAACTTCGTTAAGGTTAGGTTAGGTTAGGTTAGAGCGGCTGCCAAATCATTGACACACTTAGTCCTTAAAAGGTCCATTGTGGTACCGCGTGGATCTGTATCCCCTTTCTTAAAAATCTGCTACCATTATTGCAGCTGGCTTAGCATAATTCCCATCCGGTTGCTTTAATGAATTTTATTATTCGTTTTAGGCTTATGTTCGCCAGTTCGGATAGACTGTTCATGAAGGGATTCCCTAAGTGGTACAGTCTAGATCTGCACAGGGCCGGGCAGGAACAGAACAGGTGTTCCACCGTTTCCTCTTCCTCCTCGTCCCTGCAGCTTCTGCAGAAATCGTTTCGGGGCGCGCCCAATCTGCTTGCGTGTGTGCCAACCAACCAGTGGCCTGTTAACACTCGTATTACCATTCCGCACTCGGTACGGCTTAGTCTTAATAGTTCCGAAGTTCTCTTCGCATCGATGATTGGCCATGTCTGGCGAGAGATGCGACAGTGCTTAACATGTGTCCATGCTAGGCTCGCAAGTTTCTTGTATTGATTTCTAATGTTAAGCTTGCAGGTGGCCATCGGCATACCGATGTTCTCCTTGTCCGGAAGGAGAGGAACGGTAGTGCCATGCCTGGCCAGCTCATCTGCAATACAGTTGCCTGTAATGTTCCGATGACCCGGGACCCAAATCAGGTAAATTTTAAACTGCAGAACCATCTCGTGCAGAGATTTGCGGCAGTTTGATATGGTGTGGGAGTTTGTATTGGTCGAGATAATCGACCTGATAGCCGCTTGACTATCACTATAGATGTTAATCAGTTTATTCTGACAGTTTGCATCGTTCAGAAGCATCAAAGCTTCAATTATGGCAAATACTTCCGCCTGGAAGACGCTACAGTGATCCGGAAGTCTGAAGGATTTCCTGATATTAAGTTGTTCGGAGTATATACCTCCTCCGACTTGATTATTTAATTTTGAGCCGTCAGTGTAGAAATTGACTGCCTCTGTAGGGCCCGGCTGGCCTTGTTCCCAGTCTTCTCTGGTTGGGAGCAAGGCTTCAAAGGGGGTGTGGATGTATTCAATAGGTTTACATAGATCTGTACTGGGTGGGATCATTGTGTCCTGCTGGAGTATCCTGGCATGACCGTATATTTGGGGCTTCCACTGCCCTAAGTCCCTCATCCGAACCGCAGCTATCTTAGCTCGGTCCATGCCGGCTAAGTCCAGACTTGGAAGGTTCAGAATAGCATTTAGCGCCTCGTTGGGGGTGGTGCGAAGGGCTCCGCTTATGCATAAGGATGCCATTCGTTGTACCTTGTTTAGGTTTGTTGTGGTTGTCTGCTTCATTAGCGCGGGCCACCATATTGACACTCCGTAGAGCAGAATAGGCTTAACTATCGCTGTGTGTATCCAGTTGACGATTTTTGGGGACATGCCCCATTTCGTTCCGATGGCCTTTTTGCAGGAGTAGAGGGCAATTGTTGCCTTCCTCGTTCTCTCTTGGCTGTTTAGTCTCCATGTCAGACGATTATCTAATATTAACCCCAAATACCTGGCGTTGTTACTGAAGGAGAGAGAGCAGTTATTTAATATTGGTGGGTTTAGTTGAGGAATCTTGTATCTGTTTGTAAACAGCACCAGTTCCGTTTTCGAGGGGTTTACCCCTAGACCTCTTTCTGTTGTCCAGTCAGAGAGTATTTTAAGTTTGGCGGTCATTAGATCGCATAGTGTCTGAGGAAATTTTACTGAGAAAATAATGGCTACATCGTCCGCATATGCCACAACCTTGCATCCACCCCCTTCCATGTAGCACAACAGCTTATTTACTGCGATGTTCCATAGCAGGGGGGAGAGTACACCACCCTGAGGGGTTCCCCTGTTCACGAACCTTGTTTGTGTTGAGATTCCTAGCGTGGAGGTTACCATTCTGCTCATCAGCAATTTATGGATTAACTCCACGATTTGGATCTCAACACCCAGGTTGGTGAGGGATTCGGTTATGGCTGTAGGGAGAACATTGTTGAAAGCGCCCTCTATGTCCAGGAATGCAGCAAGTGCGTATTCCTTGTGATTGAGTGACTTTTCGATTTGGCTGACTACCGCGTGTAGAGCTGATTCGGTGGACTTGCCTTTTGAATATGCATGCTGCGCTGCTGATAACTGTTTCGAGTCCATGACTGACCTGATGTGCAGTCCAATCAGTCGCTCAAAGCTCTTAAGGAGAAAGGATGTCAGACTTATGGGCCTAAAATCTTTCGTCGTCGTGTGCGAGGCTTTGCCCGCTTTGGGTATAAAGACTACCTTTGTTTCCCTCCATGATGATGGCAACGTTCCTATCCTAAGAATGGTACGGAAAATTGTCTTTAGCCAGTTGATGGCAAGTTGACCTGCGTGTTGGATGTGCGCAGGTGAGAGATGATCGGGTCCTGGTGATTTGAAGGGTTTGAAGCTGTTTATGGCCCAACTTATGTTGCGTTCGGAAAGAAGCGTTTCCAAGTCAATGCTTAGACCTGCATGATTTCCTGGGAGACGTTCTACCGGGAGACTACCCGGAAAGTGGGTGTCTAGTAGTAGGCTTAGGGACTCCTCACTAGAGTCTGTCCACGAGCCATCTGGTTTTTGAAGGTACCCCAGGGAGGGGTTGTTTTGGAGAGGATCTTCCTAAGCCGAGCTGCATCGGCTGTTTCCTCTATGTTTGAGCAGAAGGTCTGCCAAGCTGATCTTTTTTCTTTCCTTATGGCCTTCTTGTAGGAGGCTAGTTCTAACTTGTACTGTTGCCATTTTAGATCCTCATTTCCTGCTTTTGCCCTGTTAAAAAGGGTTCTGCAACTGGATCTGAGTTCTGAAAGTTTCTGTGTCCACCAAGGAGGCTTTCTGGTTCCTCTCGGTTTGCGTTTAGGGTGGGCTGCTTCGAAAGCCGAGTTGCAGGCATTCGTGAACATCCCTACTATGTTATCAAGACTGAGTATATCACTGTTGTCACTTGGGGGTTCTATTGGAAGAATGTTTAGTAGGGCTTCCCTATAAGCGCGCCAGTTGGTACGTCTAAGGTTGACGAATTCAGCTGGAGTAGGAGGGTCTAGCGATAAAGTGGTTTCTATAAATCTATGGTCAGAGAAAGAGTGTTCGTTTGAGACTTCCCAGTTTCTGACTGCTTCTAGCAGATTACCTGACACCATGGTAAGGTCAATGACTGTTTGGCTATTTTTTGTGATAAAGGTGGGGGTATTACCCCTGTTGCATAGAAATAGATTTGAGCCAAGGATGAAGTTAAAAAGAGACTCACCCCTGTTGTTGCTTGTTGGGCTTCCCCACTGAGTGTGGTGAGCGTTTGCGTCGCAGCCGATTACCAGTCCTATTTTGAGCGCCTCGCTATCTTTGACCAGTGTCCGGACAAGCTCGTCTGGGGGGTCTTCCTTCTCGAAGGCCATGTAAGCCACCCTGATTGTAGCCGCTGGAAGTTCCAGACTTGCTACGGTGTTGTCTCCGTTGCTGTAATTATGAATCAGAAATATGCTAAGGTACCTTTTGGCTAAAATGCAGGTTCGAATTTTACCTTCTTTTGGATCAAGCAGCAGCTTGAAATCTTTGGTACCCAGTCCAGCAATCTTGCCTCCTACCACCCAAGGCTCCTGTATGAGTACTAGGTCTGCCCCGCCGTCATCCAGGCGGAGCAGGAGGGCAGCCGACGCTGCTTTACTGTGATGGAGGTTCACTTGCAGTAGTCTTAGCGACATCTGCCGAGTTCCCCTCCACCACCGTGACGTCCGCTTCCTCGCTGCCGCTGAGGTCGCCGTCGTCTTCGTCCGCCGGGTTCATCGCCTGCATCCCTCTGCTTAGCGACGCGTCGGTTGAGTAGCCATCTTCCGGCTCGTCATCTCCAGGAGCCTCTATCTCCTCGGGAAAGACCTGCTCGGCTGGGTTGCCGGTCGGGTCCTCCTTCGAGTTAGAGTCTCCCTTGTAGACTTTTATGCGGATGGCACTGAATCCGAAGTTCAGCTCCCCGTGAGCGGCCTCTATTGGGGATACTGACTCCTTATTCAGCACCACGATGGCCTGGCTGATCGGCCCCTCGTGAGGTTCCACCTTTACGACTTTCCAGTCGTGCGTGGGCAAATTTGGGTTGCACCTTTGCAACATAAAGAGGATGTCCTCCGGTGTTTTGATGGACGACGGCAGCCATATCCTCGCTCGTGGTCTGCTGGGGACGTCGCACCAATCTAGTGCAACGATTTTCGCCCCAGGATACACCTCTCCGAGCTTCTCCGTCGCCTTCTTGTAGAGGTCAGCTGATCTCTGGCTGTCGCAAGACACCACCTTGACGCTGCCCTGGAACCAGCCTGCGTCCTTGCAACATGGCGTCGGTTGGGGGAAGTCCCGGAGCAAGGCCATGCAGATGACCGCTAGCTGCTCCTCGACCGCCTTCCACTGGTTTCTTGGGATCCGGCCTCCGGGGTTTCCCTTGTCAACCAGTCCAATCAGAACCGTGTACCGCGCTATCTCCGCAAATGACAGGTTCTGTTGGACCCTAGTTCTCTTTGCCGCAGGTCCAGGCAACTCTAGAGATCGTTGTCTCTTTGGCTGTGTACTTACAGCATTAGGCTTCTCTTGCCCGTAGTTGGGGAGCACCGTCTTCGCCCATTCCACCTTCTTCAGCCATTCAGCTGAGGGGTTGGCAATCTTGCTCCTGTTGTGTGAGCGGAGTGTCTGCGCGGCAGTCCGCTTCTCCGCATAAGTGTGTTTATTTTGCTCGGTGGTTGGAGCGACCGTCTTCGTCATACCTCCTGCAGTTTTTGGCGCCGGCGCGCACTTTGCAGAGGTGCTGGCGGCCGACTGTCTTCCACCTATCACCCCCAGTTTGGGGTGGGGCCCTTTTGGGATAGCCCCCGAGCTGGTGCCAGCACAGGCGGAGCCAACGCTCGCAGATCCTGTCGCACCCATCTTCTCCTCCGTCACGGGTTTCTTAGGAGTGCCCGGCTCCATTGTGTTTTTCTTTTTATAATTATTGGTATCCATAATCGATTCCCACGAGTTGCGGAGAAAGGGAAGGTCCACCCGGGCAGAGATCCGCGATGCCCGGGTAAGGCGATAAATAGAGCAGGGGGCCGCCATCTCCCTGAGCCCACCGTTTGAGACTGAGCTAGTTTTTAGCCCGGGCCCTCAGCCAGGCTGACTCTCGGCACGGTCCGATTTACACCTTAGTCCGGCCCGAGGTGAGATGTTGTGTGGGATAGGAAGGAGGTAGGTTGTGCGTTTGGGGAAAAAGGGGTTGTGTAGAGCAACTATTTAAATGCGGCTGAACAATTCGCATCGACGGTACTGCCGCTAAACAGCGACAGATACCCGACAGATACGGTCTGGCGGAATCCGTTTGACCTAGCCTACTGCTATTCACAGCTGGCCTTACAGGCCGTTCCCTAGCCGCAACCTGCGACCCGCTTGGTCGCCTCCAGCTAGGCGTCCTCGGAACCATCTCACAAGTTCCTTGGACCAAGTTTAATATGTTATAAAATATATTAACCGCTTCATTTATATTAGTACTTAAGTGCAGATTGGACCAATCCGAGCAAGCTATAAGGTTACTAATGAGTGCAAAGTTCGCTCTACGAAAGCAGGGGATGCGTTTAGCTAACTTTTCAGATAGTTCATACACTTTTAAACCCGTGTCAATAGTCAGCTCTAGCGTTGGGTGATAAGGGTCTTCTGGTAAAGTAATTGCAGAGGTTCTAGCTATGCAGACACAATCTGGACTGGAAACAAAGCATAGATCCAGTAATCGTCCTAAGAAATTTAAAACATGATTTACTTGAGGCAATGAAATATCAAGCAAACCGTCAAAAAAGTAATGCTGCGTTGAAGGTAACAATATATTTGAGGTTTCGACGGAGGACCATGTCGCCCTAGGTATATTAAAGTCACCTAAAACTATTAACTGATCCCTATCTGATAGTTTACTTGAAATAAACTGGATAGCGGACAGATGATTCGCATATGTCGGGAATTCCGATGACGGCGGAATATATGAACATGTTATGTATATAGAAATACCCGGAAGGGATAGTTTTATACACAGAAATTCAATGTCATTTATTTCGTCGGACGTTATTACTTCAGACGTTAATTCTGAGTCAACTGCAATTAAAACTCCACCTCCACGTCGGGACGGACGATCAAGCCTGTAAGTTGTGTACTTACTTGGAAAAACTTCGGAACTTAGAATTTCCGGCTTTAACCAGGTTTCAGTAAAAACAATAACATGAGAAGACAAGGAAAAACTATCAGTATACAATTTTGTCAACTTACTTTGTAAACCTCTTGTATTCTGATAAGAAATCTGAAGAAAAGAATTTAGTTTTTTGAGATAGATGAGGATGTAGATGTGGATGGCTCTTAAAAGGGATTTTCAACTTCCTTTACCTCGTACTCTTTAACAAAAATGCCAACAGGCCAAAAATTGGCTGAGCACATAGTTGCAAAATGAGGGAATTAATTGCGTAATTAATAATGCATGCATAAGTAAAATTTACGGGTTGCCTTGCATAAGTAAATCGGAAAAAAAATCTAAACAGACAAGACCGGTGAAGAAAACGAAAGAAATGAATTAATAGATTTGACCCATACAAAGAAACAAATCAGTTGCACTTAAAACTAAGAAAACCTATGCCTAGAATAAAAAGTTAAACGACCATTTATGTTAGATAATATAAGTTTTTTTTTAATGCTTTGCTATTTATTTATTGATTTTCGATTTAACACGCTGTATAATGTCTATGTTGCTGCTGCTGGCGTTCCCCCATAGCTGAGAGCCATATGCCCAGATGGGCTTTAGATAGGAGTTGTAGAGCAAAACCTTGTAGTCCAGACGCAGGGGTGAACGAAGTTAAGAATCCAGTGGAAGCTGCTGGCTTTTAGTTTTACATGTACTTTCTTGCGTTCGATGTGTCTTTTCCAGGTTAGTCGTCTTTCAAGGTGGACGCCGACATACGGTACATCGTTGACTTGGGGAATCTGCGTATTATTCAATGATAGTGGAGGGCATGTTTCCCTGTTGAGAGTAAACGTTATATATTGTTGAACCTTGATGCACTAAGAGCAGTACAAACAAGTGGCACGTGCTTGGTACGCGCGGGCCCATTTTTATTTCGGGCAAATACGGTTCGCGAGGAAGGTACATAGAACAAATAAAGACAGGACAAAACATAGATCAACAAGACTAAAGTAAATGAGCTAAGATTTTAGTTTTTAGTAAAGGGATAGAAGTTGAGGAACAAATTAAATGACTTAGCATGTTATAATTATTAGAAAGAACGCGAAAGGGCTCATGCTGACTAATATTAGATGAACATCGTGTTGATAGGATAGCAGTTTCGCATTAGTCTTTACCAAATCTACAGAATCAATATCGCCTCTGATAAGATTTTTCATAAAAATAGTACCAAGCATAGTTTTACGGCTTACTAGACTAGGCAACCTGAAGTTTTGATCCCAGTTCAAACCACGTAAGGCAAAAAGAAGAAATTGTTTCTGTACTCTAACGGTCAATGTGCACTTGATACTGAGGACTCCAAACGGAAGAACAGTATTCTAAATTAGGACTGACAAGGGAGATAAATAATAATTTGGTAGTGTATAGATCATTTAATTCTTTACACCAACGCTTTATAAACCCAAGAACACTCATAGCTTTATTTACAGTAGAGGTTATGTGGGAGTCAAATTTAAATTTAGGATCTAGGAGAACACCTAAATCGCTTACTGAGTATATTTGGTCCAGGGACATGTTCTGAAGAGAGTAACTCATGAACGTTGGCGTACCCCTATAAAAAGTCATAACGTTGCATTGAAGACAGTTTAAATTCAAAAGGTTGTATTGACACCATTCCTGGAATCTATTAAGCAGAAACCAGACTCAATATTATTATATGAAAAACAAAGCCTAACATCATCAGCATAAATTAGTACACGAGAGTGAGATACGAAAGAGGGAAGATCATTTATAAACAGTGTAAACAGCAAAGGGTCTAACAGTGGCGGATCTAGGGTTGCTGGCGCCCGGGGCAAAGCGAAAAATTCCGCCCCCTCCCTATTTGCTGTACGAATAACATAAGGAGTATTTAAAGTGTAAATAGGTTATTAATTATTAAAAGCTTATATGTTTGAAGAATTGTATTTCATATCGATTCTTTTGTCAGTTACAACGGAAAAAACATTATTATTTGTGTTTTTGCAAGACAAAAAAATATTACTTTTAGAATATAACTTTTCTGGCCTTGATTGCCGCAAATTCAGCAATAATATCATTGTAGTCGAGTGATGCTGCTACTTCATTTTCGATAGATAGTATAGCTAAATTTGACAGCCTGTCTCGGTTCATGGTTGTGCGGAGATAAGATTTTATCAATTTCAGTTTACTGAATGATCGCTCACACGAAGCCACGGACAATGGTAGAGTCAACAAAATTTTCAATGCCGTCACAAGTGTTTTGTACGCCTCTAACCCCAACGATGAAATATACAATAGTATTCCTTTTGGAGTGAGATCAAGACTTTCTCCCTTCTTATTGGCCCTTTTCAGAAGAAAAATTACATCTTTGATATCGTGAAACAATTCCGTACCATTTAAATCATTAGAATAAATTTCAGCTAATGATTTGCATTTATCGTTAACTTCCAATAGTTTTCCATTCAAAACTTCTTTATCGTCATCAAGATATTCTTTGAAGTTGAAGAAAAATCCGAAGCGCTCATTCAGCACTCTCAAGCTAGCAAAACGAGTGGAAACTTCGATTGAAAGGCTGTCCAAAATTTTAACTAAAAAGCGTCTTGTTTCTTCGTAGGTATCGAGCGCAGCGTCATCAGCAAGTTCACCTGGCATCTTACGTTTCTTGATTCTCCTCTTCGAAATCGTTACGCCCATTTCTTCACACAGTTTTTTAGCTTTCAATATGACTGTGTCGCAAGGACTAACTCTCCACTCTTTTATGTGGTCTGACAATGTCTCAAGTAATTCTGTCGCTTCGTAGATGGTGATCCCTTTGGTTTACAACATTTTCTGCATTCTGTCAATAGAAGGGAGGATCTCTGCCCATAAGAGGAGCAGAACCAGGAAATCAAATTTTTCAACAGCACATTAGAACATCAAGAAATGGAAGGTTCAGTGAATAATATTTAATAAATAACATCGAAGCATAAGTACCTTGATTAAATGTTGCAATAGAAAAACACTGCCTTGATTGGAATGTATGTAAACAAACGCGCTCATAACCTAACACGTATACTGCTCGCTCTCTCTCCCTCTCTCTCTAAGCAAGAAAGTTTATTATAATTATTATGACGTTTCGAGCGTCCCTTTTCCTTATGATCACATCATAAAACACTTACACTTGTATTCTATAGGGAGCGTTACATGCGCAGCGCCGCGGGAAAATATGAATTCTCGAAACATATATTGCTAGTCGGACTCGATTTAGCGCCTCTTAGATTTGGCGCCCGGGGCGCTTGCCCCTTTCGCCCCCCCCTAGATCCGCCACTGGGGTCTAAATGACTGCCCTGAGGCACTCCAGATGTCACGTTGACAACGTTTTTGAATAAAACCCTCTGAGATTTATCATTCAAATAATTTGAAATCCAAGTTAACGGATTATTCGGAAACCCGAGCTGATCTAATTTGAATAAAAGAAGAGAGTGGTTTACGGAGTCAACGGCTTTACTAAAATCTGTATACATAACGTCCGTCTGCAATTTTTTGTTACAAACATCTATTACAAAAAATTTCAATTCGAGCAGGTTAGAGGTGGTCGATCTACGCTTAACAAAACCAGGTTGACACGGCGATATTAAAGGGGAGCACAAGTGTTGCAGCTGAGAGGTAATAATGCGTTCAAATGTTTTAGGAATTGCAGACAATTTGGAGATTCCTCCATAGTTCTGAACATTAACCTTCGCACCCTTTTTGTGGAGTGGAATAATAAACGAATCTTTCCAGATAGTAAGATAGGATAATAGAAAATGTGTTTACATTTTTGTTCATTTATTTTAGTCCGCCAATCAGATAGCCACCTCTCTACTACGGAGAGGTGGTTTGCTAGCTGTGTTGTGGCTCGTCCTGGGCACCTCAAGCGACTTAAAATTGCTGTGTCGTCAGCGAACGTAGATGTTGTTAGCTGCTCGTTCGTGGGAATATCTGCTGTGTATATGAGAAAAAGAGTAGGCCCTAGCGCGCTTCCTTGCGGGACTCCAGCTTTGATAAGCGGAGTTTGGAAGTTCAATTAACATTTTTGGGGTTATTTTGTCACCGCCAGGGGTCTTTTTCGGTTTCAGTTTACCAATGACTTTCGCGATCTCCTTTGGCTGAAACAGTGGTGGTAGGGAAATAGATTCTGATTCGATTTGTGGTAGGACAAATTCTGAGAGGACGTTTCTGAGATGTAAGGCAAAAGTTTCAGCTCTATCTTCGTCGCTGCGGACCCAGCTGCCAGATGAATTTCGTATCGGTGTGACTGTTTCGATTGGAGAACTCAGATTTGGGTGTGCCCTTCAGAGAGGATGTTTTGTACAGGTTGGCGAAAGTTTTTCCATGTACCGCAGCTGTGCATTTTCTGTTTCTTGCTTTAGAGCTCGATTTAATGTGCGAGTGGCTTCCTTAAGACGTTTTATTGATGACGGCGATCTGTTGGTTTGCCAGTCGCAGTCGCCTCTTTTCTGGGACTAGCCATTCAATTTGCAGATTAGTTTTGAAGTGGTTGGTTTGCACGTCCCTGCCTTGTGGTGTGGAGATTGTGGCTGCCTCCACGAACACTTCTTCAAGAGCATCGGTAGAGCAGTCGATGTTTTTGTTTTTGTGCTTTGAAGAAGGGTTAATAGCACTGGCGAATGGTCTGACGACAGGTCCGAAAGCGCTTTAGCGCTTGTTATATTGCGGGAAATGTTTTTCTGTCACCGCAAAGTCTGTTAGGTCTGGAACTTTCCTGGGGTCTGTTGGCCAGTATGTGGGGCTGAAACATATGGAAACATAGTATAATTTGTTTTATGATTGCATTGTATAATTGCCTTCCTTTGGGAGTAACAAGCCGAGATCCCCAGTGCGTGTGTTTGGCATTATAGTCCCTAGCAGCTGTAAGGCGATCTCCAAGCAAGTTGTAGAAGTCCATGAATTATCCTTCAGAAATTGTAAAGCGAGGCGGACAGTAGATAGCGGCTATGGTGAGGTTTCCGTTGCCTGACTGCACTTTAATAGACGTGGCTTGTAAGTAATAAGTTGCAAATCTTTGATGAAAGTGGTGCTTGATGCGTTCCCTGATTAGGATGCCGGTTCCGCCGTGGGCCTTACCATCTGGATGGTCTGTGCGGTAGAAAGTGTAGCCTCTTATTTGAAAGTTGTATTTGTTTGTGAGGTGCGTCTCTACCAGTAGCATAATGTCGATATGATTATCATTCAGGAACTGTGTTACTTCAAGGTTGTGCCGTGAAACGCCATTAGCGTTCCACATTGTTATTCGTAGATTTGCCATCTTTTACTTAGACTGCTTACCTGCAAGTAGCTGTATCAACATGTTCTGGTTTTGAACCAGTGTTTGCATGGTCGCTTTCATGAATGACATGAATTCCATCATACTTTGCTGCATGTTGACCATCATAGATTCCAGAGTGCTTTGTGACTGTACTTGGATCTGCTGAGCATTTCTTAGATTAGACCGGAGTGGGTTTTCCGTCCCTGATCGAAGGGCATCGGCGTATGAGAAGCCCTTCTGGGTGTTTACATTAGTAATGGCACTAATACAGCTCCTATTTTTTCTGAAACCAGATTGCTTCTCACTAGGCATGGAATTGATATCCATAAAAAGTGGTATCTGTGCCGCCAGTACATTTTCAAAAATTTTTGACAAGAAGTCGGGAAATGGGTCTGAATTCGGTTTGACTTTTCGGTGTAGGGATAATTCTCGAGTACTTCCATGCGGAAGGAAAAGTGAATGTGGTAATTGCTGTGTTCATAATGTGTGGAATATGTCAAAGGAGTAAGAGTTACAACAATTTATTAAATTTTGGGCTGATGCCATCCAGGTCTTCAGCGTTTGACTTAACCTTAAGTAAGCATTCAAGAACATCACATTGTCTAACACACATAAAACTAAATATATAATCACAGTCTGGTAAGGCATTCAGGTACTTGTTACATGTAGCTTCAGGTACATCGAATTGCACAAACTTCCTGTTCAGATCGTTGAAGTCCACTTGGTGTTGGGCCAGCTGCTTGCTCTTACCAATTCCTAAATACAATGTTCGTAATTCTAAGTGTATGTACATGTGTACGTTTGTATGTAGGTTTTTGGTGTCGGAATCCGATGTTGCGACAGAGCTTCATCCTGCTTGTTGTTGACGCTGCACTTTCTGGTTGGAATGGGCTGGCACTGACCGATCGTTGGCCGCCGTCCAGGGTAGCACGAGGAGTTTTGAGAGTAGGCCCTAGCGCGCTTCCTTGCGGGACTCCAGCTTTGATAATGTAGTCGTCGGATGTTGTTGTATTGCACCTTACTGCGAAGGTCCTGTTCTATAGATACGACTCATGAAGCTTGTGAGTGTAATCATTTAAGTGTGTTTTGATTTTGTGCTTGAGGCCATCTAGCCATACTCGATCGAAGGCTTGAGATACATCGAGGAATATTGCGCTGCAGTATTCCCGATGCTCAAAGGCTGTGCGTATTTCTGATGTTATTCTGTTAACTTCTTCGATTGTTCCATGATTTTGACGAAATCCAAATTGATGAGCAGGACTAGCATTGTGTGCTCCTAGATATGGTGTTATGCGAGTTAGAAGTTATTTTTCGAACAGCTTAGACAGACACGATAATAAACTAATTGGTCTGTAGGATGACGGAATTGTGTGGTCTTTTCCGGGCTTCGGTATCATAACTATAATATATTTTTTCCATTTTTCCGGATAGTAGCCGAGAGTTATAATCCCATTGAAGAGCTTACAAATAACCTCAATGGCAGAGTTTGGAAGTTCAATTAACATTTTTGGGGTAATTTGGTCACCGCCAGGGGCCTTTTTCGGTTTCAGTTCCCCAATGACTTTCGCGATCTCCTTTGGCTGAAACAATGGTGGTAGGGAAACAGATTCAGATTCGATTTGTGGTAGGAAAAATGAACCAGTGGCAGGGTTCGGCTGGAAGACGTTTCTTAGATGTAAAGCAAAAGTTTCGGCTCTATCTTCGTCGCTGCGGGCCCAGATGTCAGATGAGTTGCTTATCGGAGTAACTGTTTCGATTGGAGAGGTCAGATTTGGGTGAGCCCTCCACTGGGGATGTTTTGTACTGGTTGGCGATAGTTTTTTAATGTACTGCAGCTGTGCATTTTCTGTTTCTTGCTTTAGAGCTCGATTTAGTGAGCGAGTGGCTTCCTTAAGACGTTGTTTTGATGACGGCGATCTGTTGGTTTGCCAAGCACGTCGCAGTCGCCTCTTTTCTAGGACTAACCGTTCAATTTGCAGATTAGTTTTGAAGTGGTTGGTTTGCACGTCCCTGCCTTGTGGTGTTGAGATAGTGGCTGCTTCCACGAATACTTCTTCAAGAGCATCGGTAGAGCAGTCGATGTCCGCTTCGATGTTGAAGTGAGGGGTTAATTTGATGTGTGAGATTACATACTTTTTATATTTTAACCAGTTGGTTCTGTGTGACGTCAGCCTGAGGGGGTGATCTGTGGTTTTTGTATTTCGAAGAAAAGTTATTAGCACTGGCGAATGGTCTGACGACAGGTCCGAAAGCGCTTTGGCGCTTATTATATTGTGGGGAATGTTTTTTGTCACCGCAAAGTCTATTAGGTCTGGAACTTTCCTGGGGTCTGTTGGCCAGTATGTGGGGCTGCCAGGGGAAACATAGTCTAATTTGTTGTTCGGTTTTATGATTGCATTGTATAATTGCCTTCCTTTGGGAGTTACAAGGCGTGATCACCAGTGCGTGTCTTTGGCATTATAGTCCCCTGCAGCTATAAAGCGGTCTCCAAGCAAGTTGTAGAAGTCCACGAATTGTCCTTCAGAAATTGTAAAGCGAGGCGGGCAGTAGACAGCGGCTATGGTGAGGTTTCCGTTGCCTGACTGCACTTTGATAGACGTGGCTTGCAAGTAATTAGTTGAAAACCTTTGGTGAAAGTGGTGCTTGATGCGTTCCCTGATTAGGATGCCGGTTCCGCCGTGGGCTTTACCATCTGGATGGTCTGTGCGATAAAAAGTTTAGCCCCTTATTTGGAAGTTGTATTTGTTTGTGAGGTGCGTCTCTACCAGTAGGATAATGTCGATATGATTATCATTTAGGAACTGTGTTACTTCAAGGTTGTGCCGTGAAACGCCATTAGCGTTCCACATTCTTATTCGTAGATTTGCCATCTGTTATTTAGACTGCTTACCTGCAAGTAGCTGTATCACCATGTTCTGGTTTTGAACCAGTGTTTGCATGGTCGTTTTCATGAATGACATGAATTCCATCATACTTTGCTGCTTGGTGACCATCATAGATTCCAGAGTGCTTTGTGACTGTACTTGGATCTGCTGAGCGTTTCTTAAATTAGACCGGAGTGGGTTTTCCGTCCCTGATCGAAGGGCATCGGCGTATGAGAAGCCCTTCTGGGTGTTTAGTTGACCAAATGAGGATCTTGCAGCCGTGCAGAAAAATACTTCTGGCGTCGTACGCGAGTAAGTGTATGCGTTTTGGGTATTCTGATGACGCGTTGCTGTCACTTTTCGCATGCGGTCCTTCATCTCCTTGTATATCGGACAGCCCTTGTAGTTTGACGTGTGGTTACCTTGGCAGTTAACGCATTTTTTCTTTTCGGGGCCTTCTTTGTTGGCAGGGCAGTTAGCCGAATTGTGGAAGTCTTCACAAGTTACCCAAACTGTTTGAAATGAACAGTATGCCCTGGTGTGTACATACTCCTGACAACTTGTGCATTGCACTGGTACGTTCCTTTTAAGTGGCTCTTCCACGATGATTCTTCGGTGCAACAAGTATTGCAGGCTATAAATGGGGTGCACTTCATTTTTCTTCAAGACCCTGCCTTTGGCTCCAGCTCGACCCTGAAAAGTGGTTGCGTCTCTTTTTTCCTGTTTATAATGTTACTGACGTTCTTTGCAGAAAACCCTTTTTCCTTGAGAGCATCGATAACTTCCTTGGCGGTTACGTCCGGCTCGATTCCTTTAAGTACCACTTGCAGGCCCTTGCTGCTTTTTAGTTGGTACGTGTAGAAGCTTTTACTAGCTTCCTCCAGGTATTTGGATACAGCTCGGAAATGTTCTTCAGATTTGGTCTGAAGCTTGGTTTCATGGATATCCCCTTTTGTGACCAGAACAACATGAAAGTTTTCGTCCACGGTCAGCGCAACAATTTTGTTGACCACGGCGTTCGAGATTTTCTCCCTACTGTAAATTGGTGGGGGCTTAGGTTTCGGTTGGATCTCCTGAGCCCCTCCTGATTAATTTTCTGCTAGAAGCGCAAATCGATTGCTGTCGGATCTCCCGGGTAATATATCTTCTACATGGACACGGTTTATTTTTGACTTGTTACCTACCGCGGTGTTCTGCGGGCTAAGCTTACGCTTGATATGGATCGGTACATCCGGTCTGTATGGCCGGACCCGCTTGCTGAATTTTGTTTTGGTTATGATTTGTTGTCGTGGTTTTTGTTGCCGTTGTATTTAGAGCTGCGGTTGCAGTAGATTCCGAAATAATAGTCGTAGCTGTGGTTGTCGTTGGTTTTTTTGCCATAGCTGTAGTTGTTGCTGACAAATTTAGTGCGGATGCAGAAGTTTTACCGTTGCATGTTGTTGGTGCGCCACGGGTCGAAACTGATGGTGGGGGGTTGTGCATTGTTGACTCCACGCCGTCGGAGTAGGGGTAGCCGTAAGTAAGCATGCTGAGCAAGATCGTGCTCTTTGGCTATCGGCCGACAGTAGGGTCGTTTTTTGCACTTCGCTATCACGCGCTGAGACATACGAAAAGTAACCGTCTCTTCGGCTCGCGGACCTGAGTCGCTCTTTATTCTGTTCGTAGCTCATTGAGCTTTTATTAGCGTGGCACTTATTTATTATTATAAGATGAAAAAATGTATGTGCTAGTTAAAGTCATTACATCGATTTTGTGTTGAAGCCTAAATTTTTTTGGGTTTTAGCGTCTTTTTGCTTATTTGAAATTAACCAGTTTAGTTTTTGTGTTTTGTTTGCATTTAATTTATAAACTTTCTTGCACTTTTCGCGGAGCTCGCACAAGACACGTCCACTCTCTTCAGCGGTCTGGCAGAAATTGAAATTCATTACAATTTTTCCGCTTCAATCAATCGTTTTAAGAAGTTCTTAGAACGAAACTTCTTATCCTATACATAAATAATGTTGGGTGGCCTCTAGATGTAAACCCTGAAAAGTGTTCCAAATAAGAAATTTAAAACATAAACCTTTAAGTGACCCCACTTGCTAATTTTCCTATACACACCCGTCTAACTTTATCGTAGACGGAAACATTATTGTATATCCTCAGCCCTGAAAAGTGATCCTATAAGTTTTATAGAACTTAAACATTAAAGTGATTCCTCAGCTCATTTTTCTTAGACACACTCCTTAAAACGAATCGTAAAACGTATAACAAAATAAAGGAATAACGCTGTAGGCGAGTTTCTCGGCTATCATATACCCGTTACTCAGCTAATGGGACCAAAGGGAAATGGAGATATGCAAGCAGCAAAACGAGATTGAAATGCGCCACCTACTCGTGATCTCAATATATGTTTATGTGGGCGGTAGACTGATTTAAGCGTTATGGGCGTTAGAGTGGGCGAGGCAAACATTTCTTTTTCAACTTACATCCAGTGATCTTACACTCAAATCCAATAGAAAGATTTTCAATTTTTGCATAGCCAAATCATCCACATAAAAATCGCGACGAATGACCTCAGCCCCAAGCGGAAACGCTGTATGCTCGTCTGCTGCCAACTGATGCATAGCTCGCACAGCCAGAAATGATGCTGGCTTCGTGCCATAAGTAACGGTGTCTAGCTTAAACACCCTCAATTGATCCTGGGGGGAGTCCCTCCACAAAATGCATTGCAAATGGCTGTCCTCAGGCTGAACCCTAACACAACGGTACATTTTGCAAATGTCTCCTGTGATTGCTACTGGGTGTGAACGAAACCGTAGAAGAATCTGGAACAGCTTAGGCTGAATAACAGGGCCTGCCATAAGAACATCGTTGAGAGAATAGCCTGAGGAACTGGCCGCCGATCCATCAAAAACTACGCGAAGCTTTGTAGTGGAGCTATCTTCCTTTATGACGCAATGATGAGGCAAGAAATATCGGCACAACCCGATGTCAGCGGCAGAAACTGATGACATATGTCCTAGATCGAGATATTCCTTTATGAATGCTGCATATTGAGCCTTCAAAGATGGCTGACGATTCAACTTTCTCTCTAGGGACAATAATCTTCGATAAGCTTGCTGGTAGGACTCTCCCAAAAGATCTAGATTAAACTTGGCAGGCAGCCGAACAGAATAATCACCAGCTGGCAAACGATTGACGTGTCTTACGAAATGTGCTTCACAGTCCAATTCTTCTTTAGTAGCGCGTATAATTGGCTCGGCGCAGCTTTCCACTTCCCAAAATCGTCGAAGAAGATCATCTAACCGATCGAAACTATTCTCTCTACTAGCGAGAAGTTCATCTTGAGACGACATTAAAACCGAGCCATTGGAAAGGCCATAGCCTCCAGAATCAACCCAACCCAGACGCGTCTTTTGAATTAGGGGTAATCCAGGTGGGAGCTTGATTTGGCCAACGCACAACATCTCGAAAAAGAGGCTGGCTCTGATTAAAAGATCCACCCGCTGGGGAGCATAAAACCTTGGGTCAGCTAACTGTATATTTTTGGGTATGTTCCAGCTGCCAATGTCGACGTTGAAGCTAGGCTGTCGCTCTGTTATGTTCGGAGCAATCACCGCGGTAATGTTGGCCGAGTATTCGGAAGTTCGGGACTGAATCGTAATATTGACCGAGTGACCGTCCGTCACAAAACTGGAATCTCCAACTCCAGTTACAGATGCTGAGGATTTTACTTTCTTTACTTGAAGCTGATTTGCGAATCGGGACGTTATTAGATGCAGTTGGGAGCCCGAATCGAGTAGAGCTCGACAGGGAACGAAAACCCCAGAACGGTTTTTTACTAAAATGCTAGCCGTTGCTAAGAGCACAATATCATTACTAAATTCCTGTGCAATAAGAGCAGTCGAAGTGGAAGGCAGTGCAGAGGGTGGAGCAGAAAGAAGTGCTTCTTGAAGCTGCGCTCCTTCTTGTGAAGGAAAAGAAGGTGAGTTTCCCAGGTGAAGCAGGGTGTGGTGCTTAGATCCGCATGAACGACAACTACTAGAGTTGCATTGCCGAACTTGATGACCAACCTTAAGACAATTTATGCAAAGACCGAGCCGCTTCGCTTCTTGAAGCCTATTCGCAGGAGACAGGACTTTAAAATTCTGACAATAAGAAATGGAATGCCCTGTATCATTACAGAATATACAAATCCAGGGGTTAGCGTTCGAGGCAACAAATGCTGATCTACGCGCATTGGGTATTCTGTTACTTCCCACCTGATTGCCCGGCGTATAGTTTGCCATGGCGAAATCCATAGTCTCCAACGTCCTGCATCGCTGCTCCATAAATGATGCCATTGACTCCCACGTAGGAATTAAATTGGTCGAAGGCAGGGTCCTCTAAACGCTCTTCCCACTTTGCCTGACTTGCCGGATCCAACCTTTGGAACAGGACTTGGACGATGATGCATCCTGCGATTTGTTCTGTCGTGCCCAGTCCCTTGAGAGCACGAATATGAGTATTGAATTTATCGGACAGATCCCGAAGTGTCGAGACGGAACCACTCTGCACCGCCTTTAGTCCCAGGATCTCAATAATGTGTGCCTGAAAAACCAAACGTCGATTATCAAATCTATTTTTCAGCAAATCTAAAGCAATTGCGTAGTTGCCATCCGAAATTTCCAATGAGCGAATAGTTTCCAACGCTGCGTCCCTCAGGCATGATCGTAGATGCTGCAGCTTTTCTACGTTGGTGAGGTCCGGATGACTATCTATGATCGTGGTAAACATAGAATAAAAGTCAGACCAATTTGCATAACCTCCAGCGAATTTTGGAAGCTCCAGTGGGGGCAGCAATGCTGCCCTATGTCGAGGCTGACGCTGCTGGGGGCCGAAAACTCCCGGAGTGATGCCGTCAGCAAAAGTTGAATGCGAAAGAAGCTGTGAGGTGCGCTGTGAAATTTCGGATCGAACCGATGACTTCAGAGTTACGAGAATGTCATCAAATTTCTCACTTAAATCACTTTCAATTTCCTCTAAATCCAACTCTTCGAGCTCACCGAGCACCTTTTTAAATGACTCTTGAAGCTCATCAATCAACTCTAACCTCACATGAAGACCGGATTCGTCGCATGAAGTTAACGCCGCACTTGATAGGGAATCCACTAAGCGCTCCACTCTATTAAATAAAGCCGTTGCCTTGCGCTTTAAAAATATTGCCCTGTTTGCATCAGCGGTAACATCTCCAAAAGCTCCCGTAGGCATGGCTACAACAACAACAGCAGACGAAATGCCCGAAATTCGGCTACAGCGGGAAGATGAGCGCAAAGCAAACGAGGGAATAACAGCCCGTTACTTGGCTATGTACGCTTCTATGTATAGCTGATTTTGCGCCTTATATGTAAATTTCCGCAATCACCAACTGCTATTTATTTATAGCGCTCACTGCATTTAAGGCCTTATGATTGTTGCTACGCCAATGCACCGCAGAAGCAAGAATGAAAAAAAAGTCAATAAATAGACTTATATGATTTGCACTTAGTATTATTTATGCACAAATCACGTCGGGGTCACCAATGTTGAACTAATAAGCTTTTTTATTAGTTGTTGCTAAATTAAAATACGAATTTCAGGTTGCTTTAGGCTTGTTAACAATTTATTAGCGAGAGAGAGTACAGCAGGCGAGACGAGAATGCGTTTTATGTCGAGATCAGAATTCGTACTGATTTTACAAACGGACAGCCAGCCGAAAGCTGGGCCGAAAAATGCAAGTACACAAAAGACGAGAGAGCTAGATAAAGAGAGCTACCTTTCGCGATGCCATTAATATAAGAGATCGAATTAAGAAGTTAGTTGGCTGCTGCGGCTGCGTGACCCGACATACTCCCCCCGTTGGAAGCCTGGGCTTCAACATTATCCTTAAGGGGTAGCAGACACAGCTTGTTTACTGCTCGCTTTGTCACTCCTGATGCTGTCTTCAGAACGGCAACTCGAGCAACCCCATCTCCACCGAAGAGAAGCTCGATCACTCTGGCGAGGGGCCACTTCATGGGAGGCAAGTTTTCGTCCTTAACCAGAACTAGGTCATCGACAACCAGGCCAGGTTTTGGGGTGCGCCACTTGGAGCGCTGTTGTAGCAATGTTAGGTATTCTTCCTTCCATCGGGACCAAAAGATCTGCTGCAAGTAAGCCACGCGTTGCCATCCATCCAAGCGATTGAAGTTAAGACTGGTCACATCCGGCTCGACGAAAGAAGAAGGCGGACCACCATTCAAAAAATGTGCTGGGGTTAATACATCCAGATCAGCTGGATTTTCTGAAATCGAGACTAATGGTCGAGAATTAACAACCGCCGAAATGTGACACACCAGGGTCCGCAACTCCTCAAAGGCTAAAACAGCAGTGCCAACAGCGCGGTAGAAATGATGCTTAGCGATCTTCACAGCCGCTTCCCAAAGACCGCCAAAGTGTGGCGACCTAGGAGGAATGAAACACCAATCAATAGCCTCAGCTAGGCAAAAGTCCAATGTAGCTCTCTGATGATCACTGCAAATCTGCCGCGGCCTTCTTCTAGTGCATATAAATCGTTTGAGGCCATGTAGAAACGATACCGTAGAGAGATCCTTGACCAACTCCAGATGAATAGCCTTCGTGGCGATGCAAATGAAGACACAAACGTAGCATTTTACTGGAGGCTTGCTTCGCACCTCTGACTTGTAGAGAAATGGCCCGCAAAAGTCAATGCCAGTGACTTCGAATGCATGAGATCCATCAAGTCGTTCCTTTGGAAGATCCGCCATTATATGCTCCACTACTCGAGGCTTCATTCGAAAGCATCTCATGCACTTGTTTACCGCCTTCATTACCGTCTTTCACCCCCCAATAGGCCAATATTGGGATCGAATTATGCCAAGTAATGCCCGTGGCCCAGTGTGCAGATTGCGTTCATGAAAGTGAGTAATAATGGCAATAGTGACCGAATGACTCCGTGGTAATATAATTGGATGACGCCCGTTAAAATCCAGAGAAGAATTCCTCAGCCGGCCATATACTCTAAGAAGCCCAAATTGGTCAATGAATGGCGAAAGACATGCGAGCGAGCTGGAGGAGTGCACCATTCCCTTTGACTGCAATGATTTGATGTCATCCCATAAATGTGAGCGCTGGACAAGACGAAGCAACAGCAGCGTACCGCCTTGAAGGTCAGACACCGTGAGCGTAGGGCGATGGATGCGATTACTAAACTTATAGACGTATGCGAAAACTCTTTGAAGGGCAGCAAAGGAATTGGCAAATTTGGAACTGGACACTCTGTCTTGATATGGAGATTTTATTAGCAGAATCCTCCGGCGAACCTCAAGCGTTGGCTTTTCAGCAGTGATTGGGGTCGGCCAGTCAGCTTTGGGACCACAGAGGAATTTTGGTCCATGAGTCCAGAGAGGAGACTCGTTGAGCGAATAGCCTGAGGAACTGGCCGCCGATCCATCAAAAACTACGCGAAGCTTTGTAGTGGAGCTATCTTCCTTTATGACGCAATGATGAGGCAAGAAATATCGGCACAACCCGATGTCAGCGGCAGAAACTGATGACATATGTCCTAGATCGAGATATTCTTTTATGAATGCTGCATATTGAGCCTTCAAAGATGGCTGACGATTCAACTTTCTCTCTAGGGACAAAAATCTTCGATAAGCTTGCTGGTAGGACTCTCCCAAAAGATCTAGATTAAACTTGGCAGGCAGCCGAACAGAATAATCACCAGCTGGCAAACGATTGACGTGTCTTACGAAATCTGCTTCACAGTCCAATTCTTCCTTAGTAGCGCGTATAATTGGCTCGGCGCAGCTTTCCACTTCCCAAAATCGTCGAAGAAGATCATCTAACCGATCGAAACTATTCTCTCTACTAGCGAGAAGTTCATCTTGAGACGACATTAAAACCGAGCCATTGGAAAGGCCATAGCCTCCAGAAACAACCCAACGCAGACGCGTCTTTTGAATTAGGGGTAACCCAGGTGGGAGCTTGATTTGGCCAACGCACAACATCTCGAAAAAGAGGCTGGCTCCGATTAAAAGATCCACCCGCTGGGGAGCACAAAACCTTGGGTCAGCTAACTGTATATTTTTGGGTATGTTCCAGCTGCCAATGTCGACGTTGAAGCTAGGCTGTCGCTCTGTTATGTTCGGAGCACTCACCGCGGTAATGTTGGCCGAGTATTCGGAAGTTCGGGACTGAATCGTAATATTGACCGAGTGACCGTCCGTCACAAAACTGGAATCTCCAACTCCAGTTACAGATGCTGAGGATTTTACTTTCTTTACTTGAAGCTGATTTGCGAATCGGGACGTTATTAGATGCAGTTGGGAGCCCGAATCGAGTAGAGCTCGACAGGGAACGAAAACCCCAGAACGGTTTTTTACTAAAATGCTAGCCGTTGCTAAGAGCACAATATCATTACTAAATTCCTGTGCAATAAGAGCAGTCGAAGTGGAAGGCAGTGCAGAGGGTGAAGCAGAAGGAAGTGCTTCTTGAAGCTGTGCTCCTTCTTGTGAAGGAAAAGAAGGTGAGTTTCCCAGGTGAAGCAGGGTGTGGTGCTTAGATCCGCATGAACGACAACTACTAGAGTTGCATTGCCGAACTTGATGACCAACCTTAAGACAATTTATGCAAAGGCCGAGCCGCTTCGCTTCTTGAAACCTATTCGCAGGAGACAGGATTTTAAAATTCTGACAATAAGAAATGGAATGCCCTGTATCATTACAGAATATACAAATCCAGGGGTTAGCGTTCGAGGCAACAAATGCTGATCTACGCGCATTGGGTATTCTGTTACTTCCCACCTGATTGCCCGGCGTATAGTTAGCCATGGCGAAATCCATAGTCTCCAACGTCCTGCATCGCTGCTCCAGAAATGATGCCATTGACTCCCACGTAGGAATTAAATTGACGAAGGCAGGGTCCTCTAAACGCTCTTCCCACTTTGCCTGACTTGCCGGATCCAACCTTTGGAACAGAACTTGGACGATGATGCATCCTGCGATTTGTTCTGTCGTGCCCAGTCCCTTGAGAGCACGAATATGAGCATTGAATTTATCGGACAGATCCCGAAGTGTCGAGACGGAACCACTCTGCACCGCCTTTAGTCCCAGGATCTCAATAATGTGTGCCTGAAAAACCAAACGTCGATTATCAAATCTATTTTTCAGCAAATCTAAAGCAATTGCGTAGTTGCCATCCGAAATTTCCAATGAGCGAATAGTTTCCAACGCTGCGTCCCTCAGGCATGATCGTAGATGCTGCAGCTTTTCTACGTTGGCGAGGTCCGGATGACTATCTATGATCGTGGTAAACATAGAATAAAAGTCAGACCAATTTGCATAACCTCCAGCGAATTTTGGAAGCTCCAGTGGGGGCAGCAATGCTGCCCTATGTCGAGGCTGACGCTGCTGGGGGCCGAAAACTCCCGGAGTGATGCCGTCAGCAAAAGTTGAATGCGAAAGAAGCTGTGAGGTGCGCTGTGAAATTTCGGATCGAACCGATGACTTCAGAGTTACGAGAATGTCATCAAATTTCTCACTTAAATCACTTTCAATTTCCTCTAAATCCAACTCTTCGAGCTCACCGAGCACCTTTTTAAATGACTCTTGAAGCTCATCAATCAACTCTAACCTCACATGAAGACCGGATTCGTCGCATGAAGTTAACGCCGCACTTGATAGGGAATCCACTAAGCGCTCCACTCTATTAAATAAAGCCGTTGCCTTGCGCTTTAAAAATATTGCCCTGTTTGCATCAGCGGTAACATCTCCAAAAGCTCCCGTAGGCATGGCTACAACAACAACAGCAGACGAAATGCCCGAAATTCGGCTACAGCGGGAAGATGAGCGCAAAGCAAACGAGGGAATAACAGCCCGTTACTTGGCTATGTACGCTTCTATGTATAGCTGATTTTGCGCCTTATATGTAAATTTCCGCAATCACCAACTGCTATTTATTTATAGCGCTCACTGCATTTAAGGCCTTATGATTGTTGCTACGCCAATGCACCGCAGAAGCAAGAATGAAAAAAAAGTCAATAAATAGACTTATATGATTTGCACTTAGTATTATTTATGCACAAATCACGTCGGGGTCACCAATGTTGAACTAATAAGCTTTTTTATTAGTTGTTGCTAAATTAAAATACGAATTTCAGGTTGCTTTAGGCTTGTTAACAATTTATTAGCGAGAGAGAGTACAGCAGGCGAGGCGAGAATGCGTTTTATGTCGAGATCAGAATTCGTACTGATTTTACAAACGGACAGCCAGCCGAAAGCTGGGCCGAAAAATGCAAGTACACAAAAGACGAGAGAGCTAGATAAAGAGAGCTACCTTTCGCGATGCCATTAATATAAGAGATCGAATTAAGAAGTTAGTTGGCTGCTGCGGCTGCGTGACCCGACACCTAGCTTTTTATTTCTTTTCCCACTTCCACTTTGAATTTTATAAATTGCTTTATTGGAAAGATACTGTAAAGAAATTTTACTTTGTTCTTGAATTATATTTCTTAAATATTTTCTCCCAAGTTCATTGATTACAGCCTTACCAGTCTCAGTAGCCTGATTTTTTATAGCAGCTATGCCTGAAAGAACAAGTGGTTTATTGTAATTAGAAAGACCGCTAAAAAAATGGCCGATCCTCATACTTGTTGCACTATATGCGAAGATATGTAAAGATTTCCAATGTTGCTTAATCTCCCACCACACTGATTTACATAATAATCCTGATAAGATTTCACCATGATGACTATTTTAGTTCTAAATAAATAATATTTGGGTATGCATTATTTATAGCCCTGACCTTCGACTTCGGAACAGCTAAAGTTTCAAATGGTACCTTATATCCATTGAAATCAGTAATTAGTATGGAGATTTCATTTGGTGACATTATGTCCAAAGGATAATGTTCAATATTTTTAAATTGAATATTTTTTTCCTTTCCGTAATAATACAATGCACGAAGGCATCGCGGTCTTTTACTACCTACTGACCCTGGTTTTCTTATGTCAGTGTAAATAAAAAGCAATCAATTTTCAGGTATTATTATACATAAATGTTTCAGCACTTACAAGACTAACAAATTTCAAATTTCTTCAACGAAATTTCTATCTTGGTTAGATTTATATATAATGTAAGTGTTCAAATATATATCTGTAATACTGACTTCCCAATCATCGATTATGTCTTCTGAAATGATTACAGTATTTGTAAATGCACACTTTACGTTATCAGGGAAAACATTAATTGAGTCTTTACTTAGCAATGGGATAAAAATTTCATTTAAATAACCCATATTTAATTTTTTAAGGAAGTTTATGATTCGAAACCCAATTTAATTTATTTTTACCAGCTTGTACCGGATTCTTTGTTCTAACCGATCGCATTACCCTTTCACGTCCTCTTACATATTTAAAATCTTGATAAGGTTCCGTTTTCAATTTTTTAGTTTTGCTTTTAATTTACGTTATCGTTCATTAAGCTTCACTTTGAGCACTGGTTTTCGAATCCTATTTTCTTTTTATCTGTTTGACTATCTAAAAAAGAGGTATCACTCACTTTTCGTTTATCTGATACTAAATTTTCTTTTTTATTTGAATTAAAATCCTTATTATCACTTTCAGGTGGTAAATCGGGGAACTCAAATTTTTCCCGACGTGAATGATCGTACTTTAATGTTGATTTTGATGTGATGGGATTCACTTGTTCTGGTTGTAATAGGATTCGCTCTTGGTTCATTTTGAAGATTCCATGATTTATTACGTTTTTTATTTTGATAGTTATTTTGATAGTAAATTCTTGACGAATTTCGAGCCATTTATCGAAATCACTTAATTTGTTATTACTGAAAATTGGTAAAACTTGTATATTTATTATCATTTCCTCTATCACTGTTTATCAATTTCTGATAGTTGCTAGGATGCATTAAAATTACTTTGCTTAAATTATGTTTATATTTAATCATTTCGTAAAATTTTTAAAAAAATTCCAGAAAGCAATGAAGTTATTAGAATCGGTAGAAATACCCTTTTTTGAATAAGGACTTTTCTCTTAGAGTTTAAAGTACGCTTTGAGCATGAAAAGTAGCGCAATGCATTTTTATACTTTTTTAGAGAATTTATATGCGATTTAGTACCTTTATGGTTTCCCTGTAATGTGTTCAATACAATCTCTACTATTGTTTTTAACAGGTCACTATTACTATTGCCCATAATTGCCTTACGTAGTCTATTGTTGGCCTTTTTGAGCACATACAATAAATGTTTTTTCGCTTTCAGGCGATTTAGGCTCTTTTTGTAGACCATTTTCATTTGAATAGCACACAGAATATTCTGAATTAAAAATGTCAGGTCTAAACCTTAAGAGATCGTTAATGCCCTGAGTGAGATCAATAAGTAAATATCCGTGAAGTTGATCCGGTACTTCTTTATAAATTCTAAACAGCTCCCTTGGGTTTTCTGGGTAAATTTGTCTTGCTAAACATTGAATTTGAACCTTATCACGTGGATTTTCAAAAGTAACAATGTATTTGGTATCTAGTGAAATATCTCTGGTGTGCAAAGATTTGTGAAATATGTTTTGAGTTATCACTATTACTAATAAATTCCTATGGTGTGATCCTTTTGTAAACAGCTCAAACACATTTTTATTAAAAGTATTGGTTTATTCGTGTAATTTTCAATTGTTTCATGGACTCCTTTAAAATATTCAACCTTTTCGAAATTGGGCTTGGCACTCTCCTCTCCATAACACCAAATAGTTCGGTCTATTGAAATATTAAAAAGATCATTCATATTGGTGATTACATTTTCTAAAAAGGTTGTTTTTCCCGAGCCACAAATAAGCATTTTGAGAGGATGTATAAATTGTGTAAACATTTTTTCATTATACTATTATAATATTATATTACTACTAATTGCTTATATAATGTTTTTAAGTTACACTAGGTTTTATTAATATTCTCTTGATCACGTTTCTTGGAGCAGTTCTTCTCTAATTGAGTATCAGATCTGCAATAATTACAATAAATAAGTTGCGTGTATACATTTTTGCGGGGATCATTTCCAAAAAATCTCTTAAAAGAATCCATAATAAGAGACAACCTGATAGGACCATGAATTTATTTTTACTTAATTTCAAAAAATTTACTGTTTTCAAAGAATACAAAGAGCTTAAATAAATTATTTAATGAACATCGAAGTGGAAGTTTTTTATTGTTTATTCTACAATTCGTAAAAAAACTGGGCAGTTGAGTTAAACTTCTTCCAATATCTATATCGATTATGTTTGTTGATAACTACTTGATTAAAATTGTATATAATTTCACCACGAACAAGAACTGTGTGATACTTATTGAGTGGTGTTACTATTTCTTCAAGACTTGTGTATGGAATATCTCAAGCTGACAAAACCAATCCGTTACGTTCTGCTGGTTGAGGTGCTACTGCTTAAGAGCTCCATTAACCAATTCTTTTATGTTATATGGCGGTTTGAAATGAAAAAAATTAGGTATAACAGTTCCAGCAGGCATGAACGCCAGCTCCTTAACAAAATCTTGTTTGAAAATATTGAAAATCTACTGAAATGCTTGAATTGCGATCGACTGTGTTCATGATTGGTTGAGATTTTTTAATCAACTGAGGGTGTGCTTGCTAGGACTGTCTCCTTTATATACCTGTAAAACTAGAAAATATTTACAGCTTATTTAAAGTAGTCTTACCTGATGGACATGTGTGTAACTAAAAGAAATAAAACTTCTAGAAAGAAACTTGACCATGAAGTCATTACACCCGTTACTCGTAGTGTAAAAGGGTATACTAGATTCGTCGGAAAGTATGTAACAGGCAGAAGGAAGCGTTTCCGACCCCATAAAGTGTATATATTCTTGATCCGGATCACTAGCCGTGTCGATCTAGCCATGTCCGTCTGTCTGTCCGTCTGGATGAACGCTGAGATCTCGGAAACTTTAAGAGCTGGGCTATTGAGATTTGGCATGCAGATTCCTGAGCTTCTTACGCAGCGAAAGTTTGTTTCGGCAGCGTGCCACGCCCACTCTAAGTTTTGATGCAAGAATAAAAATTATAACTGAAATGGATTGTTCTCATCAATACCTATCGAATAACAAAAAAAAAGTGTACCACGCCCTTTTTAACGCCCACAAACTTCAAAAAATCGTAGTTATGAACGTGGATATCTCGGAAACTATCAAAGATAGAGAATTGGGATCTCAGATTAAGATTGCGTAGCTTTGAGCAAGTTTGTTACGCAAATATGCCACTCCCACTCTAACGCTCAGAATCCGCCCAAACCTGTGGCGCCTACAATTTTCATGCTAGAAAAAAAAATTTTCACTGAAATGTATTAGTCTCGTCAATAGCTATCGATTGACTCAAAAAAAAAAATTGCCACGCCCACTCACTCCAAGGAAATTCAACTAGTTTACCCCTGGAACCATGGAGCGCTTCATCTGAATTTTCAGAGGGTAAGTGATCGCATGCTACTCTAGTTTTGATTGTTTCGAGCAAGCCGCCGATTGAAAGAATTTTACCCCAAAAGCGAACGGGTGAGCTAAAACCCTCCAAAACGAATAACCGGCTGCCCTCCCAAAATACAAAAACTTCGGTGCTGATCTGGCTTTTATAAACATAAGTCCAACCGAGATAAGCTTTCCAGGCAGTTTTATTTTGATTGTGTTATGCGCTTGGGTATAATTTGGCTGCCCTTGCCTTGCATGAGTAAATCAGAAAAAAAAAAAAAAATGTAAGCAGACAAGCCCGGTGAAGAAAACGAAAGAAATGAATTAATAGGTTTGACCCATACAAAGAAACAAATCAGTTGCACTTAAAACTAAGAAAACCTATGCCTAGAATACAAATTTAAACGACCATCTATGTTAGGTAACATAAGTTAAATGGAAATCGCGAAGCTAATTAAATGAAGTTTTGATTAATATATGTCAATTATACACCTACAACATTTTTTGTAAAATTAAATTATATATGTACCATGATGAAAGGCTAAGTCCCCTTTAAATTTTTCGAGGACCTGGTGCTCTAAGATAAAATAATAATTAACTAAACATTTTGGGCTTCTCATTTAATACCTTAACAGAACCAAGGTTGAGAAGGAATCGAAGGGTAAGACGTACAACATCTCAGTCCCATCCGCTTATATCTATTCAACTTATGTGCTGCTTACTGATTTAGTTTACGCGCCATTCCTTGTTCAGTTCCATTATTAATTTAAGGTTTTAGTGCGGACTTTCGATTAGCTAGTTTCTGTGGGGATCCTTAAATATTTCGACGTAACCGCGATCTACAACAGCCGCAACAACCCACCCAACTCCACTCGCTGAAGCTAGGGTAGTAAAAGGTCCCAATCGCGGGTTAGTTGTGGATTCATGGGCCAGTAGGTTATCTCCAGAAGGCGAGACAGAAAAGACTTTTCCTACAAGACGTGTTTACATTTTGGCGTCCAACGTGGGGCATAGCTATGATAGTACAGCAATGTAAAATTGCTTCACCATAAACATTAAAAACATAATGTATGGCTTTCCTTGGAACTCGAACTAAATTGCGCATGCGAAAAAGTCGACCGGAAATA
Source organism: Drosophila suzukii (assembly GCF_043229965.1). Lineage (NCBI taxonomy): Eukaryota > Metazoa > Arthropoda > Insecta > Diptera > Drosophilidae > Drosophila > Drosophila suzukii. Next base: position 52,637,714 of record NC_092082.1, on the reverse strand, counting down.
CGTATACTTTATTAAAAGAAATGAATGATCTATAAAAACAGCGTTGTTGTAGAATATTAGTATTAAATTTCTGCGAACAAGAATATCAGATACAAAAAGAAGATTCATTAAATAGCTCAATTATTTCGAAGAAATTCATGAGTTTAACTTAGAGAAGTTGGACACTTAATTCTTTAATTTTGGAAATCGAGTATTTAAGCATTTGAATATTTCGACCTTATTAGAATAGGTAGGCAAATATCTCGTAACTATAGTCAGAGAAAGTCATTATTTGGATTCCACCAATATAAACAACCATACTGAGTTTTGTATACTGAGTTAAATATTTATTTGGTCCCCCCACGACGTCTTTAGTGCAATAGCCCAGAAAAACAGAAATAAAATCAAAGTTGAATAGATTTAGTTTTTATTTATTTCGCAGCTTCCGAAATTGTCCAGTGGGGCATACACCAGATGAATTTAGAAAGCCACCACCAGCATCACAAGATGTCGGCATAGTTTGTGGAGAGCGTATGCAAGATACGCAGCCGTGTGCAGTAACCAAATGCCAACACATATTGCATAAATCCTGTTTAGAACAAGGAAGAACGCTATAGTTGAGTACCCCGACTATAAAATACCCGTTACTCAGCTAAAGGGACCAAAGGGAAATGGAGATATGCAAGCAGCAAAGCGACATTAAAATGCGCCACCTACCGGCGGTAGATAGATTTAAGCGTTATGGTCGTTAGAGTGGGCGTGGGAAATTTTTTTTTGGATCAATCGATAGGTATTGACGAGACCAATACATTTCAGTGGGCGTCACCGGTTTGGGCGGCTTGTGGGCGTTAAAGTGGGCGTGGCAAACATTTTTTTAGGTCAATCGATAGGTCTTAATGAGAACAATAAATTTCAGTTTTATTCTAGCATCAAAACTGTAGGATCCACAGTTTTGGGCGGTTTGTGGGCGTTAGAGTGGGCGTGGCACATTGCTGAAAAAAAATTGCGCTGCGTAAGAAGCTCAGGAGTCTGCACGCCAAATCTCAATAGCCTAGCTCTTATAGTTTCCGAGATCTCAGCGTTCATCCGGACGGACAGACAGACGGACGGACAGACGGACAGGCGGAAATGGCTAGATCGACTCGGCTTGTGATCCTGATTAAGAATATATATACTGTTTGTGCCTAACCGAAGTAGACACTTCCGGGTCACACCGCGGGACAAGGGGGTAATGAGCACTTGTCGCTGGCACGGGGACGCTTTGCTGGCAGGACGATCGCGTCGCGGCAATGGTAACGAAGGTTACTGCGATGCCGGACCACAGACGATGCTGGAGCTGCGCTGAGGGTTAGCTAACGTTGGTTATCTGCTTGTGGAGATAGTGTATTACGATCCTTATTCCCAGAGGTAGGGAGTAGAACCGCGGAGTTATGAGATGTGTTGATAACTGATTCATTCTTCATTTGGTACATGTTTATATACTACTTGGAACACGGAAGTTTAGTATAATGATTAGTGAAGTAAGCTATATTCTAAAGTAGGTAGGTAGGTCAGGGAGTTTTGATTATGGTAGCAGTTTTTGTAGTTGGCTCGGCAGACACTGCAAAATGTGCTGACTGCATTGGCGGGTCAGTGTGCCGTTGAGTCGGTGAGACGGTGAGTTAGTGGGACATATAATATGCTGATCAGCAATTCTCATATGCAGTGGGTGTTACTGAGCGCCTGGCTACTGCTTGATTGTTGGGTGTGGCCATTATGAGTACCTTTGGGTACGAACATTTACTTTATGGGGTCGGAAACGCTTCCTTCTGCCTGTTACATACTTTCCGACGAATCTAGTATACCCTTTTACTCTACGAGTAACGGGTATAAAAACGAGTAACGGAGACAAAAGAATGTCCAAGTTGTATGGTTCTAGTAAGCCTCATAGATGTAAAATACATTGTTGGAAATCATTCTGCGAAACCAAAAGATAACCAAAAAGGACAGCAAAGTAAGAAATTACCTGTTAGTCCTTGGCCATGCAATCGCTCTTTAACAAGAGAATTAGAACTAGTAGGCGGAGAGGAGGAAGGCGCTGTACTACCATTACTAGACGTTGACGAAGAAAGGTTAAAACAACAAAGAACAAGTACTCCGACAGGTAGTGTCGAAAACGACGAGGGCCTCGAGGAGGTCTTGCTGGAAGGCCACCCGGAAGACCACGTACTCGCGCTAGACGACTACTTATAAATAAAAACATTCACCAGTTGCTAATTGGGGGGACCAGTAGTTGGCATTGGAGGTTCCACAAACGAGTCCAAACTATTACATGGTCTGAATTTTGTGAAGCGTTACGGGAGCAATATAGGGAAAGTCGTTCCACAAATGAATTACGGGAGCAAATAAGAGCCAGAAAACAAAAGCCCGGGGAATCTTTCGACTCTTTATATGAAGCCGTTTGCAAGTTTATAGATAAATTGTCCATAACCTTTGGAGAAGATGAATTGTTTAAAAATGATTCAGGGAAACTTACTAGCAGAGACGAGAGACAGATTATTGTTTGAAAAGGTTTCTTCGATTTCTGAATTGCGTCGATTATTGCACAAACGAGAAAACTTTCTTAAGGATCTTGGTAAACCGCGAATGGAACCTCAAAAAGGTAAAGACTCAGCTAACTTTAATGTTTACGCACTAGACGAAACACCCGATGAGGAAGTAGATAATAGTGAGTCGAATCTTACGATCGCCGCAGTCAATCATACTGGGTCGGCGAAAATCACGTGTTGGAATTGTGAAATGCCTGGACATGTGTAAGAAGACTGTTTGGCTGAAAAGCAAGTATTTTGTGAAGGTTGTGGAGCACCACAAATACATAAACCCAATTGTGCAAAATTTAAGCGCAAGTCGAAAACCGCCTAGGGGGGCAATTCAATCAAAATCGAGTGTCCCACAAATAAGGGGTATCTTAGAAAACATAAATAATTCCATTATAAATGTAGGTCAGTAAATTAACGTGAAGTTTATACAATACCATGAAAGATTGAAGAACTATAATGAAGTCAGAGAACGCATTTTTTCGGGAATAGATTGGAAGAGTCCTTGCAATACCGTACGAATGCGTCAGTATTTTAGAGAGCGAAAGGCTCAAAAACATTTAGTCGTCTCAACAATATTTGAATGTAATATAGATAATCGTAGGTATGCTAAACTTTCGTTTATGAATTATTCTGAGATAGGTTTGCTCGATATAGGGGCAAATGTATGTATTGGGTCCACATTGGAGAAAGAATCTTTTACCAACTTGTCGAATTATAAGGCAATTACGTCGCATGTACGCACCGCTGGTGCGAGATTGAATTCTGTGTCTGGAATACTGAAGGTACTCATGCGATATAAGGCAAAGGAAAAAGTTATTTCTTCCATTTCTCAGAGGTTGATATTGGGTATCGATTTTTGAAGAGTATTCTCTTTAGCTTCCGATATTTTGGGTTTCATAAATTGCTTAGACTCCGAAACCAAGGAGCTGGGAGATCTGTATCCGTTATCCGTAGACAACTTGAAACCGACATGGAAAAGTGTCCAAATTTTGAACGCTAAGGGCTTGGCCGTATTGATTGAATAAAGCATGATATAGACATAGGAGAAGCAAAACCCGTGAAGCACCGATATTACCTCGTTAGCCCTGCACTCGAGAAACTTCTATATACCGAAATTAATCGGATGCTTAGCTTGGGTGTAATAGAGCCGTCACAAAGTGCGTGGAGTTACCCTGTTCGATTAGTTGTCAGGCCAAATAAGGTAAGGCTTTGTTTAGATGCTAGAAAATTAAATGAAGCAATCAAGAAGGATGCCTACCCGTTACAAAGCATCATGAGATTTTTTGCTCGACCTCCGAAGGCAAACATTATTTCAAAGCTCGACCTAAAAGATGCCTATTGGCAGATCGGATTGTCTAAAGAAGCAAAGCCTCAAACAGCCTTTACAGTACCAGGTAGAGCTCTCTTCCAATTCACTGTCATGCCTTTCGGCTTATGTAATGTCCCGTCAACTATGTGTCGACTGATGGATACATTAATTCCACCTGACGTACGATACTGTGTAATTGGCTATTTAGATGACATATGTATTGTATCGGAAGACTTTTCATCTCATTAAGCCGTACTAGTGCGTATAGCTTATCAATTCTAGAAAGCTAATATCACTCTTAACATTGCAAAGAGTCACTTTTGTGTAACGAAGGTCAACTACTTGGGTTATGTAATTGGAAGTGGAGGAATAACAACTGACCCTAGTAAAGTCTCTTGCATAGTAAATTGGCCGACCTCGAAAAATCTCAAACAAGTTTGTGGTTTTCTTGATGTTTGTGGGTGGTATCGCCGACTTATTAAAAATTATTCAGACATTACGTTCCCAATTACCGAGGTGTTGTCCTCCAAGAAAACATTTAAGTAGACCGAGGCCGGCCAAACAGCTATGAACAAGAAAGCTAATCTCACTCTTAACATTGCAAAGAGTCACTTTTGTGTAACGAAGGTCGACTACTTGGGTTATGTATTTGGAAGTGGAGGAATAACAACTGACCCTAGTAAAGCCTCTTGCATTATAAATTGGCCGACTCCTATAAACCTTAAACAAGTTCGTGGTTTTCTTGGTGTTTGTGGGTGGTATCGCCGATTTATTAAAAATTATGCAGACATTACGTTCCCAATTACCGAGGTGTTGTCCTCCAAGAAAACATTTAAGTGGACCGAGGCCGCCCAAACAGCTATAAACACTTCAAAGAACCTTCTAACCTCAGCTCCGGTTTTACAGAATTCCGACTTCTATAGAAAATTCTATTTACATTGCGACGCAAGCGATTTTGGTATTAGTGCGGTGCTCGTGCAATTATCCAAGAATGGAGAAGAGATGCCAATTGCTTTTACGTCCCGGAAATTGTCGAAGTCCCAAAGGAATTATAGCGTGACAGAACGCGAATGTCTGGCGGTTATATTAGCTATAGAGAAATTTCGCTGCTCTTTAGAAATGCAACCGTTCGAAGTAGTTACTGATCATAGCAGTTTGCAGTGGCTAATGAGTCAAGAAGAGATATTGGGACACTGGTTTTTCGCTTACAGTCATTATACCCGTAGTGTAGAGTAAACGGGTATACTAAATTCGTCGGAAATGTAAGAGGCAGAAGGAAGCGTTTCCGACCCCATAAAGTGTATATATTCTTGATCAGGATCACTAGCCGAGTCGATTTAGCCATGTCCGTCTGTCCGTATGAACGCTGAGATCTCGGAAACTATAAGAGCTACAATATTGGGATTAGGCATGCAGATTCCTGAGAATCCTGCGCAGCGCAAGTTTGTTTCAGAAATGTGCCACGCCCACTTAAACGCCCACAAACTACCCACAAACTTCAAAAAATCGTAAGTATGAACGCGGATATCTCGGAAACTATCAAAGATGGAGAAATGGGATCTCAGATTTAGATTCCGTAGCCTTGTACGCAGCGCAAGTTTGTTACGCAAATATGCCACGCCCACTCTAACGTCCACAAACCTCCTAAGCCTGTGGCGCCCACAATCTTCATGCTAGATACAAAATTTTAACTGAAATGTATTGGTCTCGTTAATACCTATCGATTTATCCAAAAAGAAGTTTGCCAAGCCCACTCTAACGCCCACAATTCGCCCAAACCTGTGGCGCCAACAATTTTCATGCTAGATATAAAATTTTAACTAAAATGTATTGGTCTCGTTAATACCTATCGATTGATCCAAAAAAAGTTTACCACGCTCACTCTAACGCGCATAACGCTTAAATCTGTCTACTGCCCACGGGTAGGTGGCGCATTTCAATCTCGCTTTGCTGCTTGCATATCTCCATTTCCCTTTGGTCCCGTTAGCTGAGAAACGGGTATCTGATAGTCGAGGTACTCGACTATAGCGTTCTTCCTTATTTTCATTCAAAGTTACCCATAGAAAGGAAAAGGATCACATTGTGAATTAGCGCAGATGAGATTGCAAGTTATGAATTCATGGCCCCAAAAATTTATTTATAGTCCACATCGTATCTCGATCCCGAATATTTACAAATGAAGGCGAGAATAATAAAAAATTCTGACTAATTTCCAGATTTGAAGGTTGTGGATCGTTTCGTTTATATTTGCATGGAACACGTTTCTGGAAACGAGAAACTAGATTCCGTTGAATGGAAATTATGGGTAGCGGAACCGCTACGTGCTTCTGCAATTCGTCAAGCACATGATAGCATTGTAAATACTCATGGTGGATGGAATTTTTATTGGCCATGATTATCTAAAGAGGTGCGAGATTACATACGTAATTGTGAGATCTGCAAGGAAACGAAAGCTCCCAATATGGCTCTGCGTTCTCCGATGGGCCAGCAGAACATCTCAGTTAGACCTTTTCAAAAACTTTACGTATATATTTTAGGTCCTTATCCAGGACAAGTGCTCTTTACCAGAAATTTTCATTTAAGTCATTTCAGCAACAATTTCAATAAAAAGTTGGCTCCCCGGTTCTCCAAGTGTAGAGTCAAACAAAAGTGAGGAAATGCCTTCTATTTACTGGAATCTCCACAAGGCAAAGAAATCGGAACATATGCTAAAGACATACGTAGCTAATTTCAGCTAATCATTCCTCGCCAGGTTCGTACCTGGTGGGTGTAATGTACCAACCTTAAGACCTTTAAAGAAAATTTTCGAAAAGTAACTGATAATAAAGCCAGCACTAGTACTTATCCGAGTTATGTACCAGAGTATGTAACCCCATGTAATCACAAGCAAAATTGCTTTAATAAAGACAGAAAGTTATCCAAAGCGGAACGTCAAAAGTTAGATTTGTTGTCGGATGCTTAAACTCCCAGCATTTGAATTTTGATCTACTCAGTCTTTCTGTTTCGAGAACTCTAAGTGAAAGGTTGGCTTCAAAAACGTAGTCCAACTTTAATTTCTGGCCATACGACGTGCATTCGAAAGTCACATAAATCTTTATCATCAGTGATTATTAAGGCTCGTGTATGGTAAAACACAATGAAATAACCAACTAGGCAAACGTCTAAATATAAAGAAAGACAAACTGAACGTAAGTAAGAGTAAAAGGAGATAGCCAACGTGAAATTAATATCTACTTCTCAATCATAAGAACAGGCCATAAACATCTAGCCAGCAGCAGGTTGTCCGTGGGGTTAGGAACCAAGTTGTTCAGAATCTAGGCTAGTCGGCGGGAAAACCAGTCGTCAACCCGGAATAGGATTCAGTGCAGCTGCTCCGAGATTAGAGAGAGAGAGAGTTAGCCGCTATCACTTGGAAATAACCCCAAAACAAAATATTAAAATATACCTGAAATTACGAAAATCAGAGTGCAATTGAGGTGTTGCTCAATTTGAAATACTTACGCACCCAAGTCGGTACAAGCGTTGCATAACTCTCTTCTTTCACCTGTAAGTATAAATCTTGGGTATCGACGGCGGTTGCGAAGAATTAATTAAAACTTGTCTCTCCAAGGAAGCTCAACTAGTTTACCCCTGGAACCATGGAGCGCTTCATCTGAATTTTCAGAAGGTAAGTGATCGCATGCTACTCTAGTTTTGATTGTTTCGAGCAAGCCGCCGATTGAAAGAATTTTACCCCAAAAGCGAACGGGTGAGCTAAAACCCTCCAAAACGAATAACCGGCTGCCCTCCCAAAATACAAAAACTTCGGTGCTGATCTGGCTTTTATAAACATAAGTCCAACCGAGATAAGCTTTCCAGGCAGTTTTATTTTGATTGTGTTATGCGCTTGGGTATAATTTGGCTGCCCTTGCCTTGCATAAGTAAATCAGAAAAAAAAACAAAATCTAAATAGACAAGCCCGGTGATGAAAACGAAAGAAATGAATAAATAGATTTGACCCATACAAAGAAACAAATCAGTTGCACTTAAAACTAAGAAAACCTATACCTAGAATAAAAATGTAAACGACCAGGCATGTTAGATAATATAATTTTTTTTTTTTAATGCTTTGCTATTTATTTATTGAATCTTCTCCCATTGGATACTAACAATAAGTGTATCAAATCTTAACTAATTTCTCTAAATAACAGTAATATGACTGTTATTGTGATAAAGGGGGCCCGAAAGTTATTGCTGGCTTGGCAGGTCGTTGCGTTGTAGACGTGATCGGCTGGAAACCCAACTCAAGCCTCTTGCGAGCCGATTGGGGTGCACAGAGAGTTTTCCATTGTAAGATGCATTTTTTGTTTACATTTTTGTTTATTTATTTTAGTCCACCACCTCTCTACAACGCAGAGGTGGCTTGCTAGCTGTGTTGTGGTTCGGCCTGGGCACCCCAAGCGACTTAAAATTGCGGGGTCGTCAGCGAACGTAGTTGTCGTTAGCTGCACGTTCGTGGAAATATCTGCTGTGTATAGGAGGAAAAGAATAGGAACTAGCGCGCTTCCTTGCCGAACTCCAGCTTTGATAATGTAGTCGTCGGATGTTGTTGCGTTGTACCTTACTGCGAAGGTTCTGTTGTACAGATACGACTCAAGAAGCTTGTGAGTGTAATCTGGCAAGTGTGTTTTGATTTTGTGCTTGAGGCCATCTAGCCATACTTGATCGAAGGCTTGAGATACATCGAGGAATATTGCGCTGCAGTATTCCCTATGCTCAGATGCTGTGCGTATTTCTGATGTTATTCTGTTTACTTGTTAGATTGTTCCATGGTTTTGACGAGAGCCAAATTGATGAGCAGGGATAACATTGTGTGCTCCTAGATATGGTATTATGCAAGTTAGAACGCATTTTTCGAAGAACTTTGACAGACACGATAATAAACTTTTCCAGGCTTTGGTATTATAATAATAATAGATGTTTTCCATTTTTTCGGATAGTTGCCGAGAGTTATGATCCCATTGAAGAGCTTACAAATAACATCAACGTCAGAGTTTGGAAGTTCAATTAACATTTTTGGGGTTATTTGGTCACCGCCAGGGGTCTTTTTCGGTTTCAGTTCCCCAATGACTTTCGAGATCTCCTTTGGCTGATACAATGGTGGTGGGGAAATAGATTCTGATTCGATTTGTGGTAGGACAAATGAATCAGTGTCAGGGTTCGGCTGAAAGACGTTTCTGAGCTGCCAGATGAATTTCGTATCGGTGTGACTGTTTCGATTGGAGAGCTCAGATTTGGGTGAGCCCTCCACAGAGGATGTTTTGTTTTAGAGCTCGATTTAATGTGCGAGTGATTTCCTTAAGACGTTTTATTGATGACGGCGATCTGTTGGTTTGCCAGGCACGTCGCAGTCGCCTCTTTTCTAGGACTAGCCGTTCAAATTGCAGATTAGTTTTAAAGTCGTTGGTTTGCACGTCCTTGCCTTGTGGTGTTGAGATAGTGGCTGCCTCCACGAATACTTCTTCAAGAGCATCGGTAGAGCAGTCGATGTCCGCTTCGATGTTGAAGTGAGGGGTTAATTTACATACTTACGTACTTTTTATATTTTAACCAGTTGGTTCTGTGCGACGTCAGCATGAGGGGATGATCTGTAGTTTTTGTGCTTTGAAGATGGGTTATTAGCACTGGCGAATGATCTCTCGACAGATGGGGTCTGTTGGCCAGTATGTGGGGCTGAAACATATGGAAACATAGTCAAATTTGTTGTTCGGTTTTATGATTGCATTCTATAATTGCCTTCCTTTGGGAGTAACAAGGCGAGATCGCCAGTGCGTGTGTTTGGCAATATAGTCCCCTGCAGCTATAAAGCGATCTTCAAGCAAGTTGTAGAAGTCCATGAATTGTCCTTGAGAAATTGTAAAGCGAGGCGGACAGTAGACAGTATCAGCCACCAAAGTGGTGCTTGATGCGTTCCCTAATTACGAAGCCGGTTCCACCGTGGGCTTTACCATCTGGATGGTCTGTGCGGTAGAAAGTGTAGCCTCTTACTTGGAAGTTGTATTTGTTTGTGAGGTGCGTCTCTACCAGTAGCATAATGTCGATATGATTATCATTCAGGAACTGTGTTATTTCAAGGTTGTGCCGTGAAACGCCATTAGCGTTCCACATTGTTATTCGTAGATTTGCCATCTGTTATTTGGACTGCTTACCTGCAAGTAGCTGTATCACCATGTTCTGGTTTTGAACCAGTGTTTGCATGGTCGTTTTCATGAATGACATGAATTTCATCATACTTTGCTGCATGGTGACCATCATAGATTCCAGAGTGCTTTGTGACTGTACTTGGATCTGCTGAGCGTTTCTTAGATTCGACCGGAGTGGGTTTTCCGTCCCTGATCGAAGGGCATGGGCGTATGAGAAGCCCTTCTGGGTGTTTAGTTGAACAAATGAGGATCTTGCAGCCGAAATGTTGAAGCTTTCACAAGCTACCCAAACTGTTCGAAGTGAACTATGCCCTGGTGTGTACAAATTCCTGACAACTTGTGCATTGCACTTGGCCGTTCCTTTTATGTGGCTCTTCCACGATGATTCTTCGGTGCAACAAGTATTGCAGGCTATAAATGGGGTGCACTTCCTTTTTCTTCAAGACTCTGCCTTCTGGCTCCAGCTCGACCATGAAGAGTGGTTGCGGCTCTATTTTCCTGTTTATAATGTTTCTGACGTTCTTTGCAGAAAACCCTTTTTCCTTGAGAGCATCGATAACTTCCTTGGCGGTTACGTCGGGCTCGATTCCTTTTAGTACCACTTGCAGGCCCTTGCTGCTTTTTAGTTGGTAAGTGTAGAAGCTTTTACTAGCTTCCTCCAGGTATTTGGATACAGCTCGGAAATGTTCTTCAGATTTGGTCTGAAGCTTGGTTTCACGGATATCCCCTTTTGTGACCGGAACAACATGAAAGTTTCCGTCCCCGGTCAGGGCAACAATTTTGTTGACCACGGCGTTCGAGGTTTTTTAACCCTAATGTAAATTAGTGGGGCCTTATGTTTCGGTTGGGTCCCCTGAGCCTGTTCTGGTTCATTTTCAGCTAAAAGCGCAAATCTATTGCTGTTGGATCTCTCGGGTAAATTATTTTCTATTTGGACACGGTTTATTTTTGACTTGTTACCTACCGCGATGTACCGATCTAGTCCGGTCTGTATGGCTGGACCCGCGTGCTGAATTTTGTTTTGGTTTTGATTTGTTGTCGTGTGTTTACGTCTAAGGGGAGTTTAATTTCAGTCTCTGCCCTGCTCTGGAGCGCTTAAGTTAAGTTAGGCTTAAGCACTTCTTTTTTCAAAGTGTACTAATAAACATCTACACACGTCGCGTAAAAACCCCAAAGTACTCCCGTGTTTTTTGGGTACCATTCGATCTTGGGGCTTCACCTATTTTCATTGATTTTGGTCCTTCGAGCCGGATTTCAAAATCTTTGGATTTTCCTTTCCTGGAGTTTCCTTTGATTTTGTCCCAGCAGGCTTGAAGCGCTCCAGATAAGTTCCACCTACTATAATTGCCGGTCATAAAATCAGTTTTTCGAACCCTTTTTCGACTAACTTTCTGTATGATATATTGTCTAAATCCAAAAGTGATTAATCCGACTATTGAATATGCACGAGAAAATCCTCATTATAATTTAGAATATAACAAAAACAGCATCATAACATTATCGATATCTGGTAACACTAAAGTGTAAGCCACGCGGATAATCCTCTCTCTTACTTTCGTGATCTCTAAATCTGTGGTTGGTTGTGCTGTGCTAAATAAAGAATAATATAATTAAAACTAAATAACATCGATTGAACTTATTTAAACGTAGAATCCCAACACCGACACAACGGCATTAAATGTATATATTACTGTACGCCGGGGGGTAGCGGGCTGGCGCTGGTGGAATGGCGTGGGAGGCGACGGCGGGAAAACGGGCGGCGTCGGCGGGCTGGTTCGCTGGGCTTCGGTGGCTTGCTGCTGGTGCGGTTTGCTGCTGGTGCTGCTGAAGCTGTAGGGGAGAAACCACTCGAACGCGTATTTGCCCCTTAGTCGGAAATAAATGTGCACAAAAAGTTAACTGGGTAAAAGTAGGCGGGGGTACGACCGCGGTTTATTCAAGTGAACTTCAGAAATCGAACGGACTTAGTCTAAGCTCCGCTCTGCGCTCCAAAGCGCAGCGGAGACTTCATGGCAGGAGCTAGGAACAGCGCAGGAGAGCGGGAGCGTGAGAGAGCGGGAGCGCGAGAGAGCGGGAGAGCGGGAGAGCGGGAGAGCGGTAGAGCGGTGCAGCTGGTGCAGCTGGATAGCGGGGCCAGTCCAGATTCGCCGGACAGTGGGCCTGAACATTCCGCCCCCCTTGCAATCGCTAGCGTTGCAAAAAAATAACGGAGACGGAACTTCGGCCAGCCGCCTACGCCTCAAGCCTGCGTACAGGCACCGGAGACGATCCACCCGAACACTGTCTTCTGGGCTACCGGCAGTCCCTCGTCGACCATGTGGAAGCCCGGCTTTATTACCTTCGGGTAGACGTCTGCGCCCAGGATCAAAGAGATCGTGGCTGGCCGGTGGAAAACCTCATCCGCGAGCGGTAGCTCCTTAAATTTTTGACGCTCTCACTGAGCGCACGGATGGGAGTGCGGATGCGCACGTTCGGCTCGATCTTGAGGACCACCTCCAGCTTGATGGCCTCGTCGACCTTCGAACGAATCGTCGCCGTGCATATGCTCTCGTCGCCCACGTTCGTTGTCGGCAAACGCAACGCGGCGGCCAGGGATGCATCAATGGAGCTTGTCGGGGTGCACGGATCGATGAGTGCGGCGGTGTCGAACTTCTTCTCTCCGGTCTCGACGATCACCACAGCAGTCGGGAGGACATTAACGCTATGACGCTGGAGAAGTGCGGCGAGCGACGGAGCTGGTGTCGAGGATGCTGAGCGCGGTGGAGGCGTTTGGCGAGTTGGCGGATTTTGCCGGGGCGAACGCTGCGGAGTAGCGGGCTGTTGCTTGGAGCGGGACTTTTGCTTGGAGCCGGACTTTTTCCGGGAACCAAGGTCATGCATGTGCAGCAGCGTGTGATGATCCCGGTTGCACGTTCTGCACCGGTCACCGCTACGACAGCTCCCAGTGGAGTGCTCGTGTGCGAGACAGTTCGCGCAGTACTTGTTAATAAGCACTGCCCGCAGCCGCTTCTCTGCGCTCAGCTTTAGGAACCTCTGACACTTCCGAAGAGGATGGATTCCGCGTCAGACTCGGCATCGGTAGGACTGAGTACCTCGAGTACGTCTGCTATCCAGAGCCTGAGCGCTACGTGGACGGGGAGCCATTTTCCTGTTTAGAGTGTGGATAAGGAAAAAACAAACAGGGCTGATTAACACTGACGTGGATAATGGCTACGGACTAGGGTGTGTAAGAAACGCGGCTCGTTACGAGGTAGTTTTGGGCGGCTCTCTTGGAAGAAGAACCACCTTGGTCACTGGACGTTTGACAATGCCGCGTGTCGTACGAATGTCGACTACGCGGACATTACCATCGGCTCCCGGAAAAACGGAGTCTATTCTTCCGAGTCGCCACTCATTTGAGGGCAAATTGTCATCCTTAATGACGACCAGATCGCCAACACGCAGATTTTCTGTGGGGACTTGCCACTTGTTGCGCTTGTGGAGCTCCTTAAGGTACTCATCCTTCCATCGAGTGCGGAATTGTTGATGGAGAGACTTTAAGTGCTGCCACCGGTTCAGAATGGACTTGGATTCGCCCCTTACTTCAGGATCCACTATGGATAGAAGAGGTCCACCAACAAGAAAGTGCCCTGGTGTCAACGCTAAGAGATCAGTTGGATCCTCGGACATGGGAGATAGCGGTCTGGAATTCAGACAAGCTTCGATTCTCGCTAGGAGGGTGGACAACTCTTCAAAGGTGTACTTCCGCGTAGCGGTGGACTTGTAAAACAAGGTCTTAAGCTCTTGACACCAGCTTCCCATAGGCCTCCCATATGGGGTGCCCCAGGAGGAATGAATTGCCAGGTGAGCTGCTGATGACTATAGGCATCGGTCACAGACTCCTTAACGGCTTGCAGGAAGTCTCGGGAAAGCACGGTGGAGGCGCCGACGAAGGTCTTTCCATTGTCGGATTGGACTTGGCGAGGACACCCTCTTCTAGAGACGAAACGAGCGAAAGCGGCAAGAAACTTTTCAGTCGTTAAGTCGGATGTAGGCTCTAGATGGATGGCCTTTGTAGAAAAACAAACGAAAACCAACACATACCCTTTCGTAATGAGACAAGCTCTTCCGGTATAATTTTTTATGTCAAACGGGCCGGCGTAGTCCATCCCTGTGTACGTGAACGGGCGGGAAAAGGACACTCGCTCTTTCGGAAAACTTCCCATCATCTGGACTTGCAATCTCTTTTTGTGGATAACGCAGACCTTGCAGGAGTTAACCACTGCCTTCACCAAGTTCTTTATTCTCGGAACCCAGTATCTGGACCGAGTGAGACGCACCACTAACTGGTTGCCACCATGCAACGTAATGAGATGCGTGAATTTGACCAGAAGCCGCGAGAGTGCACATTCGTACGGCAGGATTATCGGATGTCGTTCATCATACCGCAAACTGTCGGAGGCCGTTACGCGGCCGCATGCCCTGATTACCCCTTTCTTATCTAGAAAGGGGTTCAGGGAGAGAATCGAAATCGCCGCGGGCACAGGACGCTTCTGAAAAATACCTGCGCTGAGTGCAAAACGTCATGAGTTCTTCCGCGGCGGCAACGTCCAGGGCCTCTAGACGGACCCCGGAAGGCGGTGATTGTCTTCGACATCGTTGGACAAATCGATGGACATACGCGAGGACCCGCAAAGCTCTATCTAAATTGGAAAAGCGATCTAGGAAATCTTCTGACGGCATAGACGCCACATGGACTTTAACGGCACGCTTTTCGATCTCAGTCACCGGCAGGTCGGTTCCCTGGCTGGGCCAATGATCGCGTGGACGTTGCAGCCAAGTGGGTCCATGCCACAAAAGCGGGTTATCCACCAGCTCTTGAAGGGGAACTCCTCGACTAGCCAAATCAGCTGGATTATGTTCGGATTGAACGTGCGACCAATTGGCCGCCTCAGTGGACTCGGTGATCTTCGTCACCCTGTTGGCAACGAACGTAGTCCAATGGCACGCTGGCTTTGCTAACCATGCTAGCACAATCGTGGAATCGGTCCAACAATGGAATTTTGAGGTCAGCCTCGGCATATTTGGAAGAATGGCTTCGGCCATCTCGGACAAAAGGAGAGCCCCACATAACTCCAGCCTGGGATGGGACACCGTTTTGACTGGCGCCACACGCGTCTTGGCCGTGAGCAAGTGCACCATCGTCTTATGGCCCACTTCTACGCGCACATAGATCGCAGCACCGTATGCCTTTTGCGAGGCGTCACAGAATCCGTGATGCTCTACGCGGAACTCTGGACGGAAGGAAACCCATCTGGGTATTCTGACCTGGTCTAGGACCGAATAGCTCTGGAGAAAGCTGTTCCACCTTTGGCACAGCTCAATTGGAAGTTTATCGTCCCAGCCTAGATCCTGAAGCCAAATCTCTTGCATAAAGATTTTGGCACACACAACAAATGGAGCGAGCCAGCCTGCTGGATCAAATAGCTTGGCAATTTGGGAAAGGACTTGTCGTTTCGTGTGGGAGATTTCCGTTGCTAAATCTGGTGGGACGAAAAAGAACCCATCGGACGTCGCCTTCCATCGTACGCCGAGAGTTTTGGCTGTGCTCTCAGTGTCGATCTCGAGGAAGTCGGCTGTCAGAAGATGATCGCTTTGGATATGAGCTAATATTTCTTTGTTGTTGGAGGTCCATTTTCTCAGTGGAAACCCCGCGGAATCTAGAGCACTTTGTAGCTCGCGAACAATGGACTTAGCGTCCTCGGCGGAGTCAGCTCCCGAAAGGACATCGTCTACATACATTTTATTTCGAATGACATTGCTCGCTCTTGGATGGCTGAGCTGCACGTCAGTTGCCAACTGTTGCAGGACTCGAATGGCCAGGAATGGCGCGCAATTGACTCCAAAAGTTACCGTCTGTAACTCGAAATCTCGAATGTGCCCCTCGCTGTTGCGGAATAAAATGCGTTGGAACGGGGAATGCTTCGGATCTACCCATATCTGCCGATACATTTTCTCGATATCGGCACTGTAGACGTATCGGAAATATCGCCACTTCAGGATCTGGATAGTTAGATCGGACTGTAGGACTGGGCCAGCATGAAGGATATCATTTAAGCTGACCCCATTCTCTGAAGGGCTGGAGGCATTGAAAACCACACGTAACTTAGTGGTTGTACTTTCCGGCTTGAGCACGGCATGATGCGGAAGGTAATAACTGGCAGAATTATGGGTAGGACGGACCTCTTTCATGTGATTGAGGTCGAGATACTCTTGAATCACGGAGTCGTATTTGGCTTTCAGCTGACAGTCCCTCTTCAAGCGTTGCTCGGTTCTTAGGAACTGCGACAACGCGGAAGATCTGGAGTGACCGAGGGCGGATTTTACGTTCTGAGGATCACGAAACGGAAGACTTACGACATACCTGCCGTTATCGTCTCTCGTAGTCGTTCGGAGAAAATTTTCCTCACAAGCCAAATCGGAAGATTTTGTCACTTTTACTGGCAGATCCTCCACCTCCCAAAATTTGGTGAGAAGCCTATCCAGGGACGTGCCAACTGTGTGGGAGATTCGTGTGGAAAAAACGGAAATCTGATTTTTCCTTGGAGCAGGAACGGGTCCTGTTAGGATCCACCCGAAAATGGTTTCTTGCCCGAGGAGAGAGCCACAAATATTCGGCCGGGTGCCGCTTAGGAGAATGTCGGCCCCGACCAGAATATCTATCTGTGCACTCTCGAAGAACTTTGGATCCGCTAGTGACAGTTCGGGAAGATCCCGTAGAAACTGTTGCGGAATCGGACAAGATGGAAGGTTTCCAGCTAATTGAGGAAGAACATAGGCCGTCGTGTTTATTTGCAAGCCAGGCCTGGTCGGAGAACGGATGGTAAACTGACAGAGCTTTTTGGATTCAGCGGATACTGTCTGGTTTAAGCCTGATACTTGGGCTCGGATTACCTGGTGAGGCAACTTAATTAGTTTGAACAGCCGCTCAGAAATGAAGGTTGCCTCTGATCCTGAATCTATCAAGGCACGAGCTTTAAAATTCGACCCCAAGTGACATATGTCAATTATGGCGGTGCCCAGCAAGACGGATCTATACCCCGTCGCGAAGTAATTTTGTACTGTAGAGTCCGTAGACCGGGAAGCGGTGGCAACTGGTGTACTTGGTCTTGATCTGGGTCTTGGGGCGGGATTCGAAGGCGATTGGGAGGAGTTGCCTCTGTGTAGTAAGGTGTGATGGCGGCCGCGGCACGTAAAGCAACTATGAGTGCTCTCACAATCACGCAGCTGGTGCCCTCGTGCGAAGCAGTTTAGACACAGCTGCTTCCTCTTTATGTATGCCGAACGCTCGTCGACCGTCATCTGGAGGAACCGTGCACATGTGCGGACAGGATGGTTTTCCTTCTTACAAAGGTTACATCCTTTTGGCTTGGGTGCTACCCTTGTCTCGTAAGAATTTATTCTTCGAGGCGCTGCAGTGGGGGCGGATGTTTTTGGCAGAGATTGACTCGATCCCGACGGCCGTACGTCGTCTATGGCTTCTAGGGTCCGGTGACGCTCCGTAAGGAAGGCGTTCAGTTCCTGCCACGTCGGAATCTCTGCCTTGTTGTTCAGGGACTGTTCCCACAAGGATAGCGTGAGCTTAGGAGGTTTGGAGGAGCACCTGTACACTTGGAGGCAATCACAATTTTCTGTTTTAATTCCGGACATTTCTAAAGCCGTAAGGCAACCCTGAATGGTACGTTGAAGTTCACGGATAGCAGACCCAGATTCCTGATTAACGGACTGCACATTGAAAAGTATTTTCAATTGGCTATTTACTAACAACCGCTTGTTTTCGAAACGCTCAGTTAGGTTAGCCCAAGCTGAGCGAAAGCCGTCGTTAGTAAGGGGGGAGTTTGACACTATCGTGTGTGCATCGCCGCTTGTTTTGGCATTTAGGTGAAACAATTTTTCGACTGGCGTCAGCCTTGGATTGTTTATGTAAATGGCCGTAAACAGATCATTAAAGGTCGGCCACCGCAGATAATCTCCGGTGAAAACCTCGGTATCGCACGGAGGCAGCCGACATCCAGAGGGAATGTAAGTCTGGGTAGGAACAGCTTGAACTTGGGGAGCCTGGGCTATCATATCCGCGATCTGAGCCCCACATCTCTCGTAAACGGAATAGCAGTAGCCGTATTTAGCCTTGAGGACTGGCAAACTATCAGCTGCACTGTCTCCGGCTTCTGCTATGCACCCGGTGCATTCATCGTATTCTGCCTTGATGCGGTCCCATAACGCGGGTATTTCTTCGCGGCGGATGTTCAGCATAGACAGAGTAGGAGGGATCGGAGAAGGAGTGTTTGCTCTGGATTCAAACTCACTCAGCCGATCTGAGACCTCAGTAAATTTGCTTAGAGCGATCTGGGAAGGTGTTAGTGCCATTTTGACGTTCGCACGGGTGACCCTTTTTCGGGGCGACGAGGTCTTGGCAGTTAGTTCGGGTGTGGGCGGATCTACGGATATGCCTGGGACTACGGCAGGTGGAATAGACAACTTGTTGTTATCACTTCCAGCGGACATTTAAAGAGAAATTACCTTTATTTGGGTCTGAATCTGTTCGCCTTTGTTTATGTCGGATAAATAGGAAACCTGGCCCACTTCTGGAACAGTGGAACGAGGTGTCGACAAAAAAGTAGTGGATCGGAGAAATAGAAATTGGAAGCAAGTACCGACCTGGTTACTTTGCGGAATTAAACCCAATAATACGGATTAGGAACAATGAGTGATGAGTTCGAATATCACCCGTTGAGAAGTAATACTATAATATTTAACCCTTTTGGTATATGTATTATGGTTGGGATCAAGTTTGGTATATTTTTTGCTGGTATTTTTTTAGCGTTTGGATAAATTGAGGGGGAAAAATACCAACTATGTGTATATATATAGTCCCCGGTGGAGTAATTGTAATATTTTCGCCTTTATTTAAACTTCTAAATGAAGAAAAAATACCAAAATTTGTTGGTCGGAGGATGCGATCGGTTGATTATTTAATATTGGAGTATTGCTTTAATTTGATTTAATATTTCGAGGGAAAAATACTAAAAATATACCAAAAAAATGGTGGACGGAGGATGCTATGCATGCAGTGGAGTGCTGGTATTTTTCCCGTTTAAATAAAATAAATTTTACGGAGTAAATACCAAATACCAAAAAAATACTAAAAAAGTTTGATGGTAAATAAAACACAATGACAAAAAAAATTTTCGCGTCGGTTGGTGTAATTTTTGTATTTTATTATTTTTTTACCGGATGGCGACGGAAAACTTTAATTAGTCGGAACGGGATGGTGGAGTTAAAAATTATATGTGACTGTATGTAGATATGTGTATGGATGTAGATATTTGTATGGATGTAGATATTTGTATGGATGTAGATATTTGTATGGATGTAGATATTTGTATGGATGTAATATATTTGTATGTATGTAATTTTGTATGTATGTAATTTTCGCCGGTTTTAAATTTATTAAATAATTATTGCCGGCGGGGTATGTGTTGTTGTGGAAGTTTTCGATTTATTGTGTGTGGACTGTATTTGGAAAAACGAAAAAATATGTGCAAGTATTTTAGCGGCTGCGGATATACAGAGAGAAAAATCTTGAAAAGTTTTGGGGGCCTGAATTGGCAGAACACTAGAAATTTAATAATTCTCACTGTATGCTTGGCTTATATTTGCACAATATTTTTTCTAAGCTTGGAATTTTTTCTCGATTTTGTATGTGTATGTAAGTATGGATGAGCGGCCAAATGCAATTAAAAAAGGAGTCGGAAAAAATTGGCAATATGGCCGCACGTAGCAAAAGGAAAATCGAAGAAAAAAATGGCGAAGTAATTTTTAATTGCCGTTGTCGGATTTAATCGGACTAGGATTTTAGACAAATCGTACAGAAAGTCAAACGAATTATTTTCGAGTGGCTGACTGCAGACCGGCAATTAATAAGACGAAAAGCTTTACTTATCTTATCGGCTCGAATGGATCAAAATGTTCGCCGGGGGGTAGCGGGGTACCGTGCTGGCGCTGGTGGAATGGCGTGGGAGGCGACGGCGGGAAAACGGGCGGCGTCGGCGGGCTGGTTCGCTGGGCTTCGGTGGCTTGCTGCTGGTGCGGTTTGCTGCTGGTGCTGCTGAAGCTGTAGGGGAGAAACCACTCGAACGCGTATTTGCCCCTTAGTCGGAAATAAATGTGCACAAAAAGTTAACTGGGTAAAAGTAGGCGGGGGTACGACCGCGGTTTATTCAAGTGAACTTCAGAAATCGAACGGACTTAGTCTAAGCTCCGCTCTGCGCTCCAAAGCGCAGCGGAGACTTCATGGCAGGAGCTAGGAACAGCGCAGGAGAGCGGGAGCGCGAGAGAGCGGGAGAGCGGGAGAGCGGTAGAGCGGTGCAGCTGGTGCAGCTGGATAGCGGGGCCAGTACAGATTCGCCGGACAGTGGGCCTGAACAATTACCATTCCGTTTTTTGTACCCGACTATTTTCCAGTTTCCTTTGTCCACAATTGTACACTTTAAACAATTCCCGTATATATTTCAGTGCCACTATTTAACAAAAATATTTCTCAAATACATTTCCAATTTCAATTGTGTGTAACATATAACTCAGCTACAGTAAAAAATTTCCGATCCTAAAACTTTTCCCTAAGATTTGCACTCTTTATTATACCCGTTACTCGTAGAGTAAAAGGGTATACTAGATTCGTCGAAAAGTATGTAACAGGCAGAAGGAAGCGTTTCCGACCCCATAAAGTATATATATTCTTGATCAGGATCAGTAGCCGAGTCGATCTAGCCATGCCCGTCTGTCTGTCTGTCCGTCTGTCCGTCTGTCCGGATGAACGCTGAGATCTCGGAAACTATGAGAGCTAGGCTATTGAGATTTGGCGTGCAGATTCCTGAGCTTCTTACGCAGCGCAAGTTTGTTTCAGTAGACTGGCACGCCCACTCTAACGCCCACAAACCGCCCAAAACTGTGGCTCCCACAGTTTTGATGCTAGTTAGAAAATTTTAACTGAAATGTATTGTTCTCATCAATACCTATCGATTGACCTAGATTCATGCTAGATAAAAAATTTAAACTGAAATGTATTGTTCTCATCAATACCTATCGATTGACCTAAAAAAAAGTTTGCCACGCCGACTTTAACGCCCACAAACCGTGAAAACCTGTGACGCCCACAATTTTCATGCTAGATAAAAAATTTTAACTGAAATGTATTGGTCTCGTCAATACCTATCGATTGATCCAAAAAAAAATTTGCCACGCCCACTCTTACGCCCATAACGCTTAAACTGTATACCGCCGGTAGGTGGCGCATTTTAATCTCGTTTTGCTGCTTGCATATCTCCATTAAGCTGAGTAACGGGTATCTGATAGTCGAGGTACTCGACTATAGCGTTCTTCCTTGTTTTTTACTGTGTTCCAGCTGCGTGTGTATATTTACATACATATTCTAATACAGTCCACTCTAAGTACTCTTTCTTATGCAGTCCACTCCAATACTTTTCTCGACCTACAAATACGGTAATAAACAAAGTTACAATATCCACAAATTTACTCCAGCAAATCGTTTGCAATTTAGTTGTGCAGGTGACAAGCAAACGCACCGACATAAAACATCAGCGAAGTCTTTCCAATTCCCCCAACGTTATTCCGCTATTCGCACGCCACATATCCCACATAACGTCATGGCAACATCAGTAAAATCCGCTTTAGCCCGATTTATGGCCACAGCTGACTGTCTGATCCACTTTGAGGCCACTGTGAACGCTCCAGGTGCTCCTACCCCAACGTTATCCGCCTGTAAAATCCGACGAGATCACTTCAATTCCTTGTGGCAAACGACATATGCTTCGACTGCATTATACCTGCAGGCGAGAGCGCCGCAGACAAGAAATCCATACGAAAGTCCAAGTATTACCAAACGTACGCCACTTATGAAATATTTGCCGCGCAGCTGATGGAACAAATCCAAAAAGGCTCCTCCCAAATACCTCAAGCTCCAGTAACATTGTCCCAAAGTTCCATGTCGTATGGCTGTCGGCTCCCTCCTATCGACACAGAGGTTTTCTCTGGCGATTATCTTCGCTGGCCGACTTTCCGGGAACTTTTCACGGCAATATACATAGACAATCCGAGTCTAACGCCCGTTGGAAAATTAATCCATTTAAATTCAAAAACAATTGGCGAAGCTCATTCCATAGTTTCGAGATCCCCACTCACCAATGATGGCTTTCGCTCAGCCTAGAATAACCTAACTGAGCGTTTCGAAAATAAGCGATTGCAGGTGAACAGTCACCTGAAAACGCTTTTTAATGTACAATCCATAGCACGGAGTCGGGAGCAGCCTTAAAAAAACTTCAACGCACTTTTCAAGGTTGCTTAAATTTCTTAAAATTTTCCGGTGTTTATATTGAGAATTGGGACCCTATCCTGGTTTATATGTGCTCGACAAAACTGCCAAAGCTCACTCTCTCATTATGCGAGCAATCGATCAAAAATAAAGCCGAAATTCCAACGTGGCTTGAGCTTGTTTCCTATTTGAAGGTGCGCCATCGAACTCTTGAGGCCGCCGATAGCTTCCGATCTGCCAATTTCCACCACGTCCAGTCCAAAGACACAAATCGAGTGGCAGAATTTCCAAAAATAAATTCCTTCAACACAAGGCTAGTTGCGACACCCAAAGGCTGCGATCTGTGTTTGAGGAAGAACCACCCCGTGCGTATATGTCCACGCTTCCCACAAATGACGGTAGACGATCGCCTAGCCTATATTCAAAGGAAGCAGTTGTGCTCCAGTTGCTTTGCAAGCAGCCATCAATTCCGGGATTGCACAAGCGCTCACAACTGTCTCACTTGCCAAGATCGGTATCACACATTGCTGCATCGAAACAGCGGTCCTACTACTTCGCCGATTCCATTTGACCCTCCAAGGACACACCATTTCGTCCTATTCAGCGCAAGTTTCCGTACAAAAAGTCCCTCCAAGAAATACTCCATCCGAATATTGGGTTCCATACCCCCCCTTGGATACGTCAAAAGGGCGTTTAATTTCAGGAGGCAGTGTCGAGCGGCAGTTTTATCCAGATGTCTACATCTCGCGCGCTCGCACTGCCGTTCGCTCTCCCTCTCCATCTCTCCCCTAAGTCTCCGCTCTGCTCTTAAGCGCCTAAGTTAAGTTAGGCTTAAGCAGTTCTTATTTCCAAGTGGACAAATTAACATCTATGCACGTCGCGTAAAAACCCCAAAGTACCCCCGTGTTTTTTGCGTACCATTCGATCTTGGGGCTTCAATTTTTTTCAACGATCAAGCCACCCCGCCCCAACAGAGCTGCAGAATCATTTTAAGGTTCATGTTGTATAAAACTTATAGGATCACTTGTCAGGGCTGATGATATACAATAATGCTTGTGTCTACGATAAAGTTAGACGGCTGTGTATAAGAAAATTAGCAAGTGGGATCACTTTACGGTTTATGTTTTAAACTTCTTATTGGGAACACTTTTCAGGGTTTATATCTAGAGGCCTCCCAATGTTATTTATGTATAGGATACGAAGTTACGTTCTAAGATCTTCTTAAAACGATGCATTGAAGCGGAAAAATTTTAATGAATTTCAAATTCTGCCTGCTCCCGTTAAATCCCGCTACTCGGCTGAAAAAGGCTAAAAATCAAGATGACAAGTTACTATACCCCCTCACTAAAAAAAATTGGAAAGTATTTTTCAAGCCCTTCCAATTGTTTAATTTTCTATGCTGTAAAATAAAAACTGCATATTTGAACCAAACTCACAAAATTATAATTTCACACCTTCGAGCACAAGCAGTCATGAGTAAGGACTCGATGGTAGGGGGTGAGATTCGGCTTCGTGGGTACGGACGTTCACTTTCTCCTGCTCATTCTTAGAAGATAGCAAGGGGTCACAATATTTGAAATGCAATAAAACGCGAGGGTTCCGCGGGATACCAAACACACTTATTATGGGATGTGTATATGCTTGCAATTAAAAACAACACATATAAAATATATTTAAAACTGCCGAAAAAAGCATCCGTAACCGCTTTTAATAGCTACTCTAAGCTTAAGGCTTGGGAATTTCGAATGGTTGCATCGCGGCATCTTATGCCAATGTTGGCCCGACCCTAACCGACCATTTATTCGTATCTTTCTTTCACAGAGATTGGCTTTCCTTAACCTGTGTCAAAGTTGTACACCTGCGATATTTACCTACATCATAACCCCTCCTACACCACGTTCACCCCCGGTAATTTTGTTCACAGTACTTGTGTTCAACGATCACATCGTTGAAGAACTTATGGGACCTTAACCGCCATCGACTAACCGTTATTTAACTTTGATGGATGATGGAGATGACAACGCATTACTAGGTTAAGAAAATTAAAATAAAAACTATTTTTAAAATTGCGATCATATAATTGTTATTTGTTTATTGGATAATTTTCTTTTGCTTTACAAATACTTTTTAGCTCTGCGTTGTGAACCAACGGACGATGCAAATTAAAGTCGTATCGCAACCAAATTTTCCGTATTTAAGGACAAAAATATCAACAATAACAAGAAAGAACGCTATAGTCGAGTACCTCGACTATCAGATACCCGTTACTCAGCTAATGGGACAATAGGGAAATGGAGATTGTAACGAACTGATTTTTATTGTCTGCTCGCTACGAGATTCGTGCGGCTAGCTCAGTATATTGTGTGTTCGTCCCACCAAATTTATATTAACGTGACCGCCCAGTAGCTCAGTGAGAAAGCACAGATTTCACGGGTTCGTATTGGGTTTATTGCGGGTATATTATTACAAGTGTCTTAGTCGCTTGGTTGGCCTTGACTCGTTGCTTGTGACGTTCGGTGCTTCCGACGGTCCTGATTGACTCGACGACCTCTCGCCTTGATGACTCGGTGCTCCAGTCCTGTAGCTCCCCGAAGATACTCGCAGCTCCCTGAAGATCCTCGCCGCTCCCTGAAGATTCTCGCAGCTCCCTGAAGACGCTCGCTCGCTGTTCGCTTCTCACGCGTGACTTGGTGACTGCTGGTACCGACTCGGACTCGCGAGGGGTATCGGCCGTACGGGCTGCGCTCTCCAGGATCGCTCCTTTCGACACACCGCCGCCTGTCCCTTGCTCTTTCCCGGATGGTCCCACTGGGGTTTCTGCTCAGCCCGCGCAGACAGTCAAGGCGGAACGCCAGGAAGCTGCCTCGCGCCTTAATTCGCTTCCACGCCTATTGTAAACGAACGTTCCAACCTAGCCTCACCCTTTTGCTTTTTGTCCGGGACGTTTCCGCGTGGCTTTTGGTACTCGGGGTTCGGGCACGCCGCTCCGGGACCTCGCAAGTCGAATCCGTAGGGCTCTCCTGGACAATCCCACTCTAGACCGTACCGATCGACCGCTCTCCCTTCTGGCTTGTTATATTCTTTCCAGGCGTAACGCCAGGACTTTGTGGACAGTGTTAATCGACCGCCTTGACCTAGCCGTGTGATGCCCTCTGGATCTTAGCTACCTGCGTCTCAATTCGGAGATTCCTGGTATCCCAATCCCGAACGTCTCGACGTAGCAATCTCGCTCCTCGAAGGCTCCCACGGCGCTGCTTCTCTGGCGACTAGACTTGCTGTTGTTCCCTTGTAGATTATCTGGTTGTTTGATTGTTCACTTTGGTATCTGAGTGATCTTGACGGTTTGACTCCTTGTGATCGACTGATCCAGCTGCCAGCGCTCTGCGGCCTTATATAGGGCCTCCGGGAACCGTTATTTCCCTTTTGCGCACGGCCCGCTGGATCTCTCCACTCCGGGTCCAAAGTCCGTGCCTCCTGGCTGACCCACTTGTCCTTCACGTACCGCTTCCAACCGATGCTCTGCCCACAGCTGCCGTCCCGCAGATTCCCATGATGTTTGTGGCACGCCTGTGTGCCACTCCACTGCCGAGATGTGGCACTTCTTCTCCCGGTTCAAAGTTCACGGGAGAGTCCAAAGTCCGGTGGAGTTCCGTTATCCGCTTTTGCACACGGCACTCTTGCTCTGCCCGCGAAGTTTCCATTCTCTCTCGATCTCCATCCTTGGTCTCCAAACTCTCTCGCTCTCCTTCATTGGTCTCCAAGCTCTCTCGCTCTCCTTCGTTGGTCAAACTCTCTCGATCTCCTCGCCGCGCCGTTACTACGCGAATTCGCCGCGTATCTGGTAAGCGGCCGGCCATCTGCTGCTGCTTCTACTTGTGGGGAGTTATTCAACTCCTCACATTCCCCCCTTACTTCGGGAAACATTTAAGACTGGTTCCTACTCTCCGGCGTTTCCTTGCTTATCCCAGCCTTCGAGTCCTTGTGATTCCCGCGGCGCTCCCTCGTTGCTCCCTCGATGCTCCCTCGACGCTCTTAACTCCGTTGAGTTCCTACAGCGCTGGTCATCCTCCTCGTAGCAACTTGAATCTCCCGCGCCGATATTCTCCCTGACTCCACTTGGACATCGATACTCGTAGGTTATCGATCCCCAGCTCGCTACTCATTGCTGCGTTCTACTCCTTTTATTGGTTCCTCCGCCTGGTCACACCATTCGTGCGTGCTCGATGTTTATTCGTTTATCGATACCGACGGTGCGGCGTTGCCACCTGCTCGTCGCGATATTTCCACCTTGGGCCGATATTACCATTTGACGTGTACCCATCGATCGCACTTTCATCTAGTGCCAATCGATCGCCTATCGAGGCGCCCCCTTCCCTGGCTCATGGTGATTTTGCAACTTTCTAGGTAAGTTTTCGCATTTCCTCACTCCTTTCTATTTTATCCTTTCTCTCTCCACACGACCTCTCTCGCCTCTCGTCTCTCTCTCTCTCGCCCTTCAATCGTCCTCCGCCGGCTGAGCCTGGCTTCACGCTGGCAACACTCGAGAGCTGGTGCGGAGAGGACTTCGCATTTGCTTCGCTGCAGGTGAGTATTTTGGTGTCGTTTGGCTGCTTCCTGTATTAACCCAGTATGAATTTCAGGATGCTGGAGCTGCCCCTTACTTCTGCCCCTGTTTCAGCCGCGTTTCCCGTTTATGCCGGTTTTCAAACTCCGTTTTGTTCATTTTATTCAAATTTTATTTCGGCCGCTCCTCGAACACTCTCGTGCCCGCCAGCCCCAACCGGACGCGGAACGCGCGCCCCTCTCTCCATACGCGCACGCTGCGCCTGCCGCCCAGGACGCGAGCCTCCTTTACCACCGGCCTGCCACTTCGGCGACTCCTCCATCTCCTTTAACCGCCGCTCCTCGCTCCGCCTTCGCGCCTCGCACTTTCGTCGAAACTCCCACGTAGCCGCTACCACAGCCTCGGCTGATGACCGGCTCGGGGACGCCCCGCCCGGAGATCCGCCGCGAGGTTCGGGTAGGCCGGGCTGTCGACCATCCTTGCCCCGGGCTAGATCCTCCGGATCAGCAATCATTTTGCGCGCTTCGCTCCTGGTTATGCGTGTGCTCATGATGCTCGTCGAGCATCAGGAGCCTGGGCTCCCTTTAACGACACCTCGGTTGCTCAATCCCGCTATTTCCATCGGCCTCTCCTTCTTACTACCCAGATCTACGGTACAGCTCTCTGCTCTGTGCCGTCTTCCCCCTTCCTTCGGCAGACTGTTGATGCGTGTTTTTCCCTTTCCTCCGATCAGTCCCAATCGAGACTTTAGACGCTCTGGTTTGCTCCCTTTGTGTTCTTAACGTTTTCCTGATGTAGTATCCTTGGAGTCGGTTTGTTGTATCCCTTTCGAATCCTTGGAGGTATCCTTGGAATTTGTTCGTAGTATCCTTTGGGAATCCTTGGCGGTATCCTTTGACTTTTTTCGTAGTATCTTTTGCGAATCCTTGGAGGTATCCTTGGACTCCTTTCGTAGTATCCTTTGGGCATCCTTGGAGGTATCCTTGGACTCCTTTCGTAGCAACCTTTAGTCATCCTTGGAGGTATCCTTGGACTCCTTTCGTAGTAGCCTTTGGGCATCCTTGGAGGTATCCTTGGACTCTTTTCGTAGTATCCTTTGGGCATCCTTGGAGGTATCCTTGGACTCCTTTCGTAGCATCCAGTGGGCATCCTTGGAGGTATCCTTGGACTCCTTTCGTAGCATCCTGTGGGCATCCTTGGAGGTATCCTTGGACTCCTTTCGTAGCATCCTGTGGGCATCCTTGGAGGCATCCTTGGACTCCTTTCGTAGTATCCTTTGGGCATCCTTGGAGGTATCCTTGGACTCCTTTCGTAGTATCCTTTGGACATCCTTGAAGGTATTCTTGGACTCCTTTCGTAGTATTCTTTGGGCATCCTTGGAGGTATCCTTTGACTCCTTTCGTAGTATCCTTTGGGCATCCTTGGAGGTATCCTCGGAATCCTTTCGTAGTACCCTATGGGCATCCTTGGAGGTATCCTTGGACTCCTTTCGTAGTGTCCTTTGGGCATCCTTGGAGGTATCCTTGGACTCCTTTCGTAGTATCCTTTGGGCATCCTTGGGGGTATCCTTGGACTCCTTTCGTAGTATCCTTTGGGCATCCTTGGAGGTATCCTTGGGATCCTTTCGTAGTATCCATTGGTCATCCTTGGACTCCTTTCGTAGTATCCTTTGGGCATCCTTGGAGGTATCCTTTGACTCCTTCCGTAGTATCCTTTGGGCATCCTTGGGGGTATCCTTGGACTTTCAACGTTGCTTTGCGTCTGTTGTGTCTGCTTGCTGTGGCCGCTCGCTTGTGTTTTCCGTTTGTTGCTGTTTCAACTCGCTTACGTGGATGGTCCGCTCTTTCTTTGTGTCGTATTTTGCAGATTACTGGTGACGCAAAACCTATGACTTGGTAAGGTCCGTCGTATCTTGGGGCCAATTTTGGTGCGAGCCCCTCGGCCGCTTTTGATAAGTGGTGTTTCTTGGCCCACACGACGTCACCCACCTCTGGCGTCCATTGCCCCCTCCTTAGGTTATAATGCCTAGCCTGGTCCTGGGATGCTTTCTCCAGGTTCCGCCTTACAATCTCGAAGATTTCCCTGAGTTTGTTTGCTTTCTTTTCCAAGGTCTCTGTCGGTCGTCCGGTCCCTACGGTTTCTCTGTCGTATAGGGCGCTCGGTAGTCTTGGTTCTCTGCCTTGGGTAATGAACGAATGGCATTACTTTCCATTGGAATAAACCTTTCCCCACTGTAAACGCCGTATACTGCCTGCTGTCTGCTTTCAGTGGGATTTGCCAGTACCCATCCTTTAGGTCCAAGCTGCTGATGTACCGTGCTTCCCTCAGTTGGTCGAGAATATAATTTATTCGGGGCTTAGGGTAGGCATCCTTTACAGATTTGGCGTTTATTTGCATAAAGTCGACGCACAGTCTCCATTTGCCCGTCTTTTTTTAACCATCACGATGGGAGAACTGTATGGGCTTGTTGAGTGTTCTATGTATCCCATTTGGAGAAGCTCGTCCACCTTCGCATTGATCTCTCCTTGAAGTTTCGGATTCTTGGGATAGTATCGCTGCTTTATTGGTTTGTCGTCTTTCATCGCGATCTGATGCTCTGCCATGTTTGATGATCCCTTCATGCTGCTGAAAGTCGATAGCTCTGCCTCCAGGAATTTCGTCGTGTCGTCATCTTCGCTTGCCCGTTGTACGACGGCCGCCGACAACTCCTCCTCGAGCCATCCCTTGTGACGACTCCTGGCCGGTGTTATCACTTCGTGTCCAGCGCACTTGATTTCGGTACCGACTTGTGTTAGAAAGTTCCATCCCAACACCAATGAATCCACTACCCCTGGTAGTATCAGCAGGCTCATGCTCAGCCGCTTGTTCCCGAACGCGATTTTCACCTCCAGCTGCTCATCGATTCCGCCACATCTTCCGTCTGCCAACCTAACTTGCCGTCGTATCCGTCGTCCGCCAGCTCTTTGCTTATAAAGCTTGCTGTTGCCCCGGTGTCGATTGTGGCCTTGTATGTGCCCCCACCAATCGTCACCGCTGCGGACAACTGCTGCTCCTCCTCGATCAGCTTTCCCGTTAGTTTGGAGAGGTAGCATCTTGCGACCCCCGCTCGCCTCTCTGCGGCTGAGATCGCTGGGCATTTCCCGCCTGCTGGCAGCATTCAACGCTCCTGACGCCTACTCTCCCGCACACCCAGCAGAACAACAGGCGTTGGTGCCGACATCCCCGCGCCCAGTGTCCATGACCGCCGCACTTTCGGCAGGCCTCCTGGGGGTCTGTGATGTGTGTCGTTTCACGAGGCCTTTGTGTTGTACTTGGTGGCCTCCAAACATTGTTTGCTGGTTGCATCTGTTGCTGTTGTGGTGGTGTCCATTGGCCTCCGCGTGGTGCTCCTGTTGCCTGCTGCCGTGGTACTCGGTTAGGTGGCGACCATTGGTCGTTTCCCCGTGTCTCCTGGATTCCTGTCTCTTCGCATCTTCTGCATGTTACCTGCGCTGGCGATGCCGACTTGTTCTTAGAGAATTTGTTTTCCTGCGCGAACGCTTCCCGCTCCTTTTCGAGTTCTTCATACTCGTCTGCTAATATCATCAGCGTGTCCAGGTCCGACACTTTGTATGCCCTTAGGAAGATCCTTAGACTAGGGTCCTTAGGGTCTCTATAGCGGAGTAATTTAGTGGCCTCACCATCGTCTGCATGTCGATCATGTAGTCTTTGAACGACTCGCTGAAGCCCTGCTTCCGTTGCCTGACTTGATCCGCCAGCCTGGTGAAGAAGTCTCTCGGTAGAAAGTATGTGTGGAAACTATCTATGAACTCCGCCCAGGTTTTCCATTGTTTGTTGTTGGCGATGAACCACTTCAAAGCCCTTCCTTTCAGCAATTCAGGCATCGCTCGGGGAATCATGTCTAACTCCAAGCCGTATGTGTTGGCGGACCATTCCACCTGCTCCAGGAACTCGAACGGGTTTTCCGCCCCGTCGAACCTGAACGACCATTCGCGGACCTGTTTGGCGATCCTTGCATAGTCTGACTGATTGAGTCTCGAGATCAGCGCTGTTGTTTTCCTGTCTTGGCTTGATTCTCTCCTGTTTGCCTCCTTTTGTAGGTTGTCAACGCTCAGGCTTGCCACTAAGTTGTCTGGGGCCGGCTTTGTCGTGGTATGTGGCTTCCAAATCGGCCCAGATGTCAACGAGTTGTGGGTCATTATCCGTTTCTGAGTAATACTCGGATAATGCTTTTCTCATGTCCTCTATTCTGCCGTCCAGACTGACATTAAGCCTCTGTGCGACATTGGCGAAATCCTCCCTTTTAAGCCGGTAGATCCACTTCTTCCCCATTCTGTTTAAATTGCTTTCACTGCTGGGACAATCACGTTGGGCGCCAGATGTAACGAACTGATTTTTATTGTCTGCTCGCTACGAGATTCGTGCGGCTAGCTCAGTATATTGTGTGTTCGTCCCACCAAATTTATATTAACGTGACCGCCCAGTAGCTCAGTGAGAAAGCACAGAATTCACGGGTTCGTATTGGGTTTATTGCGGGTATATTATTACAAGTGTCTTAGTCGCTTGATGGCCTTGACTCGTTGCTTGTGACCTTCGGTGCCTCCGACGGTCCTGATTGACTCAACGACCTCTCGCCTTGATGACTCGGTGCTCCAGTCCTGTAGCTCCCCGAAGCTACTCGCAGCTCCCTGAAGATCCTCGCAGCTCCCTGAAGACGCTCGCTCGCTGTTTGCTTCTCACGCGTGACTTTGTGACTGCTGGTACCGACTCGGACTCGCGAGGGGTATCGGCCGTACGGGCTTAGGGAAGCGTCACCGTTCTCAGACTAGGGTGAACAGAAGCAGCGCTCTCCAGGATGGCTCCTTTCGACACACCGCCGCCTGTCCCTTGCTCTTTCCCGGATGGTCCCACTGGGGTTTCTGCTCAGCCCGCGCAGACAGTCAAGGCGAAACGCCAGGAAGCTACCTCGCGCCTTACTTCGCTTCCACGCCTATTGTAAACGAACGTTCCACCCTAGCCTCACCCTTTTGCTTCTTGTCCGGGACGTTTCCGCGTGGCTTTTGGTACTCGGGGATCGGGCACGCCGCTCCGGGACCTCGCAAATCGAATCCGTAGGGCTCTCCTGGACAATCCCACTCGAGACCGTACTGATCGACCGCTCTCCCTTCTGGCTTGTTGTTCTCTTTCCAGGCGTAACGCCAGGACTTTGTGGACAGGGTTAATCGACCGCCTTGACCTAGCCGTGTGATGCCCTCTGGATCTCAGCTACCTGCGTCTCAATTCGGAGATTCCTGGTATCCCAATCCCGAACGTCTCGACGTAGCAATCTCGCTCCTCGAAGGCTCCCACGGCGCTGCTTCTCTGGCGACTAGACTTGCTGTTGTTCCCTTGTAGATTATCTGGTTGTTTGATTGTTCACTTTGGTATCTGAGTGATCTTGACGGTTTGACTCCTTGTGATCGACTGATCCAGCTGCCAGCGCTCTGCGGCCTTATATAGGGCCTCCGGGAACCGTTATTTCCCTTTTGCGCACGGCCCGCTGGATCTCTCCACTCCGGGTCCAAAGTCCGTGCCTCCTGGCTGACCCACTTGTCCTTCACGTACCGCTTCCAACCGATGCTCTGCCCACAGCTGCCGTCCCGCAGATTCCCATGATGTTTGTGGCACGCCTGTGTGCCACTCCACTGCCGAGATGTGGCACTTCTTCTCCCGGTTCAAAGTTCACGGGAGAGTCCAAAGTCCGGTGGAGTTCCGTTATCCGCTTTTGCACACGGCACTCTTGCTCTGCCCGCGAAGTTTCCATTCTCTCTCGATCTCCATCCTTGGTCTCCAAACTCTCTCGCTCTCCTTCATTGGTCTCCAAACTCTCTCGCTCTCCTTCGTTGGTCTCCAAACTCTCTCGATCTCCACCCTTGGTCTCCATACTCTCTCCTTCTCCTCGCCGGGCCGTTACTACGCGAAATCGCCGCGTATCTGGTAAGCGGCCGGCCATCTGCTGCAGCTTCTATTTGTGGGGAGTTATTTAACTCCTCACAAGATATAAAAGCAGCAAAGCGAGGTTGAAATGCGCCACCTACCGGCGGTAGACAAATTTTAGCGTTTTGGGCGTTAGAGTGGGCGTGGAAAACTTTTTTTTGGATCAACCGATAGGTATTGACGAGGCTAATACATTTCAGTTAATATTTTTTATGTAGCATGAAAATTTGGGCTCCACAGGCTTGGGCGGTTTGTGGGCGTTAGAGTGGGTGTGGCAAACTTTTTTTGGGTCAATCGATAGGTATTGACGAGAACAATACGTTTCAGTTAAAATGCTGTAACAAACTCGCGCTGCGCAGGAATCTTCGGAATCTGCATGCCTAATCCCAGTATTGTAGCTTGTATAGTTTCCGAGATCTCAGCGTTCATACGGACAGACGGACATGGCTAGATCGACTCGGCTAGTGATCCTGATCAAGAATATATATACCTTATGGGGTCGGAAACGCTTCCTTCTACCTGTTACATACTTTCCGACGAATCTAGTATACTGTTTTACTCTACGAGTAACGGGTATAAAAAGAAGATCTAGGTTTCTGATAGGTGAAGTTGTGTATCTTTAAGGTATGCGCTTCCAGGCCATTGCGAGTAGTAAAGGATTTTGTTTCTGAGCATAACTCGAAATGATACTTTACCATTTCGATGTTTTTGAAATTAAACTGACTTTTCTATAAAAAATTGATCTTATAAAGCATCTGCGGGACAATTCTCACGTTATATACATTAACTTTATTTTAACGCTATTGAAAGATTTATATAAATATAAAACAAGAAAGGAAGTTAACTTCGGCAAGTCGAAGCTTATATTAATAAATTTAAAAATACAAAATATGATACTCGTTTTAAAGATTCGTTTTAAGGAGTGTGTCTAAGAAAAATGAGCTGAAGAATCACTTCAATGTTCAAGTTGTATAAAACTTATAGGATCACTTTTCAGGGCTGAGGATATACAATAATGTTTGTGTCTACGATAAATTTTGACGGGCGTGTATAAGAAAACTAGCAAGTGGAATCACTTTACGGCTTATGTTTTAAATTTCTTTTTGGGAACACTTTTCAGGGCTTATATCTAGAGGCCACCCAATATTATTTATGTATAGGATACGAAGTTACGTTCTAAGATCTTCTTAAAACGATGCATTGAAGCGGAAAAATTTTAATGAATTTCAAATTCTGCCTCCTCCCGTATAATCCCACTACTCGACTGAAAAAGGCTAAAAATCAAGATGACTAGTTACTATGCCCCCTCACTAAAAAAAATTGGTAAGCATTTTTCAAGCCCTTTCCAATTGTACAATTTTCTATGCTGTAAAATAAAAACAGCACATTTGAACACAACTCACAAAATTATAATTTCACACTTTCGAGCACAAGCAGTCATGAGTAAGGACTCGATGGTAGGGGGTGAGATTCGGGTTCGTGGGTACGGACGTTCACTTTCTCCAGGTCATTCTCAGAAGATAGCAAGGGGTCACAATATTTGAAATGCAATAAAACGGGAGGATTCTGCGGGAGACGAAACAAACTGGTTATGGGATGTGTATATGCGTGCAATTAAAAACAACTCATATAAAATATATTTAAAACTGCCGAAAAAAGCCTCCGTAACCGCTTTTAATAGCTACTCTAAGCTTAAGACTTGGGAATTTCGTATGGTTGCATCGCGGCATCTTATGCAAATGTTGGCCCGACCCTAACTGACCATTTATTCGTATCTTTCTTGCACAGAGATTGGCTTTCCTTAACCTGTGTCAAAGTTGTACACCTGCGATGTTTACCTACATCATAACCCCTCCTACACCACGTTCACCCCCGGTAATTTTGTTCACAGTCCTTGTGTTTAACGATCACATCGTTGAAGAACTTAAGGAACCTTAACCGCCATCGACTAACCGTTACTTAACTTTGATGGATGATGGAGATGACAACGCATTACTAGGTTGAGAAAAATAAAATAACAACTACTTTTAAAATTTCGATCATATAATTGTTTTTTGTTTATTGGATAATTTTCTTTTGCTTTACAAATACTTTTTAGGTCTGCGTTGTGAACCAACAGACGATGCATATTAAAGTCGTATCGCAACCAAATTTTCCGTATTTTAGGACTAAAATAACAATATTAAAAGGAAGATCTAGATTTCTTATAGGTGAAGTTGTGTATCTTTAAGGTCGCTTCCAGGCCGTTGCGAGTAGTAAAGGTTTTTTTTCTGAGCGCAGCTCGCAATGATACTTTACCATTTCGATGTTTTTAAAATTAAACTGACTTTTCTATAAAAAATTGGTCTTATATAGCATCTGAGGGACAATTCTTACGTTATATACATATACTTTATTTTAACGCTATTGAAAGATTTCTATAAATATAAAACAAGAAAGAAAGTTAACTTCGGCAAGCCGAAGTTTGTATACCCTTGCAGTTATAGTTAATAAATTTAAAAATACAAAAAATGATATTCCTATTATCAAGCTGAAAATTTTCCATAAGTCTTATTTCTTTTGCAGGTAGTATATAAGTCGGAACCAGCCGGATCGGACAACTATATCTTATAGCTCCCATAGGAATAATCGGAAAAAAATTTAAAAAATGTAAGCTTGGAAATAACATTTTTTAATGAGTTCTGAATTTCGAATTTACTTTTATGAAAATTACAGCTGCCATAGGAATTATCGGAAAATTGGTGAGAAAATAATATGAATCAAATTATACAATAGCTTCGGTGCTTTTTGACTTATTTGTATTTTTAAATTTAATAATTATAGCTGCAAGGGTATACAAATCGGCTTGCCGAAGCTAATTTCCTTTCTTGTTAATATTAAGATACCAATTTTTTAACGACACAAATTTGTACATTCCCACATAATCCCCTTGCCAATAAGCAACACAACAATCCTACATTTATCCAAATAAATTTTGCACAACGACTATAACATATTCAACACTTCAACAACAACAATCCAAAAATTCAGTAAGGAATGTTTAAAAAGCATCCTGAACGGGAAAGCAGCTACATGCGAAGCCAAGGAGACGAGACACCTAATATACACATATGTTTGGCTGGGGACTACAACAATTGGAGTAATCCTAATAATGGTCCTGAGGCAGAATACAACGTACATCATTTCCGTAGAACCCCCCATCAGTCTCGTTCCGACCATCCCGTCACTCTGGCCGTCACTCCAATCCAGGGGGAAAGGAGTTAACTACCCTACGGGCCCCCAACCAAAACTCCTCGTGCTACCCTGGACGGCGGCCAACGATCGGTCAGTGCCCGCCCATTCCAACCAGAAAGTGCAGCGTAAAAAACAAGCAGGATGTAGCTCTGTCGCAACATCGCAAAATACTAAACACCCACGTTGACACCAACATAACTCGTGCAGGTCATCAGATCTGCAAAGTGTGAATTTTATGGGTCCAAACTTGTATAATTTCATCCATTAGAAAAACATAGTGTGAACTTAAAAACATTGGAATTGGTAAAAGCACGCAGCTGGCCCAACACCAAGTGGACGTCAACGATCTGAACAGGAAGTTTTTGCAATTCGATGTACCTGAAGCTACATGTAACAAGTACCTGAATGCCTTACCAGACTGAGATAATAGATTTAGTTTTATGTGTGTTAGACAATGTGATGTTCTTGAATGCTTACTTAAGGTGAAGTCAAACGCTGAAGGCCTGGATGGCATCAGCCCAAAATTTAATAAATTGTTGTAACCTTTACTCCTTAGACATATTCCACACATTATGAACATTATGAAAATTGTCCCTACACCGAAAAGTCAAACCGAATTCAGACCCATTTCCCGACTCCTTGTCAAAAATTTTTGAAAATGTACTGGCGGCACAGATACAACTTTTTATGGATATCAATTCCATGCCTAGTGAGAAGCAATCTGGTTTCAAGAAAAATAGGAGCTGCCATTACTAATAAAGTTGAGGACATTCGATCAAGGCTAGATAAAAATTGGATAACGTTTTTGACTCTACTTGATCACAGCAAGGCCTTTGACACCGTCAACCAACCACCGTCTATGCACTAAGCTAAAGAACATCTTCAATTTTTCCGACTCTGCAGTCATGCTCTTGAGGTCGTATCTAGCAGGTAAACAACAACCACGTTCTGTGCTAGGGCCCTTATTGTTTTCCATATATGTTATGTAACACACGCCTTGTAGGAAAAGTCTTTTCTGTCACGCCTTCTGGAGATAACCTACTGGCCCATGAATCCACAACTAACCCGCGATTGGGACCTTTTACTACCCTAGCTTCAGCGGGTGGAGTTGGGTGGGTTGTTGCGGCTGTTGTAGATCGCGGTTACGTCGAAATATTTAAAAATCCCTACAGAAACTAACTAATTGAAAGTCCGCACTAAAACATCAAGTTAATAATGGAACTGAACAATGAATGGCGCATAAACTAAATCAGTAAGCAGCACAAAGTTGAATAGATAAAAGCGGATGGGACTGAGATGTTGTTCGTCCTACCCTTCTATACCCTCCCAACCTTGGTTCTTTCTGTTAAGGTACTAAATGAGAGCCCCAAAATGTTAAGTTTATTATTAATTTATTTTAGAGCCCCATGTCCTCGAAAAATTTAAAGGGGACTTAGCCTTTCATCATGGTACATATATAATTTAATTTTACAAAAAAATGTTGTAGGGGTTTAATTGACATACAAGGGTGGTCAAAAGTATTTTCACAAAAAAAAAGTTAAATATATTCATAATTTGAACTTACATCTTGTTAACTTTGGCATTAATGGAAAGGTAATTTAAAAGCCGTTTGAATGATACAATACATTTCTTAACACATTCAGTACTTATTGAAAAGGACGAATTTGTGTGAAAATGTCCTTTTTGAATTTTTTTCCTCGACGTGAAAACTTAAATTTTTTGATGCAAAAAGTTTCTTCAAACAAAAATAATAGTAACTGCAAAAAGAATTTTTCTAAAATCATTTTGCTTATATTTTTTATGATTTTTTGAAAATGCTTAGAAACATGCATTTTAGGCATATTTTTCTCTTTTTCATACAAATTTTTTCCGACAGTGTCACCTTTAAAAAACCATACAAAATATAAGCAAAATGATTTTTGAAAAATTCGTTTTGCAGTTACTATTATTTTTGTTTGAAGAAACTTTTTGCATCAAAAAATTTAAGTTTTCAAGTCGAGGAAAAAAGTTCAAAAAGGACATTTTCACACAAATTCGTCCTTTTCAATAAGTACTGAACGTGTTAAGAAATGTATTGTATCATTCAAACGGCATTTAAATTACCTTTCCATTGATGCCCAAGTTAACAAGATGTAAGTTCAAATTATGAATATATTTAACTTTTTTTTTGTGAAAATACTTTTGACCACCCTTGTACATAAATCAAGACTTCCTTTGATGAACTTCATGATTTCCATTCAACTTATATTATCAACTTATATATCATTATTCGCAACAGCTGAAGAGAGCGGACGTGTCTCGTGCGAGCTCCGCGAAAAGTGCAAGAAAGTTGATAAATTAAATGCAAGCAAAACAAAAAAACTAAACTAGTTAATTTCAAGTAAGCGAAAAGACGCTAAAACCAAAAGCAATTTAGGTTTCAACTCACAAAATCGGTGTAATGACTTAAACTAGCACATAATTATTTTATCTTATAATAATAAATAGGTGCCACGCTAATAAAAGCTCAATGAGCTACGAACAAAATAAAGAGCGACTAAGCTCCGCGAGCCAAAGACACGGTTACTTTTTGTATGTCTCAACGCGTGATAGCGAAGTGCAAAAAACGACCCTACTGTCGGTCGATAGCCAAAGAGCATGATCTTGCTCACCATGCTTACTTACGGCTACGCCCACTCCGATGGCGTGGAGTCAACAATGCAAAGCCCTTCCACCATCAGTTTCGGCCCGTGGCGCACCAACGACATGCAACGGTAAAACTTCTGCATCCGCACTAAATTTGTCAGCAACAACTACAGCTACGGCAAATAAAACAACAACAACCACAGCTACGGCTAGAATTCCGGAATAGACTGCAACTGCAGCTCTAAATTCAACGGAAACAAAAACCATGACAACAAATCAAAACCAAAAAAAAATTCAGCAAGCGGGTCCAGCCATACAGACCGGACTAGATCGGTACATCCATATGAAGCGTAAGCTTAGCCCGCAGAGCACCGCGGTAGGTAACAAGTCAAAAATAAACCGTGTCCAAATAGAAAATAAAGTA
Organism: Drosophila suzukii; assembly: GCF_043229965.1. Lineage (NCBI taxonomy): Eukaryota > Metazoa > Arthropoda > Insecta > Diptera > Drosophilidae > Drosophila > Drosophila suzukii. Next base: position 52,598,472 of record NC_092082.1, on the reverse strand, counting down.
CCCGATGATCCAACAGCAATAGATTTGCGCTTCTAGCTGAAAATGAACCAGAACAGGCTCGGGAGACCCAACCGAAACCTAAGCCCCCACCAATTTACATTAGGGTTAAAAAACCTCGAACGCCGTGGTCAACAAAATTATTGCGCTGACCGTGGACGGAAACTTTCATGTTGTTCTGGTCACAAAAGGGGATATCCATGAAACCAAGCTTCAGACCAAATCTGAAGAACATTTCCGAGCTGTATCCAAATACCTGGAGGAAGCTAGAAAAAGCTTCTACACGTACCAACTAAAAAGCAGCAAGGGCCTGCAAGTGGTACTAAAAGGAATCGAGCCAAGGAAGTTATCGATGCTCTCAAGGAAAAAGGGTTTTCTGCAAAGAACGTCAGTAACATTATAAACAGGAAAAAAGAGCCGCAACCACTTTTCAGGGTCGAGCTGGAGCCAAAAGGCAGAGTCTTGAAGAAAAATGAAGTGCACCCCATTTATAGCCTGCAATACTTGTTTCACCGAAGAATCATCGTGGAAGAGCCACATAAAAGGAACGGCCCAGTGCAATGCACAAGTTGTCAGGAATATGTAACATACAAATTAAGTTTCTCACTAGTGAATTGATTAAAAAAATTTATTTTTATTTTTAACAATCACTTATTCACTATTACAATTTTACAATAGGTCGAACTTATTTAATTCACTGCTCTTGTATTTATTCTCGAATATTTGTTCTGCTCGATTCGGATCTCAAAAACGGACTGCCTGCTCTCTGGTTCAATGATCAATAATCAAACCTCGGCTTAAGAGATTTTATCCCCAAAAATTGATAAAGAGAGTGACTCAAGAGAGTCGGAAAATAGGATGATGCAATTTGCCAATTAAATTCGAAGTCCAATCTTGGCCGGAAATTGGTGTTTACATTAGCGGAGTTTAGGGACCGCTTTGGGGATCTTTTTGTTTACGTTAGCGGACTCGGGACTCGCTTTGGGGATCTTTTGTTTACGTTAGCGGACTCAGGGCTCGCTTGGGTCTCCGATTGTTTACAATATCGGTTTGGATGTTTACAGCATCCGTTTGATTCGGACTGCGTGAAATTGATCTGGGTGGGAATGATTTGGAGGCCTGCTTGGCAGAAATAGCTGACCACGGATTTATCTCGGGTCTGTCAGAGTTCTTTGGAAATTAGCTCTCGGCTCAAAGTTGTTTATAAATTGGGTAAGAGCCCCTAAATAATGTGTCATATAACTCCCCCCATTCTAAATTGAATCGTCCCGATTCATTGGAACTGTTGGGTATATTGAATGTAATTGATTGGTTAATTCGACAATGATATTTTCTTCTAGGGTATTTTCATTGTCGGGTGTATTATTTATCTCAATATCGGAAATATTGCTTTCTGGTTCGATTTCTATACGAATTTGCCATGGTTTGAATATTACAAATTTTCTTAATTTGATTATAATCATAATTATTAAATATATTAATGCTAATATGATTAATATTAACGTAATTGGTATTTGAGTTTGTTTAATTTGAATAAATGGATTTAGTACGTTAATATTATCAAATGAGAGTTCCGAATCATTAGATATAATATATTCGGATATTAAAAAATCTGTATATTTTCGAGCTGTGATGTATTCCAATATCTTATTGTCTACATTGGTGTAGGAAATATTATTAATTATAGAGGTGCCATTAAAAGTAATTAAATATGACCCATTTAAATGAGTGTCATTAACCGTATTTTCTCCATTTACAAAAATGGCTCCATCTTGGATTACATCTACTTTTTTATTTTTTTCTCTGATTTTGTTACAAAAAGATTTTTCTCCATTTAGTAATCTGGTGAAACAAGAACCTTCTGGGTTAAGTGTGCAATAATTGTTAAATATTTCTGTCTTAAAATTAGACATTACATAGTACTTATTTCTACATTTTGCGACGTGATTATCAATTAATAATTTTCCATCATCATGTGAAATGGATCTTGAATTGTAAACGTCACAGCGATCGGTAATAATAGGGTATTTTATGTAAATTATAATAAGATCTTGATGCAAAGCGATTTTAAATTCAGATATATCTAAAAGGTCTGTTATAACTACAGGTCTATTTTCGTGTTTATAAATTTCTTGTATATCGTCGTTGTTTAGAATTTTAGTATTAAATACATCGATTTTGGCGAGTGTAATTGTGTCCATTAAATTCATAAGATCGTAAGTAAGCAAACGCAGACGATATTTTCTAAGCGGAATTTCTTGATCTTTAAAGGCTGTTTTGAATTCTTCAGATAAAGATTTTATCTCTTTAAATATTTTAGAATTAATAACGTATTGATCGTTATTATTTTGTATTAAATCATCGATTTTATTTTGAACAGTTATGAAATCATCATGATCTGGTGTTCCCGCTATCCATTTCCAAATAGTGCCTATTTCATTAATGCCTCTTTTCGATCTACTGGGTATAATTTGGGAGATAAGTATTTGGATAATTTTTAAATCGTGGGATATTTCCCAAAGAAAATTGTTGCTGTCGTGACTCTTCAGAAATTCTTTTTCAAGATTAATTATATCTCTATAAAGACTTATATTAGTTATATGAAATAAATCTGCGTATGATTCATAAATAAGAACATCTTTGGTATCCTTGTAAAGAAGGAAATCATGGTTCGTGTAATCCATAATTTCGGATTTGGTTGTAGCTACCAGCAGTAATAAGTACATTATTGAAATCATTATCTGTAATTTGAAACAGATTATTTTATATTATCTTTATGAATCGTACGGTTTCTGTTATTTATAATAACTTTATTAGGGAGATTTTCCTTAACTACTTGTTTTTTATATCTAGAATTTAGCTTGTTTCTTTCCCCATGTTTCTTTTCGTAAATTACCTCTCCTACGTGATAATTCTTATTTTGTCTATCTTTATTGTGGGAATGCAACATTTTCTCTTGAGCTTGTTGCAATAATTTAGGCATATCTTCGTGTTTGATTTTATTAAATAGTATGTCAAAAGGTCGTTGGTTGGTTATTGAGTGAATTGTTAAATTATATTTTTGTGCTGCTTTAATAATAATTTCGGAATAATCAACTAAATTAAGCTCATCTTTAATGCAGCGAGCAATTTCTGTTAAAGTAGAGTGTGCCCTTTCTATTTGTCCGTTGGACGTACTATGTCGAGGATCTGCAAAGAATAGAGATATCCCATTTCTTTGAGCAAAGGATTTGAATTGGGATGAAGAGAAACTTGGTTCGTTATCTATCATCAAAGATTTGGCTAATGGAAATTGTTGTAAAATTTCTGAAACTTTATTTTCTATATTTAGTTTGTTAGGGATTTCTTTTACGACCAAATATTTCGAATAGGAATCTATACAAGTAATGAATATAAGATTTTGGGCGTAATATATGTCAAGATGCAAATTTTCACCTTCTCTTTCTGGAATAGGCGCTTGACCGATAGGAATCTGTACTGGGTGTCTGTTGTATTTGTTTTGATTGCAGATTGTGCAATTCTTTATAAATTCCTTAAGCTTTTTGTATAAATTAGGCCAATAATAGAGTCTAGTTATTTGCTTATAATTTTCATCAAGCCCTCTATGAGCTCTACAATGAGTTTCTGTGATAATCACGGATCTGTCTTCAGCGTCTTCGACATCCTGGACAAATGTCTTAGTGTATAAAAATGTATTTATAAAATTGTCTTTAAGTGGTTTTTGAATTCTATAAAAATCTTCTAGAGTACAGTGAACTCCTATTGTTATATTGGGTGGAATATATTCTCTTAATATTGATATTAAATTTTCTGGAGTATCATACTCTATTATATGTCTAGTATTTCCGAATACATTAATCGACTCATGTATTGTATACCTCCCCGTTGCTATTAGCAATTGTTGCTTAAATTGGTTTAAGGGTTTTCGGGTTTCTTGTATAACATTCTCAAAACTACTCTCTGCTGAATGCTGAGTATTTTGATCTGAGACCGATTCATTACTTTCCGTTAAGTTATTAATTTGTATCCTTGATAAAGCGTCCGCAACAACATTTGTTGCTCCTGGCTTATAAATTATTTTGGGTGAATAGCTTTCAATAAAAGAATACCATCTTTTCATTTCGATATTTGGATTTTTTTGAGAAATGGAAAATGAAAGAGGTTGGTGATCGGTATAGATCTCGATGTTGTTAACCCCATATAAGTAATTACGAAGGTTTTTAAAAGCCCATACTATGGCTAAAAGTTCCTTTTTATTTGTCGCGTATAATTGTTCAGTTTTGGTTAGAGTTTTTGAAATAAATGTGATTGGTTTTCCTTCCTGAGAAAGAACCGCACCAATTGCTAAGTCAGACGCGTCAGTTGTTAGGGTAAATTTTTTATTATAGTCCGGTTGTACTAGTTCTACTTGTGCAATTAAATTTTCTTTGAGCTCGTTAAAAGCTCTTACAGCTGAATCATCAAACTGTATTAAAGTTTTACGTGATGCTTTTTTAGATACTTTGCCGTTTTGGCCTTCTAAATATTTTGTTAAAGGTTTAGCTATCTTTGCGTAATTTTGCACAAATTTCCTGTAATATCCTGTAAGGCCTAGGAAGCTTCTAAGCTCTCGAATATTTTTAGGGATCGGATATTTTACAATTGTTGAAATTTTTTCGGGTTCGGTTTTGATCACATTGTGAGAAACAACGTAACCGAGAAAGTTTGTTTCTAATTTAAAGAACTTTGATTTTTCAATCGAAATTTTCATGTTTGCGTTCAGCAAAATTTTAATAATGACAATTAGGTCTTTGTAATGTTGCTCAATTGTTTTTGAAAATATGATTATGTCATCCATATAAACATGACATGTTTTACCCACTTGTTCTCTCAAAATATCGTCCATCGCTCGTTGGAATATTCTAGGAGCGTTTGTCAAGCCGAAAGGCATTCTTAGGAATTCGTATTTCCCATTATTTATTGAAAATGAGGTTTTTTGTATGTCAGGTTCGTTCATGAGAATCTGATGAAATCCAGATTCCAAGTCAATTGTTGAAAAGTATTTGGCTTTTCCGAGATTTGATAAAATCACTGAAGGGTCCTGCATTGGATACCTATCAGGTATAGTATTTTCATTTAGTTTTTTATAGTCAATTACGAGTCTTAGTTTTGGAGTTCCATCTTCATTGAAACCCTTTTTTGGTACCACTAGTACTGGGGAATTATAAGGACTTCTACTTGGCCTTATAATTTCTTCTTTTAGCATTCGACTTATTTCAGAATTTACAAAATCTGAAGCTGATAAAGCATAAGGGTATTGTTTGCTGTAAATGGCCCTATCATTTACGGTGTTTATTTCACCGCGTATATCTGTCCTAAAAGGAATCTGCATATTTATTTTTGAATGCTCTTCATTTATAATATTTAATATTTCATTCTCCAGATCTTTTCTTTGATCTGCAGATGATATTTTTATGTTGTTTATTTTTTGATTGTCGGATAGTTCAACGACGGCGTGTTCAGAATTTTTCAATTCCAAACTTTTATTTTTGTCGGATATTTCAACGACGGCGTGTTCAGAATTTTTCAATTCCAAACTTTTATTTTTGTCGGATATTTCAACGACGGCGTGTTCGGAATTTTTAAATTCCAAACTTTTATTTTTGTCGGATATTTCAACGACGGCGTGTTCAGGATTTGTATATCCCAAACTAAATTCGCTTTGATTACCCATTTCAGATTCGGATCTGATTTGAGCCTTTTCATCAAAGTATTTTTTTAATATAAATTCTTTTAATGGAAGAATGGTGTTTTCTTCTGTTAAAGAATGTTGGTTTAAATTGTTTCCGTAGTCATAATTTAATTTCTCTTCTATTCCGTTATATTTAATAACTCCCTTAGCTGTATCAATCACAGCTCCTATTTTTTTCAATAGGTTATAGCCGATCAGTAGATCTGAGTCTAGCCCTTCTATTTCATAAAAAGTATACCGTGTATCCAAAATAGTTATTATATGATAATATTTAATTATTGAATATCCATTCACTGTGGATACTCTTTTGTATATTGGAAGCTCATTCTTATTTTTGTAAACTCCAGTTCTAATATAACACGAGGTTGCCCCAGTGTCAATTAATATTTTTAATTTTTTATTTATTTTCGGGTCATATCTAAATAAGTAGGGTAAGCCTACTCCTGACTTTTTTCTAAAAAATGGTTCTCCTCAATGTTGTTTAGTCTCATTGTCTTGTTAGCCGGTTGGTTAACAGTTCCAGTTGGTACCCTTTTATTTTGGGCTTGTCCTTGCTGAGTATTCTGGGTCTCAAACTTTTTTGTTTGATCCCACTTGTTTTGGCTATAATTATTATTTTGATATTTATTATAGTTTTGATTATAGCCGTTGTTAGCCCTATTCTGAACCTGGATAGACTCGTCTACCTCCATTGGTTCTGGCTTATTTTGTGGCTGCCTATAGGTGTTCCACTGATTTTGTTGGTTATTATTAAATCTACCCTGGTTCCTGGAATTATTTTTGTTCTGATTATAATAACCATAATTATTTTTGTTCTGGTTGTTGTCATGATTAAACCTTAAATTATTACTATTTCGATGGTTATTGTAATTGTTGTTTTGTTGTCTTTGCTTTTGGTTGAAATGTGTTTGGCCATTTCCACCAGAGTTTGGCTCACTATTTTTTCTCTGAGTGGTTGAGAAACTATTTGCGAAATGCGCCCTCATGTTGTTGCTTTCCAATTCCTGAACTATGACCATTGCATTCGGTAGGTCAGGTGGATTCATTGAGAAAATTGTGTCTGAAATTTGGCCGTTTAGGCCGGTAATGAAAACTCTAAGAGCAGTCTTCCTATGTTTTTCATTCATTTCTGCTGTTATCGGTTTGTTTCTCCCGTAGGTCATAATTGTTTTATTAATAAGTAGAGTTAACTTTCTATTAACTGTACCATAATAATCCATAATTGATAATTTTCCCTGACTCAAAACACTTAGTTCCTGTTCAATAATATGAATAGGACGTTTGTCGCTAAAGACAAAGTCAAGTCTGGCCATTATGGCATCGAAATTTAATACCGTACCGTTATGGGTTAAGGCATCGTTTGCCATTCCCGTTATTTTGTTTCTTAATATCGATAGGGCGGAATAAAATCTTTCACTCCCTCTGGCATATTGCCCCATGGCTATTTCAGCCGATTCTCTCCAGCTTACATATTTATCTTCTTCTCCTTTATATTCCCTAACAGATTTGATGATTTCATAAGATGTGTCGCACTTTATATTGGGATCTATAATCTCTATCTGATAATCTTCAACCGTTTTAATTTTATGAGAAAGCTGCGATCTTAAGTTAACGATCTCTTCCTTTAATGGATTCAATTCAAAATTTACAATTTGTTTAATTAAATCGCCTACATTTAACATGGTATTGTTTGTAATCGCCTGATGATGTTCTTGAGGCGAGCTTACGTGGAGTCTTTTATTTGCTCCGTTCTGGCTTGTTGAAGGTTCTGACATTTTGAGAATATTTTCGAAATCAGAAATTAATTCTTCCACTTTGTATAATTATATTTTTTTTACAAATTTCTTATTAAATAATAATAATAATAAAAAAAAGGATTATATCGCTCACGAATCGTCCTCCTTATTTTTCTTGTCGTTGTTTTTGGGGTTGTTGTTTTTCTTAGATGATGATCCTGCTTGGGGTCGTCCTTCCTTTTTTTGTATCTTGGGGTCTTCCTTCCTTCTTCGGGTTTTTAAATTGATGTCTTCCTTCTTTCTTCAGTGTTTATTTCTTGGCGAGGGATTGCCCTTCAGCCTTTTTGTCTTTAAATGTCTTTTCGAAGATTTGTAGATTTTTGTTTTTAGATATTTTTTTAATTAAATTGTTTTCCACAATGGTTATTTATTTCGATGAATTTTGTTGTCACTTTTTAAATTTTTTATTTTGTCCGAGCAGTGAATTTATGTTACGAACACTATTTTGTAATGTGAGATTTTAAGGGGATTATTCCATTAATTATTTTCCACCTTATTATTTTTTGATCAACACAAACTTTTTATTTTTTTGCCGGTTGTATAGAGTTTAAGGGGATTATTGCATTTATTAATTTCCACCTTATTTTTTTCAACACAGGCTTTATATTTTCGTCGGTTGTATCGGGTTGTTGGCCGCGCAAAATTCCTTTTTCACTTTTAAACTTTTTTGGGGTTTATTTAGAAGCTTTGCTTTAGAATTTTTTAATCACACGGCCCCACGTTGGGCGCCAATTAAGTTTCTCACTAGTGAATTGATTAAAAAAATTTATTTTTATTTTTAACAATCACTTATTCACTATTACAATTTTACAATAGGTCGAACTTATTTAATTCACTGCTCTTGTATTTATTCTCGAATATTTGTTCTGCTCGATTCGGATCTCAAAAACGGACTGCCTGCTCTCTGGTTCAATGATCAATAATCAAACCTCGGCTTAAGAGATTTTATCCCCAAAAATTGATAAAGAGAGTGACTCAAGAGAGTCGGAAAATAGGATGATGCAATTTGCCAATTAAATTCGAAGTCCAATCTTGGCCGGAAATTGGTGTTTACATTAGCGGAGTTTAGGGACCGCTTTGGGGATCTTTTTGTTTACGTTAGCGGACTCGGGACTCGCTTTGGGGATCTTTTGTTTACGTTAGCGGACTCAGGGCTCGCTTGGGTCTCCGATTGTTTACAATATCGGTTTGGATGTTTACAGCATCCGTTTGATTCGGACTGCGTGAAATTGATCTGGGTGGGAATGATTTGGAGGCCTGCTTGGCAGAAATAGCTGACCACGGATTTATCTCGGGTCTGTCAGAGTTCTTTGGAAATTAGCTCTCGGCTCAAAGTTGTTTATAAATTGGGTAAGAGCCCCTAAATAATGTGTCATATAACTTACACACCAGGGCATGCTGTTCACTTCGAACAGTTTGTGTAGCTTGTGAAGACTTCCACAATTCGGCTAACTGCCCTGCCAACAAAGAAGACCCCAAAAAGAAAAGATGCGTTGCCTGCCAAGGCATCCAGCGTCGTACGCGAGTAAGTGTATGCATTTTGGGTATTCTGATGACGCGTTGCTGTCACTTTTAGCATGCGGTCCTTTATCTCCTTGTAGATCGGGCAGCCCTTGTAGTTTGCCGTGTGGTTAGGCATACACTTACTCGCGTACGACGCTGGAAGTATTTATCGGCACGGCTGCAAGATCCTCATTTGGTAACTAAGGACCCAGAAGGGCTTCTCATACGCCGATGGCCTTCGAATCTAGGAAACGCTCAGCAGATCCAAGTACAGTCACAAAGCACTCTGGAATCTATGATGGTCACCATGCAGCAAAGTATGATGGAATTCATGTCATTCATGAAAGCGACCATGCAAACACTGGTTCAAAACCAGAACATGGTGATACAGCTACTTGCAGGTAAGCAGTCTAAATAACAGATGGCAAATCTACGAATAAGAATGTGGAACGCTAATGGCGTTTCACGGCACAACCTTGAAGTAACAAAGTTCCTGAATGATAATCATATCGACATTATGCTATTGGCAGACGCACCTCACAAACAAATACAACTTCCAAATAAGAGGCTACACTTTCTAGCGCACAGACCATCCAGATGGTAAGGCCCACGGCGGAACCGGCATCCTAATCAGGGAACGCATCAAGCAACTAATTACTTACAAGTAACGTCTATCAAAAAGCAGTCAGGCAACGGAAACCTCACCATAGCCGCTGTCTACTGTCCGCCTCGCTTTACAATTTCTGAAAGACAATTCATGGACTTCTACAACTTGCTTGGAGATCGCTTTATAGCTGCAGGGGACTATAATGCTAAACACACGCACTGGGGATCTCGCCTTGTTACTCCCAAAGGAAGGCAATTATACAATGCAATCATATAACCCACATACTGGCCAACAGACCCCAGGAAAGTTCCAGACCTAATAGACTTTGCGGTGACAAAAAAAACATTCCCCGCAATATAACAAGCGCTAAAGCGCCTTCGGACCTGTCGTCAGACCATTCGCCACCCTTCTTCAAAGCACAAAATCTACAGATCACCCCCTCAGGCTGACGTCGCACAGAACCAACTGGCTTAAATATAAAAAGTATGTAAGTTTGTAAATTAACCCCTCACTTCAACATCGAAGCGGACATCGACTGCTCTACCGATGCTCTTGAAGAAGTATTCGTGGAGGCAGCCACTATCTCAACACCACAAGGCAGGGACGTGAAAACCAACCACTTCAAAACTAATCTGCAAATTGAACGGCTAGTCCTAGAAAAGAGGCGACTGCGACGTGCCTGGCAAACCAACAGATCGCCGTCATCAATAAAACGTCTTAAGGAAGCCACTCGCACATTAAATCGAGCTCTAAAGCAAGAAACAGAAAACGCACAGCTGCGGTACATTGGAAAACTTTCGCCAACAAGTACAAAACATCCTCAGTGGAGGGCTCACCCAAATCTGAGCTCTCCAATCGAAACAGTCACACCGATAAAAAATTCATCTGGCAGCTGGGTCCGCAGCGACGAAGATAGAGCTGAAACTTTTGCTTTACATCTAAGAAACGTCTTCCAGACGAACCCTGCCATTGGTTCATTTGTCCTACCACAAATCGAGTCAGAATCTATTTCCCTACCACCATTGTTTCAGCCAACATCGCGAAAGTCTTTGGGGAACTGAAACCGAAAAAGGCCCCTGGCGGTGACCAAATAACCCCAAAAATGTTAATTGAACTTCCAAACTCTGCCGTTGAGGTTTTTTGTAAGCTCTTCAATGGGATCACAACTCTCGGCTACTATCCGAAAAAATGGAAAAAATCTATTATTATTATGATACCAAGGCCTGGAAAAGACCACACAATTTCGTCATCCTACAGACCAATTAGTTTATTATCGTGTCTGTCAAAGTTCTTCGAAAAATGCCTTCTAACTCGCAGAATACCATATCTAGGAGCACACAATGTTATCCCTGCTTATCAATTTGGCTCTCGTCAAAACCATGCAATAATCTAACAAGTAAACAGAATAACATCAGAAACACGAACAGCATTTGGGCATCGGGAATGGCTAGATCGATCGAGTATGGCTAGATGGCCTCAAGCACAAAATCAAAACACACTTGCCAGATTACACTCACAAGCTTCTTGAGTCGTATCTATACAACAGAACCTTTGCAGTAAGTTACAACACAACAACATCCGACGACTACATTATCAAAGCTGGAGTCCAGCAAGGAAGCGCGCTAGGACCTACTCTTTTCGTCCTATACACAGCAGATATTCCCAGGAACGAGCAGCTAACAACATCTACGTTCGCTGACGACACCGCAATTTTAAGTCGCTTGAGGTGCCCAGGCCGAGCCACAACACAGCTAGCAAACCACCTCTCCGTAGTAGAGAGGTGGCTATCTGATTAGCGGACTAAAATAAATGAACAAATATGTAAACAAAAAACAGCATCTTACAATTAAAAACTCTATGTGCACCCCAATCGGCTCACAAGAGTCTTGAGTTGGGTTTCCAGCCGATCACGTCTACAACGCAACGACCTGCCAAGCCAGCAATTACTTTCGGGCCCCCTTTAGCACAATATCAGTCATATTACTGTTATTTAGAGAAATTAGTTAAGATTTGATACACTTATTGTTAGTATCCAATGGGAGAAGATTCAATAAATAAATAACAAAGCATTAAAAAAAAAATTATATTATCTAACATGCCTGGTCGTTTACATTTTTATTCTAGGTATAGGTTTTCTTAGTTTTAAGTGCAACTGATTTGTTTCTTTGTATGGGTCAAATCTATTTATTCATTTCTTTCGTTTTCATCACCGGGCTTGTCTATTTAGAATTTGTTTTTTTTTTCTGATTTACTTATGCAAGGCAAACTGTAATGAATTCCCGTTAAATCATATTTGAGGGCAGCCAAATTATACCCAAGACGCATAACACAATCAAAATAAAACTGCCTGGAAAGCTTATCTCGGTTGGACTTATGTTTATGAAAGTCAGATCAGCACCGAAGTTTTTGTATTTTGGGAGGGCAGCTTGTTATTCGTTTTGGAGGGTTTTAGCTCACCCGTTCGCTTTTGGGGTAAAATTCTTTCAATCGGCGGCTTGCTCGAAACAATCAAAACTAGAGTAGCATGCGATCACTTACCTTCTGAAAATTCAGATGAAGCGCTCCATGGTTCCAGGGGTAAACTAGTTGAGCTTCCTTGGAGAGACAAGTTTTAATTAATTCTTCGCAACCGCCGTCGATACCCAAGATTTATACTTACAGGTGAAAGAAGAGAGTTATACAACGCTTGTACCGACTTGGGTGCGTAAGTATTTCAAATTCAGTAACACCTCAATTGCACTCTGATTTTCGTAATTTCAGGTATATTTTAATATTTTGTTTTGGGGTTATTTCCAAGTGATAGTGGCTAACTCTCTCTCTCTCTAATCTCGGAGCAGCTGCACTGAATCCTATTCCAGGTTGACGACTGGTTTTCCCGCCGACTAGCCTAGATTGTGAACAGCTTGGTTCCTAACCTCACGGACAACCTGCTGCTGGCTAGATGTTTATGGCCTGTTCTTCTGATTGAGAAGTAGATATTAATTTCACGTTGGCTATCTCCTTTTACTTTTACTTACGTTCAGTTTGTCTTTCCTTAGATTTAGATTTAGACGTTTGCCTAGTTGGATATTTCATTGTGTTTTACCATACACGAGCCTTAATAATCACTGATGATAAAGATTTATGTGACTTTCGACTGCACGTGGTATGGCCAGAAATTAAAGTTGGACTAAGTTTTTGAAGCCAACCTTTCACTTAAAGTTCTCGAAACAGAATGACTGAATAGATCGGAATTCAAAAGTTGGGAGTTTAAGCATCCGAAAAAAAACGAACTTTTGACGCTTTGGATCACTTACCGTCTTTATTAAGGCAATTTTGCTTGTGATTACATGGGGTTACATACTACGGTAAATAACTCGGATAAGTACAAGTGCTGGCTTTATTATCAGTTACTTTTCGAAAATTTTCTTTAAAGATCTTAAGGTTGGTACATTACACCCACCAGGTAATCTGACGAACCTGGCGAGGAATGATTAGCTGTAATTAGCTACGTACGTCTTTAGCATATGTTCCGATTTCTTTGCCTTGTGGAGATTCCAGTAAATAGAAGGCATTTCCTCGCTTTTGTTTGACTCTACACTTGGAGAACTTGGAGCCAACTTTTTATTGAAATTGTTGCTGAAATGACTTAAATGAACATTTTTATTTTATACGCCTTGCGACTGTCATTTTTTATTTCTTGTCTTATTACCTGCAGGTGATCCTCGCGCTCTAACCTAGGTGACTCTTCCAATATCGACATTTCCTTTAATAGTTTATGGTCATCCCCGTGATTGATCATATTCATGCCGAATAAGGCTTTATAAGGGGAGCACCCTATTGACTGATGTAAGGCTGATCTTGAAGCAGAACAGACACTAGGTAAATGTAAATCCCATTCGGGTTGGTCCTTGATGACTTACGATCGTATAGCTTACACTAATGAACGTTTTATACGCTCTGCCCCATTAGCTTGCTGGGATTAAAATGCAGTATATACGTGTCGAATTCCTAGTTTATTTAACAAAGCTTCAAATTTATATGCTTTGAATTGCACGCCGTTGTCGCTCCCAATTACCTTGGGAACTTAAAATTCTGGAAAGATTCGCTGGCTTAAAAAATCATTGATAAGACTCGTTGTGAATTTTCTTAAAGGGCACAACCAATGATAACAGGAGAAGTGATCTAATACTATTAATAAACCTTTGTTACCCTTCTTACTCCTTGGATAAGGCCCTAAAATATATACGTAAAGTTTTTGAAAAGGTCTAACTGAGATGTTCTGCTGGCCCATCGGAGAACGCACAGCCACATTGGGAGCTTTTGTTTCCTTGCAGATCTCACAATTACGTATGTAATCTCGCACCTCTTTAGATAATCCTGGCCAATAAAAATTCCATCCCCCATGAATTGCAGAAGCGCTTAGCGGTTATCCTATTCATAATTTCCATTCTGCGGAATCTAGTTCCTCGTTTCCAGAAACGTGTTCCATGCAAATATAAACAAAACGATCCACAACCTACAAATCTGGGAATCAGAATTTTCTATTATTCTCGCCTCCATTTGTAAATATTCGGAATCGAGATACGATGTGGACTCTAAATCAATTTTTGGGGCAATTATTTAATAACTTTCAATCTCATCTGCGCTTATTCCGGACAGAGCATCGGGTACAATGTGATCCTTTTCCTTTCTATGGGTAACTTTGAATGAAAACAAGGAAGAACGCTACCTCGACTATCAGATACCCGTTTCTCGGCTAACGGGACCAAAGGGAAATGAAGACATGCAAGCAGCAAAGCGAGATTGAAATGCGCCACCTACCCGTGGGCAGTAGACAGATTTAAGCGTTATGCGCGTTAGAGTGGGCGTGGTAAACTTTTGGATCAATCGATAGGTATTAACGAGACCAATACATTTCAGTTAAAATTTTGTATCTAGCATGAACATTGTGGGCGCCACAGGCTTAGGCGGTTTGTGGACGTTAGAGTGGGCGTGGCATATTTGCGTAACAAACTTGCGCTGCGTACAAGGCTACGGAATCTAAATCTGAGATCCCATTTCTCCATCTTTAATAGTTTCCGAGATATCCGCGTTCATACTTACTTTTTTGAAGTTTGTGGGCAGTTTGTGGGCGTTTAAGTGGGCGTGGCACATTTCTGAAACAAACTTGCGCTGCGCAGGATTCTCAGGAATCTGCAAGCCTAATCCCAATATTGTAGCTCTTATAGTTTCCGAGATCTCAGCGTTCATACAGACAGACGGACAAACGGACATGGCTAAATCGACTCGGCTAGTGTTCCTGCTCAAGAATATATACACTTTATGGGGTCGCAAACGCTTCCTTCTGCCTCTTACATACTTTCCGACGAATTTAGTATACCCGTTTACTCTACGAGTAACGGGTATAATGACTGTAAGCGGAAAACCCAACGAGCCAGTCTCCCAATATCTCTTATGACTCATTAGCCACTGTAAACTGCTATGATCAGTAACTACTTCGAACGGATGCATTTTTAAAGAGCAGCGAAATTTCTCTATAGCTAATGTAACCGCCAGACATTCGCGTTCTGTCACGCTATAATTCCTTTGGGACTTCGACAATTTCCGGGTCATAAAAGTAATTGGCATCTCTTCTCCATCTTTGGATAATTGCACGAGCACCGCGCTAATACCAAAATCGCTTGCGTCGCAATGTAAATAGAATTTTCTATAGAAGTCGGAATTCTGTAAAACCGGAGCTGAGGTTAGAAGGTTCTTTGAAGTGTTTATAGCTGTTTGGGCGGCCTCGGTCCACTTAAATGTTTTCTTGAAGGACAACACCTCGGTAATTGGGAACGTAATGTCTGCATAATTTTTAATAAATCGGCGATACCACCCACAAACACCAAGAAAACCACGAACTTGTTTAAGGTTTATAGGAGTCGGCCAATTTATAATGCAAGAGGCTTTACTAGGGTCAGTTGTTATTCCTCCACTTCCAAATACATAACCCAAGTAGTCGACCTTCGTTACACAAAAGTGACTCTTTGCAATGTTAAGAGTGAGATTAGCTTTCTTGTTCATAGCTGTTTGGCCGGCCTCGGTCTACTTAAATGTTTTCTTGGAGGACAACACCTCGGTAATTGGGAACGTAATGTCTGAATAATTTTTAATAAGTCGGCGATACCACCCACAAACATCAAGAAAACCACAAACTTGTTTGAGATTTTTCGAG
The DNA here is from genome assembly GCF_043229965.1 of Drosophila suzukii. Lineage (NCBI taxonomy): Eukaryota > Metazoa > Arthropoda > Insecta > Diptera > Drosophilidae > Drosophila > Drosophila suzukii. The sequence continues at coordinate 52,582,642 of NC_092082.1, read as the reverse complement.
GTCGGCCAATTTACTATGCAAGAGACTTTACTAGGGTCAGTTGTTATTCCTCCACTTCCAATTACATAACCCAAGTAGTTGACCTTCGCTACACAAAAGTGACGCTTTGCAATGTTAAGAGTGATATTAGCATCTTTTAGGTCGAGCTTTGAAATAATGTTTGCCTTTGGAAGTCGAGCAAAAATTCTCATGATGTTTTGTAACGGGTGGGCATCCTTCTTGATTGCTTCATTTAATTTTCTAGCATCTAAACAAAGCCTTACCTTATTTGGCCTGACAACTAATCGAACAGGTTAACTCCACGCCCAAGCTAAGCATCCGATTAATTTCGGTATATAGAAGTTTCTCGAGTGCAGGGCTAATGAGGTAATATCGGTGCTTCACGGGTTTTGCTTCTCCTATGTCTATATCATGCTTTATTCAATCAATACGGCCAAGCCCTAAGCGTTCAAAATTTGGAAACATTTCCATGACGGTTTCAAGTTGTCTCTGCTGAAATTCGGATAACGGATACGGAACTCCCAGCTCCTTGGTTTCGGAGTCTAAGCAATTTATGAAACACAAAATATCGGAAGCTAAAGAGAATACTCTCCTAAATCGATACCCAATATCAACTTCTGAGAAATGGAAGAAATAACATACAAATCAAGCACTTTTTCTTTTTTTTCCAGACACAGAATGCAATCTCGCATCAGCGGTGCGTACATGCAACGTAATTGCCTTATAATTCGAAAAGTTGGTAAAAGATTCTTTCTCCAATGTGGACCCAATACATACATTTGCCCCTGTATCGAGCAAACCTATCTCAGAATAATTCATAAATGAAACTTTAGCATACCTACGATTACCTACCATTCAAATATTGTTGAGACGACTAAACGTTTTTGAGCCTTTCGCTCTCCAAAATATTGACGCAGTCGTACGTATTGCGATGACTCTTCCCATCTAATCCTGAAAAAATTAGTTCTCTGACTTCATTATAGTTCTTCAATCTTTCATGGTACGGTATAAACTTCACGTTAATTTGTTGACCTACATACTTTCTAAGATATCTCTTATTTGTGGACACTCGATTTTGATTGAATGGCGCCGCTAGGCGGTTTTCCGACTTGCGCTTTAATTTTCCACAATTGGGTTTATGTATTTGTGGTGTCCCGCAACCATCAGTCAGCTTTCAGCCAAACAGTCTTCTTACACATGTCCAGGCATTTCGCAATTCCAACATGTGATTTTCGCCGACTCAGTATGATTGACTGCGGCGGTCGAAAGATCCGACTCACTATTATCTATTTCCTCATTGGGCGTTTCGTCTAGTGCATAAACATGAAAGCTAGCTGAGTCTTTACCTTTTTGAGGTACCATTCGCGGTTTACCAAGATGCTTAAGAAAGTTTTCACGTTTGTGCACTAATCGACGAAATTCAGAAATCGAAGAAACCTTTTTAAACAATAATCTGTCTCTCATCTCTGTTAGTAAGTTTCCCTGTATCATTTCGAACAAATCATCTTCTCCAAAGGTTACGGACAATTTATCTATAAACTTGCAAACGGCTTCATAGAAAGAATCGAAAGATGTCCCGGACTTTTGTTTTTTGGCTCTTATTTGCTTTCGTAATTCAGTTGTGGGCCGATTTTCCCTATATTGCTCCCGTAACGCTTCACAAAATTCAGACCATGTAATAGTTTGGACTCGTTTGTGGAACCTCTAATACCAACTACTGGTCTTCCCATTTAGCAACTGGTGAATGTTGTTATTTAGAAGCGGTCGTCTAGCGCGAGTACGTGGTCTTCCGGGTGGCCTTCCAGAAAGACCTGCTCGAGGCCCTCGTCGTTGCCGATGAAAATCGACATTACCTCTCGGATTACTTTCCCTTTGTTGTCTTAACCTTTCTTCGTCAACGCCTAGTAATGGGATTACAGCGCCTTTCTCCTCTCCACCTACTAGTTCTAATTCTCTCGTTAAAGAGCGATTGCATGGCCAGGGACCAACAGGTAATTTCTTACTTTGCTATCCTTTTTGGTTATCTTTTGGTTTCGGAGAATGATTTCCAACAATGTATTTTACATCTATGAGGCTTACTAGAACCATACAACTTGGACATTCTTTTGTCTCCGTTACTCGATTTTCTAAACAGGATTTATGGAATATGTGTTGGCATTTGGTTACTGAACACGGCTGCGTATCTTCCATACGCTCTACACAAACTATGCCGACATCTTGTGATGCTGGTGGTGGCTTTATAAATTCATCTGGTGTATGCCCCACTGGACATTTTCGGAATCTCCGAAATAAATAATAATTAAATCTATTCAACTTTGATTTTATTTCTGTTTTTCTGGGCTATTGCACTAAAGACGTCTTTGGGGGACCAACTGAATATTTAATTTAGTCCGATCTCGGACAGGAAAACTGATGTGAATTTAACTCGGTTTTCCAGTAGATTCTGTATACAAAACTCAGTATGGTTGTTTATATTGGTGGAATCCAAGTAATGACTTTCTCTGGCTATAGTTACGAGATATTTGCCTACCTATTCTAAAAAGGTCGAAATATTCAAATGCTTAAATACTCGATTTCCAAAATTTAAGAATTAAGTGTCCAACTTCTCTAAGTTAAACTCATGAATTTCTTCGAAATAATTGAGCTATTTAATGAATCTTCTTTTTGTATCTGATATTCTTGCTCGCAGAAATTTAATACTAATATTCTACAACGCTGTTTTTATAGATCATTCATTTCTTTTAATAAAGTATACGTATTTCCGGTCGACGTTTTCGCATGCGCAATTTAGTTCGAGTTCCAAGGAAACCCATACATTATGTTTTTAATGTTTATGGTAAAGCAATTTTACATTGCTATACTATCATAGCTATGACCCGCCTTGGGCGCCAAAATCTTGTAGCACACGCCTTGTAGGAAAAGTCTTTTCTGTCTCGCCTTCTGTCTTAACCTACTGGCCCATGAATCCACAACTAACCCGCGATTGGGACCTTTTACTACCCTAGCTTCAGCGAGTGGAGTTGGGTGGGTTGTTGCGGCTGTTGTAGATCGCGGTTACGTCGAAATATTTAAAGATCCCTACAGAAACTAACTAATTGAAAGTCCACACTAAAACCTCAAATTATTAATGGAACTGAACAATGAATGGCGGATAAACTAAATAGGTAAGCAGCACAAAGTTGAATAGATAAAAGCGGATGGGACTGAGATGTTGTCCCCTACCCTACCCTTCTATACCCTCCCAACCATGGTTCTTTCTGTTAATGTACTAAATGAAAACCCCAAAATGTTTAGTTAATTATTATTTTATTTTTGAACCCCTTGTACTCGAAAAAATTAGAAGGGACTTATCTTTTCATCATGGTACATATATAATTTAGTTTTACAAAAAAATTTTGTAGGGGTATAATTGACATACATTAATCAAGACTTCCTTTAATGAACTTCTTGATTTCCATTCAACTTATATCATCAACTTATATATCATTTTTCGCGACAGCTGGAGAGAGCGGAAAAGTGCAAGAAAGTTGATAAATTAAATGCAAACAAAACAAAAAAACTAAACTAGTTAATTTCAAACTGTTACTTTTCGTATGTCTCAACGCGTGATAGCGAAGTGCAATAAACGACCCTACTGTCGGTCCATAGCCAAAGAGCATGATCTTGCTCACCATGCTTACTTACGGCTACGCCCACTCCGATGGCGTGGAGTCAACAATGCAAAACCCCTCCACCATCAGTTTCGGCCCGTGGCGCACCAACGACATGCAACGGTAAAACTTCTGCATCCGCACTAAATTTGTCAGCAACAACTACAGCTACGGCAAATAAAACAACAACAACCACAGCTACGGCTACTACTTCGGAATAGACTGCAACTGCAGCTCTAAATTCAACGGAAACAAAACCACGACAACAAATCAAAACCAAAAAAAATTCAGCAAGCGGGTCCAGCCATACAGACTGGACTAGATCGGTACATCCATATCAAGCGTAAGCTTAGCCCGCAGAGCACCGCGGTAGATAACAAGTCAAAAATAAACCGTGTCCAAATAGAAAATAAATTACCCGAAAGATCCAACAGCAATAGATTTGCGCTTCTAGCTGAAAATGAACCTAAACAGGCTCAGGCTAAGCCCCCACCAATTTACATTAGGGTTAAAAAACCTCGAACGCCGTGGTCAACAAAATTGTTGCGCTGACCGTGGACGAAAACTTTCATGTTGTTCTGGTCACAAAAGGGGATATCCATGAAACCAAGCTTCAGACCAAATCTGAAGAACATTTCCGAGCTGTATCCAAATACCTGGAGGAAGCTAGTAAAAGCTTCTACACGTACCAACTAAAAAGCAGCAAGGGCCTGCAAGTGGTACTTAAAGGAATCGAGCCGGACGTAACCGCCAAGGAAGTTATCGATGCTCTCAAGGAAAAAGGGTTTTCTGCAAAGAACGTCAGTAACATTATAAACAGGAAAAAAGAGCCGCAACCACTTTTCAGGGTCGAGCTGGAGCCAAAAGGCAGGGTCTTGAAGAAAAATGAAGTGCACCGCATTTATAGCCTGCAATACTTGTTGCACCGAAGAATCATCGTGGAAGAGCCACGTAAAAGGAACGGCCCAGTGCAATGCACAAGTTGTCAGGAGTATGTACACACCAGGGCATACTGTTCATTTCGAACAGTTTGGGTAACTTGTGAAGACTTCCACAATTCGGCTAACTGCCCTGCCAACAAAGAAGACCCCGAAAAGAAAAAATGCGTTAACTGCCAAGGTAACCACACGTCAAACTACAAGGGCTGTCCGATCTACAAGGAGATGAAGGACCGCATGCGAAAAGTGACAGCAACGCGTCATCAGAATACCCAAAATGCATACACTTACTCGCGTACGACGCCAGAAGTATTTTTCTGCACGGCTGCAAGATCCTCATTTGGTCAACTAAACACCCAGAAGGGCTTCTCATACGCCGATGCCCTTCGATCAGGGACGGAAAACCCACTCCGGTCTAATCTAAGAAACGCTCAGCAGATCCAAGTACAGTCACAAAGCACTCTGGAATCTATGATGGTCACCAAACAACAAAGTGCAGCAAACACTGGTTCAAAACCAGAACATGGTGATACAGCTACTTGCAGGTAAGCAGTCTAAATAACAGATGGCAAATCTACGAATAAGAATGTGGAACGCTAATGGCGTTTCACGTCACAACCTTGAAGTAACACAGTTCCTGAATGATAATCATATCGACATTATCCTACTAGTAGAGACGCACCTCACAAACAAATACAACTTCCAAGTAAGAGGCTACACTTTCTACCGCACAGACCATCCAGATGGTAGGGCCCACGGCAGAACCGGCATCCTAATCAGGGAACGCATCAAGCACCACTTTCATCAAAGATTTGCAACTAATTACTCACAAGCTGCGTCTATCAAAGTGCAGTCAGGCAACGGAAACCTCACCATAGCCGCTGTCTACTGTCCGCCTCGCTTTACAATTTCTCAAGGACAATTCATGGACTTCTACAACTTGCTTGGAGATCGCTTTATAGCTGCAGGGGACTATAATGCTAAACACACGCACTGGTGATCTCGCCATGTTACTCCCAAAGGAAGGCAATTATACAATGCAATCATATAACCCACATACTGGCCAACAGACCCCAGGAAAGTTCCAGACCTAATAGACTTTGCGGTGACAAAAAAAACATTCCCCGCAATATAACAAGCGCTAAAGCGCCTTCGGACCTGTCGTCAGACCATTCGCCAGTGCTAATAACCCTTCTTCAAAGCACAAAATCTACAGATCACCCCCTCAGGCTGACGTCGCACAGAACCAACTGGCTAAAATATAAAAAGTATGTAAGTTTGTAAATTAACCCCTCACTTCAACATCGAAGCGGACATCGACTGCTCTACCGATGCTCTTGAAGAAGTATTCGTGGAGGCAGCCACTATCTCAACACCACAAGGCAGGGACGTGAAAACCAACCACTTCAAAACTAATCTGCAAATTGAACGGCTAGTCCTAGAAAAGAGGCGACTGCGACGTGCCTGGCAAACCAACAGATCGCCGTCATCAATAAAACGTCTTAAGGAAGCCACTCGCACATTAAATCGAGCTCTAAAGGAAGAAACAGAAAACGCACAGCTGCGGTACATTGAAAAACTTTCGCCAACAAGTACAAAACATCCTCAGTGGAGGGCTCACCCAAATCTGAGCTCTCCAATCGAAACAGTCACACCATTAAAAAATTCATCTGGCAGCTGGGTCCGCAGCGACGAAGATAGAGCTGAAACTTTTGCTTTACATCTAAGAAACGTCTTCCAGACGAACCCTGCCATTGGTTCATTTGTCCTACCACAAATCGAGTCAGAATCTATTTCCCTACCACCATTGTTTCAGCCAACATCGCGAAAGTCTTTGGGGAACTGAAACCGAAAAAGGCCCCTGGCGGTGACCAAATAACCCCAAAAATGTTAATTGAACTTCCAAACTCTGCCGTTGAGGTTATTTGTAAGCTCTTCAATGGGATCACAACTCTCGGCTACTATCCGAAAAAATGGAAATGGAAAAGACCACACAATTTCGTCATCCTACAGACCAATTAGTTTATTATCGTGTGTGTCAAAGTTCTTCGAAAAATGCCTTCTAACTCGCAGAATACCATATCTAGGAGCACACAATGTTATCCCTGCTCATCAATTTGGCTCTCGTCAAAACCATGCAATAATCTAACAAGTAAACAGAATAACATCAGAAACACGAACAGCATTTGAGCATCGGGAATGGCTAGATCGATCGAGTATGGCTAGATGGCCTCAAGCACAAAATCAAAACACACTTGCCAGATTACACTCACAAGCTTCTTGAGTCGTATCTATACAACAGAACCTTTGCAGTAAGTTACAACACAACAACATCCGACGACTACATTATCAAAGCTGGAGTCCAGCAAGGAAGCGCGCTAGGACCTACTCTTTTCGTCCTATACACAGCAGATATTCCCAGGAACGAGCAGCTAACAACATCTACGTTCGCTGACGACACCGCAATTTTAAGTCGCTTGAGGTGCCCAGGCCGAGCCACAACACAGCTAGCAAACCACCTCTCCGTAGTAGAGAGGTGGCTATCTGATTAGCGGACTAAAATAAATGAACAAATATGTAAACAAAAAACAGCATCTTACAATTAAAAACTCTATGTGCACCCCAATCGGCTCACAAGAGTCTTGAGTTGGGTTTCCAGCCGATCACGTCTACAACGCAACGACCTGCCAAGCCAGCAATTACTTTCGGGCCCCCTTTAGCACAATATCAGTCATATTACTGTTATTTAGAGAAATTAGTTAAGATTTGATACACTTATTGTTAGTATCCAATGGGAGAAGATTCAATAAATAAATAGCAAAGCATTAAAAAAAAAAATTATATTATCTAACATGCCTGGTCGTTTACATTTTTATTCTAGGTATAGGTTTTTTTAGTTTTAAGTGATTTGTTTCTTTGTATGGGTCAAATCTATTTATTCATTTCTTTCGTTTTCATCACCAGGCTTGTCTATTTAGATTTTGTTTTTTTTTTCTGATTTACTTATGCAAGGCAAGGGCAGCCAAATTATACCCAAGCGCATAACACAATCAAAATAAAACTGCCTGGAAAGCTTATCTCGGTTGGACTTATGTGTATAAAAGCCAGATCAGCACCGAAGTTTTTGTATTTTGGGAGGGCAGCCGGTTATTCGTTTTGGAGGGTTTTAGCTCACCCGTTCGCTTTTGGAGTAAAATTCGTTCAATCGGCGGCTTGCTCGAAACAATCAAAACTAGAGTAGCATGCGATCACTTACCTTCTGAAAATTCAGATGAAGCGCTCCATGGTTCCAGGGGTAAACTAGTTGAGCTTCCTTGGAGAGACAAGTTTTAATTAATTCTTCGCAACCGCCGTCGATACCCAAGATTTATACTTACAGGTGAAAGAAGAGAGTTATACAACGCTTGTACCGACTTGGGTGCGTAAGTATTTCAAATTCAGTAACACCTCAATTGCACTCTGATTTTCGTAATTTCAGGTATATTTTAATATTTTGTTTTGGGGTTATTTCCAAGTGATAGTGGCTAACTCTCTCTCTCTCTAATCTCGGAGCAGCTGCACTGAATCCTATTCCAGGTTGACGACTGGTTTTCCCGCCGACTAGCCTAGATTGTGAACAGCTTGGTTCCTAACCCCACGGACAACCTGCTGCTGGCTAGATGTTTATGGCTTGTTCTTCTGATTGAGAAGTAGATATTAATTTCACGTTAGCTATCTCCTTTTACTTTTACTTACGTTCAGTTTGTCTTTCTTTAGATTTAGACGTTTGCCTAGTTGGATATTTCATTGTGTTTTACCATACACGAGCCTTAACAATCACTGATGATAAAGATTTATGTGACTTTCGACTGCACGTGGTAGGGCCAGGAATTAAAGTTGGACTAAGTTTTTGAAGCCAACCTTTCACTTAGAGTTCTCGAAACAGAATGACTGAATAGATCGGAATTCAAAAGTTGGGAGTTTAAGCATCCGAAAAAAAACGAACTTTTGACGCTTTGGATCACTTACCGTCTTTATTAAGGCAATTTTGCTTGTGATTACATGGGGTTACATACTCCGGTAAATAACTCGGATAAGTACGAGTGCTGGCTTTATTATCAGTTACTTTTCGAAAATTTTCTTTAAAGATCTTAAGGTTGGTACATTACACCCACCAGGTAATCTGACGAACCTGGCGAGGAATGATTAGCTGTAATTAGCTACGTACGTCTTTAGCATATGTTCCGATTTCTTTGCCTTGTGGAGATTCCAGTATATAGTAGGCATTTCCTCGCTTTTGTTTGACTCTACACTTGGAGAACTGGGAAGCCAACTTTTTATTGAAATTGTTTCTGAAATGACTTAAATGAACATTTCTTTTATACGCCTTGCGACTGTCTTTTTTTATTTCTTGTCTTATTACCTGCAGGTGATCCTCGCGCTCTAACCTAGGTGACTCTTCCAATATCGACATTTCCTTTAATAGTTTATAGTCATCCCCGTGATTGATCATATTCATCCCGAATAAGGCTTTGTAAGGGGAGCACCCTATTGACTGATGTAAGGCTGATCTTGAAGCAGAACAGAAACTGGGTAAATGATATACGATCGTATAGCCGACATTAATGAACGATTTACACGCTCTGCCCCATTAGTTTGCGGGGAATAAAAAGCAGTATATACGTGTCGAATTCCTGATTTATTTAACAAGGCTTCAAATTCATATGCTTTGAATTGCACGCCGTTGTCGCTCCCAATTACCTTGGGAACTTAAAATTCTGGAAAGATTCGCTGGCTTAAAAAATCATTGATAAGACTCGTTGTGAATTTTCTTAAAGGGCACAACCAATGATACCAGGAGAAGTGATCTTAATACTATTAATAAACCTATGTAACCCTTCTAACTCCTTGGATAAGGACCTAAAACATATACGTAAAGTATTTGAAAAGGTCTAACTGAGATGTTCTGCTGGCCCATCGGAGAACGCACAGCCATATTGGGAGCTTTCGTTTGCTTGCAGATTTCACAATTACGTATGTAATCTCGCACCTCTTTAGATAATCCTGGCCAATAAAACTTCCGTCCACCATGAGTATTTACAATGCTATCGTGTGCTTGACGAATTGCAGAAGCACGTAGCGGTTCTGTTTCCCATAATTTCCATTCAGCGGAATCTAGTTCCTTGTTTCCAGAAACGTGTTCCATGCAAATATAAACAAAACGATCCACAACCTGCAAATTTGGAAATTAGTCAGAATTTTCTATTATTCTCGCCTTCATTTGTAAATATTCGGGATCGAGATACGATGTGGACTATAAATAAATTTTTGGGGCCATGAATTCATAACTTGCAATCTCATCTGCGCTAATTCACAATGTGATCCTTTTCCTTTCTATGGGCAACTTTGAATGAAAATAAAGAAGAACGCTATAGTCGAGTACCTCGACTATCAGATACCCGTTTCTCAGCTAACGGGACCAAAGGGAAATGGGGATATGCAAGCAGCAAAGCGAGATTGAAATGCGCCACCTACCCGTGGGCAGTAGACAGATTTAAGCGTTATGCGCGTTAGAGTGGGCGTGGTAAACTTGTTTTGGATCAATCGATAGGTATTAACGAGACCATTACATTTCAGTTAAAATTTTATATCTAGCATGAAAATTGTGGGCGCCACAGTTTTGGGCGGATTGTGGTCGTTAGAGTGGGCTTGGCAAACTTCTTTTTAAATCAATCGATAGGTATTGACAAGACCAATACATTTCAGTTAAAATTTTGTATCTAGCATGAACATTGTGGGCGCCACAGGCTTAGGCGGCTTATGGACGTTAGAGTGGGCGTGGCATATTTCCGTAACAAACTTGCGCTGCGTACAAGGCTACGGAATCTAAATCTGAGATCCCATTTCTCCATCTTTGATAGTTTCCGAGATATCCGCGTTCATACTTACGATTTTTTGAAGTTTGTGGGCAGTTTGTGGGCAGTTTGTGGGCGTTTAAGTGGGCGTGGCACATTTCTGAAACAAACTTGCGCTGCGCAGGATTCTCAGGAATCTGCATGCCTAATCCCAATATTGTAGCTCTTATAGTTTCCGAGATCTCAGCGTTCATACGGACAGACGGACATGGCTAAATCGACTCGGCTAGTGATCCTGATCAAGAATATATACACTCTATGGGGTCGGAAACGCTTCCTTCTGCCTCTTACATAGTTTCCGACGTTTACTCTACGAGTAACGGGTATAATGACTGTAAGCGGAAAACCCAACGAGCCAGTGTCCCAATATCTCTTGTTGACTCATTAGCCACTGTAAACTGCTATGATCAGTAACTACTTCGAACGGTTGCATTTCTAAAGAGCAGCGAAATTTCTCTATAGCTAATATAACCGCCAGACATTCGCGTTCTGTCACGCTATAATTTCTTTGGGACTTCGACAATTTCCGGGACATAAAAGCAATTGGCATCTCTTCTCCATCTTTGGATAATTGCACGAGCACCGCACTAATACCAAAATCGCTTGCGTCGCAATGTAAATAGAATTTTCTATAGAAGTCCGGATACTGTAGAACCGGAGCTGAGGTAAGAAGGTTCTTTAAAGTGTTTATAGCTGTTTGGGCGGCCTCGGTCCACTTAAATGTTTCCTTGGAGGACAACACCTCGGTAATTGGGAACGTAATGTCTGCATAATTTTTAATAAATCGGCGATAACACCCAAAAACACCAAGAAAACCACGAACTTGTTTAAGATTTATAGGAGTCGGCCAATTTATAATGCAAGAGGCTTTACTAGGGTCAGTTGTTATTCCTCCACTTCCAAATACATAACCCAAGTAGTTGACCTTCGTTACACAAAAGTGACTCTTTGCAATGTTAAGAGTGATATTAGCTTTCTTGAATTGATAAGCTATACGCACTAGTACGGCTTAATGAGATGAAAAGTCTTCCGATACAATACATATGTCATCTAAATAGCCAATTACACAGTATCGTACGTCAGGTGGAATTAATGTATCCATCAGTCGACACATAGTTGACGGGACATTACATAAGCCGAAAGGCATGACAGTGCATTGAAAGAGAGCTCTACCTGGGACTGTAAAGGCTGTTTGAGGCTTTGCTGCTTTAGACAATCCGATCTGCCAATAGGCATCTTTTAGGTCGAGCTCTGAAATAATGTTTGCCTTCGGAGGTCGAGCAAAAAATCTCATGATGCTTTGTAACGGGTAGGCATCCTTCTTGATTGCTTCATTTAATTTTCTAGCATCTAAACAAAGCCTTACCTTATTTGGCCTGACAACTAATCGAACAGGGTAACTCCACGCACTTTGTGACGGCTCTATTACACCCAAGCTAAGCATCCGATTAATTTCGGTATATAGAAGTTTCTCGAGTGCAGGGCTAACGAGGTAATATCGGTGCTTCACGGGTTTTGCTTCTCCTATGTCTATATCATGCTTTATTCAATCAATACGGCCAAGCCCTTAGCGTTCAAAATTTGGAAACATTTCCATGACGGTTTCAAGTTGTCTACGCTGAAATTCGGATAACGGATACTGATCTCCCAACTCCTTGGTGTCTTGGAGTCTAAGCAATTTATGAAACACAAAATATGGGAAGCTAAAGAGAATACTCTCCTAAATCGATACCCAATATCAACTTCTGAGAAATGGAAGAAATAACATACAAATTAAGCACTTTTTCTTTTGCCTTATAACGCATGAGTACCTTCAGTATTCCAGACACAGAATGCAATCTCGCATCAGCGGTGCGTACATGCAACGTAATTGCCTTATAATTCGAAAAGTTGGTAAAAGATTCTTTCTCCAATGTGGACCCAATACATACATTTGCCCCTGTATCGAGCAAACCTATCTCTGAATAATTCATAAATGAAACTTTCGCATACCTATGATTACCTATATTACATTCAAATATTGTTGAGACGTTTTTGAGCCATTCGCTCTCCAAAATATTGACGCATTCGTACGGTATTGCGATGACTCTTCCCATCTAATCCTGAAAAAATTAGTTCTCTGACTTCATTATAGTTCTTCAATCTTTCATGGTATGGTATAAACTTCACGTTAATTTGTTGACCTACATTTATAATGGAATTATTTATGCTTTCTAAGATATCTCTTATTTGTGGACACTCGATTTTGATTGAATGGCGCCGCTAGGCGGTTTTCCGACTTGCGCTTTAATTTTGCACAATTGGGTTTATGTATTTGTGGTGTCCCGCAACCATCACAAAATACTTGCTTTTCAGCCAAACAGTCTTCTTATACATGTCCAGGCATTTCGCAATTCCAACATGTGATTTTCGCCGACTCAGTATGATTGACTGCGGCGATCTAAGGATCCGACTCACTATTATACTTTCCCTTTGTTGTCTTAACCTTTCTTCGTCAACGTCTAGTAATGGTAATACAGCGCCTTCCTCTAATTCTCTCGTTAAAGAGCGATTGCTTGGCCAAGGACCTACAGGTAATTTCTTGCTTTGCTGTCCTTTTTGGTTATCTTTTGGTTTCGGAGAATGATTTCCAACAATGTATTTTACATCTATGAGGCTTACTAGAACCATACAACTTGGACATTCTTTTGTCTCCATTACTCGTTTTTCTAAACAGGATTTATGGAATATGTGTTGGCATTTGGTTACTGCACACGGCTGCGTATCTTCCATACGCTCTCCGCAAACTATGCCGACATCTTGTGATGCTGGTGGCGGCTTTCTAAATTCATCTGGTGTATGCCCCACTGGACAATTTCGGAAGCTCCGAAATAAATAATAATTAAATATATTCAACTTTGATTTTATTTCTGTTTTTCTGGGCTATTGCACTAAAGACGTCCTGGGGGGACCAAAAGAATATTTAATTGAGTCCGATCTCGGACAGGAAAACTCATGTGAACTTAACTCTGTTTTCCAGTAGATTCTGTGTACAACACTCAGTATGGTTGTTTCTATTGGTGGAATCCAAATAATGACTTTCTCTGACTATAATTACGAGATAATTGCCTAGCTACTCTAATTTGGTCGAAATATTCAAATGCTTAAATAATAACAACTTCTCTAAGTTAAACTCACGAATTTCATCGAAATGAAATGAATCTCCTTTTTGTATCTGATATTCTTGTTTGCAGAAATTTAATACTGATATTCGACAACAACGCCGTTTTCATTGATCATTCATTTCTTTTAATAAAGTATACATATTTCCGGTCGGCATTTTGCATGCGCAATTTAGTTCGAGTTCCAAGGAAACCCATACATTATGTTTTTAATGTTTATGGTAAAGCAATTTTACATTGCTGTACTATCATAGCTATGCCCCACGTTGGGCGCCAAAATCTTGTAACACACGTCTTGTAGGAAAAGTCTTTTCTGTCTCGCTTTCTGGAGATAACCTACTGGCCCATGAATCCACAACTAACCCGCGATTGGGACCTTTTACTACCCTAGCTTCAGCGAGTGGAGTTGGGTGGGTTGTTGCGGCTGTTGTAGATCGCGGTTACGTCGAAATATTTAAAGATCCCTACAGAAACTAACTAATCGAATGTCCGCACTAAAACCTCAAATTAATAATGGAACTGAACAATGAATGGCGCATAAACTAAATCAGTAAGCAGCACATAAGTTGAATAGATATAAGCGGATGGGACTGAGATGTTGTTCGTCTTACCCTTTTATTCCTTCTCAACCTTGGTTCTTTCTGTTAAGGTATTAAATGAGAAGCCCAAAATGTTTAGTTAATTATTATTATTATTATAGGTATTGACAAGACCAATACATTTCAGTTAAAATTTTGTATCTAGCATGAACATTGTGGGCGCCACAGGCTTAGGCGGTTTATGGACGTTAGAGTGGGCGTGGCATATTTCCGTAACAAACTTGCGCTGCGTACAAGGCTACGGAATCTAAATCTGAGATCACATTTCTCCATCTTTGATAGTTTCCGAGATATCCGCGTTCATACTTACGATTTTTTTAAGTTTGTTGGCAGTTTGTGGGCGTTTAAATGGGCGTGGCACATTTCTGAAACAAACTTGCGCTGCGCAGTATTCTCAGGAATCTGCATGCCTAATCCCAATATTGTAGCTCTTATAGTTTCCGAGATCTCAGCGTTCATACGGACAGACGGACATGGCTAAATCGACTCGGCTAGTGATCCTGATCAAGAATATATACACTCTATGGGGTCGGAAACGCTTCCTTCTGCCTCTTACATACTTTCCGACGAATTTAGTATACCCGTTTACTCTACGAGTAACGGGTATAATGACTGTAAGCGGAAAACCCAACGAGCCAGTGTCCCAATATCTCTTGTTGACTCATTAGCCACTGTAAACTGCTATGATCAGTAACTACTTCGAACGGTTGCATTTCTAAAGAGCAGCGAAATTTCTCTATAGCTAATATAACCGCCAGACATTCGCGTTCTGTCACGCTATAATTTCTTTGGGACTTCGACAATTTCCGGGACATAAAAGCAATTGGCATCTCTTCTCCATCTTTGGATAATTGCACGAGCACCGCACTAATACCAAAATCGCTTGCGTCGCAATGTAAATAGAATTTTCTATAGAAGTCCGGATACTGTAGAACCGGAGCTGAGGTAACAAGGTTCTTTAAAGTGTTTATAGCTGTTTGGGCGGCCTCGGTCCACTTAAATGTTTCCTTGGAGGACAACACCTCGGTAATTGGGAACGTAATGTCTGCATAATTTTTAATAAATCGGCGATACCACCCACAAACACCAAGAAAACCACGAACTTGTTTAAGATTTATAGGAGTCGGCCAATTTATAATGCAAGAGGCTTTACTAGGGTCAGTTGTTATTCCTCCACTTCCAAATACATAACCCAAGTAGTTGACCTTCGTTACACAAAAGTGACTCTTTGCAATGTTAGGAGTGAGATTAGCTTTCTTGTTCATAGCTGTTTGGGCGGCCTCGTTCTACTTAAATGTTTTCTTGGAGGACAACACCTCGGTAATTGGGAACGTAATGTCTGAATAATTTTTAATAAATCGGCGATACCACCCACAAACATCAAGAAAACCACAAACTTGTTTAGATTTTTCGAGGTCGGCCAATTTACTATGCAAGAGACTTTACTAGGGTCAGTTGTTATTCCTCCACTTCCAATTACATAACCCAAGTAGTTGACCTTCGTTACACAAAAGTGACGCTTTGCAATGTTAAGAGTGATATTAGCATCTTTTAGGTCGAGCTTTGAAATAATGTTTGCCTTCGGAAGTCGAGCAAAAATTCTCATGATGTTTTGTAACGGGTGGGCATCCTTCTTGATTGCTTCATTTAATTTTCTAGCATCTAAACAAAGCCTTACCTTATTTGGCCTGACAACTAATCGAACAGGTTAACTCCACGCACTTTGTGACGGCTCTATTACACCCAAGCTAAGCATCCGATTAATTTCGGTATATAGAAGTTTCTCGAGTGCAGGGCTAATGAGGTAATATCGGTGCTTCACGGGTTTTGCTTCTCCTATGTCTATATCATGCTTTATTCAATCAATACGGCCAAGCCCTAAGCGTTCAAAATTTGGAAACATTTCCATGACGGTTTCAAGTTGTCTCTGCTGAAATTCGGATAACGGATACGGATCTCCCAGCTCCTTGGTTTCGGAGTCTAAGCAATTTATGAAACACAAAATATCGGAAGCTAAAGAGAATACTCTCCTAAATCGATACCCAATATCAACTTCTGAGAAATGGAAGAAATAACATACAAATCAAGCACTTTTTCTTTTTTTTCCAGACACAGAATGCAATCTCGCATCAGCGGTGCGTACATGCAACGTAATTGCCTTATAATTCGAAAAGTTGGTAAAAGATTCTTTCTCCAATGTGGACCCAATACATCCATTTGCCCCTGTATCGAGCAAACCTATCTCAGAATAATTCATAAATGAAACTTTAGCATACCTACGATTACCTACCATTCAAATATTGTTGAGACGACTAAACGTTTTTGAGCCTTTCGCTCTCCAAAATATTGACGCAGTCGTACGTATTGCGATGACTCTTCCCATCTAATCCTGAAAAAATTAGTTCTCTGACTTCATTATAGTTCTTCAATCTTTCATGGTACGGTATAAACTTCACGTTAATTTGTTGACCTACATACTTTCTAAGATATCTCTTATTTGTGGACACTCGATTTTGATTGAATGGCGCCGCTAGGCGGTTTTCCGACTTGCGCTTTAATTTTCCACAATTGGGTTTATGTATTTGTGGTGTCCCGCAACCATCAGTCAGCTTTCAGCCAAACAGTCTTCTTACACATGTCCAGGCATTTCGCAATTCCAACATGTGATTTTCGCCGACTCAGTATGATTGACTGCGGCGGTCGAAAGATCCGACTCACTATTATCTATTTCCTCATTGGGCGTTTCGTCTAGTGCATAAACATGAAAGCTAGCTGAGTCTTTACCTTTTTGAGGTACCATTCGCGGTTTACCAAGATGCTTAAGAAAGTTTTCACGTTTGTGCACTAATCGACGCAATTCAGAAATCGAAGAAACCTTTTTAAACAATAATCTGTCTCTCATCTCTGTTAGTAAGTTTCCCTGTATCATTTCGAACAAATCATCTTCTCCAAAGGTTACGGACAATTTATCTATAAACTTGCAAACGGCTTCATAGAAAGAATCGAAAGATGTCCCGGACTTTTGTTTTTTGGCTCTTATTTGCTCCCGTAATTCAGTTGTGGGCCGATTTTCCCTATATTGCTCCCGTAACGCTTCACAAAATTCAGACCATGTAATAGTTTGGACTCGTTTGTGGAACCTCTAATACCAACTACTGGTCTTCCCATTTAGCAACTGGTGAATGTTGTTATTTAGAAGCGGTCGTCTAGCGCGAGTACGTGGTCTTCCGGGTGGCCTTCCAGAAAGACCTGCTCGAGGCCCTCGTCGTTGCCGATGAAAATCGACATTACCTCTCGGATTACTTTCCCTTTGTTGTCTTAACCTTTCTTCGTCAACGCCTAGTAATGGGATTACAGCGCCTTTCTCCTCTCCACCTACTAGTTCTAATTCTCTCGTTAAAGAGCGATTGCATGGCCAGGGACCAACAGGTAATTTCTTACTTTGCTATCCTTTTTGGTTATCTTTTGGTTTCGGAGAATGATTTCCAACAATGTATTTTACATCTATGAGGCTTACTAGAACCATACAACTTGGACATTCTTTTGTCTCCGTTACTCGATTTTCTAAACAGGATTTATGGAATATGTGTTGGCATTTGGTTACTGAACACGGCTGCGTATCTTCCATACGCTCTACACAAACTATGCCGACATCTTGTGATGCTGGTGGTGGCTTTATAAATTCATCTGGTGTATGCCCCACTGGACATTTTCGGAATCTCCGAAATAAATAATAATTAAATCTATTCAACTTTGATTTTATTTCTGTTTTTCTGGGCTATTGCACTAAAGACGTCTTTGGGGGACCAAATGAATATTTAATTTAGTCCGATCTCGGACAGGAAAACTGATGTGAATTTAACTCGGTTTTCCAGTAGATTCTGTATACAAAACTCAGTATGGTTGTTTATATTGGTGGAATCCAAGTAATGACTTTCTCTGGCTATAGTTACGAGATATTTGCCTACCTATTCTAAAAAGGTCGAAATATTCAAATGCTTAAATACTCGATTTCCAAAATTTAAGAATTAAGTGTCCAACTTCTCTAAGTTAAACTCATGAATTTCTTCGAAATAATTGAGCTATTTAATGAATCTTCTTTTTGTATCTGATATTCTTGCTCGCAGAAATTTAATACTAATATTCTACAACGCTGTTTTTATAGATCATTCATTTCTTTTAATAAAGTATACGTATTTCCGGTCGACGTTTTCGCATGCGCAATTTAGTTCGAGTTCCAAGGAAACCCATACATTATGTTTTTAATGTTTATGGTAAAGCAATTTTACATTGCTATACTATCATAGCTATGACCCGCCCTGGGCGCCAAAATCTTGTAGCACACGCCTTGTAGGAAAAGTCTTTTCTGTCTCGCCTTCTGTCTTAACCTACTGGCCCATGAATCCACAACTAACCCGCGATTGGGACCTTTTACTACCCTAGCTTCAGCGAGTGGAGTTGGGTGGGTTGTTGCGGCTGTTGTAGATCGCGGTTACGTCGAAATATTTAAAGATCCCTACAGAAACTAACTAATTGAAAGTCCACACTAAAACCTCAAATTATTAATGGAACTGAACAATGAATGGCGGATAAACTAAATAGGTAAGCAGCACAAAGTTGAATAGATAAAAGCGGATGGGACTGAGATGTTGTCCCCTACCCTACCCTTCTATACCCTCCCAACCATGGTTCTTTCTGTTAATGTACTAAATGAAAACCCCAAAATGTTTAGTTAATTATTATTTTATTTTTGAACCCCTTGTACTCGAAAAAATTAGAAGGGACTTATCTTTTCATCATGGTACATATATAATTTAGTTTTACAAAAAAATTTTGTAGGGGTATAATTGACATACATTAATCAAGACTTCCTTTAATGAACTTCTTGATTTCCATTCAACTTATATCATCAACTTATATATCATTTTTCGCGACAGCTGGAGAGAGCGGAAAAGTGCAAGAAAGTTGATAAATTAAATGCAAACAAAACAAAAAAACTAAACTAGTTAATTTCAAACTGTTACTTTTCGTATGTCTCAACGCGTGATAGCGAAGTGCAATAAACGACCCTACTGTCGGTCCATAGCCAAAGAGCATGATCTTGCTCACCATGCTTACTTACGGCTACGCGCACTCCGATGGCGTGGAGTCAACAATGCAAAACCCCTCCACCATCAGTTTCGGCCCGTGGCGCACCAACGACATGCAACGGTAAAACTTCTGCATCCGCACTAAATTTGTCAGCAACAACTACAGCTACGGCAAATAAAACAACAACAACCACAGCTACGGTTACTACTTCAGAATAGACTGCAACTGCAGCTCTAAATTCAACGGAAACAAAACCACGACAACAAATCAAAACCAAAAAAAATTCAGCAAGCGGGTCCAGCCATACAGACTGGACTAGATCGGTACATCCATATCAAGCGTAAGCTTAGCCCGCAGAGCACCGCGGTAGATAACAAGTCAAAAATAAACCGTGTCCAAATAGAAAATAAATTACCCGAAAGATCCAACAGCAATAGATTTGCGCTTCTAGCTGAAAATGAACCTAAACAGGCTCAGGAGACCCAACCTAAGCCCCCACCAATTTACATTAGGGTTAAAAAACCTCGAACGCCGTGGTCAACAAAATTGTTGCGCTGACCGTGGACGAAAACTTTCATGTTGTTCTGGTCACAAAAGGGGATATCCATGAAACCAAGCTTCAGACCAAATCTGAAGAACATTTCCGAGCTGTATCCAAATACCTGGAGGAAGCTAGTAAAAGCTTCTACACGTACCAACTAAAAAGCAGCAAGGGCCTGCAAGTGGTACTTAAAGGAATCGAGCCGGACGTAACCGCCAAGGAAGTTATCGATGCTCTCAAGGAAAAAGGGTTTTCTGCAAAGAACGTCAGTAACATTATAAACAGGAAAAAAGAGCCGCAACCACTTTTCAGGGTCGAGCTGGAGCCAAAAGGCAGGGTCTTGAAGAAAAATGAAGTGCACCGCATTTATAGCCTGCAATACTTGTTGCACCGAAGAATCATCGTGGAAGAGCCACGTAAAAGGAACGGCCCAGTGCAATGCACAAGTTGTCAGGAGTATGTACACACCAGGGCATACTGTTCATTTCGAACAGTTTGGGTAACTTGTGAAGACTTCCACAATTCGGCTAACTGCCCTGCCAACAAAGAAGACCCCGAAAAGAAAAAATGCGTTAACTGCCAAGGTAACCACACGTCAAACTACAAGGGCTGTCCGATCTACAAGGAGATGAAGGACCGCATGCGAAAAGTGACAGCAACGCGTCATCAGAATACCCAAAATGCATACACTTACTCGCGTACGACGCCAGAAGTATTTTTCTGCACGGCTGCAAGATCCTCATTTGGTCAACTAAACACCCAGAAGGGCTTCTCATACGCCGATGCCCTTCGATCAGGGACGGAAAACCCACTCCGGTCTAATCTAAGAAACGCTCAGCAGATCCAAGTACAGTCACAAAGCACTCTGGAATCTATGATGGTCACCAAACAACAAAGTGCAGCAAACACTGGTTCAAAACCAGAACATGGTGATACAGCTACTTGCAGGTAAGCAGTCTAAATAACAGATGGCAAATCTACGAATAAGAATGTGGAACGCTAATGGCGTTTCACGTCACAACCTTGAAGTAACACAGTTCCTGAATGATAATCATATCGACATTATCCTACTGGTAGAGACGCACCTCACAAACAAATACAACTTCCAAGTAAGATGCTACACTTTCTACCGCACAGACCATCCAGATGGTAGGGCCCACGGCAGAACCGGCATCCTAATCAGGGAACGCATCAAGCACCACTTTCATCAAAGATTTGCAACTAATTACTCACAAGCTGCGTCTATCAAAGTGCAGTCAGGCAACGGAAACCTCACCATAGCCGCTGTCTACTGTCCGCCTCGCTTTACAATTTCTCAAGGACAATTCATGGACTTCTACAACTTGCTTGGAGATCGCTTTATAGCTGCAGGGGACTATAATGCTAAACACACGCACTGGTGATCTCGCCATGTTACTCCCAAAGGAAGGCAATTATACAATGCAATCATATAACCCACATACTGGCCAACAGACCCCAGGAAAGTTCCAGACCTAATAGACTTTGCGGTGACAAAAAAAACATTCCCCGCAATATAACAAGCGCTAAAGCGCCTTCGGACCTGTCGTCAGACCATTCGCCAGTGCTAATAACCCTTCTTCAAAGCACAAAATCTACAGATCACCCCCTCAGGCTGACGTCGCACAGAACCAACTGGCTAAAATATTAAAAGTATGTAAGTTTGTAAATTAACCCCTCACTTCAACATCGAAGCGGACATCGACTGCTCTACCGATGCTCTTGAAGAAGTATTCGTGGAGGCAGCCACTATCTCAACACCACAAGGCAGGGACGTGAAAACCAACCACTTCAAAACTAATCTGCAAATTGAACGGCTAGTCCTAGAAAAGAGGCGACTGCGACGTGCCTGGCAAACCAACAAATCGCCGTCATCAATAAAACGTCTTAAGGAAGCCACTCGCACATTAAATCGAGCTCTAAAGCAAGAAACAGAAAACGCACAGCTGCGGTACATTGAAAAACTTTCGCCAACAAGTACAAAACATCCTCAGTGGAGGGCTCACCCAAATCTGAGCTCTCCAATCGAAACAGTCACACCATTAAAAAATTCATCTGGCAGCTGGGTCCGCAGCGACGAAGATAGAGCTGAAACTTTTGCTTTACATCTAAGAAACGTCTTCCAGACGAACCCTGCCATTGGTTCATTTGTCCTACCACAAATCGAGTCAGAATCTATTTCCCTACCACCATTGTTTCAGCCAACATCGCGAAAGTCTTTGGGGAACTGAAACCGAAAAAGGCCCCTGGCGGTGACCAAATAACCCCAAAAATTTTAATTGAACTTCCAAACTCTGCCGTTGAGGTTATTTGTAAGCTCTTCAATGGGATCACAACTCTCGGGTACTATCCGAAAAAATGGAAAAAATCTATTATTATTATGATACCAAGGCCTGGAAAAGACCACACAATTTCGTCATCCTACAGACCAATTAGTTTATTATCGTGTGTGTCAAAGTTCTTCGAAAAATGCCTTCTAACTCGCAGAATACCATATCTAGGAGCACACAATGTTATCCCTGCTCATCAATTTGGCTCTCGTCAAAACCATGCAATAATCTAACAAGTAAACAGAATAACATCAGAAACACGAACAGCATTTGAGCATCGGGAATGGCTAGATCGATCGAGTATGGCTAGATGGCCTCAAGCACAAAATCAAAACACACTTGCCAGATTACACTCACAAGCTTCTTGAGTCGTATCTATACAACAGAACCTTTGCAGTAAGTTACAACACAACAACATCCGACGACTACATTATCAAAGCTGGAGTCCAGCAAGGAAGCGCGCTAGGACCTACTCTTTTCGTCCTATACACAGCAGATATTCCCAGGAACGAGCAGCTAACAACATCTACGTTCGCTGACGACACCGCAATTTTAAGTCGCTTGAGGTGCCCAGGCCGAGCCACAACACAGCTAGCAAACCACCTCTCCGTAGTAGAGAGGTGGCTATCTGATTAGCGGACTAAAATAAATGAACAAATATGTAAACAAAAAACAGCATCTTACAATTAAAAACTCTATGTGCACCCCAATCGGCTCACAAGAGTCTTGAGTTGGGTTTCCAGCCGATCACGTCTACAACGCAACGACCTGCCAAGCCAGCAATTACTTTCGGGCCCCCTTTAGCACAATATCAGTCATATTACTGTTATTTAGAGAAATTAGTTAAGATTTGATACACTTATTGTTAGTATCCAATGGGAGAAGATTCAATAAATAAATAACAAAGCATTAAAAAAAAAATTATATTATCTAACATGCCTGGTCGTTTACATTTTTATTCTAGGTATAGGTTTTTTTAGTTTTAAGTGATTTGTTTCTTTGTATGGGTCAAATCTATTTATTCATTTCTTTCGTTTTCATCACCAGGCTTGTCTATTTAGATTTTGTTTTTTTTTTTCTGATTTACTTATGCAAGGCAAGGGCAGCCAAATTATACCCAAGCGCATAACACAATCAAAATAAAACTGCCTGGAAAGCTTATCTCGGTTGGACTTATGTTTATAAAAGCCAGATCAGCACCGAAGTTTTTGTATTTTGGGAGGGCAGCCGGTTATTCGTTTTGGAGGGTTTTAGCTCACCCGTTCGCTTTTGGAGTAAAATTCGTTCAATCGGCGGCTTGCTCGAAACAATCAAAACTAGAGTAGCATGCGATCACTTACCTTCTGAAAATTCAGATGAAGCGCTCCATGGTTCCAGGGGTAAACTAGTTGAGCTTCCTTGGAGAGACAAGTTTTAATTAATTCTTCGCAACCGCCGTCGATACCCAAGATTTATACTTACAGGTGAAAGAAGAGAGTTATACAACGCTTGTACCGACTTGGGTGCGTAAGTATTTCAAATTCAGTAACACCTCAATTGCACTCTGATTTTCGTAATTTCAGGTATATTTTAATATTTTGTTTTGGGGTTATTTCCAAGTGATAGTGGCTAACTCTCTCTCTCTCTAATCTCGGAGCAGCTGCACTGAATCCTATTCCAGGTTGACGACTGGTTTTCCCGCCGACTAGCCTAGATTGTGAACAGCTTGGTTCCTAACCTCACGGACAACCTGCTGCTGGCTAGATGTTTATGGCCTGTTCTTCTGATTGAGAAGTAGATATTAATTTCACGTTAGCTATCTCCTTTTACTTTTACTTACGTTCAGTTTGTCTTTCTTTAGATTTAGACGTTTGCCTAGTTGGATATTTCATTGTGTTTTACCATACACGAGCCTTAACAATCACTGATGATAAAGATTTATGTGACTTTCGACTGCACGTGGTATGGCCAGAAATTAAAGTTGGACTAAGTTTTTGAAGCCAACCTTTCACTTAGAGTTCTCGAAACAGAATGACTGAATAGATCGGAATTCAAAAGTTGGGAGTTTAAGCATCCGAAAAAAAACGAACTTTTGACGCTTTGGATCACTTACCGTCTTTATTAAGGAAATTTTGCTTGTGATTACATGGGGTTACATACTCCGGTAAATAACTCGGATAAGTACGAGTGCTGGCTTTATTATCAGTTACTTTTCGAAAATTTTCTTTAAAGATCTTAAGGTTGGTACATTACACCCACATGGTAATCTGACGAACCTGGCGAGGAATGATTAGCTGTAATTAGCTACGTACGTCTTTAGCATATGTTCCGATTTCTTTGCCTTGTGGAGATTCCAGTATATAGTAGGCATTTCCTCGCTTTTGTTTGACTCTACACTTGGAGAACTGGGAAGCCAACTTTTTATTGAAATTGTTTCTGAAATGACTTAAATGAACATTTCTTTTATACGCCTTGCGACTGTCTTTTTTTTAATTTCTTGTCTTATTACCTGCAGGTGATCCTCGCGCTCTAACCTAGGTGACTCTTCCAATATCGACATTTCCTTTAATAGTTTATAGTCATCCCCGTGATTGATCATATTCATCCCGAATAAGGCTTTGTAAGGGGAGCACCCTATTGACTGATGTAAGGCTGATCTTGAAGCAGAACAGAAACTGGGTAAATGATATACGATCGTATAGCCGACATTAATGAACGATTTACACGCTCTGCCCCATTAGTTTGCGGGGAATAAAAAGCAGTATATACGTGTCGAATTCCTGATTTATTTAACAAGGCTTCAAATTCATATGTTTTGAATTGCACGCCGTTGTCGCTCCCAATTACCTTGGGAACTTAAAATTCTGGAAAGATTCGCTGGCTTAAAAAATCATTGATAAGACTCGTTGTGAATTTTCTTAAAGGGCACAACCAATGATACCAGGAGAAGTGATCTTAATACTATTAATAAACCTATGTAACCCTTCTAACTCCTTGGATAAGGACCTAAAACATATACGTAAAGTATTTGAAAAGGTCTAACTGAGATGTTCTGCTGGCCCATCGGAGAACGCACAGCCATATTGGGAGCTTTCGTTTGCTTGCAGATTTCACAATTACGTATGTAATCTCGCACCTCTTTAGATAATCCTGGCCAATAAAACTTCCGTCCACCATGAGTATTTACAATGCTATCATGTGCTTGACGAATTGCAGAAGCACGTAGCGGTTCTGCTTCCCATAATTTCCATTCAGCGGAATCTAGTTCCTTGTTTCCAGAAACGTGTTCCATGCAAATATAAACAAAACGATCCACAACCTGCAAATTTGGAAATTAGTCAGAATTTTCTATTATTCTCGCCTTCATTTGTAAATATTCGGGATCGAGATACGATGTGGACTATAAATAAATTTTTGGGGCCATGAATTCATAACTTGCAATCTCATCTGCGCTAATTCACAATGTGATCCTTTTCCTTTCTATGGGTAACTTTGAATGAAAATAAAGAAGAACGCTATAGTCGAGTACCTCGACTATCAGATACCCGTTTCTCAGCTAACGGGACCAAAGGGAAATGGAGATATGCAAGCAGCAAAGCGAGATTGAAATGCGCCACCTACCCGTGGGCAGTAGACAGATTTAAGCGTTATGCGCGTTAGAGTGGGCGTGGTAAACTTGCTTTGAATCAATCGATAGGTATTAACGAGACCATTACATTTCAGTTAAAATTTTATATCTAGCATGAAAATTGTGGGCGCCACAGTTTTGGGCGGATTGTGGTCGTTAGAGTGGGCTTGGCAAACTTCTTTTTAAATCAATCGATAGGTATTGACAAGACCAATACATTTCAGTTAAAATTTTGTATCTAGCATGAACATTGTGGGCGCCACAGGCTTAGGCGGCTTATGGACGTTAGAGTGGGCGTGGCATATTTCCGTAACAAACTTGCGCTGCGTACAAGGCTACGGAATCTAAATCTGAGATCCCATTTCTCCATCTTTGATAGTTTCCGAGATATCCGCGTTCATACTTACGATTTTTTGAAGTTTGTGGGCAGTTTGTGGGCAGTTTGTGGGCGTTTAAGTGGGCGTGGCACATTTCTGAAACAAACTTGCGCTGCGCAGGATTCTCAGGAATCTGCATGCCTAATCCCAATATTGTAGCTCTTATAGTTTCCGAGATCTCAGCGTTCATACGGACAGACGGACATGGCTAAATCGACTCGGCTAGTGATCCTGATCAAGAATATATACACTCTATGGGGTCGGAAACGCTTCCTTCTGCCTCTTACATACTTTCCGACGAATTTAGTATACCCGTTTACTCTACGAGTAACGGGTATAATGACTGTAAGCGGAAAACCCAACGAGCCAGTGTCCCAATATCTCTTGTTGACTCATTAGCCACTGTAAACTGCTATGATCAGTAACTACTTCGAACGGTTGCATTTCTAAAGAGCAGCGAAATTTCTCTATAGCTAATATAACCGCCAGACATTCGCGTTCTGTCACGCTATAATTTCTTTGGGACTTCGACAATTTCCGGGACATAAAAGCAATTGGCATCTCTTCTCCATCTTTGGATAATTGCACGAGCACCGCACTAATACCAAAATCGCTTGCGTCGCAATGTAAATAGAATTTTCTATAGAAGTCCGGATACTGTAGAACCGGAGCTGAGGTAAGAAGGTTCTTTAAAGTGTTTATAGCTGTTTGGGCGGCCTCGGTCCACTTAAATGTTTCCTTGGAGGACAACACCTCGGTAATTGGGAACGTAATGTCTGCATAATTTTTAATAAATCGGCGATAACACCCACAAACACCAAGAAAACCACGAACTTGTTTAAGATTTATAGGAGTCGGCCAATTTATAATGCAAGAGGCTTTACTAGGGTCAGTTGTTATTCCTCCACTTCCAAATACATAACCCAAGTAGTTGACCTTCGTTACACAAAAGTGACATTTTGCAATGTTAAGAGTGATATTAGCTTTCTTGAATTGATAAGCTATACGCACTAGTACGGCTTAATGAGATGAAAAGTCTTCCGATACAATACATATGTCATCTAAATAGCCAATTACACAGTATCGTACGTCAGGTGGAATTAATGTATCCATCAGTCGGCACATAGTTGACGGGACATTACATAAGCCGAAAGGCATGACAGTGAATTGAAAGAGAGCTCTACCTGGGACTGTAAAGGCTGTTTGAGGCTTTGCTGCTTTAGACAATCCGATCTGCCAATAGGCATCTTTTAGGTCGAGCTCTGAAATAATGTTTGCCTTCGGAGGTCGAGCAAAAAATCTCATGATGCTTTGTAACGGGTAGGCATCCTTCTTGATTGCTTCATTTAATTTTCTAGCATCTAAACAAAGCCTTACCTTATTTGGCCTGACAACTAATCGAACAGGGTAACTCCACGCACTTTGTGACGGCTCTATTACACCCAAGCTAAGCATCCGAATAATTTCGGTATATAGAAGTTTCTCGAGTGCAGGGCTAACGAGGTAATATCGGTGCTTCACGGGTTTTGCTTCTCCTATGTCTATATCATGCTTTATTCAATCAATACGGCCAAGCCCTTAGCGTTCAAAATTTGGAAACATTTCCATGACGGTTTCAAGTTGTCTACGCTGAAATTCGGATAACGGATACTGATCTCCCAACTCCTTGGTGTCTTGGAGTCTAAGCAATTTATGAAACACAAAATATGGGAAGCTAAAGAGAATACTCTCCTAAATCGAAACCCAATATCAACTTCTGAGAAATGGAAGAAATAACATACAAATTAAGCACTTTTTCTTTTGCCTTATAACGCAAGAGTACCTTCAGTATTCCAGACACAGAATGCAATCTCGCATCAGCGGTGCGTGCATGCAACGTAATTGCCTTATAATTCGAAAAGTTGGTAAAAGATTCTTTCTCCAATGTGGACCCAATACATACATTTGCCCCTGTATCGAGCAAACCTATCTCTGAATAATTCATAAATGAAACTTTCGCATACCTATGATTACCTATATTACATTCAAATATTGTTGAGACGTTTTTGAGCCATTCGCTCTCCAAAATATTGACGCATTCGTACGGTATTGCGATGACTCTTCCCATCTAATCCTGAAAAAATTAGTTCTCTGACTTCATTATAGTTCTTCAATCTTTCATGGTATGGTATAAACTTCACGTTAATTTGTTGACCTACATTTATAATGGAATTATTTATGCTTTCTAAGATATCTCTTATATGTGGACACTCGATTTTGATTGAATGGCGCCGCTAGGCGGTTTTCCGACTTGCGCTTTAATTTTGCACAATTGGGTTTATGTATTTGTGGTGTCCCGCAACCATCACAAAATACTTGCTTTTCAGCCAAACAGTCTTCTTATACATGTCCAGGCATTTCGCAATTCCAACATGTGATTTTCGCCGACTCAGTATGATTGACTGCGGCGATCTAAGGATCCGACTCACTATTATACTTTCCCTTTGTTGTCTTAACCTTTCTTCGTCAACGTCTAGTAATGGTAATACAGCGCCTTCCTCTAATTCTCTCGTTAAAGAGCGATTGCTTGGCCAAGGACCTACAGGTAATTTCTTGCGTTGCTGTCCTTTTTGGTTATCTTTTGGTTTCGGAGAATGATTTCCAACAATGTATTTTACATCTATGAGGCTTACTAGAACCATACAACTTGGACATTCTTTTGTCTCCATTACTCGTTTTTCTAAACAGGATTTATGGAATATGTGTTGGCATTTGGTTACTGCACACGGCTGCGTATCTTCCATACGCTCTCCGCAAACTATGCCGACATCTTGTGATGCTGGTGGTGGCTTTCTAAATTCATCTGGTGTATGCCCCACTGGACAATTTCGGAAGCTCCGAAATAAATAATAATTAAATATATTCAACTTTGATTTTATTTCTGTTTTTCTGGGCTATTGCACTAAAGACGTCCTGGGGGGACCAAAAGAATATTTAATTGAGTCCGATCTCGGACAGGAAAACTCATGTGAACTTAACTCTGTTTTCCAGTAGATTCTGTGTACAAAACTCAGTATGGTTGTTTCTATTGGTGGAATCCAAATAATGACTTTCTCTGACTATAATTACGAGATAATTGCCTAGCTACTCTAATTTGGTCGAAATATTCAAATGCTTAAATAATAACAACTTCTCTAAGTTAAACTCACGAATTTCATCGAAATGAAATGAATCTCCTTTTTGTATCTGATATTCTTGTTTGCAGAAATTTAATACTGATATTCGACAACAACGCCGTTTTCATTGATCATTCATTTCTTTTAATAAAGTATACATATTTCCGGTCGGCATTTTGCATGCGCAATTTAGTTCGAGTTCCAAGGAAACCCATACATTATGTTTTTAATGTTTATGGTAAAGCAATTTTACATTGCTGTACTATCATAGCTATGCCCCACGTTGGGCGCCAAAATCTTGTAACACACGTCTTGTAGGAAAAGTCTTTTCTGTCTCGCTTTCTGGAGATAACCTACTGGCCCATGAATCCACAACTAACCCGCGATTGGGACCTTTTACTACCCTAGCTTCAGCGAGTGGAGTTGGGTGGGTTGTTGCGGCTGTTGTAGATCGCGGTTACGTCGAAATATTTAAAGATCCCTACAGAAACTAACTAATCGAATGTCCGCACTAAAACCTCAAATTAATAATGGAACTGAACAATGAATGGCGCATAAACTAAATCAGTAAGCAGCACATAAGTTGAATAGATATAAGCGGATGGGACTGAGATGTTGTTCGTCTTACCCTTTTATTCCTTCTCAACCTTGGTTCTTTCTGTTAAGGTATTAAATGAGAAGCCCAAAATGTTTAGTTAATTATTAATATTATTATAGGTATTGACAAGACCAATACATTTCAGTTAAAATTTTGTATCTAGCATGAACATTGTGGGCGCCACAGGCTTAGGCGGTTTATGGACGTTAGAGTGGGCGTGGCATATTTCCGTAACAAACTTGCGCTGCGTACAAGGCTACGGAATCTAAATCTGAGATCACATTTCTCCATCTTTGATAGTTTCCGAGATATCCGCGTTCATACTTACGATTTTTTTAAGTTTGTTGGCAGTTTGTGGGCGTTTAAATGGGCGTGGCACATTTCTGAAACAAACTTGCGCTGCGCAGTATTCTCAGGAATCTGCATGCCTAATCCCAATATTGTAGCTCTTATAGTTTCCGAGATCTCAGCGTTCATACGGACAGACGGACATGGCTAAATCGACTCGGCTAGTGATCCTGATCAAGAATATATACACTCTATGGGGTCGGAAACGCTTCCTTCTGCCTCTTACATACTTTCCGACGAATTTAGTATACCCGTTTACTCTACGAGTAACGGGTATAATGACTGTAAGCGGAAAACCCAACGAGCCAGTGTCCCAATATCTCTTGTTGACTCATTAGCCACTGTAAACTGCTATGATCAGTAACTACTTCGAACGGTTGCATTTCTAAAGAGCAGCGAAATTTCTCTATAGCTAATATAACCGCCAGACATTCGCGTTCTGTCACGCTATAATTTCTTTGGGACTTCGACAATTTCCGGGACATAAAAGCAATTGGCATCTCTTCTCCATCTTTGGATAATTGCACGAGCACCGCACTAATACCAAAATCGCTTGCGTCGCAATGTAAATAGAATTTTCTATAGAAGTCCGGATACTGTAGAACCGGAGCTGAGGTAACAAGGTTCTTTAAAGTGTTTATAGCTGTTTGGGCGGCCTCGGTCCACTTAAATGTTTCCTTGGAGGACAACACCTCGGTAATTGGGAACGTAATGTCTGCATAATTTTTAATAAATCGGCGATACCACCCACAAACACCAAGAAAACCACGAACTTGTTTAAGATTTATAGGAGTCGGCCAATTTATAATGCAAGAGGCTTTACTAGGGTCAGTTGTTATTCCTCCACTTCCAAATACATAACCCAAGTAGTTGACCTTCGTTACACAAAAGTGACTCTTTGCAATGTTAGGAGTGAGATTAGCTTTCTTGTTCATAGCTGTTTGGGCGGCCTCGTTCTACTTAAATGTTTTCTTGGAGGACAACACCTCGGTAATTGGGAACGTAATGTCTGAATAATTTTTAATAAATCGGCGATACCACCCACAAACATCAAGAAAACCACAAACTTGTTTAGATTTTTCGAGGTCGGCCAATTTACTATGCAAGAGACTTTACTAGGGTCAGTTGTTATTCCTCCACTTCCAATTACATAACCCAAGTAGTTGACCTTCGTTACACAAAAGTGACATTTTGCAATGTTAAGAGTGATATTAGCTTTCTTGAATTGATAAGCTATACGCACTAGTACGGCTTAATGAGATGAAAAGTCTTCCGATACAATACATATGTCATCTAAATAGCCAATTACACAGTATCGTACGTCAGGTGGAATTAATGTATCCATCAGTCGACACATAGTTGACGGGACATTACATAAGCCGAAAGGCATGACAGTGAATTGGAAGAGAGCTCTACCTGGGACTGTAAAGGCTGTTTGAGGCTTTGCTTCTTTAGACAATCCGATCTGCCAATAGGCATCTTTTAGGTCGAGCTTTGAAATAATGTTTGCCTTCGGAGGTCGAGCAAAAAATCTCATGATGCTTTGTAACGGGTAGGCATCCTTCTTGATTGCTTCATTTAATTTTCTAGCATCTAAACAAAGCCTTACCTTATTTGGCCTGACAACTAATCGAACAGGGTAACTCCACGCACTTTGTGACGGCTCTATTACACCCAAGCTAAGCATCCGATTAATTTCGGTATATAGAAGTTTCTCGAGTGCAGGGCTAACGAGGTAATATCGGTGCTTCACGGGTTTTGCTTCTCCTATGTCTATATCATGCTTTATTCAATCAATACGGCCAAGCCCTTAGCGTTCAAAATTTGGAAACATTTCCATGACGGTTTCAAGTTGTCTACGCTGAAATTCGGATAACGGATACTGATCTCCCAGCTCCTTGGTGTCTTGGAGTCTAAGCAATTTATGAAACACAAAATATAGGAAGCTAAAGAGAATACTCTCCAAAAATCGATACCCAATATCAACCTCTGAGAAATTGAAGAAATAGCATACAAATCAAGCACTTTTTCCTTTGCCTTATATCGCATGAGTACCTTCAGTATTTCATACACAGAATGCAATCTCGCATCAGCGGTGCGTACATGCAACGTAATTGCCTTATAATTCGAAAAGTTGGTAAAAGATTCTTTCTCCAATGTGGACCCAATACATACATTTGCCCCTGTATCGAGCAAGCCTATCTCAGAATAATTCATAAATGAAACTTTCGCATACCTATGATTACCTATATTACATTCAAATATTGTTGAGACGTTTTTGAGCCATTCGCTCTCCAAAATATTGACGCATTCGTACGGTATTGCGATGACTCTTCCCATCTATTCCTGAAAAAATGAGTTCTCTGACTTCATTATAGTTCTTCAACCTTTCATGGTATGGTATAAGCTTCATGTTAATTTGTTGACCTACATTTATAATGGAATTATTTATGCTTTCTAAGATATCTCTTATTTGTGGACACTCGATTTTGATTGAATGGCGCCGCTAGGCGGTTTTCCGACTTGCGCTTTAATTTTGCACAATTGGGTTTATGTATTTGTGGTGTCCCGCAACCATCACAAAATACTTGCTTTTCAGCCAAACAGTCTTCTTATACATGTCCAGGCATTTCGCAATTCCAACATGTGATTTTCGCCGACTCAGTATGATTGACTGCGGCGATCGAAGGATCCGACTCACTATTATCTATTTCCTCATTGGGCGTTTAGTCTATTGCGTAAACATGAAAGTTAGCTGAGTCTTTACCTTTTTGAGGTACCATTCGCGGTTTACCAAGATCCTTAAGAAAGTTTTCACGTTTGTGCACTAATCGACGTTTGTGCACTAATTTGCTCCCGTAATTCAGTTGTGGACCGACTTTCCCTTGTAATAATAACCATGTAATAGTTTGGACTCTTTTGTGAAACCTCCAATGCCAACTACTGGTCTTCCCAATTAGTAACTGGTGAAGGTTTTTATTTATAAGTGGTCGTCTAGCGCGAGTACGTGGTCTTCCGGGTGGCCTTCCAGCAAGACCTGCTCGAGGCCCTCGTCGTTGCCGATGAAGATCGACATTACCTGTCGGAGTACTTTCCCTTTGTTGTCTTAACCTTTCTTCGTCAACGTCTAGTAATGGTAATACAGCGCCTTCCTCTAATTCTCTCGTTAAAGAGCGATTGCATGGCCAAGGACCTACAGGTAATTTCTTGCTTTGTTGTCCTTTTTGGTTATCTTTTGGTTTCGGAGAATGATTTCCAACAACTTATTTTACATCTATGAGGGTTACTAGAACCATACAACTTGGACATTCTTTTGTCTCCGTTACTCGTTTTTCTAAACAGGATTTATGGAATATGTGTTGGCATTTGGTTACTGCACACGGCTGCGTATCTTCCATACGCTCTCCGCAAACTATGCCGACATCTTGTGATGCTGGTGGTGGCTTTCTAAATTCATCTGGTGTATGCCCCACTGGACAATTTCGGAAGCTCCGAAATAAATAATAATTAAATATATTCAACTTTGATTTTATTTCTGTTTTTCTGGGCTATTGCACTAAAGACGTCCTGGGGGGACCAAAAGAATATTTAATTGAGTCCGATCTCGGACAGGAAAACTCATGTGAACTTAACTCTGTTTTCCAGTAGATTCTGTGTACAAAACTCAGTATGGTTGTTTCTATTGGTGGAATCCAAATAATGACTTTCTCTGACTATAATTACGAGATAATTGCCTAGCTACTCTAATTTGGTCGAAATATTCAAATGCTTAAATAAGAACAACTTCTCCAAGTTAAACTCACGAATTTCATCGAAATGAAATGAATCTCCTTTTTGTATCTGATATTCTTGTTTGCAGAAATTTAATACTGATATTCGACAACAACGCCGTTTTCATTGATCATTCATTTCTTTTAATAAAGTATACATATTTCCGGTCGGCATTTTGCATGCGCAATTTAGTTCGAGTTCCAAGGAAACCCATACATTATGTTTTTAATGTTTATGGTAAAGCAATTTTACATTGCTGTACTATCAT
Organism: Drosophila suzukii; assembly: GCF_043229965.1. Lineage (NCBI taxonomy): Eukaryota > Metazoa > Arthropoda > Insecta > Diptera > Drosophilidae > Drosophila > Drosophila suzukii. Next base: position 52,548,296 of record NC_092082.1, on the reverse strand, counting down.
AGCTATGCCCCACGTTGGGCGCCAAAATCTTGTAACACACGTCTTGTAGGAAAAGTCTTTTCTGTCTCGCTTTCTGGAGATAACCTACTGGCCCATGAATCCACAACTAACCCGCGATTGGGACCTTTTACTACCCTAGCTTCAGCGAGTGGAGTTGGGTGGGTTGTTGCGGCTGTTGTAGATCGCGGTTACGTCGAAATATTTAAAGATCCCTACAGAAACTAACTAATCGAATGTCCGCACTAAAACCTCAAATTAATAATGGAACTGAACAATGAATGGCGCATAAACTAAATCAGTAAGCAGCACATAAGTTGAATAGATATAAGCGGATGGGACTGAGATGTTGTTCGTCTTACCCTTTTATTCCTTCTCAACCTTGGTTCTTTCTGTTAAGGTATTAAATGAGAAGCCCAAAATGTTTAGTTAATTATTATTATTATTATAGGTATTGACAAGACCAATACATTTCAGTTAAAATTTTGTATCTAGCATGAACATTGTGGGCGCCACAGGCTTAGGCGGTTTATGGACGTTAGAGTGGGCGTGGCATATTTCCGTAACAAACTTGCGCTGCGTACAAGGCTACGGAATCTAAATCTGAGATCCCATTTCTCCATCTTTGATAGTTTCCGAGATATCCGCGTTCATACTTACGATTTTTTGAAGTTTGTGGGCAGTTTGTGGGCAGTTTGTGGGCGTTTAAGTGGGCGTGGCACATTTCTGAAACAAACTTGCGCAGCGCAGTATTCTCAGGAATCTGCATGCCTAATCCCAATATTGTAGCTCTTATAGTTTCCGAGATCTCAGCGTTCATACGGACAGACGGACATGGCTAAATCGACTCGGCTAGTGATCCTGATCAAGAATATATACACTGTATGGGGTCGGAAACGCTTCCTTCTGCCTCTTACATACTTTCCGACGAATTTAGTATACCCGTTTACTCTACGAGTAACGGGTATAATGACTGTAAGCGGAAAACCCAACGAGCCAGTGTCCCAATATCTCTTGTTGACACATTAGCCACTGTAAACTGCTATGATCAGTAACTACTTCGAACGGTTGCATTTCTAAAGAGCAGCGAAATTTCTCTATAGCTAATATAACCGCCAGACATTCGCGTTCTGTCACGCTATAATTTCTTTGGGACTTCGACAATTTCCGGGACATAAAAGCAATTGGCATCTCTTCTCCATCTTTGGATAATTGCACGAGCACCGCACTAATACCAAAATCGCTTGCGTCGCAATGTAAATAGAATTTTCTATAGAAGTCCGGATACTGTAGAACCGGAGCTGAGGTAACAAGGTTCTTTAAAGTGTTTATAGCTGCTTGGGCGGCCTCGGTCCACTTAAATGTTTCCTTGGAGGACAACACCTCGGTAATTGGGAACGTAATGTCTGCATAATTTGTAATAAATCGGCGATACCACCCACAAACACCAAGAAAACCACGAACTTGTTTAAGATTTATAGGAGTCGGCCAATTTATAATGCAAGAGGCTTTACTAGGGTCAGTTGTTATTCCTCCACTTCCAAATACATAACCCAAGTAGTTGACCTTCGTTACACAAAAGTGACTCTTTGCAATGTTAGGAGTGAGATTAGCTTTCTTGTTCATAGCTGTTTGGGCGGCCTCGTTCTACTTAAATGTTTTCTTGGAGGACAACACCTCGGTAATTGGGAACGTAATGTCTGAATAATTTTTAATAAATCGGCGATACCACCCACAAACATCAAGAAAACCACAAACTTGTTTAGATTTTTCGAGGTCGGCCAATTTACTATGCAAGAGACTTTACTAGGGTCAGTTGTTATTCCTCCACTTCCAATTACATAACCCAAGTAGTTGACCTTCGTTACACAAAAGTGACATTTTGCAATGTTAAGAGTGATATTAGCTTTCTTGAATTGATAAGCTATACGCACTAGTACGGCTTAATGAGATGAAAAGTCTTCCGATACAATACATATGTCATCTAAATAGCCAATTACACAGTATCGTACGTCAGGTGGAATTAATGTATCCATCAGTCGACACATAGTTGACGGGACATTACATAAGCCGAAAGGCATGACAGTGAATTGAAAGAGAGCTCTACCTGGGACTGTAAAGGCTGTTTGAGGCTTTGCTGCTTTAGACAATCCGATCTGCCAATAGGCATCTTTTAGGTCGAGCTCTGAAATAATGTTTGCCTTCGGAGGTCGAGCAAAAAATCTCATGATGCTTTGTAACGGGTAGGCATCCTTCTTGATTGCTTCATTTAATTTTCTAGCATCTAAACAAAGCCTTACCTTATTTGGCCTGACAACTAATCGAACAGGGTAACTCCACGCACTTTGTGACGGCTCTATTACACCCAAGCTAAGCATCCGATTAATTTCGGTATATAGAAGTTTCTCGAGTGCAGGGCTAACGAGGTAATATCGGTGCTTCACGGGTTTTGCTTCTCCTATGTCTATATCATGCTTTATTCAATCAATACGGCCAAGCCCTTAGCGTTCAAAATTTGGACACTTTTCCATGTCGGTTTCAAGTTGTCTACGGATAACGGATACAGATCTCCCAGCTCCTTGGTTTCGGAGTCTAAGCAATTTATGAAACCCAAAATATCGGAAGCTAAAGAGAATACTCTTCAAAAATCGATACCCAATATCAACCTCTGAGAAATGGAAGAAATAACTTTTTCCTTTGCCTTATATCGCATGAGTACCTTCAGTATTCCAGACACAGAATTCAATCTCGCACCAGCGGTGCGTACATGCGACGTAATTGCCTTATAATTCGACAAATTGGTAAAAGATTCTTTCTCCAATGTGGACCCAATACATACATTTGCCCCTATATCGAGCAAACCTATCTCAGAATAATTCATAAACGAAAGTTTAGCATACCTACGATTATCTATATTACATTCAAATATTGTTGAGACGACTAAATGTTTTTGAGCCTTTCGCTCTCTAAAATACTGACGCATTCGTACGGTATTGCAAGGACTCTTCCAATCTATTCCCGAAAAAATGCGTTCTCTGACTTCATTATAGTTCTTCAATCTTTCATGGTATTGTATAAACTTCACGTTAATTTACTGACCTACATTTATAATGGAATTATTTATGTTTTCTAAGATACCCCTTATTTGTGGGACACTCGATTTTGATTGAATTGCCCCCCTAGGCGGTTTTCGACTTGCGCTTAAATTTTGCACAATTGGGTTTATGTATTTGTGGTGCTCCACAACCTTCACAAAATACTTGCTTTTCAGCCAAACAGTCTTCTTACACATGTCCAGGCATTTCACAATTCCAACACGTGATTTTCGCCGACCCAGTATGATTGACTGCGGCGATCGTAAGATTCGACTCACTATTATCTACTTCCTCATCGGGTGTTTCGTCTAGTGCGTAAACATTAAAGTTAGCTGAGTCTTTACCTTTTTGAGGTTCCATTCGCGGTTTACCAAGATCCTTAAGAAAGTTTTCTCGTTTGTGCAATAATCGACGCAATTCAGAAATCGAAGAAACCTTTTCAAACAATAATCTGTCTCTCGTCTCTGCTAGTAAGTTTCCCTGAATCATTTTTAAACAATTCATCTTCTCCAAAGGTTATGGACAATTTATCTATAAACTTGCAAACGGCTTTATATAAAGAGTCGAAAGATTCCTTGGGCTTTTGTTTTCTGGCTCTTATTTGCTCCCGTAATTCATTTGTGGAACGACTTTCCCTATATTGCTCCCGTAACGCTTCACAAAATTCAGACCATGTAATAGTTTGGACTCGTTTGTGGAACCTCCAATGCCAACTACTGGTCCCCCCAATTAGCAACTGGTGAATGTTTTTATTTATAAGTAGTCGTCTAGCGCGAGTACGTGGTCTTCCGGGTGGCCTTTCAGCAAGACCTCCTCGAGGCCCTCGTCGTTTTCGACACTACCTGTCGGAGTACTTGTTCTTTGTTGTTTTAACCTTTCTTCGTCAACGTCTAGTAATGGTAGTACAGCGCCTTCCTCCTCTCCGCCTACTAGTTCTAATTCTCTTGTTAAAGAGCGATTGCATGGCCAAGGACTAACAGGTAATTTCTTACTTTGCTGTCCTTTTTGGTTATCTTTTGGTTTCGGAGAATGATTTCCAACAATGTATTTTACATCTATGAGGCTTACTAGAACCATACAACTTGGACATTCTTTTGTCTCCGTTACTCGTTTTTATACCCGTTACTCGTAGAGTAAAAGGGTATACTAGATTCGTCGGAAAGTATGTAACAGGCAGAAGGAAGCGTTTCCGACCCCATAAAGTAAATGTTCGTACCCAAAGGTACTCATAATGGCCACACCCAACAATCAAGCAGTAGCCAGGCGCTCAGTAACACCCACTGCATATGAGAATTGCTGATCAGCATATTATATGTCCCACTAACTCACCGTCTCACCGACTCAACGGCACACTGACCCGCCAATGCAGTCAGCACATTTTGCAGTGTCTGCCGAGCCAACTACAAAAACTGCTACCATAATCAAAACTCCCTGACCTACCTACCTACTTTAGAATATAGCTTACTTCACTAATCATTATACTAAACTTCCGTGTTCCAAGTAGTATATAAACATGTACCAAATGAAGAATGAATCAGTTATCAACACATCTCATAACTCCGCGGTTCTACTCCCTACCTCTGGGAATAAGGATCGTAATACACTATCTCCACAAGCAGATAACCAACGTTAGCTAACCCTCAGCGCAGCTCCAGCATCGTCTGTGGTCCGGCATCGCAGTAACCTTCGTTACCATTGCCGCGACGCGATCGTCCTGCCAGCAAAGCGTCCCCGTGCCAGCGACAAGTGCTCATTACCCCCTTGTCCCGCGGTGTGACCCGGAAGTGTCTACTTCGGTTAGGCACAAACAGTATATATATTCTTAATCAGGATCACAAGCCGAGTCGATCTAGCCATTTCCGCCTGTCCGTCCGTCTGTCTGTCCGTCCGGATGAACGCTGAGATCTCGGAAACTATAAGAGCTAGGCTATTGAGATTTGGCGTGCAGATTCCTGAGCTTCTTACGCAGCGCAATTTTTTTTCAGCAATGTGCCACGCCCACTCTAACGCACACAAACCGCCCAAAACTGTGGATCCTACAGTTTTGATGCTAGAATAAAACTGAAATTTATTGTTCTCATTAAGACCTATCGATTGACCTAAAATAATGTTTGCCACGCCCACTTTAACGCCCACAAGCCGCCCAAACCGGTGACGCCCACTGAAATGTATTGGTCTCGTCAATACCTATCGATTGATCCAAAAAAAAATTTCCCACGCCCACTCTAACGACCATAACGCTTAAATCTATCTACCGCCGGTAGGTGGCGCATTTTAATGTCGCTTTGCTGCTTGCATATCTCCATTTCCCTTTGGTCCCTTTAGCTGATTAACGGGTATTTTATAGTCGGGGTACTCAACTATAGCGTTCTTCCTTGTTCTAAACAGGATTTATGCAATATGTGTTGGCATTTGGTTACTGCACACGGCTGCGTATCTTGCATACGCTCTCCACAAACTATGCCGACATCTTGTGATGCTGGTGGTGGCTTTCTAAATTCATCTGGTGTATGCCCCACTGGACAATTTCGGAAGCTGTGAAATAAATAAAAACTAAATCTATTCAACTTTGATTTTATTTCTGTTTTTCTGGGCTATTGCACTAAAGACGTCGTGGGGGGACCAAATAAATATTTAACTCAGTATACAAAACTCAGTATGGTTGTTTATATTGGTGGAATCCAAATAATGACTTTCTCTGACTATAGTTACGAGATATTTGCCTACCTATTCTAATAAGGTCGAAATATTCAAATGCTTAAATACTCGATTTCCAAAATTAAAGAATTAAGTGTCCAACTTCTCTAAGTTAAACTCATGAATTTCTTCGAAATAATTGAGCTATTTAATGAATCTTCTTTTTGTATCTGATATTCTTGTTCGCAGAAATTTAATACTAATATTCTACAACAACGCTGTTTTTATAGATCATTCATTTCTTTTAATAAAGTATACGTATTTCCGGTCGACTTTTTCGCATGCGCAATTTAGTTCGAGTTCCAAGGAAAGCCGTACATTATGTTTTTAATGTTTATGGTGAAGCAATTTTACATTGCTGTACTATCATAGCTATGCCCCACGTTGGACGCCAAAATGTAAACACGTCTTGTAGGAAAAGTCTTTTCTGTCTCGCCTTCTGGAGATAACCTACTGGCCCATGAATCCACAACTAACCCGCGATTGGGACCTTTTACTACCCTAGCTTCAGCGAGTGGAGTTGGGTGGGTTGTTGCGGCTGTTGTAGATCGCGGTTACGTCGAAATATTTAAGGATCCCCACAGAAACTAGCTAATCGAAAGTCCGCACTAAAACCTTAAATTAATAATGGAACTGAACAAGGAATGGCGCGTAAACTAAATCAGTAAGCAGCACATAAGTTGAATAGATATAAGCGGATGGGACTGAGATGTTGTACGTCTTACCCTTCGATTCCTTCTCAACCTTGGTTCTTTCTGTTAAGGTATTAAATGAGAAGCCCAAAATGTTTAGTTTATTATTATTTTATCTTAGAGCACCAGGTCCTCGAAAAATTTAAAGGGGACTTAGCCTTTCATCATGGTACATATATAATTTAATTTTACAAAAAATGTTGTAGGTGTATAATTGACATATATTAATCAAAACTTCATTTAATTAGCTTCGCGATTTCCATTTAACTTATGTTACCTAACATAGATGGTCGTTTAAATTTGTATTCTAGGCATAGGTTTTCTTAGTTTTAAGTGCAACTGATTTGTTTCTTTGTATGGGTCAAATCTATTAATTCATTTCTTTCGTTTTCTTCACCGGGCTTGTCTGTTTGCATTTTTTTTCTGATTTATTTATGCAAGGCAAACCGTAATTATTACTTATGCATACATTATTAATTACGCAATTAATTCCCTTTAAATCATATTTGAGGGCAGCCAAATTTCTCCAAGACGCATAACACAATCAAAATAAAACAGCCTGGAAAGCTTTTGGAGGGTTTTAGCTCACCCGTTCGCGTTTTTCAAAACTAAAGTAGCATGCGATCACTTACCCTCTGAAATTCAGATGAAGCGCTCCATGGTTCCAGGGGTAAACTAGTTGAACTTCCTTTGGGTTTTTCGATAGGTATTGACGAGACTAATACATTTCAGTTAAAATTTTGTTTTTCTAGCATGAAAACTGTGGGCGCCACAGGTTTGGGCGGATTGTGGGCGTTAGAGTGGGAGTGGCATATTTGCGTAACAAACTTGCTCAAGGCTACGCAATCTGAATCTGAGATCCCAATTCTCTATCTTTGATAGTTTCCGAGATATCCGCGTTCATAACTACGATTTTTTGAAATTTGTGGGCGTTAAAAAGGGCGTGGCAAACTTTTTTTTTTGTCATTCGATTGGTATTGATGAGAACAATACATTTCAGTTATAATTTTTATTCTTGCATCAAAACTTAGAGTGGGCGTGGCACGCTGCTGAAACAAACTTTCGCTGCGTAAGAAGCTCAGGAATCTGCATGCCAAATCTCAATAGCCCAGCTCTTAAAGTTTCCGAGATCTCAGCGTTCATCCAGACGGACAGACAGACGGACATGGCTAGATCGACTCGGCTAGTGATCCTGATCAAGAATATATACACTTTATGGGGTCGGAAACGCTTCCTTCTGCCTGTTACATGTTATTCGACGAATCTAGTATACCCTTTTACACTACGAGTAACGGGTGTAATGACTTCATGGTCAAGTTTCTTTCTATAAGTTTTATTTCTTTTAGTTACACACATGTCCATCAGGTAAGACTACTTTAAATAAGCTGTAAATATTTTCTAGTTTTACAGGTATATAAAGGAGGCAGCCCTAGCAAGCACACCCTCAGTTGATTAAAAAATCTCAACCAATCATGAACACAGTCGATCGCAATTCAAGCATTTCAGTAGATTTTCTATATTTTCAATCAAGATTTTGTTAAGGAGCTGGCGTTCATGCCTGCTGGAACTGTTATACCTAATTTTTTTCATTTCAAACCGCCATGTAACATAAAAGAATTGGTTAATGGAACTCTTAAGCAGTAGCACCTCAACCAGCAGAACGTAACGGATTGGTTTTGTCAGCTTGAGATATTCAATACACAAGTCTTGAAGAAATAGTAACACCACTCAATAAGTATCACACAGTTCTTGTTCGTGGTGAAATTAAAAAAAATTTTAATCAAGTAGTTATGAACAAACGTTATCGATATAGATATTGGAAGAAGTTTAACTCAACTGCCCAGTTTTTTACGAATTGTAGAATAAACAATAAAAAACTTCCACTTCGATGTTCATTAAATAATTTATTTAAGCTCTTTGTATTCTTTGAAAACAGTAAATTTTTTGAAATTAAGTAAAAATAAATTCATGGTCCTATCAGGTTGTCTCTTATTATGGATTCTTTTAAGAGATTTTTTATTGTAATTATTGCGGATCTGATACTCATTTAGAGAAGAACTGCTCCAAGAAACGTGATCCAGAGAATATTAATAAAGCCTAGTGTAACTTAAAAACATTATATAAGCAATTAGTAGTAATATAATATTAAAATAGTACAATGAAAAAATGTTTACACAATTTATACATCCTTTCAAAATGCTTATTTGTGGACCCTCAGGATCGGGAAAAACAACCTTTTTAGAAAATGTAATCACCAATATGAAATATCTTTTTAATATTTTAATAGACCGAACTATTTGATGTTATGGAGAGGAGAGTGCCAAGCCCAATTTCGAAAAGGTTGAATATTTTAAAGGAGTCCATGAAACAATTGAAAATTACACGAATAAACCAATACTTTTAATAAAAATGTGTTTGAGCTGTTTACAAAAGGATCACACCATAGGAATTTATTAGTAATAGTGGTAACTCTGAACACATTTCACAAATCTTTGCACACCAGAGATATTTCACTAGATACCAAATACATTGTTACTTTTGAAAATCCTCGTGATAAGGTTCAAATTCAATGTTTAGCAAGACAAATTTACCCAGAAAACCCAAGGGAGCTGTTTAGAATATAAATTATGTTTTAATTCTGAAGCCACGATCTATCCCTCGCCGCTGTCCGTGAGGGTGAGGGGTTGCGATCCAATTGCCACCGTGTCTGGTCCGGGGGAAGGGGTGATGATACAGTTGCCGCCGTGGCTGGCTGCTATTATGGATGAGCTGGGCGGTTGCCACTGGCTCTCTTCTTATGAAGATTACGTCGGGAGTAACTAACTCCGTTGCTAACGGCCCTTAAGGCTCGATAACCAATTTCAATTAATAAAGTAAATGTTGACGGCCAATGCCGGAGTTTTATATTCAAGCCAATGCTCTTTAATGAATGTCCAAGTAAAACTAAAAACATATTTGACTTTACGTAAGCTATGCGCGGCCGGCAAGCCGACCGCTCGTGCAGCAAAGTGCTGACACTAGCAAAATCAACATAACTCACCATACAGTGCACCAATAAGAACCAGGCACGGCCCCTAAAGATGTTTATGCTGATTTTGCAACTAAACACTAGGGTGATCCAAAAATCACCCAAGATCTGTATCGACTTATAATTACTCCTTAACAGTGTTAACAACTCCCCCCTTAGGAATATGACCGTACTCGGTCATCTGGAATTTGTCAACGACTTGTTGGATCTCCCGTGCGTCTCGTCTCCTCCTCAGCATCTTGATGAGTAGGAAGGAGCAGCTGATGAGAAGACTGGCTCCCAAGCCAACCGCGAACCAGGTGTCGATAGTTCCAGCCGATTTCACTTCTTCCTTAAGCCCTTGGATAACCTCCAAGTTTTGGGTGTTAATTCTTTGGAGAAGTGGCATGCTTAGTGTGGAATCGTGGCCGATGATGTTGAGTAACGGGGATGCCGCCATGCCCGGAGTTTTTCTTATGGCTTCACGTTGGTTTGAGTATTTCGTGCCATTGATGAAAGCCACTCGCTCGAACGTAATGAGGTGTGTGCCGTCGGTGGCTATTTCAGGGCCGTCGTCAGTGCTGACTTTAGCTGGACACTCGTTGATTATTATTACTCCGTCATCTATTAACGTGATGGGGTCTAGGTGGCTGGCTTGCGTCTCGCATAGTGCGGTACTCCCCGCGTGTAGGCCTCGAGCGCAAGTATCATGGGTCGCCAGTTTGCAAAACGACGCGTAAGTTGTTGTTACGCAATCGGTGACTGCTAAGACGTCGCTATTGCATTCGGCTACTGTGTTCTCCTTCAATTGCAGGATGGTATGTTGGTGTGATACAGGGAAGATCGTGACTTTTTTACAAATAGTTTTAATCTTAGGGTATGCGATTAGCACATGGATTATACTATCGGACTGAAGGACTCTAATGTTAGACGCCTCTAGTAGGCTAATGATGGGGACTTCTGTGGGGTGATCAACAAATACAGACTTCAAATCATTTTGATTAAAAATTGCTGGGTTTATGATGTTGGCTTTTGCAAGTGTGACTGTAAGTATTACGTTTTGAATCTCGGTTATTAGTATTCTATTTCTGGCCAAAAGTACTCCGTATAGGTGGGAAGTGTTAACTATATTATTTTGTTTTGCCTTGATAATTTTATTAACGGCCTCTATTAATTCATTAATTTTATTCTGCGTCTGCGTATTTATTATAGCCTGCCGGTTATTTGACTCAATTAAACGTGCCTCGGACACTTTTAGCATATCGAAGTCGGCCGCATCAGGTGTGCCCGCAATTACTTTGAGTGCGGTGCCTAGGAAGTCTAGGCTCCTGGCCATCCTATGGTGTATATTTAAAACAGACAATAAACTTCTAACATGTTCGGTATCGACGTCTAACAATTTTTTCATATGAGACTGTGGGAATAAATCGGACAACCTAGTAGTTTCTTCTACTATAATTGAAAATTCGGACAAGTTACTTGAATGTCGAAGCAAGTTTCTTTGTTCCCATACCAACGCGATTCCGTCCGAAATTGGGATATACTGAGCATGCGAATAATCCGTTACTCTAGCGTTAACTACAGTTAACGTTATCAATAAAATTCCCGCAATCCTGTAAGAAGGCGAAATGTTAATCTACTGTGTATAAAATGGAGTAACTATGCTAAGGTGTAAGTACATATGAAAATAAAGTAAAAAGGTAAAAAAGGATGAGGGGTATTTTTATCTAAGGTTGTCCTTGTGGACCACCCTTCCTCTAATAAGGACAGACGTTCCCATGTCTGCTTGTACACGCTCTTCTGTGTACAGTGCGGTTAGTTTATTTCCTAACCTTTTGTTATTTTTGAGGTATACTTTTTCTCCTACCTCAAAAATTCTGTTTTGCCTAGTAGGGTTGATCTTATCTAGATTGGCCTGTTGTGCCTTTTCAATATTACCTATTATTGCCAATTTTTGTTCGGCATTAGCTGAGTGCATGGCCTGCTTAGGTGACAGTCTTGTCACTGAATGTATTGTCTTGTTATATTCTACCGTGGCTCTCATAATAAGCTCAACGGTGTCGTCAACCTTTTGGTCGATTTTCATGCACCTAGCTATCTCAGTTAGGGTACTGTGGAATCGCTCCACTTGCCCGTTTGAGCTGCTGTGTAGAGGGGGTGCATTAACAATGTCAATGTCATATTGATTTTTCAATAATGAGGCTATTATCTCAGAGTTGAAAGACGCCTCATTATCACAATATATTGTTTTAATGTTTGGGAAAAAATTTATTAGTTGTAATATGGGGCTGCGCACATCGACTATGGCCCTAGAAAGTAATGGCTGTACTACAGCGAACTTTGAAAATTTATCTATGCAGGTTAAAAAAAATCTCTTATCCGTAGAGTATATGTCAATATGCAGCATTTCGCCAGCATATGAGGGGGTTGGTGTGATACCTAACTCTTGCTTCTTGGGGTGTCTGTTGTACTTCCCCTTGGTGCATGTCTTGCAGTTTACAACCACTTCGTTGGCGATTTTGGACATATTTGGAAAGTAGTAATCCTGAAGGACTTGTTTAACATTTTCCTGGGCTGCCCTGTGAGCGCGGTTGTGTTCGCAGATAATTATTTCTTTTTGTTCATTTGCATCCGTGATGTCATTCACGAATTCTTTGCAATGCCAGAACTTGGTTGCTGGGAATTCGGTCACCAAGGAATGTTGGATGGATGCTAGTGTGGAGTGGTCGCAGTAAATGGCGTTAACAACGTCTACGTTTACTACCTCTTTGACCAATCCGAACAGCGAGTCCCTGTTATTGAATTGGATTATGTGTCGGTTTTTGGTCCCGAAAACTATGAAGTGTCGCCGTAAAGGCTGCTCTGCTTCCTCCAGGATTGTTTGATTCCTGTAGCAGTTCAGGGGTTTATCGGTAGATTCGACCGTGTAGGTTAACGAAAGTTCACTGTGAATAGTGGCTACGTCAGATTGGGGTTCGTTTTGTATAGCGTTTATGTTTTGACGTGACAAAGCATCGGCCACAAAATTTTCTTTTCCGGGTTTGTAGAACACCTTGGCGTTATGTTCTTCGATGAATGCTTTCCATCGTTTAATTTTAGCATTCGTATTTCGCTCGGATACAGCGAAAGTAAGAGGTTGATGGTCCGTAAAAATCCTGATCTCTTTTGTGCCATATAGGTAGTTTTGTAGCTTTCCTATAGCCCAAACAATTGCCAATAATTCTCTTTCGTTGGTTGCGTAATTGAGTTCACAGTCTTTCAACGTACGAGATATCATTGTGATTGGCCTGCCTTTTTGGGAAAGTACCGCACCGATACCGCTTGCTGAGGCATCGGTGGTCAAATCGAAAGGGAGTTTGAAATCTGGATACGTTAGTATCACATCTTCTGATGACAAAATGTCTCGCAGGCGCTCGAACGCTCTGCGTTGGGACTCATCAAATTCGATAGCCACCTTTTTCGACATGTGTTTATTAACCGTGCCATTCTCTCCCTTAAGTATGGAGGTAAGTGGTCTGGCTATGGTAGCGAAGTCCCTGACAAAACTTCTGTAGTAACTAGCCAACCCTAGAAAAGACCTGAGGCTGAACAAATTTGTTGGTTCAGTGTACTCCTGAATGGTTTTTACCTTTTCCGGGTCTGTTTTGGCTCCGTTTGAAGTAACAATAAAACCTAAAAATTCAACACTTTCTTTGAAAAATTTTGTTTTCTCTGGTGCCACTCTCATGTTGGCTTCGCACAGGCATTTAAGGACTGTGTCAATGTGTATAACGTGGTCGGCAGCGTTTTCGGAGAAAATTATCACGGCGTCTACGTAGACGTAACAAATCTTCCCAATCTGCTCACGTAGTACGTCATCGATCGCCCTTTGAAAGATGCTTCCCGCATTTTTCAGTCCAAAGGGTAGACGACAAAATTCATACTTTCCTCCGTTTATGGAGAAAGCAGTTTTTTCGCGGTCTTTTTCAGCCAGATAAATCTGGTGGTACCCCGATTTTAGGTCGAGGGTACTAAAAAATTTTGCCTTTCCTAGATTCGCTAGAATCATAGGAATACTTGGCATAGGGTAACGGTCGGCAATAGTTCGTTCATTCAGTTTCCTGAAATCGATCACCAGCCGTTTTTTCTTGTTGCCATCTGCATCAAGTCCCTTTTTATCAACAACCCATGTTGGGCTGTTAAATGGCGACCTAGAAGGTCGGATAATGCCATCCTTTAGCAGCTGTTTGATTTCTGTGTTAACGAAATCTGCTGCTCCCATGGGGTAGGGATATAGCTTGGAATATACGGGTTCGTTAGTCTCCGTACGAATTGTGGCAATGATCGAGGTGTTAAAAGGTAGCGCCTCGTTAGAGTGAGAAAACGCTTGTTTCCTCTTAAGGATCATTTTTTTAAATGCAGCTTTCACTGAATTTGGGACTATTAAGTCATCGATATTTGTGAAGTTCACATTATCGCATTCGTGGTATTTGAGCTGTTCAGATATGTTTCCATACCTGATTACGCTGTTTTGTAAATCTAATGCCGCTCCGGCCTGCGTTAGCAAGTCGAAACCTATTATGGCATCAAAAGTGTTGATAGTATCGAGTAAAAAAAATTGAGCCTTTAGGCCGAATATGTGCATAAAGCATTTTTCTTTTATATTACTGGAGCCATGAATGGAACTCACAGTGAATGAGGAGTCGACAGGCATTATGTTCTACAGCTCCTTTAGGGGCTTTACATAACTCTTTGCCGCTCCAGTGTCTATGAGGATTTTTATAGTTTTCCCCGCCAGCCCTCGCTCAATGAAGGGCAAGCGAGACCTTCCTCTAAAAAATTGACAAGGTCGTTACCGTCAAATGAGACACTGTCATCATCAATTGCACTTAATGCGGCTGAGGCCGCGTTTTCATAATCTTGAGTTTCTTCCGCGTTTGCAGTTTGCTCAACGTGGTTAACCCGCTGGCGCCTTTGGCCAGTCATTCTCTCCGAAGAGTTTGGTCTTTTTGGGGCCTGCAAATTTTGGTATTGAGTGTTGTTTCCCTGTCTAAAACTCTTAGGATTTCGGAATTTAGAATATGATGGATCAATATCCATAGGTTCCTGGGATTGATTTTGTTTACCCTGATCTACCCAGTTGTTCTGTTTACGCCATGAATCGTTGTTCTGATACTTGTTTGGCTTTTTGAAAAAATGGGGATTTTTTTCTGGTCCGTGGTCGGCACTAGAATTTTTCCCTTGTTTCTCGGGAGCTTTGTGCTGGCCCTTGTTATAATCTGTATTCTGACTTCTTTGCTCAGCTACTTTGGCATATGTGGCCGCGAACATACTTCGTTCGATACTGGCCTCTGCCTCTCTAGCTAACGCCAGTGCTGCTGGCAGGTCTTTTGGCTGTGCTGGAAATACAACAGACCTTAGTGATTTTTTTAGACCGGAAATGAATACGTGTAGGGCGTCAGCCCTAACCTCTGTATTGAGTAATGAAGCCCTTTCGTCGTCATGTGTCATGACAATTTTGTTTGTAACGAGGGTCAATTTTCTTTCGACCTCATCGTAATACTGCATGAGTGTTTAATCGCCCTGGCGGACCGACTCAAGTCCCTGCCGTAATAGGCGCAAAGATGTTTTATCTGCGTAGGAGCAGTCTAATCTAGCTAGTATGGCTCTAAAATTAAGCACTGTATTATAAGAAACTAGCAGCGCGCGCGCAGGTCCCTTAATTTTGTTTCTAATAATAGTAACGACTTGGTAATGCGCGGAACTGCCCTCGTAAGACTCGAATAATTCATAGGCATCGGTGGCGGATTGCCTCCATGCCACGTACTCATCTTGTACGCCAGTAAAATCTGGAATTGACTTCACTATATGTAATGGTATATCGCACTGTGGTGCTCCCGGTACTACCTTTACCCTCTGGTAAGATTCTACCTCTGGCGCTTCTATACGCAAGCTCTGAAGCTGTTGATTAACGGCATTGATCTGACCCGCGAATTCGGCTCTGAGCCTCTGTTCTTGGCTAGCTAATGCGGCCTGAATTACCGCCTCTATTTGTGCCGCGTTCATGGTTTCTGCGTTATTTTCTTGTTGTGCCCGTGCTGGTTGATAACTACGGATTAATTCTTCTTCACTGTCACTGTCAAGTCTTTTTTTAGTTTCCCTATATGGGCCTGGAAAACTCATAAGGCCACTAATTAGTTGACACTAAACACAAGTTATTGGAAGGCCGAATGTTTTAATTCGACATAATGAATTTTGTTTATTAAAATTTTATATTAATAACCGGGTGCTTGGCGTCCGAAAGAAAATTTTATTTAGGGACGGCTGATATTAGTTCACTTTATCTATAAGTCACCTTTACAATTGCTTTATTTAAACTGTAAAATTTTTTAATTTTGTGTAAATAATTTGTAGGGATTCTTATTTATTTTTTCCCTGTATGTATTTGAAGTTTGACTGTATTAATTTTGATCGGCCCACTTACATATTTTTGTGTCGTGAATTCGTGTTAAAGTTGGGTGAAAATTATGTTTTAATTCTGAAGCAACGATCTATCCCTCGCCGCTGTCCGTGAGGGTGAGGGGTTGCGATCCAATTGCCACCGTGTCTGGTCCGGGGGAAGGGGTGATGATACAGTTGCCGCCGTGGCTGGCTGCTATTATGGATGAGCTGGGCGGTTGCCACTGGCTCTCTTCTTATGAAGATTACGTCGGGAGTAACTAACTCCGTTGCTAACGGCCCTTAAGGCTCGATAACCAATTTCAATTAATAAAGTAAATGTTGACGGCCAATGCCGGAGTTTTATATTCAAGCCAATGCTCTTTAATGAATGTCCAAGTAAAACTAAAAACATATTTGACTTTACGTAAGCTATGCGCGGCCGGCATGCCGACCGCTCGTGCAGCAAAGTGCTGACACTAGCAAAATCAACATAACTCACCATACAGTGCACCAATAAGAACCGGGCACGGCCCCTAAAGATGTTTATGCTGATTTTGCAACTAAACACTAGGGTGATCCAAAAATCACCCAAGATCTGTATCGACTTATAATTACTCCTTAACAGTGTTAACATATATAAAGAAGTACCGAAGTAACCTCACGGATATTTACTTATTGATCTCACTCAGGGCATTAACGATCTCTTAAGATTTAGACCTGACATTTTTAATTCAGAATATTCTGTGTGCTATTCAAATGAAAATGGTCTACAAAAAGAGCCTAAATCGCCTGAAAGCGAAAAACATTTATTATATGTGCTCAAAAAGGCCGACAATAGACTACGTAAGGCAATTATGGGCAATAGAAATAGTCACCTGTTAAAAACAATAGTAGAGATTGTATTGAACACATTACAGGGAAACCATAAAGGTACTAAATCGCATATAAATTCTCTAAAAAAGTATAAAAATGCATTATGCTAGTTTTCATGCCCAAAGCGTATTTTAAACTCTAAGATAAAAGTCCTTATTCAAAAAAGGGGATTTCTACCGATTCTAATAACTTCATTGCTTTCTGGAATTTTTGGAAAACTTTTACGAAATGATGAAATATATACATAATTTAAGCAAAGTAAAGGTTAATGAACGACAACCTAAATTAAAAGCAAAACTACAAAAATTGAAAACGGAACCTTTACCTTATCAACATTTTAAATATGTAACAGGACGTGAAAGGGTAATGCGATCGGTTAGAACAAAAAATCCAGTACAAACTGGTAAAAATAAATTAAATTGGATTTCCTATCATTAAAAATCAAATATGGGTTATTTAAATGAGATTTTTTCCCATTGCTAAGTAATGACTCAATTAATGTTTTTCCTGATAACGTAAAGTGTGCATTTACAAATGTTGTAATCATTTCAGAAGACACGAACGACGATTAGAAAGTCGGTATTACAGATATATATTTGAACAATTACATTATATATAAACCA
This sequence comes from Drosophila suzukii, assembly GCF_043229965.1. Classification (NCBI taxonomy): domain Eukaryota; kingdom Metazoa; phylum Arthropoda; class Insecta; order Diptera; family Drosophilidae; genus Drosophila; species Drosophila suzukii. The sequence goes on along the minus strand of NC_092082.1, from coordinate 52,530,892 downwards.
AACCAATATAGAAATTTCGTTGAAGTTATTTTAAATTTCTTAGTCTTGTAAGTGCTGAAACATTTAGGTATAAAAATACCTGAAAATGGATTGCTTTTTATTTACAATGACATAATAAAGCCAATTTAAAAATATTGAACATTATCCTTTGGACATAAGGCCACCAAATGAAATCTCCATACTAATTACTGATTCCAAAGGATATAAGGTACCATTTGAAACTTCAGCTGTTCCGAAGGCGAAGGTCAGGGCTATAAATAATGCAACCCGAATATTATTTATTTAGAACTAAAATAGTTATCATGGTGAAATCTTATCAGGATTATTATGTAAATCAGTGTGGTGGGAGATTAAGCAACATCGGAAATCTTTACATATATTCGCATATAGTGCAACAAGTATGAGGATCGGACATTTTTTAGCGGTCTTTTTAATTTCAATAAACCAATTTTTCTTTCAGGCATAACTGTTATAAAAAGTCAGGCTGCTGAGTCTGGTAAGGCTGTAATCAATGAGGCTGTTTCAAGAACAAAGTAAGATTGCTTTACAATATCTTTCCAATAAAGCAATTTATAAAATTTAAAGTGGAAGTGGGAAAAGAAATAGAAAGCTAGGTAATAGGAAAAAACGACTTCATTATACATCTAAACGACACACCCCTCGCAAAAGTTCTATTCTAAGAACTGAAGAAGTCTCATACAATTCAATTGCTTCTTTGGACGTCGCCCCTTTAATTGAATTTGTTTGATTGGCAAATGGTAAAACGTTTCGAGATTTATCAAGTCTTTATTTACGACTTGTAGTGCAACTTGGAAAAAATGATAACAACAACATTGAAGGAAATGCTGTCGGTGTTGTAAACAATATTCTACATTCAATATTTAGAAGATTGTAATTTCATTTAAATAATATATTGGAATTGCAAAGTGATAATAATTATAACTTTAAAGCGTATATGCAAACAATTTTAAACTATGGGTGTGACGCCTCTGAAAGTCATTTGGCCTCCCAAGGTTATTTCCTAAATTTTGGAAGAATAACAGCAGGGAAATATGTTTATCCAAACATAATTGAGACCCTTACAAATATGTTTCAACATAGTAAAAAGGTTTAGTTATACGGAAAAAATCATGGAAACCCAAACCGCTTGTTAACAATGTTGATTTAGAAACTAATTTCAATATTGAAAAGACAGCCATTTATTTAATGAAACCTGCTACTGAATCAAATTTATAGATACTTGAAGCGCAACTTTTCCTGAACCATATAACGTCTTAATGTTTTACAAACGAAAAATGCTCTGTACTCATTCAGCAAGGTTGAAGTCAAATCATTTACAATATATTGTTGAACGTTGATGCACTAAGAGCAGTATAAACGAGTGGCCCAAACGACACCAAGCACGTGCTTGTTACGCGTGGGCCCATTTTTATTTCGGGCAAATACGGTTCGCGAGGAAGGTACATAGAACAAATAAAGACAGGACAAGACATAGATCAACAAGATTAAAGCAAATGAGCTAAGATTTTAGTTTTTAGTACAGGGGTAGAAGTTGAGGAACAAATTAAATGATATAGGTTGTTATAATTATTAGAATGAACGCGAAAGGGCTCATGCTGACTAAAATTAGATGAACATCGTAACAAGTTGATAGGATGGTTTTTTCGCATTAGTCTAACAGGACCATTGAAACTTAGGCGGCTCACCCAATCTACAGAATCAATATCGCCTCTGATTCATAATTCATAAAAATAGTACCAAGCATAATTCTACGGCTTACTAGACTAGGCAAATTAATTAATGGCAATCTACTCGAGTAAGAAGGCAACCTGACGTTTTGATCCCAGTTCAAACCACGTAAGGCAAAAAGGAGAAATTCTTTCTGTACGGACTCTATACGGTCAATGTGCACTTGATACTGAGGACTCCAAACGGAAGAACAGTATTCGAAATTAGGACGGACAAGTGAGGTAAATAATAATTTGGTAGTGTATGGATCATCAAATTCTTTAGACCAACGCTTTATAAACCAAAGAACACTCATAGCTTTATTTACAGTAGAGGTTATGTGGGAGTCAAATTTAAGTTTAGGATCTAGGAGAACACCTAAATCGTTTACTGCGTATATTCGGTCCAAGGACATGTTCTGAAGAGAGTAACTCATGAACGTTGGCGTACCCCTATAAAAAAACATAACGTTGCATTTAAGATAGTTTAAATTCAAAAGGTTGTACTGACACCATTCCTGGAATCTATTCATGTCTGACTGCAAGCAGAAACCAGATTCAATATTATTATATGAAAAACAAAGCTTAACATCATCAGCATACATTAGTACACGAGAGTGATTTACAATAGAAGGAAGATCATTTATAAACAGAGTAAACAGCAAAGGGCCTAAATGGCTGCCCTGAGGCACTCCAGATGTCACGTTGATCATCTTGGAAACAGCGTTTTTCAATAAAACCATCTGAGATGTACCATTCAAATAACTTGAAATCCAAGTTAACAGATTATTCGGACACCCGAGCTGATCTAATTTGAATAAAAGAAGAGAGTGGTTAACAGAGTCAAAGGCTTTACTAAAATCTGTATATATAACGTCCGTCTGCAAATTTTTGTTAAATCCATCTAGTACAAAATATGTCAATTCAAGCAGGTTAGTAGTGGTCGATCTACGCTTAACAAAACCATGTTGACACGGCGATATTAAAGAGGAGCACAAATGTTGCAACTGAGAGGTAATAATGCGTTCAAATGTTTTAGGAATTGCAGACAATTTGGAGATTCCTCTATAGTTCTGAACATTAACCTTCGCACCCTTTTTGTGGAGTGGAATAATAAAAGAATCTTTCAAGATAGTAGGAAAAACAGATGATGAGATAGACAAATGAAAAAGTTTAAGAATGGGTTTACAAATTGTTCGGGCACAAAACTTAAGAACACACCCAGGGAGTCCATCTGGCCCCGGAGAATAGGTTGGCGTTATAGTTTCTAAATCACTTAAGAGAGAACTCTCGGTGATAGCAGGAGAAAAAATACAATTTGCCCTGTTTAAGTGATTAGGGTAGCTAGAACTAGACCAAGAAACAGAACTATAAGTAGATTGGAAGAATTCAGCAAATAAATCTGCATTTTCGGGATCCGTAGATGCCTCAATAGAGTTTAATCGTACGGATGATGGCAATGCTGAAGACTTTCACTTAGCATTGACAAAGTTATAAAATTGCCTCGGATCCTTTGAAAATTCAAATTTACATCGGTTCAAATACATGGAAAAGCTATGACTGTTAAGTACATTAAAATTAGTACGAGCCCCAACATATCTTGAAAAATCGGATGGCTACCCGACTTTTTTTACTTTTTATAGAAGTTTGTTTTTAGGTTTCTAAGTCTTTGCAACTGATTGGTAAACCACGGTGGCCTGTTTACCTTAGGAGGAAAACTGTCAGGAACAGATTCACAGAAAAAAGAGTTTAGGACACTATAAAATAGTTCCGTAGCACTTTCAATATCCAAGCAATTATATAAATTGTAACGAACTGATTTTGTATGTCTGCTCGCTACGAGATTCGTGCGGCTAGCTCAGAAGATTGTGTGTTCGTCCCACCAAATTTATATGACGTGATTGCCCGTAGATCAGTGAGAAAACAAAGTGTTCAAATGGTAACAGTGGGATTTATTCTCGTGGTATTGGTACAGCGGGTGTGTGGCTATGTTGGTTTCTGTGTCTCCTTGTTCTGGTTCCGCCGGCTGCTGGTGCTCCTCCTTCTGGCTTCTCGACGCGTTGACTCGTCCTCCTCTGGATCCTGGGTCTCGGGACGCTCGTGGTGGCCGCCTCTGCTTGCTTGCCGACGCGTTGCCTCGGGGTCGCTTGTCGCGCCTTAGACCCGCAGAGAATTCGGCCTTGTGGGCTTAGGGAAGCGTCACCGTTCTCAGACTAGGGTGAACAAGCCTTGCTCTCCAGGCTGACGCCTTTCGAGGCAATACTGTCCCTTGCTCTGTCCCGGACGGTCCCGCTAGGTTCTTGCTCAGTTCGCGCTGACAGTCAAGACTGCCTAGCGGTTCACTTCGCTTTACGCCTAGCGCAGACGAACGTTCCACCCGGCTTCACCCTAATGCGTGACGTCCGCGACGCTCCTGCGCTCCCCAATGAGCTCCGCGCGGCGATGGTAACGTGGCTGCCGGAAATGTCTGCTGGCGTCGCTGTCGATGTCCTCTGCGCTGTCTTCTGGCCAGTATCTCGTTGTTCTGGCGCTCGGGGAGCTGTGCGGTCGCTGCTCGGGAACTTCGCCGGTAATCGCAGGGCTCTCCAGGCTGACGCCTTTCGAAACCACAAATTGATCTACCGCTCGTCCGTCACGCCAGGTCCTGCTTGGTCGGGCAAGGTACGCTGGGTCGCAGACAACTTTCCTCCCCAAGCTGACGGCTCTTCGTCGTAGGACTCTTTTGCTTGTCTCTGACAGACCCGCCGGGCGACTCGCCAGGGTGTGGTCGTGACAAAGTTAGAAAACAAACGCCTTGACTTAGCCGCGTGATGCCTTTCAGAACTCAGCCACCTGTGTCTCAATTCGGAGATTCCTGATGTCCTAATCCCGAACGTCTCGACGTGGCGATCTTGCTCCTTCTATGCTTCCCACGGCGCTGCTTCCGACGACTCGCTTGGTTGTAGCTCCCTCGTAGATTACTTGCTTGACTGATTGCTCACTTGGTACTTTGACTGATCTTGAAGGCTTGACTCCTCTTGATCGACTGATCCAGCTGCCAGCGCTCTGCGGCCTTATATAGGGCCTCCAAGCACCGTTATTTCCCTTTTGCGCACGGCCCGCTGGATCTCTCCACTCTGGGTCCAAAGTTCGTGCCTTCTGGATGACCCACTTGTCCTTTATGTACCGCTTCTAATAGATGTTCCGCCCACTGCTGCCGTTCCGCTGATTCCCGTGCCGCTTGTGGCACGCCTGTGTGCCGCTCCACTGCCGAGATGTGGCACTTCCTCTCCCGGTCCAAAGTTCACGGGAGAGTCCAAAGTCCCGTGGAGTTCCGTTATCCTCTTCTGCATACGGCACTCTTGCTCTGCCCGCGAAGTCTCCATTCTCTCTCGATCTCCAGCCTTGGTCTCCAATCTCTCTCGCTCTCCTTCATTGGTCTCCAAACTCTCTCGCTCTCCATCCTTGGTCTCCAATCTCTCTCGCTCTCCTTTATTGGTCTCCAAACTCTCTCGCTCTCCTTCGTTGGTCTCCAAACTCGCTCGATCTCCACCCTTGGTCTCCAAACTCTCTCGTTCTCCCCGCCGCGCCGTTACTACGCAAATTCGCCGCGTATCTGGTAAGCGGCCGGCCATCTGCTGCTGCTTCTATTTGTGGGGAGTTATTCAACTCCTCACATTCCCCCCTTACTTCGGGAAACATTTAAGACTGGTTCCTACTCTCCGGCGTTTCCTTGCTTATCCTAGCCTTTGAGTCCTTGTGATTCCCGCGGCGCTCCCTCGTTGCTCCCTCGATGCTCCCTCGACGCTCCTAACTCCCTTGAGTTTCTACAGCGGGGGTCATCCTCCTCGTAGCAACTTTAAATCTCCCGCGCCGATATTTCCTGTGTTCCCACTGGGACATCGATACTCCTGGGCTATCGATCCCCAGCTCGCTGCTCATTGCTGCGTCTCACTCCTTTCCGTGTTTCCTCCGCCTGGTCACACCATTCGTGCGTGATCGATATTTATTCGCTATCGACGGTGCGGCGTTGCCACCTGCTCGTTGCGATACTTCCACCTTGGCCGATATTTCCATTGTCGTGTGCCCATCGATCGCACTATCGTCCAGTGCCAATCGATCGCCTATCGAGGCGCCCCCTTCCCTGGCTCGTGGTGATTTTGCAACTTTCATACTATGAAACTCATAGGTAAGTTTCTTTTGCATTTCCTTCACTCCTTTTCATCTCATCCTTTCGTCCTCTCTCGCCCTTCACTCGTCCTCTGTTGGCACCATCTGACTCCACATTGGCAGCTTTTGAGAGCGGTTGCGGAGAGGACTTCGCATTCGCTTCGCAACCAGGACAGCCGGTAAGTATTTATGATGTCTTTCTGCTTCCTGCATTAAGCCCCCTTTAAATTTCAGGTTGCTGGTGCGGCCCATGCATGCCCCGTTCCTTTTCTTGTTTTTAGTCAACTGTTGGTGTGGTGCGTGTTTCTGTTTTTTTTTTTTGTGACCAGCTGGCTACGGTGTAGATCTGATTCTGCACCGTCCTCCCCTTTTCCTCGGGTAACAACTAGACGAGCTCGTCCGGCGCATTCCGTATAGAATCTCCGGATGCTGCGGTGTATGTCTGGACTGCGCGTCTTGTGTTGCTTGTCTCCCTCCGCGCATACTCTCTTCTGCGTTATCCGTATCCTTGTGCCGTTTTGTAAGTGTCCCTTCCGCTTGGCGTTATCGCGGATGACTCTGGCAACTGCCCGACGCTGAATCCTGTTGCCTTGCGGTCGGGATCACCATCCATCCCTATCCACGTCCTTGTGCCCTACCCTTATGGTTGACCTTTCTGCGTGGCGTGTGGATGACTCTCGCTTCGGCCTGACGCCTAATCCTGCCGCCTCGTAGTCTGGATCAACGTGTGATCCTTATCCATGTCCTTGTTCTATCCTGATTGTCCTTTCCGTGTGGCGTATGGATGACTCTCGCTTCGGCCTGACGCCTAATCCTGTCGCCTCGTACCCGACGTGTCTGCTGTCTGCTCGTTTTGTTGTTGCTTGAGCTCGCCAACGTGAACTGTCCTTTCTTTTTTTGACTGTGTGTGGCGAATTTTGCAGATCACTGGAGAGACGAAATCTACCACCTGGTAAGGGCCATCGTACCTCGGGGCTAGTTTTGCAGCGAATCCTTCTGCCGCTTTGGACAGGTGATGTTCCTTGGCCCACACTATATCGCCCACCGCTGGTGACCACTGTCTCCTTCTCAGATTGTAGTGTCTGGCTTGGTCCTGGAACGCCTTTTCCATATTTCGCCGCACGATCTCGAATACCTCTCTTAGTTTGTTGGCATTTTCCTCAGGGGTCTCCGTAGCTCGTCCGGTTCCTAGGGTTTCCTTATCGTATAGGCTGCTGGGTAGACGTGGTTCCCTTCCCTGGGTAAGAAACGCCGGTGTATGGCCGGTGGATTCCGATGTGCTCGTGTTCACTGCTAGCATAATCTCCGGCCACTTCTCGTCCCAGTTTCTCTGGTCCTGCCCTGCGAACTGGGCAATCATGGTCTTGACCGTTCTGTTTGCTCGTTCGGTTGGATTCTCTTGTGGTGTGTATGGCGCGGTGAATTGTTGACTGATACCCATCTCAGCCAGGAAATTTTTAAATATGCGGCTTGCAAACTGTACTCCATTGTCCGTTATGACCACCTTCGGGACCCCGTACCTTGCGATTATGCGCTCCCTAAATGCCTTTTTGAGCGACTCTGCCGTCGCACTGCGTAGGGGCACCAGTTCCGTCCATTTTGAAAACCTGTCTATCATGACCAGCAGCATTTGATTCCCGTGCTTAGATCTTGGTAGGGGTCCAACGAAGTCTGCACATACCGTTGCCCATGGTTCCTCCGGCACTTGGGTCAACATCTTCCCAGCCGCCTGCATCTGATTGGGCTTAAACCGCATGCAAATCTCGCATTTTCGTACGTGGGCTCGGGCGTCTCTATGCATGCCTGGCCAGTAGTATCGGGCTGCCAACCGTGCAATTGTCCTTCGGCTTCCTACGTGTCCCGCGGACGGTGCGTCGTGGTTTTCCCTCAACACTGTTTCTCGTAGTGACTTCGGGACGCACATCTTCCATGACGCGACGTCTTCACTGCCTGCTCGGTGAGGTATGTTTCTGTACAGTGTCTCACCATCCATAACATAGTCCGGGTACTTCTGCGGTTGGGTCCTTATCTTTTCACCCATGTCCTTGATCCAGCTGCACTCTCCTGAGGTTATTGTTGCCGATGCCTCTTTTACTCCTCGTAGCGTCTCTGGTAGTGGTTGTCTTGATAATGCGTCGGCCACCACGTTTAGCTGGCCCTTTCTGTACGCTATCTCAAAGTCGTACTGTTGTAGCTCCAGGGCCCATCTGGCGATCCTTCCTGAAGGGCTTTCGATGCTGTTGAGCCACTTCAGGGCCATGTGGTCGGTTACTACCTTAAAGTGGTAACCTTCCAGATATGGCCTGAGCTTCCGGATCGCCCAGACGATCGCCAAGCACTCCTTCTCCGTTGTCGAGTAGTTCTTCTCAGCGCCGTTCAGTGTTCGGCTCGAGTAGGAGATTACTCTTTCGCCCTTTTCGGTGTCCTGGGTCAGTATCGCTCCGATGCCGTAGTCGCTGGCGTCTGTTTGCAGGATGAAAGTTCTACTGAAGTCCGGGCATGCTAGCACTGGATCTGCCACGAGTCTTGCCTTAACCTCCTCAAACGCCATCTGGTGCTCTGGTGTCCACTCCCACTTACTGCCTTTGCGCAGCAGGTCGTTCAGGGGTTTGACGATTCTGGAAAAATCTGGTACAAACCGGCGGTACCACGACGCTACTCCTAGGTATTGCCGGAGCTCTTTGACAGTCGATGGCGGTTCTAGTTCGGCGATGGCGGCTACTTTTTCTGGATCTGTTCCTATTCCCTCGCTAGTCACTCGATGACCCAGGTACAGCAGCTCCTTTTTGAAGAATTGGCATTTTTCTGGATTCAGCCTCAGATTTGCCTCCTTTAGACGCCGGAACACTTCCTTCAGGTTTCTTTTGTGTTCTTCCAGCGTGCGACCGATCACTATTATGTCATCCTGGTAAGCGAATGCGTGAGGTGACATCTCGGGGCCAATTACTTGGTCCAAGACTCGCTGAAACGTTGCCGACGCCGAGTGAAGTCCGAACGGCATTACCCTCCACTGAAACAGACCTTTGCCTGGTACCGTAAATGCTGTATATTGCCTGCTACTTTCTTCTAGTGGGATCTGCCAGTATCCATCCTTCAGGTCCAAACTGCTGATGTACCGCGCTTCTCTTAGTTGATCTAGGATGTAGTTTATGCGGGGCATTGGGTAGGCATCCTTCACTGACTTCGCGTTGATCTGCCTGAAGTCGACACACAGTCTCCACTTGCCTGTCTTCTTTTTCACCATCACGATGGGGGAGCTGTATGGGCTCTTTGACTGCTCTATGAACCCCATTTGGAGAAGCTCGTCCACCTTTGCGTTGATTTCCCCTTGAATTTTTGGGTTCTTTGGGTAGTATCTCTGCTTGATTGGCTTGTCGTCCTTCATTGTGATCTGGTGTTCTGCCATATTCGATGTTCCCGACATTGTGCTGAAGTCTGCCAGCTCTGTTTCCAGGAACGCTGTAGTATCGTCCAACTCGTTTACTTGTTGAACGACTGCTACTGATAGCTTTTCCTCGAGCCATCCATTGTGCCGGTTCCTGGCGGGTATTATTATTTCGTGTCCAGCACACCTTATCTCGGTTCCGACTTGTTTCAGGAAGTTCCATCCCAACACTAATGGATCCACTACCCCGGGTAAAATCAACAGGCTCATGGTCACTTGTTTGTTGCCGAATTTGACCTCCACCTCGAGCTGCGCATTAATTCCGCCGCACCTTCCATCTGCCAACCTAACTTGCCGTCTCGTCCTTGTAATCTTGCCTAGAGCAGCAATATTGTCCGCCAATTCTTCGCTAACGAAGCTTGCCGTTGCTCCGGTGTCGATTGTGGCTTTGTAGCTTTTCCCACCAATCATCACAGCTGCGGACAACTGCTGCTCCTCCTCGATTAGCTCGCCCGTTAGTTTGGAGAGGTGGCATTGTGCGATCCCCGCTCGCCTCTCTGCGGCTGAGATCGCTGGCCATTTCCCGATCGTTGGCAGCAATCGACGCTCCTAACACCCACCTTGCCGCATGTCCAGCAAAACAGCAGCCGCTGGTTACGACATCCTCTAGCCCAGTGTCCGTTCCCACCGCATTTCCGACAGGCCTCCTGCGGGTCTGTGATATGGGTGGCCTCTTGTGGCCTCTGTGCGTTGCTTGGCGGCCTCCACAAGGTATTGTTTGGCTGTCTCTGTTGCTGTGGGGGTGGTGCCCAATGGCCTCCGCGTGGTGCGTCTTCTGCCTGCTGTCGTCTGGCTTGGTGTGGTGGTGACCATTGGTCGTTTCCTCGTATGTCCTGGTTATATGTCTCCTCGCATCTTCTGCATGTCACCTGTGTTGGTGACGCCGACTTGGTCCTTGAGAACTTGTTCTCCTGTGCGAAAACTTCCCGTTCCTTTTCAAGTTCTTCGTACTCGTCTGCTAGGATCATTAGCGTGTCCAGGTCCGACACTTTGTATGCTCTTAAGAACATTCGTAGGCTTGGGGTGCAGTTCTCCTTGATGATCCTTAGGGTCTCTTTAGCGGAGTAATTAAGTGGCCTCACCATCGTCTGCATGTCGATCATGTAGTCCTTGAACGACTCGCTGAAGCCTTGCTTCCTTTGCCGGACCTGGTCCGCCAGCCTGGTGAAGAAATCTCTTGGCAGGAAATATGTGTGGAAACTTTCAATGAATTCTGCCCAAGTTCTCCACTGCTTATTGTTGGCGATGAACCATTTCAAAGCCCTTCCTTTTAGCAACTCCGGCATCGCTCGAGGGATCATATCGAGCTCCAAACCGTACGTGTTGGCGGACCATTCTACTTGCTCCAGGAACTCGAATGGTTTTTCCGCCCCGTCGAACCTGAACGACCATTCACGGACCTGTTTAGCGACCTTTGCATAGTCCGACTGGCTTGGTCTCGGGGTTAGCGCTGCTGCTTTCTTTTCTTGGCTTGATTCTCTCCTGTGGGCCTCTTTTTGCATGTTGTCAATGCTCAGGCTTGCCACAAAGTTGTCCCCTTCAGCGTTCGTTAGCGTAATGCTTGGGCCGGCTCTGTCGTAGTATGTTGCCTCCAGCTCGGCCCAGATGTCGACGAGTTGTGGATCATTCTCTGTTTCGGAGTAGTATTCCGATAGTGCCTTCCTCATGTCGTCTAGCCTGCCCTCCAGGGCGACATTGAGCCTCTGTGCGACATGGGCGAAGTCTTCCTTCTTGAGGCGGTAAATCCACTTCTTTCCCATTTTTACTGTGCTGTTCTCACTGTTGGGACAATCACGTTGGGCGCCAGATGTAACGAACTGATTTTGTATGTCTGCTCGCTACGAGATTCGTGCGGCTAGCTCAGAAGATTGTGTGTTCGTCCCACCAAATTTATATGACGTGATTGCCCGTAGATCAGTGAGAAAACAAAGTGTTCAAATGGTAACAGTGGGATTTATTCTCGTGGTATTGGTACAGCGGGTGTGTGGCTATGTTGGTTTCTGTGTCTCCTTGTTCTGGTTCCGCCGGCTGCTGGTGCTCCTCCTTCTGGCTTCTCGACGCGTTGACTCGTCCTCCTCTGGATCCTGGGTCTCGGGACGCTCGTGGTGGCCGCCTCTGCTTGCTTGCCGACGCGTTGCCTCGGGGTCGCTTGTCGCGCCTTAGACCCGCAGAGAATTCGGCCTTGTGGGCTTAGGGAAGCGTCACCGTTCTCAGACTAGGGTGAACAAGCCTTGCTCTCCAGGCTGACGCCTTTCGAGGCAATACTGTCCCTTGCTCTGTCCCGGACGGTCCCGCTAGGTTCTTGCTCAGTTCGCGCTGACAGTCAAGACTGCCTAGCGGTTCACTTCGCTTTACGCCTAGCGCAGACGAACGTTCCACCCGGCTTCACCCTAATGCGTGACGTCCGCGACGCTCCTGCGCTCCCCAATGAGCTCCGCGCGGCGATGGTAACGTGGCTGCCGGAAATGTCTGCTGGCGTCGCTGTCGATGTCCTCTGCGCTGTCTTCTGGCCAGTATCTCGTTGTTCTGGCGCTCGGGGAGCTGTGCGGTCGCTGCTCGGGAACTTCGCCGGTAATCGCAGGGCTCTCCAGGCTGACGCCTTTCGAAACCACAAATTGATCTACCGCTCGTCCGTCACGCCAGGTCCTGCTTGGTCGGGCAAGGTACGCTGGGTCGCAGACAACTTTCCTCCCCAAGCTGACGGCTCTTCGTCGTAGGACTCTTTTGCTTGTCTCTGACAGACCCGCCGGGCGACTCGCCAGGGTGTGGTCGTGACAAAGTTAGAAAACAAACGCCTTGACTTAGCCGCGTGATGCCTTTCAGAACTCAGCCACCTGTGTCTCAATTCGGAGATTCCTGATGTCCTAATCCCGAACGTCTCGACGTGGCGATCTTGCTCCTTCTATGCTTCCCACGGCGCTGCTTCCGACGACTCGCTTGGTTGTAGCTCCCTCGTAGATTACTTGCTTGACTGATTGCTCACTTGGTACTTTGACTGATCTTGAAGGCTTGACTCCTCTTGATCGACTGATCCAGCTGCCAGCGCTCTGCGGCCTTATATAGGGCCTCCAAGCACCGTTATTTCCCTTTTGCGCACGGCCCGCTGGATCTCTCCACTCTGGGTCCAAAGTTCGTGCCTTCTGGATGACCCACTTGTCCTTTATGTACCGCTTCTAATAGATGTTCCGCCCACTGCTGCCGTTCCGCTGATTCCCGTGCCGCTTGTGGCACGCCTGTGTGCCGCTCCACTGCCGAGATGTGGCACTTCCTCTCCCGGTCCAAAGTTCACGGGAGAGTCCAAAGTCCCGTGGAGTTCCGTTATCCTCTTCTGCATACGGCACTCTTGCTCTGCCCGCGAAGTCTCCATTCTCTCTCGATCTCCAGCCTTGGTCTCCAATCTCTCTCGCTCTCCTTCATTGGTCTCCAAACTCTCTCGCTCTCCATCCTTGGTCTCCAATCTCTCTCGCTCTCCTTTATTGGTCTCCAAACTCTCTCGCTCTCCTTCGTTGGTCTCCAAACTCGCTCGATCTCCACCCTTGGTCTCCAAACTCTCTCGTTCTCCCCGCCGCGCCGTTACTACGCAAATTCGCCGCGTATCTGGTAAGCGGCCGGCCATCTGCTGCTGCTTCTATTTGTGGGGAGTTATTCAACTCCTCACAAAATTTGTCCAGTTATATTGTGAAATCAAGTTGTTGAGTTTACTAAAGTCACATTTACGAAAGCATCTACTTTTAGTTGGAGAAAGAGAAGGAGAGAGGGTATCAACGCAGGGAAGACAAATTGTAAGTTCTAATGTGGGATGATACCGGTCTTCTGGCACAACTAGTGGGTCAATTCTAGATACCGTGACTTCAGACGGATCTAAAACAAATACAAGATCTAAATGTCTATTTAGTGAATTACGTATAAAGCTAACTTGCTGTAATGATAATTCTAACAGACCGTCAACGAAGTCCAAAGGGACCAAGAAATGTCAGGGAGATTGAAATCACCCAAAACAATTAAAAGATCCCTTTCGGAAAGATGAGATAAAACAGTTTTCATTGCAGACAAATGTTGCTCATAAATTGTTAAGTCGGATCCAGGTGGAATATAAGAACAAGTTACATAAATAGAAAAAGATTTCAAAGAAACTTTAACACCAACGAATTCTATGTCATTGGGATTAAGAAAGTATAATCTCTCCGATGTTAAAGTAGAGGTAACGGCAACCAGCACCCCACCCCCCTCTACGAGGAGAGCGATCAGTTCTATACGTATTAAAATTTTTGGACAGAACTTCGGAGTCTGATATCTCCGGTTTCAGCCAAGTCTCAGTTAAGGCCAGAATGTCTTCAGAAAAGGCAGAGGAGTCAGCATAAAGCTTCATATTACAACAAATTCTTTAATGACCAATTCACCATTAAGCCAAAAACTTTTAGAATTTAGTACATTAAATACTTCCGGAGGAGCAGATATTTTAAATTAAGATATCCTACGAACGTGTGGAAATTTAAACTCATCCACTGTGATGTTTTGAGATGGGAATTCATGTTGTATAAATTCCAAAACATCTGCAGATGTGGTTTCAGGTGTTAAACGAGACACAAATAGTTGCTTCCTATATGGAACAACCGAGAGGCTCTTTCTTCCACCACCAGCAATCTGAACATCGTTCGTCTGATTATCGAGACTCGGGACTCCTATAGAGCTAACTTCACCTGTAGGCACAGAAAGCTGCGTAGGGTTTGACCCCTTAGGCTGACTAGCAGAAACAGGGACTCCTCCAGAGCTTTTGGTACCTATGGGTACTGCTGTCAGTGAAGCTTTAGGTCCCCCAGACCCAGTAGATGCCGACATAGCTCCCGTTACCGATCGGGTAAGAATACTTGGAGCTAAGTTGGGATTTAAAACTGATGCCTTCACGGGAGCAGACTTTGAAGGAGCGGTCTTTTTGCGTTTAGGTGACCCTACTGACATTTTTTTCCCATATCCTGGAAACAATACACTGTCGATAGACAACGCAGCTATAAATACCACATTTTCTGGCTTTTTGTATGGTTAAAAACCGATCATACTTAGGAAACTGAGCCTTAGACCCATTTTAAAAAAATTTCAAAGCTTTAACCTATTGGTTAATAGAGTTCCCGTTCCTTCACAGGCTCTGGAGTTCGATTACTCGAACGCTGAAAGGTCCAAAGCTCAAGAGTTTATAATATGCTTTTTAAATCATTTTTATACCAAGAAAATGTTTGGTTCACGCAGTTTTATATATGCCCTTGACTTATCTGCTGATCAATCATATTCAACTATTTGTTCAAATTTAATCTCTCAAGGAACTATAAGAATCGAAGGAAGATTTTCGGAACCACTTAATGAAGCAGTTACTTGCTTGGTATAATGTGAATACGATTCTATGAATACTTTACAAATTTAACATTTGCTTTCTAAGCATTCTAAGGCAAAATCTATTTTTAAAGGAGTTATCCCCTCGGATGGGTTACCAAAAACTGTGTTGAAGTATTTCGCACTAATAATTGCGAATAATGACACTTCAGATCAACCTGGAACTCATTGGATTGCATTTTATTTTGATAGTCGTAGGTCAGCAGAATTTTTCAACTCATATGGTCAATATCCCCAGAAAAGAATTTATATAATGTTTAAAACCCAACGCTTATACACTTTTTTAATAAGCAGCAACTAGAGGGCTGCTTTTGTAATACTTGCGGACATTATTGTATGCTGTACATTCTTTTTAAATGTATAAAGAAAACACTAGACTAAATAAAAAACAAGGAAGAACGCTATAGTCGAGTACCTCGACTATCAGAAACCCGTTACTAAGCTAAAAGGACGAAAGGGAAATGGAGATATGCAAATAGCAAAGCGAGATTGAAATGCGCCACCTACCGGCGAAAGACAGATTTAAGCGTTATGGGCGTTAGAGTGGCGGTGGCAAATTTTATTTTTTTGATCAATCGATAGGTATTGACTAGACAAATACATCTCAGTTAAAATTTGATACCTAGCATGAAAAATGTTGGCGCCACAGGTTTGGGCGGTTTGTGGGCGTTAGACCGGGCTTGGCATATTTGCGTAGCTAACTTGCGCTGCGTTTAGGGCTACGAAATCTAAATTTGAGATCCCTATTCTCTATCTTTGATAGTTTCCGAGATATCGACGTTCATATTTACGATTCTTTGAAGTTTTTGGGCGGTTTGTGTGCGTTAAAGTGGGCGTGGGAAACTTTTTTTTGGTCAATGGATAGATATTGATGAGACCAATACCTGGTACTTGTAGAGTAAAAGGGTAAACTAGATTCGTCGGAAAGTATGTAACAGGCAAAAGGAAGCGTTTCCGACCCCATAAAGTATATATATTCTTGATCAGCATCACTAGACGAGTCGATCTAGCCATGTCCGTCTGTCCGTACGTTACTGCTCAAACTAGTCTCTCAGTTTTAAAGCTATCAAGCTGAAACTTTCCCAAAAGTCTTATTTCTTTTGCAAATAGTATATAAGTCGGAACCAGCCGTATCGGACAACTGTAACTTATAGCTCCCATTCTCTTTAAATTTCCCAAATGGTGTCTTTGTAGAAAATTTGTTCACATAACTTTAAGGTAGAAATATCCAAACATCTTTGTCGTCCTTATCAGTTAAATACGGACGGACAGACGGACATGGCTAGATCGGCTCGTCTAGTAATGCTAATCAAGAACATATATATTTTATGGAGTCGGAAACGTCTCCTTCACTGCGTTGCAAACTTCTGACTGAAATCATTATACCCTCTGCAAGGGTATAATAAAAGTAAATACTTTATAAACTAATTTTGTTGAATTTGATAGGACTGCTTAGAGACATTAAATGACGTGAAGTCTGTGATTGGCTATGCAAAAATTGTTTACATTATTTATAAATGACCTTCCATTAGTCTTAACGAAGTCACGGGTTCTTATGTACGCAGATGACGTTAAGTTGTGCCTGCAATATAATGACCCCGCACAAAGTTTAGATTTACAATCGGATCTAAATGCATTTCAAACATGGTGCATGGATAATGAATTAAATTTAAATGGTTCTAAGTGTAAACTAATGACCTTTTTTCGTGTCAGCCCCCACTACTCAACGTATACTTTGAGTGGTTGTGCGTTAGATAGGATAACGCATGCTGACGACCTTGGAGTCTACATGGATCCTAGACTTAAATTTTCCGATCACATTACTACTATGGTAAATAAAGCCAGGGGCGTGCTTGCAATTATCAAAAGGTGGTCGAAGGAATTCGATGATCCCTATGTCACAAAGACCTTGTTTATTTCATTAGTCCGACCAATTCTTGAGTACTGCGCTCCTGTTTGGAGTCCCCAATATGGGGTGCATATAGACCGGATTGAGTCTGTGCAAAAAAACTTCTTAATATTTGCCTTACGGAGACTTAACTGGGATACAAGCCTAATACTACCATCCTACTCTAGTAGACTACTTCTAATTAACTTACCATCGTTAGCTAACCGTAGAACTATGCTTGGTATTACGTTTATTAGAAATCTTATTCATGGTGATGTAGAGAGTCCCGAGTTACTGGGTCGCCTGCATTTTAATGTGCCAAATAGATTCACTGGAAACTATATTCCTTTAGTATTAAATCACTGTATCTCTAATTACGCAATGCATGAACCTTTTAGAGTACTTTGCAATGATTATAATAGACTATATCATCTAATATCTACTACTGACTCACTTCCTATCTTTAAATCAATAATACTATCCTCCCTAGTAACTAATTAGTTTTACTTGATGTATTTTGTCTATTCGTATATTGACCTGTATTTTTAATTGTCTATGGTTACATGGTCTTTTTCTTTGTCCGCGATTATGTTTACTCGCCCAAAACGGTGATGGGCTCCGCGCGTAACAAGTTTTGCTTGGTGTCGTAGGGCCACTTGTTTGTACTGACCATAGTGCATCAACGTCCATTAAGCGACTGGCCTCTCTGCATTTAGCATTTCATAAACGGCCATCGTTAAAATAAAATATGACAACTAATTTCTACTGCCACTATGTGGCATGGCGGGTTTGTTAACTTCTTGCTAGCGGCGTTGTCACTTGATTTGCGAGTGTGTGTGTTTGTGAGTGGGTTTGTTTACAGATGGGAAAAATTTTGTTTTTAATTCAATTTATTATATATAATTTAACAAAAAATTCTTCGTTCTAAAACATATGGAAATATTATCCTTAGATCGGCAAAACTAATTTTAGTTTACAAACAAATTTACTTGACTGTACACCGCATTTAAAATGTTAAAATAATCCTATCTTTTTAATTTATAATATAAATTTATAATATACAATTTATAATCATCGGTTTGCCAAAATTGCAAAGGCAATTGGCAACGGGGTACCGAGATAACAGGGAAAAAGGGCGAAGGGATAATGGGCAAAAGAGACGTACAAATAATTTTTTAATAAAGGTTTAGGTCCATGGAAGAAAAAAATTTCCATTCTTTTTTTGCAAGCTTAAGAAATTCTAAAATAGTTTTGCTGAAAAAAAAATTGTGTAAAATGCTTTAACTTAAAACTTTTCTGACCACTTTAAAAACAGTTTCTTAAATGCGTACAAAGTCGCTGTGGGAAAGCTAATATCTGTAAAGATCTATATTTTGATAGAGCAATAAATAAGGGGATACGCCCACTACGCGAACCATAAGAGCTAGAACCTCCAAATTCGTTCTCAATATTGTACCGCAAAGATTCGATATGGCGTTCCGTGGCGCCAACAAGCTCAAAAAAAAGATTTAATGAGCAAAAAAAATATATTTTAAATTAAGTTTGCCGCTTGTCCGATCAAGATGATTTTTTGATCTCGGCTATATCTATGGTTTTTTTTTTAAGCATTTTATTTTTTTTTTTCTTGCGTTGTTGCGTCGCATTTTTAAGCAGAAGGTCAAAAAGAGCGGGAGCAAAGAGAGGGAAAGAAATTACAAAACAAGAAAGGAAACTAACTTCGGCACGCCAAAGTTTCTATACCCTTGCAGGTCGTTCCCGTGGGAGCACTGTATGTGCAAAGCTTTCCGATTTTCAGAAAGCTAAAAACGAATTACAACAATTTTAAGATAATGTTCCATTTTTAATTTACTACTGTGTAAACGAAAAATAACGGTCTATGTATTTTTTTGACATTAATTATCCGATCGTTCCTATAACAGCTATATGATGAAGTCGTCCGATTTAATTTAAATTTTATTCAAAATTTTGACATAATAAAAAAATGGTATCCCCAAGAGGAGAAGTTGTCACTAAAGTTATATTTTTTTACATTTGAAAAAAAAATTGTTTCGATCATTCCCTTGGGAGCTATAGGATATAGTTGTCCAATCGCTCTCGTCTCGTTCCGACTTATATACTATTTGCAATAGATATAAGAATTTTGGGAAGGTTATATTCCGATAGCTTTAAAACTGAGAGACTAGCTTGCGTAAAAACGGACAGACGGGTAGACTGACAGATGGACAGAAGGACATGAAGAATATATATACTTTATGGGGTCGGAAACGTCTCCTTCATTGCGTTGCAAACTTCTGACTGAAATCATTATACCTTTTGCAAGGTTATAGCTGTTTTTATATTATTTCGTATCATTTACCCGATCGTTCCTATGGTAGCCCCATGCTACAATCGGCCGATTTTCTACAAATTAAATTCAGCATTCTGAACCACTAAAAAAATTATATGTACCGAAGAAGAAGAGAACGTGATAAGAAAAACAAGGAAGAAGTCACGGGTAGGTGGCGCATTTCAATCTCGTTTTGCTGCTTGCATATCTCCATTTCCGTTTGTCCCATTAGCTGAGTAACGGGTATTTGATAGTCGAAAAACTCGACTTTAGCGATCTTTCTTGTTTTTGTTATACGTTTTACGATTCGTTTTAAGGAGTGTGTCTAAGAAAAATGAGCTGAAGAATCACTTTAATGTTCAAGTTGTATACAACTTATAGGATCACTTTTCAGGGCTGAGGATATACAATAATGTTTGTGTCTACGATAAAGTTAGACGGGTGTTTTCTTATTTCTTATTGGGAACACTTTTCAGGGTTTATATCTAGAGGTCACCCAATATTATTTATTTATAGGATCAGAAGTTTCGTTCTAAGAACTTCTTAAAACGATGCATTGAAGCGGAAAAATTGTAATGAATTTCAAATTCTGCCTCCTCCCGTATAATCCCACTACTCGACTGAAAAAGGCTAAAAATCAAGATGACTAGTTACTATGCCCCCTCACTAAAAGAAAAATTGAAAGCATTTTTCAAGCCATTTCCAATTGTATAATTTTCTATGCTGTAAAATAAAAACTGCACATTTGAACAAAACTCACAAAACTATAATTTCACACCTTCGCGCACAAGCAGTCATGATTAAGGACTCGGGGGTAGGGGGTGAGATTCGGGTTTGTGGGTACGGACGTTCACTTTCTCCTGCTCATTCTCAGAAGACCATTTATTCGTATCTTTCTTACACAGAGATTGGCTTTCCTTAACCTGTGTCAAAGTTGTACACCTGCGATATTTACGTACATCATAACCCCTCCTATACCACGTTCACCCCCGGTAATTTTGTTCACAGTCCTAGTGTTCAAAGATCACATCGTTGAAGAACTTTTGGGACCTTAACCGCCATCGGCTAACCGTTTTTTAACTTTGATGGATGATGGAGATGACAACGCATTACTAGGTAAAGAAAAATAAAATAAAAACTATTTTTAAAATTCCGATCATATATATGTTTTTTGTTTATTGGATAATTTTCTTTTGCTTTACAAATACCTTTTAGCACTGCTTTGTGAACCAACAGACGATGCATATTAAAGTCCTATCGCAACCAAAAATCACAATAATAAAAGGAAGATCTAGATTTCTGATAGGTGAAGTTGTATATCTTTAAGGTATGCGCTTCCAGGCCGTTGCGAGTAATAAAGGATTTTGTTTCTGAGCACAACTCGCAATGATACTTTACCATTTCGATGTTGTTAATATTAAACTGACTTTTCTATAAAAAATTGGTCTTATATAGCATCTCAGGGACAATTCTTACGTTATATACATTAACTTTGTTTTAACGCTATTGAAAGATTTATATAAATATAAAACAAGGAAGTAAGTTAACTTCAGCAAGCCGAAGTTTGTATACCCTTGCAGTTATAATTAATAAATTTAAAAATACAAAAAATGATATTCCCAATATCAAACTGAAAATGTCCCAAAAGTCTTATTTCTTTTGCAGGTAGTATATAAGTCGGAACCAGCCGGATCGGAAAACTATATTTTATAGCTCCCATAGGAATAATCGGAAAAGAAAATTTAAAAAAATGATATCCTTAGCGTTTTTTAACATATAACCTCCTAAGCTTGGAAATAACATTTTTAAAATAGTTTTGAATTTCGAATTAAATTTTAACAAAATCGGACGACTATACCATATAGCTGCCATAAAAACGACCGGAAAATTGGTGGGAAAATAATACGAAACAAATTATAGTTTCGGTGTTTTTATACCCTTTCAGGCGGTATTGATTTCAGTCAGAAGTTTGCAACGCAGTGAAGGAGACGTTTCCGACCCCATAAAGTATATATATTCTTGATCAGCATGACTAGACGAGTCGATCTAGCCATGTCCGTCTGTCCGTCCGTTTCTACGCAAACTAGTCTCTCAGTTTTAAGACTATCGGGCTTAAACTTTCCCAAAGTCTTCTATCATTTGCTGGTAGTATATGAGTCGGATTCAGCCGGATCGAACAACTATATCTTATAGCTCCCATAGGAATAATCGGGAAGAAAAATTAAAAAAAAATTATATCTTTGGTGTTTTTTAACTTTTAACCTCCTACGCTTGGAAATAACATTTTTTAATTCGATTTGAGTTTCGAATTAGTAGTAGGGAAAGACAAGTTCTGGGACATTTAGCATATTAATGGCCCCCGGCCCTCCCTCCCCACTCATTAACATATGCGGGTTCTAGGACAATTAGCATAATTCAATAAATTAACTGATTTTAATGGGCTTTGAAGTCATAAAAATGTCACGATCATGTCCATAAAGAGTATTCTTAATTGCCCCCATCGCCCCCACATCACCAAGTGGCAATATTGATCATGTATCCTTCCCCTCATTATGTGCAATTAATAGTCAGGTGAAAAACGTGTACTTGAGAAAGGTGGAACAACCATAGTATACAAAGGTTGTTATCTTAGAGGAACATATCCGATCATGTTGGGGAAAGGTGTGATCACGTACCCTTTTGCCTCATTATCACAGGTGTTGCTGTGCACGTGTGAAAGGTCACACACCCAAAGTATTCAAAGATGGTTATCTTAGAGGAACATGTCCGATCATGTTGGGGAATAATGTTTCCTATGATTGTAAAACTAATTTAGAAATCAAAAGAACCCCAATAAAATAAATCTCACAAGTTAATGATTCTCAGATGTGGAATTTTTTTAAATAACCATTTTTGTTTCCGCCCCAGAACGTTTAACTGGTAAATTGTCTAAGATTATCTCCTTTCCACAAATGGGGCATAAACATGTCATAAAAGGGATTCAAGCAAGAGCTACCCGAACATGCGCACCTGTCAATTACCTGACCGCAATAAAAGGGACACATGCACAACCCAGAAGGCGCACGCTCATTGACAAGATCATGGCCCTCACGCCAACGACCTCACGGCTGACTGCTAGCTCTAATACGTTCCCATAATAGGGGTTGAAATCACGACCGCGCAACAACTCGCAAGTAGCCGGCATATCTTAGTCAAGGAAATGGTTTCCATTCTCCGTACCTGTAATTTTAACTCGAAATAAAAAGTCAGAAATTTATTATGTAGCATAATAATACATTTATTCATTTATTTTGGTATTGCGAACATGTTTTATTATGTTATTTAATCATTTTCATTCTTTTTTTCTAGATTATAGTATTTATTCATAATTTTGAGTGCTTCCTTTTTGAAATCTGAAATTTGATGGCATACACAAGTATCAACTCCCTCAGTGGCTGCATTATTGCTCCACACGCAGATGTCCATATGATTTCCATGAATAGATGTTTTCATATTACCTCGTTCACCTTCAAAGAGTTTTGATTGTATGAACTGGATTCGTACATAGTGTGCATTGAACAGAATTCCGTCAAATACATTCAGAAAGTTATTTATTTTAACTGAATGCATGTTGTCTATCTAAGTCAACAATCTCGTCTTATCCTTTTAAATATGCTTACACAATTTATAAGAAATTTTATACAGGTTTTCATCTTCTTCTTTTACCCAAAAATATGCATTCTCGAAATTCAACAAATGAAAATCTTTGATTTTTCCTCTTCTTTTACCCAAAAATGTGCATTCTCGAAATTCGACAAATGAAAATCTTTGTTTTTTCCCAAACTCGAAATGATTTTTTCCAAACTGTCCCCTAATGGCTACCTGAGTATGATGGTGTGTATAAAAAATGACCTTTCCAGCAAAAGTACGTGCGACCTCTTCTAACCAACACTCTCCTTTATTCTATGATTTTGTGTCTCCTTTATCGATTTAATGGTGTCCTATTGGTTACACTTGTATCAAATGTTTTTCAAAATCAATACTTCTCATCTCTTCTAACCAATGAATAGTCGATGTAACCAACAAGAATTGCCAACGTTTTTTAATTTAAAAAAATCTTAAGTATGCATCTCTCATCTTCAATATTATCGTTCACGCCCACTTCAAACACTATAAATGATCTAGGACAATAGTTAGTCTTGAAGTGGGTTCATCTTTCATACCACTACCTCGTTTCCTTTTAACAAAAAAATCAATAGTTAACGTTTGTAACGAAAATGATCAATATTGTTTTAAATGGGCTTTGATTTCTGCCTTGAAAATTGTTAACAGGTCGCAAAGATGTTCGGCATATAATATTGATATATCGCTGGAGATAATTCGTATAAGTGATGAAATAATATTAGATTTCACAGGGTTGACATTCCCCCTTGAAATAAAATGTGTAAACAATTTTTTAAAGAAGAATACTCATATGAGGTCAAACGTATTCGGATATAAAGAAGAGACGAGGGAAATAATTGGACCACTTTTTCAATCGGAAGTGAAAAAGCCTCTTCATATCAATATGATGTTTTTGGAAGAAGATGGAAATGGACATTACATGTACATTAAAAAAATTTCAAGGTAAATTCTTTTATTCATTTTTATCTCTTTTAAGCACTTAAATAATTTGTATATATTTCTCTTTCAAAGACTAATGACTATCCAGAGAGGAAATCAGAAGAGGACGCAATATTTCTGCGGAAGCTGCATTGAGGTCTCAAAGATGCTACACCCCCAGAATAATACATTGGAATTTACCCAGGTTCAACATCAGCTTCAAGTTACGCGGATTTGAATGCATTCTGGAACCGAAAAATCTTAAAGTGAGCCCCAAATTATTTAATATTAATGAACATATTCCAATATCATATGCGTATTATATAAAGTGTGCTTTTGATTCTAGACTAGTTAAATTTGTTTTAGAAAGAGGAAAAAATTCGGGAATAAGTTTTGTAAATTCATTGATAAAAAATTTAACTAAATTGAGTGATGACTACTTACATAAAATAGTTCCTAATCCGAATGACTTTAAATAACCAGCAAATATTTGATAATTTATTGAATTTTTCTATTTGTCAGAAAGATTTAGGGACAGATAGGGTTAGAGATCATTATCATTTCACAGGTCGCTTAAGAGATGCAGCCCACCCTAAATGTAACTTGGATTATAAAGTTAACAAATTCATACCTGTATTTTTTCATAATTTTTCGAAATACGACTGTCATTTATTTATTCAAGAGTTGGGAAAGATTCCCGGTGAAATTTCCGTAGTACCAGTAAATAAGGAAAACTATATTTCTGTCTCAAAGAAAATAAAAAGTTTAAGGGGAAATAGTTTTGAAATTCGTTTTCTCGATACATATAGATTTATGCCATCAAGTTTAGATACCCTAGCTTCTAATTTAGTTGATGATCAATTGAACACTGTAACACAGTAATGATATAGAATTTCGACTAATGCGTAAGAAGGGTATATTTCCCTAGGAATATTTAGATTCCGTTAGTAGACTCGAGGAAACTTCCCTCCCACCAAGGGAAGCATTCTATAATAATTTAACGAAAAGGGAATGCTCTCAGGAAGATTATGATCAAGCTCTTAAAGTTTGGTCGCATTGCTTTTGTTCCACTCTTAAAGATTATTTAGAATTATATTTAAGAACTGATGTATTTCTTTTAACCGACATTTTTGAAAACTTCCGAAAAAATTGTATGCAAATTTTTTCACTTGGTCCAGCTTAGTATTTTACGACACCAGGTCTGTCTTCGGAAGCAATGTTGAAAACTACAAATATTCAACTTAAATTGCTGACAGATATAGACATGTATAGATTTATTCAAAGTAGCATTCGAGGTGGTTTAGTTCAATGTTGTCATAGATATACAAAAGCAAATTACAAATATTTGTCAGATTATGATTCCTCGAAGGAGTCTTCATTTTTAATGTATGTGGATGCGAATAACTTGTATGGTTGGGCAATGTCACAACCTTTACCATATAAAGATTTTAAGGGGATGTCTACTACAGACATAGACAATTTTGATATTAATAATATTCCAATTATTCCTATTTTTTGGAAGCGGTATCCATACCGTTTACATGATCTTCATAATGATCTTCCATTTAGTCCGGCAAATTGTCTGGCCTCAAATGAGGATAAGGTAAAAAAATTAATTGCTGTCCTGGGAAATAAGAAAAAATATGTAATACATTATCGGAATTTGCAACAATGTATACAGAATGGGTTAGTATTGAAAAAGATCCATAGAGGTGTTCAGTTTATACAAAAGCCTTGGTTAAAGAATTACATTGATCTAAATACTTTACATAGGCAAAATGCAAAAAATAAATTTGAAAAAGATTTTTTTAAATTAATGAATAATACAATTCTGACAATGGAAGATCCCGAGCGCAGGGTCGATATTAAGCTTATTAGTACATGGGAAGCTCCGGATAGCTCGAAGACTGGACGAAAAGCACATTGTGCCAAAACTTTAATTTCAAAATCCAATTTTCATAGTGCAACTAAAATTAATGATAATTTCTATGCAATTCATATGAAAAGATTGTCCGTTCTATTTAATAAGCCAATGTATTTAGGATTTGCAGTATTAGACTTATCGAAATGGAACATGTATGATTTTCACCATCAATATATGAAGCCAAAGTTTCAGGAAAAGTTACTCTTAAATTATATGGATACTGATTCATTTATCTATACAATAAAAACTGAAGATTTTTATAAAGATATTTGTAATGATCTTAAAGCAAAATTTGATACATCGGACTATTCAGATGAAAGAATTAATCTATATACCTTCAAAATAGTTAACAAAAAAAGTTTAGGGTTTTTTAAAGATGAGCTTAACGGTAAACTCATCACCGAATTTGTAGGTCTATGCTCAAAGGTTTATTGTGATGAAATAGATCAAATTGAATCTTCACATAATAAAGCAAAGGGAGTGAGTTCACGAAATCTTACAATTGAAGACTCACTATATGGTAATAGAACAATGTTTAGATCAAAAGCACATAAAATAACTACAGTTAAAGTAAATAAAAAAATTCTTTGTGGCAAAGATAACAAAAGAAAACGTTATGTTAATGAATCACAATTTTTAGAGTTAAGTAATGAAGATGGTACGAAATCAATAAAACATCAGAGATTAATTGAAAAAGAAATTTTAGAAAATTCCTTTTGCTTGGGTGAGATGATACAAAATAATTATTTGAACGGTGGAGAATCATTAGATAGCCTTAAATTTCAAAAGGAACATATTGAAAAAGAACTATTTTGTAAATCAGTTGAATTGGAAATGTTTTATTATGATCGAGACGTTGGAAAATATAAATGAAAATGATTTTGAGTTTATAAAAAGTATTTTTATTATATTTAATTTTAGTTTAAAGCATTGTACAAAAATTTTGATCTATTAAACTTAATATAAAATAAGATAAATATGTACATAAAAATTAGTATACAAATAAAAATTAATTAAAAAAATCATTTATTATACTACAAAATGTCTTCCTTGTTTATCCATCTAGTCTTTTATTTACTTTATTTTCTTTTCGTAAGAAATCGTGTTTTTTCCAGTTCTTCTATATAGAATCCGCCCTGAATCGGGCTACCATCTAAATCTTCAAGTAAGTATGTTTTAGGGTATGTATTCTTCACCTTTCTAATTTTAAAGATTTCAGTTGTATAGTTTGGTGTATACCCTTTCCCAAAGACATGTTTATATTTACTGATACGAACGTGGTCCCCCTAACGGAATTTACTTGCAACAAATATTTGCAGGTGATTATGCGATGCTTGTAATATTTGTTTTTCATTGGAAGAATTGACTTTACTTTGAATCATTTTTATTATTATATTTATAAATTAATTGTTTATACTAATCTATCCATTTATATTTTCCATTGAAACTAAACTCACGCCACATTAATTCTTTAAGAGTTCTATTGAAACGTTCAACTATTGATGCTTTTAGAGTACTGAAGGTTGAATAATGATTTATCCTATAACTTTTCATTAATACCTTAAATTTAGAATTAAAGAATTCAGTGCCATCATCACTTTGCAGGTTTCTTGGTGTTCCATGACCTGATTTAAATATTCTCTCTTAATGGCTTGGGAAACATCATTTGCATTTTTTGATTTTAATGCCTCACCCCAAGCCAAGTATCGAAACCCATCATTAGATTTTGAAAAGGCTCCCATTTCAACCAAATCTGCTTGCCACAGATCGTTTATACCCCTTGTAATCACTCGTCTTCGTTGAAAGTTTTTTCGAGATGGTCCTTGCAACTCATTTACGATTTCTCGCTTAATCATATTCTTCTAATAGGCTGAAAAGCGACACCTGCTAACTCAATTGTGTTTTTTTTCGGTAATGATATCGGTTTTGTTACATATTTAAATATATAGTCCTCAATGGTTTTAATCTTTTCCAGAATTTTGTGCAAAAATTTGGTCAGCGCTGTCTGCCCTCTTATTATTCAATTCAATTTTTTTTATTTTCTAAGCTTAAAATTTTTGTGAGTCGACGATTAACATTTTGAGTTATAATTTTTCTTAAATCTTCTCCCAACTTTCCGAGGATCTCATCAGTATGTTGTTTCGTTGCTAGATCTTTGTTGTCTAAATGCTTAGATCCGTTCTTGATACGTATATTTTGAGCATTTAGATGACCGTCCTCATCGATGAATAATCCCTTAGTAGATTTTATTATTTTTAATTTTTATTTCTTTATCTCCCAATGTTAATGAATTGCTTGGGCTTTTTTTAGGTCCATAACCTTTATCCAACACATTTCCTCTGGTCAAATTACTGATATTAAAATCACAATTATAACTAGTGTTATTATTTTTTAGCTCTGCATCCACACCATATCGGCCCCTCAATTTTATTTTCTAAGCTTAAAATTTTTGTGAGTCGACGATTAACATTTTGAGTTATAATTTTTCTTAAATCTTCTCCCAACTTTCCGAGGATCTCATCAGTATGTTGTTTCGTTGCTAGATCTTTGTTGTCTAAATGCTTAGATCCGTTCTTGATACGTATATTTTGAGCATTTAGATGACCGTCCTCATCGATGAATAATCCCTTAGTAGAATTAACACGTCTTTTCAAGTTTTCTGATCGTTCCTTTTCAACAGAAAAATGTCCAAACTTGTCTACAGACATGATGTTTATAAATGTAAAACATATGTGTCCTTCCTATTTATACCCATTAATATATAATCCTTTCTTAACGCAATTCCTCTAATATTGAAAAAATTTCGTTATTGTGGCTGGTGTTACCCGCTCCTTTCGATGCTACTAAAATTTCCAATCGTTCGACTAATTCATTACATCATTCCAATATACGTAGTTTGGATTTGATTTCTGAAGAGTCATGTAACCAAAACCTGTTTTTGAGCGAAGTGGAGTAGACGTTGTAGGACTGAAATCTTTGTCTATCAACTTCTTAATAATATGGCTATATTTGTATGCTCGTGTACCCTTGATTCTGTTATTAGGTTTAAAGCCTACTCTATGTATATTCGTTTCTAAAATTATTATACCCGTTACTCGTAGAGTAAAAGGGTATACTAGATTCGTCGAAAAGAATGTAACAGGCAGAAGGAAGCGTTTCCGACCCCATAAAGTCTATATATTCTTGATCAGGATAACTAGCCGAGTCGATCTAGCCATGTCCGTCTGTCCGTCTATCCGTATGAACGCTGAGATCTCGGCGCAAGTTTGTTTCAGTAGAGTGCCACGCCCACTCTAACACCCACAAACCGCCCAAAACTGTGGCTCCTACAGTTTTGATGCTAGATAGAAAATTTTAACTGAAATGTATTGTTCTCATCAATACCTATCGGTCGACTCAAAAAAAAGTTTGCCACGCCCACTTTAACGCCCACAAACCGCGAAAACCTGTGACGCCCACAATTTTCATGCTAGATAAACAAATTTAACTGAAATGTATTGGTCTCGTCAATACCTATCGATTGGTCCAAAACGACCACTCTAACGCCCATAACGCTTAAATCTGTATACCGCCGGTAGGTGGCGCATTTTAATTTCGCTTTGCAACTTGCATATCTCTATTTAGCTGAGTAACGGGTATCTGATAGTCGAGGTACTCGACTATAGCGTTCTTCCTTGTTTTTTTTTACATTTTGAAGTTTTCAGGTTTACTAAGAAAAATTAGAGAGTACAGACCAGCAGTCAAATCACAACTCATTCCACTAGAAAATGTTATTTTATTATTTTTAATTTTTATTTCTTTATCTCCCAATGTTAATGAATTGCTTGGGCTTTTTTTAGGTCCATAACCTTTATCCAACACATTTCCTCTGGTCAAATTACTGATATTAAAATCACAATTATAACTAGTGTTATTATTTTTTAGCTCTGCATCCACACCATATCGGCCCCTCCTGTATACATTGGTAAAGGTGTTGTCCCTTCTTCTTCACTTTTTTCCGTCTCCTTTTTCTCATCTTCTATATCTTCCTCTATATTCGTCTGTGAAAAGAATTGATTATTGGAAGTACTATCATCGAAAGACCTTGGTGGAGTTATATTTCGATTAGACTGCAGATCTTTCTCATTCTCATTAGTCGTCAAGCTCTCTCTCATCATCATCGTATTTTTTAATTTGCTTCAATTCACGCTTTACTTGTATACTACCTTTTACATACTATATTTCTTATTTATCCAGCTTGTCTTTGAAACCCCAGCCACTTAACCAAAACTTTATTTTCTTTTCGCCTTACAACTCTTTCAACTAGGTATTTGTGGGGAAATCGTGTTTTTTTGAGTTCTTCTTTTTAGAATCCGCCGTGAATTGGGCTACCATCTAAATCTTCCAGTAAGTATGTTTCACCTTTTTAATTTTAAAAATTTCAGTTGCTTAGTTTGGTTTATACCCTTTCTCAAAGACATGTTTATATTTACTAATACAAACGTGGTCCCTCTTACGGAATTTACTTCAAACAAATATTTTCAGGTGATTATACGATGTTTGTAATATTTATTTTTCATTGGAAGAATTGACATTACCTGGACTCATTTTTATTGTTCTATGCACTCCATTATTATATTTATTAATTAATTGCTTATACATATCTATCCATTTATATTTTAAATTGAAACTAAACTCACGCTACTCTAATTTTTTAAAAGTTCTATTAAAACGTTCAACTATTGATGCTTTTGGAGTTCTGAAGGTTGAATGATTTATTCTATAACTTTTCGTTAATACCCTAAATTTCGAATTAAAGAATTCAGTGGCATCATCAGTTTACAGGTTTTTGGTGTTTCATGACCCGATTTAAATATTCTCTCCATGGCTTGGGAAACATCATTTGCATTTTTATACCCTTGCAGAGGGTATATTGATTTCAGTCAGAAGTTTGCAACGCAGTGAAGGAGACGTTTCCGACCCCATAAAGTATATATATTCTTGATCAGCATGACTAGACGAGTCGATCTAGCCATGTCCGTCTGTCCGTCCGTTTCTACGCAAACTAGTCTCTCAGTTTTGAAGCTATCGGGCCGAAGCTTTCCCAAAAGTCTTGTATCTTTTGCAGGTAGTATATAAGTCGGAACCAGCCGGATCGGACAACTATATCTTATAGCTCCCATAGGAATAATCGGACAAAAAAATTAAAAAAAATTATATCTTTGGTGTTTTTTAGCATATAACTTTAGCATATAGCTTGGAAAAAACATTTTTTAATTAGTTTTGAATTTTGAATTAAATTTTATCGAAATCTGACGACTATATTATATAGCTGCCATAGGAACGATCGGAAAATTGGTGGAAAAATAATATGAAACAAATTATAGCCTCGGTGTTTTTCAACATATAACCTCCAACGCTTGGAAATAACATTTTTTAATTAGTTCTGAATTTCGAATTTAATTTTACCAAAATCGGACGACTATATCATATAGCTGCCATAGGAACGATCGGAAAATTGGTGGAAAAATAATATGAAACAAATTATAGCCTCGGTGTTTTTCAACATATAACCTCCAACGCTTGGAAATAACATTTTTTAATTAGTTCTGAATTTCGAATTTAATTTTATCAAAATCGGACGACTATATCATATAGCTGCCATAGGAACGATCGGAAAATTGGTAGGAAAATAATATGAAACAAATTATAGCTTCGGTGTTTTTTGACATATTATCTTATGCTATTGGGAATATCATTTTTTGTGTTTTTAAATTTAATAATTATAGCTGAAAGGGTATATAAGCTTCGGCTTGCAGAAGCTAACTTTCTTTCTTGTTTATTTTAATGCATATTTCGAAAATGTGTCTATAACAGTCAACAAGTATCGGTACCCATCATTTGATTTTGAAAAGGCTCCCATTTCAACCAAATCTGCTTGCTACAGATCGTTTATACCCCATGTAATCACTCGTCTTCGTTGAACGATTTTTACGATTTCTCGTTTAATCATATTCTTCTAATAGGCTGAAAAGTGACACCTTCTAAGTCAATTGTGGTTTTTTTCGGTAATGATATCGGTTTTGTTACATATTTAATGGTATAAATCTTTTCCAGAATTTTCGCAAATATTTGGTCAGCGCTGTCTGCACTCTTATTATTAACGATACAAGTTCTAAAACTTATAAATTACTGCGCTAGTCACAACTGGTAAACATATTTAAATTTGGACAAAATTGGTTCTTAAATCTAATGACGTACATTTTTACATTAATTGTTGAACATTTAGAATGACAAATAAAGTTAAATCGAAATTAAAAAAACATCGGAAAAAGATTTGCGGATAAGTCGCAATATTAAGATAGGATAATATACCTTATAGCAAACTAGAACTGCTATTTTTTTGGTGTGAGAGAAGTTTTGTCTGAAATAGTGTTGCGCTCCTAGTTTCTTTTATGTAGTTGGGAAGCTCCTTCCACATTCTAATCGCATTTATACAAAATTGTCTAATTGAAAGCAGAAACTTGTGTCGGATGCAGATAATATTCTGTATTCTTGTTGATCTGCAGCATTGTTATTTTTCAAATAAGTATGATGGCTCTCTGGTGTATAAAACTTTGTGTAAAAAGATTATTTTTCTACTGTGAGATCTATGCAAATTAAATATTAAAAGCGCAATACTGTTGTATGCTATTTTCAGCTTATGTTGACTTGCTACATCATAATTTGCGTAGATCTCTAGACCATAGAAGAGAGTGGGTATTATACAAGACTTCGCAATTAGAAAACGCACACTAACAGGTAAGAAACATTTAACTAGTGACAAGGATCTTATTAATCCGTATGTTTTGACTACAGCTTTGTTTACGTGGTCATTCCAGTTCAAGGTTTTGTTAAATGTGATATCCAAATTATTGGCGGTTTCCACGTTCTCAATTGGCGTTTTATTAATCATTAGGAAGAATAGTTAAATTTTGTTTTCTAAGCTTGAAATATTTGTGAGTCGACAATTAATATTTTGAGATAACATTTTTTTAAGACTTCTCCCAACTTTCCGAGGATCTCATCAGTATATTGTTTCTTTGCTAGATCATTGTTGTCTAAAGGTTTTGTTCCGTTTTTCATACGTTTATTTTAAGCATTTAGATTACCGTCCTCATCGATGAATAATACCTCAGTAGACTTAGCACGTCTTTTCAAATTTTCTGATCGTTCCTTATCAACAGAAAAATGTCCAAGCTTGTCGACAGACATGATGTTTACCCATTACCCATTAATAAATAATCCTTTCTTAACGCAATTCCTCTAATATTGAAAAAAATTCGTTATTGTGGCTGGTGTTACCCGCTCCTTTCGATGTTACTAAAATTTCCAATCGTTCGACTAATTCATTACATCATTCCAATATACATAGTTTGCATTTGATTTCTGAAGAGTCATGTAACCAAAATTTGTTTTTGAGCGAAGTGGAGTAGACGTTGTAGGACTGAAATCTTTGTCTATCAACTTCTTAATAATATGGCTATATTTGTATGCTCGTGTACCCTTGATTCTGTTATTAGGTTTAAAGCCTACTCTATGTATATTCGTTTCTAAAATTATTATACCCGTTACTCGTAGAGTAAAAGGGTATACTAGATTCGTCGAAAAGAATGTAACAGGCAGAAGGAAGCGTTTCCGACCCCATAAAGTATATATATTCTTGATCAGGATAACTAGCCGAGTCGATCTAGCCATGTCCGTCTGTCCGTCTATCCGTATGAACGCTGAGATCTCGGCGCAAGTTTGTTTCAGTAGAGTGCCACGCCCACTCTAACACCCACAAACCGCCCAAAACTGTGGCTCCTACAGTTTTGATGCTAGATAGAAAATTTTAACTGAAATGTATTGTTCTCATCAATACCTATCGATCGACTCAAAAAAAAGTTTGCCACGCCCACTTTAACGCCCACAAACCGCGAAAACCTGTGACGCCCACAATTTTCATGCTAGATAAACAAATTTAACTGAAATGTATTGGTCTCGTCAATACCTATCGATTGGTCCAAAACGCCCACTCTAACGCCCATAACGCTTAAATCTGTATACCGCCGGTAGGTGGCGCATTTTAATTTCGCTTTGCAACTTGCATATCTCTATTTAGCTGAGTAACGGGTATCTGATAGTCGAGGTACTCGACTATAGCGTTCTTCCTTGTTTTTTTTTACATTTTGAAGTTTTCAGGTTTACTAAGAAAAATTAGAGAGTACAGACCAGCAGTCAAATCACAACTCATTCCACTAGAAAATGTTATTTTATTATTTTTAATTTTTATTTCTTTATCTCCCAATGTTAATGAATTGCTTGGGCTTTTTTTAGGTCCATAACCTTTATCCAACACATTTCCTCTGGTCAAATTACTGATATTAAAATCACAATTATAACTAGTGTTATTATTTTTTAGCTCTGCATCCACACCATATCGGCCCCTCCTGTATACATTGGTAAAGGTGTTGTCCCTTCTTCTTCACTTTTTTCCGTCTCCTTTTTCTCATCTTCTATATCTTCCTCTATATTCGTCTGTGAAAAGAATTGATTATTGGAAGTACTATCATCGAAAGACCTTGGTGGAGTTATATTTCGATTAGACTGCAGATCTTTCTCATTCTCATTAGTCGTCAAGCTCTCTCTCATCATCATCGTATTTTTTAATTTGCTTCAATTCACGCTTTACTTGTATACTACCTTTTACATACTATATTTCTTATTTATCCAGCTTGTCTTTGAAACCCCAGCCACTTAACCAAAACTTTATTTTTTTTTCGCCTTACAACTCTTTCAACTAGGTATTTGTGGGGAAATCGTGTTTTTTTGAGTTCTACTTTTTAGAATCCGCCGTGAATTGGGCTACCATCTAAATCTTCCAGTAAGTATGTTTCACCTTTTTAATTTTAAAAATTTCAGTTGTATAGTTTGGTTTATACCCTTTATCAAAGACATGTTTATATTTACTAATACAAACGTGGTCCCTCTTACGGAATTTACTTCAAACAAATATTTTCAGGTGATTATACGATGTTTGTAATATTTATTTTTCATTGGAAGAATTGACATTACCTGGACTCATTTTTATTGTTCTATGCACTCCATTATTATATTTATTAATTAATTGCTTATACATATCTATCCACTTATATTTTCAATTGAAACTAAACTCACCCTACTCTAATTTTTTAAAAGTTCTATTAAAACGTTCAACTATTGATGCTTTTGGAGTTCTGAAGGTTGAATGATTTATTCTATAACTTTTCGTTAATACCCTAAATTTCGAATTAAAGAATTCAGTGGCATCATCAGTTTACAGGTTTTTGGTGTTTCATGACCCGATTTAAATATTCTCTCCATGGCTTGGGAAACATCATTTGCATTTTTATACCCTTGCAGAGGGTATATTGATTTCAGTCAGAAGTTTGCAACGCAGTGAAGGAGACGTTTCCGACCCCATAAAGTATATATATTCTTGATCAGCATGACTAGACGAGTCGATCTAGCCATGTCCGTCTGTCCGTCCGTTTCTACGCAAACTAGTCTCTCAGTTTTGAAGCTATCGGGCTGAAACTTTCCCAAAAGTCTTACATCTTTTGCAGGTAGTATATAAGTCGGAACCAGCCGGATCGGACAACTATATCTTATAGCTCCCATAGGAATAATCGGACAAAAAAATTATATCTTTGGTGTTTTTTAGCATATGACCTCCTAAGCTTGGAAAAAACATTTTTTAATTAGTTTTGAATTTTGAATTAAATTTTATCGAAATAGGACGACTATATCATATAGCTGCCATAGGAACGATCGGAAAATTGGTGGAAAAATAATATGAAACAAATTATAGCCACGGTGTTTTTCAACATATAACCTCCAACGCTTGGAAATAACATTTTTTAACTAGTTCTGAATTTCGAATTTAATTTTATCAAAATCGGACGACTATATCATACAGCTGCCATAGGAACGATCCGAAAACTGGTAGGAAAATAATATGAAACAAATTATAGCTTCGGTGTTTTTTGACATATTATCTTATGCTATTGGGGACCCCAAGCGTATATCGAAAATGTGTCTATAACAGTCAACAAGTATCGGTACCCATCATTTGATTTTGAAAAGGCTCCCATTTCAACCAAATCTGCTTGCTACAGATCGTTTATACCCCATGTAATCACTCGTCTTCGTTGAACGATTTTTACAATTTCTCGTTTAATCATATTCTTCTAATAGGCTGAAAAGTGACACCTTCTAAGTCAATTGTGGTTTTTTTCGGTAATGATATCGGTTTTGTTACATATTTAATGGTATAAATCTTTTCCAGAATTTTCGCAAATATTTGGTCAGCGCTGTCTGCACTCTCATTATTAACGATACAAGTTCTAAAACTTATAAATTACTGCGCTAGTCACAACTGGTAAACATATTTAAATTTGGACAAAATTGGTTCTTAAATCTAATGACGTACATTTTTACATTAATTGTTGAACATTTAGAATGACAAATAAAGTTAAATCGAAATTAAAAAAGCATCGGAAAAAGATTTGCGGATAAGTCGCAATATTAAGATAGGATAATATACCTTATAGCAAACTAGAACTGCTATTTTTTTGGTGTGAGAGAAGTTTTGTCTGAAATAGTGTTGCGCTCCTAGTTTCTTTTATGTAGTTGGGAAGCTCCTTCCACATTCTAATCGCATTTATACAAAATTGTCTAATTGAAAGCAGAAACTTGTGTCGGATGCAGATAATATTCTGTATTCTTGTTGATCTGCAGCATTGTTATTTTTCAAATAAGTATGATGGCTCTCTGGTGTATAAAACTTTGTGTAAAAAGATTATTTTTCTACTGTGAGATCTATGCAAATTAAATATTAAAAGCGCAATACTGTTGTATGCTATTTTCAGCTTATGTTGACTTGCTACATCATAATTTGCGTAGATCTCTAGACCATAGAAGAGAGTGGGTATTATACAAGACTTCGCAATTAGAAAACGCACACTAACAGGTAAGAAACATTTAACTAGTGACAAGGATCTTATTAATCCGTATGTTTTGACTACAGCTTTGTTTACGTGGTCATTCCAGTTCAAGGTTTTGTTAAATGTGATATCCAAATTATTGGCGGTTTCCACGTTCTCAATTGGCGTTTTATTAATCATTAGGAAGAATAGTTAAATTTTGTTTTCTAAGCTTGAAATATTTGTGAGTCGACAATTAATATTTTGAGATAACATTTTTTTAAGACTTCTCCCAACTTTCCGAGGATCTCATCAGTATATTGTTTCTTTGCTAGATCATTGTTGTCTAAAGGTTTTGTTCCGTTTTTCATACGTTTATTTTAAGCATTTAGATTACCGTCCTCATCGATGAATAATACCTCAGTAGACTTAGCACGTCTTTTCAAATTTTCTGATCGTTCCTTATCAACAGAAAAATGTCCAAGCTTGTCGACAGACATGATGTTTACCCATTACCCATTAATAAATAATCCTTTCTTAACGCAATTCCTCTAATATTGAAAAAAATTCGTTATTGTGGCTGGTGTTACCCGCTCCTTTCGATGTTACTAAAATTTCCAATCGTTCGACTAATTCATTACATCATTCCAATATACATAGTTTGCATTTGATTTCTGAAGAGTCATGTAACCAAAATTTGTTTTTGAGCGAAGTGGAGTAGACGTTGTAGGACTGAAATCTTTGTCTATCAACTTCTTAATAATATGGCTATATTTGTATGCTCGTGTACCCTTGATTCTGTTATTAGGTTTAAAGCCTACTCTATGTATATTCGTTTCTAAAATTATTATACCCGTTACTCGTAGAGTAAAAGGGTATACTAGATTCGTCGAAAAGAATGTAACAGGCAGAAGGAAGCGTTTCCGACCCCATAAAGTATATATATTCTTGATCAGGATAACTAGCCGAGTCGATCTAGCCATGTCCGTCTGTCCGTCTATCCGTATGAACGCTGAGATCTCGGCGCAAGTTTGTTTCAGTAGAGTGCCACGCCCACTCTAACACCCACAAACCGCCCAAAACTGTGGCTCCTACAGTTTTGATGCTAGATAGAAAATTTTAACTGAAATGTATTGTTCTCATCAATACCTATCGATCGACTCAAAAAAAAGTTTGCCACGCCCACTTTAACGCCCACAAACCGCGAAAACCTGTGACGCCCACAATTTTCATGCTAGATAAACAAATTTAACTGAAATGTATTGGTCTCGTCAATACCTATCGATTGGTCCAAAACGCCCACTCTAACGCCCATAACGCTTAAATCTGTATACCGCCGGTAGGTGGCGCATTTTAATTTCGCTTTGCAACTTGCATATCTCTATTTAGCTGAGTAACGGGTATCTGATAGTCGAGGTACTCGACTATAGCGTTCTTCCTTGTTTTTTTTTACATTTTGAAGTTTTCAGGTTTACTAAGAAAAATTAGAGAGTACAGACCAGCAGTCAAATCACAACTCATTCCACTAGAAAATGTTATTTTATTATTTTTAATTTTTATTTCTTTATCTCCCAATGTTAATGAATTGCTTGGGCTTTTTTTAGGTCCATAACCTTTATCCAACACATTTCCTCTGGTCAAATTACTGATATTAAAATCACAATTATAACTAGTGTTATTATTTTTTAGCTCTGCATCCACACCATATCGGCCCCTCCTGTATACATTGGTAAAGGTGTTGTCCCTTCTTCTTCACTTTTTTCCGTCTCCTTTTTCTCATCTTCTATATCTTCCTCTATATTCGTCTGTGAAAAGAATTGATTATTGGAAGTACTATCATCGAAAGACCTTGGTGGAGTTATATTTCGATTAGACTGCAGATCTTTCTCATTCTCATTAGTCGTCAAGCTCTCTCTCATCATCATCGTATTTTTTAATTTGCTTCAATTCACGCTTTACTTGTATACTACCTTTTACATACTATATTTCTTATTTATCCAGCTTGTCTTTGAAACCCCAGCCACTTAACCAAAACTTTATTTTTTTTTCGCCTTACAACTCTTTCAACTAGGTATTTGTGGGGAAATCGTGTTTTTTTGAGTTCTACTTTTTAGAATCCGCCGTGAATTGGGCTACCATCTAAATCTTCCAGTAAGTATGTTTCACCTTTTTAATTTTAAAAATTTCAGTTGTATAGTTTGGTTTATACCCTTTCTCAAAGACATGTTTATATTTACTAATACAAACGTGGTCCCTCTTACGGAATTTACTTCAAACAAATATTTTCAGGTGATTATACGATGTTTGTAATATTTATTTTTCATTGGAAGAATTGACATTACCTGGACTCATTTTTATTGTTCTATGCACTCCATTATTATATTTATTAATTAATTGCTTATACATATCTATCCACTTATATTTTCAATTGAAACTAAACTCACCCTACTCTAATTTTTTAAAAGTTCTATTAAAACGTTCAACTATTGATGCTTTTGGAGTTCTGAAGGTTGAATGATTTATTCTATAACTTTTCGTTAATACCCTAAATTTCGAATTAAAGAATTCAGTGGCATCATCAGTTTACAGGTTTTTGGTGTTTCATGACCCGATTTAAATATTCTCTCCATGGCTTGGGAAACATCATTTGCATTTTTATACCCTTGCAGAGGGTATATTGATTTCAGTCAGAAGTTTGCAACGCAGTGAAGGAGACGTTTCCGACCCCATAAAGTATATATATTCTTGATCAGCATGACTAGACGAGTCGATCTAGCCATGTCCGTCTGTCCGTCCGTTTCTACGCAAACTAGTCTCTCAGTTTTGAAGCTATCGGGCTGAAACTTTCCCAAAAGTCTTACATCTTTTGCAGGTAGTATATAAGTCGGAACCAGCCGGATCGGACAACTATATCTTATAGCTCCCATAGGAATAATCGGACAAAAAAATTATATCTTTGGTGTTTTTTAGCATATAACCTCCTAAGCTTGGAAAAAACATTTTTTAATTAGTTTTGAATTTTGAATTAAATTTTATCGAAATAGGACGACTATATCATATAGCTGCCATAGGAACGATCGGAAAATTGGTGGAAAAATAATATGAAACAAATTATAGCCACGGTGTTTTTCAACATATAACCTCCAACGCTTGGAAATAACATTTTTTAACTAGTTCTGAATTTCGAATTTAATTTTATCAAAATCGGACGACTATATCATACAGCTGCCATAGGAACGATCCGAAAACTGGTAGGAAAATAATATGAAACAAATTATAGCTTCGGTGTTTTTTGACATATTATCTTATGCTATTGAAAATGTGTATATCGAAAATGTGTCTATAACAGTCAACAAGTATCGGTACCCATCATTTGATTTTGAAAAGGCTCCCATTTCAACCAAATCTGCTTGCTACAGATCGTTTATACCCCATGTAATCACTCGTCTTCGTTGAACGATTTTTACAATTTCTCGTTTAATCATATTCTTCTAATAGGCTGAAAAGTGACACCTTCTAAGTCAATTGTGGTTTTTTTCGGTAATGATATCGGTTTTGTTACATATTTAATGGTATAAATCTTTTCCAGAATTTTCGCAAATATTTGGTCAGCGCTGTCTGCACTCTCATTATTAACGATACAAGTTCTAAAACTTATAAATTACTGCGCTAGTCACAACTGGTAAACATATTTAAATTTAGACAAAATTGGTTCTTAAATCTAATGACGTACATTTTTACATTAATTGTTGAACATTTAGAATGACAAATAAAGTTAAATCGAAATTAAAAAAGCATCGGAAAAAGATTTGCGGATAAGTCGCAATATTAAGATAGGATAATATACCTTATAGCAAACTAGAACTGCTATTTTTTTGGTGTGAGAGAAGTTTTGTCTGAAATAGTGTTGCGCTCCTAGTTTCTTTTATGTAGTTGGGAAGCTCCTTCCACATTCTAATCGCATTTATACAAAATTGTCTAATTGAAAGCAGAAACTTGTGTCGGATGCAGATAATATTCTGTATTCTTGTTGATCTGCAGCATTGTTATTTTTCAAATAAGTATGATGGCTCTCTGGTGTATAAAACTTTGTGTAAAAAGATTATTTTTCTACTGTGAGATCTATGCAAATTAAATATTAAAAGCGCAATACTGTTGTATGCTATTTTCAGCTTATGTTGACTTGCTACATCATAATTTGCGTAGATCTCTAGACCATAGAAGAGAGTGGGTATTATACAAGACTTCGCAATTAGAAAACGCACACTAACAGGTAAGAAACATTTAACTAGTGACAAGGATCTTATTAATCCGTATGTTTTGCCTACAGCTTTGTTTACGTGGTCATTCCAGTTCAAGGTTTTGTTAAATGTGATATCCAAATTATTGGCGGTTTCCACGTTCTCAATTGGCGTTTTATTAATCATTAGGAAGAATAGTTAAATTTTGTTTTCTAAGCTTGAAATATTTGTGAGTCGACAATTAATATTTTGAGATAACATTTTTTTAAGACTTCTCCCAACTTTCCGAGGATCTCATCAGTATATTGTTTCTTTGCTAGATTATTGTTGTCTAAAGGTTTTGTTCCGTTTTTCATACGTTTATTTTAAGCATTTAGATTACCGTCCTCATCGATGAATAATACCTCAGTAGACTTAGCACGTCTTTTCAAATTTTCTGATCGTTCCTTATCAACAGAAAAATGTCCAAGCTTGTCGACAGACATGATGTTTACCCATTACCCATTAATAAATAATCCTTTCTTAACGCAATTCCTCTAATATTGAAAAAAATTCGTTATTGTGGCTGGTGTTACCCGCTCCTTTCGATGTTACTAAAATTTCCAATCGTTCGACTAATTCATTACATCATTCCAATATACATAGTTTGCATTTGATTTCTGAAGAGTCATGTAACCAAAATTTGTTTTTGAGCGAAGTGGAGTAGACGTTGTAGGACTGAAATCTTTGTCTATCAACTTCTTAATAATATGGCTATATTTGTATGCTCGTGTACCCTTGATTCTGTTATTAGGTTTAAAGCCTACTCTATGTATATTCGTTTCTAAAATTATTATACCCGTTACTCGTAGAGTAAAAGGGTATACTAGATTCGTCGAAAAGAATGTAACAGGCAGAAGGAAGCGTTTCCGACCCCATAAAGTATATATATTCTTGATCAGGATAACTAGCCGAGTCGATCTAGCCATGTCCGTCTGTCCGTCTATCCGTATGAACGCTGAGATCTCGGCGCAAGTTTGTTTCAGTAGAGTGCCACGCCCACTCTAACACCCACAAACCGCCCAAAACTGTGGCTCCTACAGTTTTGATGCTAGATAGAAAATTTTAACTGAAATGTATTGTTCTCATCAATACCTATCGATCGACTCAAAAAAAAGTTTGCCACGCCCACTTTAACGCCCACAAACCGCGAAAACCTGTGACGCCCACAATTTTCATGCTAGATAAACAAATTTAACTGAAATGTATTGGTCTCGTCAATACCTATCGATTGGTCCAAAACGCCCACTCTAACGCCCATAACGCTTAAATCTGTATACCGCCGGTAGGTGGCGCATTTTAATTTCGCTTTGCAACTTGCATATCTCTATTTAGCTGAGTAACGGGTATCTGATAGTCGAGGTACTCGACTATAGCGTTCTTCCTTGTTTTTTTTTACATTTTGAAGTTTTCAGGTTTACTAAGAAAAATTAGAGAGTACAGACCAGCAGTCAAATCACAACTCATTCCACTAGAAAATGTTATTTTATTATTTTTAATTTTTATTTCTTTATCTCCCAATGTTAATGAATTGCTTGGGCTTTTTTTAGGTCCATAACCTTTATCCAACACATTTCCTCTGGTCAAATTACTGATATTAAAATCACAATTATAACTAGTGTTATTATTTTTTAGCTCTGCATCCACACCATATCGGCCCCTCCTGTATACATTGGTAAAGGTGGTGTCCCTTCTTCTTCACTTTTTTCCGTCTCCTTTTTCTCATCTTCTATATCTTCCTCTATATTCGTCTGTGAAAAGAATTGATTATTGGAAGTACTATCATCGAAAGACCTTGGTGGAGTTATATTTCGATTAGACTGCAGATCTTTCTCATTCTCATTAGTCGTCAAGCTCTCTCTCATCATCATCGTATTTTTTAATTTGCTTCAATTCACGCTTTACTTGTATACTACCTTTTACATACTATATTTCTTATTTATCCAGCTTGTCTTTGAAACCCCAGCCACTTAACCAAAACTTTATTTTCTTTTCGCCTTACAACTCTTTCAACTAGGTATTTGTGGGGAAATCGTGTTTTTTTGAGTTCTTCTTTTTAGAATCCGCCGTGAATTGGGCTACCATCTAAATCTTCCAGTAAGTATGTTTCACCTTTTTAATTTTAAAAATTTCAGTTGTATAGTTTGGTTTATACCCTTTCTCAAAGACATGTTTATATTTACTAATACAAACGTGGTCCCTCTTACGGAATTTACTTCAAACAAATATTTTCAGGTGATTATACGATGTTTGTAATATTTATTTTTCATTGGAAGAATTGACATTACCTGGACTCATTTTTATTGTTCTATGCACTCCATTATTATATTTATTAATTAATTGCTTATACATATCTATCCATTTATATTTTAAATTGAAACTAAACTCACGCTACTCTAATTTTTTAAAAGTTCTATTAAAACGTTCAACTATTGATGCTTTTGGAGTTCTGAAGGTTGAATGATTTATTCTATAACTTTTCGTTAATACCCTAAATTTCGAATTAAAGAATTCAGTGGCATCATCAGTTTACAGGTTTTTGGTGTTTCATGACCCGATTTAAATATTCTCTCCATGGCTTGGGAAACATCATTTGCATTTTTATACCCTTGCAGAGGGTATATTGATTTCAGTCAGAA
Source organism: Drosophila suzukii (assembly GCF_043229965.1). Taxonomy (NCBI): domain Eukaryota; kingdom Metazoa; phylum Arthropoda; class Insecta; order Diptera; family Drosophilidae; genus Drosophila; species Drosophila suzukii. The sequence goes on along the minus strand of NC_092082.1, from coordinate 52,487,584 downwards.
GTTTGCAACGCAGTGAAGGAGACGTTTCCGACCCCATAAAGTATATATATTCTTGATCAGCATGACTAGACGAGTCGATCTAGCCATGTCCGTCTGTCCGTCCGTTTCTACGCAAACTAGTCTCTCAGTTTTGAAGCTATCGGGCTGAAACTTTCCCAAAAGTCTTACATCTTTTGCAGGTAGTATATAAGTCGGAACCAGCCGGATCGGACAACTATATCTTATAGCTCCCATAGGAATAATCGGACAAAAAAATTATATCTTTGGTGTTTTTTAGCATATAACCTCCTAAGCTTGGAAAAAACATTTTTTAATTAGTTTTGAATTTTGAATTAAATTTTATCGAAATAGGACGACTATATCATATAGCTGCCATAGGAACGATCGGAAAATTGGTGGAAAAATAATATGAAACAAATTATAGCCACGGTGTTTTTCAACATATAACCTCCAACGCTTGGAAATAACATTTTTTAACTAGTTCTGAATTTCGAATTTAATTTTATCAAAATCGGACGACTATATCATATAGCTGCCATAGGAACGATCGGAAAATTGGTAGGAAAATAATATGAAACAAATTATAGCTTCGGTGTTTTTTGACATATTATCTTATGCTATTGGGGACCCCAAGCGTATATCGAAAATGTGTCTATAACAGTCAACAAGTATCGGTACCCATCATTTGATTTTGAAAAGGCTCCCATTTCAACCAAATCTGCTTGCTACAGATCGTTTATACCCCATGTAATCACTCGTCTTCGTTGAACGATTTTTACGATTTCTCGTTTAATCATATTCTTCTAATAGGCTGAAAAGTGACACCTTCTAAGTCAATTGTGGTTTTTTTCGGTAATGATATCGGTTTTGTTACATATTTAATGGTATAAATCTTTTCCAGAATTTTCGCAAATATTTGGTCAGCGCTGTCTGCACTCTTATTATTAACGATACAAGTTCTAAAACTTATAAATTACTGCGCTAGTCACAACTGGTAAACATATTTGGACAAAATTGGTTCTTAAATCTAATGACGTACATTTTTACATTAATTGTTGAACATTTAGAATGACAAATAAAGTTAAATCGAAATTAAAAAAGCATCGGAAAAAGATTTGCGGATAAGTCGCAATATTAAGATAGGATAATATACCTTATAGCAAACTAGAACTGCTATTTTTTTGGTGTGAGAGAAGTTTTGTCTGAAATAGTGTTGCGCTCCTAGTTTCTTTTATGTAGTTGGGAAGCTCCTTCCACATTCTAATCGCATTTATACAAAATTGTCTAATTGAAAGCAGAAACTTGTGTCGGATGCAGATAATATTCTGTATTCTTGTTGATCTGCAGCATTGTTATTTTTCAAATAAGTATGATGGCTCTCTGGTGTATAAAACTTTGTGTAAAAAGATTATTTTTCTACTGTGAGATCTATGCAAATTAAATATTAAAAGCGCAATACTGTTGTATGCTATTTTCAGCTTATGTTGACTTGCTACATCATAATTTGCGTAGATCTCTAGACCATAGAAGAGAGTGGGTATTATACAAGACTTCGCAATTAGAAAACGCACACTAACAGGTAAGAAACATTTAACTAGTGACAAGGATCTTATTAATCCGTATGTTTTGCCTACAGCTTTGTTTACGTGGTCATTCCAGTTCAAGGTTTTGTTAAATGTGATATCCAAATTATTGGCGGTTTCCACGTTCTCAATTGGCGTTTTATTAATCATTAGGAAGAATAGTTAAATTTTGTTTTCTAAGCTTGAAATATTTGTGAGTCGACAATTAATATTTTGAGATAACATTTTTTTAAGACTTCTCCCAACTTTCCGAGGATCTCATCAGTATATTGTTTCTTTGCTAGATCATTGTTGTCTAAAGGTTTTGTTCCGTTTTTCATACGTTTATTTTAAGCATTTAGATTACCGTCCTCATCGATGAATAATACCTCAGTAGACTTAGCACGTCTTTTCAAATTTTCTGATCGTTCCTTATCAACAGAAAAATGTCCAAGCTTGTCGACAGACATGATGTTTACCCATTACCCATTAATAAATAATCCTTTCTTAACGCAATTCCTCTAATATTGAAAAAAATTCGTTATTGTGGCTGGTGTTACCCGCTCCTTTCGATGTTACTAAAATTTCCAATCGTTCGACTAATTCATTACATCATTCCAATATACATAGTTTGCATTTGATTTCTGAAGAGTCATGTAACCAAAATTTGTTTTTGAGCGAAGTGGAGTAGACGTTGTAGGACTGAAATCTTTGTCTATCAACTTCTTAATAATATGGCTATATTTGTATGCTCGTGTACCCTTGATTCTGTTATTAGGTTTAAAGCCTACTCTATGTATATTCGTTTCTAAAATTATTATACCCGTTACTCGTAGAGTAAAAGGGTATACTAGATTCGTCGAAAAGAATGTAACAGGCAGAAGGAAGCGTTTCCGACCCCATAAAGTATATATATTCTTGATCAGGATAACTAGCCGAGTCGATCTAGCCATGTCCGTCTGTCCGTCTATCCGTATGAACGCTGAGATCTCGGCGCAAGTTTGTTTCAGTAGAGTGCCACGCCCACTCTAACACCCACAAACCGCCCAAAACTGTGGCTCATACAGTTTTGATGCTAGATAGAAAATTTTAACTGAAATGTATTGTTCTCATCAATACCTATCGATCGACTCAAAAAAAAGTTTGCCACGCCCACTTTAACGCCCACAAACCGCGAAAACCTGTGACGCCCACAATTTTCATGCTAGATAAACAAATTTAACTGAAATGTATTGGTCTCGTCAATACCTATCGATTGGTCCAAAACGACCACTCTAACGCCCATAACGCTTAAATCTGTATACCGCCGGTAGGTGGCGCATTTTAATTTCGCTTTGCAACTTGCATATCTCTATTTAGCTGAGTAACGGGTATCTGATAGTCGAGGTACTCGACTATAGCGTTCTTCCTTGTTTTTTTTTACATTTTGAAGTTTTCAGGTTTACTAAGAAAAATTAGAGAGTACAGACCAGCAGTCAAATCACAACTCATTCCACTAGAAAATGTTATTTTATTATTTTTAATTTTTATTTCTTTATCTCCCAATGTTAATGAATTGCTTGGGCTTTTTTTAGGTCCATAACCTTTATCCAACACATTTCCTCTGGTCAAATTACTGATATTAAAATCACAATTATAACTAGTGTTATTATTTTTTAGCTCTGCATCCACACCATATCGGCCCCTCCTGTATACATTGGTAAAGGTGTTGTCCCTTCTTCTTCACTTTTTTCCGTCTCCTTTTTCTCATCTTCTATATCTTCCTCTATATTCGTCTGTGAAAAGAATTGATTATTGGAAGTACTATCATCGAAAGACCTTGGTGGAGTTATATTTCGATTAGACTGCAGATCTTTCTCATTCTCATTAGTCGTCAAGCTCTCTCTCATCATCATCGTATTTTTTAATTTGCTTCAATTCACGCTTTACTTGTATACTACCTTTTACATACTATATTTCTTATTTATCCAGCTTGTCTTTGAAACCCCAGCCACTTAACCAAAACTTTATTTTCTTTTCGCCTTACAACTCTTTCAACTAGGTATTTGTGGGGAAATCGTGTTTTTTTGAGTTCTTCTTTTTAGAATCCGCCGTGAATTGGGCTACCATCTAAATCTTCCAGTAAGTATGTTTCACCTTTTTAATTTTAAAAATTTCAGTTGTATAGTTTAGTTTATACCCTTTCTCAAAGACATGTTTATATTTACTAATACAAACGTGGTCCCTCTTACGGAATTTACTTCAAACAAATATTTTCAGGTGATTATACGATGTTTGTAATATTTATTTTTCATTGGAAGAATTGACATTACCTGGACTCATTTTTATTGTTCTATGCACTCCATTATTATATTTATTAATTAATTGCTTATACATATCTATCCATTTATATTTTAAATTGAAACTAAACTCACGCTACTCTAATTTTTTAAAAGTTCTATTAAAACGTTCAACTATTGATGCTTTTGGAGTTCTGAAGGTTGAATGATTTATTCTATAACTTTTCGTTAATACCCTAAATTTCGAATTAAAGAATTCAGTGGCATCATCAGTTTACAGGTTTTTGGTGTTTCATGACCCGATTTAAATATTCTCTCCATGGCTTGGGAAACATCATTTGCATTTTTATACCCTTGCAGAGGGTATATTGATTTCAGTCAGAAGTTTGCAACGCAGTGAAGGAGACGTTTCCGACCCCATAAAGTATATATATTCTTGATCAGCATGACTAGACGAGTCGATCTAGCCATGTCCGTCTGTCCGTCCGTTTCTACGCAAACTAGTCTCTCAGTTTTGAAGCTATCGGGCTGAAACTTTCCCAAAAGTCTTACATCTTTTGCAGGTAGTATATAAGTCGGAACCAGCCGGATCGGACAACTATATCTTATAGCTCCCATAGGAATAATCGGACAAAAAAATTATATCTTTGGTGTTTTTTAGCATATAACCTCCTAAGCTTGGAAAAAACATTTTTTAATTAGTTTTGAATTTTGAATTAAATTTTATCGAAATAGGACGACTATATCATATAGCTGCCATAGGAACGATCGGAAAATTGGTGGAAAAATAATATGAAACAAATTATAGCCACGGTGTTTTTCAACATATAACCTCCAACGCTTGGAAATAACATTTTTTAACTAGTTCTGAATTTCGAATTTAATTTTATCAAAATCGGACGACTATATCATATAGCTGCCATAGGAACGATCCGAAAATTGGTAGGAAAATAATATGAAACAAATTATAGCTTCGGTGTTTTTTGACATATTATCTTATGCTATTGGGGACCCCAAGCGTATATCGAAAATGTGTCTATAACAGTCAACAAGTATCGGTACCCATCATTTGATTTTGAAAAGGCTCCCATTTCAACCAAATCTGCTTGCTACAGATCGTTTATACCCCATGTAATCACTTGTCTTCGTTGAACGTTTTTTACGATTTCTCGTTTAATCATATTCTTCTAATAGGCTGAAAAGCGACACCTTCTAAGTCAATTGTGGTTTTTTTCGGTAATGATATCGGTTTTGTTACATATTTAAATATATAGTCGTTAATGGTATAAATCTTTTCCAGAATTTTCGCAAATATTTGGTCAGCGCTGTCTGCACTCTTATTATTAACGATACAAGTTCTAAAACTTATAAATTACTGCGCTAGTCACAACTGGTAAACATATTTAAATTTGGACAAAATTGGTTCTTAAATCTAATGACATACATTTTTACATTAATTGTTGAACATTAAAATGACAAATAAAGTTAAATCGAAATTAAAAAAGCATCGGAAAAGGATTTGCGGATAAGTCGCAATATTAAGATAGGATAATATACCTTATAGCAAACTAGAACTGCTATTTTTTTGGTGTGAGAGAAGTTTGTCTGAAATAGTGTTGCGCTCCTAGTTTCTTTTATGTAGTTGGGAAGCTCCTTCCACATTCTAATCGCATTTATACAAAATTGTCTAATTGAAAGCAGAAACTTGTGTCGGATGCAGATAATATTCTGTATTCTTGTTGATCTGGAGAATTGTTATTTTTCAAATAAGTATGATGGCTCTCTGGTGTATATAACTTTGTGTTAAAAGATTATTTTTCTACTGTCAGATCTATGCAAATTAAATATTAAAAGCGCAATACTGTTGTATGCTATTTTCAGCTTATGTTGACTTGCTACATCACAATTTGCGCAGATCTCTAGACCATAGAAGAGAGTTGGTATTAAACAAGACTTCGCAATTAGAAGACGCACACTAACAGGTAAGAAACATTTAACTAGTGACAAGGATCTTATTAATCCGTATGTTTTGCCTACAGCTTTGTTTACGTGGTCATTCCAGTTCAAGGTTTTGTTAAATGTGATATCCAAATTATTGGCGGTTTCCACGTTCTCAATTGGCGTTTTGTTAATCATTAGGAAGAATAGTTAAATTTTGTTTTCTAAGATGGAAATATTTGTGAGTCGACAATTAATATTTTGAGATAACATTTTTTTAAGTCTTCTCCCAACTTTCCGAGGATCTCATCAGTATATTGTTTCTTTGCTAGATCATTGTTCTCTAAAGGTTTTGTTCCGTTTTTGATACGTTTATTTTAAGCATTTAGATTACCGTCCTCATCGATGAATAATACCTCAGTAGACTTAGCACGTCTTTTCAAATTTTCTGATCGTTCCTTATCAACAGAAAAATGTCCAAACTTGTCGACATGATTTTTACCCATTACCCATTAATATATAATCCTTTCTTCACGCAATTCCTCTAATATTGAAAAAATTTTGTTATTGTGGCTGGTGTTACCCGCTCCTTTCGATGCTACTAAAATTTCCAATCGTTCGACTAATTCATTACATCATTCCAATATACATAGTTTGGATTTGATCTCTGAAGAGTCATGTAACCAAAACCTGTTTTTGAGCGAAGTGGCTATATTTGTATGCTCGTGTACCCTTGATTCTGTTATTAGGTTTAAAGCCTACTCTATGTATATTCGTTTCTAAAATTATTTTTTTTTTACATTTTCAAGTCTTGATCATCATAGTTTTCAGGTTTTCTAAGAAAAATTAGAGAGTACAGACCAGCAGTCAAATCACAACTCATTCCACTAGAAAATGTTATTTTATTATTTTTAATTTTTATTTCTTTATCTCCCAATGTTAATGAATTGCTTGGGCTTTTTTTAGGTCCATAACCTTTATCCAACACATTTCCTCTGGTCAAATTACTGATATTAAAATCATAATTATAACTAGTGTTATTATCTTCTAGCTCTGCATCCACACCCATATCGACCTCTCCTGTATACATTGGTACCTTGGTGGAGTTATGTTTCGATTAGACTGCCGATCTTTCTCATTAGTTGTAAAGTAGAAATCGTCCAGCTCTCTCTCATCATCGTCTTATTTTTTAATTTGTTTTAATTCACGCTTTAATTTTATACTCAGGGTATTCCCTAAGCTGTTAAATTGCTGAATTGTTAAAAATTCAACAGAAAATTTCAGCAATTTAGGGAACGACCCTAAAAGTTCCATGTTGAATTTTAAGATGACTGCTGTTCGTCAGATTGTCAAATTGCCAGGCTGTGTTTACCAAAGATTATGTTTAAAATTAAGGAAAATGCCGAGAATGAGCCAAAGAACTAAACTATTAGAACTGCTAACAGGCAGCATCCTATCAGATATCTTTAAGTCGAGAACTTTTAGTCGAGAACAGCGACATCTCTGGTTTTCAGCAATTAAACAAAATTTTCAACAGTCCCGAGGCTGAAATTTCTGACCGTTGACTTTGTATGGAACAGCTGATTAACAGCTGATCAAAATTCAACAATTCAGCAATTCAACAGTTTAGGGAATACCCAGACTATCTTTTACATTAGAAATCTTTTGTTTTTTATTTTTCTTAACAATTTCATGCAAGGGTTCAGTAATGTGCTTAAAAGTTTCCTCCAATTGTAAACTTCTACGATTTTTGACTTGTTTGAGATCATCGAATTTTTGTTTCAAAGCAAATATTGCTTTGGTTAACTGAAACAAAATATTCATTGTAGTATATTTTACAAACTTTATAGGTGAAAGATTTAAAATTTCCGAAATTCATGTAGTCACTCCTCAGTTACTCAACAAATACTGTTTAGGGAACTCCAAAATCTGTAATATTTATATACCATTTCCGAATAAAAAAAAAGATTCGATACATTTTCTTCATTATATTTAAAAAAGTGTATTTGTTATTATATTCTTAAAATCGCAATCTTTTTAATGATTACTGACTTATTTCTAAATACAAATTGTCATTACTTTTATAAATATTAAATTTTCCATCAACCATTTCATTGATGATATCATCTTGAAGAGAGGTGTACCTTTCCGGCATGTACAGAATGTGCTCCTCCAACTCGAGAGCAATAGATTCTCCAACCTTTGTTGCTTTGCGCTCCGCCTTGAGGATCGGGAATCTTACATTTTCATGCATCCTTGTCTTCGAAAGCAATGTCTTTTTATTAAATTTATTGAACTCTTTAACAACAATGTTCATCTGGTTTTCCTGATTCATGATGGGTGTTGAGGTTTTTGAACTTGATTTAAGTCTAGGATCCATGTAGACTCCAAGGTCGTCAGCATGCGTTATCCTATCTAACGCACAACCACTCAAAGTATACGTTGAGTAGTGGGGGCTGACACGAAAAAAGGTCATTAGTTTACACTTAGAACCATTTAAATTCAATTCATTATCCATGCACCATGTTTGAAATGCATTTAGATCCGATTGTAAAGCTAAACTTTGTGCGGGGTCATTATATTGCAGGCACAACTTAACGTCATCTGCGTACATAAGAACCCGTGACTTCGTTAAGACTAATGGAAGGTCATTTATAAATAATGTAAACAGGAGCGGACCGAGATGACTTCCTTGTGGTACACCGGAAGTAACTCGGATTAGGGATGACAAAGAGTTTTTAAAAATGACCCTTTGAGTCCTATCATTCAAATAACTTAAAATCCACCTAAGAAGATCACCTGAAAACCCTAAAAGGTCCAATTTCCGGACTAAAATCGGGTGACTTACAGAATCAAACGCCTTACTAAAATCAGTGTAGACCACATCAGTCTGACGATTCTTTCTAAAACCTCCTATAACAAATGAAGTAAACTCCAAAAGGTTGGTTGTCGTTGACCTACGTTTTATAAATCCGTGTTGACAAGAGGAAATAAGGGACCTACAACTGTGTTGTAAATGAGGCGTAATAATGTTCTCAAAGAGCTTCGGTATAGCTGATAGCTTTGAAATACCTCTGTAATTACATGCGTTCAATTTACTCCCTTTTTTATGAAACGGGATAACAAACGATTCCTTCCATCTGTGTGGGAAATCGGATGTTTCTAAAGACAGAGTAAACAGTTTGTGCAATGGTCTACACAAAGTCTCAGCGCAATACCTAAGCACACATCCAGGGACTCCGTCAGGACCCGGAGAGTAGACTGGTTTGACCCTTTGCAATTCTAAAAGAAGTGAGCTTTTACTTATAACAGGACAACAAATAAAGTTTGATTTAGGAATGACATATGGGTAAGACTGATCTGGAGGACTTGATGTTGAATAGGTGGTTTGAAAAAACTGTGCAAAAAGATCGGCTATGGCTTGATCAGTGCTAGCAGCCGAATTTTCAAATTTAAGTGATGATGGGTAACTAGAAGATTTACGCTTTGTGTTAACAAAATTATAAAACTGTTTTGGATCCAGCGTAAACTGGGTCTTGCAACGAGCTAAATAGTTTTTATAACACTGAGCGTTAAGCACGGTGAAATCGGACCGAGCACTTAAGTATCGGGAAAAGGCAGCTTGTGAACCTGAAGCTCTAAACTTTTTGTAGAGTCTAGACTTTACATTTTTAAGTCGTGCCAGCTCTTTGTTAAACCACGGAGGTTGGTTTGAAATTTTAGGATAATACGTAGGAACGCATGTATCAAAAACTTCGTTTAATATGTTATAAAATATATTAACCGCTTCATTTATATTAGTACTTAAGTACAGATTGGACCAATCCGAGCAAGCTATAAGGCTATTAATGAGTGCAAAGTTCGCTTTACGAAAGCAGGGGATGCGTTTAGCTATTTTTTCAGATACTTCATACACTTTTGTACCCGTGTCAATAGTCAGCTCTAGCGTTGGGTGATAAGGGTCTTCTGGTAAAGTAATTGCAGAGGTTCTAGCTATGCAGACACAATCTGGACTGGAAACAAAGCATAGATCCAGTAATCGTCCTAAGAAATTTAATACATGATTTACTTGAGACAATGAAATATCAAGCAAACCGTCAAGAAAATCATGCTGCGTTGAAGGTAACAATATATTTGAGGTTTCGACGGTGGACCATGTCGCCCTAGGTATATTAAAGTCACCTAAAACTATTAACTGATCCCTATCTGATAGTTTACTTGAAATAAACTGGATAGCGGACAGATGATTCGCATATGTCGGGAATTCCGATGATGGCGGAATATATGAACATGTTATGTATATAGAAATACCCGGAAGGGATAGTTTTATACACAGAAATTCAATGTCATTTATTTCGTCGGACGTTATTACTTCAGACGTTAATTCTGAGTCAACTGCAATTAAAACTCCACCTCCACGTCGGGACGGACGATCAAGCCTGTAAGTTGTGTACTTACTTGGAAAAACTTCGGAACTTAGAACTTCCGGTTTTAACCAGGTTTCAGTAAAAACAATAACATGGGAAGACAAGGAAAAACTATCAGTATACAATTGGGCTGCTATGAGCAGTTATAGTTTTTTTTGTTAAGAATGATAAAAAATTCTTGTCCTCTAGATGACGTTCGATGTGAAGTAAAACCTTAGACTGTGAATTTGAACGCGTGCAGGTCCACTTTTTATACTATACAGAGTTCACACATACACGTACCCATACATTGATTTTCAACCCCCCCCCCCCCCCCAAATGTAAATTAACCATTTAAATATACCGGTTTTGACTCCAAATCTTCTACGAAAGAAAGTAGAAAAGCGACGCACAGGTGTCCACAGTTTTATGTATCAAAGTCTTGAACTCTATCGTAGTTGTATTGTATTCTATGTCCCAAGTATTTTACAACTTCTCTAGGTGGCTGAAGATTTCCAAAACTATCGAAATAATGTACATTATTTATGTTTTTATTATATGCAACCCAATGTGTACCACTTGATCGTGAATTATCGACGTTTATTATACCACACTCCCTACTTTTTGGTGCTTCTGGGAGTAGATCTCTCATAAACACCCCTCTAAAATGTGGGATATATTTCTTAGCAAAATGTATAATGTCGATATTTTATAGTGGTCTATTGGGTAGCAGAGAAATTAGTTATTTCGCTTCTTAATTCCTTTCCCCTTACTATAGGGCTTAAGAAAGAAACCATAACCCTTTCTATAGGGCTTGAGATATAATCCTTCTCCTACAGCAACACTTTCAATTTTCCTGTTGTGACGTTTTTTCTCCTCCATGTCTTCTTTAGCCATTCTCGCATTGTTAATTGTTTTTGCAGTTGCTGCACTACCACTTGCTAAACTACCAAGAGCGCTGAGGGCTGTCAAGATCGGCACGATTGGTAGAAAACCTCCAATTTTTGGTACATTAATTACACGAGGTACTTTACAATTTTTCTTAGAACCCATTGTTGATGAATTGATTTACGTGCAACTTTAATGGCACTCATAATGTCTAATGGTTTTTGTTTTTTAATGTCTTAGTAGCAACATTAATAACAGTCGAAAGGTTTGTCTTCTTCATTTTATTCTTCAATATCTTTTTCCTTCCTTTCCTTTCCGTTTTATTCAATCCCATACCAAATTTTTTCTTGGCTTTCATTATATTTGTAACAAAGTATGCTGCTGCTCTTTCACCAAGACTGCTATCTAGTGCCTTGACAAGCGACCAGGCTTTGTCAATTAATATGGAGTCTGCCCTATGTCGTTCACTCAATGCCTTGTTTTGAGAATATGCAATATCGTGCTCTTCGCAAGCTTCATCCAATGGGTTTATTCCTTGATCAACACGTTCCAACCGTTTCTGTATCTTTGTACCCGGTCCACAAAAATGATATCCCGGAATATGGGCTTCAAACGGTAATGTATTGATTAGCTTATCGACAAGACCACCACCGTGTTTACAACTAAAAATACGACTGATGCGATTATAAAAACGTTTCCCCATTTTATTGATGTTTAATCATCAAAGATTTCTCATTGAATGAGGTACATTAGGTTAAAAGATGCGTTTAATAAGTCAAAAACAAAAAATTTTAGTTTGAAATATTTACGATGAAAACGAGAAAAATCTACCGCCACGACATAGTGCTCTCTTACCGAACACAATAAGGGCTCTAATTGTTGGGCCTCCGAATTGTGGTAAAACTAATATTATGTTAAGTCTAATAGAGATTCCTAATGGATTAAAATTCGAAAATGTTTATATATTTTCAAAAAGTTCATATCAACCTAAATATGAGTACTTGGAGAAATTAATCAAACCGATTAAAGGAATGGGATATCATACATTCTCCCATAATGAGGGTGTACTAGACCCCAGTGAAGCTAAAAACAATTCCATTATGATATTCGATGACGTAGCTTGTGAAAAACAAGACAACATAAGATCTTATTTTTGTATGGGTCGACATAAAAATATCGACTCTTTTTATTTATGTCAAACGTATAGCCATATACCTTAACATCTGATTCATGACAATGCCAACTTTATTATAATGTTTAAGCAAGATGATTTAAATATGCGGCATATATATCGGGACCATATTAACACTGATATGAATTATGAAACATTTGTGAAAATTTGTCAAAAATGTTGGGAGGACAAGCACGGATTCCTATTAACTAGCAAGGATAACGAAATGGATAACGGAAGATACAGTGTAACGAACTGATTTTGTGTGTCTGCTCGCTACGAGATTCGTGCGGCTAGCTCAGAAGATTGTGCGTTCGTCCCACCAAATTTATATGACGTGATTGCCCGTAGATCAGTGAGAAAACAAAGTGTTCAAATGGTAACAGTGGGATTTATTCTCGTGGTATTAGTACAGCGGGTGTGTGGCTGGGCTGGCTTCGGTATCTCTTGGCTCTGGTTCCGCCGGCTGCCCGCGCTCCTCTTTCTGGCTCCTCGACGCGTTGACTCGTCCTCCTCTGGATCCTGGGTCTCGGGACGCTCGTAGTGGCCGCCTCTGCTTGCTTGCCGACGCGTTGCCTCGGGGTCGCTTGTAGCGCCTTAGACCCGCAGAGAGTTCGGCCTTGTGGGCTTAGGGAAGCGTCACCGTTCTCAGACTAGGGTGAACAAGCCTTGCTCTCCAGGCTGACGCCTTTCGAGGCAATACCTGTCCCTTGCTCTGTCCCGGACGGTCCCGCTAGGTTCTTGCTCAGTTCGCGCTGACAGTCAAGGCTGCCGCCCGGAGGCTGTCTAGCGGTTCACTTCGCTTTACGCCTAGCGCAGACGAACGTTCCACCCGGCTTCACCCTAATGCGTGACGTCCGCGACGCTCCTGCGCTCTCCAATGAGCTCCGCGCGGCGATGGTAACGTGGCTGCCGGAAATGTCTGCTGGCGTCGCTGTCGATGTCCTCTGCGCTGTCTTCTGACCAGTATCTCGTTGTTCTGGCGCTCGGGGAGCTGGGCGGTCGCTGCTCGGGAACTTCGCCGGGAATCGCAGGGCTCTCCAGGCTGCCGCCTCTTGAAACCGCAAATCGATCTACCGCTCGTCCGTCACGCCAGGTCCTGCTTGGTCGGGCAAGGTACGCTGGGTCGCAGACAACTTTCCTCCCCAAGCTGACGGCTCTTCGTCGTAGGACTCTTTTGCTTGTCTCTGACAGACCCGCCGGGCGACTCGCCAGGGTGTGGTCGTGACAAAGTTAGAAAACAAACGCCTTGACTTAGCCGCGTGATGCCTTTCAGAACTCAGCCACCTGTGTCTCAATTCGGAGATTCCTGATGTCCTAATCCCGAACGTCTCGACGTGGCGATCTTGCTCCTTGTATGCTTGCCACGGCGCTGCTTCCGACGACTCGCTTGGTTGTAGCTCTCTCGTAGATTATTTGCTTGACTGACTGTTTATTTGGTACTTTAATTGATCTTGAAGGTTTGACTCCTCGTGATCGACTGATGCAGCTGACAGCGCTCTGCGGCCTTATATAGGGCCTCCAAGCACCGTTATTCCCCTTTTGCGCACGGCCCGCTGGATCTCTCCACTCTGGGTCCAAAGTCCGTGCCTCCTGGATGACCCACTTCTCCTTCACGTACCGCTTTCAATCGATGCTCCGCCCACTGCTGCAGTCCCGCTGATTCCCGGGCCGCTTGTGGCACGCCTGTGTGCCGCTCCACTGCCGAGATGTGGCACTTCCTCTCCCGGTCCAAAGTTCACGGGAGAGTCCAAAGTCCCGTGGAGTTCCGTTATCCCCTTTTGCATACGGCACTCTTGCTCTGCCCGCGAAGTCTCCATTCTCTCTCGATCTCCATCCTTGGTCTCCAATCTCTCTCGCTCTCCTTCGTTGGTCTCCAAACTCTCTCGGTCTCCTTCATTGGTCTCCAAACTCTCTCGATCTCCTCGCCGCGCCGTTACTACGGGAATTCGCCGCGTATCTGGTAAGCGGCCGGCCTTCTGCTGCTGCTTCTATTTGTGGGGAGTTATTCAACTCCTCACATTCCCCCCTTACTTCGGGAAACATTTAAGACTGGTTCCTACTCTCCGGCGTTTCCTTGCTTATCCTAGCCTTTGAGTCCTTGTGATTCCCGCGGCGCTCCCTCGTTGCTCCCTCGATGCTCCCTCGACGCTCTTAACTCCCTTGAGTTTCTACAGCGGGGGTCATCCGCCTCGTAGCAACTTTAAATCTCCCGCGCCGATATTTCCTGTGTTCCCACTGGGACATCGATACTCCTGGGCTATCGATCCCCAGCTCGCTGCTCATTGCTGCGTCTCACTCCTTTCCGTGTTTCCTCCGCCTGGTCACACCATTCGTGCGTGATCGATATCTATTCGCATATCGATACCGACGGTGCGGCGTTGCCACCTGCTCGTTTGCGATATTTCCACCTTGGCCGATATTTCCATTGTCGTGTGCCCATCGATCGCACTATCGTCCAGTGCCAATCGATCGCCTATCGAGGCGCCCCCTTCCCTGGCTCGTGGTGATCTTGCAATTTTTCATGGGTAAGTTCCTTTTACATTTCCTCTACTCCTTCTCATCTTATCCTTCTCTCTCCTTTCGTCCTCTCTCGCCCTTCACTCGTCCTCTATCGGCTGCATCGGACTCCATATTGGCAGCTCTCGAGAGCGGGTGCGGAGAGGACTTCGCATTCACTTTGCAACCGGGACAGCAGGTAAGTAATTGACGTTCATTTCTTCTTCCTGGACTAAGACCATTTGACTTACAGGAGTGGCCCATGCATGCCCCGTTCTTCTTCCAGCCACCCCAATCAAACTCTTGGCCCCGTACCCCTTCTCTTGTTGCTTTGGAAAACCCTTGTGTTGTTTTTGTGATTTTTTTCATTTATTTATTGTGCGAAAACCCGGATGCCCGCGACTCCGAGCCTCACCCGGTACCTCCTCCCGCCTTCGCAGACCAGGACGCACCGCCTGCCGCCCTTCCGCCGTGCCGTCGCGACCGCGGGTGCTTCCTCAATACCCACCGGCCACTCGCTCCTGGCGACCTCGCGCCAACCGCCTTCCTCCGGGGCCGATACCTGCCGCATGAACTGCGGCCGCGGGCGCGTCGCTCCGGGCGTCGAAGTTTGCCGCTACAACGGAGGTCTTTGGGTGGCCGGTGGCTCGGGCCACACCCAAGGTCCCTTCTCCAGCGATTCCGCCTCCCCCGTCGTTGCCGGTGTTGGCGGGCCCTTGCTCGGTGTCGGCGGGACCCACGAATCCTGCCGGCCTCTCGTCCGGGGATCCCGAGGATTCACCTTGGGTACCCTCTCCTCCCATATCCTGGGCTCCTCCCTCGTCGGTACCGCCGCGGGCCCCTCGGGCCACGTCCATACCACCGTCTGCTGCCGCCACCGAACCCCCTTGGCCACGTTGCCCGCGTGCTGTGGCTTACGTGCGCGTCCGCACCACCGTCTGCTCCTCCGCCTGTGCCTGGTGGACCGCCTCCTCGTGCGGTTGTGGCATCGGCTGCGCGGTCGATTCCTCGGTTTGCGTTTGCTCCTCCGGTCGCTGTGGCTCGGTGTATCGCGGCGTGGGTGGCCGGGCCGGCCTCCACGGCGGCGCGGCCAACGGGGCTCCTCCGTCGCTGTCTCGGGCTTCGTCCGTGAGCCACTCCCCCTCGTAGCGGCAACCACCGCGGAACGGATGGCGCGCATGGCTCGTCCCCATCCTCGCTCCTCGGACTAAGCTCCTCGGCCGCGTACCTGGGGGTGAGTGGAACTTCCCACGAGTCCTCCACCGGTGCCTCCCACAGACGTCGCTCCTCTTCCTCCGCCTCTCGCAGACGGGCATGCCATCGCGCCGCCGCCGCTTCGTGGTCCTGCCGCAGCCGGATCTGCCATCGCACCTCCTCCTCCGTCGACCGCTTGTGCTCCTCTTTTCCTCTTTTCCTCTTTCTTTCTTCGACGACGGGATCGCCGACCACCTCCACGTCGCTGTCGGAGCTCACCGCGGGTTCTGGTGCGGAGTCCTCGTCTCGAGTCCGCTCCAGGGCCCGCCGCGGAGCTCGGGTAGGCCGGGTCTCCGACCATCCTTGCCCCGGGCGAGGTTCCTGGAGGGCCGCCATCCTCCTGCGTGCTTCGGCTCTGGTGACGCGTGTGCTCATGATGGTGTTCTGAATTTTAGTGCTCGACCGTCGCCAGGCTCCCCATACATGAAACCTCGGTTGCGCGCCTTCCTTTTGCCCGATACCGTTATGTCCTTTCTTTGGGGCGCTCGCTCTCTTACGGTACAGCTCTCTTTGCTGTACCGTCTTCCCCCTTTCTTCGTAAACCACATGTTGTATTCCCTCAGATCACCGTGGCCCTCTGGATGCTGCGGTGCGTTGTACCTCCCGGTTCCGTAATTAACTTGATCACCTTTGGTGAGTATACTTGGAAGTTGTCCTTGGGCCTACACCTTGCTTCGGGGCGTTCCTGGTTGGTATCCTTGGTGTCCTTGGGTTATTATTGGAGTATCCTTGAGGTGTCTTTCGAGTCCTATTGGGGTATCCTTAGGTATCCTTGGGGATCGTTGGGCTATCCCTAGGGTATCCTTCGGGTGTCCTTTGGGTACACTTAGAGGTATTGTTGGGGCGTCCTTCGGGTATAGTTTGGGAACACTTAGGGTATCCTTCGGGTATAGTTTGGGCACACTTAGGGTATCCTTCGGGTGTCCTTTGGGTATCCTTTGGGCACACTTAGGGCATCCTTCGGGTGTCCTTTGGGTATCCTTCGGGTATAGTTTGGGCACACTTAGGGTATCCTTCGGGTGTCCTTTGGGTATCCTTTAGAGGTGTTGTTGGGGTGTCCTTCGGGTATATTTCGGGCACACTTAGGGTATCCTTCGGGGTCCTTTGGGTACGTGATGTGCTTTCGCTACTATTTTGTCGACCTTGTCCGTTTCCTTCCCGCTTGGCCTAAACCCGGATGACTCTGGCAACTGCCCGACGCTGACTCCTGTTGCCATCGCGGGTGGATCCCTATATGTTACCCGTATCCTTATGATGTTTTGTAAGTGTCCCTTCTGCCTGGCGTAAACGCGGATGACTCTGGCCACTGCCCGACGCTGAATCCTGATGCCTTGCGGCTGGATCCCTACATGTTATCCGTATCCTTATGATGTTTTGTAAGTGTCCCTTCTGCCTGGCGTAAACGCGGATGACTCTGGCCACTGCCCGACGCTGAATCCTGATGCCTTGCGGTTGGATCCCCATTTATCCTTATCCACGTCCTTGTGACCTATCCTTGTAATTGTCCTTTCTGCGTGGCGTGTGGATGACTCTCGCTTAGGCCTGACGCATAATCCTGTGGCCTCGCAGACTGGATCAATGTGAATTCCTTATCCATGTCCTTGCGACCTATCCTTATGGTTGATCTTTCTGCGTGGCTTGTGGATGACTCTCGCTTAGGCCTGACGCATAATCCTGTAGCCTCGCAGTCTGGATCAACGTGAAATCCTTATCCATGTCCTTGCGACCTATCCTTATGGTTGATCTTTCTGCGTGGCTTGTGGATGACTCTCGCTTAGGCCTGACGCATAATCCTGTAGCCTCGCAGTCTGGATCAACGTGAAATCCTTATCCATGTCCTTGTGCTACGCTGATTGTCCTTTCCGTGTGGCGTATTGATGACTCTCGCTTCGGCCTGACGCCTAATCCTGTCGCCTCGTACCTGACGTTTCTGCTGTCTGCTCGTTTTGTTGTTGCTTGAGCTCGCCAACGTGAACTGTCCTTTCTTTCTTCGACTGTGTGTGGCGAATTTTGCAGATCACTGGAGAGACGAAATCTACCACCTGGTAAGGGCCATCGTACCTCGGGGCTAGTTTTGCAGCGAATCCTTCTGCCGCTTTGGACAAGTGATGTTCCATGGCCCACACTATATCGCCCACCGCTGGTGACCACTGTCTCCTTCTCAGATTGTAGTGTCTGGCTGGTCCTGGGACGCCTTTTCCATATTTCGCCGCACGATCTCGAATACCTCTCTTAGTTTGTTGGCATTTTCCTCAGGGGTCTCCGTAGCTCGTCCGGTTCCTAGGGTTTCCTTATCGTATAGGCTGCTGGGTAGACGTGGTTCCCTTACCTGGGTAAGAAACGCCGGTGTATGGCCGGTGGATTCCGATGTGCTCGTGTTCACTGCTAGCATAATCTCCGGCCACTTCTCGTCCCAGTTTCTCTGGTCCTGCCCTGCGAACTGCGCAATCATGGTCTTGACCGTTCTGTTTGCTCGTTCGGTTGGATTCTCTTGTGGTGTGTATGGCGCGGTGAATTGTTGACTGATACCCATCTCAGCCAGGAATTTTTTAAATATGCGGCTTGCAAACTGTACTCCATTGTCCGTTATGACCACCTTCGGGACCCCGTACCTTGCGATTATGCGCTCCCTAAATGCCTTTTTGAGCGACTCTGCCGTCGCACTGCGTAGGGGCACCAGTTCCGTCCATTTCGAAAACCTGTCTATCATGACCAGCAGCATTTGGTTCCCGTGCTTAGATCTTGGTAGGGGTCCAACGAAGTCTGCACATACCGTGACCCATGGTTCCTCCGGCACTTGGGTCAACATCTTCCCAGCCGCCTGCATCTGATTGGGCTTAAACCGCATGCAAATCTCGCATTTTCGTACGTGGGCTCGGGCGTCTCTATGCATGCCTGGCCAGTAGTATCGGGCTGCCAACCGTGCAATTGTCCTTCGGCTTCCTACGTGTCCCGCGGACGGTGCGTCGTGGTTTTCCCTCAACACTGTTTCTCGTAGCGACTTCGGGACGCACATCTTCCATGACGCGACGTCTTCACTGCCTGCTCGGTGAGGTATGTTTCTGTACAGTGTCTCACCATCCATAACATAGTCCGGGTACTTCTGCGGTTGGGTTCTTATCTTTTCGCCGATGTCCTTGATCCAGCTGCACCCTCCTGAAGCTGTAGTTGCCGATGCCTCCTTTAAACCTCGTAGTGTTTCCGGTAGTGGTTGTCTTGATAATGCGTCGGCCACCACGTTTAGCTGACCCTTTCTGTACGCTATCTCAAAGTCGTACTGTTGTAGCTCCAGGGCCCATCTGGCGATCCTTCCTGAAGGGCTTTCGATGCTGTTGCCATGTGGTCGGTTACTACCTTAAAGTGGTAACCTTCCAGATATGGCCTGAGCTTCCGGATCGCCCAGACGATCGCCAAGCACTCCTTCTCCGTTGTCGAGTAGTTCTTTTCCGCGCCGTTCAGTGTTCGGCTCGAGTAGGAGATTACTCTTTCGCCCTTTTCGGTGTCCTGGGTCAGTATCGCTCCGATGCCGTAGTCGCTGGCGTCTGTTTGCAGGATGAAAGTTCTACTGAAGTCCGGGCATGCTAGCACTGGATCTGCCACGAGTCTTGCCTTAACCTCTTCAAACGCCATCTGGTGCTCTGGTGTCCACTCCCACTTACTGCCTTTGCGCAGCAGGTCGTTCAGGGGTTTGACGATTCTGGAGAAATCTGGTACAAACCGGCGGTACCACGACGCTACTCCTAGGTATTGCCGGAGCTCTTTGACAGTCGATGGCGGTTCTAGTTCGGCGATGGCGGCTACTTTTTCTGGATCTGTTTCTATTCCCTCGCTAGTCACTCGGTGACCCAGGTACAGCAGCTCCTTTTTGAAGAATTGGCATTTTTCTGGATTCAGCCTCAGATTTGCCTCCTTTAGACGCCGGAACACTTCCTTCAGGTTTCTTTTGTGTTCTTCCAGCGTGCGACCGATCACTATTATGTCATCCTGGTAAGCGAATGCGTGAGGTGACATCTCGGGGCCAATTACTTGGTCCAAGACTCGCTGAAACGTTGCCGACGCCGAGTGAAGTCCGAACGGCATTACCCTCCACTGAAACAGACCTTTGCCTGGTACCGTAAATGCTGTATATTGCCTGCTACTTTCTTCTAGTGGGATCTGCCAGTATCCATCCTTCAGGTCCAAACTGCTGATGTACCGCGCTTCTCTTAGTTGATCTAGGATGTAGTTTATGCGGGGCATTGGGTAGGCATCCTTCACTGACTTCGCGTTGATCTGCCTGAAGTCGACACACAGTCTCCACTTGCCTGTCTTCTTTTTCACCATCACGATGGGGGAGCTGTATGGGCTCTTTGAATGCTCTATGAACCCCATTTGGAGAAGCTCGTCCACCTTTGCGTTGATTTCCCCTTGAATTTTTGGGTTCTTTGGGTAGTATCTCTGCTTGATTGGCTTGTCGTCCTTCATTTTGATCTGGTGTTCTGCCATATTCGATGTTCCCGACATTGTGCTGAAGTCTGCCAGCTCTGTTTCAAGGAACGCTGTAGTATCGTCCAACTCGTTTACTTGTTGAACGACTGCTACTGATAGCTTCTCCTCGAGCCATCCATTGTGTCGGTTCCTGGCTGGTATTATTATTTCGTGTCCAGCACACCTTATCTCGGTTCCGACTTGTTTCAGGAAGTTCCATCCCAACACTAATGGATCCACTACCCCGGGTAAAATCAACAGGCTCATGGTCACTTGTTTGTTGCCGAATTCGACCTCCACCTCGAGCTGCGCATTAATTCCGCCGCACCTTCCATCTGCCAACCTAACTTGCCGTCTCGTCCTTGTAATCTTTCCTAGAGCAGCAATATTGTCCGCCAATTCTTCGCTAACGAAGCTTGCCGTTGCTCCGGTGTCGATTGTGGCTTTGTAGCTTTTCCCACCAATCAGCACAGCTGCGGACAACTGCTGCTCCTCCTCGATTTGCTCGCCCGTTAGTTTGGAGAGGTGGCATTGTGCGATCCCCGCTCGCCTCTCTGCGGCTGAGATCGCTGGCCATTTCCCGATCGTTGGCAGCAATCGACGCTCCTAACACCCACCTTGCCGCATATCCAGCAGCCGCTGGTTACGACATCCTCTAGCCCAGTGTCCGTTCCCACCGCATTTCCGACAGGCCTCCTGCGGGTCTGTGATATGGGTGGCATCTTGTGGCCTCTGTGTGTTGCTTGGCGGCCTCCACAAGGTATTGTTTTCGTTCCCACCGCATTTCCGACAGGCCTCCTGCGGGTCTGTGATATAGGTGGCATCTTGTGGCCTCTGTGTGTTGCTTGGCGGCCTCCACAAGGTATTGTCTCTGGCTGTCTCTGTTGCTGTGGGGGTGGTGTCCCATGACCTCCGCGTGGTGCGTCTGTTGCCTGCTGTCGTCTGGCTTGGTGTGGTGGTGACCATTGGTCGTTTCCTCGTATGTCCTGGTTATATGTCTCCTCGCATCTTCTGCATGTCACCTGTGACGCCGACTTGGTCCTTGAGAACTTGTTCTCCTGTGCGAAAACTTCCCGTTCCTTTTCAAGTTCTTCGTACACGACTGCTAATATCATCAGCGTGTCCAGGTCCGACACTTTGTATGCCCTTAGGAAGATCCTTAAACTAGGGGTGCAGTTTTCCTTGATGATCCTTAGGGTCTCTTTAGCGGAGTAATTAAGTGGCCTCACCATCGTCTGCATGTCGATCATGTAGTCCTTGAACGACTCGCTGAAGCCTCGCTTCCTTTGCCGGACCTGGTCCGCCAGCCTGGTGAAGAAATCTCTTGGCAGGAAATATGCGTGGAAACTTTCAATGAATTCTGCCCAAGTTCTCCACTGCTTATTGTTGGCGATGAACCATTTCAAAGCCCTTCCTTTTAGCAACTCCGGCATCGCTCGAGGGATCATATCGAGCTCCAAACCGTTCGTGTTGGCGGACCATTCTACTTGCTCCAGGAACTCAAATGGTTTTTCCGCCCCGTCGAACCTGAACGACCATTCACGGACCTGTTTAGCGACCTTTGCATAGTCCGACTGGCTTGGTCTCGGGGTTAGCGCTGCTGCTTTCTTTTCTTGGCTTGATTCTCTCCTGTGGGCCTCTTTTTGCATGTTGTCAATGCTCAGGCTTGCCACAAAGTTGTCCCCTTCAGCGTTCGTTAGCGTAATGCTTGGGCCAGCTCTGTCGTAGTATGTTGCCTCCAGCTCGGCCCAGATGTCGACGAGTTGTGGATCATTCTCTGTTTCGGAGTAGTATTCCGATAGTGCCTTCCTCATGTCGTCTAGCCTGCCCTCCAGGGCGACATTGAGCCTCTGTGCGACATGGGCGAAGTCTTCCTTCTTGAGGCGGTAACTTCTTTCTCATTTTTACTGTGCTGTTCTCACTGTTGGGACAATCACGTTGGGCGCCAGATGTAACGAACTGATTTTGTGTGTCTGCTCGCTACGAGATTCGTGCGGCTAGCTCAGAAGATTGTGCGTTCGTCCCACCAAATTTATATGACGTGATTGCCCGTAGATCAGTGAGAAAACAAAGTGTTCAAATGGTAACAGTGGGATTTATTCTCGTGGTATTAGTACAGCGGGTGTGTGGCTGGGCTGGCTTCGGTATCTCTTGGCTCTGGTTCCGCCGGCTGCCGGCGCCCCTCTTTCTGGCTCCTCGACGCGTTGACTCGTCCTCCTCTGGATCCTGGGTCTCGGGACGCTCGTAGTGGACGCCTCTGCTTGCTTGCCGACGCGTTGCCTCGGGGTCGCTTGTAGCGCCTTAGACCCGCAGAGAGTTCGGCCTTGTGGGCTTAGGGAAGCGTCACCGTTCTCAGACTAGGGTGAACAAGCCTTGCTCTCCAGGCTGACGCCTTTCGAGGCAATACCTGTCCCTTGCTCTGTCCCGGACGGTCCCGCTAGGTTCTTGCTCAGTTCGCGCTGACAGTCAAGGCTGCCGCCACAAAGCTGTCTAGCAGTTCACTTCGCTTTACGCCTAGCGCAGACGAACGTTCCACCCGGCTTCACCCTAATGCGTGACGTCCGCGACGCTCCTGCGCTCCCCAATGAGCTCCGCGCGGCGATGGTAACGTGGCTGCCGGAAATGTCTGCTGGCGTCGCTGTCGATGTCCTCTGCCCTGTCTTCTGACCAGTATCTCGTTGTTCTGGCGCTCGGGGAGCTGGGCGGTCGCTGCTCGGGAACTTCGCTGGTAATCGCAGGGCTCTCCAGGCTGCCGCCTCTTGAAACCGCAAATCGATCTACCGCTCGTCCGTCACGCCAGGTCCTGCTTGGTCGGGCAAGGTACGCTGGGTCGCAGACAACTTTCCTCCCCAAGCTGACGGCTCTTCGTCGTAGGACTCTTTTGCTTGTCTCTGACAGACCCGCCGGGCGACTCGCCAGGGTGTGGTCGTGACAAAGTTAGAAAACAAACGCCTTGACTTAGCCGCGTGATGCCTTTCAGAACTCAGCCACCTGTGTCTCAATTCGGAGATTCCTGATGTCCTAATCCATAACGTCTCGACGTGGCGATCTTGCTCCTTGTATGCTTCCCACGGCGCTGCTTCCGACGACTCGCTTGGTTGTAGCTCTCTCGTAGATTATTTGCTTGACTGACTGTTTATTTGGTACTTTAATTGATCTTGAAGGTTTGACTCCTCGTGATCGACTGATGCAGCTGACAGCGCTCTGCGGCCTTATATAGGGCCTCCAAGCACCGTTATTCCCCTTTTGCGCACGGCCCGCTGGATCTCTCCACTCTGGGTCCAAAGTCCGTGCCTCCTGGATGACCCACTTCTCCTTCACGTACCGCTTTCAATCGATGCTCCGCCCACTGCTGCAGTCCCGCTGATTCCCGGGCCGCTTGTGGCACGCCTGTGTGCCGCTCCACTGCCGAGATGTGGCACTTCCTCTCCCGGTCCAAAGTTCACGGGAGAGTCCAAAGTCCCGTGGAGTTCCGTTATCCCCTTTTGCATACGGCACTCTTGCTCTGCCCGCGAAGTCTCCATTCTCTCTCGATCTCCATCCTTGGTCTCCAATCTCTCTCGCTCTCCTTCATTGGTCTCCAAACTCTCTCGCTCTCCTTCGTTGGTCCCGCTGGTCCCGCTGATTCCCGGGCCGCTTGTGGCACGCCTGTGTGCCGCTCCACTGCCGAGATGTGGCACTTCCTCTCCCGGTCCAAAGTTCACGGGAGAGTCCAAAGTCCCGTGGAGTTCCGTTATCCCCTTTTGCATACGGCACTCTTGCTCTGCCCGCGAAGTCTCCATTCTCTCTCGATCTCCATCCTTGGTCTCCAATCTCTCTCGCTCTCCTTCATTGGTCTCCAAACTCTCTCGCTCTCCTTCGTTGGTCTCCAAACTCTCTCGGTCTCCTTCATTGGTCTCCAAACTCTCTCCATCTCCTCGCCGCGCCGTTACTACGCGAATTCGCCGCGTATCTGGTAAGCGGCCGGCCTTCTGCTGCTGCTTCTATTTGTGGGGAGTTATTCAACTCCTCACAACAGAAAAGGATTTGATCAATTTGTTATGATTTAAGGAGTAATTTCAATATAAAGCTTGGTTAGATACTTATAATCCCACAGTTTATCAAGAGATTTCAATATGTCTAGATCACTTGCATTATCCTTGAATGGAAATAGTTCCATTATAAATACAAACTTTTTTCCACCTATCGAATTGAATGGTCGATATGAGTACAATTTTTTTTTTTTCGTTGCCCGGTATGGCCGCCTTTTGAATGGCCTCTACGTCTGCAAAACGCTTTCCTTTCATCGGCAAGTGCATTTTTCCGAAAAGGTAGAAGTCGCACGGTGCCATATCAGGTGAATACGGGGAGTGGTTGATGGTTAAAATGTGATTTTTGGTCAAATAGTCGGACACAAGCGTCGATAGATAAGACGGCGCAATATCGTGCAACAAACGCCAACTTCCATCTTCGCGATATTAGGGCCGAACACGTCGAATACGGCGCACCAAATGCTTCAAAACTCCAAGGTAGAATACCGCATTAACGTTTTGGCCGGGTGGAACAAATTCTTTGTGGACAATACCCTTAAAATCATAAAAACTTCTGACTTCTCTAGGCGCGATTTTTTGGGTTTCGGCTCGTCCGGCGCCTTGCATTCAGCACTCTGGCGTTTCGTTTCAGGATCATATTGAAAACACCACGTTTCGTCACCAGTCACAATCTTGTAAAGGAAGTTCGGGTCTTTTTTTGCATCTTTAATGATGTCCTTCGAATGTTGAATTCTGAGCAATTTTTGGACGTCAGTCAATTTGTGCGGAACAAACCGTGCACACACCTTTTGTAAGCCCAAATGTTCGGTCAAAATGCGATAAATCGATGTTTTGGAGATGTTCAATTCTATTTCCATGAATTTCAATGATGACTTCGGCTGTTTTTTTATGAATTCACGCACAGTTTCGATGGAATTTTCGATCACGTATTTTGGTTGGCTCACATGTTTATCGTCATTTATGTTGAAACCACTCGTGCACTCTGCTACGGGATAGGCAATCATCGCCATAAACTTGTTGCATCAATTGAAACGTTTCGGTAAAAGTTTTACCAATTTTAAAACAAAATTTACTGTTGGCTCTTTAATCGAAGCTCATTTTCGCACCGATGACAAAAACATACTAAAACTTAAAACGCAATAACCTCACTTCCAATAGATGAAATGTAATGAAATTTTTACTGGAAGTTGATAAACGATAGCAGATTCTAACGCACCAGTTGACATATAGATAGCGCCACTAGAGGGCGCTAGATTAAAAAAGTCCTTTTTACTTTGAAACTCACCTTGTATAATTCGATTCCAAATATTGATGAAGAAATAACCTCTTCCACATCGGTGACAAGGTTATTACACTTCCAACTGGATCATTTTAATTGAATGATATCACCGATTTCATTTACAATAAACTAAAAGACTATAACCTTGAAAATACATTTAAAATTCAAAGTTATAATAATACACTTCAAGTTGAAATAACTACCATTCGAGAGTCAGTTTACTTTAATAAGGAAAGATCATTTACAAAAACCTATCGATCAGATCAGACCGTGAACATATTAAAAATTAATACAATTCGTTTGGAATATAATATAATCAGCGGTTCATATGTAGATAATACACCGAATCATACATTACATGAGTTTTGCATTAATGTTCCGCCTGGTTATAAAGTGACAGTGACACCACATCACCTAATTTATTTACCAATCAACTGTGACGAAATAAGCACACTATCTACACGCATAGTTCATCAAAGTGCTGATTTGGTGAATTTACGTGGTGAAAACTTTTCGACTCGCATGCACATTCGGTTAATAGAATTGTTTACGTCAAAAGGGCGTTTAATTTCAGGAGGCAGTGTCGAGTGGCAGTTTTATCCAGATGTCTACATCTCGCGTGCTCGCACTGCCGTCCGCTCTCCCTCTCCATCTCTCCCCTAAGTCTCCGCTCTGCTCTGGAGCGCTTAAGTTAAGTTAGGCTTAAGCAGTTCTTATTTCCAAGTGTACTAATAAACACCTACGCACGTCGCGTAAAAACCCAAAAGTACTCCCGTGTTTTTTGGGTACCACTCGATCTTGGGGCTTCAGCTATTTCATCGATCAAGCCACCCCGCCCCAACATTTTGGTCCAGTCGAAGCCGGATTTCAAAATCTTGGGACTTTCCTCTCCTGGAGTTTCCTTTGACTTTGTCCCAGCAGGCTTGAAACGCTCCAGATAAGTTCCACTTACTAATTGCCGGTCATACAGCTAGTTTTTTAACCCTATTTCGACTAACTTTCTGTATGATATATTATCTAAGTCCAAAAGTGATTAATCCGACGCAACGGCATTTAATATATGTATTTCAATTCCGTTACTTGTGCCCGACAATATTCCAGTTTCCTTTGCCCACAATTGTACACTTGAAACAATTCCAGAAGATATTTCAGTGCTACTATTCAACTAAAATATTTCTCAAATATATTTTCAATTCCAATTGTGTTTAAAATATAACTCAGCCACAGTAAAAAATTCCCGTTCATAAAATTTTTCCCTAAGACTTGCACTCTTTATTTTTTACTGTGTTCCAGCTGCTTGTGTATATTTACATACATACAGTCCGGCAGACGGACTGTGAATGTGTAAAAAGCTTGGCTCCAAGATCTTCATATAGACATATGCAGGCTTACAAAGTAGTTGCTGAATAGATAAGCGACAGCTTTATGGGTATAAGAAAGAAGGCGAAAGATAAGCAGAGAGCGATGCAGGTGCCGTCGTACACCTATGCGCGCATGACTAGGCGCTGGCGATCTGCTCCGAACATACTCCCCCCGTTGGAAGAGGTAAGGTTCCAACTATCTCGGAATCGATGGGCAGAACGGCTAGCTTGGCGACGGCTCTCTTGATCAGACCCGTAGCTGTACGGACCATAGCTACTCTGATGACTCCGTCCCCGCCGGGTATGACTTCTTGGATGCACCCAAGCTGCCATCTCAAGGGTGGAACGTTGTCCTCCTTAAGCAAAACTATGCGTCCAACCTTGATGTTAGACGTTTCGACGCGCCACTTGCTCCTCTCTTGAAGTAGGGACAAATACTCGCTGCTCCACCTTTTCCAAAAATGTTGCTGCATCTGGGTAACCCGCTGCCATCTGCTGAGGCGGTCTTCGCGGAGATGAGTAATGCCAGGCTCAGGAAACTTAGTGTAGCTGGAACCCTTCAGGAAATGCGCCGGTGTTAGCACCTCAAAGCTTTCAGCATTTTCTGAAATTGGACAGAGTGGACGGGAGTTAAGGATGGCAGAAATCTCATATGCAAGAGTTCTTAATTCATCGATGGCTAAGATGGATGCACCGACGACTCTGTAGAAGTGAAATTTAGCTGACTTCACAGCGGCCTCCCATAAACCACCGAAGTGCGGGGCACGCGGAGGGATGAACTTCCAATCGATCCCATCAGCTAAACAGACGGAAGATATCGATGCTGTGTGTTGCTCGCTCAAAAAGAGCTCTTTCAGCTCGGCAAGCTCTCTCTTTGCACCGACAAAGTTTGTAGCATTGTCGCTCCAAATGGTACGCGGACTGCCTCTAAGGCTGATGAATCTCCTCAGCGCTGCGATGAAAGAATCCGTCGTGAGATCCTGGACCACTTCCAAATGAGCAGCCTTCGTGGAAAAACAGACAAAGACGGCGATATAGCACTTGTGGGGTGCCTTATTTCTGGCCTCTGCTTTATGATAGAATGGCCCACAATAGTCCACTCCTGTGGTATGAAAAGCTGGATTAGGCTGCACTCTATTTGCTGGAAGGCTACCCATGACGTGCTCCCAAGTAACAGGCTTCATTCGGAAACATCGGACGCATTTGTTGATAACGCTGGCGACGAACTTGCGGCCTCCAATCGGCCAGTACCTTTGCCGTAATGCGGCAAGCAGCGCCTGCGATCCTCCATGCAAATATTTCTCATGATAATAAACGATGATCGCCTTGGTGACTGGATGATCCTTGGGCAACAGTATCGGATGCCTCGTGTCGTAGTCCAAGTTTGCGTTCTGAAGCCTTCCACCCACGCGAAGTAACCCATCGGAGCCGAGTATAGGTCTAAGCGAAACCAGCTTGCTTTTCTGTGGAAACGGCTTGCCCTGGCTAAGAGCTCCATACTCCTTCGCCAAGTTAACCTGTTGGATGCTCCTCAGAAGAAGTACAGTTCCAGAGTTGATCTCCTCCACCGAAAGTCGACCTTTTAACGGCGCAGATTTGGCTCTGCAATTTGAAATGAATCGATAAATGTATGCAAATACGCGCTGCAACTTATCGAAAGAGTTGAGGAATTTGCAGTTTGATGAACTGTCTATGCAAACGGCCCCAATTAGAGCCACAGAACGGCGCTCTGGAAGATCCTTTACTGAGTCTAGCAGGGACGGCCAATTTGACGAGCCTTGCAGAAGGAATGGAGGCCCGTTAGCCCAAAGGGAATGTTCCAACAATTCTCTTGGGGTACATCCTCGCGATACGACGTCTGCCGGGTTCAAGTTTGTAGGAACGTGATGCCAAGACATGTCTTTCGTCATCTCCTGAATTTTCGCGATTCTGTTTGATACGAAAACGTTAAACTCCCTCGGAGGTTGCCGAATCCACGCCAACAGAATGGACGAGTCCGACCAGCAATGAAAGGTGCAATCGAAATCTATGGCTTCCTTGGCGTTTACGATTAGCTCAGCCAATAAAAGCGCTGCGGAAAGTTCTAATCTTGGAATTGTTAAGGCCTTCAATGGAGCTACCCTTGACTTGGCACAGAGCAGATGGACTTTCGATTCTCCATTGGTCTCCGATCGCAAGTATAGACACGCTCCATAAGCTGACATGCTAGCATCGCAGAATCCATGCAACTCAACGGAAGCCCTTGGTTGCAGTACGAATCGTGGGAATTTTAAGTTCTGTACGACCGATAACTGTGAGGTCAACTCCCCCCATGACGAAAGAATGGGCTCTGGCAGTGCATCATCCCAATCCACGTTCGCACTCCATAGAGATTGCAGAAAAATCTTAGATTTTGTGATAATAGGAGTTATTAAACCGAGTGGATCAAAGAATTTGGCAATCGTCGACAATGCAACCCGCTTAGTGGGTCGTTGATTGATTGGCAGTTGAGAAAAATGAAATAGGAGCTGATCAGAAGATGGATCCCAGACTAGTCCCAATGCCTTGGCGACATCCGATCCATCGTGAAATTTGATTAACTGCTCCTTGTCGCATTCAGACTCTCCCTTCAGGGCTGCTGACTCATTCGAACACCATTTGCGAATTGGAAAGTGGCCTCGCGACAGTAATTCCTTCACCTGACGACGAATTTCTCTCACCTCCTCAACTGAGTCCCCACCAGATATTAAATCATCCACATAGAAATCTCTACGAACAATTTTTGCTCCAATAGGAAATGATTCCTCCTCATCGTAAGAGAGTTGATGCATGGCCCTTATAGCCAAGAAGGCAGCTGGCTTGGTTCCGTAAGTCACCGTGTTCAATTTAAAAACACTCAATTCTTTCCTGGAGCTCTCTCTCCAAACGATGCACTGCAAGAAATCATCCGGGTACGAAACACGCACGCAACGGTACATCTTGCAGATATCTCCACAAAGGGCAACTTTAAAAAATCGAAAGCGAAGCAGTATATTGAAGATTTTTTGTTGAATTGTTGGTCCTGCCAGAAGTAAGTCGTTCAGAGAGCTACCAGAAGTTGTTTTGGCAGATCCATCAAAAACGACACGAAGCTTCGTACTCGTGCTTTCCTGCTTATGTACGCAATGATGGGGCAAAAAGAATTGTGTTTCTGGCGGTTCCTTAGTTACAAGAGACATGTGACCTAGGTCGATATACTCCCTCAAAAATGCTGAATACTGAGCTTTCAGGGCTGGGTTTCTATCTAATTTAGCTTCCAAACTCTTGAAACGACGACGAGCCAAGCAATAAGAATCACCTAAAGATTCGAATCCGGAAGTGGTCAAGAGACGAACAGAGTATTGGCCGTTTCCAAGTCGAATGCAATTTTCAGTAAAAAGTTGCTCACATCGAAAGTCTTCCGGCAATAAAGATGGCTTAGACGAAGTGAAGTCCTCAATTTCCCAAAATCGCTTTACAATGGCGGAAAGTGCGTCATCGGAATAATCAGCTGGGCCCTTGATGCTGGCTTGTAAAACCGACTTATGAGTTGGCATGTTCGATGATAACCCTCCAGAGACTATCCAACCAAGCTTGGTGTTCTGAAGAGTTGGCAAAGCCCTATCCAAATGAATTTGTCCCATAGAAATTATTTCGAAAAACAACCCAGCGCCGAGTAAAAGGTCAATTCGTTGTGATTGATTGAAATTAGGGTCAGCGAGTGAAATGTTTTGCGGTATCCTCCACGATGTTGCATTTATATTGAAATGGGGTTGATAATCAGTAATACTGTGAGTCACAACCGCTGTGAATGCCGCTCGATAGCTTGCATCCCGTGATTGCACAAGAATATCGACAGTCTTATCAGAGATCATGGAAGATTCTCCTATCCCAGAAATCGACGTTTGCGATCTTCTGTGATTCAAGTTTAGTTGGTTGGCTAAGCGAGAGGTTATGAAGTTTAGCTGGGAGGCCGAATCTAAAATTGCTCGGCAAGGCATAAATGCTCCAATTCTATTTCTGACGTAGATAATAGCAGTTGGAAGCAACACGTAGTCGATCGGCAAAATATTTAAGGCTTTGGGTGGAGGGCTTGGTAAATGATGATCAGGATGCGATGATGTATGCGAACATGATACTAATGCTGATGAAGTAGATGGTAATGGCTGAGAGCTCGAGGATGGATCGCATGATGGAGATGAAAATGAGGTTGATGTTGCGGATGGGTCATGGTTCATGTGTAATAATGAATGATGCTTCATGCGACAATACTTGCAGTGAGTCGACTTGCATTGCTGCAAACTATGCCCCTTGCGCAAACAGTTGAGGCAAAGGTGCAACTTCTTTGCTTCTCTATATCGAAGATTCGGACTCAAATTTAAAAATCGAGGACACTTTGGCAAATAATGATCCCGTGCATCGCAAAATAAGCATGTCAAATGATTTGAGTTAGTAGCAGATGCAATAAGTGTATTTTGGTTATATTTGTGCAAGTTTTTTCCCACCTGTTGGCCTGGTGTTTGAGTTACCAAGGCTTGATCCAAGTTTTCCATCATCCTGCACCTCTTTTCCAAAAACGACTCCATAGCATCCCAGGTAGACAGCTCAGTGATTGACAAATCCTCTTCCCATTTTTCCCGCGTCCTCTGATCCAGTTTCCGAGTGACGATGTGAATTAAAAGTCCATCCAAAATTTGTTGCGTATTGGCCAGGGTTCGAATTGCTCGCAGATGCGAATTCATGCAATCGCTCAGCTCCCGAAGACCCTTCGAAGATCCCTTCTCGACACCCTTTAAACCGAATATTGCCTGAACATGTGCCTGAAAGTGTAAAACTTTATTATCAAATCGATTAACCAGCAAATTCATAGCCTTTTTAAAATTAGCATTCGAGGGTTCGAGCGATCGTATGGTTTCCAGAGCCACGCCGCCCAAACTCGAACGCAAATATTGTAATTTTTCAATGTCGCTTAGCTCATCATCATTTCCGATGACCGTAGTGAAAGTCGCAAGAAAATCCGGCCACTCAGAGTAGGATCCATGAAAACGAGCAATTTCCAAATTTGGCAATCGAGGCTTTCTAGATCGAAAAGAAAGATCCGCATTATTAGTTATGTCAATAGATGTTGAATTTGCAGCGGTTGAAGCCGGCAATTGTGACTTGCGATGAGCCGCCAAGCCTCGGCTTAGTTTCGCCTTCACATCCATGAAGACTTCAGCAAATTCAATCCGATGGTCGCTCGAGATCTCTGCAAAGTCCAGTCTTTCCAACGATGTCTGCGCAGAATCAAATGCCTGGTTTAAGGAATTGATCCATTCCATTCGCGCCAGCAAATCAGATTCGTCAAACTGATTAACCGCATCAGCTTTTAAATAGCATTTCATCGAGCTCATTTGCCGCAAAATAGATTGGGCTTTGACTCGGTAGTAGTCGACGTCACTTGTGGATTCATTTTGAGCCCGAACCGAGTTTTCCGTATCAGACATTTTTCAATTACGAGAAAGAAAAAAATGAAATGAAAATGAAGGAAAGTAAAATGTCCGACCGCGTTAGAGGCACAAAACACCGTATACCCTTTACCGCGAAAACGTGAAGGTTAACAAGCGTCGCCGAGATGCAACGGAACCTTTAACTTTGTTGTTGTTGTTCTTGCCGATAAATTGCCTGCCTAGCAACAGCGGATTATGTAACTGGCAAACGAATGTATGTATGGCTATATGTACATGTATATATGTAATATGCGCTATTAACAAAGATTAAATGCGATTCACTTTGTTAAGAATTATTTGCACAACACAAATTTGGTGCTTTTTCACAGCGCAAAATGTACAAAAAATCAAACGGCCGGCTTTGCACTTTTATATGCACTTATGTATGTAAGTATGTTCGTATGTTTGTGCCCGAATGCACGATAACGACAGCGAAACAAAGCGTTTGTTTAAACTATATTAAACAATCGCGAGACCGAGCTGCAGACTCCGATTAAAACTGCAATCACGTCGGGGTCACCAAATGTTTATGGGGAAGACAACAAATATGCCACCCTTATATTTATAATTAATAACGCACGAATAGGTTATATTAAAATGTATAGCGTTTATTCGGAGCGGCAGACGGACTGTGAATGTGTAAAAAGCTTGGCTCCAAGATCTTCATATAGACATATGCAGGCTTACAAAGTAGTTGCTGAATAGATAAGCGACAGCTTTATGGGTATAAGAAAGAAGGCGAAAGATAAGCAGAGAGCGATGCAGGTGCCGTCGTACACCTATGCGCGCATGACTAGGCGCTGGCGATCTGCTCCGAACAATTCTAATACAGTCCACTCTAAGTACTCTTTCTTATACAGTCCGCTCCAACTACTTTTCTCGACCTACAAATACGGCTAATCTGTTTCTAAAATTAAAAACAAAGTTACAAATTCCACAAATTAACTCCAGCAAATCGTTTGCAATTTAGTTGTGCAGGTGACAAACAAACGCACCGACATACAAACATAAGCGAATTCTTTCCAATTCCCGCAACGTTATTCCGCTATTCGCACCCCACATATGTACATATGTACAGTGTACATACATACGTATATCGATTTTTTCGCCTGTGCACAGTGGGTCAAGAGCTCAGAATAAATGTTCCTTCCAAACATACAATATTAAAGTCCGTAATTCTTTACATAAGTCCGACCATCCCATATAATAAATACTTGTTGACTCTGCCTATCCGACAGTGTGACCGTATATATTTACAATCTTGATTGGTTCCTAAATTCCAATTGGATTAAAGCCCGTTTCCTTACTGAATTAAAATTCTAAATTATTTAACGTCATGGCAACATCAGTAAAATCCGCTTTAACCCGATTTATGGCCACAGCTGACTGTCTGCTCCACTTTGAGGACACTGCGAACGCTCCAGGTGCTCCTACCCCAACGTTATCCGCCTATAAAAACCGTCGCGATCACCTCAATTCCTTGTGGCAAACGGTAAAGGCAGCATACGACATATGCTCCGACTGCACTATAGCTGCAGGCGAGAGCGCCGCAGACACAAAATCCATACTAAAGTCCAAGTATTACCAAACGTACTCCACTTATGAAATATTTGCGCGCAGCTGATGGAACAAATCCAAAAAGGCTCCTTCCAAATACCTCAAGCTCCAGTAACTCCGTCCCAAAATTCCACGTCTTATGGCTGTCGGCTCCCTCCTATCGACACAGAGGTTTTCTCTAACGATTATCTTTCAATGTGCAATCCATAGCACAGGAGTGGGGAGCAGCATTAAAAGAACTTCAACGCACTTTTCAAGGTTGCTTAACTTTTTTAAAATTTACCGGTGTTAATATTGAGAATTGGGACCCTATCCTGGTTTATATGTGCTCGACAAAACTACCAAAGCTCACTCTCTCATTATGGGAGCAATCCATCCAAAATAAAGCCGAAATTCCTACGTGGCTTGAGCTTGATTCATATTTGACGGAGCGCCATCTAACTCTTCAGGCCGTCGATAGCTTCCGATCTGCCGATTTCCACCACGTCCAGTCCAAAGCCACAAATCGAGTGGCAGAATTTCCAAAAATAAATTCCTTTAACACAAAGCTAGTTCCGATACCCGAAGGCTGTGATCTGTGTTCGAAGAAGAACCACCCCGTGCGTATATGTCCACGCTTCCTACAAATGACGGTAGACGATCGCCTAGCCTATATTCAAAGGAAGCAGTTGTGCTCCAATTGCTTTGCAAGCAGCCATCAATTCCGGGATTGCACAAGCGCTCACAACTGTCTCACTTGCCAGGACCGGCATCACACATTGCTGCATCGAAACAGCGGTCCTACTACTCCGCCGATTCCATCCGACCCTCCAAGACCATTATCCGCCTCAGTTCCACACATCATTTCTTCCTATTCAGCGCAAGTTTCCGTAAAAAAAGTCCCTCCTAAGAATACTCTATCCGAGTATTGGGTTCCATACCCATCCTTGGATGGCAGACGTACTCGAGGTATTAAATCCTACCAATGCCGAGTCTGCCAAAAGATCCATCCTCTACGGAAGCGCCACCACTTTCTACGGCTAAGCCCCAGAATCGGCTTCAGGAAGTACATATCCAGAAGTACTGCTCCAATTGCTTGGCTCACAATCATTCCAAGGACTCCTGCCGCAGTGGTCATCACTGCCACAAGTGTGGAAAGGCCCACCACACTCTACCCCGAAGTACCCCCGTGTTTTTATGCGTACCATTCGATCTTGGGGCTTCACCTATTTACAACGATCAAGCCACACCGCCCCAACAAGAATGATTATTTATAATAAAAGACGTAGCTTAAGTCCTCAGCCAAGCTTTACTAATTGTAAAGCTATAGAAAGAGGATCAACAGTAAAAAGAAGCTCACTTACTTTGAAAAATAAACTATTTTTAAAGTCGTTAGGCTTGAAGTTTCGAGTATAATATAAAAGGTGGAAAGGAAAACAATGAACGAAATTTTAAATGTTCGAGAAAAGGTTTACTCAGATGAGAGTATTTCGAAGAAAGAGTTTCATACTTATTCATCGTATAATCAAACATTTAAACCAAACGATGAACTTCGAATTACTATTCAAAATCAAGGCTTGTACGTGCTTCCTCACGAAAGTTACCTTAATTTTCAAGGAATTATTAGAAAAGATTCACCGGGTGGACCTACAACTGATAATGTTACCACTTTTTTTAAAAATAATTGTATGGATTACTTTTTGGATGAAATTAAGTACGAAATAAATGCATGTGAGGTTGGTAAAACACGATTTGTCGGTATGACTACAACCCTAAAAAATTGTATATCTCTGGATAATCTTCAAAGTCAAAATATATTAAATTCTGGATGGAGCGGTGGA
The DNA here is from genome assembly GCF_043229965.1 of Drosophila suzukii. Taxonomy (NCBI): domain Eukaryota; kingdom Metazoa; phylum Arthropoda; class Insecta; order Diptera; family Drosophilidae; genus Drosophila; species Drosophila suzukii. Next base: position 52,451,586 of record NC_092082.1, on the reverse strand, counting down.
GACGAAATTTCTACTTCAACTTTTCTGTACCATTAAAAAATTAGTTGGGATTTGCTGAGGACTATAAAAAAGTTTTGTTGAATTGTAAATACGACTAGTGTTGATGCTAACTAAGAATCTTAGTGATGTGTTTGAACAAACCAGAAATGAACAAACTTTTAAGTTGGAAATGACGAATATAACCTGGAAAATTCCCCATGTAACTCCGAGCGATTTTGCAAAAATTAAGATGCACGATATTATTAAAAGTGGTGTAAGCCTACCAATCGCATTCCGGAGTTGGGATTCATTTGTTAATCCCAAATTGGGGTATGGAAGTCAACACAGCTGGAATGTGAAATTGTCGGCTAACCGCGAAAGACCAAGATTTGCCATAATTGGATTTACACTAAATGGAGATCTTATCAAACTTGAAAGTTCACTTGAATTCTGAGTCATATCCATATGATAATCTAAATGTTGATTTTAGTAAGAATCAGTATGCTCACCTATATGAAATGTATACAAGATTTCAATCTAGTTACTATAATCGTGAATCACAACCATTTTTGGCCCCTATTATTGTGGTTGATCTTTCATATCAAAACGAATCAGTGAAAACTGATCCTATTGATGTGAGAATTTCAATAGAACTGAAGACACCAAGTCATGAAAATACCCAAGCTTACTGTCTCCTCATACATGACCGTTTAGTTTAATATAACCCATTAAACGGACTAGTACAACGAGTTGTTTAACATTAAAAAAATGTTCAAAGATACTGTTTCGAATGATGTTCAATGATTCTTTGATAATAATAATAATTTTATTCTAAAGGAAATTGGAATTGTATTCGAAAAAGATCCAAACTTGAAAAATAGTTTTTTAATAGAACAACCATATGATTTTACTTTGCTAAATACAAAATCTCGAAAGACTGCAATTAGGTTAACCAATACACATCACAAAATTTTTTGGAACGATGGAGAGAACACTTTTCCACAAACTCGAAAGTATCTAAGGACAATTACAAGCGGAAAACAAATTATTTGTAAAGGTGTGGAAAAGAAACGATTTCTACAGAAGTTTTTTGGGAGTCATCAGCTCATAAATATCGAGAAAATGGGCTGTCCGTCATTAAACAGGTTTAAAGGAAACCGGTTTCCCTATTGTGAAACACACCTTAAGGGCGGGGTTTGTGCTCTAAACAATGCATACAATATTTTGACATTTTTTAAAAGTAGCTCCAAAACAATAAAATAATTGTTATACATAATTTTAAAGTTGAGACTAGATATGTAAAGACCTACAAGAAAATAAAATTAACAAAATGAAATTTCATGAGGAAATTGACCAATTTATTGAACAATTTAAAGGAGAGATAATTGGTCATCATTTTCAATACCTTCTAAACATAAAATCCATGTTCATGAATCGAGGTGGACATGATCTCAAAACAACGAATTATGGTGAACACTTTACATTTTGTAATCCAGAAATGACGTCGGAAACGTGCGCCTGTTTCTTCTATGCAAATCGCCGGAATCAAAGCAGAAAATTAATTTCTATATATAACAAAAATGTTCGCAATACCAAAATATATGATGGACGTTGATGCACTACGAGCAGTACAAACAAGTGGCCCAACGACACCAAGCACGTGCTTGTTACGCGCGGGGCCCTTTTATCAATTTGGGCAAAAAATACGAGTTCGCGAGGAAGATACAAAAAACAAATAGAGACGGGACACAAATGAAAATAAAAGAAGCATCTAAGAATGAAGCAAATGAGTTAAAATATTAGTTTTTAATACCGGGATAGAAGTTGAAGTGCAAATTAAATGGTAAAGGTTGTTATAATTATTACAAAAATTTGATGTACATCGTGGCAAATATAGGGGATAATAAATTCGTGTTAGTCTAGCAGGGACATTGAAAGTTAGGCGGTTTACAAGTTCTACAGAATCAATATCACCTCTAATAAGATTTTGCATAAAAATAGTACCAAGCATTGTTCTACGATTTACAAGTGTAGGTAAATTAAGCAATAGTAATCTACTCTGATAGGAAGCTAGCCTTACGTTTTGATCCCAGTTCAAACTACGAAGGGCAAAAAGAAGACATTTTTTTTGTACCGACTCAATACGGTCAATGTGCACTTGATATTGTGGACTCCAAACCGAAGAACAATATTCCAAAATAGGACGGACAAGGGAGGTAAATAATAACTTGGTTTTATAAGGGTCATCAAATTCTTTTGACCAACGCTTTATAAACCCAAGAACACTCATGGCCTTGCTGACAGTGGACATTATGTGGCAGTCAAATTTAAGTTTTGGGTCCAGTAGAACGCCTAAGTCATTAACTGAATATATACGGTCGAGTGACGTATTTTGAAGAAAGTAACTAACAAAAGTAGGAGTACCCCTATAGAAAGTCATAACGTTGCAATTAAGGCATTTCAAATTTAAAAGGTTGTACTCACACCATCCCTAAAAACAATCAATATCTGACTGTAAGTTGAAACCCGACGCTATATCATTATATGATAAACAAAACTTAACATCATCAGCATACATTAGTACACGAGAATGTGTTATGGTAGAGAGAAGATCTTTAATAAAAAAAGTAAACAGCAAAGGACCCAAATGACTACCCTGAGGCACTCCAGATGTCACGTAGATCAATTTTGAAACAGCGTTCTTGAATATAACCCTCTGAGTCCTACCATTCAAATAACTTGAAATCCAAGTTAATAGATTACATGGAAACCCAAGCTGATTTAATTTGAATAGGAGAATAGAGTGGTTGACAGAGTCAAAGTCCTTACTAAAGTCTGTATATATAACGTCAGTCTGCATTTTTTTCTTAAATCCATTTATTACAATAGATGACAATTCATGAAGGTGGTGGTCGATCCTCGCTTAAAAAAACCTGCTGACACGGTGATATGCGAGGAACATAAATGTTGCAAATGAGAAGTAATAATACGTTCAAATGCTTTAGGAATTGCCGACCATTTGAAAATACCTCTATAATTCTGGGCATCCGCCTTCGCACCTTTTTTGTGAAGTGGAATGATAAAAGAGTCCTTCTAGATAGTAGGAAAAACTGACGATGGAATAGACAAATTAAAAAGTTTAGGAATCGGTTTACATACGTAAGCACACACCCGGGGAGTCCAACTGGACCGCGAGAATAAGTTGGCGTTGTTGTTTCTAAGTCTCTTAAGAACTTTCCGTAATTATAGGAGTAAAAATACAATTAGGGTAGTTAGAATTTGACCAAGCAGCCGAACTATAAGCAGTTTGGAAAAACTCGGCAAACAAATCAGCAATTTCAGAAGCCGGCGATGCCTCCATTGAGTTAAAACTTACCGATGAAGGTAATGCCGACGACTTACGCTTGGCATTAACAAAGTTATAAAACTGCTCCGGATAATTTGAAAATTCAAATTTACATCGACTTAAATACATAGAATAGCAATAACTATTGAGAACATTAAAATCCGATCGAGCCACCACATATTTCGAAAAATCAGATGGTTTACTCGATTTTTTATACTTTAAATAAGTGTTTGTTATCAGGTTTTTAAATCTTTGAAGCGCATTGGTAAACCAATGAGGCCTATTAAGCTTTGAAGCCTATCAGGAACGCATTCATTAAAAAAATTATTTAACACTATATAGAATAGTTCAGTGACACTTTCAATATCCATACAATTGTACAAGCCAGTCCAATTATATTGAGAAATCATAACGTTAAGTTTTTTATAGTCACATTTTCAAAAACATCTCCTTTTAGTTTGAGGAACTAAAGGTGAGAGGGTATCAACGCATGGGAGGCAGATTGTCAAATCCAATGTTGGTTGATATCGGTCTTCAGGTACAACAAGAGCTTCAATTCTAGATACCGTGACTTCAGACGGGTCTGAAACAAACACAAGATCTAGTTGTCTATTTAATGAATTCCGTATAAAGCTTACTTGCTGTAACGATAATTCAAAAAGGCCATCAATAAAATCATGGACTGATAAGGGTATAGCGACAAGTGAGTCAGTAGGAGGAGACCAAGAAACATCAGGAAGATTAAAGTCACCCAAAACAATCAAAAGATCTCTGTTAAAAAGAAGGGATAGAACAGATTTTATCGCAGACAGATGGTGCTCATAAATTATTAGATCAGAGCCAGGTGGAATATAGGAACATGTAACAAAAATAGATAAGGATTGCAAGGAAACTTTCACACTAACAAATTCAATTTCGTTAGGGGTATCGTGGTGCATTTTTTCTGATGTTAGGCTAGTGGTAACGGCATTCAGCACACCGCCTCCCCTACGTGAGGATCGATCGGTCCTATAGGCATTAAAGTTATTTGACAGAACTTCATTGTCAGATATCTCTGGTTTCAGCCAAGTTTCCGTAAAAGCCAAAATATCAGCAGTAAATGCAGAGGAGTCAGCATAAAGCTTGGGAAGCTTCATATTTAGTCCCCTAACATTTTGATAAGCGAAAAATAATGCGAATTTTTCACGTATAAACTCCAAAACATCCTCAGATGTGGTATCTGGGGTGAATCTAGAAACAAATAATTGCTTCCTTTGTGGAACAACTGACTGATTCTTACGTCCCCCAGCAGCAGATTGAACCACACTAAGCTGAGAGCCAGAAACGGTATCTTCTGTACCTATAGGTACGGTCGGCACCGTAGACGGCACTGAAGATTATTTTACCACCAGGCTTCGAGAAACAGTGACTCCACCTGAATCAGCTGTATCCCTAGGCGCAGTTGGTTCACTTACCCCAGTGTCGACAGAAACTGCTGCAGCTACCAAGTTCAGATTTGGGGAGGATACCGTGACCGTATTAACTGCCGCTAAGCTGGCTTTTTTGCGTTTAGGCGACTCAGTTAGTAATTTTTTATTATTAAATTGGGCACAAACGGAATTGAACCCCTCATTGAGCTGTTTAAAAGCACCTGAGAGATTTAAAAGGCTGTCTCGAGTCTGCTTCATAAAGCCGCTCATCTCAACTACCATTTCCTTGCAGGATCCACATAACCACATGAGACCAGAATTAAGATCAATGAAGTCTTTGACTCTGCAGGAAATCCTGCGCATTTAACGTGCATCATCGATTCGCAGAGCCAGCAGAAAATAAAAGGGTCTTTAGTTGAAGACGAAAAAGTACAATTTTTCTTACAGCAGACAAGACCCATTTAAAGATGAAATAAAATAAAATAAAATATGAAAAATACCTCAAGTAAATTTGGCACTGGGATCAAATTCCAAAACCACAAAGGCACAAAACACGAAAAAAAATAAGAGCGCGAGATCGCATATTAATTTAAATGTAAGAGAGCACGAGAGAATAAATCTTCTATCGACTGAGCGTTGCTTGTGAGACACTGACAACTTTACGCACGAACAGTTACAATGTAAAGCAAGCAAGAGAGAGAGAGAATAAGAGAATAGCACACCAAAAGTCTAACAGAAATTCGGCAGGTTCCGAGAGAGTTTAAATTACACTTGTAATATAGAGCGGGAAAGCGAGTGGAAATAAAAGAGTTCTAGCAAGATTAGTGAGTGTAAAATTACACTAACAACACTAGAAGAATAAACAAGTCTAATAGAAATGTTAAAATAACTATAACCACATACCCGTTATTGGGGGATCTAGTCAAAAACACTAACACAACTATTAGGCTAAGCTTCGTTAAAAAACAAACACAAGACACTTGCAAAAAATCACTGAATAAAACAAAAACTCAGAGCACAAAAGTAAACACATCTGTTCACAAGTGACGCTAAATCGAATGATTTTGACGCGATAATGGCAAGGTTGGACTTTGTTTTTAGTGACAAACGTCCAATCCATATAATTCAACCAGACTTAGGAGTGCTAAGTCAAGGGAAACTGTCTATAATGGAATATTATGGGTTATTTAATAAAAAACTAACTCTTCTAATAAATACAACCATTATGACTTACGGCAGAAATAAACCATTAACTGCTGAAATGAACGAAAAACACAAAAAGACAGCACTAAGGGTATTCATAACTGGCCTCAACGGCCATATCTCAGACGTAATATTTTCTTTGAATCCACCAGACTTACCGAACGCTATGGTAATAGTTCAAGAACTAGAAAGCAATAATTTAAGGGCCCAATTCGCAAACAATTTTACATCATCACAGCGCAAAAATTATGAGTCAAATTTATTCGGGTACCAAAACTTAAATAAAAATCCCAGGCAAGGTAACCATAATAACTATAATAGCAATCAGAGGAATACAAACAACTTGAGGTTTAACCAACCCGATAGCCAAAATAGAAACAATTATAATCAGAATAAAAATCAAAATTGGAATCAGAGCAGACAGTAATCCTTAATATAATTCCCATAATCAATGGAATTCCAATAAAGCTCAACAAAACAAGCCAGAACCGATTGAAGTAGATGAATCTTAACAGATTCAGAATAGGCCAAAGTACAATCAGGGTTATAACAGTTATATCAACACATATAACCAGAATAAATGGAATCAAAATAAAAAGCAGAAGACACAAACAACTCCGCAAAATAATCCGCAGAACAAAAGAGAACCAATAGGTACGGTTAACCAACCGGCAAATAAAACTATGCGATTAAATAATTTCGAAGAGGACCATTTTTTAGGCCAGAATCCGGACCCTACTTAACAAGATATGATTGCAAAATAAATAAAAAACACAAGAGCAACCTCCTGGACTTATAAATACAAAAACGAGCTTCCTATATATAAAAGAGTATCTACGGTTAATGGATATTCTATAATTAAATATTATCACATGGTAACGATCTTCGATACGCGTTACATATTTTATGAAATAGATGGGTTAAAATCAGACTTTCTAATAGGTTACAACCTATTGAAAAAAATAGGAGCTGTAATAGACACAGAAAAACGAGTAATAAGATATGGGGGCAAACAAGAAAAATAGATTTATGATAATGACAGTTCTTTTAACCAACTTTCCTTATCTGAAGAAAAAACAAAAAAAATCCTGAACACGCCGTCGTTGAAGTATCCGACAACATGCTAGAGGTAGCGGAAGATTCTTTTCTTCATTGTCACTCTTGAGAAACAAAATTACTGGTACAGCAAACGATGCCCTAACACACAATGGGACAGTATTAAATTTTTTTTTGTTATTTGATGGACGTTGATGCACTACGAGTAGTACAAACAAGTGGCCCAACGACACCAAGCACGTGCTTGTTACGCGCGGGGCCCTTTTATCAATTGGGGCAAAAAATACGAGTTCGCGAGGAAGATACAAAAAACAAATAGAGACGGGACACAAATGAAAATAAAAGAAGCATCTAAGAATGAAGCAAATGAGTTAAAATATTAGTTTTTAATACCGGGATAGAAGTTGAAGTGCAAATTAAATGATAAAGGTTGTTATAATTATTACATAGAACGCGAAAGGGCTCGTGCAGGCAAAAATTAGATGTACATCGAGGCAAATTTAGGGGATAATAATTTCGTGTTAGTCTAACAGGAACATTGAAAGTTAGGCGGTTTACAAGTTCTACAGAATCAATATCACCTCTTATAAGATTATGCATAAAAATAGTACCAAGCATTGTTCTACGATTTGCAAGGGTAGGGAAATTAAGCAATAGAAATCTACTCTGATAGGAAGGTAGCCTTATGTTTTGATCCCAGTTCAAACTACGAAGGGCAAAAAGAAGAAATTTTTTTTGTACCGACTCAATACGGTCAATATGCACTTGATATTGTGGACTCCAAACCGAAGAACAATATTCCAAAACAGGACGGACAAGGGAGGTAAATAACAATTTGGTTGTATAAGGGTCATCAAATTCTTTTGACCAACGCTTTATAAACCCAAGAACACTCATGGCCTTGCTGACAGTGGACATTATGTGGCAGTCAAATTTAAGTTTTGGGTCCAGAAGAACGCCTAAGTCATTAACTGAATATATACGATCGAGTGGCGTATTTTGAAGAGAGTAACTAACAAAAGTAGGAGTACCCCTATGAAAAGTCATAACGTTGCATTTAAGGCAGTTTAAATTTAAAAGGTTATACTCACACCCTCCCTGAAAAAAATCAATATCTGACTGTAAGTTGAAACCCGACGCTATATCATTATGTGATAAACAAAGCTTAACATCATCAGCAAACATTAGTACACGAGAGTGTGTTATGATAGAGGGAAGATCGTTAATAAACAAAGTAAACAGCAAAGGGCCCAAATGACTACCCTGAGGCACTCCAGATGTCACATAGATCAGTTTTGAGGCACCGTTCTTGAATATAACCCTCTGAGTCCTACCATCCAAATAACTTGAAATCCAAGTTAATAGATTACATGGAAACCCAAGCTGATTTAATTTGAATAAGAGAAGAGAGTGGTTGACAGAGTCAAAGGCCTTACTAAAATCTGTGTATATAACGTCCGTCTGCATTTTATTCTTAAATCCATTTATTACAATAGATGACAATTCCAGAAGGTTGGTGGTGGTCGATCTTCGCTTAACAAAACCATGCTGACACGGTGATATTAGCGAGGAACATAAATGTTGCAAATGAGAAGTAATAATACGTTCAAATGCTTTAGGAATTGCCGACAATTTAGAAATACCTCTGTAATTCTGGGCATCCGCCTTCGCACCCTTTTTGTGAAGTGGAATGATAAAAGAGTCCTTCCAGGTAGTAGGAAAAACTGACGATGAAATAGACAAATTAAAAAGTTTAAGAATCGGTTTACATATGGTTGACGCACAAAACTTAAGCACACACCCGGGGAGTCCATCGGGACTCTCTTACGAGAGAAATTTCCGTAATTTCAGGGGTAAAGATACAATTTGCCTTATTTAAGGGATTAGGGTAGTTAGAATTTGACCAAGCAGCCAAACTATAAGTAGTTTGGAAAAACTCGGCAAATAAATCAGCAATTTCAGAATCCGTCGATGCCTCCATTGAGTTAAAACGTACCAATGAAGGCAATGCTGACGACTTACGCTTGGCATTGACAAAGTTATAAAACTGCTTCGGATCATTTGAAAATTCAAATTTACATCGACTTAAATACATAGAATAGCAATGACTATTAAGAACATTAAAATCCGATCGACCCACCACATATTTCGAAAAATCAGATGGCTTACCCGATTTCTTATACTTTGTATAAGTGTTTGTCTTAAGGTTTTTAAGTCTTTGAAGCGCATTGGTAAACCAAGGTGGCCTGTTTGTCTTTGAAGGAAACCTATCAGGAACGCATTCATTAAAAAAGGTATTTAACACTATATAGAAGTGTTCAGTGGCACTTTCAATATCCATATAATTGTACAATTCTGTCCAATTATATTGAGAAATCATGTCGTTAAGTTTTTTATAGTTACATTTTCGGAAACATCTCACTTTAGTTTGAGAAACTAAAGGAGAGAGGGTATCAACGCATGGGAGGCAGATTGTCAATTCCATTGTTGGATGATATCGGTCTTCAGGTACAACAAGAGCGTCAATTCTAGATACCGTGACTTCAGACGGGTCTGAAACAAACACAATATCTAGTTGTCTATTGAATGAATTCCGTATAAAGCTTACTTGCTGTAACGATAATTCTAGAAGACCATCTACAAAATCATGGGCGGATAGAGATATCAAGGAGATTAAAGTCACCCAAAACAATCAAAAGGTCACTGTTAGAAAGAAGGGATAGAACAGATTTTATCGCAGACAGGTGGTGCTCATAAATTATTAAATCAGAGCCAGGTGGAATACAAGGGTGGTCAAAAGTATTTTCACAAAAAAAAAGTTAAATATATTCATAATTTGAACTTACATCTTGTTAACTTTGGCATCAATGGAAAGGTAATTTAAATGCCGTTTGAATGATACAATACATTTCTTAACACATTCAGTACTTATTGAAAAGGACGAATTTGTGTGAAAATGTCCTTTTTGAACTATTTTCCTCGACTTGAAAACTTAAATTTTTTGATGCAAAAAGTTTCTTCAAACAAAAATAATAGTAACTGCAAAAAGAATTTTTCAAAAATCATTTTGCTTATTAATATGCTAATTGTCACAGAACCCGTCTTTCCCTACTACTCGAATTTAATTTTATCAAAATCGGACGACTATATCATATAGCTGCCATAGGAACGATCGGTAAATTGGTGCGAAAATTATATGAAACATATTATAGCTTCGGTGTTTTTTGACATAATACCTTATACTATTGGGAATATCATTTTTTGTATTTTTAAATTTAATAATTATAACTGCAAGGATATACAAACTTCGGCTTGCCGGAGTTAACCTCCTTTCTTGTTTTATATTTATATAAATCTTTCAATAGCGTTAAAATAAAGTTAATGTATATAACGTACGAATTGTCCCTCAGATGCTATATAAGATCAATTTTTTATAGAAAAGTCAGTTTAATTTTAAAAACATGGAAATGGTAAAGTATCATTGCGAGTCGTGCTCAGAAACAAAATCCTTTATTACTCGCAACGGCCTGGAAGCGCATACCTTAAAGATATACAACTTCACCTATCAGAAATCTAGATCTTCCTTTTATTATTGTGATTTTTGGTTGCGATAGGACTTTAATATGCATCGTCTGTTGGTTCACAAAGCAGTGCTAAAAGGTATTTGTAAAGCAAAAGAAAATTATCCAATAAACAAAAAACATATATATGATCGGAATTTTAAAAATAGTTTTTATTTTATTTTTCTTTACCTAGTAATGCGTTGTCATCTCCATCATCCATCAAAGTTAAAAAACGGTTAGCCGATGGCGGTTAAGGACCCAAAAGTTCTTCAACGATGTGATCTTTGAACACTAGGACTGTGAACAAAATTACCGGGGGTGAACGTGGTATAGGAGGGGTTATGATGTACGTAAATATCGCAGGTGTACAACTTTGACACAGGTTAAGGAAAGCCAATCTCTGTGTAAGAAAGATACGAATAAATGGTCTTCTGAGAATGAGCAGGAGAAAGTGAACGTCCGTACCCACAAACCCGAATCTCACCCCCTACCCCCGAGTCCTTAATCATGACTGCTTGTGCGCGAAGGTGTGAAATTATAGTTTTGTGAGTTTTGTTCAAATGTGCAGTTTTTATTTTACAGCATAGAAAATTATACAATTGGAAATGGCTTGAAAAATGCTTTAAATTTTTCTTTTAGTGAGGGGGCATAGTAACTAGTCATCTTGATTTTTAGCCTTTTTCAGTCGAGTAGTGGGATTATACGGGAGGAGGCAGAATTTGAAATTCATTACAATTTTTCCGCTTCAATGCATCGTTTTAAGAAGTTCTTAGAACGAAACTTCTGACCCTATAAACAAATAATATTGGGTGACCTCTAGATATAAACCCTGAAAAGTGTTCCCAATAAGAAATTTAAAACATAAACCTTAAAGTGATCCCACTTGCTAATTTTCCTATACACACCCGTCTAACTTTATCGTAGACACAAACATTATTGTATATCCTCAGCCCTGAAAAGTGATCCTATAAGTTGTATACAACTTGAACATTAAAGTGATTCTTCAGCTCATTTTTCTTAGACACACTCCTTAAAACGAATCGTAAAACGTATAACAAAAACAAGAAAGATCGCTAAAGTCGAGTTTTTCGACTATCAAATACCCGTTACTCAGCTAATGGGACCAAACGGAAATGGAGATATGCAAGCAGCAAAACGAGATTGAAATGCGCCACCTACCCGTGACTTCTTCCTTGTTTTTCTTATCACGTTCTCTTCTTCTTCGGTACATATAATTTTTTTAGTGGTTCAGAATGCTGAATTTAATGTGTAGAAAATCGGCCGATTGTAGCATGGGGCTACCATAGGAACGATCGGGTAATTGATACGAAATAATATAAAAACAGCTATAACCTTGCAAAAGGTATAATGATTTCAGTCAGAAGTTTGCAACGCAATGAAGGAGACGTTTCCGACCCCATAAAGTATATATATTCTTCATGTCCTTCTGTCCGTCTGTCAGTCTACCCGTCTGTCCGTTTTTACGCAAGCTAGTCTCTCAGTTTTAAAGCTATCGGAATATAACCTTCCCAAAATTCTTATATCTATTGCAAATAGTATATAAGTCGGAACGAGACGAGAGAGATTGGACAACTATATCCTATAGCTCCCAAGGGAATGATCGAAACAATTTTTTTTTCAAATGTAAAAAAATATAACTTTAGTGACAACTTCTCCCCTTGGGGATACCATTTTTTTATTATGTCAAAATTTTGAATAAAATTTAAATTAAATCGGACGACTTCATCATATAGCTGTTATAGGAACGATCGGATAATTAATGTCAAAAAAATACATAGACCGTTATTTTTCGTTTACACAGTAGTAAATTAAAAATGGAACATTATCTTAAAATTGTTGTAATTCGTTTTTAGCTTTCTGAAAATCGGAAAGCTTTGCACATACAGTGCTCCCACGGGAACGACCTGCAAGGGTATAGAAACTTTGGCGTGCCGAAGTTAGTTTCCTTTCTTGTTTTGTAATTTCTTTCCCTCTCTTTGCTCCCGCTCTTTTTGACCTTCTGCTTAAAAATGCGACGCAACAACGCAAGAAAAAAAAAAAATAAAATGCTTGAAAAAAAAACTGAAGCATGTGGGCCATAGATATAGCCGAGATCAAAAAATCATCTTGATCGGACAAGCGGCAAACTTAATTTAAAATATATTTTTTTTGCTCATTAAATCTTTTTTTTTGAGCTTGTTGGCGCCACGGAACGCCATATCGAATCTTTGCGGTACAATATTGAGAACGAATTTGGCGGTTCTAGCTCTTATGGTTCGCGTAGTGGGCGTATCCCCTTATTTATTGCTCTATCAAAATATAGATCTTTACAGATATTAGCTTTCCCACAGCGACTTTGCACGCATTTAAGAAACTGTTTTTAAAGTGGTCAGAAAAGTTTTAAGTTAAAGCATTTTACACAATTTTTTTTTCAGCAAAACTATTTTAGAATTTCTTAAACTTGCAAAAAAATAATGGAATTTTTTTTCTTCCATGGACCTAAACCTTTATTAAAAAATTATTTGTACGTCTCTTTTCCCATTATCCCTTCGCCCTTTTTCCCTGTTATCTCGGTACCCCGTTGCCAATTGCCTTTGCAATTTTGGCAAACCGTTGATTATAAATTGTATATTATAAATTTATATTATAAATTAAAAAGATAGGATTATTTTAACATTTTAAATGCGGTGTACAGTCAAGTAAATTTGTTTGTAAACTAAAATTAGTTTTGCCGATCTAAGGATAATATTTCCATATGTTTTAGAACGAAGAATTTTTTGTTAAATTATATATAATAAATTGAATTAAAAACAAAATTTTTCCCATCTGTAAACAAACCCACTCACAAATACACACACTCGCAAATCAAGTGACAACGCCGCTAGCAAGAAGTTAACAAACCCGCCATGCCACATAGTGGCAGTAGAAATTAGTTGTCATATTTCATTTTAACGATGGCCGTTTATGAAATGCTAAATGCAGAGAGGCCAGTCGCTTAATGGACGTTGATGCACTATGGTCAGTACAAACAAGTAGCCCTACGACACCAAGCAAAACTTGTTACGCGCGGAGCCCATCACCGTTTTGGGCGAGTAAACATAATCGCGGACAAAGAAAAAGACCATGTAACCATAGACAATTAAAAATACAGGTCAATATACGAATAGACAAAATACATCAAGTAAAACTAATTAGTTACTAGGGAGGATAGTATTATTGATTTAAAGATAGGAAGTGAGTCAGTAGTAGATATTAGATGATATAGTCTATTATAATCATTGCAAAGTACTCTAAAAGGTTCATGCATTGCGTAATTAGAGATACAGTGATTTAATACTAAAGGAATATAGTTTCCAGTGAATCTATTTGGCACATTAAAATGCAGGCGACCCAGTAACTCGGGACTCTCTACATCACCATGAATACGATTTCTAATAAACGTAATACCAAGCATAGTTCTACGGTTAGCTAACGATGGTAAGTTAATTAGAAGTAGTCTACTAGAGTAGGATGGTAGTATTAGGCTTGTATCCCAGTTAAGTCTCCGTAAGGCAAATATTAAGAAGTTTTTTTGCACAGACTCAATCCGGTCTATATGCACCCCATATTGGGGACTCCAAACAGGAGCGCAGTACTCAAGAATTGGTCGGACTAATGAAATAAACAAGGTCTTTGTGACATAGGGATCATCGAATTCCTTCGACCACCTTTTGATAAATGCAAGCACGCCCCTGGCTTTATTTACCGTAATGTGATCGGAAAATTTAAGTCTAGGATCCATGTAGACTCCAAGGTCGTCAGCATGCGTTATCCTATCTAACGCACAACCACTCAAAGTATACGTTGAGTAGTGGGGGCTGACACGAAAAAAGGTCATTAGTTTACACTTAGAACCATTTAAATTTAATTCATTATCCATGCACCATGTTTGAAATGCATTTAGATCCGATTGTAAATCTAAACTTTGTGCGGGGTCATTATATTGCAGGCACAACTTAACGTCATCTGCGTACATAAGAACCCGTGACTTCGTTAAGACTAATGGAAGGTCATTTATAAATAATGTAAACAGGAGCGGACCAAGATGACTTCCTTGTGGTACACCGGAAGTAACTCGGATTAGGGATGACAAAGAGTTTTTAAAAATGACCCTTTGAGTCCTATCATTCAAATAACTTAGAATCCACCTAAGAAGATCACCTGAAAACCCTAAAAGGTCCAATTTCCGGACTAAAACCGGGTGACTTACAGAATCAAACGCCTTACTAAAATCAGTGTAGACCACATCAGTCTGACGATTCTTTCTAAAACCTCCTATAACAAATGAAGTAAACTCCAAAAGGTTGGTTGTCGTTGACCTACGTTTTATAAATCCGTGTTGACAAGAGGAAATAAGGGACCTACAATTGTGTTGTAAATGAGGCGTAATAATGTTCTCAAAGAGCTTCGGTATAGCTGATAGCTTTGAAATACCTCTGTAATTACATGCGTTCAATTTACTCCCTTTTTTATGAAGCGGGATAACAAACGATTCCTTCCATCTGTGTGGAAAATCGGATGTTTCTAAAGACAAAGTAAACAGTTTGTGCAATGGTCTACACAAAGTCTCAGCGCAATGCCTAAGCATACATCCAGGGACTCCGTCAGGACCCGGAGAGTAGACTGGTTTGACCCTTTGCAATTCTAAAAGAAGTGAGCTTTTACTTATAACAGGACAACAAATAAAGTTTGATTTAGGAATGACATATGGGTAAGACTGATCTGGAGGACTTGATGTTGAATAGGTGGTTTGAAAAAACTGTGCAAAAAGATCGGCTTTGGCTTGATCAGTGCTAGCAGCCGAATTTTCAAATTTAAGTGATGATGGGTAACTAGAAGATTTACGCTTTGTGTTAACAAAATTATAAAACTGTTTTGGATCCAGTGTAAACTGGGTCTTGCAACGAGCTAAATAGTTTTTATAACACTGGGCGTTAAGCACGGTGAAATCAGACCGAGCACTTAAGTATCGGGAAAAGGCAGCTTGTGAACCTGAAGCTCTAAACTTTTTGTAGAGTCTAGACTTTACATTTTTAAGTCGTGCCAGCTCTTTGTTAAACCACGGAGGTTGGTTTGAAATTTTAGGATAATACGTAGGAACGCATGTATCAAAAACTTCGTTTAATATGTTATAAAATATATTAACCGCTTTATTTATATTAGTACTTAAGTACAGATTGGACCAATCCGAGCAAGCTATAAGGCTATTAATGAGTGCAAAGTTCGCTTTACGAAAGCAGGGGATGCGTTTAGCTATTTTTTCAGATACTTCATACACTTTTGTACCCGTGTCAATAGTCAGCTCTAGCGTTGGGTGATAAGGGTCTTCTGGTAAAGTAATTGCAGAGGCTCTAGCTATGCAGACACAATCTGGACTGGAAACAAAGCATAGATCCAGTAATCGTCCTAAGAAATTTAATACATGATTTACTTGAGACAATGAAATATCAAGCAAACCGTCAAGAAAATCATGCTGCTTTGAAGGTAACAATATATTTGAGGTTTCGACGGTGGACCATGTCGCCCTAGGTATATTAAAGTCACCTAAAACTATTAACTGATCCCTATCTGATAGTTTACTTGAAATAAACTGGATAGCGGACAGATGATTCGCATATGTCGGGAATTCCGATGATGGCGGAATATATGAACATGTTATGTATATAGAAATACCCGGAAGGGATAGTTTTATACACAGAAATTCAATGTCATTTATTTCGTCGGACGTTATTACTTCAGACGTTAATTCTGAGTCAACTGCAATTAAAACTCCACCTCCACGTCGGGACGGACGATCAAGCCTGTAAGTTGTGTACTTACTTGGAAAAACTTCGGAACTTAGAACTTCCGGTTTTAACCAGGTTTCAGTAAAAACAATAACATGGGAAGACAAGGAAAAACTATCAGTATACAATTTGGTCAACTTACTTTGTAAACCTCTTGTATTCTGATAATAAAGCTGAAGAAAAGAATCTAGTTTTTTGAGATAGATGAGGATGTAGATGTGGATGGCTCTTTAAAGGGATTTCCAACTTCCTTTGAACGAATTTTCTTTTTTTTAGCTTCGTACTCTTTAACAAAAATGCCAACAGGCCAAAAATTGGCTGAGCACATAGTTGCAAAATGAGCACAGGGAACACCGATCTTAAAAGATGATACTTCCCTAGCATATGGAAAATTAAATCGTTCAACCTTTAGATCATCAATCTGAACTTTGTTACGGATATAGGCCGTAATGTCCAGCGATGAAAGGTCAGGATTTAGCCGAGAAACAAAAATTTGTTTCCGCTGCGGTACACAGGTGACTGTTTTAGGTACCACGCATGTGACAGGTTTTGGTACTACGGCATTTACGGCTGCACTACCAGTTTCATTCGGTTAAGTCAACATGCGGCGTTGGAATTATTAAAGTATTGTTTATAGCAAATTTTTCGGGCGTCTCATGCGGCAAAATCTCGCGTCCTTTGCATTCGGAAACCGAATCTTGATTAGCTTTCGATCTCAGTACCATTTGTGCGGCGGCTGAGATCGACTGCTGTGCTGCAGACCCCGGATCGCCAGAGAGAGTTACACTAGCGGCTACCGTGGGTTGTCTATCGACTGCGATCTTTTTACGCTTAGGAGAATCGGGCTCAGATAGCATACGGCTAGTGAGCTGCGACCCAAGCGCCACAAGCAGATTCGTATTTTTACGGCTGTTCCGGATTAATTCCGTATCAGTGCTTTTTGTAAGCCGCCTTATAGAGAGTGCCTGGGTTTCATAAGCAATGCATTCATCACAATAGTAGCGCAAGCCACTTCTCATGTCGATTGCATCGCGTACCAGGCCCGAATAGCCAAGGCATTTTGCATGAAAAATATTCTCACACGAATGGCACGGAATGCTCTGTTGTCCAGCCGAAATTAACGACTTGCATTTCTTTAAATTGCAGACAGCCATTATCGCGATATTCCGAACCACAGTGCCAAGAGAATAAAGCTACGCAAGTAAAAGAGAGAGTTAGAGAGCGGGAGAGAATGAGCGGGAGTAAGTAAGCTGGGGGAGCGTAAGTTTTAGATGTTCCAAAAACAAAGTTATAAGCGGGAGTGCGGGAGAGCGGGTAACTACCGTTTAGACACTTACCGCTCCAAACAGCGTTTGGAAGAAAAGAAGAAGGCAATTAGAAAAAACAATAACAACAAACACTGCACAGAGATTAGACATGCAAACTAATTTTGTTAATTTAAACACAAAACAATCACTATGCACTCGCGAAGCGAACGGATGTTGTTAGGGACATAAAAAGTTATATAGACGTATGAAAATATGAATTAAACCCCGATGGTTTATGGACAAAAAGAACAAAAATTCGGAGCGCAAGACAAAAACACGACCGTTCACTGAAAGGGTATGCGGACTGACCATAGACTTCTTTTCAAAAGTTCGTTTTGTTCCCGGTACTCGTAGAGTAAAAGGGTGTATTAGATTCGTCAGAAAGCACGTAACAGGTAGAGGGAAGCGTTTCCGAATCTATAAAGTGTAAATATCGCAGGTGTACAACTTTGACACAGGTTAAGGAAAGCCAATCTCTGTGTAAGAAAGATACGAATAAATACGAATACGAATAAAACTGAGAATGAGCAGGAGAAAGTGAACGTCCGTACCCACGAACCCGAATCTCACCCCCTACCCCCGAGTCCTTAATCATGACTGCTTGTGCGCGAAGGTGTGAAATTATAGTTTTGTGAGTTTTGTTCAAATGTGCAGTTTTTATTTTACAGCATAGAAAATTATACAATTGGAAATGGCTTGAAAAATGCTTTAAATTTTTCTTTTAGTGAGGGGGCATAGTAACTAGTCATCTTGATTTTTAGCCTTTTTCAGTCGAGTAGTGAGATTATACGGGAGGAGGCAGAATTTGAAATTCATTACAATTTTTCCGCTTCAATGCATCGATTTAAGAAGTTCTTAGAACGAAACTTCTAATCCTATACATAAATAATATTGAGTGGCCCTAGAAATAAACCCTGAAAAGTGTTCCCAGTAAGAAATTTAAAACATAAACCTTAAAGTGATCCCACTTGCTAATTTTCCTATACACACCCGTCTAACTTTATCGTAGACACAAACATTATTGTATATCCTCAGCCCTGAAAAGTGATCCTATAAGTTGTATACAACTTGAACATTAAAGTGATTCTTCAGCTCATTTTTCTTAGACACACTCCTTAAAACGAATCGTAAAACGTATAACAAAAACAAGAAAGAACGCTAAAGTCGAGTTTTTCGACTATCAAATACCCGTTACTCAGCTAATGGGACCAAACGGAAATGGAGATATGCAAGCAGCAAAACGAGATTGAAATGCGCCACCTACCCGTGACTTCTTCCTTGTTTTTCTTATCACGTTCTCTTCTTCTTCGGTACATATAATTTTTTTAGTGGTTCAGAATGCTGAATTTAATTTGTAGAAAATCGGCCGATTGTAGCATGGGGCTACCATAGGAACGATCGGGTAATTGATACGAAATAATATAAAAACAGCTATAACCTTGCAAAAGGTATAATGATTTCAGTCAGAAGTTTGCAACGCAATGAAGGAGACGTTTCCGACCCCATAAAGTATATATATTCTTCATGTCCTTCTGTCCGTCTGTCAGTCTACCCGTCTGTCCGTTTTTACGAAAGCTAGTCTCTCAGTTTTAAAGCTATCGGAATGTAACCTTCCCAAAATTCTTATATCTATTGCAAATAGTATATAAGTCGGAACGAGACGGATTGGACAACTATATCCTATAGCTCCCAAGGGAATGATCGAAACAATTTTTTTTTCAAATGTAAAAAAATATAACTTTAGTGACAACTTCTCCTCTTGGGGATACCATTTTTTTATTATGTCAAAATTTTGAATAAAATTTAAATTAAATCGGACGACTTCATCATATAGCTGTTATAGGAACGATCGGATAATTAATGTCAAAAAAATACATAGACCGTTATTTTTCGTTTACACAGTAGTAAATTTAAAATGGAACATTATCTTAAAATTGTTGTAATTCGTTTTTAGCTTTCTGAAAATCGGAAAGCTTTGCACATACAGTGCTCCCACGGGAACGACCTGCAAGGGTATAGAAACTTTGGCGTGCCGAAGTTAGTTTCCTTTCTTGTTTTGTAATTTCTTTCCCTCTCTTTGCTCCCGCTCTTTTTGACCTTCTGCTTAAAAATGCGACGCAACAACGCAAGAAAAAAAAAAATAAAATGCTTGAAAAAAAAACTGAAGCATGTGGGCCATAGATATAGCCGAGATCAAAAAATCATCTTGATCGGACAAGCGGCAAACTTAATTTAAAATATATTTTTTTTGCTCATTAAATCTTTTTTTTGAGCTTGTTGGCGCCACGGAACGCCATATCGAATCTTTGCGGTACAATATTGAGAACGAATTTGGCGGTTCTAGCTCTTACGGTTCGCGTAGTGGGCGTATCCCCTTATTTATTGCTCTATCAAAATATAGATCTTTACAGATATTAGCTTTCCCACAGCGACTTTGTACGCATTTAAGAAACTTTTTTTAAAGTGGTCAGAAAAGTTTTAAGTTAAAGCATTTTACACAATTTTTTTTTCAGCAAAACTATTTTAGAATTTCTTAAACTTGCAAAAAAAGAATGGAAATTTTTTTCTTCCATGGACCTAAACCTTTATTAAAAAATTATTTGTACGTCTCTTTTCCCATTATCCCTTCGCCCTTTTTCCCTGTTATCTCGGTACCCCGTTGCCAATTGCCTTTGCAATTTTGGCAAACCGTTGATTATAAATTGTATATTATAAATTTATATTATAAATTAAAAAGATAGGATTATTTTAACATTTTAAATGCGGTGTACAGTCAAGTAAATTTGTTTGTAAACTAAAATTAGTTTTGCCGATCTAAGGATAATATTTCCATATGTTTTAGAACGAAGAATTTTTTGTTAAATTATATATAATAAATTGAATTAAAAACAAAATTTTTCCCATCTGTAAACAAACCCACTCACAAATACACACACTCGCAAATCAAGTGACAACGCCGCTAGCAAGAAGTT
The DNA here is from genome assembly GCF_043229965.1 of Drosophila suzukii. Taxonomy (NCBI): domain Eukaryota; kingdom Metazoa; phylum Arthropoda; class Insecta; order Diptera; family Drosophilidae; genus Drosophila; species Drosophila suzukii. The sequence goes on along the minus strand of NC_092082.1, from coordinate 52,430,926 downwards.
AACAAACCCGCCATGCCACATAGTGGCAGTAGAAATTAGTTGTCATATTTCATTTTAACGATGGCCGTTTATGAAATGCTAAATGCAGAGAGGCCAGTCGCTTAATGGACGTTGATGCACTATGGTCAGTACAAACAAGTAGCCCTACGACACCAAGCAAAACTTGTTACGCGCGGAGCCCATCACCGTTTTGGGCGAGTAAACATAATCGCGGACAAAGAAAAAGACCATGTAACCATAGACAATTAAAAATACAGGTCAATATACGAATAGACAAAATACATCAAGTAAAACTAATTAGTTACTAGGGAGGATAGTATTATTGATTTAAAGATAGGAAGTGAGTCAGTAGTAGATATTAGATGATATAGTCTATTATAATCATTGCAAAGTACTCTAAAAGGTTCATGCATTGCGTAATTAGAGATACAGTGATTTAATACTAAAGGAATATAGTTTCCAGTGAATCTATTTGGCACATTAAAATGCAGGCGACCCAGTAACTCGGGACTCTCTACATCACCATGAATACGATTTCTAATAAACGTAATACCAAGCATAGTTCTACGGTTAGCTAACGATGGTAAGTTAATTAGAAGTAGTCTACTAGAGTAGGATGGTAGTATTAGGCTTGTATCCCAGTTAAGTCCCCGTAAGGCAAATATTAAGAAGTTTTTTTGCACAGACTCAATCCGGTCTATATGCACCCCATATTGGGGACTCCAAACAGGAGCGCAGTACTCAAGAATTGGTCGGACTAATGAAATAAACAAGGTCTTTGTGACATAGGGATCATCGAATTCCTTCGACCACCTTTTGATAAATGCAAGCACGCCCCTGGCTTTATTTACCGTAATGTGATCGGAAAATTTAAGTCTAGGATCCATGTAGACTCCAAGGTCGTCAGCATGCGTTATCCTATCTAACGCACAACCACTCAAAGTATACGTTGAGTAGTGGGGGCTGACACGAAAAAAGGTCATTAGTTTACACTTAGAACCATTTAAATTTAATTCATTATCCATGCACCATGTTTGAAATGCATTTAGATCCGATTGTAAATCTAAACTTTGTGCGGGGTCATTATATTGCAGGCACAACTTAACGTCATCTGCGTACATAAGAACCCGTGACTTCGTTAAGACTAATGGAAGGTCATTTATAAATAATGTAAACAGGAGCGGACCAAGATGACTTCCTTGTGGTACACCGGAAGTAACTCGGATTAGGGATGACAAAGAGTTTTTAAAAATGACCCTTTGAGTCCTATCATTCAAATAACTTAGAATCCACCTAAGAAGATCACCTGAAAACCCTAAAAGGTCCAATTTCCGGACTAAAACCGGGTGACTTACAGAATCAAACGCCTTACTAAAATCAGTGTAGACCACATCAGTCTGACGATTCTTTCTAAAACCTCCTATAACAAATGAAGTAAACTCCAAAAGGTTGGTTGTCGTTGACCTACGTTTTATAAATCCGTGTTGACAAGAGGAAATAAGGGACCTACAATTGTGTTGTAAATGAGGCGTAATAATGTTCTCAAAGAGCTTCGGTATAGCTGATAGCTTTGAAATACCTCTGTAATTACATGCGTTCAATTTACTCCCTTTTTTATGAAGCGGGATAACAAACGATTCCTTCCATCTGTGTGGAAAATCGGATGTTTCTAAAGACAAAGTAAACAGTTTGTGCAATGGTCTACACAAAGTCTCAGCGCAATGCCTAAGCATACATCCAGGGACTCCGTCAGGACCCGGAGAGTAGACTGGTTTGACCCTTTGCAATTCTAAAAGAAGTGAGCTTTTACTTATAACAGGACAACAAATAAAGTTTGATTTAGGAATGACATATGGGTAAGACTGATCTGGAGGACTTGATGTTGAATAGGTGGTTTGAAAAAACTGTGCAAAAAGATCGGCTTTGGCTTGATCAGTGCTAGCAGCCGAATTTTCAAATTTAAGTGATGATGGGTAACTAGAAGATTTACGCTTTGTGTTAACAAAATTATAAAACTGTTTTGGATCCAGTGTAAACTGGGTCTTGCAACGAGCTAAATAGTTTTTATAACACTGGGCGTTAAGCACGGTGAAATCAGACCGAGCACTTAAGTATCGGGAAAAGGCAGCTTGTGAACCTGAAGCTCTAAACTTTTTGTAGAGTCTAGACTTTACATTTTTAAGTCGTGCCAGCTCTTTGTTAAACCAGGGAGGTTGGTTTGAAATTTTAGGATAATACGTAGGAACGCATGTATCAAAAACTTCGTTTAATATGTTATAAAATATATTAACCGCTTCATTTATATTAGTACTTAAGTACAGATTGGACCAATCCGAGCAAGCTATAAGGCTATTAATGAGTGCAAAGTTCGCTTTACGAAAGCAGGGGATGCGTTTAGCTATTTTTTCAGATACTTCATACACTTTTGTACCCGTGTCAATAGTCAGCTCTAGCGTTGGGTGATAAGGGTCTTCTGGTAAAGTAATTGCAGAGGTTCTAGCTATGCAGACACAATCTGGACTGGAAACAAAGCATAGATCCAGTAATCGTCCTAAGAAATTTAATACATGATTTACTTGAGACAATGAAATATCAAGCAAACCGTCAAGAAAATCATGCTGCTTTGAAGGTAACAATATATTTGAGGTTTCGACGGTGGACCATGTCGCCCTAGGTATATTAAAGTCACCTAAAACTATTAACTGATCCCTATCTGATAGTTTACTTGAAATAAACTGGATAGCGGACAGATGATTCGCATATGTCGGGAATTCCGATGATGGCGGAATATATGAACATGTTATGTATATAGAAATACCCGGAAGGGATAGTTTTATACACAGAAATTCAATGTCATTTATTTCGTCGGACGTTATTACTTCAGACGTTAATTCTGAGTCAACTGCAATTAAAACTCCACCTCCACGTCGGGACGGACGATCAAGCCTGTAAGTTGTGTACTTACTTGGAAAAACTTCGGAACTTAGAACTTCCGGTTTTAACCAGGTTTCAGTAAAAACAATAACATGGGAAGACAAGGAAAAACTATCAGTATACAATTTGGTCAACTTACTTTGTAAACCTCTTGTATTCTGATAATAAAGCTGAAGAAAAGAATCTAGTTTTTTGAGATAGATGAGGATGTAGATGTGGATGGCTCTTTAAAAGGATTTCCAACTTCCTTTGAACGAATTTTCTTTTTTTTAGCTTCGTACTCTTTAACAAAAATGCCAACAGGCCAAAAATTGGCTGAGCACATAGTTGCAAAATGAGCACAGGGAACACCGATCTTAAAAGATGATACTTCCCTAGCATATGGAAAATTAAATCGTATAACCTTTAGATCATCAATCTGAACTTTGTTACGGATATAGGCCGTAATGTCCAGCGATGAAAGGTCAGGATTTAGCCGAGAAACAAAAATTTGTTTCCGCTGCGGTACACAGGTGACTGTTTTAGGTACCACGCATGTGACAGGTTTTGGTACTACGGCATTTACGGCTGCACTACCAGTTTCATTCGGTTAAGTCAACATGCGGCGTTGGAATTATTAAAGTATTGTTTATAGCAAATTTTTCGGGCGTCTCATGCGGCAAAATCTCGCGTCCTTTGCATTCGGAAACCGAATCTTGTTTAGCTTTCGATCTCAGTACCATTTGTGCGGCGGCTGAGATCGACTGCTGTGCTGCAGACCCCGGATCGCCAGAGAGAGTTACACTAGCGGCTACCGTGGGTTGTCTATCGACTGCGATCTTTTTACGCTTAGGAGAATCGGGCTCAGATAGCATACGGCTAGTGAGCTGCGACTCAAGCGCCACAAGCAGATTCGTATTTTTACGGCTGTTTCGGATTAATTCCGTATCAGTGCTTTTTGTAAGCCGCCTTATAGAAAGTGTCTGGGTTTCATAAGCAATGCATTCATCACAATAGTAGCGCAAGCCACTTCTCATGTCGATTGCATCGCGTACCAGGCCCGAATAGCCAAGGCATTTTGCATGAAAAATATTCTCACACGAATGGCACGGAATGCTCTGTTGTCCAGCCGAAATTAACGACTTGCATTTCTTTAAATTGCAGACAGCCATTATCGCGATATTCCGAACCACAGTGCCAAGAGAATAAAGCTACGCAAGTAAAAGAGAGAGTTAGAGAGCGGGAGAGAATGAGCGGGAGTAAGTAAGCTGGGGGAGCGTAAGTTTTAGATGTTCCAAAAACAAAGTTATAAGCGGGAGTGCGGGAGAGCGGGTAACTACCGTTTAGACACTTACCGCTCCAAACAGCGTTTGGAAGAAAAGAAGAAGGCAATTAGAAAAAACAATAACAACAAACACTGCACAGAGATTAGACATGCAAACTAATTTTGTTAATTTAAACACAAAACAATCACTATGCACTCGCGAAGCGAACGGATGTTGTTAGGGACATAAAAAGTTATATAGACGTATGAAAATATGAATTAAACCCCGATGGTTTATGGACAAAAAGAACAAAAATTCGGAGCGCAAGACAAAAACACGACCGTTCACTGAAAGGGTATGCGGACAGACCATAGACTTCTTTTCAAAAGTTCGTTTTGTTCCCGGTACTCGTAGAGTAAAAAGGTGTATTAGATTCGTCAGAAAGCACGTAACAGGTAGAGGGAAGCGTTTCCGAATCTATAAAGTGTAAATATCGCAGGTGAACAACTTTGACACAGGTTAAGGAAAGCCAATCTTTGTGTAAGAAAGATACGAATAAATACGAATACGAATAAAACTGAGAATGAGCAGGAGAAAGTGAACGTCCGTACCCACAAACCCGAATCTCACCCCTACCCCCGAGTCCTTAATCATGACTGCTTGTGCGCGAAGGTGTGAAATTATAGTTTTGTGAGTTTTGTTCAAATGTGCAGTTTTTATTTTACAGCATAGAAAATTATACAATTGGAAATGGCTTGAAAAATGCTTTAAATTTTTCTTTTAGTGAGGGGGCATAGTAACTAGTCATCTTGATTTTTAGCCTTTTTCAGTCGAGTAGTGGGATTATACGGGAGGAGGCAGAATTTGAAATTCATTACAATTTTTCCGCTTCAATGCATCGTTTTAAGAAGTTCTTAGAACGAAACTTCTAATCCTATACATAAATAATATTGAGTGGCCTCTAGATATAAACCCTGAAAAGTGTTCCCAATAAGAAATTTAAAACATAAACCTTAAAGTGATCCCACTTGCTAATTTTCCTATACACACCCGTCTAACTTTATCGTAGACACAAACATTATTGTATATCCTCAGCCCTGAAAAGTGATCCTATAAGTTGTATACAACTTGAACATTAAAGTGATTCTTCAGCTCATTTTTCTTAGACACACTCCTTAAAACGAATCGTTAAACGTATAACAAAAACAAGAAAGAACGCTAAAGTCGAGTTTTTCGACTATCAAATACCCGTTACTCAGCTAATGGGACCAAACGGAAATGGAGATATGCAAGCAGCAAAACGAGATTGAAATGCGCCACCTACCCGTGACTTCTTCCTTGTTTTTCTTATCACGTTCTCTTCTTCTTCGGTACATATAATTTTTTTAATGGTTCAGAATGCTGAATTTAATTTGTAGGAAATCGGCCGATTGTAGCATGGGGCTACCATAGGAACGATCGGGTAATTGATACGAAATAATATAAAAACAGCTATAACCTTGCAAAAGGTATAATGATTTCAGTCAGAAGTTTGCAACGCAATGAAGGAGACGTTTCCGACCCCATAAAGTATATATATTCTTCATGTCCTTCTGTCCGTCTGTCAGTCTACCCGTCTGTCCGTTTTTACGCAAGCTAGTCTCTCAGTTTTAAAGCTATCGGAATATAACCTTCCCAAAATTCGTATAGCTATTGCAAATAGTATATAAGTCGGAACGAGACGGATTGGACAACTATATCCTATAGCTCCCAAGGGAATGATCGAAACAATTTTTTTTTCAAATATAAAAAAATATAACTTTAGTGACAACTTCTCCTCTTGGGGATACCATTTTTTTATTATGTCAAAATTTTGAATAAAATTTAAATTAAATCGGACGACTTCATCATATAGCTGTTATAGGAACGATCGGATAATTAATGTCAAAAAAATACATAGACCGTTATTTTTCGTTTACACAGTAGTAAATTAAAAATGGAACATTATCTTAAAATTGTTGTAATTCGTTTTTAGCTTTCTGAAAATCGGAAAGCTTTGCACATACAGTGCTCCCACGGGAACGACCTGCAAGGGTATAGAAACTTTGGCGTGCCGAAGTTAGTTTCCTTTCTTGTTTTGTAATTTCTTTCCCTCTCTTTGCTCCCGCTCTTTTTGACCTTCTGCTTAAAAATGCGACGCAACAACGCAAGAAAAAAAAAAAATAAAATGCTTGAAAAAAAGATCAAAAAATCATCTTGATCGGACAAGCGGCAAACTTAATTTAAAATATATTTTTTTGCTCATTAAATCTTTTTTTTTGAGCTTGTTGGCGCCACGGAACGCCATATCGAATCTTTGCGGTACAATATTGAGAACGAATTTGGCGGTTCTAGCTCTTATGGTTCGCGTAGTGGGCGTATCCCCTTATTTATTGCTCTATCAAAATATAGATCTTTACAGATATTAGCTTTCCCACAGCGACTTTGTACGCATTTAAGAAACTGTTTTTAAAGTGGTCAGAAAAGTTTTAAGTTAAAGCATTTTACACAATTTTTTTTTCAGCAAAACTATTTTAGAATTTCTTAAACTTGCAAAAAAATAATGGAATTTTTTTTCTTCCATGGACCTAAACCTTTATTAAAAAATTATTTGTACGTCTCTTTTGCCCATTATCCCTTCGCCCTTTTTCCCTGTTATCTCGGTACCCCGTTGCCAATTGCCTTTGCAATTTTGGCAAACCGTTGATTATAAATTGTATATTATAAATTTATATTATAAATTAAAAAGATAGGATTATTTTAACATTTTAAATGCGGTGTACAGTCAAGTAAATTTGTTTGTAAACTAAAATTAGTTTTGCCGATCTAAGGATAATATTTCCATATGTTTTAGAACGAAGAATTTTTTGTTAAATTATATATAATAAATTTAATTAAAAACAAAATTTTTCCCATCTGTAAACAAACCCACTCACAAATACACACACTCGCAAATCAAGTGACAACGCCGCTAGCAAGAAGAAGAACCCGCCATGCCACATAGTGGCAGTAGAAATTAGTTGTCATATTTCATTTTAACGATGGCCGTTTATGAAATGCTAAATGCAGAGAGGCCAGTCGCTTAAAACCATAGACTTCTTTTCAAAAGTTCGTTTTGTTCCCGGTACTCGTAGAGTAAAAGGGTGTATTAGATTCGTCAGAAAGCACGTAACAGGTAGAAGGAAGCGTTTCCGAATCTATAAAGTGTATATATATTCTTCATAAGGATCACAAGCCTAGTCGATCTAGCCATGTCCATCAATCCGTTGAATAACTCCCCACAAATTGCATCGGCAATTATTCAGGATGGCCGGCCGGCTACGAGATACGCGGCGAGTTAGAGCCTAGATACGGCAAGGCGAAGAGAGTTTAGAGAGAATGAAGTTGGAGAATGATATCTCAGAACGAGAGTTCGGAGAACGAGAGTTTGAAAAAAGAGAGAGAGAGAGTGGAGTCTTTTGAAGCCGAGCAACGGTGCCGTATGCAAAAGGAAATAATGGAACGGCATTGCACTTTGGACTCTGGACTTTTCGAAGAAAGACACTGGTAACTGAGGTCCTGTGAGCATCACTCGGCTAAAGTAAGGCCATTTGTTTCTACTCTTGCCATGACTAAGCTCTGGCGCAGTGCACAGCCGGTCCACTAGAGTTTTAGCGGTGATGGCCAGCTACGAGGAACCGTGAGGAGGGAAAGTTGTCTAGACGCAATGTGCCCAAGTGGAAATTGAGCAGGTTCTGGCGGGACTAGTCAGAAAGGGCGAGCGGTCGATCGTTTATGGTTTTAAGAGGCGTAGTCCGGAAGAGCCCAGCGGTTTTAGCAGAGAAGTCCCAGAACGGCGACTGATCGAGAAACTTAGTGCCAGAGATCACACTACTTGCCAGAAAGGGCGACCGATTGTGGTTTCAAGAGGAGTAGTCTTGGAGAGTCCTTTTTGCGTGCCTTACACTTAGAGCTGTGTATATAGAAGTTAATGCGTCTTAATACTTTTATGGCGCTCAGTGGAACTCTGAAAGAAGTTTTCTCCGTTTCAACCCACCAACTGCAGCCCACAAGGAAGGAGCGTGGGAGCGACTAGTTTTATTTTTAATTTTAATTTTATTTAATTTTTAATTTGAATGATGAACACTCCGTAAGCTCTCATGTAAGCTGAAAACATAATTTACTCCAGACCATTAACCTTTGTTTTTATAGATTCAGCAGACGGTGAAGGGCTAATAGGACCATCGGGGGAATGTTACCTCCCTAATTTAAATCGCCAAGACTGCCGCCAAACTTGATTGGCCACGTAGGCTAATATAGCATCACCAACCAAAGAATAATATGGTAACGACGAGTAGTCTTTATTTAAGACCTTGTCCGGTTAGTAGAGGTGCAGAAAACATCGATGTTTTAACAGGCAAACATCGAAAAACATCGATGTTTCTCCACCTCTACCGGTTAGTGAATCATCAGCATCAGAGTCTAAAAGCGCAAATATGTTACAAACTGCTTATTTGTCGGTGGCAGTGCCGCTAGCTCAGACTTTTCTCAGGGCAGAGTACCCCTAGTGCCACAGCTCGCAACATATTATCGACAGCTCCGCTGTCTCACATCACTAAACTATCGGTCATCACTGAGAACAAAAGAACGAAAAGAAAGGTAAGTACCTACAAATATTTGGTGGCTATCTATGACCTAGCCAAGCGCTCCCACCCAACCATAGATGCCCTTAAGATGTTGCAAGGCACCACCCGTTCTCAGTCGGCAGGAGCCCCCTCCTCGCGACTACGACGGTTCCATCTCCCCCACTGGGAACGCTTACTCACACATTGTGGGGTTTACAAATGTTTAATGCATATGTATGGTAAGTACAATATGTATGGTAAGTGCATGGTCACCCAATCCTGAGGAGCTCCTGTGGAAAAGAAGGGACAGGTGAAAAAGGTACGTAATTGCACTGTAAGCTATACCACTTAACTAATGCTCGCGACCTTTTTGATTCAAGGCAAACGACGAGGACAAATAAGGCTCTCCGGTCTAAATCTGGATAATTTCACAGTTAAACAGGGAAGTATATATCAATATCAATAATCAAGGTTCACATGTATTTAAATTTTTTCTAAATTTCAGCCACTATCGGGCCAGGCCTGGAGGGCGATTATAGCCCGGCTGAAGACTTCTCGCCGGAGGTCAGCGGCAACACGGGTCTCCACAAAGGAAAACTTGCGCACTATGGTGAGTTGCGCAAGGGAAGCAGTTCGACTGCCAAACAAAATGGCGGTACTTCTCAACTTTGCGATGCGACGGCTGGGAGTTCCCAAATGAGGTGGACGTGGTAGACCGGAACGGACTCACCGGGAAATGCTCGATGTCGTTGGCGTCGACTGCGAAAGGCGTTTGTGGCTGCTCGTCTGTGCGGGTCGAGCGGACACCGGTAGCTGGTAGCTAAGTCGAGGCTGGTTGTATTACGAAGTCGCGCAGAAATCCATGGAACTCCCAAGTAAATATCCCGGGGCTCTTTGTGTTGGGACCCCGTCTGCCTTTATAAATGATTAATAATAAATAACTAAATAACATGTTAACTTTCCTATCACTCGCTTTTATATAATTTTAAGCACAACAAATTTATCCTAGAACTTCCAGCTGCATCTGCCTGGTTGGACAATATGGGTGCGACTATACCAGCGGTCGGCAGCGGGCTATTAAGTGAGCATAGGGAATTGCTCTGCCCATCTGCTGCTCGCTCACGTATAACGTAGATTTTCGTATGACTTCGGCATGGGTTTTCGGGTCCTTTTTTCTCAGCTTCGGCGCGCTTTTTTGCTGCTGACAGAGAAACGTCAGGCTTCAGCGCTCTGCGCGCCAACTTCGTGTTTTCTACACTCACACTAATGCAAGGCAAACTTGTGATGTTATGTGTGTGCCGACCGCTGGACTATACTAATATCTGCTGATCATCGTCGTTCCTTCCCCGCCATATTACATGGCCTCTCCCAAAGTTGGGTCATTGAATACATGAGTGGCATTTAAGTTAATCTCAGAGCGAACCGGGATTAATCCTCCAAAGGCCAGATCGCCCGCCAGATTCATCCCGCTGCTGCAACTATCGCCCTATCGACCTAACCTATCGATAAAGTCCCTCTCATTATCAATTCCAATTGCAACAAATTAAAATGTTGCATGTTTTACCTCGTTCTATGCTAATAATTGGTTTAGACTGCTTGCACCATTGTCAAACATTCAAAAATCATGTCAGGCTCTTACACTTCACTTAGGGAAAACACTGTGTTAAAATCAAGTACAATCAGTCCTGAGTTAAGATCGATTTCATGGTTACCATTTTAAGAACGTTCGTACTGAAAAAGGGTTACATTGAGCACATTTTGGATTTAAATATCTAACAACTCTAAAAGTTCCCAACTGTTTGTTCTGAAAGGCCTCGCTGTATAATGCGCATAGAATACACAGTGTAAATGGCAGTGAGTGACAAATCATAAATAAAGTTATATTATTAATGTAATTGTAACTAAGCGTACAGATACGGCTTTTAAAAATTCGATTTTATAGACAACTTACTCTGGAAAGCGCTGCTAGTGTATTATTTTTTTTACAAGTGCATTAAAAAATATTTATCAAACATTCAACGTCATTATGAGAAAGTTAGAATGTTCTGTTCAATGGCAGACCATTTTATAAGTTAGTCGCCGAGTCGCCGAGCGGTTGGGGAATGCACCGGGCGCGAGGCGCTAATTCAGACCAAAACGGCCGAGGTATGCAGCGGGCTATGCAGCGGATGCGAAGTACAAGGTCAGCATTCTGTCCATAGCCGACGTCTGGCCTTCTGCCTGGCTTTCTAATAAAATACTTAAGTTAGCTTTAGACAGTTCTTAACAGACTCGCAAAGAATCCGAACGGATTCCGGGAAAAAATTAATTCCAACAATAGAAAGAGCGCTCTATCACAAGCTATGCTTTAATCTCCAGCTGACTCCACCACCAAAAGTCTGCGATATCTTCCGAGCAAGGAAATCACAACAAACACATGTGGATCCGGTAATAATAATTAAAATGCTAAACCCACGCGAAAAGATCAAGCTGCTTGGTCAAGTCGGAATGTACAGGCGCGAGCACAAGAAACAACTTAGCTTGCAGTTTCTGGGTTTCAATTCAGAAGCGTTAATTTATATTAATGAGCAATTGTTAAAAGAGCATTATCTCATCTTTAAAGAGGCTATGCGTATGAAAAAACATAAAATCCTTACGGCTGTCTTTACACGACGCGGCCTTGTGCACGTACGCTGCACTCGAAGAGAGGGTGTCTGTTGCATTAACAGTATGGAGGAACTTTCGTCCATTAATCTTTCGCCTGATCCACTTTCTACATCTCTCACTAACGCTTCGGCTGGACCTGAAGCTGATAGCTTTCGTTCTTAAGCGTATAAATCGTATCCTCTTAAGTAAGATATGTTTAAAACTAGTTTACTTTAAGAAATGTATAAGATACGCATTGAATATTGAGATTGCGCGCCTAATAATCATTGATAACAACAATGCAGGATGAGGAAGTTTGTTCCATAGCTAGTGCTATGATAAAAACTATAAGTAGCTATAACATTGGTCTAAAAATTGTTCACTTAAATGCACAAAGTTTGCTAAAGAAGATTGATGAGTTTAGATTCCTTTTCACTCAGTCTAATGTCGATGTGATATGTGTGTCTGAGACGTGGTTTGTAAATGATCTATGTGATTCGTCTATTATTTGTGAAGGCTTTAATGTCTATCGGTCCGACCGTACTGGTCTTGCAGGAGGTGTTGCTATATACGTGAATGTGAAGCTGAAATGTAAAGTGGTACTTAAACAGCCAAGTGACAGTACTATCGAATACATTCTATTATAACTTCCCAATAAATCCCATGGAAGAACCCTTCTAGGTTGCATATATAGACCGAATCGGACAATTGACTACGGGTCATTACTTAATGTTGTTTCAGACATTTCGTTGGAGTACACTGACATCATATTGGCAGGTGATTTTAACAGCATCCTATTATCAGAAAGCCATCTTGTGGATAACTTTAAATCCTTAGGTTTGTTTACCGTAAACGAAACGATTCCCACGCACTATAGCAGCCACTGTGATACATTACTTGACTTATATCTTATCAATGACCCTAGCAAAATCATACATTATGACCAGGTTTCATTACCAGCCTTCTCCAGACATGACCTAAAATTTTTAACATACGACTTGACCTTTGACAGCAAAATCAATTCTTTTACGTATAGAGATTACAAAAATATAAACTATAATGAATTAAAAACGGAATTTTTGTGCTGTGACTGGTCATGTATTTACCATCTTCGTCATGTAGATTGTCAATTAGAGGTTTTAACCAACAATGTCCAGTATTTGTTCAACAAGTTTGTGCCCCTAAGGGCCAAGGTGATTAAGCCAATGCAAAATCCATGGTTCAGTAGTGAAATTAAAAACCTAACCCGTCAGCGAGATGTAGCTTACCTCCGGTGGAAGCGATAAAAAACTGATGAATTTCGAAAACAATACAAAGAGGCTAGGGTAAAAGTAAACAAAAAAGATAAAATCAGCAAAGAAAGAGCATTACAACATACAATTTAATAACTGTGTTAACTCAAAAAACAGATGGAACAAACTAAAACGGTTAGGTATTGGAAAGTGTAAACAATAGACAGAGTCTGAGGTGGATGTCGAATTAATAAACAAAAAGTTTTTGGAAATAGATGTACCTGAAGCAACATGCAATCCGTACCTGAATATTCAACCCCTCTGTGATAATAGTTTTAGCTTTATATGTATAAACCAAAGTGATGTCCTAGCTAGTATTCTGCATGTCAAGTCCGATGCTGTTGGTCTCGATAATATGAGTCCAAAATTTGTTAAGCTTTTGCTCCCCTTAATGTTGCCCCATGTTACATATATTTTTAACACGGCTATTACAACGTCTTCATTTCCGTTAATATGGAAAAACGCCAAAATTTTCCCAATTCCTAAGCCAAACAATGACTATAGACCTATTTCAATATTACCTTTTCTATCAAAAGTCTTTGAAAACCTTATGTCCTCACAGATTCAACTATACTTAGCTAATAATTCTCTACTTGACGAAAAACAATCAGGGTTCCGTAAGAAAAGGAGTTGTATTACTGCAATCACTAATATTGTAGAGGATATAAGACAAGAACTGGACAGTAACTGCGTAACGTTTTTGACGCTCCTTGACCACAGCAAGGCTTTTGATTCTGTGAATCATAACATTCTCTGTACCAAGCTTAGGAATATGTTTAATTTCTCAACTAATGCGACGAAGCGTATTAGGTCGTACTTAACGAATAGGTTTCAAGCAGTCGTCTCTGGAACGCAAGTTTCTTCTCTCCGGAACTTATCCGGGAGAGTGCCACAGAGATCTGTGCTAGGCCCTTTATTGTTTTCTATATATGTTAATGATCTCCCTAGTATCCTGTCTGAGTGTGAAGTACATTTATATGCTGATGATGTCCAAATATTTGTTAGTAGACCCGTAACAGAAATACATGATTGTGTCCGTATAAGTAATAAAATGTTGTGGCTAATTGAAAAATGGGCGAAGGAAAATGGCTTGGGTATAAATCCTAAAAAATTGAAGTGCTTGGTAATTGGTAAAAAGCAACTTTCAACACTTTCACTCCAAAAATTATATATAAACCATGCGCCGATAAGCTATGAAGTGAATGTAGTTAATGTAGGGATAACATTTAACAATACTTTATCATGGAGCAATCATATAGTCAAAGCGACAGGGCGTACATATGCTCTGCTGACAAAATTTTCATTCTCCAAATCGTTCCTAACTGAGGCAGTTAGACTATTAATCGCCAAAGTTATCCTCCTACCCACTCTCTTTTAGGGCATAGAAATTTTTGGAAATTGTGATGCGCGGGATTTGCGTACATTAACTGTAGCTTTTATTTCAGTTGTCCGTTATGTGTTTAACTTAAGACGTTTTGACCATGTATCAGAACTGACATATAAAATACTTGACCTTAACTTGACCTCCTGGATCGATCTCAGAATTTTAATATTCTTTCACAAAATAGTGACGAGTGGAGAACCAAAATATCTTTTCAATAAACTTATCCCAGCCACATCTGTAAGAACCAAAAATTACATATGCCCTCGAATACAAACACTGTGTTCGAGAAGGCAATTTTTCATAAATGGTATGCGGCTAGGGAACAATCTATCGCACCAATACAAAACAATTAGGAGCGCAACTCAATTTTACAATAAAGTTAAAGATCTTTTAAAATACCAGTACACATAAGTACAAAAATTAAATGAAATAAAATAAAACAAAAAAAAAAAAATAATAAAAATATATATATTTTAAAAACAATAATAATTGTAACTAAGAAACTACGAAAATTTGATGTTAGTCATTAATAGTCTTACGACTAAAATACGACCTTTTAAAGTATTATCACTTGTTTTTTTGTTCACTTGCTGGAAACTCCCCAGAATAGATTTTTATCTAAAAACATACTCTGGTCACACTCCCTAAAGAACCACGCCAAAAGGCCCACCAAGAAAATAGATTTCACTTTCCACCAAGTTGTAACAAATAGAATCTGAGCATCCCAGCTTTGTGCTTTAGTTAAGTGCAGGACTTTACCTTTGTTTGAAGTCAAACATAATTGGTGACCCCGACGTTTCGAATATATACTCAAAACCTCATCATAACCTCAAACAATTCTTGACAACGAAGACTCGACGAAGCGCAGGAGCCATTACAATGGGATTCCTCTAGGCAGCGGCCTATCTAGTGAGCATAGGGAAGTGGTCTGCCCATCCTCTGCGCGCTCACGTATAACGTAGATGTTCGTGTGACTTCGGCATGGGTTTGGGTCATTTTTTTCTCAGCTTCGGCGTGCTTTTTTGCTGCTGCGGTAGAGGATCTCAGTGCAAAGTAGAGTAACATTAGGCTTCAGCACGCCGCGTGCAAACTTCGTGTTTGTTACACTCACACTAATGCAAGACAAACTTGTGATGGTATGTGTGAGCCGACCACTGCTCTAGAATTTAGAGAAATGTAAGCAATTTTTTTTCGCTTTTATTAATATATATTATCAACTATACAAAAATATTTTCCCGCAGTTTCATTTGCTTACTCCGAATATTTACTATAATATACTCAAGTGCGTTATAGGTCGTTTTTCCGAGAAATATGGCATTTTGACAGTTTATTTACTAATTTGATGTCGAAAAACACGGATAAAATTATCACTTTTTTCTCAATTCTCAAAACCCATATTCTTTGCACATAATAAAAGCATCCTGAATAATAAAGAATTAACTTTTTTCGTTTTAGATACACCCAAAAAAAAAACCAAAAGTATACACTTAATAAGCGTTGTGTCAAAAGTATACTAAAGTTAGTATAAAAATGTAAGTATTAACTCAACACTAATTAGTTTCAACTGTATACTTTGTAGTGTAAGTGCTCTACCAAAGAGTATAAAGCGTAAACCTGTAGTGTTATTTTTAAACTAGTCATATTTGACTATTTAGTTTATAATTTATACTTTTGGTTTCAACAAAAACTTAATGTAGTATAAAGAAAATGTAGTTTCAAGTTATTACAAAATAGTTTCATGCCAACACTTTATAGTATTAAGCTTATACCAATTATTATATGAGTGAGACTCAGTAGTATAAATAGTATACTGAACATTAAATAGTTTTTCATGGTGTGAAACTAGGACAATAGCGAATATTCGAACATATATTTTGGTGTAAAACCAGGACAATAGCGAGTATACGAACACAGAAAATGCTACCGGAGTTGGCGTTGTTTGACGCGTTAATGATTATTGTGATGATTTATCTCGGTGAGTTTGGTCCCGCATTTTTGTGAATTTTGTGCCGAGTCAACATGTAAGTAAAATATTTGTTCTAAAATTAAAAAAAATCAATATTATATTGTCCCTGTTGGTAAATTTTGTGTGTATTGTGTATTTTCAGATGCAAGTGCTTTGCGCACGCGTACAGATGCATAACGCGAAGGAGCTAACGAACTCGACGTACCGCCTTTGTGCTGTCAGAACAGCGAGTGCCTTCCGGACGACGCAGCGCTCGTCATTGCAGGCCAAGTTCCCCTATGTGAACTGGTGCGGGAGCCACAGAACCAAGACCGAGGTGAAGAGGAGTGCCAGGATGCAGAGCGTCGACAACTGGCAGGCAGCCTGGGACAACTCCAGCAAGGGACGCTGGACGCTGGACGCAAGGGTAAATAGGAAGCACGGCCAGGTAGATTTCTACCTCACGCAGGCGCTGAGTGGACATGGTTGCTTCCGAAGCTTTCTTAAGCGCTTCGGACACGACACGGAGAACGGTTGTCCAGAGTCCGGCAGTGGGATTGTTGAGGACGATCAGCATGTCCTATTTTAATGTCACCGCTTCGGGTCTGATCGCCAAATGCTGATGAAGACCACCGGGGCAAGGGTTCGGCCAGCGACGGCAGCCTACGCAGCGAGTGTACTGCGAACGCTGCTTCGCATCGAGAATGAGAGGAGAGAAGCTACAGCCTAGGTGGCTACCATTGCGCTAAGCAATACCTTGCGGTGATACCGCGCAATCACGGCCCCTACTCTTGTTGCTTGTACTTATTTTAGTCTGTATATACGTGTTAGGTAAAGGAATATAAAAAAAAACACGAAGGAGCTAAAAACATGAGTTTTGTGTTGCGCAAAATATGAATATTTATGAAATAATAACAAAATAATATGTCAAATAGTAATAAAAGAAAAACAACATACAACTTGATTTTATTGGGTTTGGGATACCACAAAAAACAAAATAGTATACATTTTATACTACAGGCAACGGGGAAATCGTATAAGTTTTATACGAAATAGTATAAAATGTATACTAACGATTTCGATAAATAGCTTAAAAAGTATACTACGGCTCTCTAGATTAGTATAATATGTATACGAAATAGTATAAAACGGAGACTACATAGGATAGCTTTTATACTAAATAGTATAAAAAGTAAACTATCAGCATAAATGTCAGTACACTGAGTGAGTATAAATTGTATACTCGTTAGTTTAACTTTGATAACTTCGAAAGTTTCAGTTTAATACTTTCGGTGTCATAAGGTTAATACGCATCTTATCAAGATATTTTTGACACTCAATAGTTTAGTTTTAATGTACGAATAGTTTAGTTTCTATGATCATTTTTTTTTGGGTGTAAGAAGAAGAATAATAACAGGAAGTTGACGTCCGCAAAAAATGTCAACCAACGGTATTGTTGATTGTTCTTGATTAATGTTTTCGCAATTTTTTTCCCGACCTTACGCCTCCCCGTTACACATGGCCCACAAGGCTACTGGAGAATGGCGGTGATTAACGTGCTCCTAATTCCTAAGCCACCCCAGATCGGTATTTTTACCACACATACACACTTTCGAGGAGCACGTATTTATCAAAGATTTAAGTGTTCACGTATTTATGTCAAAGATCGATCAGAACCATACATACCATCTTACTCCGATCGAGGCTTGAGACGTCCCCATAATGGCCCCATTCGAATTCACCCACATGACTTTCGGACTGTGTAACGCTGCACAAACATTCCAACGACTCATGCATTCCACATTTTCAGAAATGGATTTTGTCTTCGTTTACGTCGATGACATCGCGGTTGCATCAGTTAATATAGAGCAGCACCAACTTCACCTCCCCAAAATATTTTAACGACTACGGAAATTCAACCTCATCAAGATAAATGTGGTTTCGAAAAGAATTTTGTCGATTTCTTGGGTCATCATATCGGTTCAAACGGCAGCAAACCACTGCCAGAAAAAGTGAAGGCAATTTCGGATATCCGTCTGCCCAAATTCGCTAAGGAGCTACGCAGGCTCTTGTCAATGATTAATACGTACAGATTCTTGCCAAATGCAATTCAACACCAGACACCGCTAAACCAACTTTTTCCTGGAAACACGAAGAATTACTTAACTCCAATCACTTTGACTGCCGCCACCGTCAACAATTTCGATGAATGTAAACGAACTCTTAAAGAGGCAACATTAATTGTCCATTCAACACCCACTGTATCCCTGCACAGATGCAAGCGATTTCGCAGTTGGAGCGGTACTACATTATGTCGTTTATCAGAAACGCAACGGAAGTATAGCACGTGTGGTCGTCGATATGATCGAAAAAAGCCAGACAAAGCCTCCCCACGGAAACTAAGACAATTGGATTTCATTAGCCAATTCACTACCTCTCTCGTGCATGTGGCTCAATTAAAAACACCACCGCTGATACGCTTTCCCGCATCTCAACTTATCGACTAAAACCAACCCAGCATCACAAGAAAGTTGCGGAGAGCTTAAACGCCTATTGAACGACAACACCACAGAATTGCAGTTAAAGTCAATCACCATTTCCAACTCTAATATGCAAGACACTGTATACCTTCTCAAAAATTAAAAATTGAAGAAGACACGTCCGCTCGCCGCTGCAGTCTACGATTCCTACACAAAGATTCGACAATATTAATTTGGACCTCATCGGACCATTACCCCAGTCAGGTCAATATAAATAGTGCTTAACAATCATTGACCGTTGTACACGTTGGACGGAAGCCACCGCATTCGAGGACTTGCACGCCTACACGGTAGCCTTAGCACTCATGATTTGTTCCATGAATTGTTATGAATGCTGGGAATATACTATCTTCGCACAACAGCGAATCCCCCGCAGCGGATCCCCCGAACGGAATCATCGAGCGCTGGCACAGAACTGTAAACTTTACTGAGTAAAGGCGGCCATTATGAATAAATTAAATATAAATTGGGCACAGAAACGTCTCCAGATCCTGCTCGGGTTGCGTTTAACATTCAATCCAGACATCAAAACAACATCAGCACAACTTGAGTGCGGCACAACCCTTTGCCTTCCAGGAGATTTATTTCATCAAAGGTCCAATTTCCAACCGCAAACTGTCTTTGTAAAGGAGCTGGAGAAAAAATAAGCGAGAAATTCGACCATTTGTTGCCTCTGAATAAGGCAACTCACGTCTTTCTACGAAACTACACCGTCCATGGATCTCTTCAACCGCCTTACGATGGACCCTTTAAAGTAAAAGAAAAGCAATCCTAATAGACCGACTCAAGCCCGTCTTAATCGAAACTAAACAGCCAACAATTTCACTTCCAAACTCATCCACTGACTCCAACAACAGGTCCGAAGACGAACGAGCCCCGCTGTTAACCAATCATTAGACCTCGTCGTACAATTATACTCCCTGTTCGTTTCACAACAGAAAGTCTAGGAAATAGTACTGTGGCGATCATGTTTATGCCATCTGGCATCGATGGAAAAAGAAAAGAGATCTCTCAGTTTTAACAAAGTATAAAGTAAACAATATAATCTAAACATCTGTGTTTCACTTTAGTGCAGGACTTTACCTTGGTTTGAAGACAACCATAAGACAATAACCATGCATAGTTTGCTCTTATAAGGGCAATGCTAACGGCTTTGTATGATATTAAATAAAATACCAAAGATGACGGCTATACCTCTGCGTACACCACCAAAAAAATGTCACATCAAACATTAAACTCGAATTGTCTTGCCATTGATGCACGAATACAACTTTTTTGGATTACGTATTTTTTTAGAAATTATCATTCATTTAGATCGAAATAAAAGCGCACGATATCGATGTCCAATCCGCCAGTTTTTTCTCAACAATCGATTGTAATTGTACCCGGTACTCGTAGAGAAAAAGGAAGGAATTTTTTCCCACATTGTATCTACCCACGTCCGTATGTCCATATACAAACGTGGCTTGTATCGAGCTGCTTAAAGAGCAAGAACAAAAGAGAACGCCATGATCAAGTGCCTTGACTATTTCTATCATAAATTGATAAGTATTGACGAGAGTAATAAATTCCAGTTAAATTTTTTTAGCATTAAAATTGTAGGAGCCAAAGTTTTGGCTCCACTTTGGCTTCACTTAACACACTTACGATGCGTACGAAGCTAAGGAATCTAAATCTGAAATCTCAACCCTCAAGATCATATATGTAGTTTCCGAGATCACAACGCTCACACGGGCAGACGGAAATAGCTAAAAAGACTCGGCGAGTGATCTTGATCAAGAATATATATATATACCCAATGAGGTCGATAACACATTCTTCTACCTGATACATACTTGTAACCAGGTACAATACACCCTTTTGCACTATCAGTAACGGGTGTAAAAATGGCCGTTTTTACCCATAAACCATTTTGTTCTGTGAGTAACGGGTATAAAAATGGAAGCTTTTATTAGTTCAGAACAATTAACGCTGCCTAGGCATTGTAAAGTGTATTTTATTGTCAATGAATCATTTCATAGGTTTAATACACAAATATCAACAAAAAGAATAAAACAAGCTTATAAACATTAATTTTGGGTATAGATCCATTTTTTTTTAAATATGGTAATCAAACAAAAACACCTCTTTACGTGGTAAGGGGTCCTGACGATCGCACCTTCAACATACAAAAGTTCTAATATCAACTTTTGTGACGAAAAATGCTTGTACATTCGACTGAATAAATGAACTTTCCAAAATGCTTTCATTCTGCCCGCTTTAGCAAAATATTCAAGCTTCTCGCATACAAAAGCCATATTCTATTGCATTCAAATACCCCCAAAATCTTGTTTTTGACATAACCTTTGAACGAACCATTAAATTTTAACAAATGAAGTGACATTTTACGCGTTTAATCATCAGGAATAAAAAATGTGTTTTCTATATTTTCACTTTTTTAACGCAATTTCTGCCAAGCCAATTGCAATTTTTTAATTCTTGAGATGCTATCTTTTTAGTTTTGGAGATACTTTTTGATTGGTGTATCATCCGTTATGATCGGATCACCACTTCAAATTTTCAGCTCTGCTGCTATATATAGTAGTTGCCTTGGCAAACTCTCCGAGTGCGATTCGTCACTAAGTGGACCACCGCCCACAGTAATTAATTTATTCGCCTGTTTATTTAATTGTTTATGCTGAGTCCTTGTAACCCAGTTTTGATTTTTAAGTACTAATATTGCTAAAAGTTTGTCATGTTCAACAGGCCTGTAAGTGAATACCAAATTCAAATCAAAATACTTCGGACAACCGAACTTTAATCTGTGGAGTATAATGTTTACCTTACCTTTACCTTTTTAATTTTTTTACAGCGCATTGGTCAAGCAGTTTCATTTAATAGCCAAAAAATGACATGTGTTCCCTTGATAAAAGCAGATTATACATTATTACTGCAAATACATTAATAACCGGTTTGACAAGCAAAAATTAAATGTAGCCTATGCTATATATTATATATTTTTATTATTTTTGTATTATTATATTATATTATATATATTATAAATATATACACTTGCTCTATATAGCCATGTTCCACTGCCATTTCTACTTAAACTATTTTATTAGATTTAAAGTTATCTGAGTGAAACTTTCCCAAGTCTCTACTTAATTGTAGGTAGTATTTATGTCTGAATAGGACAGAATGCTCCACTTAATTTGAAAGCTCTTGTAGAAATGATCGAGTAACTTAAAAAACAAAATTATAATATCGTTGTTCTTCATCCTTTTTATACCCGTTACTCGTAGAGTAAAAGGGTATACTAGATTCGTCGGAAAGTATGTAACAGGCAGAAGGAAGCGTTTCCGACCCCATAAAGTATATATATTCTTGATCAGGATCACTAGCCGAGTCGATCTAGCCATGTCCGTCTGTCCGTCTGTCCGTCCGGATGAACGCTGAGATCTCGGAAACTATGAGAGCTAGGCTATTGAGATTTGGCGTGCAGATTCCTAAGCTTCTTACGCAGCACAAGTTTGTTTCAGTAGAGTGCCACGCCCACTCTAACGCCCACAAACCGCCCTACAGTTTTGATGCTAGAATAAAAATTTTAGCTGAAATGTAATGTTCTCATCAATACCTATCGATTGACCCAAAAAAAAGTTTGCCACGCCCACTTTAACGCCCACAAACCGCAAAAACTTGTGACGCCCACAATTTTCATGCTAGATAAAAAATTTTAACTGAAATGTATTGGTCTCGTAAATACCTATCGATTGATCCAAAAAAAACTTTGCCACGCCTACTCTAACGCCCATAACGCTTAAATCTGTATACCGCCGGTAGGTGGCGCATTTTAATCTCGCTTTGCTGCTTGCATATCTCCATTTAGCTGAGTAACGGGTATCTGATAGTCGAGGTACTCGACTATAGCGTTCTTCCTTGTTTATTCTTAATTTGGATGCATATTCCTTTATAAGTTTCAAATTACGATTTAAGTCTTTTGAAAAAGGGAAGGACAATATAAAACTGCTGTCAGAGGAACGATAAAAAAACCAGAGAGAATGCTATAGTCGATGCCATCGACTATCATATACCCGTTACTCAGCTAAGGGGAGTGCAAGGGAGACGGAAAATGCAAACAGAAAGATTGGACGTTGATAATCAAAAACAAGGAAGAACGCTATAGTCGAGTACCTCGACTATCAGATACCCGTTACTCAGCTAAATAGAGATATGCAAGTAGCAAAGCGAGATTAAAATGCGCCACCTACCGGCGGTATACAGATTTAAGCGTTATGGGCGTTAGAGTGGGCGTGGCAATTTTTGGACCAGTCGATAGGTATTGACGAGACCAATACATTTCAGTTAAAATTTTTTATCTAGCAAAAAAATTGTGGGCGTCACAGGTTTTCGCGGTTTGTGGGCGTTAGAGTGGGCGTGGCATATTCGCGTGACAAACTTGCGCTGCGTATAAGGCTACGGAATCTAAATCTGAAATCCCAATTCTCTATCTTTGATAGTTTCCGAGATATCCACGTTCATATTTACGATTTTTTGAAGTTTGTGGGCGGTTTATTAGCGTTAGGGTGGGCGTGGCAAACTTTTTTTGGGTCAATCGATAGGTATTGATGAGAACATTACATTTCAGTTAAAATTTTTATTCTAGCATCAAAACTGTAGGAGCCACAGTTTTGGGCGGTTTGTGTTAGAGTGGGCGTGGCACTCTACTGAAACAAACTTGCGCTGCGTAAGAAGCTCAGGAATCCTCACGCCAAATATCAATAGCCTAGCTCCCATAGTTTCCGAGAACTCAGCGTTCATCCGGACAGACAGACGGACAGACGGACATGGCTAGATCGACTCGGCTAGTGATCCTGATCAAGAATATATATAGTTTATGGGGTCGGAAACGCTTCCTTCTGCCTGTTACATACTTTCCGACGAATCTAGTATACCCTTTTACTCTACGAGTAACGGGTATAAAAATTTTATATAAAATTTTCAAAAATAATGAGAACTGTGCGTGATAAACGAATTTTAGCATTATTGGAGAGTTAGAGTGGGCGTAGAACACTGCTAAATCAATCTGTACATGCCGTACAACAACTATTTAGCTTTTATGGGGTCCGAGATCTCGTCGTTCATACAGACTGCCATAAAGACGGACAGTCTAGATCGACTACACTAGTGATCCTGATCAAGAATATATATTCTTTAAAGGGTCAGAAACGCCTTGTTCTAGTAACACATTTTCCGACAAATCTAGTACACCCTTTTACTCTACGAGTAGCGGGTATAATAATAAATGTTTAAAAAATAAACAAAGCTGCAAAGGAATGATACAAAATAATAACGAAAATATAGTTTCAGTTGCTGTATGAAAATGCCGAAATTGTCTTCATTTCTTGTTTTCGGGTCATCTGTTTTTAAGAAACTTGTTAAATAAGTACATGTGTCGACTTATACTATAAGCATGGGTTTCAGTTCTTATCACTAAAGTTTTCTTTATTAATTACCAATTCAACCTTGTGACTATGGCTGCAAGCTTTGAGCTCGTGTGTACATCTGTATATACATACATATGTAAACTTTCAGAAAATGTACGTGTCTTATTCGGCTTAAGCCCTCGTCGGCAGTAGTCAGCAAGCTTTATTCGTGTTCAGAGCAACTAAAGGAAACCAGCCGCATTTATATACATAGTAATTCTTAAAGTTCAATATTGTTACATTTTGCAGCTTATTAATATTTACCACTATACAAATAATCAATATTTTATAATAACGAGTCAATAATAGCCAAAAGACATGTACATATGTAGACAGTATTGGTCAGTATTTGGTCAGTTAATACTTATATATATGTATGTACATATGTGCAGCTATTCAACGGGTGCACTCGTTTTTGTCTTGTTCCGGTAGAACCACATCCTCAAAACACATTTTTGTGCTCTGCCTGAGGGTATTATAATTCTGCTAACTCACCATACGGACTTATATATTTTAAGCATAGCTCCCAAAGGAACAATCGGTTAAAATATGAACGAAATGATGCTGTTTTGACATTTTGTGAAGCTTGAAAGCTATTAACATTTTTATGATAGCCCTTAGTCAGGGTACAGAAGCTTGCCAATGCAATGTACAAGTTTAAGTTCGTGAAATCAGAAGGAATTTTTAAAGTTAAAGGGGAACAAATTGACACGCTTGTTTTAGTTGAAAATTTTTGGAGAAATGTATATACAGCTGCGGCAACAAAAATAGCACCAATGTGTAGGCAATTCTTCTTTGTGCTACAGAATTGTCATTTTTATACGAGGGTATATTGATTTCAGTTTGCAACGCAGTGAAGGAGACGTTTCCGACCATATAAAGTATATATATTCTTGATCAGCATGCCTAGACGAGTCGATCTAGCCATGTCCTTCTGTCCGTCTGTCCGTCCGTTTCTACGCAAACTAGTCTCTCAGTTTTAAAGCTATCGGGCTGAGACTTTCCAAAAGTCGTATATCTCTTGCAGGTACTATATAAGTCGGAACCAGCCGGATCGGACAACTATATCTTATACCTCCCATAGAAACAATCGAAAAAAAAAATTTTTTTAAATTATATCTTTTGTGTTTTTATACCCGTTACTCGTAGAGTAAAAGGGTATACTAGATTCGTCGGAAAGTATGTAACAGGCAGAAGGAAGCGTTTCCGACCCCACAAAGTATATATATTCTTGATCAGGATCACTAGCCGAGTCGATCTAGCCATGTCCGTCTGTCCGTCTGTCCGTCTGTCCGTCTGTCTGTCCGTCCGGATGAACGCTGAGATCTCGGAAACTATGGGAGCTAGGCTATTGAGATTTGGCGTGCAGATTCCTGAGCTTCTTACGCAGCGCAAGTTTGTTTCGGCACAGTGCCACGCCCACTCTAACGCCCACAAACCGCCCAAAACTGTGGCTCCTACAGTTTTGATGCTAGAATAAAAATTTTAGCTGAAATGTATTGTTCTCATCAATACCTATCGATTGACCCAAAAAAAAGTTTGCCACGCCCACTTTAACGCCCACAAACCGCGAAAACCTGTGACGCCCACAATTTTCATGCTAGATAAAAAATTTTAACTGAAATGTATTGGTCTCGTCGATACCTATCGATTGATCCAAAAAAAATTTGCCTCGCCCACTCTAACGCCCATAACGCTTAAATCTGTATACCGCCGGTAGGTGGCGCATTTTAATCTCGCTTTGCTGCTTGCATATCTCCATATAGCTGAGTAACGGGTATCTGATAGTCGAGGTACTCGACTATAGCGTTCTTCCTTGTTTTACTTATAACCTCCATAGCTTGGAAATAACATTTATTAATTAGTTTTGAATTTCGAATTAAATTTTATCAAAATCGGACGACTATATCATATATCTGCCATAGGAACGATCGGAAAATTGGTGGGAAAATAATATGAAACAAATTATAGCTTCGGTGTTTTTTAACATACAACCTTTTACGCTTGGAAATAACATTTTTTAATTAGTTCTGAATTTTGAGTTTAATTTTGTCAAAATCGGACGACTATATAATATAGCTGCCATAGGAACGATCGGAAAATTGCTTGGAAAATAATATGAAACAAATTATTGCTTTCGTGTTTTTTAACAAATAACCTCCTACGCTTGGAAATAACATTTTTAAATTAGTTCTGAATTTTGAATTTAATTTTATCAAAATCAGACGACTTTGTCATATAGCTGCCATAGAAACGATCGGAAAATTGGTGGGAAAATAATATGAAACAAATTATAGCTTTGGTGTTTTCTGACATATACAATTGGGAATATCATTTTTTGTATTTTTAAATTTAATGAATATAACTGCAAGGGTATACAAGCTTCGGCTTGCCGAAGTTAACTTCCTTTCTTGTTTGCAATATTTTTATTCTGCTTGTAAGGGTAAGTAGGGTTACATATCTATTAACTAAAATAAAAGTGGTTACTCCCACAATGCGGATAGTTTTTAAAATTTCGTTACATTATCAAAAAAGTATCAAAGTTATGCGGCAACAAAAATAGCACCACTTAAAGAAAAGTCTTTAAAAACTTAAAAATAAAGCGATTTGAAAAATTTTTTTGATTGAAATGTATGTACTTATACATCACTAGACACCAGGATCTTTCTTAACGAAATTGTTGTGTGGCTATTTCAAAATAGCTCAAGGGCAGTTTTTTTTCTTGAAAGGTCCCCATTATACGATTTAGCTTAAGGGTTTGAAACTTTAGACGACTCTCTATCAGATTTTTCTTGGTTTATAATTGTGGTAAAGCTTCCACAATAAATTAATTTTGTATTACGAATAAAATTGCATCATAATTTCTGAGCTATCAAAGTTAACATGTTGATCCTCTATGGGTTCACATTATGATATGGTACCATCACTATAGTAAGAGAATATGCCCATACCATGATACTTGCTTCATCATTATTATTCTTTGCAAATGTGAATTGGGGATTCAATTTGGATTTGTAGGTTATCTGATGTGAATTTAAGCCTTTTTCATCTAAGCATAAGCAATTTTCAAGCGCCAGACCATAAAAGAGTTTTCCTTTTATTGTGGGCATTATTTAAAACTCGTCCTTCAAATTCACCCATGCTCTGCAGGGAAAATTTTTTTTTTGACGTCAAGCGCATAGTTTTTGTTTATGTACATTACATTCAACTTTTTATGTACCTACAAATATTAAAAAAAAAAATATTCAACTTGATAGGCGGTTTAAACGGGACCTACTTGCATTCATGCACCTGACTTTTTAACAGTTATGGGGTCATTGCGGCTTTCGCACTGCGTGCTATTCTTTTGTGTTCTTGTTTTAGGTACCTACTAATCATTATTTTAAAGAATTTGACGAACTTACCTTTTGCATTGCCTTTATAAATTAGCTTTTTGAATTTCCATATATTTTTATCATTACAGTGCGCTTAATGACCCATTGGGAACACTATTTTATTCATTATTTTACCAATTCAAATAGTAGTACTTATTCTTAATGCAACAAAACGAAAAACAGCCAAAAAATCTGAGCATATGAAGTTTTAAAACGAAAACCGTTAATAGTGCTATTTTTTTGCCGCTTAACTTTGCTACTTTTTTGATAAATGTATCGAAATCTTAAAAACCATCCGCATTATGCGCGTAACCACTTTTATTTTAGATAATAGATATGTAACCCTACTTACCCTTACAATCAGAATAAAAACATTGCAAAAAGTGAACATTTTGTAGCACAAAGAGCAATTGCCTACACATTGGTGTTATTTTTGTTGCCACAACTGTATAATGAAAAAAAAAACAGTTCCAATTGGGAATCGGAGTTATTCTGGGTGTTTATGGATTATGGATTCAGTGAACTTTCAAGTTCGCCGTTGGACTGAACCCACACTTGGGGCTATAAGCCTCAATAACATATGTAAAATAAACAGCCGACAGACCCCTAGGCTACTTCCTACTTAGGCCTATTTTACGATTAAAGGAGATTTTTTCTAAATTCCAAGGAACAATTTCTTAAGAAAAGAACATTTTCTTAAATCTGAAGCTGATATAAAGCGCGGAATTTTGTTATGCTTTTTTAAAAAGTATTTTTAAAAAATTTTTGTTACGTTTTTTGTTTTTAGAAAAACAACATTGCTACAATGCAAACATTTTTCTATTCCTAATGCCGTTTTTTTTTAGTATTAAAAAAGCTTAGTCTTTTTTTTGTAAAATCAATGGCGACTTTCACCATTGAATAAATGTTTTTGTTTTTGCTTTGTTTGTTTAATAGTTAAGCCACTACTAACATAGTAAGGTTCGCGTGATGTGTGTCTTTTGTTATTGCAATAGTAAATAGTTTATTAACTATTAACATGGAAGAACGCTATAGTTGAGTACATCGACTATCAGATACCCGTTACTCAGCTTTAGGGACCAAAGGGAAATGGAGATATGCAACAGCAAAGCATGATTGAAATTCGCCACCTACCCGCGATCTCAATATATGGTTATGCGGTAGATTGATTAAAGCGTTATGGGCGTTAGAGTGGGCGTGGCAAACTTTTTTTGGATCAATCGATAGGTATTGACGAGACTAATATATTTCAGTTCAAATTTTGTATTTAGCATGAAAATTGTGGATGAAACAGGTTTGGGCGGCTTGTGGGCGTTAGAGTGGCATATTCGCGTGACAAACTTTCTCTGCGTACAAGGCTACGGAATCTAAGTCTGAAATCCCAATTCTCTATATTTGATAGTTTCCTCGATATACTCGTTCATACTTACGATTTTTTGAAGTTTGTGGGCGGTCAATCGATAGGTATTGAAAACTGTAGGAGCCACAGTTTTGGGCGCTATGTTGGAGTGAGCGTGGCACCCTGCTGAAACAAACTTGCGCTGCGTAAGAAACTTAGGAATCTGCATGCCAAGTCCCAATTGCCTAGCTCTTAAAGTTTCCGAGATCTCTGCGTTCATCCGGACGGACGGACAGACGGACATGGGGCTAGATCGACTCGGTTAGTGATGCTGATCAATAATATATTTACTTTATGGGGTCGGAGCCGCTTCCTCTACCTGTTACAAACTTTTCCCCAAATACCATATATCACTGATGGAATTCTTACGATAGTGCTACTGAACGTACGAGTACATGGTTACTATTCATGGTGCACAAATTCTTGCATCATGATTAGTAAAAAGGAGCTTAAAAATAGTACGCTACCTGTTCACGATGTACTCGTATGATACATTACTGTTCGATTAGTGAAATATCGATAAGAATTAACAGAATAAATTTTAAAAAACCATGAAGACCCTAAGACAAAAACTATTTTAAGTTCTGTGGCTCTGTTCATTAAAATAGCAGTGCGACAGAAGCGAAACTATATAACGGTTTATTAGCATAGTCCTTTTCATTAGTTGATCGCTAGTACATTTCTTTTGTAGAATGGATCATAGAGAAACAAAACAAGCAAAAACCCCATTAGATTTGGTCTGTTTTTGGGTTTCTTTCAAATTTTTGCACACGGACACAACATTTTGGCTGTTCACTAAAATATCAGTTTTTGATTTTCTTCCAGGAAAAGTCCCGAAAATTTTTGTAATTTGGTAAAAATGGGTTTCAATGAAGACCATTATTATAAATCGAACCATAATACACTATAACT
Source organism: Drosophila suzukii (assembly GCF_043229965.1). NCBI lineage: Eukaryota > Metazoa > Arthropoda > Insecta > Diptera > Drosophilidae > Drosophila > Drosophila suzukii. The sequence goes on along the minus strand of NC_092082.1, from coordinate 52,401,190 downwards.
ATAGACAAAAACAAGGAAGAACGCTATAGTCGAGTACCTCGACTATCAGATACCCGTTACTCAGCTAAATAGAGATATGAAAGTAGCAAAGCGAGATTAAAATGCGCCACCTACCGACGGTATACAGATTTAAGCGTTATGGGCGTTAGAGTGGGCGTGTCAAATTTTTTTTTGATCAATCGATAGGTAATGACGAGACCAATACATTTCAGTTAAAATTTTTTATCTACAATAAAAATTGTGGGCGTCACAGATTTTCGCGGTTTGTGGGCGTTAAAGAGGGCGTGGCAAACTTTTTTTTAGGTCAATCGATAGGTATTGATGAGAACATTACATTTCAGTTAAATCTTTATTCTAGCATCAAAACTGTAGGAGCCACAGTTTTGGGCGGTTTGTGGGCGTTAGAGTGGGCGTGGCACTCTACTGAAACAAACTTGCGCTGAGCAGGAATCTCAGGAATCTGCGTGCGTAATCCCAGTATTGTAACTCTCATAGTTTCCGAGATCTCTGCGTTCATACGGACAGACGGATGGCTAGATCGACTCGGCTAGTGATCCTGATCAAGAATATATATACTTTGTGGGGTCGGAAACGCTTCCTTCTGCCTGTTACATACTTTCCGACGAATCTAGTATACCCTTTTACTCTACGAGTAACGGGTATAATTATCTTTAGTGGGTAGAGGACCTCAGTGCTTCAAGGGAGAAAGGAAAAATTGATTGAGCTTAGAAAGGAAGGCAAAACGTTTCAATATATTCAGTGTCCCTTAAAATGTACAGCCAATATGGGTTACAATGCCATAAACTATGAACCGAAGCCCGAAAAACGTTATGCGATACGGAAAACCACAATTATAGAGGACGTTCGTAAAGTGCGCTTCAGCAAAACTTATCCTTTTGCGTCCTGTAGGACTATAAAAGCGGATCTGAGCTTAGGAATCAGGGATGACACTATTCTCCGAAGTCTGTTCGATGAAAATTTGAATGCTAGAAGTCCACCAAAGGAGCCATTACTTGGTAAAAGACACCCTAAAGACAGGTTGAAGTTTGCCAAAACCCACTTGAACTATCCACTTTCAAAGGGTCGATAAATCCTTTGGACAGATGAGTCTTAGCTGGTGTTTTTTGGTGGAACAGGTTTAAAATAGTATGTCCGTCGGCCACCATACACCGGGTACCACCCAAAACAAAATCTCAAGACCGTTAAGCAGGTGGCCTTAAAATCATTGTATGGGAAAATTTCTCATACAGCGGTGTGGGCCCCATACGTTTGATCGATGAGATCATGGACCAACATGTTTATGTAAATATACTGAGAAACGTCATTCTGTCGTATACTGATGATGAAATGTCGTTAATATGGACATTTCAGCAGGACAACGATCCTAAACACACCAACAAATTGCCCAAGGAATGGTTTAGTCAAAAACAAATTGACGTAATGTCGAGTCCAGCACAGTCCCCGGATCTAAATCCGATTGAGAACTTATCGAGGGACATAAGCGTTTTGTTGCCAAGAAATTCCCGACTTCTTAGCCGCAGCTTTGGCAAGTTGTGCAGAAGGAAAGGGGTCAGATTTCCCGCAAACTTGGTGGACTCCATGCCACGAAGGTGTTAGCCTGTAATAACCAATAAAGGCCATACTACAAAATATTTGGTCGTAATCAAATCGATGTTTAGTAGAATTAAGTTATTTATGAGCCATATTGAATTTTATCATATTTTTCTTTTAGGACTGCTATTTCTATGAACACCATATTTAAGTCTTTCTTTTTTGTTATTATCCATTTTTGCTAAAATATTTAAGAACCCAACAGGAAAAAACACCTAAATTATTTAAAAATAAATAATTAAAACTGTTGTATTTAAGTTTTGTTTCAATGTTGTGTTTATAATAGTGTTTTTCGATTTTATACGTGCAGGTCGTATGCACTGCTATTTCAATGAACACAGCTGTATATGTATATGTATAGCAGTCGCCTTAGCACACAGAAAGTGTTCTTCAATGGGTGGACTGCCGTCCACAGTGACTTACTTATTGTATAGCTACTTAAAGTATTACATTTATTTTACTGCTAGTATCAAGTAACCCAAATCCGCATGCCACAAAAAAAGTAATGAATTGTTGTTCTTTGCAGACTAAGATGATTGGCTACAAAAGTATTATGACCGCGTTATTGGCGATCCTAGCAGTAGCTCCTTCAGCGCCTGCTCCTCAACAAAACTTAAACGCTCAGAAAAACATTGAAGAAATATTTAACACTAAAACTAACAGTCTTGCGTCACAAATCAGCGGAATTGGATTAGTCGTTACACCTGAGCCTTTAGATGACGTAAGCACACAGAAAGTCTTTAACTCAATTAGTGGCAAAAGTACATCTTGCAATTGTGTACCTTATTATATGTGCGACCCGTCAACGAATAGTGTGACTGAGGACGGGTCATTTGATGGATTTGGTGTGATTGATATTCGATTTAACGCCGATGATCCGGTATGTCCTGCATCGGTAGACGTGTGTTGTGCGGATAATAAGACGCGTAATGTAACCTTAAATCCCACACCTTTAAATCAAAGACCAAACCAACCACGAGGCTGCGGTGTTCGCAACACAGGTGGATTAGATTTTGCTCTTTCTGGGGTGACGCAAAATGAAGCTGGGTTTGGCGAGTTTCCATGGACAGTAGCTTTATTACACTTCGGAAACCTAAGCTATTTCTGTGCTGGATCACTAATACATCAAAGAGTGGTTTTGACTGCGGTACACTGTGTTGAAGCGCATGGACCAGGAACTTTTATTGTCCGTGCAGGAGAGTGGGATACACAAACAACGAAAGAGCGTCTACCCTATCAAGAAAGAACAGTGCAAACGGTCATTAAACATCCACAATACAAGAGCAGAAACATAGCTAATGATTTTGCTCTTATAGTTTTAAGTGAGCGCGTTGTTTTGGATGATCACATTAATGTCATATGTTTACCACAGCAAGAAGCTATTCCAGAACCATCTACCACATGTTTTTCCACAGGCTGGGGCAAGGATGTTTTCGGTTCTTTTGGAAAATATAGTGTCATAATGAAACGTGTGCCCTTGCCTATTGTGGCATTTAATACTTGTCAATCGCGGCTTAAAAGTACTCGACTTGGACCCAAATTTACCTTGGATAGGTCATTTATATGCGCAGGTGGGCAGCGTGGAATTGATACATGCCAAGGTGACGGTGGAGCTCCATTAGCGTGTCCAATCGGGATTACATCAGAAAACCGATATCAGCAGAGTGGTATAGTTGCTTGGGGAATTGGTTGCAATGATGAAGTGCCAGCAGCTTATGCCAATACAGCTTTGGCACGAGATTGGATTGACCAGCAAATGATAGCCAATGGCTTCGGAACTGATGCTTACACTGCATAAATGGTGATTCCAGCAGACAAACAAATTTTAAATAAAATATTTAAGTATATTTACTTACAAATACAATATTTTTATATACGATACTTATAAAACGATTGAATAAACAATATATTTTATGAATAAAGCCAACGATAACGGATTCATAAGTCACATCCCTAGATGAAATTCCCCAAATGCCATTTATTTGTTTTGTTTAGGCGTGCTGGCAACATCGATCTCGTGATAATGGAATTTAATAATCCATTTTTGAAATTCAATCTCAACGATACGTGTGAAATGTCGTAAAATATTCAAAGATTAATATCTTAGAGGAACACGTTCGATTGTATTTGAGAATGATGTGTCCTGTAATTGTTAAACTAATTAAGAATTTAAAAAACCCCAATAAAAGTGTGCGAATACTTTCAAACACACATTTTGGTTTCCGACCCAGAACGTGAATTATCTAAGATTTTTTCATTTCCACAAATGGCTCATAAATATGTCTTAAGCAGGGCACAATATCTACCCGAGCATGCGCACCTTTCCATTACCTGACCGCAACAAAATGTATACATGCAGAAGCTTGAAGGCGCCCGATCATTGATATGATCATAGACCCAACGCCAACGCACAGGCTGACTGCTAGCTATAACGTATGCCACAATAGAGGTTGAAATCACGATCGCAGAGCAACTCGGAAGTAGCCGACGTACCTCAATCAAGGAAATATTTTGCATTCTCCGTTCATGTTATTTTAACTCCATATACAAGGTGGCTGATAAATTTTGCTACATTAAGAAACTCAAATAATTTTTTTTTCAGTGTATGGAATTCAGTTTTCTTTTATTCATGTTAAATCTCATTCAATTTTATTAAATATAGCTTAATTAGTTTTAAAATAATGAAAATTAAATGCCCCACTGCTCGTTGATGCATGTGCGGCATCTTACCAAAAAGTTGTTCATTACTGCTTGGAGAGTTGAGACAGGAGTAGCCGCAATTGTTTCTCGAATGGATTGCCTTAGTTCATTCAAATTTGTTGGTTTTGCTTTGTAGACTCCCTGTTTGCAATAACCCCACAAGAAAAAGTCAGGTGCAGTAAGGTCAGGCGACCTGGGTGGCCAACGGAATTTGGAGTTGAATGTGGATATCAACTTATTGGGAAATTTTCGTCGCAATTCTGTCATAACAGGTTGGGCTATGTGAGGAGCTGCACCATCTTGGTGAAACCACACAGAGTTGAAAGAAATTCTTATTCGGCGTAGTTCTGGATAGAAAAACTCTCTCAACATGCTCAAGTAACGGTCTTCAGTAACCGTAACGATGTGACCGTTTTCTTCGAAGAAGTAGGGCCCGACAACGCAGCGTGATGAAAATGCACACCACACTGTGACACGAAGTGGATGCAATTCCGTCTCATGGAGTATCTGTGGGTTGGAAGCACTCCATATTCGACAATTTTGTTTGTTTATGTTGCCGTTTAAATCGAAATGGGCCTCGTCAGACATGAAAAGACAGTTCAACATGTTTCCATCCTCTTCCACCATTTGTAGCATCTTCTGGCAAGCGAATCGGCAAGTCTGCAGTGTTCAGTTTGTTGGCCATTTGAATTTTATATGGGAATAAGTCCAAATCTTTCTGCATAATTGACTGTAATGACTATCTGCTTACACCCATTTGAGCAGATAAGCTTCTTGTCGAAACACGTGGATTGTTTTGTATGGCAGCAGCTACAGCAGCGATTGTTTCCTCCGTTCGAACTGAAGGGTTTCGATGTTAAGGTCTTCTGTTGACTTGGCAAAATTGTTTACAAGTCTCATTATGGTCCATCTGCTCGGAGGATTGCCGCCAAACGTGCGCCTATACTCTCTTTGAACCGATACTACGGACTCCAGTGCGTGATAGCGGCGGACAATCTAAATTCTTGTTTCAGTGTCCCAGTTATCCATTTTTGTTAAATGTAAAAGTCAATCTACAAAATAAAAAAAAATTAACCAGATTCATTAAATAGAAAAAAAGTTATTTAATTTTTTTTGGTAGCGGCTTTCATCAGCCACCCTGTACGTTTAAAAATTCAGAAGTCTATTTTGTAGCATAATAATATATTTGTCGGGCCAGCCACAGCAATTAATTAACGACTCATAGTCAAAGCTCTGATATCAGCGGCATCGCAATAAGCCTCTCTTTCATCTCGCTCACTTGATTTGCATTCTTGTGCCCACTCTTCAGTTCTGCAGTAGGCTCGGAGGGAAATGTCAGACGGCAAAAAGATTTTTGTTTTTATTTGTGCCTAAAATTCTGGCCGCTGCTGTTGACGTCAGCAGAGAAGTCGGCGCATCGTAGAAGAATGACTACGAAAACGGTCGTGCAAAAAAGAGAGGCAGATATTCAGAGATATCCCTCTCTTTCTTTGTCTTATAATCTGCCTGCACTCTGCGCTCGCAGAGACAAATTTCGGCCGGTCCGTTGTTCGTTTTAATACCCGTTACTTGTAGGGTAAAAGGGTACACTAGATTAATCGGAAAGTATGTAACAGGCAGAAGGAAGCGTTTCCGACCCCATAAAGTCCGGATGAACGCTGAGAACTCGGAAACTAGAAAAGCTAGAAAGTTGGGATTTGGTATGCAAATTCCTGAGCTTCTTGCGCAGCGCAAGTTTGTTTCAGTCAAGTACCTCTACTATCAGATATACGTTACTCATCTAAAGGGACAAAAGGGAAATCGAGATATGCAAGCAGCAAAGCGAGATTGAAATGCGCCACCGACTCCCGATCTTAATATATGGTTATGTGGGCGGCAGACAGATTTAAGCGTTATGGGAGTTAAAGTGGGCGTGGCCAACTTTTTTTTTGGTCAATCGATAGTTATTGAAGAGACTAATACATTTCAGCTCAAATTTTCTATTTAGCATGAAAATTGTGGGCACAACAGGTTTGGGCGGCTTGTGGGCATAAGAGTGGGAGCGGCAAACTTTTTTTTGATCAATCGATAGGTATTGACAAGACTAATATATTTCAGTTAAGAGTTTTTTCCAGCACAAAAATTGTGGGCGCCACAGGCTTAGGCGGCTTTTAGGCGTTTGAGTGGGCGTGGCAAACTTTTTTTGGATAAATCGATAGGTATTGACGAGGCTAATACATTCCAGTTAAAATTTGTATCTAGCATGAAAATTGTGGGCGCCACAGGTTTGGGCGGTTTGTGGGCGTGGCATATTCGCGTGAAACACATTCGCTGCGTACAAGGCTACGAAATGTAAATCTGAAGCCCCAATTCTCTATCTTTAATAATTTCCGAGATATCCGCGTTCATACTTACGACTTTTTGAAGTTTGTGGGCGTGGCAAACTTTTTTTAGATCAATCGATAGGTATTGACGAGACTAATACATTTCAATTAAAATTTTTTTTAGAACGTCCATTGTCGGAGTAGGCCAAGGGGTTGAGTCCAGGAGCAAGTACGTGGTTAACTTCAAGGTTCTAAGCACTAATAATTGTTTCTCGTTAGACGTCTCTTCGGCATACGTGTTGGCCACGGTCTCTATGCTGCTGCCCTGCACAAGCCTCTCATGGCAACGATGGACCCACATTCATGGACTTCCGCTAGCGGATCCGGAGTACTACCTTTGAAAGAGGATTGACCTTGTTTTGGGAGTGGACCTTATCGCGCAGATCATGCTGTCCGGTACGCGAATAGGAAGTCCTACGGAGCTAATTGCTCAACAGACTCAGCTGGGATGGATTCTCTCAGGTCAACCCGCCGACTCGACCAGCTCCACCCAGATCCGTTGCCATCATGTAGTCTCCGAGGCGGAGGCGCTTCTCAAGGGTTTTTTTCGAGATCGAGACCGTACCAGAGCGGACGGCTCGTACGGATGAGGATCGGTGGTGCGAATCGTTCTTTCGAAGAACGCATTCCCGTCGAACGGATGGACGCTACGTGGTGCGCCTCCCTTTTAAGAGGTATATGGATCACAACATCGTGTTGGGACGATCTCACTAAGAAGCCCTTAACCGATTTCTCCAGCTCGAACGGCGTTATGCGGCACGCCCAGTGCAAGGAATACAGTATACTGAGGACATTGAGGAGTATTTCACCTTGGGACAAGTCGCTGTCGCGGAAGGATCCAAGAGCAGCTTATGTGTACGCACCCGGCCGGAATACATCATGCGTCTTGTGTGCTACCCCATCATGCCGTCTATAAGCAGAAGCAGAGGATAATGTTCGACGCCTCCGAAAATGATGTTCTATTCACTGGAGCCCCGTTCCAAAACGACATGTCTGCAATGCTTCTCAATTGGCGAAAATATGTTTGTTTTTGCAGCCGACATTCAAAAAATGTATCGCTGCATTGACGTTCACCCGGAGGACACGCAATATCAGCGGATTTTATGGCGGGCGGAGGATGGAAACATCAAGACACACGCGCTGTCGACTCTGACGTTCGGAACGGCATCCGCACCATACACAGCCATTAGAGTCATACACCACTTAACGCAGGACGAGAAGGATTCTTTCCCAAGGGCTGCCGAGGTCTTAAAGAAGGAGATATATGTGGACGACACACTATGGAGGATGCGGACGAGAAGCGGGTGCAGGTCGTGGGAGCTATAAAATCGCTCGGACGGAATTGCGTAAATGGTCGAGTAACGATCCGCGATTGCCAGGCTCTGTTCCACAGGAGCATCGATGCTGCCAGACGCCTTTAAATTGGGATAAAAGAGATCCGGTAAAGGCGTTGGGGATGTATTGGCTCCCAGACTCCGACTGTTTCAAGTTTAAAATGAATTGTGACTTTCCAGATTGCACGACGAAAAGGACCTTGCTAGCCGCTATCGCGCGTCTTTTCGATCCGTTAGGTCTGATAGCTCCGGTCATCATAATTGGAAAGCTCATTTTAAAGGAGGTGACTTTCGTCAAGGTGGCGAACAGCGAGGGAGTGCAGGTGTCGTTGAACTGGGACTCACTGGTGCCAGCAGCGCTTCTGGAGCGTTGGCGAGCGTTTCGCTCTGACCTCCCAGGAATCGAGGACATCGCCGTCAGTCGGTGGACTGAGTACGATCCGGCCTCCGTAGCCTTTGTGCAGCTGCATGCGTTCTGCAACGGGTCGTCGTCGACGTATGCTGCCTCTGTTTACCTGCGAGTCGAGCACGTCAACGAGACCGTCGACACGACCTTGCTGGCGGCCAAGGCAAAGGTCACATCAGTCAAACCGTTAACCATACCCATGACGAAACTAAGCGGAGCAGTACTGGCAGTCAAGCTTGTCAGGTGGTTATCCACAGTGGTTCAAATTGGCGGAGTTCCAGTGGAGACTTTCTTTTGGACGGACGCCACTATCGTTTTGCACTGGCTGACTGGAGACGTACAATGGTGGAAGACCTTTGTGGCCAACCGAGTCGGATTCATCTTGGACCATTCTGACCCAAGTCAATGGCGGCACTTGGGTACCGAAGAAAAACCAAGTGGACTGCGAGACCAGAGGATTGGCACCTAAGGAGTTGCAGAACTTTACCCTGTGGTGGAGGCTAGTTGTCGCGTGAGCGAGATTCTTGGCCGAAGCACTTTCCCATCTCGATTTTACCGTCCGAGCCAGCGTTGGATGCGAAAGCGGGTAAGCTCCGGATCCACCACGCCTCTCCAGTCCCTTCATTTATCGCCCGTTCTTCCACGTATAGTCGAGCCGTTCGAGTGGTCGCCTACCTAAGGCGTTTTGTTATCAACGCTTCGCTCAAGCCGAGCCGACGCGCAGGATCCTCGAGCATACCAGAGCTCGACGACGCCATGTTTTGCATCGTACGGATGGTTCAGAAGGAATCGTTCGCGGCGGACCTTCAATCCGTAAGACACTCAAAGCGGATTCCTTCTCAGAGCAATCTGTTGCGACTGTCGCCCATTCTGGTGGAGGATATTTTACGGGTTCTCTGCGTTGCCGCCGAACAGGCGCCACTCTATTATTCTGCCCAGTACCCATCATTTTACCGATCTGGTTATTAACCATTCTCACCTAGCTTCGCTTCACGGAGGTGCGCAGCTGACCTTGGCTCACACGCGCCAGCGATACGCTGTTTTCGCGTCAACCCAACCACCTCGTCGCAGCTCATGGGAGACCTGCCTCTTCACCGGGTAAACCCGCCGCAGATGCCTTTCGTCACTACAGGAGTCGATTATACCGGAGCCATTGAGCTCAGAGCGGCGCGGATTCGGGGGTCGAGCACCTACAAAGGCTACATTGCAGTGTTCATCTGTCTCGAAACGAAAGCAGTTCATTTGGAGCTGGTAACCGGGCTCACCACGGAGCACTTCCTGCTGGCATTCGAACGGTTTACTGGGCGTCGAGGGATGGTCCAAGATCTTTATAGCGATAACGGCACCAATTTTGTGGGAGCAGACAGTCAGCTCAAAGGTTTGGTGAAGCAATTCCGCGATGACTATGAGACGCTCATCGCTCCGAAGTGGTCCCAGCTACGACTCACTTGGCATTTTAGTCCGCCTCAGTCGCCTAACTTTGGTGCGCTTTTGGAGGCCAACGTCAAGTCGGTCAAGCACCATCTCAAGCGCGTGATCGCGGATCGAAGGCTTACCTACGAGGAGATGACCACGGTGTTAGTCAGCATAGAAGCGTGCCTTAACTCAAGGCCGCAGTACGCGGATGACTTAGATGTGCTCACTCCAGCCCACTTCTTAATCGGCGACTCTATGTTTGCGCCCACAGAATACCAACCAGCCTCTTCCAAGTTTAGGGAGCAGTTTCTGCTTTGGCAATCAATGCTGCGCCATTTTTGGGACGGCTGGAGTAGGGATTGGCTTGGCTCTTTGCAGCAGCGTCCAAAATGGTCCCAAAGTTCAGAAAACTTAAGGTTGGACGAGTTTGTACTCGTCAAGGACGACAGATTCCCAACATCGCAGTGGCTGCTCAGAAGGATTATCGATCTTCACCCGGGTCAGCAAGGACAGCTGAAGCGTTCGGTAGCGAAGATCTGACGCTTGCCGATACAAGAATAGTCTCCCTCAAAGCGGCTCTAGTCGCTCACGCTTATGCACACAATTTCTTTTTCTGTCTCCTCTCAGATTCTAGGTATAGCTCAGGACTCTCAGGGCACTTTTAATGCTATGGTCTACCATTGGCGTACGGCAGGTTCAGATTCACGATCTGGCCCCACGGCGCCCAATACCTGCGGAGAATTTGGGCAAAGGAGCTTTCGGTACTGCTGAAGAGAAAGGAAAAAGTCAGTCTGAGCATTGAACTGCATCGCGACGCTAACGGAGCTGAGTTATTCTTTTTGATTGCTTGTTATATATAAACCACTCGAAAACCACAAATAAATAGTGAAATTATATTGTCTAAATTTCCAAAGTGTTTTGCACGACTAAGGGAACATCTTAATAATTTGACCCCGAGCTGCCGGCAGGGGACACATCTTAACAGTTTACTTGTTATACATTTTTGTTACAATATAATTTTTTAGTTTAGTTATAGAAATTTAGTCCGTTAAAATTTACTTCAATATTTAAAACAATTTAGTATTAACATTTTTTTGTGCGCAGCAAAGTTACTTTAATCGTTTCTTTAAGTTAAAATAATAAAGTCAGATAGGTGCTACATTAAGATTAAGATGTTGTGCATTTATCTTAGTTTAAAGTACGTAAATTTTGAAGGTATTCAATGGGTTCCGTTAGCCGAAAGTGGATAATAAAATGTTTTCTGTCAAAAAAATCCCGCAAAGGGCTTATACACAGCTCTAAATACAAATAAATAAGTTAAACGCATTTTTTAATCATATTCCCATACATTTTTTCAGAAGCGTTGGCCAAGGACCCTGAGGACCCGGACACATGTTTAAGAAAGGCGGTGACAAACGTGAAAAACAAACTAACAAAACAAAAAATCAGAAATACTAACAATAATTGTCCCTTAATGGAAAATCTGAAAAATATGATCTAACTAAAATGAATTTAAATGTAATTAAACATGTATGTATCTTAAATTATATATTTTCATAAGTGAAAACTCATGGGAAAAATTCTCAATTTCACAAGTGATTTCACTTGGGACGTGTCACTTGCAAGTGTTTTCATAAGTGAAAACTCATAGGAAATCTTATGAATTTCACAAGTGATTTCACGTGGGAGGTGTCATTGGCACGCGACAGGCCATCCGACCAATGAGTATAAGGAACTAGTGAAATCCCGTGGGACTTGGAAAAATTTTCATTTGAATTTTCGATTGTGGAAAGGCGGTCATTCCATACAATTGTCTATATGGAGTGTCACTTGTTCTTCATTTGTGCAAGAGGACATGTGCCACGGGACTCACAAGGTGGTTCATAAGTGAAACTTTTTTTTTGGAACTGAAGGGTATGTATGTTTGTACCTGATTTTATTTTACTTGTATATTTCGCTTAATGGGAAAAAGGAACATAAACACGATATATCGTTAAAAAAGTCGAAAAAGGTCCATCACCTAAAATGCTGTCATCGATTAATCTAAACCATCTGACGCCATTTTGTGTTTTAGAAAAAATGATTATAACAAAAAATCTGATTTATAAATATCTTTTGTTTTTGTCTGAAACATTTTTTGGTTTTCGTTATAATTTTGGGAGAAACAGCAAAAAACCAAACTGATATTTTCCAACCGATATTTTGCGCCAACTTTGACTATTTTTCCCGTAATCACAAACAACCAAAAAATGTCGATTTGAAAAGTTGGAACAAAATCGGGCGTTGCAACGCGTTGGTGCTAAACGGAAGCTTATACCGAATTTTTTAAAGTGAGCGTGGCAACATTTTTTTTGGGTCAATCGATAGGTATTGATGAAAACATTACATTTCAGTTAAAATTTTTATTCTAGCATCAAAATTGTAGGAGCCACAGTTTTGGGCGGCTTGTGGGGGTTAGAGTGAGTGTGGCACCCTGCTGAAACAAACTTGTGCTGCGCAAGAATCTCAGAAAACTGTGTGCATTATCTCAGTATCTTATGGGGTCGGTAACGCCTCCTTCTGTCTGTTACATACTTTCCGACGAATCTAATATACCCTTTTGGTCTACGAGTAACGGGTATAAAAAACGAATAATATTGTATTATATAAGTACATTTTTTGATCATAGTAAAATTAATTTAATTCAATTTACTTATAATGTTATGTTTGCGCATTATACATTATTATTACAATATTTTTCTTAGTTAAGTTAAGGAAATTAAGTATGTTAAAATTTATTTAAATATTTAAAACATTTTAATATAAACATTTAAAAAAAATGTATATTGTATTTTTTACTCAAGGCCGGAGCAGTGGCACCCGCCAACAGGGAAGAGAAAACAAAAGAAATCAAGTAAAGGCGTGAGAGGACTTGGTGCATTATGTTTGAGTAATTAAAAAAAAAGCAGGCTATTTGAATTGTGCGTAGCGAAACACATTTGTTTTGTTATTAAAAGTGATATTTTTAATTTTTGTTATTAATAATAAGGTCAATCTAAGTTTAAGATGTTGTGCATTGATCTAAGTTTAAAGTACGTAAATTCGGAGGACCCGGACAAATGTTTAAAGAAGGCGATGATCAATGTAAATAACAAATTGTCGAAACAAAACTAGGCTTATTAACAATAATTGTCCTTCAACAAAAGAACTAAATAACACAATTTAATAAAAATGAAGTAAAAAGTAATTAAAATTAAATGTATTTTAAATTCTATACTTTCATAAGTGAAAACTCTTTGGAATTCGGATTTTCACAATTTATTTTAAGTGGGACGTGTCACCTGCAGGTGACAGGCCAAACGACAAATGAGTAAATGAAATCACGATTGACTTCGAACAAATTTTATTTTAATTTTCACTTGTGTCACTTGTTCTTCACGCGCGCTAGCTGACATGTCACGCGTTATTCACAAGGTGATTTACAAGTGAAACTTTATTTTCGGAAGTGAAGGGCACCGTACGGCTGGCTAAAGTAGTATGCATTTGCTATCATTTGTTAGCCAGTACATAAAACCAACTATGAATTTCGCACTTTAATTTTACAACAGCTAATAAAGAAGCTTACTAGCTCAAGATTGATGACCCCGACTTGAATTGTGCATAAACAATATTTAGTGCAAATCATACGTATATATTTATATAATTAAGTCTTTGTTGCGGCTGCGGTGCGTTGGCAGAGCAACAAAACATTCGTCGCCAAAAACAATTAAGTATTAAATGCAGTGCAGATTAATTGCAGTTGTAACGAACTGGCACATTGAAATAAAATTCAGGCGCATGTGGTACCATGGAAATCAAGCGCACGCGGGTATGCTCGTCTGGCTGATTGTCGGCTGTGGAAGTGGATAAAAATGCTTGACCCCATAAAGTGCCTATTATTAATGGTAATCGAAATCTAATTTCGCGTGCTGGACAAGCTAAACTTGGAAACGAGCAAAGTCACATAAAAATCGAAAATAAAGTCCTGGCCGAGTCTCAAATTCCTCTCTCTATATGTTCCCGAAGTCCCTTAATGCCCACCCAGCCATTGGCCGTTCTCTTCCATACACCCCTATTGTCAGAACGACCCCCTCAAATGCATAAGACTTTTATAAAGGTCTTATTACCAGCTAAGAAAGTAAATAATTGTAAACGCATATCTTACAACTAAATATGCAGGATAATATAATTTAAATATGGGTACGATTAAGTGCATATTATGAAGATTTAAATTACAATTAAAATCATTACAAAACGTGGGTATAGTTATTCCTTTGTTGTTTCAATAATAAAGGAAGCAAAGGATACGAAATAAATGATCTAAATAAAACATTAATTAACAAGGAAGAACGCTATAGTCGAGTACCTCGACCATCAGATAACCGTTACTCAGCTAAAGGGACAAAAGGGAAATGGAGATATGCAAGCAGCAAAGCGAGATTGAAATGCGCCACCTACCCGCGATTTCAATATATGGTTATGTGAGCGGTATACAGATTTAAGCGTTATGGGCGTTAGAGTTGGCGTGGCAATTTTTTTTTTTGGGTCAATCGATAGGTATTTTGGAGACTAATACATTTCAGCAAAAATTTTTTTCTACCATGAAAATTGTGGACGCGGACAGACAGACGGACATGGCTAGATCGACTCGGCTAGTGATCCTGATTAATAATATATATACTTTATGGGGTCGGAAACGCTTCCTTCTGCCTGTTACATACCTTCCGACGAATCTAGTATACCCTTTTACTCTACGAGTAACGGGTATAATTATAGTGTTTTGAACTCCTCGAATATTTGAATCGGCGTAATATGATCCCCTGACACCCCTGAACACCAAAGTAACCGTTTGAATAAGTATGGTTTTCTGTTGGCAGCAAAACGGTCAAGGGAAGGGAGGGCGATGTAAATCTCTATCGACATCCGAGATTTTCTGATGTTTAAAGTTTAGATAAAGTGCAATAGACCCCCTAATTTTAAATTCTGTACAATTGCCGTTATGTCTGGATAAAATGTGTAGAATTTCGTCCCTTTGTTTTGGCTTGTCCTTTCACGCGATTATTTTAGATTTAATAATGAAAATAGGCAATACGAAATAAGTAGCAGAGACCTACACCTCTACTCGACGAGCCAAGCCGGAGAACAATTCGCGTGAGCGATCGTATTGCTAAGGTTAGAGACTTTCAGATATTTTCACTTAATTTAGCTTCGAACTTCACTTAAAATTTCACTCAAACGCTTTGGAAACGAAGAGACTGTCCAGACAGGTAAGTCATCCATCCACTCTTGTCCAAAATTTTTACTGAGACAAAGGAAGGCCCAACTAGTATACCCTTACATTTTTCAAGTCCATAGGCATGGTCACTTAACGCATAAGAACTGCAGGCATTTTTGTTATTATTTCGCTTTAAAAATTTAAATATTACAGGAGTAACCTAATTACTCATCAGACAGATCAGCTTGCCATAATTCGCATAGGATAGACATCGGATATTATTTACATAAAAATACAGTGACTACGATGAATGGCATAGCTAACATGCTCCGCAATTGTAAAGCGCGATGCAGACGGCTCGGATTATAGGCATTGTCGCGACGGTCGAACGATCGGCAAGCTGCTGTCTGCGCGTGGTGCTTATTGTTGTCGGTGTTTTTTTGGCAATGCGATAAGCGCAATGCACATGCAATAGCAATGTTTTTTTATGCACTTTTCTTATCTTTCTTAGGTTTGTCAGAACGGGAATATTTATGTTCGATGTCAAATTAATTTATGACAATTCTTTTTTTATGCTTCTTTTGTTTACAGATTTATTTGATATTATTTATTCAAATTTGTATGCTTTTACATGTTCATATTTCTGCTGTCAATCGATCTTTGATTTTTTCCTGTGTACTCGAGCAGTTCAATTGGATTTATGTACGCTGGAGTTCGAACCTTGAGTAATTTTTCACAGAGAGTTGGACAGCTGATTGATCAGAGGAGGTCATCGACCTCACAATACAAAAGGAGATAAGAAATTTTGGTTTATGTAACATGTTTTAATTTTACTTCGCCTTGTGCAATTTTGTTCGCTTTATCTAACTAGTTTCAAACTTTGATTTAATTTTTAGCACTCGAACATTTTTTTATATATTAGTTTAAATTTTATTAGTTCTTAAACTAGGATTTATTTATATTCAATATGGCTGATTGCGAAAGTACACAAGAAAAAAAGGCACAAGCCTTGTGGCACGCTTTCAGACAATAGCAATAAATATCTCTGAGCAAGAAGAAGGGGTCGATTTGGAGCGACAAATTCCAGTAGATCACACGGGTGTTCAAGCAGGCTCGGGACGAGGAACTCCTAGGGGCTTCACGTCCGATCTAAGCCAGTTTGTGATGCTCGGACGGACATGGATATAAGGGAGGCCATTCGTGATAAGAAACAGCGAGAAAAAGAGGGATTTGACTCCTTTTGCAATGTTTAGATAGTCGTAAAGTCAACGCTTTGACGAAAAAGGATGCATATCCTTTACCGCAGATCGATGGAATTTTGTCAAGACTACCCAAGGCAATGTTGCCTATTGGCAGATTCCTTTAGATCCAAAATCGATAGCGGTAAGACGGCTTTTACCATTCCGAGAAAACCTCTTTATCAGTACAAAGTGATGCCATTCGGGCTTACAAACGCCTCGCAAACTATGACGCGCCTAATGGACAAGGTCATAATAGCCAATCTACGCAATGAGGTTTTTGTTTATCTGGATGATCTGTTGGTAGTGTCGGATAGTTTTGAAACCCATAAAAAAGCGTTAGGCTTAGTAGCTAAGCAGGTAAAGATCGATTGTTTAACTCTTAACGTGGAAAAAATCCATTTTTGTATGCGATCAGTGAAATATTTAGGTCATTTAGTGGGGTAAGGAGTTATACGGACTGATCCAGAAAGGCAATGTCTGAATTCCCTCTTCCAAAGAGCTTGAAGTCTCTCCGAAGTGTCTTGGGGATGGTAGGCTGGTATATCAAGTTTTTTAGCAATTTTGCTTCGATAGCGGCCCAACTAACAGACTTGTTTAAACCCAAGAAAAAATTCCAGATGAATCCAGAGGCGAAACAGCATTTAATCAGCTGAACACTATGCTATGCTCTGCTCCTGTATTACGCAGCGCATATTTCAATAAGCATTCAATAACATTGAAGGACATGAACTTACGGTCATAACAGACCATGCATCTATTGAATGGCTCATGTCCCAGACCGATTTACATTCTCGTCTAGCTCGGTGGGCATTAAGCTGCAAGGCTTTAATCTTAAGATAGAGCATCGAAGTGGCAGGCTGACCGTTGTACCAGACGCCTTATCAAGAGTAAACGAGGCTGAATTAGCATATATTAAATCAAGTCATGGAGAGTTAATCGATCTTCAGTCGCCACAGTTCAGATCTGATGAATATGTGAAGCGTCCGAAAAGAGTAAAGGCATACCAAGACAAGTTGCCAGACTTGAAGGTAGTAGATGGACGGGTGTATAGGAGATCAGAACATGCCACTGGCGATCAGTTGCATGATAACTTTACTTGGAAGCTTTGGATTCGCGAAAATTCAGTATAAGAGGTGTTGAAGAAATCCCACGATGACCCACTTGCTTCGCATGGAGGCTTACATAAAACTTTGGAAAGAAATCTTGGGTATTAATATTGGCCTGGTCTGATTAATGGTGTTAAGTCATATATTCAATCCTGTGGAACTTGCAAGACCACCAAATATCCAAACAGAATACAGCGGCCACCAATAGGCGTGGCACCAGAGTCACAGCGGTCACAGCGGATCCAAGATATCGCTCTGGTAATGTGGGTATTATCATTGTTTTGGACCATTAATGCAAGTTCGAGTTCCTAAAAGCGGTCAAGAAGCTCACAGCAGACGTGGTGATAAAATATATACAACAGGAATTATTCGATACGTTCGGATTCCCAGAGACCATAGTATCTGACAATAGTTCCCAGCTCAAGGCGGAAGCCTTTCAGAAGTTTCGAATGGAATCCCAATATCTCATCATATCTTACAGCAGCTTATTCGCCTCAGGCGAACGCTTCCGAAAGGTAAATTGATCAGATATCGCCGCCATTTGGTCGTACGTAAGAGCTCACAAAATAGATTGGGATGAGCAGCTTAGTAGTATATGCTGTGCTCTTTGTTCTGCAGTCCATTCAGCTATAGGATCCACACCATATTATATGGTATTTGGGCAACATTTCATCTCGTCCGGATCTTCCTATAAACTGCTGAGAGTATTGGTAATTTTGGAGGACAGATCTGCTGTTTTAACTCGAAAGGATTCTCTGGATGTGGTCGGGAAAATTGCACAAGAAGTTATGAGTAGGCAAAACGCCAAAAACGAGCGCCAATACAATTTGCGGACAAGAGAGGTTGCAAACAGCGAAGGGCAAGAAGTACCCCGAAAGAATTTTAAACAGAGCAGTTTTGCAGCCGGATATATTTCAAAACAAGGAAGAACGCTATAGTCGAGTACCTCGACTATCACATACCCGTTATTCAGCTAAAGGGAGATGGAGATATGCAAGCACAACCTACCCGCTATCTTAATATATGGTTATGTGGGCGGCAGACAAATTTAAGCGTTATGGGCGTTAGAGTGGGCGTAGATCTTTGTAGATCGATAGGTATTGAAAAGACCAATACATTACAGTTACAATTTTTTATCTGACATGAAAATTGTGGAAGCCACAGATTTGTGAGGTTTGTGGGCGTAGCATATTCGCGTTACAAACTTTCGCTGCGTACAAGGCCCCGTAATCTAAGTCTGAGATCCAAATTCTCTATCTTGATAGTTTCCGATATTGATATCCGCGTTCATATTTACGGTTTTTTGAAGTTTGTGGGCGTTGGGACGTGGAAAACTTTTTTTTGGGTGAATCGATTGGTATTGATCAGAACAATACACTTCAGTTAAAACTTTTATTCTATCATCCAAACTGTAGGAGCCACAGTTTTGGGCGGTTTGTGGGCGTTAGAGTGGGCGTGGCACCCTGTTGAGACAAACTTGCGCTGCGCAAGAAGCTCAAGAATCCGCATCCCAACAGCCTAGCTTTTATAGTTTCCGAAATCTCAGCGTTCATCCGGACGGAGAGACAGACGGACAGACGGACATAGCTAGATGGACTCGCCTAGTGATCCTGATCAAGAATATATATATTTTATGGGGTCGGAAACGCTTTCTTCTACCTGTTACATACTTTCCGACGAATCTAGTATACCCTTTTACTTTACGAGTAACGGGTATAATTAGGACCAACGTATAGTACAGCCCGAAAGAAGTAAGGGAATTCTATTTATGTGATGGAAGATTTACAAGAAAATTTGGTAGGTCGTTTTCACGCTAAGGACCTGAAACAGTAGGCTGTATCAACTACAAGCTTGATGGAGATCATTCTTCGGGTTATTAAACCCTAAGTCTGCTCTTAGGAGGGTAGTAGTTGTAGTTGTAGTTGACCAAATGTAGAGTAAGGTGAGCGCCATCTAGGAGTAGCTCTGCGATACGGGAGGGGGCAAAAGGAATGCGGCAAGGAGAGCAACAGACCCTTCTGTCAACTTTACCTTGTTCTTATTCCCATACTCGGCTAGGGGTCACATTTTTGGCGTCTAGATATTTCTGTTCCGATCTGGTCGTGAAAGGATCAAGTTGTGCTAGAGGAAAATAATATATCTGAACTCTAATTTTTGTGCTCAGCCAACCCAGAAAGACGAGGCAGAACAGCAGATTTAATATACAGCGCAGCGCTAGGCCCTAACTGGTAAGTTTTTAAAGCTTGAGGTTTGGTGGACTAAAATTTAGCTGAAAAATTAATTTTTATTAAGTTCGGCGCTTAAGAAATATAAATTAGTCTCGGCCGAAAATGAATTACGCAATAGTTGAGTGGATTTTGCAAATGAAGAGAAAACCGAAGCATGCAACGAAATCCCGAAGTAGTGCAGCCAAAAAGTCTAAAACCGGCGCCCCTGCTCGAGTGTTTTGAATTCCCGCAGGAGTTGCGCAGTGCTTATCAATCGATTCACGCCCACAAACTTAAAAAAATCGTAAATATGAACGCGGATATCAATATCGGAAACTATTAAGACAGAGAATTGGGATCTCAGATTTAGATTCCGAAGCCTTGTACGCAGCGAAAGTTTGTAACGCGAATATGCCACGACCACTCTAACGCCCTCAAACCGCACAAATCTGTGGACGAGGCAGAGGCCTTTGTGCCTTTGCCTAGCTACGGGAAAATTCCGCCAAGTCCAATTTAAATCCTCAAGGGCCAACAAAAATGGTTAGAAATTTGTAATTGGTAAAAATTTGAGGAAATGTACCCGATAATATAAAAGGAAAAAAGGGAAAAATATACAGAAAGGAAAAGTTAAACAGCAGTCGAGAAAAAAAATAGTCGATGTTTTATTTAAGTTCTAGTTTTAGAATCATTTTTTTCATTTTACTAATTAGATAATGGCCATGTGGATGAGAAAAAAACGACCGAAAATGATGAAAAAAAGGCAAAGGCGAAATTGAGTGGTTTTAAATTCGATTGAGTGATTTGGTGATTTCTGTCTTTTTTTATTGTTATAAATGCATTAAAAGATAAGTAAATTACTTGGAATGTTGGCGCCGGGAAAAAAAAATATTATCTAAATTTCTAGGTTTTTCTCAGAAAAGCGCTTTCCTCGAGGAGGACATCAGCAGCAATTCGGTGAGCGAACAGAAGTTCCTAATACTTCTTAAAAGAATACTATAACAAACAAAAAAAATAATCCCAAGTCTAAGGAAAGATATGCGATAGGTAGCAAGGTATAAATATATATTATAGATAAATGAAAGTTTAAAAAAAAATTAATGGCAGATAGGTAATTAACAGATCAAGAAAATACAAAGAAATTTATTTGTTTATGGTTTTTTGTTGGTAGCAAAACGGTCAAGGGAAGGGGGGCGATCTAAATCTCTATCGATATCCGAGATTTTCAGGTGTTTAAAGATTAGATAAAATGCAAGAGACCCCCTAATTTTAAATTCTGTAGTATGTCTGTGTAGTATTTCGTCCCTTTGTTTTGGATTGTCCTTCCACGCGATTATTTTACATTTAATAATGAAAATAAGAAGCAAGGGCCTACACCTCTAGTCGACGAGCCAAGCAGGAGAAAAATTCGCGTGAGCGCTTCTTTAGAAAACATCTTAGCCTTAACAGTTGTGAATGTTCGTTACACATCCTGCCTTATTCTGCAATTTTGTGTCTCCTTTATCGATTTCATCTCGTCTTATTGGTTACATTTGTATCAAATATTTTCCAAAATCCATACTTCTCATCCTTCTAGCTAATGAATAGACTAACTAGCTGTAATTGTCTACATTTTTATTTAAGATAATCCAAAATATGCACCCCACAACTTCTATAATGTTCTACACACCCAATTCAAACACTATAAATGATCGAGGACAATAGATAGTTTACCAAAATCTACCCTGCTACGTCGAGTACCCGTGATCCCCAAGCTGTTGAAAATTGCTCAACTGTAGGAGCCATCCGTTCAGAGGCTTTGTGACCAATAGCATACTTCGGAGAAAGTGCCAATCAAAGCTAAAGTGAACTTATGCATAACTAAAAACCAATATCCTCAAGTAATACAATCAGAAAGAAAACATTCAAACATGCATACATTTAAACCAACCGAATCGATAGACAAAGTGCGAACCATGATGAACCATTAGAGAAGACGAGTCAATTCACCATCCGTTGAAGAAGTCTCATGCCTCTGTATTATATAAGTGAATTGGTATTGTTCATGTCGAACAAGGCAGAGTGCAACATTGCTGGGTTGGCATGACTGGTCGATGTTTCCGAACCGGTTAAAGAGCGCTCTATCTGTTCCTAGAATACCCGATAGACTAAGCTCACGCCATGTTAGTCCATTGGAGAATAACAAGTGAAAGTAAACGCAACCCCTCAGTTCTATTTCTTTGAGAAAAACTTGGACGATTCTTGGCACAGACCCACCCCAACATTTGGTCCTTCGAGCCGGATTTCTTTTCATCGTTTTCCACAAGCTAAATAATTCTAAAGTTTTTTGCACTTGCGATAAAATTTATATATATATTTCTTCCACACAGCCCCGCTTCACCGCCTCCATTTTCTGAAAATATATATATTTATATATTTTGTTTATCTTTCCCATCGGAAGCATAATCTGCTCACCACAAGTGGCACATTCCGCGCAAGTTCCACAAAATATATCGACATATATTTGTATATTATCAGCACAAACCCCGTTCCGCCAAATTGGCCGCTCGACCGGTAAGGCCTCCATTTTGTGCGAAAAAAATATATATATATTTTTTTTTTTTATCTTTCCGATCGGAAGCATAATCTGCACACCACAAGTGGCACATTCCGCACAAGTTTCACAAAATGTATTGACATATATTTATATATACAAAGTCAGCACACACCCCCGTTCCACCAAATTGGCATCCCTTTTTTCTGAGAAAAAATATACATATGCGTAGATGTAGTTAAGATATATGAGTTATGAATTTCAGCGCAATTTAACAAAATTAAAACACAAAAAAAATTTAACATAATCCTGACATATACACATATACAAGTTATATATCTAGATTATTGTATAGATAAAACTTTTTACAGTGTAGTTATTTTTGGTTAGTTTCTCTCGCCCTTCATTCGCTGGCTTTTGCAGATAACGCTGTGGATCTTATCAACATGCTCAAGCTCAAGATAAGCCATCGAATAAACGGTTAAGTTAACACGAGGCGCCAGTCAATTATGCTGTACCTCTTCATAAGCTTTAACTTTAAGAGGAGTTCCTAAGTCAATGTCAACGAGAATAGAACGTGTAATAAAAGTCTGTCCAACAAACTCATACAAGAAAAACTTCAATTAAAGTAAAATAAAATAAAATAATTACTTAAATTAACTTCACACAATTGGCGCAGTCGGTGCGGTCTGAAAAAAAAACCCAGACCCGCAAAAGAATCTCATGAACAGATCCACAACAGGTGGACTTACAACGCACGACGAACAAAAATTCGCAAACAAAACTTAAACAAAAATCAGCCAGCTGAGTAAAAGTTTAAGTTGCGAATAAGAACAGCACAGGATGGCAGGAGAACATGTCCTTTCGGATCCCAATGCTTAACACAAATCCGACAAATACCTCCGTTTAATGGCGCTTTTCATCAAAAGAGTCGAACACCAACTTGGCCTGTACCCCACCAATAACCCAGTCCAGTCCAGCATTATTAATGTTAGAGCCCTCGAGAACCTCATCATTGGAAACGTTCAACACTTGCTCATGCGATCAACACCACGAGGCTGGACCTGAAGGACCTACTAATCGGGGAGTATAACACCCAAACACCAATCCCTCAATTACTTATTGATATTTACAAAATTAAATATTCTGGAAATTTAAGAAAATTTGTCGATGACTTAGAACTGAAATCATTCATCATTTGTAATAAATTACATTTAGATGGCAGTATAAATAATAGATACCTGTTCACCAAAGCAATGAACTCAGCTGTTTGTGAAATTATTCGAAAAGAATTACCAAACCGAATATATATGTCAGTGTGTATATTTGATGTTAGTACCCCAAGTAAATTAGGACGTGTTGCTCAAGAACTTGGAATTTATAAAAATTAAGCAACATCAAAATTATTCAAATAAGAAATATTTTAACAACCCTCAAATGCTTCCTTATTTTGAGTACCAGCCTCCAATTATGCAAAACCGAAATTGATTTAATCCATTTTATCAGAATACTATTCAAAATATAATTAATAATCACCCATATCCACAGATTAATCAGCAAGTCCAAAGTCAAAATTATTTTAGAAATCAAGCTAGGCAAAGTAGAAACGATAGATTTGGCAACAACAGGTTCCTAAACAATTATGATACCAGAAACATTCAACAACAAGCCAATTCAAAAAATTATTGGTCTTTCGAATTTCAAAATCAGAAAGAAAGCAATGGTCGAAGCAATGGACACTAACGAAAATTTTCTAATAGAAGCCTCGGTCGATCAAAAAATTCCACAATTTGCATACAAATAAATAAACAAAAATATTTATGTCACGTAGATACAGGATCTAGTATTAGTCAAATTAGGCCAGACATGTTAAATACTCTTCCGTCGCATGAAACAAGCACGAAAGCAATATATACAATGATAGGAAAAGTCATTTTGAGTACCGTACGAGAAATTAACGCCAAACCTTTAACTAGGAAACCTGGAAAATTAAATCTTTTAATCCATGATTTTTGACAAAATATGATATTTTGATTGGAAGAGATATACTAGAATTAACTAATGCCCAAATAAACTTCAAAGAAGAATATCTAAAGTAAAATAACATTATTTTTAATTTCACCTCTAAAAAACCTAGTTACAATATTAATTTACCAAGTGATCTAAAAGAAGAAGTTAAGCAAAATTATATCCCAATTAAAAAAGTCACAAATTTGGACGAGAAATTGGAAGATAAAGACTTTAATTATGCGCTTAATGAAGAAATTAGTTATTCTAATAAAATTCGCATTAGTCATCTAAATAGTGAAGAAAGGAAATCAATAATGAATTTAATAATATCGTATGGAGATCTACAATTTGTTGAAGGTGACAATTTGACCTTTACACATACCATTAAACACATAATAAAAACTAAACATGAAAGTCCTGTCTATGTAAAACCATACAGATACCCATACATTTATAGAGATGAGGTCGAGAAGCAAAAAAAAGAATTAATAAGTCAGGGTATAGTTCGAAAATCATCTTCTCCGTATTGTAATCCAATATGGATAGTCCCAAAGAAAGATAATGCCTCGGAGACAACGAAATTTCGCTTAGTGATCGATTATAGACACTTAAAGAATATCACTATTAGCGACAAATTCCCAATTCCTAATATTGATGAAATATCAGACAAACTGCGAAAATGTCAGTACTTTTCGACCCTTGACCTTGCCAAAGGATTTCATCAGATCGAGATGGACCCGGAGTCCATAGAAAAAACCGCATTTTCAACACAAAACGGTCATTATTAGTACACTCGAATGCCTTTTGGGTTGAAAAACGCACCGGCGACATTTCAAAGGTGTATGAATGAGATTCTTAAAGATTTAATTGGTGTTCACTGCTTAGTTTATCTCGACGATATCGTTATTTTTTCTACGTCACTGCAGGAACATAACCTTTCAATTTTTAAAGTTTTCGATAAATTAAGAGAAGCTAATTTAAAATTACAATTGGAAAAGTGCGAATTTCTAAAACGTAAAACAAACTTTCTTGGTCATATAATTACACCTAATTGTATTAAGCCGAACCCAAGCAAAATAAAAGCCATATTAGATTTTTTCATCCCAAAAACATGTGGTTTTTATAAAAAGTTTATTAAAACTTTGCTAAAATTGCTAAAACTATTACAAAATGCTTAAAAAAGGGACAGTCAATCGATATAAATAACATAGAATACAAAAGCGCATTTAACAAATTAAAATTATTGATTAGAAGTGATCCTATTCTAACTTATCCAAACTTTAATAAAAAATTTACATTGACGACGGACGCCAGCAACTTTGCTTTAGGTGCAGTTTTGTCGCAGGACCAGAATCCAATTTGTTTTGCAAGCCGCACTCTTAACGAACATGAGACTTGGTATTCAGTTATAGAAAAAGAATTATTGGCGATAGTGTGGGCAACCAATTACTTCCGCTGTTACCTTTACGGTAGAAAGTTTAAAATTATTTCCGATCACAAACCTTTGGCTTGGTTACACAATGTAAAAGAGCCAAACATGAAGTTACAGAGGTGGATAATCAGACTAAACGAATACGACTTTGAAATTGAGCACATTAAAGGCAAACCAAATTTTGTAGCAGACGCTCTTTCCAGAGTAAACATAAAAGACAGAAGTCAAGAAGCGGCGACAAACTTTATAAACAACGAATCAGATTCACTTGTATCTGGAACTGAAGATTTTGAATCATTAGTCCCTACAATTCATAGTGCAGAAGAAGATGGCTTTCTAGGTATTCCAATTACAGAGCATCGTCTGAATATTTATAAAAGACAATTAATATTCATAAAAAGTGACAAAGAAAAAGTCGATGTAGAAAAAATATAAAATCGCACTATTATAAAAATATTTTATTCTGAAATGACCAGTGAAAAGGGAAGCGATATAATACTAGAAGCCATTTGTGGACGAACCTCTACTACTTTGTTCGAAAATATTAATGATTTTGTTATTTTTCAAATAATATAAAATATATAAATATATATATATAATATAATAATATATAAAAATTATTCGACCAAACACTGGAACTAAACTCTATAAAGCTACAAAAAATCTTATAAATATAAGTAGCTATTCAGAATTTAAAGACCTTATTATTAAAATACACAAAAATAAAATTCATCAAGGAATACAAAAAATGATAATAGACTTTAGAAACTCATATTTTTACCCAGACTACATAAAATTAATACAAAACATAATTAACGAATGCAATACGTGTAATACGTGTAATTTATATATTTCTTCCACACAGCCCCGCTTCACCGCCTCCATTTTCTGAAAATATATATATTTATATATTTTTTTTTATCTTTCCCATCGGAAGCATAATCTGCTCACCACAAGTGGTACATTCCGCGCAAGTTCCACAAAATATATCGACATATATTTGTATATTATCAGCACAAACCCCGTTCCGCCAAATTGGCCGCTCGACCGGTAAGGCCTCCGTTTTGTGCGAAAAAAAAAAAAATATATATATTTTTTTGATCTTTCCGATCGGAAGCATAATCTGCACACCACAAGTGGCACATTCCGCACAAGTTTCACAAAATGTATTGACATATATTTATATATACAAAGTCAGCACACACCACCGTTCCACCAAATTGGCATCCCTTTTTTCTGAGAAAAAATATACATATGCGTAGATGTAGTTAAGATATATGAGTTATGAATTTCAGCGCAATTTAACAAAATTAAAACGCAAAAAAAATTTAACATAATCCTGACATATACACATATACAAGTTATATATCTAGATTATTGTATAGATAAAACTTTTTACAGTGTAGTTATTTTTGGTTAGTTTCTCTCGCCCTTCATTCGCTGGCTTTTGCAGATAACGCTGTGGATCTTATCAACATGCTCAAGCTCAAGATAAGCCATCGAATAAACGGTTAAGTTAACACGAGGCGCCAGTCAATTATGCTGTACCTCTTCATAAGCTTTAACTTTAAGAGGAGTTCCTAAGTCACTGTTAACGAGAATAGAACGTGTAATAAAAGTCTGTCCAACAAACACATACAAGGAAAACTTCAATTAAAGTAAAATAAAATAAAATAATTACTTAAATTAACTTCACACAATTGGCGCAGTCGGTGCGGTCTGAAAAAAAAAACCCAGACCCGCAAAAGAATTTTATGAACAGATCCCCAACAGGTGGACTTACAACGCTCGACGAACAAAAATTCGCAAACAAAACTTAAACAAAAATCAGCCAGCTGAGTAAAAGTTTAAGTTGCGAATAAGAACAGCACAGGATGGCAGGAGAACATGTCCTTTCGGATCCCAATGCTTAACACAAATCCGACAAATACCTCCGTTTAATGGCGCTTTTCATCAAAAGAGTCGAACACCAACTTGGCCTGTACCCCACCAATAACCCAGTCCAGTCCAGCATTATTAATGTTGGAGCCCTCGAGAACCTCATCATTGGAAACGTTCAACACTTGCTCATGCGATCAACACCACGAGGCTGGACCTGAAGGACCTACTAATCGGGGAGTATAACACCCAAACACCAATCCCTCAATTACTTATTGATATTTACAAAATTAAATATTCTGGAAATTTAAGAAAATTTGTCGATGACTTAGAACTGAAATCATTCATCATTTGTAATAAATTACATTTAGATGGCAGTATAAATAATAGATACCTGTTCACCAAAGCAATGAACTCAGCTGTTTGTGAAATTATTCGAAAAGAATTACCAAACCGAATATATATGTCAGTGTGTATATTGATGTTAGTACCCCAAGTAAATTAGGACGTGTTGCTCAAGAACTTGGAATTTATGAAAATTAAGCAACATCAAAATTATTCAAATAAGAAATATTTTAACAACCCTCAAATGCTTCCTTATTTTGAGTACCAGCCTCCAATTATGCAAAACCGAAATTGATTTAATCCATTTTATCAGAATACTATTCAAAATATAAATAATAATCACCCATATCCACAGATTAATCAGCAAGTCCAAAGTCAAAATTATTTTAGAAATCAAGCTAGGCAAAGTAGAAACGATAGATTTGGCAACAACAGGTTCCAAAACAATTATGATACCAGAAACATTCAACAACAAGCCAATTCAAAAAATTATTGGTCTTTCGAATTTCAAAATCAGAAAAACTGGAAAAACTGCAGCATCAATATTTTTATTTAACGAAGAGCCAGCGATAGACGTAAAACAAAATAAGGAAGATATAATACAGCGATTAAATAAAGAGGGAAGGGAACATGAAATTGATACACCTTTTGCCAAAGTAGATATGCAACTAAAAAGAAAATTAAAAATTGATAACCCATTTAGGAAAAGTAAACATATATCTAAGCTTGATGATACTCATTATAAGGAATATATTAACAATAGAAATATAAGGCGACACAGATCTAAATTTAAACGATTGAAATTAATTAGAAATTCATAGTACTCAAATGAATACGAAAGGAACAAAATGCTAATTCAAATGATAGTCGCAGCGAACAAGTTTAGTTGTATAAACACCACTTAAAATCCATTGTAATTTGTTTTTTTTAAGTAAATATTATATATTAACGAGGACGTTAATCATTCTTAAGAGGAGATGAGTTATATATGTATCTAGATTATTGTATATATAAAACTCTTACAGTGTAGTTATTTTTGGTTAGTTTCTCTCGCCCTTCATCCGCTGGCTTATGCAGATAACGCTGTGGATCTTATCAACATGCTCAAGCTCAAGATAAGCCATAGAATAACCGGTATGTTAACACGAGGCGCCAGTCAATTATGCTGTAGCTCTTTATAAGCTTTAACATTAAGCGGAGTTCCTAAGTCATTGTCAACGAGAAAAGAACGTATAATATAACTCTGTCCAAGAACTACATATAAGGAAAACTTCAATTAAAATAAAATAAATTAAATTTAAAATTAAATAAAATCCATCCACCGTGCAATACCCAATACAAGTACTTTGACGGCATCAGTCATAAACACTTTGTTTCTTCTTTAAAAACCAGTTTTTCTCCCTACGCGGCATCCCGAATGGAAAACACAGCCCAATAATCGTTTAGCTGATATTTCAGTAGATTTTAATTATTAGGGGTATTTACATTGCGCACTGGTATGTGTGCCGTCATACATGGTGTTCCGAGCATTCCGTACTGCAACGCGTCGCATAAGGGCTAAGACAGGCCGTTCACACTGCACTGCATTTGGGACGTCGGTAAAAAGAAACTCTATAACTTTTCCAAACTTACACATATATATATAAATATACTTATTTCAAAGTGTTTTAGCGAAAAATGAACTAAAAGCTCAAGTAGCGTTCCGATTTTACGTGTTCCGAATCCAACCCTTCTGGTTCAGTTTATGATTTATTCTATCCAACCACATATTATTTTTCTTTAATTTATATCCTTTAAGCGTATACATCCAAATCAAATTCCAGCACAATAATATATCGTATCCACTAACATATAAGTATTATTATATTATATATTATATTACATATGGTCTTTAATTTGAATTGTGTCGAAGTGTTTCATCCAAAAATAAAGTAGGTCCTCAGGCAGCGTTCCGATTCCACGCGTTCCGCATCCATTCCTTCTCCAAGATATACATCCATATCACAATCCAGCCAAGTAATATATCGGACCCACTTACACATTTTTATACCCGTTACTCGTGGAGTAAAAGGGTATACTAGATTCGTCGGAAAATATGCAACAGGCAGAAGAAAGCGTTTTCGACCCCATAAAGTATATATATTCTTGATCAGAATCACTAGCCGAGTCGATCTAGCCATGTCCGTCCGACCGTCTGTCCGTATGAACGCTGAGATCTCGGAAACTAAGAGCATCAATTCTGGGATTAGGCATGCAGATTCCTGAGATTCCTGCGCAGCGCAAGTTTGTTTCAGCAATGTGCCACGCGGACTCAAATGCCCATATACCGCCCAAAACTGTGGCGCCTACAGTTTTGATGCTAGAATAATAACTTGAACTGAAACGTATTGTTCTCATCAGTACCTATCGATTGACCAAAAACAAGTTTGCCACGCCCTTTCTAACGCCCACAAACGGCCCAAACCTGTGGCGCTTACAATTTTCATGCTAAATAAAAAATTTTAACTGAAATTTGCCACGCGCACTCTAACGCCCATAACGCTTAATTCTGTATACCGCCGGTAGGTGGCGCATTTTAATCTCGCTTTGCTGCTTGCTTATCTCTATTTAGCTGAGTAACGGGTATCTGATAGCCGAGGTACTCGACTATAGCGTTCTTCCTTGTTTTTATTATTTGAAATTACTATGTTATCTTTTTCTACTATACTTTCAACCTTATTGGGTCCGGTATATTTAAAGTCTAGCTTATGCCCTGTTTCATGTTTGTCAAAGCTAATTATACCCGTTACTCGTAGAGTAAAAGGGTATACTAGATTCGTCGGAAAGTATGTAACAGGCAGAAGGAAGCGTTTTCGACCCCACAAAGTATATATATTCTTGATCAGGATCACTAGCCGAGTCGATCTAGCCATGTCCGTCTGTCTGTCCGCGTCCACAATTTTCATGGTAGAAAAAAATTTTTGCTGAAATGTATTAGTCTCCAAAATACCTATCGATTGACCCAAAAAAAAAAATTGCCACGCCAACTCTAACGCCCATAACGCTTAAATCTGTATACCGCCGGTAGGTGGCGCATTTTAATCTCGCTTTGCTGCTTGCTTATCTCTATTTAGCTGAGTAACGGGTATCTGATAGCCGAGGTACTCGACTATAGCGTTCTTCCTTGTTTTGTTTTATTGATGTCGTACCATGGTCTTCGTTACTTAACTCTAAAAATTGTGTTTCGTTAACACTTATTTTTTTTAAACTTTAAATGTAGTTATTTTGTGTGCTTTTGATGTAAGCATTGTTCTAAGAGTTCCCAGATAATAAACCGTTTTTATAGTGTTCAATTGTAAGATTTCGTGAACTCACTCCCTTTGCTTTATTATGGTAAGATTCAACTTCATCTATTTTATAACCATAAACCTTTGAGCACAGACCTTCAAATTATGTCATGAGTTTAAAGTTAAGCTCATCTTTAAAAAACCTTAAACTTTTTTTGTTAACTCTTTTAAAGTTATGTATGAATAGTCCGATGTATCCAATTTTGCTTCAAGATTATTACGAATATCTTTATAAAAATCAAAAAAAAAACTTTTCCTGGCTTCATATATTAGTAGTGAAAATCATACATTTTCCATTTCAATAAGTCTAATACTGCAAATCCTAATAAATTGGCTTAATATATAGAAATATACAGAAATGATCATTAATTTTAGTTGCACTATTAAAATTGGGTTTTGAAATTCAAGTTTTGGCATAATGTCCCTTTCGTCCAGTCTTGGTGCTATCTGGAGCTTCCCATGTACTAACAAGCTTAATATCAACCTTGCACTTTCAAATTGGTTTTTTGCATTTTGCCTATGTAAAGTATTTAGATCAATGTAATTCTTTTACCAAGGCTTTGGTAAGACCTGAACTTCTCTATGGATCTTTTTCAGTACTAGCCCGTTCTGTATTTATTGTTGCAAATTCCGATAATGTATTACATAATTGTTCTTATTTCCCAGTTCAGCAAGTCATTTTTTTACCATATCCTCTTTTGAGGCCAGACAATGGAAGATCATTATGAAGATCGAACGGTACGGATATATTAAGTCCACTTCCAAAAAATAACCGTATTTGCTATCAATGGGAATATTATGAATATCAAAACTGTCTATGTCTGTGGAAGACATGTATTTAAAGTCTTTATATGGTAAAGGTTGTGACATTGCCCAACCATATAAGTTATTCGCATCCACATACATTAAAAATGAAGACTCCTTCGAGGAATCAGAATCTAACAAGCATTTATTATTTGCTTTTGTAAAATTATGAAAAAAAAGGCAAAGGCAAAATTGAGTGGTTTTAAATTCGTTTGCGTGATTTGGTGATATCTTCCCTGTGAATAACTTGGAATGTTGGTGCCAGAAAAAGAAAATATTTTCTAAATTTCCAAGTTTTTCTCTGAAAAGCGATTTCGTCGAGGAGGACATCAGCAGTAATTCAGTGAGCGTACAGAAGTTTGTTATACTTCTTAAAAGAACACTATAACGAACAAAAACGAATCCCAAGTTTAAGGAAAGAAATGCGATATTGAGAACCCATAATTTATTTTAAAGTAAAAACAAGAAAGAACGCTATAGTCGAGTACCTCGACTATCAGATACCCGTTACTCAGCTATAGGGACAAAAGGGAAATGGAGGTATGCAAGCAGCCAAGCGAGATTGAAATGCGCCACCTACCCGCGATCTCAATACATGGTTATGTTGGCGGTAAACAGATTTAAGCGTTATGGGCGTTAGAGTTGGCGTGGCAATTTTTTTTTTTGGGTCAATCGATAGGTATTTTGGAGACTAATACATTTCAGCAAAAATTTTTTTCTACCATGAAAATTGTGGACGCGGACAGACAGACGGACATGGCTAGATCGACTCGGCTAGTGATCCTGATTAATAATATATATACTTTATGGGGTCGGAAACGCTTCCTTCTGCCTGTTACATACCTTCCGACGAATCTAGTATACCCTTTTACTCTACGAGTAACGGGTATAATTATAGTGTTTTGAACTCCTCGAATATTTGAATCGGCGTAATATGATCCCCTGACACCCCTGAACACCAAAGTAACCGTTTGAATAAGTATGGTTTTCTGTTGGCAGCAAAACGGTCAAGGGAAGGGAGGGCGATGTAAATCTCTATCGACATCCGAGATTTTCTGATGTTTAAAGTTTAGATAAAGTGCAATAGACCCCCTAATTTTAAATTCTGTACAATTGCCGTTATGTCTGGATAAAATGTGTAGAATTTCGTCCCTTTGTTTTGGCTTGTCCTTTCACGCGATTATTTTAGATTTAATAATGAAAATAGGCAATACGAAATAAGTAGCAGAGACCTACACCTCTACTCGACGAGCCAAGCCGGAGAACAATTCGCGTGAGCGATCGTATTGCTAAGGTTAGAGACTTTCAGATATTTTCACTTAATTTAGCTTCGAACTTCACTTAAAATTTCACTCAAACGCTTTGGAAACGAAGAGACTGTCCAGACAGGTAAGTCATCCATCCACTCTTGTCCAAAATTTTTACTGAGACAAAGGAAGGCCCAACTAGTATACCCTTACATTTTTCAAGTCCATAGGCATGGTCACTTAACGCATAAGAACTGCAGGCATTTTTGTTATTATTTCGCTTTAAAAATTTAAATATTACAGGAGTAACCTAATTACTCATCAGACAGATCAGCTTGCCATAATTCGCATAGGATAGACATCGGATATTATTTACATAAAAATACAGTGACTACGATGAATGGCATAGCTAACATGCTCCGCAATTGTAAAGCGCGATGCAGACGGCTCGGATTATAGGCATTGTCGCGACGGTCGAACGATCGGCAAGCTGCTGTCTGCGCGTGGTGCTTATTGTTGTCGGTGTTTTTTTGGCAATGCGATAAGCGCAATGCACATGCAATAGCAATGTTTTTTTATGCACTTTTCTTATCTTTCTTAGGTTTGTCAGAACGGGAATATTTATGTTCGATGTCAAATTAATTTATGACAATTCTTTTTTTATGCTTCTTTTGTTTACAGATTTATTTGATATTATTTATTCAAATTTGTATGCTTTTACATGTTCATATTTCTGCTGTCAATCGATCTTTGATTTTTTCCTGTGTACTCGAGCAGTTCAATTGGATTTATGTACGCTGGAGTTCGAACCTTGAGTAATTTTTCACAGAGAGTTGGACAGCTGATTGATCAGAGGAGGTCATCGACCTCACAATACAAAAGGAGATAAGAAATTTTGGTTTATGTAACATGTTTTAATTTTACTTCGCCTTGTGCAATTTTGTTCGCTTTATCTAACTAGTTTCAAACTTTGATTTAATTTTTAGCACTCGAACATTTTTTTATATATTAGTTTAAATTTTATTAGTTCTTAAACTAGGATTTATTTATATTCAATATGGCTGATTGCGAAAGTACACAAGAAAAAAAGGCACAAGCCTTGTGGCACGCTTTCAGACAATAGCAATAAATATCTCTGAGCAAGAAGAAGGGGTCGATTTGGAGCGACAAATTCCAGTAGATCACACGGGTGTTCAAGCAGGCTCGGGACGAGGAACTCCTAGGGGCTTCACGTCCGATCTAAGCCAGTTTGTGATGCTCGGACGGACATGGATATAAGGGAGGCCATTCGTGATAAGAAACAGCGAGAAAAAGAGAGATTTGACTCCTTTTGCAATGTTTAGATAGTCGTAAAGTCAACGCTTTGACGAAAAAGGATGCATATCCTTTACCGCAGATCGATGGAATTTTGTCAAGACTACCCAAGGCAATGTTGCCTATTGGCAGATTCCTTTAGATCCAAAATCGATAGCGGTAAGACGGCTTTTACCATTCCGAGAAAACCTCTTTATCAGTACAAAGTGATGCCATTCGGGCTTACAAACGCCTCGCAAACTATGACGCGCCTAATGGACAAGGTCATAATAGCCAATCTACGCAATGAGGTTTTTGTTTATCTGGATGATCTGTTGGTAGTGTCGGATAGTTTTCAAACCCATAAAAAAGCGTTAGG
Organism: Drosophila suzukii; assembly: GCF_043229965.1. Taxonomy (NCBI): domain Eukaryota; kingdom Metazoa; phylum Arthropoda; class Insecta; order Diptera; family Drosophilidae; genus Drosophila; species Drosophila suzukii. The sequence continues at coordinate 52,366,329 of NC_092082.1, read as the reverse complement.
CTTAGTAGCTGAGCAGGTAAAGATCGATTGTTTAACTCTTAACGTGGAAAAAATCCATTTTTGTATGCGATCAGTGAAATATTTAGGTCATTTAGTGGGGTAAGGAGTTATACGGACTGATCCAGAAAGGCAATGTCTGAATTCCCTCTTCCAAAGAGCTTGAAGTCTCTCCGAAGTGTCTTGGGGATGGTAGGCTGGTATATCAAGTTTTTTAGCAATTTTGCTTCGATAGCGGCCCAACTAACAGACTTGTTTAAACCCAAGAAAAAATTCCAGATGAATCCAGAGGCGAAACAGCATTTAATCAGCTGAACACTATGCTATGCTCTGCTCCTGTATTACGCAGCGCATATTTCAATAAGCATTCAATAACATTGAAGGACATGAACTTACGGTCATAACAGACCATGCATCTATTGAATGGCTCATGTCCCAGACCGATTTACATTCTCGTCTAGCTCGGTGGGCATTAAGCTGCAAGGCTTTAATCTTAAGATAGAGCATCGAAGTGGCAGGCTGACCGTTGTACCAGACGCCTTATCAAGAGTAAACGAGGCTGAATTAGCATCTATTAAATCAAGTCATGGAGAGTTAATCGATCTTCAGTCGCCACAGTTCAGATCTGATGAATATGTGAAGCGTCCGAAAAGAGTAAAGGCATACCAAGACAAGTTGCCAGACTTGAAGGTAGTAGATGGACGGGTGTATAGGAGATCAGAACATGCCACTGGCGATCAGTTGCATGATAACTTTACTTGGAAGCTTTGGATTCGCGAAAATTCAGTATAAGAGGTGTTGAAGAAATCCCACGATGACGCACTTGCTTCGCATGGAGGCTTACATAAAACTTTGGAAAGAAATCTTGGGTATTAATATTGGCCTGGTCTGATTAATGGTGTTAAGTCATATATTCAATCCTGTGGAACTTGCAAGACCACCAAATATCCAAACAGAATACAGCGGCCACCAATAGGCGTGGCACCAGAGTCACAGCGGTCACAGCGGATCCAAGATATCGCTCTGGTATCAGAGACCATAGTATCTGACAATAGTTCCCAGCTCAAGGCGGAAGCCTTTCAGAAGTTTCGAATGGAATCCCAATATCTCATCATATCTTACAGCAGCTTATTCGCCTCAGGCGAACGCTTCCGAAAGGTAAATTGATCAGATATCGCCGCCATTTGGTCGTACGTAAGAGCTCACAAAATAGATTGGGATGAGCAGCTTAGTAGTATATGCTGTGCTCTTTGTTCTGCAGTCCATTCAGCTATAGGATCCACACCATATTATATGGTATTTGGGCAACATTTCATCTCGTCCGGATCTTCCTATAAACTGCTGAGAGTATTGGTAATTTTGGAGGACAGATCTGCTGTTTTAACTCGAAAGGATTCTCTGGATGTGGTCGGGAAAATTGCACAAGAAGTTATGAGTAGGCAAAACGCCAAAAACGAGCGCCAATACAATTTGCGGACAAGAGAGGTTGCAAACAGCGAAGGGCAAGAAGTACCCCGAAAGAATTTTAAACAGAGCAGTTTTGCAGCCGGATATATTTCAAAACAAGGAAGAACGCTATAGTCGAGTACCTCGACTATCACATACCCGTTATTCAGCTAAAGGGAGATGGAGATATGCAAGCACAACCTACCCGCTATCTTAATATATGGTTATGTGGGCGGCAGACAAATTTAAGCGTTATGGGCGTTAGAGTGGGCGTAGATCTTTGTAGATCGATAGGTATTGAAAAGACCAATACATTACAGTTACAATTTTTTATCTGACATGAAAATTGTGGAAGCCACAGATTTGTGAGGTTTGTGGGCGTAGCATATTCGCGTTACAAACTTTCGCTGCGTACAAGGCCCCGTAATCTAAGTCTGAGATCCAAATTCTCTATCTTGATAGTTTCCGATATTGATATCCGCGTTCATATTTACGGTTTTTTGAAGTTTGTGGGCGTTGGGACGTGGAAAACTTTTTTTTGGGTGAATCGATTGGTATTGATCAGAACAATACACTTCAGTTAAAACTTTTATTCTATCATCCAAACTGTAGGAGCCACAGTTTTGGGCGGTTTGTGGGCGTTAGAGTGGGCGTGGCACCCTGTTGAGACAAACTTGCGCTGCGCAAGAAGCTCAAGAATCCGCATCCCAACAGCCTAGCTTTTATAGTTTCCGAAATCTCAGCGTTCATCCGGACGGAGAGACAGACGGACAGACGGACATAGCTAGATGGACTCGCCTAGTGATCCTGATCAAGAATATATATATTTTATGGGGTCGGAAACGCTTTCTTCTACCTGTTACATACTTTCCGACGAATCTAGTATACCCTTTTACTTTACGAGTAACGGGTATAATTAGGACCAACGTATAGTACAGCCAGATCCCGAAAGAAGTAAGGGAATTCTTGTTATGTGATGGAAGATTTACAAGAAAATTTGGTAGGTCGTTTTCACGCTAAGGACCTGAAACAGTAGGCTGTATCAACTACAAGCTTGATGGAGATCATTCTTCGGGTTATTAAACCCTAAGTCTGCTCTTAGGAGGGTAGTAGTTGTAGTTGTAGTTGACCAAATGTAGAGTAAGGTGAGCGCCATCTAGGAGTAGCTCTGCGATACGGGAGGGGGCAAAAGGAATGCGGCAAGGAGAGCAACAGACCCTTCTGTCAACTTTACCTTGTTCTTATTCCCATACTCGGCTAGGGGTCACATTTTTGGCGTCTAGATATTTCTGTTCCGACCTGGTCGTGAAAGGATCAAGTTGTGCTAGAGGAAAATAATATATCTGAACTCTAATTTTTGTGCTCAGCCAACCCAGAAAGACGAGGCAGAACAGCAGATTTAATATACAGCGCAGCGCTAGGCCCTAACTGGTAAGTTTTTAAAGCTTGAGGTTTGGTGGACTAAAATTTAGCTGAAAAATTAATTTTTATTAAGTTCGGCGCTTAAGAAATATAAATTAGTCTCGGCCGAAAATGAATTACACAATAGTTGAGTGGATTTTGCAAATGAAGAGAAAACCGAAGCATGCAACGAAATCCCGAAGTAGTGCAGCCAAAAAGTCTAAAACCGGCGCCCCTGCTCGAGTGTTTTGAATTCCCGCAGGAGTTGCGCAGTGCTTATCAATCGATTCACGCCCACAAACTTAAAAAAATCGTAAATATGAACGCGGATATCAATATCGGAAACTATTAAGACAGAGAATTGGGATCTCAGATTTAGATTCCGAAGCCTTGTACGCAGCGAAAGTTTGTAACGCGAATATGCCACGACCACTCTAACGCCCTCAAACCGCACAAATCTGTGGACGAGACAGAGGCCTTTGTGCCTTTGCCTAGCTACGGGAAAATTCCGCCAAGTCCAATTTAAATCCTCAAGGGCCAACAAAAATGGTTAGAAATTTGTAATTGGTAAAAATTTGAGGAAATGTACCCGATAATATAAAAGGAAAAAAGGGAAAAATATACAGAAAGGAAAAGTTAAACAGCAGTCGAGAAAAAAAATAGTCGATGTTTTATTTAAGTTCTAGTTTTAGAATCATTTTTTTCATTTTACTAATTAGATAATGGCCATGTGGATGAGAAAAAAACGACCGAAAATGATGAAAAAAAGGCAAAGGCGAAATTGAGTGGTTTTAAATTCGATTGAGTGATTTGGTGATTTCTGTCTTTTTTTATTGTTATAAATGCATTAAAAGATAAGTAAATTACTTGGAATGTTGGCGCCGGGAAAAAAAAATATTATCTAAATTTCTAGGTTTTTCTCAGAAAAGCGCTTTCCTCGAGGAGGACATCAGCAGCAATTCGGTGAGCGAACAGAAGTTCCTAATACTTCTTAAAAGAATACTATAACAAACAAAAAAAATAATCCCAAGTCTAAGGAAAGATATGCGATAGGTAGCAAGGTATAAATATATATTATAGATAAATGAAAGTTTAAAAAAAAATTAATGGCAGATAGGTAATTAACAGATCAAGAAAATACAAAGAAATTTATTTGTTTATGGTTTTTTGTTGGTAGCAAAACGGTCAAGGGAAGGGGGGCGATCTAAATCTCTATCGATATCCGAGATTTTCAGGTGTTTAAAGATTAGATAAAATGCAAGAGACCCCCTAATTTTAAATTCTGTAGTATGTCTGTGTAGTATTTCGTCCCTTTGTTTTGGATTGTCCTTCCACGCGATTATTTTACATTTAATAATGAAAATAAGAAGCAAGGGCCTACACCTCTAGTCGACGAGCCAAGCAGGAGAAAAATTCGCGTGAGCGCTTCTTTAGAAAACATCTTAGCCTTAACAGTTGTGAATGTTCGTTACACATCCTGCCTTATTCTGCAATTTTGTGTCTCCTTTATCGATTTCATCTCGTCTTATTGGTTACATTTGTATCAAATATTTTCCAAAATCCATACTTCTCATCCTTCTAGCTAATGAATAGACTAACTAGCTGTAATTGTCTACATTTTTATTTAAGATAATCCAAAATATGCACCCCACAACTTCTATAATGTTCTACACACCCAATTCAAACACTATAAATGATCGAGGACAATAGATAGTTTACCAAAATCTACCCTGCTACGTCGAGTACCCGTGATCCCCAAGCTGTTGAAAATTGCTCAACTGTAGGAGCCATCCGTTCAGAGGCTTTGTGACCAATAGCATACTTCGGAGAAAGTGCCAATCAAAGCTAAAGTGAACTTATGCATAACTAAAAACCAATATCCTCAAGTAATACAATCAGAAAGAAAACATTCAAACATGCATACATTTAAACCAACCGAATCGATAGACAAAGTGCGAACCATGATGAACCATTAGAGAAGACGAGTCAATTCACCATCCGTTGAAGAAGTCTCATGCCTCTGTATTATATAAGTGAATTGGTATTGTTCATGTCGAACAAGGCAGAGTGCAACATTGCTGGGTTGGCATGACTGGTCGATGTTTCCGAACCGGTTAAAGAGCGCTCTATCTGTTCCTAGAATACCCGATAGACTAAGCTCACGCCATGTTAGTCCATTGGAGAATAACAAGTGAAAGTAAACGCAACCCCTCTGTTCTATTTCTTTGAGAAAAACTTGGACGATTCTTGGCACAGACCCACCCCAACATTTGGTCCTTCGAGCCGGATTTCTTTTCATCGTTTTCCACAAGCTAAATAATTCTAAAGTTTTTTGCACTTGCGATAAAATTTATATATATATTTCTTCCACACAGCCCCGCTTCACCGCCTCCATTTTCTGAAAATATATATATTTATATATTTTGTTTATCTTTCCCATCGGAAGCATAATCTGCTCACCACAAGTGGCACATTCCGCGCAAGTTCCACAAAATATATCGACATATATTTGTATATTATCAGCACAAACCCCGTTCCGCCAAATTGGCCGCTCGACCGGTAAGGCCTCCATTTTGTGCGAAAAAAATATATATATATTTTTTTTTTTGATCTTTCCGATCGGAAGCATAATCTGCACACCACAAGTGGCACATTCCGCACAAGTTTCACAAAATGTATTGACATATATTTATATATACAAAGTCAGCACACACCCCCGTTCCACCAAATTGGCATCCCTTTTTTCTGAGAAAAAATATACATATGCGTAGATGTAGTTAAGATATATGAGTTATGAATTTCAGCGCAATTTAACAAAATTAAAACACAAAAAAAATTTAACATAATCCTGACATATACACATATACAAGTTATATATCTAGATTATTGTATAGATAAAACTTTTTACAGTGTAGTTATTTTTGGTTAGTTTCTCTCGCCCTTCATTCGCTGGCTTTTGCAGATAACGCTGTGGATCTTATCAACATGCTCAAGCTCAAGATAAGCCATCGAATAAACGGTTAAGTTAACACGAGGCGCCAGTCAATTATGCTGTACCTCTTCATAAGCTTTAACTTTAAGAGGAGTTCCTAAGTCAATGTCAACGAGAATAGAACGTGTAATAAAAGTCTGTCCAACAAACTCATACAAGAAAAACTTCAATTAAAGTAAAATAAAATAAAATAATTACTTAAATTAACTTCACACAATTGGCGCAGTCGGTGCGGTCTGAAAAAAAAACCCAGACCCGCAAAAGAATCTCATGAACAGATCCACAACAGGTGGACTTACAACGCACGACGAACAAAAATTCGCAAACAAAACTTAAACAAAAATCAGCCAGCTGAGTAAAAGTTTAAGTTGCGAATAAGAACAGCACAGGATGGCAGGAGAACATGTCCTTTCGGATCCCAATGCTTAACACAAATCCGACAAATACCTCCGTTTAATGGCGCTTTTCATCAAAAGAGTCGAACACCAACTTGGCCTGTACCCCACCAATAACCCAGTCCAGTCCAGCATTATTAATGTTAGAGCCCTCGAGAACCTCATCATTGGAAACGTTCAACACTTGCTCATGCGATCAACACCACGAGGCTGGACCTGAAGGACCTACTAATCGGGGAGTATAACACCCAAACACCAATCCCTCAATTACTTATTGATATTTACAAAATTAAATATTCTGGAAATTTAAGAAAATTTGTCGATGACTTAGAACTGAAATCATTCATCATTTGTAATAAATTACATTTAGATGGCAGTATAAATAATAGATACCTGTTCACCAAAGCAATGAACTCAGCTGTTTGTGAAATTATTCGAAAAGAATTACCAAACCGAATATATATGTCAGTGTGTATATTTGATGTTAGTACCCCAAGTAAATTAGGACGTGTTGCTCAAGAACTTGGAATTTATAAAAATTAAGCAACATCAAAATTATTCAAATAAGAAATATTTTAACAACCCTCAAATGCTTCCTTATTTTGAGTACCAGCCTCCAATTATGCAAAACCGAAATTGATTTAATCCATTTTATCAGAATACTATTCAAAATATAATTAATAATCACCCATATCCACAGATTAATCAGCAAGTCCAAAGTCAAAATTATTTTAGAAATCAAGCTAGGCAAAGTAGAAACGATAGATTTGGCAACAACAGGTTCCTAAACAATTATGATACCAGAAACATTCAACAACAAGCCAATTCAAAAAATTATTGGTCTTTCGAATTTCAAAATCAGAAAGAAAGCAATGGTCGAAGCAATGGACACTAACGAAAATTTTCTAATAGAAGCCTCGGTCGATCAAAAAATTCCACAATTTGCATACAAATAAATAAACAAAAATATTTATGTCACGTAGATACAGGATCTAGTATTAGTCAAATTAGGCCAGACATGTTAAATACTCTTCCGTCGCATGAAACAAGCACGAAAGCAATATATACAATGATAGGAAAAGTCATTTTGAGTACCGTACGAGAAATTAACGCCAAACCTTTAACTAGGAAACCTGGAAAATTAAATCTTTTAATCCATGATTTTTGACAAAATATGATATTTTGATTGGAAGAGATATACTAGAATTAACTAATGCCCAAATAAACTTCAAAGAAGAATATCTAAAGTAAAATAACATTATTTTTAATTTCACCTCTAAAAAACCTAGTTACAATATTAATTTACCAAGTGATCTAAAAGAAGAAGTTAAGCAAAATTATATCCCAATTAAAAAAGTCACAAATTTGGACGAGAAATTGGAAGATAAAGACTTTAATTATGCGCTTAATGAAGAAATTAGTTATTCTAATAAAATTCGCATTAGTCATCTAAATAGTGAAGAAAGGAAATCAATAATGAATTTAATAATATCGTATGGAGATCTACAATTTGTTGAAGGTGACAATTTGACCTTTACACATACCATTAAACACATAATAAAAACTAAACATGAAAGTCCTGTCTATGTAAAACCATACAGATACCCATACATTTATAGAGATGAGGTCGAGAAGCAAAAAAAAGAATTAATAAGTCAGGGTATAGTTCGAAAATCATCTTCTCCGTATTGTAATCCAATATGGATAGTCCCAAAGAAAGATAATGCCTCGGAGACAACGAAATTTCGCTTAGTGATCGATTATAGACACTTAAAGAATATCACTATTAGCGACAAATTCCCAATTCCTAATATTGATGAAATATCAGACAAACTGCGAAAATGTCAGTACTTTTCGACCCTTGACCTTGCCAAAGGATTTCATCAGATCGAGATGGACCCGGAGTCCATAGAAAAAACCGCATTTTCAACACAAAACGGTCATTATTAGTACACTCGAATGCCTTTTGGGTTGAAAAACGCACCGGCGACATTTCAAAGGTGTATGAATGAGATTCTTAAAGATTTAATTGGTGTTCACTGCTTAGTTTATCTCGACGATATCGTTATTTTTTCTACGTCACTGCAGGAACATAACCTTTCAATTTTTAAAGTTTTCGATAAATTAAGAGAAGCTAATTTAAAATTACAATTGGAAAAGTGCGAATTTCTAAAACGTAAAACAAACTTTCTTGGTCATATAATTACACCTAATTGTATTAAGCCGAACCCAAGCAAAATAAAAGCCATATTAGATTTTTTCATCCCAAAAACATGTGGTTTTTATAAAAAGTTTATTAAAACTTTGCTAAAATTGCTAAAACTATTACAAAATGCTTAAAAAAGGGACAGTCAATCGATATAAATAACATAGAATACAAAAGCGCATTTAACAAATTAAAATTATTGATTAGAAGTGATCCTATTCTAACTTATCCAAACTTTAATAAAAAATTTACATTGACGACGGACGCCAGCAACTTTGCTTTAGGTGCAGTTTTGTCGCAGGACCAGAATCCAATTTGTTTTGCAAGCCGCACTCTTAACGAACATGAGACTTGGTATTCAGTTATAGAAAAAGAATTATTGGCGATAGTGTGGGCAACCAATTACTTCCGCTGTTACCTTTACGGTAGAAAGTTTAAAATTATTTCCGATCACAAACCTTTGGCTTGGTTACACAATGTAAAAGAGCCAAACATGAAGTTACAGAGGTGGATAATCAGACTAAACGAATACGACTTTGAAATTGAGCACATTAAAGGCAAACCAAATTTTGTAGCAGACGCTCTTTCCAGAGTAAACATAAAAGACAGAAGTCAAGAAGCGGCGACAAACTTTATAAACAACGAATCAGATTCACTTGTATCTGGAACTGAAGATTTTGAATCATTAGTCCCTACAATTCATAGTGCAGAAGAAGATGGCTTTCTAGGTATTCCAATTACAGAGCGTCGTCTGAATATTTATAAAAGACAATTAATATTCATAAAAAGTGACAAAGAAAAAGTCGATGTAGAAAAAATATAAAATCGCACTATTATAAAAATATTTTATTCTGAAATGACCAGTGAAAAGGGAAGCGATATAATACTAGAAGCCATTTGTGGACGAACCTCTACTACTTTGTTCGAAAATATTAATGATTTTGTTATTTTTCAAATAATATAAAATATATAAATATATATATATAATATAATAATATATAAAAATTATTCGACCAAACACTGGAACTAAACTCTATAAAGCTACAAAAAATCTTATAAATATAAGTAGCTATTCAGAATTTAAAGACCTTATTATTAAAATACACAAAAATAAAATTCATCAAGGAATACAAAAAATGATAATAGACTTTAGAAACTCATATTTTTACCCAGACTACATAAAATTAATACAAAACATAATTAACGAATGCAATACGTGTAATACGTGTAATTTATATATTTCTTCCACACAGCCCCGCTTCACCGCCTCCATTTTCTGAAAATATATATATTTATATATTTTTTTTTATCTTTCCCATCGGAAGCATAATCTGCTCACCACAAGTGGCACATTCCGCGCAAGTTCCACAAAATATATCGACATATATTTGTATATTATCAGCACAAACCCCGTTCCGCCAAATTGGCCGCTCGACCGGTAAGGCCTCCGTTTTGTGCGAAAAAAAAAAATATATATATATTTTTTTGATCTTTCCGATCGGAAGCATAATCTGCACACCACAAGTGGCACATTCCGCACAAGTTTCACAAAATGTATTGACATATATTTATATATACAAAGTCAGCACACACCACCGTTCCACCAAATTGGCATCCCTTTTTTCTGAGAAAAAATATACATATGCGTAGATGTAGTTAAGATATATGAGTTATGAATTTCAGCGCAATTTAACAAAATTAAAACGCAAAAAAAATTTAACATAATCCTGACATATACACATATACAAGTTATATATCTAGATTATTGTATAGATAAAACTTTTTACAGTGTAGTTATTTTTGGTTAGTTTCTCTCGCCCTTCATTCGCTGGCTTTTGCAGATAACGCTGTGGATCTTATCAACATGCTCAAGCTCAAGATAAGCCATCGAATAAACGGTTAAGTTAACACGAGGCGCCAGTCAATTATGCTGTACCATTCATAAGCTTTAACTTTAAGAGGAGTTCCTAAGTCAATGTCAACGAGAATAGAACGTGTAATAAAAGTCTGTCCAACAAACTCATACAAGAAAAACTTCAATTAAAGTAAAATAAAATAAAATAATTACTTAAATTAACTTCACACAATTGGCGCAGTCGGTGCGGTCTGAAAAAAAAACCCAGACCCGCAAAAGAATCTCATGAACAGATCCACAACAGGTGGACTTACAACGCACGTTGATTATAAATTGTATATTATAAATTTATATTATAAATTAAAAAGATAGGATTATTTTAACATTTTAAATGCGGTGTACAGTCAAGTAAATTTGTTTGTAAACTAAAATTAGTTTTGCCGATCTAAGGATAATATTTCAATATGTTTTAGAACGAAGAATTTTTTGTTAAATTATATATAATAAATTTAATTAAAAACAAAATTTTTCCCATCTGTAAACAAACCCACTCACAAATACACACACTCGCAAATCAAGTGACAACGCCGCTAGCAAGAAGAAGAACCCGCCATGCCACATAGTGGCAGTAGAAATTAGTTGTCATATTTCATTTTAACGATGGCCGTTTATGAAATGCTAAATGCAGAGAGGCCAGTCGCTTAAAACCATAGACTTCTTTTCAAAAGTTCGTTTTGTTCCCGGTACTCGTAGAGTAAAAGGGTGTATTAGATTCGTCAGAAAGCACGTAACAGGTAGAAGGAAGCGTTTCCGAATCTATAAAGTGTATATATATTCTTCATAAGGATCACAAGCCTAGTCGATCTAGCCATGTCCATCAATCCGTTGAATAACTCCCCACAAATTGCATCGGCAATTATTCAGGATGGCCGGCCGGCTACGAGATACGCGGCGAGTTAGAGCCTAGATACGGCAAGGCGAAGAGAGTTTAGAGAGAATGAAGTTGGAGAATGATATCTCAGAACGAGAGTTCGGAGAACGAGAGTTTGAAAAAAGAGAGAGAGAGAGTGGAGTCTTTTGAAGCCGAGCAACGGTGCCGTATGCAAAAGGAAATAATGGAACGGCATTGCACTTTGGACTCTGGACTTTTCGAAGAAAGACACTGGTAACTGAGGTCCTGTGAGCATCACTCGGCTAAAGTAAGGCCATTTGTTTCTACTCTTGCCATGACTAAGCTCTGGCGCAGTGCACAGCCGGTCCACTAGAGTTTTAGCGGTGATGGCCAGCTACGAGGAACCGTGAGGAGGGAAAGTTGTCTAGACGCAATGTGCCCAAGTGGAAATTGAGCAGGTTCTGGCGGGACTAGTCAGAAAGGGCGAGCGGTCGATCGTTTATGGTTTTAAGAGGCGTAGTCCGGAAGAGCCCAGCGGTTTTAGCAGAGAAGTCCCAGAACGGCGACTGATCGAGAAACTTAGTGCCAGAGATCACACTACTTGCCAGAAAGGGCGACCGATTGTGGTTTCAAGAGGAGTAGTCTTGGAGAGTCCTTTTTGCGTGCCTTACACTTAGAGCTGTGTATATAGAAGTTAATGCGTCTTAATACTTTTATGGCGCTCAGTGGAACTCTGAAAGAAGTTTTCTCCGTTTCAACCCACCAACTGCAGCCCACAAGGAAGGAGCGTGGGAGCGACTAGTTTTATTTTTAATTTTAATTTTATTTAATTTTTAATTTGAATGATGAACACTCCGTAAGCTCTCATGTAAGCTGAAAACATAATTTACTCCAGACCATTAACCTTTGTTTTTATAGATTCAGCAGACGGTGAAGGGCTAATAGGACCATCGGGGGAATGTTACCTCCCTAATTTAAATCGCCAAGACTGCCGCCAAACTTGATTGGCCACGTAGGCTAATATAGCATCACCAACCAAAGAATAATATGGTAACGACGAGTAGTCTTTATTTAAGACCTTGTCCGGTTAGTAGAGGTGCAGAAAACATCGATGTTTTAACAGGCAAACATCGAAAAACATCGATGTTTCTCCACCTCTACCGGTTAGTGAATCATCAGCATCAGAGTCTAAAAGCGCAAATATGTTACAAACTGCTTATTTGTCGGTGGCAGTGCCGCTAGCTCAGACTTTTCTCAGGGCAGAGTACCCCTAGTGCCACAGCTCGCAACATATTATCGACAGCTCCGCTGTCTCACATCACTAAACTATCGGTCATCACTGAGAACAAAAGAACGAAAAGAAAGGTAAGTACCTACAAATATTTGGTGGCTATCTATGACCTAGCCAAGCGCTCCCACCCAACCATAGATGCCCTTAAGATGTTGCAAGGCACCACCCGTTCTCAGTCGGCAGGAGCCCCCTCCTCGCGACTACGACGGTTCCATCTCCCCCACTGGGAACGCTTACTCACACATTGTGGGGTTTACAAATGTTTAATGCATATGTATGGTAAGTACAATATGTATGGTAAGTGCATGGTCACCCAATCCTGAGGAGCTCCTGTGGAAAAGAAGGGACAGGTGAAAAAGGTACGTAATTGCACTGTAAGCTATACCACTTAACTAATGCTCGCGACCTTTTTGATTCAAGGCAAACGACGAGGACAAATAAGGCTCTCCGGTCTAAATCTGGATAATTTCACAGTTAAACAGGGAAGTATATATCAATATCAATAATCAAGGTTCACATGTATTTAAATTTTTTCTAAATTTCAGCCACTATCGGGCCAGGCCTGGAGGGCGATTATAGCCCGGCTGAAGACTTCTCGCCGGAGGTCAGCGGCAACACGGGTCTCCACAAAGGAAAACTTGCGCACTATGGTGAGTTGCGCAAGGGAAGCAGTTCGACTGCCAAACAAAATGGCGGTACTTCTCAACTTTGCGATGCGACGGCTGGGAGTTCCCAAATGAGGTGGACGTGGTAGACCGGAACGGACTCACCGGGAAATGCTCGATGTCGTTGGCGTCGACTGCGAAAGGCGTTTGTGGCTGCTCGTCTGTGCGGGTCGAGCGGACACCGGTAGCTGGTAGCTAAGTCGAGGCTGGTTGTATTACGAAGTCGCGCAGAAATCCATGGAACTCCCAAGTAAATATCCCGGGGCTCTTTGTGTTGGGACCCCGTCTGCCTTTATAAATGATTAATAATAAATAACTAAATAACATGTTAACTTTCCTATCACTCGCTTTTATATAATTTTAAGCACAACAAATTTATCCTAGAACTTCCAGCTGCATCTGCCTGGTTGGACAATATGGGTGCGACTATACCAGCGGTCGGCAGCGGGCTATTAAGTGAGCATAGGGAATTGCTCTGCCCATCTGCTGCTCGCTCACGTATAACGTAGATTTTCGTATGACTTCGGCATGGGTTTTCGGGTCCTTTTTTCTCAGCTTCGGCGCGCTTTTTTGCTGCTGACAGAGAAACGTCAGGCTTCAGCGCTCTGCGCGCCAACTTCGTGTTTTCTACACTCACACTAATGCAAGGCAAACTTGTGATGTTATGTGTGTGCCGACCGCTGGACTATACTAATATCTGCTGATCATCGTCGTTCCTTCCCCGCCATATTACATGGCCTCTCCCAAAGTTGGGTCATTGAATACATGAGTGGCATTTAAGTTAATCTCAGAGCGAACCGGGATTAATCCTCCAAAGGCCAGATCGCCCGCCAGATTCATCCCGCTGCTGCAACTATCGCCCTATCGACCTAACCTATCGATAAAGTCCCTCTCATTATCAATTCCAATTGCAACAAATTAAAATGTTGCATGTTTTACCTCGTTCTATGCTAATAATTGGTTTAGACTGCTTGCACCATTGTCAAACATTCAAAAATCATGTCAGGCTCTTACACTTCACTTAGGGAAAACACTGTGTTAAAATCAAGTACAATCAGTCCTGAGTTAAGATCGATTTCATGGTTACCATTTTAAGAACGTTCGTACTGAAAAAGGGTTACATTGAGCACATTTTGGATTTAAATATCTAACAACTCTAAAAGTTCCCAACTGTTTGTTCTGAAAGGCCTCGCTGTATAATGCGCATAGAATACACAGTGTAAATGGCAGTGAGTGACAAATCATAAATAAAGTTATATTATTAATGTAATTGTAACTAAGCGTACAGATACGGCTTTTAAAAATTCGATTTTATAGACAACTTACTCTGGAAAGCGCTGCTAGTGTATTATTTTTTTTACAAGTGCATTAAAAAATATTTATCAAACATTCAACGTCATTATGAGAAAGTTAGAATGTTCTGTTCAATGGCAGACCATTTTATAAGTTAGTCGCCGAGTCGCCGAGCGGTTGGGGAATGCACCGGGCGCGAGGCGCTAATTCAGACCAAAACGGCCGAGGTATGCAGCGGGCTATGCAGCGGATGCGAAGTACAAGGTCAGCATTCTGTCCATAGCCGACGTCTGGCCTTCTGCCTGGCTTTCTAATAAAATACTTAAGTTAGCTTTAGACAGTTCTTAACAGACTCGCAAAGAATCCGAACGGATTCCGGGAAAAAATTAATTCCAACAATAGAAAGAGCGCTCTATCACAAGCTATGCTTTAATCTCCAGCTGACTCCACCACCAAAAGTCTGCGATATCTTCCGAGCAAGGAAATCACAACAAACACATGTGGATCCGGTAATAATAATTAAAATGCTAAACCCACGCGAAAAGATCAAGCTGCTTGGTCAAGTCGGAATGTACAGGCGCGAGCACAAGAAACAACTTAGCTTGCAGTTTCTGGGTTTCAATTCAGAAGCGTTAATTTATATTAATGAGCAATTGTTAAAAGAGCATTATCTCATCTTTAAAGAGGCTATGCGTATGAAAAAACATAAAATCCTTACGGCTGTCTTTACACGACGCGGCCTTGTGCACGTACGCTGCACTCGAAGAGAGGGTGTCTGTTGCATTAACAGTATGGAGGAACTTTCGTCCATTAATCTTTCGCCTGATCCACTTTCTACATCTCTCACTAACGCTTCGGCTGGACCTGAAGCTGATAGCTTTCGTTCTTAAGCGTATAAATCGTATCCTCTTAAGTAAGATATGTTTAAAACTAGTTTACTTTAAGAAATGTATAAGATACGCATTGAATATTGAGATTGCGCGCCTAATAATCATTGATAACAACAATGCAGGATGAGGAAGTTTGTTCCATAGCTAGTGCTATGATAAAAACTATAAGTAGCTATAACATTGGTCTAAAAATTGTTCACTTAAATGCACAAAGTTTGCTAAAGAAGATTGATGAGTTTAGATTCCTTTTCACTCAGTCTAATGTCGATGTGATATGTGTGTCTGAGACGTGGTTTGTAAATGATCTATGTGATTCGTCTATTATTTGTGAAGGCTTTAATGTCTATCGGTCCGACCGTACTGGTCTTGCAGGAGGTGTTGCTATATACGTGAATGTGAAGCTGAAATGTAAAGTGGTACTTAAACAGCCAAGTGACAGTACTATCGAATACATTCTATTATAACTTCCCAATAAATCCCATGGAAGAACCCTTCTAGGTTGCATATATAGACCGAATCGGACAATTGACTACGGGTCATTACTTAATGTTGTTTCAGACATTTCGTTGGAGTACACTGACATCATATTGGCAGGTGATTTTAACAGCATCCTATTATCAGAAAGCCATCTTGTGGATAACTTTAAATCCTTAGGTTTGTTTACCGTAAACGAAACGATTCCCACGCACTATAGCAGCCACTGTGATACATTACTTGACTTATATCTTATCAATGACCCTAGCAAAATCATACATTATGACCAGGTTTCATTACCAGCCTTCTCCAGACATGACCTAAAATTTTTAACATACGACTTGACCTTTGACAGCAAAATCAATTCTTTTACGTATAGAGATTACAAAAATATAAACTATAATGAATTAAAAACGGAATTTTTGTGCTGTGACTGGTCATGTATTTACCATCTTCGTCATGTAGATTGTCAATTAGAGGTTTTAACCAACAATGTCCAGTATTTGTTCAACAAGTTTGTGCCCCTAAGGGCCAAGGTGATTAAGCCAATGCAAAATCCATGGTTCAGTAGTGAAATTAAAAACCTAACCCGTCAGCGAGATGTAGCTTACCTCCGGTGGAAGCGATACAAAACTGATGAATTTCGAAAACAATACAAAGAGGCTAGGGTAAAAGTAAACAAAAAAGATAAAATCAGCAAAGAAAGAGCATTACAACATACAATTTAATAACTGTGTTAACTCAAAAAACAGATGGAACAAACTAAAACGGTTAGGTATTGGAAAGTGTAAACAATAGACAGAGTCTGAGGTGGATGTCGAATTAATAAACAAAAAGTTTTTGGAAATAGATGTACCTGAAGCAACATGCAATCCGTACCTGAATATTCAACCCCTCTGTGATAATAGTTTTAGCTTTATATGTATAAACCAAAGTGATGTCCTAGCTAGTATTCTGCATGTCAAGTCCGATGCTGTTGGTCTCGATAATATGAGTCCAAAATTTGTTAAGCTTTTGCTCCCCTTAATGTTGCCCCATGTTACATATATTTTTAACACGGCTATTACAACGTCTTCATTTCCGTTAATATGGAAAAACGCCAAAATTTTCCCAATTCCTAAGCCAAACAATGACTATAGACCTATTTCAATATTACCTTTTCTATCAAAAGTCTTTGAAAACCTTATGTCCTCACAGATTCAACTATACTTAGCTAATAATTCTCTACTTGACGAAAAACAATCAGGGTTCCGTAAGAAAAGGAGTTGTATTACTGCAATCACTAATATTGTAGAGGATATAAGACAAGAACTGGACAGTAACTGCGTAACGTTTTTGACGCTCCTTGACCACAGCAAGGCTTTTGATTCTGTGAATCATAACATTCTCTGTACCAAGCTTAGGAATATGTTTAATTTCTCAACTAATGCGACGAAGCGTATTAGGTCGTACTTAACGAATAGGTTTCAAGCAGTCGTCTCTGGAACGCAAGTTTCTTCTCTCCGGAACTTATCCGGGAGAGTGCCACAGAGATCTGTGCTAGGCCCTTTATTGTTTTCTATATATGTTAATGATCTCCCTAGTATCCTGTCTGAGTGTGAAGTACATTTATATGCTGATGATGTCCAAATATTTGTTAGTAGACCCGTAACAGAAATACATGATTGTGTCCGTATAAGTAATAAAATGTTGTGGCTAATTGAAAAATGGGCGAAGGAAAATGGCTTGGGTATAAATCCTAAAAAATTGAAGTGCTTGGTAATTGGTAAAAAGCAACTTTCAACACTTTCACTCCAAAAATTATATATAAACCATGCGCCGATAAGCTATGAAGTGAATGTAGTTAATGTAGGGATAACATTTAACAATACTTTATCATGGAGCAATCATATAGTCAAAGCGACAGGGCGTACATATGCTCTGCTGACAAAATTTTCATTCTCCAAATCGTTCCTAACTGAGGCAGTTAGACTATTAATCGCCAAAGTTATCCTCCTACCCACTCTCTTTTAGGGCATAGAAATTTTTGGAAATTGTGATGCGCGGGATTTGCGTACATTAACTGTAGCTTTTATTTCAGTTGTCCGTTATGTGTTTAACTTAAGACGTTTTGACCATGTATCAGAACTGACATATAAAATACTTGACCTTAACTTGACCTCCTGGATCGATCTCAGAATTTTAATATTCTTTCACAAAATAGTGACGAGTGGAGAACCAAAATATCTTTTCAATAAACTTATCCCAGCCACATCTGTAAGAACCAAAAATTACATATGCCCTCGAATACAAACACTGTGTTCGAGAAGGCAATTTTTCATAAATGGTATGCGGCTAGGGAACAATCTATCGCACCAATACAAAACAATTAGGAGCGCAACTCAATTTTACAATAAAGTTAAAGATCTTTTAAAATACCAGTACACATAAGTACAAAAATTAAATGAAATAAAATAAAACAAAAAAAAAAAAATAATAAAAATATATATATTTTAAAAACAATAATAATTGTAACTAAGAAACTTACGTCTTACGACTAAAATACGACCTTTTAAAGTATTATCACTTGTTTTTTTGTTCACTTGCTGGAAACTCCCCAGAATAGATTTTTATCTAAAAACATACTCTGGTCACACTCCCTAAAGAACCACGCCAAAAGGCCCACCAAGAAAATAGATTTCACTTTCCACCAAGTTGTAACAAATAGAATCTGAGCATCCCAGCTTTGTGCTTTAGTTAAGTGCAGGACTTTACCTTTGTTTGAAGTCAAACATAATTGGTGACCCCGACGTTTCGAATATATACTCAAAACCTCATCATAACCTCAAACAATTCTTGACAACGAAGACTCGACGAAGCGCAGGAGCCATTACAATGGGATTCCTCTAGGCAGCGGCCTATCTAGTGAGCATAGGGAAGTGGTCTGCCCATCCTCTGCGCGCTCACGTATAACGTAGATGTTCGTGTGACTTCGGCATGGGTTTGGGTCATTTTTTTCTCAGCTTCGGCGTGCTTTTTTGCTGCTGCGGTAGAGGATCTCAGTGCAAAGTAGAGTAACATTAGGCTTCAGCACGCCGCGTGCAAACTTCGTGTTTGTTACACTCACACTAATGCAAGACAAACTTGTGATGGTATGTGTGAGCCGACCACTGCTCTAGAATTTAGAGAAATGTAAGCAATTTTTTTTCGCTTTTATTAATATATATTATCAACTATACAAAAATATTTTCCCGCAGTTTCATTTGCTTACTCCGAATATTTACTATAATATACTCAAGTGCGTTATAGGTCGTTTTTCCGAGAAATATGGCATTTTGACAGTTTATTTACTAATTTGATGTCGAAAAACACGGATAAAATTATCACTTTTTTCTCAATTCTCAAAACCCATATTCTTTGCACATAATAAAAGCATCCTGAATAATAAAGAATTAACTTTTTTCGTTTTAGATACACCCAAAAAAAAAACCAAAAGTATACACTTAATAAGCGTTGTGTCAAAAGTATACTAAAGTTAGTATAAAAATGTAAGTATTAACTCAACACTAATTAGTTTCAACTGTATACTTTGTAGTGTAAGTGCTCTACCAAAGAGTATAAAGCGTAAACCTGTAGTGTTATTTTTAAACTAGTCATATTTGACTATTTAGTTTATAATTTATACTTTTGGTTTCAACAAAAACTTAATGTAGTATAAAGAAAATGTAGTTTCAAGTTATTACAAAATAGTTTCATGCCAACACTTTATAGTATTAAGCTTATACCAATTATTATATGAGTGAGACTCAGTAGTATAAATAGTATACTGAACATTAAATAGTTTTTCATGGTGTGAAACTAGGACAATAGCGAATATTCGAACATATATTTTGGTGTAAAACCAGGACAATAGCGAGTATACGAACACAGAAAATGCTACCGGAGTTGGCGTTGTTTGACGCGTTAATGATTATTGTGATGATTTATCTCGGTGAGTTTGGTCCCGCATTTTTGTGAATTTTGTGCCGAGTCAACATGTAAGTAAAATATTTGTTCTAAAATTAAAAAAAATCAATATTATATTGTCCCTGTTGGTAAATTTTGTGTGTATTGTGTATTTTCAGATGCAAGTGCTTTGCGCACGCGTACAGATGCATAACGCGAAGGAGCTAACGAACTCGACGTACCGCCTTTGTGCTGTCAGAACAGCGAGTGCCTTCCGGACGACGCAGCGCTCGTCATTGCAGGCCAAGTTCCCCTATGTGAACTGGTGCGGGAGCCACAGAACCAAGACCGAGGTGAAGAGGAGTGCCAGGATGCAGAGCGTCGACAACTGGCAGGCAGCCTGGGACAACTCCAGCAAGGGACGCTGGACGCTGGACGCAAGGGTAAATAGGAAGCACGGCCAGGTAGATTTCTACCTCACGCAGGCGCTGAGTGGACATGGTTGCTTCCGAAGCTTTCTTAAGCGCTTCGGACACGACACGGAGAACGGTTGTCCAGAGTCCGGCAGTGGGATTGTTGAGGACGATCAGCATGTCCTATTTTAATGTCACCGCTTCGGGTCTGATCGCCAAATGCTGATGAAGACCACCGGGGCAAGGGTTCGGCCAGCGACGGCAGCCTACGCAGCGAGTGTACTGCGAACGCTGCTTCGCATCGAGAATGAGAGGAGAGAAGCTACAGCCTAGGTGGCTACCATTGCGCTAAGCAATACCTTGCGGTGATACCGCGCAATCACGGCCCCTACTCTTGTTGCTTGTACTTATTTTAGTCTGTATATACGTGTTAGGTAAAGGAATATAAAAAAAAACACGAAGGAGCTAAAAACATGAGTTTTGTGTTGCGCAAAATATGAATATTTATGAAATAATAACAAAATAATATGTCAAATAGTAATAAAAGAAAAACAACATACAACTTGATTTTATTGGGTTTGGGATACCACAAAAAACAAAATAGTATACATTTTATACTACAGGCAACGGGGAAATCGTATAAGTTTTATACGAAATAGTATAAAATGTATACTAACGATTTCGATAAATAGCTTAAAAAGTATACTACGGCTCTCTAGATTAGTATAATATGTATACGAAATAGTATAAAACGGAGACTACATAGGATAGCTTTTATACTAAATAGTATAAAAAGTAAACTATCAGCATAAATGTCAGTACACTGAGTGAGTATAAATTGTATACTCGTTAGTTTAACTTTGATAACTTCGAAAGTTTCAGTTTAATACTTTCGGTGTCATAAGGTTAATACGCATCTTATCAAGATATTTTTGACACTCAATAGTTTAGTTTTAATGTACGAATAGTTTAGTTTCTATGATCATTTTTTTTTGGGTGTAAGAAGAAGAATAATAACAGGAAGTTGACGTCCGCAAAAAATGTCAACCAACGGTATTGTTGATTGTTCTTGATTAATGTTTTCGCAATTTTTTTCCCGACCTTACGCCTCCCCGTTACACATGGCCCACAAGGCTACTGGAGAATGGCGGTGATTAACGTGCTCCTAATTCCTAAGCCACCCCAGATCGGTATTTTTACCACACATACACACTTTCGAGGAGCACGTATTTATCAAAGATTTAAGTGTTCACGTATTTATGTCAAAGATCGATCAGAACCATACATACCATCTTACTCCGATCGAGGCTTGAGACGTCCCCATAATGGCCCCATTCGAATTCACCCACATGACTTTCGGACTGTGTAACGCTGCACAAACATTCCAACGACTCATGCATTCCACATTTTCAGAAATGGATTTTGTCTTCGTTTACGTCGATGACATCGCGGTTGCATCAGTTAATATAGAGCAGCACCAACTTCACCTCCCCAAAATATTTTAACGACTACGGAAATTCAACCTCATCAAGATAAATGTGGTTTCGAAAAGAATTTTGTCGATTTCTTGGGTCATCATATCGGTTCAAACGGCAGCAAACCACTGCCAGAAAAAGTGAAGGCAATTTCGGATATCCGTCTGCCCAAATTCGCTAAGGAGCTACGCAGGCTCTTGTCAATGATTAATACGTACAGATTCTTGCCAAATGCAATTCAACACCAGACACCGCTAAACCAACTTTTTCCTGGAAACACGAAGAATTACTTAACTCCAATCACTTTGACTGCCGCCACCGTCAACAATTTCGATGAATGTAAACGAACTCTTAAAGAGGCAACATTAATTGTCCATTCAACACCCACTGTATCCCTGCACAGATGCAAGCGATTTCGCAGTTGGAGCGGTACTACATTATGTCGTTTATCAGAAACGCAACGGAAGTATAGCACGTGTGGTCGTCGATATGATCGAAAAAAGCCAGACAAAGCCTCCCCACGGAAACTAAGACAATTGGATTTCATTAGCCAATTCACTACCTCTCTCGTGCATGTGGCTCAATTAAAAACACCACCGCTGATACGCTTTCCCGCATCTCAACTTATCGACTAAAACCAACCCAGCATCACAAGAAAGTTGCGGAGAGCTTAAACGCCTATTGAACGACAACACCACAGAATTGCAGTTAAAGTCAATCACCATTTCCAACTCTAATATGCAAGACACTGTATACCTTCTCAAAAATTAAAAATTGAAGAAGACACGTCCGCTCGCCGCTGCAGTCTACGATTCCTACACAAAGATTCGACAATATTAATTTGGACCTCATCGGACCATTACCCCAGTCAGGTCAATATAAATAGTGCTTAACAATCATTGACCGTTGTACACGTTGGACGGAAGCCACCGCATTCGAGGACTTGCACGCCTACACGGTAGCCTTAGCACTCATGATTTGTTCCATGAATTGTTATGAATGCTGGGAATATACTATCTTCGCACAACAGCGAATCCCCCGCAGCGGATCCCCCGAACGGAATCATCGAGCGCTGGCACAGAACTGTAAACTTTACTGAGTAAAGGCGGCCATTATGAATAAATTAAATATAAATTGGGCACAGAAACGTCTCCAGATCCTGCTCGGGTTGCGTTTAACATTCAATCCAGACATCAAAACAACATCAGCACAACTTGAGTGCGGCACAACCCTTTGCCTTCCAGGAGATTTATTTCATCAAAGGTCCAATTTCCAACCGCAAACTGTCTTTGTAAAGGAGCTGGAGAAAAAATAAGCGAGAAATTCGACCATTTGTTGCCTCTGAATAAGGCAACTCACGTCTTTCTACGAAACTACACCGTCCATGGATCTCTTCAACCGCCTTACGATGGACCCTTTAAAGTAAAAGAAAAGCAATCCTAATAGACCGACTCAAGCCCGTCTTAATCGAAACTAAACAGCCAACAATTTCACTTCCAAACTCATCCACTGACTCCAACAACAGGTCCGAAGACGAACGAGCCCCGCTGTTAACCAATCATTAGACCTCGTCGTACAATTATACTCCCTGTTCGTTTCACAACAGAAAGTCTAGGAAATAGTACTGTGGCGATCATGTTTATGCCATCTGGCATCGCTGGAAAAAGAAAAGAGATCTCTCAGTTTTAACAAAGTATAAAGTAAACAATATAATCTAAACATCTGTGTTTCACTTTAGTGCAGGACTTTACCTTGGTTTGAAGACAACCATAAGACAATAACCATGCATAGTTTGCTCTTATAAGGGCAATGCTAACGGCTTTGTATGATATTAAATAAAATACCAAAGATGACGGCTATACCTCTGCGTACACCACCAAAAAAATGTCACATCAAACATTAAACTCGAATTGTCTTGCCATTGATGCACGAATACAACTTTTTTGGATTACGTATTTTTTTAGAAATTATCATTCATTTAGATCGAAATAAAAGCGCACGATATCGATGTCCAATCCGCCAGTTTTTTCTCAACAATCGATTGTAATTGTACCCGGTACTCGTAGAGAAAAAGGAAGGAATTTTTTCCCACATTGTATCTACCCACGTCCGTATGTCCATATACAAACGTGGCTTGTATCGAGCTGCTTAAAGAGCAAGAACAAAAGAGAACGCCATGATCAAGTGCCTTGACTATTTCTATCATAAATTGATAAGTATTGACGAGAGTAATAAATTCCAGTTAAATTTTTTTAGCATTAAAATTGTAGGAGCCAAAGTTTTGGCTCCACTTTGGCTTCACTTAACACACTTACGATGCGTACGAAGCTAAGGAATCTAAATCTGAAATCTCAACCCTCAAGATCATATATGTAGTTTCCGAGATCACAACGCTCACACGGGCAGACGGAAATAGCTAAAAAGACTCGGCGAGTGATCTTGATCAAGAATATATATATATACCCAATGAGGTCGATAACACATTCTTCTACCTGATACATACTTGTAACCAGGTACAATACACCCTTTTGCACTATCAGTAACGGGTGTAAAAATGGCCGTTTTTACCCATAAACCATTTTGTTCTGTGAGTAACGGGTATAAAAATGGAAGCTTTTATTAGTTCAGAACAATTAACGCTGCCTAGGCATTGTAAAGTGTATTTTATTGTCAATGAATCATTTCATAGGTTTAATACACAAATATCAACAAAAAGAATAAAACAAGCTTATAAACATTAATTTTGGGTATAGATCCATTTTTTTTTAAATATGGTAATCAAACAAAAACACCTCTTTACGTGGTAAGGGGTCCTGACGATCGCACCTTCAACATACAAAAGTTCTAATATCAACTTTTGTGACGAAAAATGCTTGTACATTCGACTGAATAAATGAACTTTCCAAAATGCTTTCATTCTGCCCGCTTTAGCAAAATATTCAAGCTTCTCGCATACAAAAGCCATATTCTATTGCATTCAAATACCCCCAAAATCTTGTTTTTGACATAACCTTTGAACGAACCATTAAATTTTAACAAATGAAGTGACATTTTACGCGTTTAATCATCAGGAATAAAAAATGTGTTTTCTATATTTTCACTTTTTTAACGCAATTTCTGCCAAGCCAATTGCAATTTTTTAATTCTTGAGATGCTATCTTTTTAGTTTTGGAGATACTTTTTGATTGGTGTATCATCCGTTATGATCGGATCACCACTTCAAATTTTCAGCTCTGCTGCTATATATAGTAGTTGCCTTGGCAAACTCTCCGAGTGCGATTCGTCACTAAGTGGACCACCGCCCACAGTAATTAATTTATTCGCCTGTTTATTTAATTGTTTATGCTGAGTCCTTGTAACCCAGTTTTGATTTTTAAGTACTAATATTGCTAAAAGTTTGTCATGTTCAACAGGCCTGTAAGTGAATACCAAATTCAAATCAAAATACTTCGGACAACCGAACTTTAATCTGTGGAGTATAATGTTTACCTTACCTTTACCTTTTTAATTTTTTTACAGCGCATTGGTCAAGCAGTTTCATTTAATAGCCAAAAAATGACATGTGTTCCCTTGATAAAAGCAGATTATACATTATTACTGCAAATACATTAATAACCGGTTTGACAAGCAAAAATTAAATGTAGCCTATGCTATATATTATATATTTTTATTATTTTTGTATTATTATATTATATTATATATATTATAAATATATACACTTGCTCTATATAGCCATGTTCCACTGCCATTTCTACTTAAACTATTTTATTAGATTTAAAGTTATCTGAGTGAAACTTTCCCAAGTCTCTACTTAATTGTAGGTAGTATTTATGTCTGAATAGGACAGAATGCTCCACTTAATTTGAAAGCTCTTGTAGAAATGATCGAGTAACTTAAAAAACAAAATTATAATATCGTTGTTCTTCATCCTTTTTATACCCGTTACTCGTAGAGTAAAAGGGTATACTAGATTCGTCGGAAAGTATGTAACAGGCAGAAGGAAGCGTTTCCGACCCCATAAAGTATATATATTCTTGATCAGGATCACTAGCCGAGTCGATCTAGCCATGTCCGTCTGTCCGTCTGTCCGTCCGGATGAACGCTGAGATCTCGGAAACTATGAGAGCTAGGCTATTGAGATTTGGCGTGCAGATTCCTAAGCTTCTTACGCAGCACAAGTTTGTTTCAGTAGAGTGCCACGCCCACTCTAACGCCCACAAACCGCCCTACAGTTTTGATGCTAGAATAAAAATTTTAGCTGAAATGTAATGTTCTCATCAATACCTATCGATTGACCCAAAAAAAAGTTTGCCACGCCCACTTTAACGCCCACAAACCGCAAAAACTTGTGACGCCCACAATTTTCATGCTAGATAAAAAATTTTAACTGAAATGTATTGGTCTCGTAAATACCTATCGATTGATCCAAAAAAAACTTTGCCACGCCTACTCTAACGCCCATAACGCTTAAATCTGTATACCGCCGGTAGGTGGCGCATTTTAATCTCGCTTTGCTGCTTGCATATCTCCATTTAGCTGAGTAACGGGTATCTGATAGTCGAGGTACTCGACTATAGCGTTCTTCCTTGTTTATTCTTAATTTGGATGCATATTCCTTTATAAGTTTCAAATTACGATTTAAGTCTTTTGAAAAAGGGAAGGACAATATAAAACTGCTGTCAGAGGAACGATAAAAAAACCAGAGAGAATGCTATAGTCGATGCCATCGACTATCATATACCCGTTACTCAGCTAAGGGGAGTGCAAGGGAGACGGAAAATGCAAACAGAAAGATTGGACGTTGATAATCAAAAACAAGGAAGAACGCTATAGTCGAGTACCTCGACTATCAGATACCCGTTACTCAGCTAAATAGAGATATGCAAGTAGCAAAGCGAGATTAAAATGCGCCACCTACCGGCGGTATACAGATTTAAGCGTTATGGGCGTTAGAGTGGGCGTGGCAATTTTTGGACCAGTCGATAGGTATTGACGAGACCAATACATTTCAGTTAAAATTTTTTATCTAGCAAAAAAATTGTGGGCGTCACAGGTTTTCGCGGTTTGTGGGCGTTAGAGTGGGCGTGGCATATTCGCGTGACAAACTTGCGCTGCGTATAAGGCTACGGAATCTAAATCTGAAATCCCAATTCTCTATCTTTGATAGTTTCCGAGATATCCACGTTCATATTTACGATTTTTTGAAGTTTGTGGGCGGTTTATTAGCGTTAGGGTGGGCGTGGCAAACTTTTTTTGGGTCAATCGATAGGTATTGATGAGAACATTACATTTCAGTTAAAATTTTTATTCTAGCATCAAAACTGTAGGAGCCACAGTTTTGGGCGGTTTGTGTTAGAGTGGGCGTGGCACTCTACTGAAACAAACTTGCGCTGCGTAAGAAGCTCAGGAATCCTCACGCCAAATATCAATAGCCTAGCTCCCATAGTTTCCGAGAACTCAGCGTTCATCCGGACAGACAGACGGACAGACGGACATGGCTAGATCGACTCGGCTAGTGATCCTGATCAAGAATATATATAGTTTATGGGGTCGGAAACGCTTCCTTCTGCCTGTTACATACTTTCCGACGAATCTAGTATACCCTTTTACTCTACGAGTAACGGGTATAAAAATTTTATATAAAATTTTCAAAAATAATGAGAACTGTGCGTGATAAACGAATTTTAGCATTATTGGAGAGTTAGAGTGGGCGTAGAACACTGCTAAATCAATCTGTACATGCCGTACAACAACTATTTAGCTTTTATGGGGTCCGAGATCTCGTCGTTCATACAGACTGCCATAAAGACGGACAGTCTAGATCGACTACACTAGTGATCCTGATCAAGAATATATATTCTTTAAAGGGTCAGAAACGCCTTGTTCTAGTAACACATTTTCCGACAAATCTAGTACACCCTTTTACTCTACGAGTAGCGGGTATAATAATAAATGTTTAAAAAATAAACAAAGCTGCAAAGGAATGATACAAAATAATAACGAAAATATAGTTTCAGTTGCTGTATGAAAATGCCGAAATTGTCTTCATTTCTTGTTTTCGGGTCATCTGTTTTTAAGAAACTTGTTAAATAAGTACATGTGTCGACTTATACTATAAGCATGGGTTTCAGTTCTTATCACTAAAGTTTTCTTTATTAATTACCAATTCAACCTTGTGACTATGGCTGCAAGCTTTGAGCTCGTGTGTACATCTGTATATACATACATATGTAAACTTTCAGAAAATGTACGTGTCTTATTCGGCTTAAGCCCTCGTCGGCAGTAGTCAGCAAGCTTTATTCGTGTTCAGAGCAACTAAAGGAAACCAGCCGCATTTATATACATAGTAATTCTTAAAGTTCAATATTGTTACATTTTGCAGCTTATTAATATTTACCACTATACAAATAATCAATATTTTATAATAACGAGTCAATAATAGCCAAAAGACATGTACATATGTAGACAGTATTGGTCAGTATTTGGTCAGTTAATACTTATATATATGTATGTACATATGTGCAGCTATTCAACGGGTGCACTCGTTTTTGTCTTGTTCCGGTAGAACCACATCCTCAAAACACATTTTTGTGCTCTGCCTGAGGGTATTATAATTCTGCTAACTCACCATACGGACTTATATATTTTAAGCATAGCTCCCAAAGGAACAATCGGTTAAAATATGAACGAAATGATGCTGTTTTGACATTTTGTGAAGCTTGAAAGCTATTAACATTTTTATGATAGCCCTTAGTCAGGGTACAGAAGCTTGCCAATGCAATGTACAAGTTTAAGTTCGTGAAATCAGAAGGAATTTTTAAAGTTAAAGGGGAACAAATTGACACGCTTGTTTTAGTTGAAAATTTTTGGAGAAATGTATATACAGCTGCGGCAACAAAAATAGCACCAATGTGTAGGCAATTCTTCTTTGTGCTACAGAATTGTCATTTTTATACGAGGGTATATTGATTTCAGTTTGCAACGCAGTGAAGGAGACGTTTCCGACCATATAAAGTATATATATTCTTGATCAGCATGCCTAGACGAGTCGATCTAGCCATGTCCTTCTGTCCGTCTGTCCGTCCGTTTCTACGCAAACTAGTCTCTCAGTTTTAAAGCTATCGGGCTGAGACTTTCCAAAAGTCGTATATCTCTTGCAGGTACTATATAAGTCGGAACCAGCCGGATCGGACAACTATATCTTATACCTCCCATAGAAACAATCGAAAAAAAAAATTTTTTTAAATTATATCTTTTGTGTTTTTATACCCGTTACTCGTAGAGTAAAAGGGTATACTAGATTCGTCGGAAAGTATGTAACAGGCAGAAGGAAGCGTTTCCGACCCCACAAAGTATATATATTCTTGATCAGGATCACTAGCCGAGTCGATCTAGCCATGTCCGTCTGTCCGTCTGTCCGTCTGTCCGTCTGTCTGTCCGTCCGGATGAACGCTGAGATCTCGGAAACTATGGGAGCTAGGCTATTGAGATTTGGCGTGCAGATTCCTGAGCTTCTTACGCAGCGCAAGTTTGTTTCGGCACAGTGCCACGCCCACTCTAACGCCCACAAACCGCCCAAAACTGTGGCTCCTACAGTTTTGATGCTAGAATAAAAATTTTAGCTGAAATGTATTGTTCTCATCAATACCTATCGATTGACCCAAAAAAAAGTTTGCCACGCCCACTTTAACGCCCACAAACCGCGAAAACCTGTGACGCCCACAATTTTCATGCTAGATAAAAAATTTTAACTGAAATGTATTGGTCTCGTCGATACCTATCGATTGATCCAAAAAAAATTTGCCTCGCCCACTCTAACGCCCATAACGCTTAAATCTGTATACCGCCGGTAGGTGGCGCATTTTAATCTCGCTTTGCTGCTTGCATATCTCCATATAGCTGAGTAACGGGTATCTGATAGTCGAGGTACTCGACTATAGCGTTCTTCCTTGTTTTACTTATAACCTCCATAGCTTGGAAATAACATTTATTAATTAGTTTTGAATTTCGAATTAAATTTTATCAAAATCGGACGACTATATCATATATCTGCCATAGGAACGATCGGAAAATTGGTGGGAAAATAATATGAAACAAATTATAGCTTCGGTGTTTTTTAACATACAACCTTTTACGCTTGGAAATAACATTTTTTAATTAGTTCTGAATTTTGAGTTTAATTTTGTCAAAATCGGACGACTATATAATATAGCTGCCATATGAACGATCGGAAAATTGCTTGGAAAATAATATGAAACAAATTATTGCTTTCGTGTTTTTTAACAAATAACCTCCTACGCTTGGAAATAACATTTTTAAATTAGTTCTGAATTTTGAATTTAATTTTATCAAAATCAGACGACTTTGTCATATAGCTGCCATAGAAACGATCGGAAAATTGGTGGGAAAATAATATGAAACAAATTATAGCTTTGGTGTTTTCTGACATATACAATTGGGAATATCATTTTTTGTATTTTTAAATTTAATGAATATAACTGCAAGGGTATACAAGCTTCGGCTTGCCGAAGTTAAC
This sequence comes from Drosophila suzukii, assembly GCF_043229965.1. NCBI lineage: Eukaryota > Metazoa > Arthropoda > Insecta > Diptera > Drosophilidae > Drosophila > Drosophila suzukii. The sequence goes on along the minus strand of NC_092082.1, from coordinate 52,336,184 downwards.
TTCCTTTCTTGTTTGCAATATTTTTATTCTGCTTGTAAGGGTAAGTAGGGTTACATATCTATTAACTAAAATAAAAGTGGTTACTCCCACAATGCGGATAGTTTTTAAAATTTCGTTACATTATCAAAAAAGTATCAAAGTTATGCGGCAACAAAAATAGCACCACTTAAAGAAAAGTCTTTAAAAACTTAAAAATAAAGCGATTTGAAAAATTTTTTTGATTGAAATGTATGTACTTATACATCACTAGACACCAGGATCTTTCTTAACGAAATTGTTGTGTGGCTATTTCAAAATAGCTCAAGGGCAGTTTTTTTTCTTGAAAGGTCCCCATTATACGATTTAGCTTAAGGGTTTGAAACTTTAGACGACTCTCTATCAGATTTTTCTTGGTTTATAATTGTGGTAAAGCTTCCACAATAAATTAATTTTGTATTACGAATAAAATTGCATCATAATTTCTGAGCTATCAAAGTTAACATGTTGATCCTCTATGGGTTCACATTATGATATGGTACCATCACTATAGTAAGAGAATATGCCCATACCATGATACTTGCTTCATCATTATTATTCTTTGCAAATGTGAATTGGGGATTCAATTTGGATTTGTAGGTTATCTGATGTGAATTTAAGCCTTTTTCATCTAAGCATAAGCAATTTTCAAGCGCCAGACCATAAAAGAGTTTTCCTTTTATTGTGGGCATTATTTAAAACTCGTCCTTCAAATTCACCCATGCTCTGCAGGGAAAATTTTTTTTTTGACGTCAAGCGCATAGTTTTTGTTTATGTACATTACATTCAACTTTTTATGTACCTACAAATATTAAAAAAAAAAATATTCAACTTGATAGGCGGTTTAAACGGGACCTACTTGCATTCATGCACCTGACTTTTTAACAGTTATGGGGTCATTGCGGCTTTCGCACTGCGTGCTATTCTTTTGTGTTCTTGTTTTAGGTACCTACTAATCATTATTTTAAAGAATTTGACGAACTTACCTTTTGCATTGCCTTTATAAATTAGCTTTTTGAATTTCCATATATTTTTATCATTACAGTGCGCTTAATGACCCATTGGGAACACTATTTTATTCATTATTTTACCAATTCAAATAGTAGTACTTATTCTTAATGCAACAAAACGAAAAACAGCCAAAAAATCTGAGCATATGAAGTTTTAAAACGAAAACCGTTAATAGTGCTATTTTTTTGCCGCTTAACTTTGCTACTTTTTTGATAAATGTATCGAAATCTTAAAAACCATCCGCATTATGCGCGTAACCACTTTTATTTTAGATAATAGATATGTAACCCTACTTACCCTTACAATCAGAATAAAAACATTGCAAAAAGTGAACATTTTGTAGCACAAAGAGCAATTGCCTACACATTGGTGTTATTTTTGTTGCCACAACTGTATAATGAAAAAAAAAACAGTTCCAATTGGGAATCGGAGTTATTCTGGGTGTTTATGGATTATGGATTCAGTGAACTTTCAAGTTCGCCGTTGGACTGAACCCACACTTGGGGCTATAAGCCTCAATAACATATGTAAAATAAACAGCCGACAGACCCCTAGGCTACTTCCTACTTAGGCCTATTTTACGATTAAAGGAGATTTTTTCTAAATTCCAAGGAACAATTTCTTAAGAAAAGAACATTTTCTTAAATCTGAAGCTGATATAAAGCGCGGAATTTTGTTATGCTTTTTTAAAAAGTATTTTTAAAAAATTTTTGTTACGTTTTTTGTTTTTAGAAAAACAACATTGCTACAATGCAAACATTTTTCTATTCCTAATGCCGTTTTTTTTTAGTATTAAAAAAGCTTAGTCTTTTTTTTGTAAAATCAATGGCGACTTTCACCATTGAATAAATGTTTTTGTTTTTGCTTTGTTTGTTTAATAGTTAAGCCACTACTAACATAGTAAGGTTCGCGTGATGTGTGTCTTTTGTTATTGCAATAGTAAATAGTTTATTAACTATTAACATGGAAGAACGCTATAGTTGAGTACATCGACTATCAGATACCCGTTACTCAGCTTTAGGGACCAAAGGGAAATGGAGATATGCAACAGCAAAGCATGATTGAAATTCGCCACCTACCCGCGATCTCAATATATGGTTATGCGGTAGATTGATTAAAGCGTTATGGGCGTTAGAGTGGGCGTGGCAAACTTTTTTTGGATCAATCGATAGGTATTGACGAGACTAATATATTTCAGTTCAAATTTTGTATTTAGCATGAAAATTGTGGATGAAACAGGTTTGGGCGGCTTGTGGGCGTTAGAGTGGCATATTCGCGTGACAAACTTTCTCTGCGTACAAGGCTACGGAATCTAAGTCTGAAATCCCAATTCTCTATATTTGATAGTTTCCTCGATATACTCGTTCATACTTACGATTTTTTGAAGTTTGTGGGCGGTCAATCGATAGGTATTGAAAACTGTAGGAGCCACAGTTTTGGGCGCTATGTTGGAGTGAGCGTGGCACCCTGCTGAAACAAACTTGCGCTGCGTAAGAAACTTAGGAATCTGCATGCCAAGTCCCAATTGCCTAGCTCTTAAAGTTTCCGAGATCTCTGCGTTCATCCGGACGGACGGACAGACGGACATGGGGCTAGATCGACTCGGTTAGTGATGCTGATCAATAATATATTTACTTTATGGGGTCGGAGCCGCTTCCTCTACCTGTTACAAACTTTTCCCCAAATACCATATATCACTGATGGAATTCTTACGATAGTGCTACTGAACGTACGAGTACATGGTTACTATTCATGGTGCACAAATTCTTGCATCATGATTAGTAAAAAGGAGCTTAAAAATAGTACGCTACCTGTTCACGATGTACTCGTATGATACATTACTGTTCGATTAGTGAAATATCGATAAGAATTAACAGAATAAATTTTAAAAAACCATGAAGACCCTAAGACAAAAACTATTTTAAGTTCTGTGGCTCTGTTCATTAAAATAGCAGTGCGACAGAAGCGAAACTATATAACGGTTTATTAGCATAGTCCTTTTCATTAGTTGATCGCTAGTACATTTCTTTTGTAGAATGGATCATAGAGAAACAAAACAAGCAAAAACCCCATTAGATTTGGTCTGTTTTTGGGTTTCTTTCAAATTTTTGCACACGGACACAACATTTTGGCTGTTCACTAAAATATCAGTTTTTGATTTTCTTCCAGGAAAAGTCCCGAAAATTTTTGTAATTTGGTAAAAATGGGTTTCAATGAAGACCATTATTATAAATCGAACCATAATACACTATAACTATAGACAAAAACAAGGAAGAACGCTATAGTCGAGTACCTCGACTATCAGATACCCGTTACTCAGCTAAATAGAGATATGAAAGTAGCAAAGCGAGATTAAAATGCGCCACCTACCGACGGTATACAGATTTAAGCGTTATGGGCGTTAGAGTGGGCGTGTCAAATTTTTTTTTGATCAATCGATAGGTAATGACGAGACCAATACATTTCAGTTAAAATTTTTTATCTACAATAAAAATTGTGGGCGTCACAGATTTTCGCGGTTTGTGGGCGTTAAAGAGGGCGTGGCAAACTTTTTTTTAGGTCAATCGATAGGTATTGATGAGAACATTACATTTCAGTTAAATCTTTATTCTAGCATCAAAACTGTAGGAGCCACAGTTTTGGGCGGTTTGTGGGCGTTAGAGTGGGCGTGGCACTCTACTGAAACAAACTTGCGCTGAGCAGGAATCTCAGGAATCTGCGTGCGTAATCCCAGTATTGTAACTCTCATAGTTTCCGAGATCTCTGCGTTCATACGGACAGACGGATGGCTAGATCGACTCGGCTAGTGATCCTGATCAAGAATATATATACTTTGTGGGGTCGGAAACGCTTCCTTCTGCCTGTTACATACTTTCCGACGAATCTAGTATACCCTTTTACTCTACGAGTAACGGGTATAATTATCTTTAGTGGGTAGAGGACCTCAGTGCTTCAAGGGAGAAAGGAAAAATTGATTGAGCTTAGAAAGGAAGGCAAAACGTTTCAATATATTCAGTGTCCCTTAAAATGTACAGCCAATATGGGTTACAATGCCATAAACTATGAACCGAAGCCCGAAAAACGTTATGCGATACGGAAAACCACAATTATAGAGGACGTTCGTAAAGTGCGCTTCAGCAAAACTTATCCTTTTGCGTCCTGTAGGACTATAAAAGCGGATCTGAGCTTAGGAATCAGGGATGACACTATTCTCCGAAGTCTGTTCGATGAAAATTTGAATGCTAGAAGTCCACCAAAGGAGCCATTACTTGGTAAAAGACACCCTAAAGACAGGTTGAAGTTTGCCAAAACCCACTTGAACTATCCACTTTCAAAGGGTCGATAAATCCTTTGGACAGATGAGTCTTAGCTGGTGTTTTTTGGTGGAACAGGTTTAAAATAGTATGTCCGTCGGCCACCATACACCGGGTACCACCCAAAACAAAATCTCAAGACCGTTAAGCAGGTGGCCTTAAAATCATTGTATGGGAAAATTTCTCATACAGCGGTGTGGGCCCCATACGTTTGATCGATGAGATCATGGACCAACATGTTTATGTAAATATACTGAGAAACGTCATTCTGTCGTATACTGATGATGAAATGTCGTTAATATGGACATTTCAGCAGGACAACGATCCTAAACACACCAACAAATTGCCCAAGGAATGGTTTAGTCAAAAACAAATTGACGTAATGTCGAGTCCAGCACAGTCCCCGGATCTAAATCCGATTGAGAACTTATCGAGGGACATAAGCGTTTTGTTGCCAAGAAATTCCCGACTTCTTAGCCGCAGCTTTGGCAAGTTGTGCAGAAGGAAAGGGGTCAGATTTCCCGCAAACTTGGTGGACTCCATGCCACGAAGGTGTTAGCCTGTAATAACCAATAAAGGCCATACTACAAAATATTTGGTCGTAATCAAATCGATGTTTAGTAGAATTAAGTTATTTATGAGCCATATTGAATTTTATCATATTTTTCTTTTAGGACTGCTATTTCTATGAACACCATATTTAAGTCTTTCTTTTTTGTTATTATCCATTTTTGCTAAAATATTTAAGAACCCAACAGGAAAAAACACCTAAATTATTTAAAAATAAATAATTAAAACTGTTGTATTTAAGTTTTGTTTCAATGTTGTGTTTATAATAGTGTTTTTCGATTTTATACGTGCAGGTCGTATGCACTGCTATTTCAATGAACACAGCTGTATATGTATATGTATAGCAGTCGCCTTAGCACACAGAAAGTGTTCTTCAATGGGTGGACTGCCGTCCACAGTGACTTACTTATTGTATAGCTACTTAAAGTATTACATTTATTTTACTGCTAGTATCAAGTAACCCAAATCCGCATGCCACAAAAAAAGTAATGAATTGTTGTTCTTTGCAGACTAAGATGATTGGCTACAAAAGTATTATGACCGCGTTATTGGCGATCCTAGCAGTAGCTCCTTCAGCGCCTGCTCCTCAACAAAACTTAAACGCTCAGAAAAACATTGAAGAAATATTTAACACTAAAACTAACAGTCTTGCGTCACAAATCAGCGGAATTGGATTAGTCGTTACACCTGAGCCTTTAGATGACGTAAGCACACAGAAAGTCTTTAACTCAATTAGTGGCAAAAGTACATCTTGCAATTGTGTACCTTATTATATGTGCGACCCGTCAACGAATAGTGTGACTGAGGACGGGTCATTTGATGGATTTGGTGTGATTGATATTCGATTTAACGCCGATGATCCGGTATGTCCTGCATCGGTAGACGTGTGTTGTGCGGATAATAAGACGCGTAATGTAACCTTAAATCCCACACCTTTAAATCAAAGACCAAACCAACCACGAGGCTGCGGTGTTCGCAACACAGGTGGATTAGATTTTGCTCTTTCTGGGGTGACGCAAAATGAAGCTGGGTTTGGCGAGTTTCCATGGACAGTAGCTTTATTACACTTCGGAAACCTAAGCTATTTCTGTGCTGGATCACTAATACATCAAAGAGTGGTTTTGACTGCGGTACACTGTGTTGAAGCGCATGGACCAGGAACTTTTATTGTCCGTGCAGGAGAGTGGGATACACAAACAACGAAAGAGCGTCTACCCTATCAAGAAAGAACAGTGCAAACGGTCATTAAACATCCACAATACAAGAGCAGAAACATAGCTAATGATTTTGCTCTTATAGTTTTAAGTGAGCGCGTTGTTTTGGATGATCACATTAATGTCATATGTTTACCACAGCAAGAAGCTATTCCAGAACCATCTACCACATGTTTTTCCACAGGCTGGGGCAAGGATGTTTTCGGTTCTTTTGGAAAATATAGTGTCATAATGAAACGTGTGCCCTTGCCTATTGTGGCATTTAATACTTGTCAATCGCGGCTTAAAAGTACTCGACTTGGACCCAAATTTACCTTGGATAGGTCATTTATATGCGCAGGTGGGCAGCGTGGAATTGATACATGCCAAGGTGACGGTGGAGCTCCATTAGCGTGTCCAATCGGGATTACATCAGAAAACCGATATCAGCAGAGTGGTATAGTTGCTTGGGGAATTGGTTGCAATGATGAAGTGCCAGCAGCTTATGCCAATACAGCTTTGGCACGAGATTGGATTGACCAGCAAATGATAGCCAATGGCTTCGGAACTGATGCTTACACTGCATAAATGGTGATTCCAGCAGACAAACAAATTTTAAATAAAATATTTAAGTATATTTACTTACAAATACAATATTTTTATATACGATACTTATAAAACGATTGAATAAACAATATATTTTATGAATAAAGCCAACGATAACGGATTCATAAGTCACATCCCTAGATGAAATTCCCCAAATGCCATTTATTTGTTTTGTTTAGGCGTGCTGGCAACATCGATCTCGTGATAATGGAATTTAATAATCCATTTTTGAAATTCAATCTCAACGATACGTGTGAAATGTCGTAAAATATTCAAAGATTAATATCTTAGAGGAACACGTTCGATTGTATTTGAGAATGATGTGTCCTGTAATTGTTAAACTAATTAAGAATTTAAAAAACCCCAATAAAAGTGTGCGAATACTTTCAAACACACATTTTGGTTTCCGACCCAGAACGTGAATTATCTAAGATTTTTTCATTTCCACAAATGGCTCATAAATATGTCTTAAGCAGGGCACAATATCTACCCGAGCATGCGCACCTTTCCATTACCTGACCGCAACAAAATGTATACATGCAGAAGCTTGAAGGCGCCCGATCATTGATATGATCATAGACCCAACGCCAACGCACAGGCTGACTGCTAGCTATAACGTATGCCACAATAGAGGTTGAAATCACGATCGCAGAGCAACTCGGAAGTAGCCGACGTACCTCAATCAAGGAAATATTTTGCATTCTCCGTTCATGTTATTTTAACTCCATATACAAGGTGGCTGATAAATTTTGCTACATTAAGAAACTCAAATAATTTTTTTTTCAGTGTATGGAATTCAGTTTTCTTTTATTCATGTTAAATCTCATTCAATTTTATTAAATATAGCTTAATTAGTTTTAAAATAATGAAAATTAAATGCCCCACTGCTCGTTGATGCATGTGCGGCATCTTACCAAAAAGTTGTTCATTACTGCTTGGAGAGTTGAGACAGGAGTAGCCGCAATTGTTTCTCGAATGGATTGCCTTAGTTCATTCAAATTTGTTGGTTTTGCTTTGTAGACTCCCTGTTTGCAATAACCCCACAAGAAAAAGTCAGGTGCAGTAAGGTCAGGCGACCTGGGTGGCCAACGGAATTTGGAGTTGAATGTGGATATCAACTTATTGGGAAATTTTCGTCGCAATTCTGTCATAACAGGTTGGGCTATGTGAGGAGCTGCACCATCTTGGTGAAACCACACAGAGTTGAAAGAAATTCTTATTCGGCGTAGTTCTGGATAGAAAAACTCTCTCAACATGCTCAAGTAACGGTCTTCAGTAACCGTAACGATGTGACCGTTTTCTTCGAAGAAGTAGGGCCCGACAACGCAGCGTGATGAAAATGCACACCACACTGTGACACGAAGTGGATGCAATTCCGTCTCATGGAGTATCTGTGGGTTGGAAGCACTCCATATTCGACAATTTTGTTTGTTTATGTTGCCGTTTAAATCGAAATGGGCCTCGTCAGACATGAAAAGACAGTTCAACATGTTTCCATCCTCTTCCACCATTTGTAGCATCTTCTGGCAAGCGAATCGGCAAGTCTGCAGTGTTCAGTTTGTTGGCCATTTGAATTTTATATGGGAATAAGTCCAAATCTTTCTGCATAATTGACTGTAATGACTATCTGCTTACACCCATTTGAGCAGATAAGCTTCTTGTCGAAACACGTGGATTGTTTTGTATGGCAGCAGCTACAGCAGCGATTGTTTCCTCCGTTCGAACTGAAGGGTTTCGATGTTAAGGTCTTCTGTTGACTTGGCAAAATTGTTTACAAGTCTCATTATGGTCCATCTGCTCGGAGGATTGCCGCCAAACGTGCGCCTATACTCTCTTTGAACCGATACTACGGACTCCAGTGCGTGATAGCGGCGGACAATCTAAATTCTTGTTTCAGTGTCCCAGTTATCCATTTTTGTTAAATGTAAAAGTCAATCTACAAAATAAAAAAAAATTAACCAGATTCATTAAATAGAAAAAAAGTTATTTAATTTTTTTTGGTAGCGGCTTTCATCAGCCACCCTGTACGTTTAAAAATTCAGAAGTCTATTTTGTAGCATAATAATATATTTGTCGGGCCAGCCACAGCAATTAATTAACGACTCATAGTCAAAGCTCTGATATCAGCGGCATCGCAATAAGCCTCTCTTTCATCTCGCTCACTTGATTTGCATTCTTGTGCCCACTCTTCAGTTCTGCAGTAGGCTCGGAGGGAAATGTCAGACGGCAAAAAGATTTTTGTTTTTATTTGTGCCTAAAATTCTGGCCGCTGCTGTTGACGTCAGCAGAGAAGTCGGCGCATCGTAGAAGAATGACTACGAAAACGGTCGTGCAAAAAAGAGAGGCAGATATTCAGAGATATCCCTCTCTTTCTTTGTCTTATAATCTGCCTGCACTCTGCGCTCGCAGAGACAAATTTCGGCCGGTCCGTTGTTCGTTTTAATACCCGTTACTTGTAGGGTAAAAGGGTACACTAGATTAATCGGAAAGTATGTAACAGGCAGAAGGAAGCGTTTCCGACCCCATAAAGTCCGGATGAACGCTGAGAACTCGGAAACTAGAAAAGCTAGAAAGTTGGGATTTGGTATGCAAATTCCTGAGCTTCTTGCGCAGCGCAAGTTTGTTTCAGTCAAGTACCTCTACTATCAGATATACGTTACTCATCTAAAGGGACAAAAGGGAAATCGAGATATGCAAGCAGCAAAGCGAGATTGAAATGCGCCACCGACTCCCGATCTTAATATATGGTTATGTGGGCGGCAGACAGATTTAAGCGTTATGGGAGTTAAAGTGGGCGTGGCCAACTTTTTTTTTGGTCAATCGATAGTTATTGAAGAGACTAATACATTTCAGCTCAAATTTTCTATTTAGCATGAAAATTGTGGGCACAACAGGTTTGGGCGGCTTGTGGGCATAAGAGTGGGAGCGGCAAACTTTTTTTTGATCAATCGATAGGTATTGACAAGACTAATATATTTCAGTTAAGAGTTTTTTCCAGCACAAAAATTGTGGGCGCCACAGGCTTAGGCGGCTTTTAGGCGTTTGAGTGGGCGTGGCAAACTTTTTTTGGATAAATCGATAGGTATTGACGAGGCTAATACATTCCAGTTAAAATTTGTATCTAGCATGAAAATTGTGGGCGCCACAGGTTTGGGCGGTTTGTGGGCGTGGCATATTCGCGTGAAACACATTCGCTGCGTACAAGGCTACGAAATGTAAATCTGAAGCCCCAATTCTCTATCTTTAATAATTTCCGAGATATCCGCGTTCATACTTACGACTTTTTGAAGTTTGTGGGCGTGGCAAACTTTTTTTAGATCAATCGATAGGTATTGACGAGACTAATACATTTCAATTAAAATTTTTTTTAGAACGTCCATTGTCGGAGTAGGCCAAGGGGTTGAGTCCAGGAGCAAGTACGTGGTTAACTTCAAGGTTCTAAGCACTAATAATTGTTTCTCGTTAGACGTCTCTTCGGCATACGTGTTGGCCACGGTCTCTATGCTGCTGCCCTGCACAAGCCTCTCATGGCAACGATGGACCCACATTCATGGACTTCCGCTAGCGGATCCGGAGTACTACCTTTGAAAGAGGATTGACCTTGTTTTGGGAGTGGACCTTATCGCGCAGATCATGCTGTCCGGTACGCGAATAGGAAGTCCTACGGAGCTAATTGCTCAACAGACTCAGCTGGGATGGATTCTCTCAGGTCAACCCGCCGACTCGACCAGCTCCACCCAGATCCGTTGCCATCATGTAGTCTCCGAGGCGGAGGCGCTTCTCAAGGGTTTTTTTCGAGATCGAGACCGTACCAGAGCGGACGGCTCGTACGGATGAGGATCGGTGGTGCGAATCGTTCTTTCGAAGAACGCATTCCCGTCGAACGGATGGACGCTACGTGGTGCGCCTCCCTTTTAAGAGGTATATGGATCACAACATCGTGTTGGGACGATCTCACTAAGAAGCCCTTAACCGATTTCTCCAGCTCGAACGGCGTTATGCGGCACGCCCAGTGCAAGGAATACAGTATACTGAGGACATTGAGGAGTATTTCACCTTGGGACAAGTCGCTGTCGCGGAAGGATCCAAGAGCAGCTTATGTGTACGCACCCGGCCGGAATACATCATGCGTCTTGTGTGCTACCCCATCATGCCGTCTATAAGCAGAAGCAGAGGATAATGTTCGACGCCTCCGAAAATGATGTTCTATTCACTGGAGCCCCGTTCCAAAACGACATGTCTGCAATGCTTCTCAATTGGCGAAAATATGTTTGTTTTTGCAGCCGACATTCAAAAAATGTATCGCTGCATTGACGTTCACCCGGAGGACACGCAATATCAGCGGATTTTATGGCGGGCGGAGGATGGAAACATCAAGACACACGCGCTGTCGACTCTGACGTTCGGAACGGCATCCGCACCATACACAGCCATTAGAGTCATACACCACTTAACGCAGGACGAGAAGGATTCTTTCCCAAGGGCTGCCGAGGTCTTAAAGAAGGAGATATATGTGGACGACACACTATGGAGGATGCGGACGAGAAGCGGGTGCAGGTCGTGGGAGCTATAAAATCGCTCGGACGGAATTGCGTAAATGGTCGAGTAACGATCCGCGATTGCCAGGCTCTGTTCCACAGGAGCATCGATGCTGCCAGACGCCTTTAAATTGGGATAAAAGAGATCCGGTAAAGGCGTTGGGGATGTATTGGCTCCCAGACTCCGACTGTTTCAAGTTTAAAATGAATTGTGACTTTCCAGATTGCACGACGAAAAGGACCTTGCTAGCCGCTATCGCGCGTCTTTTCGATCCGTTAGGTCTGATAGCTCCGGTCATCATAATTGGAAAGCTCATTTTAAAGGAGGTGACTTTCGTCAAGGTGGCGAACAGCGAGGGAGTGCAGGTGTCGTTGAACTGGGACTCACTGGTGCCAGCAGCGCTTCTGGAGCGTTGGCGAGCGTTTCGCTCTGACCTCCCAGGAATCGAGGACATCGCCGTCAGTCGGTGGACTGAGTACGATCCGGCCTCCGTAGCCTTTGTGCAGCTGCATGCGTTCTGCAACGGGTCGTCGTCGACGTATGCTGCCTCTGTTTACCTGCGAGTCGAGCACGTCAACGAGACCGTCGACACGACCTTGCTGGCGGCCAAGGCAAAGGTCACATCAGTCAAACCGTTAACCATACCCATGACGAAACTAAGCGGAGCAGTACTGGCAGTCAAGCTTGTCAGGTGGTTATCCACAGTGGTTCAAATTGGCGGAGTTCCAGTGGAGACTTTCTTTTGGACGGACGCCACTATCGTTTTGCACTGGCTGACTGGAGACGTACAATGGTGGAAGACCTTTGTGGCCAACCGAGTCGGATTCATCTTGGACCATTCTGACCCAAGTCAATGGCGGCACTTGGGTACCGAAGAAAAACCAAGTGGACTGCGAGACCAGAGGATTGGCACCTAAGGAGTTGCAGAACTTTACCCTGTGGTGGAGGCTAGTTGTCGCGTGAGCGAGATTCTTGGCCGAAGCACTTTCCCATCTCGATTTTACCGTCCGAGCCAGCGTTGGATGCGAAAGCGGGTAAGCTCCGGATCCACCACGCCTCTCCAGTCCCTTCATTTATCGCCCGTTCTTCCACGTATAGTCGAGCCGTTCGAGTGGTCGCCTACCTAAGGCGTTTTGTTATCAACGCTTCGCTCAAGCCGAGCCGACGCGCAGGATCCTCGAGCATACCAGAGCTCGACGACGCCATGTTTTGCATCGTACGGATGGTTCAGAAGGAATCGTTCGCGGCGGACCTTCAATCCGTAAGACACTCAAAGCGGATTCCTTCTCAGAGCAATCTGTTGCGACTGTCGCCCATTCTGGTGGAGGATATTTTACGGGTTCTCTGCGTTGCCGCCGAACAGGCGCCACTCTATTATTCTGCCCAGTACCCATCATTTTACCGATCTGGTTATTAACCATTCTCACCTAGCTTCGCTTCACGGAGGTGCGCAGCTGACCTTGGCTCACACGCGCCAGCGATACGCTGTTTTCGCGTCAACCCAACCACCTCGTCGCAGCTCATGGGAGACCTGCCTCTTCACCGGGTAAACCCGCCGCAGATGCCTTTCGTCACTACAGGAGTCGATTATACCGGAGCCATTGAGCTCAGAGCGGCGCGGATTCGGGGGTCGAGCACCTACAAAGGCTACATTGCAGTGTTCATCTGTCTCGAAACGAAAGCAGTTCATTTGGAGCTGGTAACCGGGCTCACCACGGAGCACTTCCTGCTGGCATTCGAACGGTTTACTGGGCGTCGAGGGATGGTCCAAGATCTTTATAGCGATAACGGCACCAATTTTGTGGGAGCAGACAGTCAGCTCAAAGGTTTGGTGAAGCAATTCCGCGATGACTATGAGACGCTCATCGCTCCGAAGTGGTCCCAGCTACGACTCACTTGGCATTTTAGTCCGCCTCAGTCGCCTAACTTTGGTGCGCTTTTGGAGGCCAACGTCAAGTCGGTCAAGCACCATCTCAAGCGCGTGATCGCGGATCGAAGGCTTACCTACGAGGAGATGACCACGGTGTTAGTCAGCATAGAAGCGTGCCTTAACTCAAGGCCGCAGTACGCGGATGACTTAGATGTGCTCACTCCGGCCCACTTCTTAATCGGCGACTCTATGTTTGCGCCCACAGAATACCAACCAGCCTCTTCCAAGTTTAGGGAGCAGTTTCTGCTTTGGCAATCAATGCTGCGCCATTTTTGGGACGGCTGGAGTAGGGATTGGCTTGGCTCTTTGCAGCAGCGTCCAAAATGGTCCCAAAGTTCAGAAAACTTAAGGTTGGACGAGTTTGTACTCGTCAAGGACGACAGATTCCCAACATCGCAGTGGCTGCTCAGAAGGATTATCGATCTTCACCCGGGTCAGCAAGGACAGCTGAAGTGTTCGGTAGCGAAGATCTGACGCTTGCCGATACAAGAATAGTCTCCCTCAAAGCGGCTCTAGTCGCTCACGCTTATGCACACAATTTCTTTTTCTGTCTCCTCTCAGATTCTAGGTATAGCTCAGGACTCTCAGGGCACTTTTAATGCTATGGTCTACCATTGGCGTACGGCAGGTTCAGATTCACGATCTGGCCCCACGGCGCCCAATACCTGCGGAGAATTTGGGCAAAGGAGCTTTCGGTACTGCTGAAGAGAAAGGAAAAAGTCAGTCTGAGCATTGAACTGCATCGCGACGCTAACGGAGCTGAGTTATTCTTTTTGATTGCTTGTTATATATAAACCACTCGAAAACCACAAATAAATAGTGAAATTATATTGTCTAAATTTCCAAAGTGTTTTGCACGACTAAGGGAACATCTTAATAATTTGACCCCGAGCTGCCGGCAGGGGACACATCTTAACAGTTTACTTGTTATACATTTTTGTTACAATATAATTTTTTAGTTTAGTTATAGAAATTTAGTCCGTTAAAATTTACTTCAATATTTAAAACAATTTAGTATTAACATTTTTTTGTGCGCAGCAAAGTTACTTTAATCGTTTCTTTAAGTTAAAATAATAAAGTCAGATAGGTGCTACATTAAGATTAAGATGTTGTGCATTTATCTTAGTTTAAAGTACGTAAATTTTGAAGGTATTCAATGGGTTCCGTTAGCCGAAAGTGGATAATAAAATGTTTTCTGTCAAAAAAATCCCGCAAAGGGCTTATACACAGCTCTAAATACAAATAAATAAGTTAAACGCATTTTTTAATCATATTCCCATACATTTTTTCAGAAGCGTTGGCCAAGGACCCTGAGGACCCGGACACATGTTTAAGAAAGGCGGTGACAAACGTGAAAAACAAACTAACAAAACAAAAAATCAGAAATACTAACAATAATTGTCCCTTAATGGAAAATCTGAAAAATATGATCTAACTAAAATGAATTTAAATGTAATTAAACATGTATGTATCTTAAATTATATATTTTCATAAGTGAAAACTCATGGGAAAAATTCTCAATTTCACAAGTGATTTCACTTGGGACGTGTCACTTGCAAGTGTTTTCATAAGTGAAAACTCATAGGAAATCTTATGAATTTCACAAGTGATTTCACGTGGGAGGTGTCATTGGCACGCGACAGGCCATCCGACCAATGAGTATAAGGAACTAGTGAAATCCCGTGGGACTTGGAAAAATTTTCATTTGAATTTTCGATTGTGGAAAGGCGGTCATTCCATACAATTGTCTATATGGAGTGTCACTTGTTCTTCATTTGTGCAAGAGGACATGTGCCACGGGACTCACAAGGTGGTTCATAAGTGAAACTTTTTTTTTGGAACTGAAGGGTATGTATGTTTGTACCTGATTTTATTTTACTTGTATATTTCGCTTAATGGGAAAAAGGAACATAAACACGATATATCGTTAAAAAAGTCGAAAAAGGTCCATCACCTAAAATGCTGTCATCGATTAATCTAAACCATCTGACGCCATTTTGTGTTTTAGAAAAAATGATTATAACAAAAAATCTGATTTATAAATATCTTTTGTTTTTGTCTGAAACATTTTTTGGTTTTCGTTATAATTTTGGGAGAAACAGCAAAAAACCAAACTGATATTTTCCAACCGATATTTTGCGCCAACTTTGACTATTTTTCCCGTAATCACAAACAACCAAAAAATGTCGATTTGAAAAGTTGGAACAAAATCGGGCGTTGCAACGCGTTGGTGCTAAACGGAAGCTTATACCGAATTTTTTAAAGTGAGCGTGGCAACATTTTTTTTGGGTCAATCGATAGGTATTGATGAAAACATTACATTTCAGTTAAAATTTTTATTCTAGCATCAAAATTGTAGGAGCCACAGTTTTGGGCGGCTTGTGGGGGTTAGAGTGAGTGTGGCACCCTGCTGAAACAAACTTGTGCTGCGCAAGAATCTCAGAAAACTGTGTGCATTATCTCAGTATCTTATGGGGTCGGTAACGCCTCCTTCTGTCTGTTACATACTTTCCGACGAATCTAATATACCCTTTTGGTCTACGAGTAACGGGTATAAAAAACGAATAATATTGTATTATATAAGTACATTTTTTGATCATAGTAAAATTAATTTAATTCAATTTACTTATAATGTTATGTTTGCGCATTATACATTATTATTACAATATTTTTCTTAGTTAAGTTAAGGAAATTAAGTATGTTAAAATTTATTTAAATATTTAAAACATTTTAATATAAACATTTAAAAAAAATGTATATTGTATTTTTTACTCAAGGCCGGAGCAGTGGCACCCGCCAACAGGGAAGAGAAAACAAAAGAAATCAAGTAAAGGCGTGAGAGGACTTGGTGCATTATGTTTGAGTAATTAAAAAAAAAGCAGGCTATTTGAATTGTGCGTAGCGAAACACATTTGTTTTGTTATTAAAAGTGATATTTTTAATTTTTGTTATTAATAATAAGGTCAATCTAAGTTTAAGATGTTGTGCATTGATCTAAGTTTAAAGTACGTAAATTCGGAGGACCCGGACAAATGTTTAAAGAAGGCGATGATCAATGTAAATAACAAATTGTCGAAACAAAACTAGGCTTATTAACAATAATTGTCCTTCAACAAAAGAACTAAATAACACAATTTAATAAAAATGAAGTAAAAAGTAATTAAAATTAAATGTATTTTAAATTCTATACTTTCATAAGTGAAAACTCTTTGGAATTCGGATTTTCACAATTTATTTTAAGTGGGACGTGTCACCTGCAGGTGACAGGCCAAACGACAAATGAGTAAATGAAATCACGATTGACTTCGAACAAATTTTATTTTAATTTTCACTTGTGTCACTTGTTCTTCACGCGCGCTAGCTGACATGTCACGCGTTATTCACAAGGTGATTTACAAGTGAAACTTTATTTTCGGAAGTGAAGGGCACCGTACGGCTGGCTAAAGTAGTATGCATTTGCTATCATTTGTTAGCCAGTACATAAAACCAACTATGAATTTCGCACTTTAATTTTACAACAGCTAATAAAGAAGCTTACTAGCTCAAGATTGATGACCCCGACTTGAATTGTGCATAAACAATATTTAGTGCAAATCATACGTATATATTTATATAATTAAGTCTTTGTTGCGGCTGCGGTGCGTTGGCAGAGCAACAAAACATTCGTCGCCAAAAACAATTAAGTATTAAATGCAGTGCAGATTAATTGCAGTTGTAACGAACTGGCACATTGAAATAAAATTCAGGCGCATGTGGTACCATGGAAATCAAGCGCACGCGGGTATGCTCGTCTGGCTGATTGTCGGCTGTGGAAGTGGATAAAAATGCTTGACCCCATAAAGTGCCTATTATTAATGGTAATCGAAATCTAATTTCGCGTGCTGGACAAGCTAAACTTGGAAACGAGCAAAGTCACATAAAAATCGAAAATAAAGTCCTGGCCGAGTCTCAAATTCCTCTCTCTATATGTTCCCGAAGTCCCTTAATGCCCACCCAGCCATTGGCCGTTCTCTTCCATACACCCCTATTGTCAGAACGACCCCCTCAAATGCATAAGACTTTTATAAAGGTCTTATTACCAGCTAAGAAAGTAAATAATTGTAAACGCATATCTTACAACTAAATATGCAGGATAATATAATTTAAATATGGGTACGATTAAGTGCATATTATGAAGATTTAAATTACAATTAAAATCATTACAAATCGTGGGTATAGTTATTCCTTTGTTGTTTCAATAATAAAGGAAGCAAAGGATACGAAATAAATGATCTAAATAAAACATTAATTAACAAGGAAGAACGCTATAGTCGAGTACCTCGACCATCAGATAACCGTTACTCAGCTAAAGGGACAAAAGGGAAATGGAGATATGCAAGCAGCAAAGCGAGATTGAAATGCGCCACCTACCCGCGATTTCAATATATGGTTATGTGAGCGGTATACAGATTTAAGCGTTATGGGCGTTAGAGTTGGCGTGGCAATTTTTTTTTTTGGGTCAATCGATAGGTATTTTGGAGACTAATACATTTCAGCAAAAATTTTTTTCTACCATGAAAATTGTGGACGCGGACAGACAGACGGACATGGCTAGATCGACTCGGCTAGTGATCCTGATTAATAATATATATACTTTATGGGGTCGGAAACGCTTCCTTCTGCCTGTTACATACCTTCCGACGAATCTAGTATACCCTTTTACTCTACGAGTAACGGGTATAATTATAGTGTTTTGAACTCCTCGAATATTTGAATCGGCGTAATATGATCCCCTGACACCCCTGAACACCAAAGTAACCGTTTGAATAAGTATGGTTTTCTGTTGGCAGCAAAACGGTCAAGGGAAGGGAGGGCGATGTAAATCTCTATCGACATCCGAGATTTTCTGATGTTTAAAGTTTAGATAAAGTGCAATAGACCCCCTAATTTTAAATTCTGTACAATTGCCGTTATGTCTGGATAAAATGTGTAGAATTTCGTCCCTTTGTTTTGGCTTGTCCTTTCACGCGATTATTTTAGATTTAATAATGAAAATAGGCAATACGAAATAAGTAGCAGAGACCTACACCTCTACTCGACGAGCCAAGCCGGAGAACAATTCGCGTGAGCGATCGTATTGCTAAGGTTAGAGACTTTCAGATATTTTCACTTAATTTAGCTTCGAACTTCACTTAAAATTTCACTCAAACGCTTTGGAAACGAAGAGACTGTCCAGACAGGTAAGTCATCCATCCACTCTTGTCCAAAATTTTTACTGAGACAAAGGAAGGCCCAACTAGTATACCCTTACATTTTTCAAGTCCATAGGCATGGTCACTTAACGCATAAGAACTGCAGGCATTTTTGTTATTATTTCGCTTTAAAAATTTAAATATTACAGGAGTAACCTAATTACTCATCAGACAGATCAGCTTGCCATAATTCGCATAGGATAGACATCGGATATTATTTACATAAAAATACAGTGACTACGATGAATGGCATAGCTAACATGCTCCGCAATTGTAAAGCGCGATGCAGACGGCTCGGATTATAGGCATTGTCGCGACGGTCGAACGATCGGCAAGCTGCTGTCTGCGCGTGGTGCTTATTGTTGTCGGTGTTTTTTTGGCAATGCGATAAGCGCAATGCACATGCAATAGCAATGTTTTTTTATGCACTTTTCTTATCTTTCTTAGGTTTGTCAGAACGGGAATATTTATGTTCGATGTCAAATTAATTTATGACAATTCTTTTTTTATGCTTCTTTTGTTTACAGATTTATTTGATATTATTTATTCAAATTTGTATGCTTTTACATGTTCATATTTCTGCTGTCAATCGATCTTTGATTTTTTCCTGTGTACTCGAGCAGTTCAATTGGATTTATGTACGCTGGAGTTCGAACCTTGAGTAATTTTTCACAGAGAGTTGGACAGCTGATTGATCAGAGGAGGTCATCGACCTCACAATACAAAAGGAGATAAGAAATTTTGGTTTATGTAACATGTTTTAATTTTACTTCGCCTTGTGCAATTTTGTTCGCTTTATCTAACTAGTTTCAAACTTTGATTTAATTTTTAGCACTCGAACATTTTTTTATATATTAGTTTAAATTTTATTAGTTCTTAAACTAGGATTTATTTATATTCAATATGGCTGATTGCGAAAGTACACAAGAAAAAAAGGCACAAGCCTTGTGGCACGCTTTCAGACAATAGCAATAAATATCTCTGAGCAAGAAGAAGGGGTCGATTTGGAGCGACAAATTCCAGTAGATCACACGGGTGTTCAAGCAGGCTCGGGACGAGGAACTCCTAGGGGCTTCACGTCCGATCTAAGCCAGTTTGTGATGCTCGGACGGACATGGATATAAGGGAGGCCATTCGTGATAAGAAACAGCGAGAAAAAGAGGGATTTGACTCCTTTTGCAATGTTTAGATAGTCGTAAAGTCAACGCTTTGACGAAAAAGGATGCATATCCTTTACCGCAGATCGATGGAATTTTGTCAAGACTACCCAAGGCAATGTTGCCTATTGGCAGATTCCTTTAGATCCAAAATCGATAGCGGTAAGACGGCTTTTACCATTCCGAGAAAACCTCTTTATCAGTACAAAGTGATGCCATTCGGGCTTACAAACGCCTCGCAAACTATGACGCGCCTAATGGACAAGGTCATAATAGCCAATCTACGCAATGAGGTTTTTGTTTATCTGGATGATCTGTTGGTAGTGTCGGATAGTTTTGAAACCCATAAAAAAGCGTTAGGCTTAGTAGCTAAGCAGGTAAAGATCGATTGTTTAACTCTTAACGTGGAAAAAATCCATTTTTGTATGCGATCAGTGAAATATTTAGGTCATTTAGTGGGGTAAGGAGTTATACGGACTGATCCAGAAAGGCAATGTCTGAATTCCCTCTTCCAAAGAGCTTGAAGTCTCTCCGAAGTGTCTTGGGGATGGTAGGCTGGTATATCAAGTTTTTTAGCAATTTTGCTTCGATAGCGGCCCAACTAACAGACTTGTTTAAACCCAAGAAAAAATTCCAGATGAATCCAGAGGCGAAACAGCATTTAATCAGCTGAACACTATGCTATGCTCTGCTCCTGTATTACGCAGCGCATATTTCAATAAGCATTCAATAACATTGAAGGACATGAACTTACGGTCATAACAGACCATGCATCTATTGAATGGCTCATGTCCCAGACCGATTTACATTCTCGTCTAGCTCGGTGGGCATTAAGCTGCAAGGCTTTAATCTTAAGATAGAGCATCGAAGTGGCAGGCTGACCGTTGTACCAGACGCCTTATCAAGAGTAAACGAGGCTGAATTAGCATATATTAAATCAAGTCATGGAGAGTTAATCGATCTTCAGTCGCCACAGTTCAGATCTGATGAATATGTGAAGCGTCCGAAAAGAGTAAAGGCATACCAAGACAAGTTGCCAGACTTGAAGGTAGTAGATGGACGGGTGTATAGGAGATCAGAACATGCCACTGGCGATCAGTTGCATGATAACTTTACTTGGAAGCTTTGGATTCGCGAAAATTCAGTATAAGAGGTGTTGAAGAAATCCCACGATGACCCACTTGCTTCGCATGGAGGCTTACATAAAACTTTGGAAAGAAATCTTGGGTATTAATATTGGCCTGGTCTGATTAATGGTGTTAAGTCATATATTCAATCCTGTGGAACTTGCAAGACCACCAAATATCCAAACAGAATACAGCGGCCACCAATAGGCGTGGCACCAGAGTCACAGCGGTCACAGCGGATCCAAGATATCGCTCTGGTAATGTGGGTATTATCATTGTTTTGGACCATTAATGCAAGTTCGAGTTCCTAAAAGCGGTCAAGAAGCTCACAGCAGACGTGGTGATAAAATATATACAACAGGAATTATTCGATACGTTCGGATTCCCAGAGACCATAGTATCTGACAATAGTTCCCAGCTCAAGGCGGAAGCCTTTCAGAAGTTTCGAATGGAATCCCAATATCTCATCATATCTTACAGCAGCTTATTCGCCTCAGGCGAACGCTTCCGAAAGGTAAATTGATCAGATATCGCCGCCATTTGGTCGTACGTAAGAGCTCACAAAATAGATTGGGATGAGCAGCTTAGTAGTATATGCTGTGCTCTTTGTTCTGCAGTCCATTCAGCTATAGGATCCACACCATATTATATGGTATTTGGGCAACATTTCATCTCGTCCGGATCTTCCTATAAACTGCTGAGAGTATTGGTAATTTTGGAGGACAGATCTGCTGTTTTAACTCGAAAGGATTCTCTGGATGTGGTCGGGAAAATTGCACAAGAAGTTATGAGTAGGCAAAACGCCAAAAACGAGCGCCAATACAATTTGCGGACAAGAGAGGTTGCAAACAGCGAAGGGCAAGAAGTACCCCGAAAGAATTTTAAACAGAGCAGTTTTGCAGCCGGATATATTTCAAAACAAGGAAGAACGCTATAGTCGAGTACCTCGACTATCACATACCCGTTATTCAGCTAAAGGGAGATGGAGATATGCAAGCACAACCTACCCGCTATCTTAATATATGGTTATGTGGGCGGCAGACAAATTTAAGCGTTATGGGCGTTAGAGTGGGCGTAGATCTTTGTAGATCGATAGGTATTGAAAAGACCAATACATTACAGTTACAATTTTTTATCTGACATGAAAATTGTGGAAGCCACAGATTTGTGAGGTTTGTGGGCGTAGCATATTCGCGTTACAAACTTTCGCTGCGTACAAGGCCCCGTAATCTAAGTCTGAGATCCAAATTCTCTATCTTGATAGTTTCCGATATTGATATCCGCGTTCATATTTACGGTTTTTTGAAGTTTGTGGGCGTTGGGACGTGGAAAACTTTTTTTTGGGTGAATCGATTGGTATTGATCAGAACAATACACTTCAGTTAAAACTTTTATTCTATCATCCAAACTGTAGGAGCCACAGTTTTGGGCGGTTTGTGGGCGTTAGAGTGGGCGTGGCACCCTGTTGAGACAAACTTGCGCTGCGCAAGAAGCTCAAGAATCCGCATCCCAACAGCCTAGCTTTTATAGTTTCCGAAATCTCAGCGTTCATCCGGACGGAGAGACAGACGGACAGACGGACATAGCTAGATGGACTCGCCTAGTGATCCTGATCAAGAATATATATATTTTATGGGGTCGGAAACGCTTTCTTCTACCTGTTACATACTTTCCGACGAATCTAGTATACCCTTTTACTTTACGAGTAACGGGTATAATTAGGACCAACGTATAGTACAGCCCGAAAGAAGTAAGGGAATTCTATTTATGTGATGGAAGATTTACAAGAAAATTTGGTAGGTCGTTTTCACGCTAAGGACCTGAAACAGTAGGCTGTATCAACTACAAGCTTGATGGAGATCATTCTTCGGGTTATTAAACCCTAAGTCTGCTCTTAGGAGGGTAGTAGTTGTAGTTGTAGTTGACCAAATGTAGAGTAAGGTGAGCGCCATCTAGGAGTAGCTCTGCGATACGGGAGGGGGCAAAAGGAATGCGGCAAGGAGAGCAACAGACCCTTCTGTCAACTTTACCTTGTTCTTATTCCCATACTCGGCTAGGGGTCACATTTTTGGCGTCTAGATATTTCTGTTCCGATCTGGTCGTGAAAGGATCAAGTTGTGCTAGAGGAAAATAATATATCTGAACTCTAATTTTTGTGCTCAGCCAACCCAGAAAGACGAGGCAGAACAGCAGATTTAATATACAGCGCAGCGCTAGGCCCTAACTGGTAAGTTTTTAAAGCTTGAGGTTTGGTGGACTAAAATTTAGCTGAAAAATTAATTTTTATTAAGTTCGGCGCTTAAGAAATATAAATTAGTCTCGGCCGAAAATGAATTACGCAATAGTTGAGTGGATTTTGCAAATGAAGAGAAAACCGAAGCATGCAACGAAATCCCGAAGTAGTGCAGCCAAAAAGTCTAAAACCGGCGCCCCTGCTCGAGTGTTTTGAATTCCCGCAGGAGTTGCGCAGTGCTTATCAATCGATTCACGCCCACAAACTTAAAAAAATCGTAAATATGAACGCGGATATCAATATCGGAAACTATTAAGACAGAGAATTGGGATCTCAGATTTAGATTCCGAAGCCTTGTACGCAGCGAAAGTTTGTAACGCGAATATGCCACGACCACTCTAACGCCCTCAAACCGCACAAATCTGTGGACGAGGCAGAGGCCTTTGTGCCTTTGCCTAGCTACGGGAAAATTCCGCCAAGTCCAATTTAAATCCTCAAGGGCCAACAAAAATGGTTAGAAATTTGTAATTGGTAAAAATTTGAGGAAATGTACCCGATAATATAAAAGGAAAAAAGGGAAAAATATACAGAAAGGAAAAGTTAAACAGCAGTCGAGAAAAAAAATAGTCGATGTTTTATTTAAGTTCTAGTTTTAGAATCATTTTTTTCATTTTACTAATTAGATAATGGCCATGTGGATGAGAAAAAAACGACCGAAAATGATGAAAAAAAGGCAAAGGCGAAATTGAGTGGTTTTAAATTCGATTGAGTGATTTGGTGATTTCTGTCTTTTTTTATTGTTATAAATGCATTAAAAGATAAGTAAATTACTTGGAATGTTGGCGCCGGGAAAAAAAAATATTATCTAAATTTCTAGGTTTTTCTCAGAAAAGCGCTTTCCTCGAGGAGGACATCAGCAGCAATTCGGTGAGCGAACAGAAGTTCCTAATACTTCTTAAAAGAATACTATAACAAACAAAAAAAATAATCCCAAGTCTAAGGAAAGATATGCGATAGGTAGCAAGGTATAAATATATATTATAGATAAATGAAAGTTTAAAAAAAAATTAATGGCAGATAGGTAATTAACAGATCAAGAAAATACAAAGAAATTTATTTGTTTATGGTTTTTTGTTGGTAGCAAAACGGTCAAGGGAAGGGGGGCGATCTAAATCTCTATCGATATCCGAGATTTTCAGGTGTTTAAAGATTAGATAAAATGCAAGAGACCCCCTAATTTTAAATTCTGTAGTATGTCTGTGTAGTATTTCGTCCCTTTGTTTTGGATTGTCCTTCCACGCGATTATTTTACATTTAATAATGAAAATAAGAAGCAAGGGCCTACACCTCTAGTCGACGAGCCAAGCAGGAGAAAAATTCGCGTGAGCGCTTCTTTAGAAAACATCTTAGCCTTAACAGTTGTGAATGTTCGTTACACATCCTGCCTTATTCTGCAATTTTGTGTCTCCTTTATCGATTTCATCTCGTCTTATTGGTTACATTTGTATCAAATATTTTCCAAAATCCATACTTCTCATCCTTCTAGCTAATGAATAGACTAACTAGCTGTAATTGTCTACATTTTTATTTAAGATAATCCAAAATATGCACCCCACAACTTCTATAATGTTCTACACACCCAATTCAAACACTATAAATGATCGAGGACAATAGATAGTTTACCAAAATCTACCCTGCTACGTCGAGTACCCGTGATCCCCAAGCTGTTGAAAATTGCTCAACTGTAGGAGCCATCCGTTCAGAGGCTTTGTGACCAATAGCATACTTCGGAGAAAGTGCCAATCAAAGCTAAAGTGAACTTATGCATAACTAAAAACCAATATCCTCAAGTAATACAATCAGAAAGAAAACATTCAAACATGCATACATTTAAACCAACCGAATCGATAGACAAAGTGCGAACCATGATGAACCATTAGAGAAGACGAGTCAATTCACCATCCGTTGAAGAAGTCTCATGCCTCTGTATTATATAAGTGAATTGGTATTGTTCATGTCGAACAAGGCAGAGTGCAACATTGCTGGGTTGGCATGACTGGTCGATGTTTCCGAACCGGTTAAAGAGCGCTCTATCTGTTCCTAGAATACCCGATAGACTAAGCTCACGCCATGTTAGTCCATTGGAGAATAACAAGTGAAAGTAAACGCAACCCCTCAGTTCTATTTCTTTGAGAAAAACTTGGACGATTCTTGGCACAGACCCACCCCAACATTTGGTCCTTCGAGCCGGATTTCTTTTCATCGTTTTCCACAAGCTAAATAATTCTAAAGTTTTTTGCACTTGCGATAAAATTTATATATATATTTCTTCCACACAGCCCCGCTTCACCGCCTCCATTTTCTGAAAATATATATATTTATATATTTTGTTTATCTTTCCCATCGGAAGCATAATCTGCTCACCACAAGTGGCACATTCCGCGCAAGTTCCACAAAATATATCGACATATATTTGTATATTATCAGCACAAACCCCGTTCCGCCAAATTGGCCGCTCGACCGGTAAGGCCTCCATTTTGTGCGAAAAAAATATATATATATTTTTTTTTTTTATCTTTCCGATCGGAAGCATAATCTGCACACCACAAGTGGCACATTCCGCACAAGTTTCACAAAATGTATTGACATATATTTATATATACAAAGTCAGCACACACCCCCATTCCACCAAATTGGCATCCCTTTTTTCTGAGAAAAAATATACATATGCGTAGATGTAGTTAAGATATATGAGTTATGAATTTCAGCGCAATTTAACAAAATTAAAACACAAAAAAAATTTAACATAATCCTGACATATACACATATACAAGTTATATATCTAGATTATTGTATAGATAAAACTTTTTACAGTGTAGTTATTTTTGGTTAGTTTCTCTCGCCCTTCATTCGCTGGCTTTTGCAGATAACGCTGTGGATCTTATCAACATGCTCAAGCTCAAGATAAGCCATCGAATAAACGGTTAAGTTAACACGAGGCGCCAGTCAATTATGCTGTACCTCTTCATAAGCTTTAACTTTAAGAGGAGTTCCTAAGTCAATGTCAACGAGAATAGAACGTGTAATAAAAGTCTGTCCAACAAACTCATACAAGAAAAACTTCAATTAAAGTAAAATAAAATAAAATAATTACTTAAATTAACTTCACACAATTGGCGCAGTCGGTGCGGTCTGAAAAAAAAACCCAGACCCGCAAAAGAATCTCATGAACAGATCCACAACAGGTGGACTTACAACGCACGACGAACAAAAATTCGCAAACAAAACTTAAACAAAAATCAGCCAGCTGAGTAAAAGTTTAAGTTGCGAATAAGAACAGCACAGGATGGCAGGAGAACATGTCCTTTCGGATCCCAATGCTTAACACAAATCCGACAAATACCTCCGTTTAATGGCGCTTTTCATCAAAAGAGTCGAACACCAACTTGGCCTGTACCCCACCAATAACCCAGTCCAGTCCAGCATTATTAATGTTAGAGCCCTCGAGAACCTCATCATTGGAAACGTTCAACACTTGCTCATGCGATCAACACCACGAGGCTGGACCTGAAGGACCTACTAATCGGGGAGTATAACACCCAAACACCAATCCCTCAATTACTTATTGATATTTACAAAATTAAATATTCTGGAAATTTAAGAAAATTTGTCGATGACTTAGAACTGAAATCATTCATCATTTGTAATAAATTACATTTAGATGGCAGTATAAATAATAGATACCTGTTCACCAAAGCAATGAACTCAGCTGTTTGTGAAATTATTCGAAAAGAATTACCAAACCGAATATATATGTCAGTGTGTATATTTGATGTTAGTACCCCAAGTAAATTAGGACGTGTTGCTCAAGAACTTGGAATTTATAAAAATTAAGCAACATCAAAATTATTCAAATAAGAAATATTTTAACAACCCTCAAATGCTTCCTTATTTTGAGTACCAGCCTCCAATTATGCAAAACCGAAATTGATTTAATCCATTTTATCAGAATACTATTCAAAATATAATTAATAATCACCCATATCCACAGATTAATCAGCAAGTCCAAAGTCAAAATTATTTTAGAAATCAAGCTAGGCAAAGTAGAAACGATAGATTTGGCAACAACAGGTTCCTAAACAATTATGATACCAGAAACATTCAACAACAAGCCAATTCAAAAAATTATTGGTCTTTCGAATTTCAAAATCAGAAAGAAAGCAATGGTCGAAGCAATGGACACTAACGAAAATTTTCTAATAGAAGCCTCGGTCGATCAAAAAACTCCACAATTTGCATACAAATAAATAAACAAAAATATTTATGTCACGTAGATACAGGATCTAGTATTAGTCAAATTAGGCCAGACATGTTAAATACTCTTCCGTCGCATGAAACAAGCACGAAAGCAATATATACAATGATAGGAAAAGTCATTTTGAGTACCGTACGAGAAATTAACGCCAAACCTTTAACTAGGAAACCTGGAAAATTAAATCTTTTAATCCATGATTTTTGACAAAATATGATATTTTGATTGGAAGAGATATACTAGAATTAACTAATGCCCAAATAAACTTCAAAGAAGAATATCTAAAGTAAAATAACATTATTTTTAATTTCACCTCTAAAAAACCTAGTTACAATATTAATTTACCAAGTGATCTAAAAGAAGAAGTTAAGCAAAATTATATCCCAATTAAAAAAGTCACAAATTTGGACGAGAAATTGGAAGATAAAGACTTTAATTATGCGCTTAATGAAGAAATTAGTTATTCTAATAAAATTCGCATTAGTCATCTAAATAGTGAAGAAAGGAAATCAATAATGAATTTAATAATATCGTATGGAGATCTACAATTTGTTGAAGGTGACAATTTGACCTTTACACATACCATTAAACACATAATAAAAACTAAACATGAAAGTCCTGTCTATGTAAAACCATACAGATACCCATACATTTATAGAGATGAGGTCGAGAAGCAAAAAAAAGAATTAATAAGTCAGGGTATAGTTCGAAAATCATCTTCTCCGTATTGTAATCCAATATGGATAGTCCCAAAGAAAGATAATGCCTCGGAGACAACGAAATTTCGCTTAGTGATCGATTATAGACACTTAAAGAATATCACTATTAGCGACAAATTCCCAATTCCTAATATTGATGAAATATCAGACAAACTGCGAAAATGTCAGTACTTTTCGACCCTTGACCTTGCCAAAGGATTTCATCAGATCGAGATGGACCCGGAGTCCATAGAAAAAACCGCATTTTCAACACAAAACGGTCATTATTAGTACACTCGAATGCCTTTTGGGTTGAAAAACGCACCGGCGACATTTCAAAGGTGTATGAATGAGATTCTTAAAGATTTAAT
Source organism: Drosophila suzukii (assembly GCF_043229965.1). Classification (NCBI taxonomy): domain Eukaryota; kingdom Metazoa; phylum Arthropoda; class Insecta; order Diptera; family Drosophilidae; genus Drosophila; species Drosophila suzukii. Next base: position 52,307,877 of record NC_092082.1, on the reverse strand, counting down.
TGGTGTTCACTGCTTAGTTTATCTCGACGATATCGTTATTTTTTCTACGTCACTGCAGGAACATAACCTTTCAATTTTTAAAGTTTTCGATAAATTAAGAGAAGCTAATTTAAAATTACAATTGGAAAAGTGCGAATTTCTAAAACGTAAAACAAACTTTCTTGGTCATATAATTACACCTAATTGTATTAAGCCGAACCCAAGCAAAATAAAAGCCATATTAGATTTTTTCATCCCAAAAACATGTGGTTTTTATAAAAAGTTTATTAAAACTTTGCTAAAATTGCTAAAACTATTACAAAATGCTTAAAAAAGGGACAGTCAATCGATATAAATAACATAGAATACAAAAGCGCATTTAACAAATTAAAATTATTGATTAGAAGTGATCCTATTCTAACTTATCCAAACTTTAATAAAAAATTTACATTGACGACGGACGCCAGCAACTTTGCTTTAGGTGCAGTTTTGTCGCAGGACCAGAATCCAATTTGTTTTGCAAGCCGCACTCTTAACGAACATGAGACTTGGTATTCAGTTATAGAAAAAGAATTATTGGCGATAGTGTGGGCAACCAATTACTTCCGCTGTTACCTTTACGGTAGAAAGTTTAAAATTATTTCCGATCACAAACCTTTGGCTTGGTTACACAATGTAAAAGAGCCAAACATGAAGTTACAGAGGTGGATAATCAGACTAAACGAATACGACTTTGAAATTGAGCACATTAAAGGCAAACCAAATTTTGTAGCAGACGCTCTTTCCAGAGTAAACATAAAAGACAGAAGTCAAGAAGCGGCGACAAACTTTATAAACAACGAATCAGATTCACTTGTATCTGGAACTGAAGATTTTGAATCATTAGTCCCTACAATTCATAGTGCAGAAGAAGATGGCTTTCTAGGTATTCCAATTACAGAGCGTCGTCTGAATATTTATAAAAGACAATTAATATTCATAAAAAGTGACAAAGAAAAAGTCGATGTAGAAAAAATATAAAATCGCACTATTATAAAAATATTTTATTCTGAAATGACCAGTGAAAAGGGAAGCGATATAATACTAGAAGCCATTTGTGGACGAACCTCTACTACTTTGTTCGAAAATATTAATGATTTTGTTATTTTTCAAATAATATAAAATATATAAATATATATATATAATATAATAATATATAAAAATTATTCGACCAAACACTGGAACTAAACTCTATAAAGCTACAAAAAATCTTATAAATATAAGTAGCTATTCAGAATTTAAAGACCTTATTATTAAAATACACAAAAATAAAATTCATCAAGGAATACAAAAAATGATAATAGACTTTAGAAACTCATATTTTTACCCAGACTACATAAAATTAATACAAAACATAATTAACGAATGCAATACGTGTAATACGTGTAATTTATATATTTCTTCCACACAGCCCCGCTTCACCGCCTCCATTTTCTGAAAATATATATATTTATATATTTTTTTTTATCTTTCCCATCGGAAGCATAATCTGCTCACCACAAGTGGTACATTCCGCGCAAGTTCCACAAAATATATCGACATATATTTGTATATTATCAGCACAAACCCCGTTCCGCCAAATTGGCCGCTCGACCGGTAAGGCCTCCGTTTTGTGCGAAAAAAAAAAATATATATATATTTTTTTGATCTTTCCGATCGGAAGCATAATCTGCACACCACAAGTGGCACATTCCGCACAAGTTTCACAAAATGTATTGACATATATTTATATATACAAAGTCAGCACACACCACCGTTCCACCAAATTGGCATCCCTTTTTTCTGAGAAAAAATATACATATGCGTAGATGTAGTTAAGATATATGAGTTATGAATTTCAGCGCAATTTAACAAAATTAAAACGCAAAAAAAATTTAACATAATCCTGACATATACACATATACAAGTTATATATCTAGATTATTGTATAGATAAAACTTTTTACAGTGTAGTTATTTTTGGTTAGTTTCTCTCGCCCTTCATTCGCTGGCTTTTGCAGATAACGCTGTGGATCTTATCAACATGCTCAAGCTCAAGATAAGCCATCGAATAAACGGTTAAGTTAACACGAGGCGCCAGTCAATTATGCTGTACCTCTTCATAAGCTTTAACTTTAAGAGGAGTTCCTAAGTCACTGTTAACGAGAATAGAACGTGTAATAAAAGTCTGTCCAACAAACACATACAAGGAAAACTTCAATTAAAGTAAAATAAAATAAAATAATTACTTAAATTAACTTCACACAATTGGCGCAGTCGGTGCGGTCTGAAAAAAAAAACCCAGACCCGCAAAAGAATTTTATGAACAGATCCCCAACAGGTGGACTTACAACGCTCGACGAACAAAAATTCGCAAACAAAACTTAAACAAAAATCAGCCAGCTGAGTAAAAGTTTAAGTTGCGAATAAGAACAGCACAGGATGGCAGGAGAACATGTCCTTTCGGATCCCAATGCTTAACACAAATCCGACAAATACCTCCGTTTAATGGCGCTTTTCATCAAAAGAGTCGAACACCAACTTGGCCTGTACCCCACCAATAACCCAGTCCAGTCCAGCATTATTAATGTTGGAGCCCTCGAGAACCTCATCATTGGAAACGTTCAACACTTGCTCATGCGATCAACACCACGAGGCTGGACCTGAAGGACCTACTAATCGGGGAGTATAACACCCAAACACCAATCCCTCAATTACTTATTGATATTTACAAAATTAAATATTCTGGAAATTTAAGAAAATTTGTCGATGACTTAGAACTGAAATCATTCATCATTTGTAATAAATTACATTTAGATGGCAGTATAAATAATAGATACCTGTTCACCAAAGCAATGAACTCAGCTGTTTGTGAAATTATTCGAAAAGAATTACCAAACCGAATATATATGTCAGTGTGTATATTGATGTTAGTACCCCAAGTAAATTAGGACGTGTTGCTCAAGAACTTGGAATTTATGAAAATTAAGCAACATCAAAATTATTCAAATAAGAAATATTTTAACAACCCTCAAATGCTTCCTTATTTTGAGTACCAGCCTCCAATTATGCAAAACCGAAATTGATTTAATCCATTTTATCAGAATACTATTCAAAATATAAATAATAATCACCCATATCCACAGATTAATCAGCAAGTCCAAAGTCAAAATTATTTTAGAAATCAAGCTAGGCAAAGTAGAAACGATAGATTTGGCAACAACAGGTTCCAAAACAATTATGATACCAGAAACATTCAACAACAAGCCAATTCAAAAAATTATTGGTCTTTCGAATTTCAAAATCAGAAAAACTGGAAAAACTGCAGCATCAATATTTTTATTTAACGAAGAGCCAGCGATAGACGTAAAACAAAATAAGGAAGATATAATACAGCGATTAAATAAAGAGGGAAGGGAACATGAAATTGATACACCTTTTGCCAAAGTAGATATGCAACTAAAAAGAAAATTAAAAATTGATAACCCATTTAGGAAAAGTAAACATATATCTAAGCTTGATGATACTCATTATAAGGAATATATTAACAATAGAAATATAAGGCGACACAGATCTAAATTTAAACGATTGAAATTAATTAGAAATTCATAGTACTCAAATGAATACGAAAGGAACAAAATGCTAATTCAAATGATAGTCGCAGCGAACAAGTTTAGTTGTATAAACACCACTTAAAATCCATTGTAATTTGTTTTTTTTAAGTAAATATTATATATTAACGAGGACGTTAATCATTCTTAAGAGGAGATGAGTTATATATGTATCTAGATTATTGTATATATAAAACTCTTACAGTGTAGTTATTTTTGGTTAGTTTCTCTCGCCCTTCATCCGCTGGCTTATGCAGATAACGCTGTGGATCTTATCAACATGCTCAAGCTCAAGATAAGCCATAGAATAACCGGTATGTTAACACGAGGCGCCAGTCAATTATGCTGTAGCTCTTTATAAGCTTTAACATTAAGCGGAGTTCCTAAGTCATTGTCAACGAGAAAAGAACGTATAATATAACTCTGTCCAAGAACTACATATAAGGAAAACTTCAATTAAAATAAAATAAATTAAATTTAAAATTAAATAAAATCCATCCACCGTGCAATACCCAATACAAGTACTTTGACGGCATCAGTCATAAACACTTTGTTTCTTCTTTAAAAACCAGTTTTTCTCCCTACGCGGCATCCCGAATGGAAAACACAGCCCAATAATCGTTTAGCTGATATTTCAGTAGATTTTAATTATTAGGGGTATTTACATTGCGCACTGGTATGTGTGCCGTCATACATGGTGTTCCGAGCATTCCGTACTGCAACGCGTCGCATAAGGGCTAAGACAGGCCGTTCACACTGCACTGCATTTGGGACGTCGGTAAAAAGAAACTCTATAACTTTTCCAAACTTACACATATATATATAAATATACTTATTTCAAAGTGTTTTAGCGAAAAATGAACTAAAAGCTCAAGTAGCGTTCCGATTTTACGTGTTCCGAATCCAACCCTTCTGGTTCAGTTTATGATTTATTCTATCCAACCACATATTATTTTTCTTTAATTTATATCCTTTAAGCGTATACATCCAAATCAAATTCCAGCACAATAATATATCGTATCCACTAACATATAAGTATTATTATATTATATATTATATTACATATGGTCTTTAATTTGAATTGTGTCGAAGTGTTTCATCCAAAAATAAAGTAGGTCCTCAGGCAGCGTTCCGATTCCACGCGTTCCGCATCCATTCCTTCTCCAAGATATACATCCATATCACAATCCAGCCAAGTAATATATCGGACCCACTTACACATTTTTATACCCGTTACTCGTGGAGTAAAAGGGTATACTAGATTCGTCGGAAAATATGCAACAGGCAGAAGAAAGCGTTTTCGACCCCATAAAGTATATATATTCTTGATCAGAATCACTAGCCGAGTCGATCTAGCCATGTCCGTCCGACCGTCTGTCCGTATGAACGCTGAGATCTCGGAAACTAAGAGCATCAATTCTGGGATTAGGCATGCAGATTCCTGAGATTCCTGCGCAGCGCAAGTTTGTTTCAGCAATGTGCCACGCGGACTCAAATGCCCATATACCGCCCAAAACTGTGGCGCCTACAGTTTTGATGCTAGAATAATAACTTGAACTGAAACGTATTGTTCTCATCAGTACCTATCGATTGACCAAAAACAAGTTTGCCACGCCCTTTCTAACGCCCACAAACGGCCCAAACCTGTGGCGCTTACAATTTTCATGCTAAATAAAAAATTTTAACTGAAATTTGCCACGCGCACTCTAACGCCCATAACGCTTAATTCTGTATACCGCCGGTAGGTGGCGCATTTTAATCTCGCTTTGCTGCTTGCTTATCTCTATTTAGCTGAGTAACGGGTATCTGATAGCCGAGGTACTCGACTATAGCGTTCTTCCTTGTTTTTATTATTTGAAATTACTATGTTATCTTTTTCTACTATACTTTCAACCTTATTGGGTCCGGTATATTTAAAGTCTAGCTTATGCCCTGTTTCATGTTTGTCAAAGCTAATTATACCCGTTACTCGTAGAGTAAAAGGGTATACTAGATTCGTCGGAAAGTATGTAACAGGCAGAAGGAAGCGTTTTCGACCCCACAAAGTATATATATTCTTGATCAGGATCACTAGCCGAGTCGATCTAGCCATGTCCGTCTGTCTGTCCGCGTCCACAATTTTCATGGTAGAAAAAAATTTTTGCTGAAATGTATTAGTCTCCAAAATACCTATCGATTGACCCAAAAAAAAAAATTGCCACGCCAACTCTAACGCCCATAACGCTTAAATCTGTATACCGCCGGTAGGTGGCGCATTTTAATCTCGCTTTGCTGCTTGCTTATCTCTATTTAGCTGAGTAACGGGTATCTGATAGCCGAGGTACTCGACTATAGCGTTCTTCCTTGTTTTGTTTTATTGATGTCGTACCATGGTCTTCGTTACTTAACTCTAAAAATTGTGTTTCGTTAACACTTATTTTTTTTAAACTTTAAATGTAGTTATTTTGTGTGCTTTTGATGTAAGCATTGTTCTAAGAGTTCCCAGATAATAAACCGTTTTTATAGTGTTCAATTGTAAGATTTCGTGAACTCACTCCCTTTGCTTTATTATGGTAAGATTCAACTTCATCTATTTTATAACCATAAACCTTTGAGCACAGACCTTCAAATTATGTCATGAGTTTAAAGTTAAGCTCATCTTTAAAAAACCTTAAACTTTTTTTGTTAACTCTTTTAAAGTTATGTATGAATAGTCCGATGTATCCAATTTTGCTTCAAGATTATTACGAATATCTTTATAAAAATCAAAAAAAAAACTTTTCCTGGCTTCATATATTAGTAGTGAAAATCATACATTTTCCATTTCAATAAGTCTAATACTGCAAATCCTAATAAATTGGCTTAATATATAGAAATATACAGAAATGATCATTAATTTTAGTTGCACTATTAAAATTGGGTTTTGAAATTCAAGTTTTGGCATAATGTCCCTTTCGTCCAGTCTTGGTGCTATCTGGAGCTTCCCATGTACTAACAAGCTTAATATCAACCTTGCACTTTCAAATTGGTTTTTTGCATTTTGCCTATGTAAAGTATTTAGATCAATGTAATTCTTTTACCAAGGCTTTGGTAAGACCTGAACTTCTCTATGGATCTTTTTCAGTACTAGCCCGTTCTGTATTTATTGTTGCAAATTCCGATAATGTATTACATAATTGTTCTTATTTCCCAGTTCAGCAAGTCATTTTTTTACCATATCCTCTTTTGAGGCCAGACAATGGAAGATCATTATGAAGATCGAACGGTACGGATATATTAAGTCCACTTCCAAAAAATAACCGTATTTGCTATCAATGGGAATATTATGAATATCAAAACTGTCTATGTCTGTGGAAGACATGTATTTAAAGTCTTTATATGGTAAAGGTTGTGACATTGCCCAACCATATAAGTTATTCGCATCCACATACATTAAAAATGAAGACTCCTTCGAGGAATCAGAATCTAACAAGCATTTATTATTTGCTTTTGTAAAATTATGAAAAAAAAGGCAAAGGCAAAATTGAGTGGTTTTAAATTCGTTTGCGTGATTTGGTGATATCTTCCCTGTGAATAACTTGGAATGTTGGTGCCAGAAAAAGAAAATATTTTCTAAATTTCCAAGTTTTTCTCTGAAAAGCGATTTCGTCGAGGAGGACATCAGCAGTAATTCAGTGAGCGTACAGAAGTTTGTTATACTTCTTAAAAGAACACTATAACGAACAAAAACGAATCCCAAGTTTAAGGAAAGAAATGCGATATTGAGAACCCATAATTTATTTTAAAGTAAAAACAAGAAAGAACGCTATAGTCGAGTACCTCGACTATCAGATACCCGTTACTCAGCTATAGGGACAAAAGGGAAATGGAGGTATGCAAGCAGCCAAGCGAGATTGAAATGCGCCACCTACCCGCGATCTCAATACATGGTTATGTTGGCGGTAAACAGATTTAAGCGTTATGGGCGTTAGAGTTGGCGTGGCAATTTTTTTTTTTGGGTCAATCGATAGGTATTTTGGAGACTAATACATTTCAGCAAAAATTTTTTTCTACCATGAAAATTGTGGACGCGGACAGACAGACGGACATGGCTAGATCGACTCGGCTAGTGATCCTGATTAATAATATATATACTTTATGGGGTCGGAAACGCTTCCTTCTGCCTGTTACATACCTTCCGACGAATCTAGTATACCCTTTTACTCTACGAGTAACGGGTATAATTATAGTGTTTTGAACTCCTCGAATATTTGAATCGGCGTAATATGATCCCCTGACACCCCTGAACACCAAAGTAACCGTTTGAATAAGTATGGTTTTCTGTTGGCAGCAAAACGGTCAAGGGAAGGGAGGGCGATGTAAATCTCTATCGACATCCGAGATTTTCTGATGTTTAAAGTTTAGATAAAGTGCAATAGACCCCCTAATTTTAAATTCTGTACAATTGCCGTTATGTCTGGATAAAATGTGTAGAATTTCGTCCCTTTGTTTTGGCTTGTCCTTTCACGCGATTATTTTAGATTTAATAATGAAAATAGGCAATACGAAATAAGTAGCAGAGACCTACACCTCTACTCGACGAGCCAAGCCGGAGAACAATTCGCGTGAGCGATCGTATTGCTAAGGTTAGAGACTTTCAGATATTTTCACTTAATTTAGCTTCGAACTTCACTTAAAATTTCACTCAAACGCTTTGGAAACGAAGAGACTGTCCAGACAGGTAAGTCATCCATCCACTCTTGTCCAAAATTTTTACTGAGACAAAGGAAGGCCCAACTAGTATACCCTTACATTTTTCAAGTCCATAGGCATGGTCACTTAACGCATAAGAACTGCAGGCATTTTTGTTATTATTTCGCTTTAAAAATTTAAATATTACAGGAGTAACCTAATTACTCATCAGACAGATCAGCTTGCCATAATTCGCATAGGATAGACATCGGATATTATTTACATAAAAATACAGTGACTACGATGAATGGCATAGCTAACATGCTCCGCAATTGTAAAGCGCGATGCAGACGGCTCGGATTATAGGCATTGTCGCGACGGTCGAACGATCGGCAAGCTGCTGTCTGCGCGTGGTGCTTATTGTTGTCGGTGTTTTTTTGGCAATGCGATAAGCGCAATGCACATGCAATAGCAATGTTTTTTTATGCACTTTTCTTATCTTTCTTAGGTTTGTCAGAACGGGAATATTTATGTTCGATGTCAAATTAATTTATGACAATTCTTTTTTTATGCTTCTTTTGTTTACAGATTTATTTGATATTATTTATTCAAATTTGTATGCTTTTACATGTTCATATTTCTGCTGTCAATCGATCTTTGATTTTTTCCTGTGTACTCGAGCAGTTCAATTGGATTTATGTACGCTGGAGTTCGAACCTTGAGTAATTTTTCACAGAGAGTTGGACAGCTGATTGATCAGAGGAGGTCATCGACCTCACAATACAAAAGGAGATAAGAAATTTTGGTTTATGTAACATGTTTTAATTTTACTTCGCCTTGTGCAATTTTGTTCGCTTTATCTAACTAGTTTCAAACTTTGATTTAATTTTTAGCACTCGAACATTTTTTTATATATTAGTTTAAATTTTATTAGTTCTTAAACTAGGATTTATTTATATTCAATATGGCTGATTGCGAAAGTACACAAGAAAAAAAGGCACAAGCCTTGTGGCACGCTTTCAGACAATAGCAATAAATATCTCTGAGCAAGAAGAAGGGGTCGATTTGGAGCGACAAATTCCAGTAGATCACACGGGTGTTCAAGCAGGCTCGGGACGAGGAACTCCTAGGGGCTTCACGTCCGATCTAAGCCAGTTTGTGATGCTCGGACGGACATGGATATAAGGGAGGCCATTCGTGATAAGAAACAGCGAGAAAAAGAGAGATTTGACTCCTTTTGCAATGTTTAGATAGTCGTAAAGTCAACGCTTTGACGAAAAAGGATGCATATCCTTTACCGCAGATCGATGGAATTTTGTCAAGACTACCCAAGGCAATGTTGCCTATTGGCAGATTCCTTTAGATCCAAAATCGATAGCGGTAAGACGGCTTTTACCATTCCGAGAAAACCTCTTTATCAGTACAAAGTGATGCCATTCGGGCTTACAAACGCCTCGCAAACTATGACGCGCCTAATGGACAAGGTCATAATAGCCAATCTACGCAATGAGGTTTTTGTTTATCTGGATGATCTGTTGGTAGTGTCGGATAGTTTTCAAACCCATAAAAAAGCGTTAGGCTTAGTAGCTGAGCAGGTAAAGATCGATTGTTTAACTCTTAACGTGGAAAAAATCCATTTTTGTATGCGATCAGTGAAATATTTAGGTCATTTAGTGGGGTAAGGAGTTATACGGACTGATCCAGAAAGGCAATGTCTGAATTCCCTCTTCCAAAGAGCTTGAAGTCTCTCCGAAGTGTCTTGGGGATGGTAGGCTGGTATATCAAGTTTTTTAGCAATTTTGCTTCGATAGCGGCCCAACTAACAGACTTGTTTAAACCCAAGAAAAAATTCCAGATGAATCCAGAGGCGAAACAGCATTTAATCAGCTGAACACTATGCTATGCTCTGCTCCTGTATTACGCAGCGCATATTTCAATAAGCATTCAATAACATTGAAGGACATGAACTTACGGTCATAACAGACCATGCATCTATTGAATGGCTCATGTCCCAGACCGATTTACATTCTCGTCTAGCTCGGTGGGCATTAAGCTGCAAGGCTTTAATCTTAAGATAGAGCATCGAAGTGGCAGGCTGACCGTTGTACCAGACGCCTTATCAAGAGTAAACGAGGCTGAATTAGCATCTATTAAATCAAGTCATGGAGAGTTAATCGATCTTCAGTCGCCACAGTTCAGATCTGATGAATATGTGAAGCGTCCGAAAAGAGTAAAGGCATACCAAGACAAGTTGCCAGACTTGAAGGTAGTAGATGGACGGGTGTATAGGAGATCAGAACATGCCACTGGCGATCAGTTGCATGATAACTTTACTTGGAAGCTTTGGATTCGCGAAAATTCAGTATAAGAGGTGTTGAAGAAATCCCACGATGACGCACTTGCTTCGCATGGAGGCTTACATAAAACTTTGGAAAGAAATCTTGGGTATTAATATTGGCCTGGTCTGATTAATGGTGTTAAGTCATATATTCAATCCTGTGGAACTTGCAAGACCACCAAATATCCAAACAGAATACAGCGGCCACCAATAGGCGTGGCACCAGAGTCACAGCGGTCACAGCGGATCCAAGATATCGCTCTGGTATCAGAGACCATAGTATCTGACAATAGTTCCCAGCTCAAGGCGGAAGCCTTTCAGAAGTTTCGAATGGAATCCCAATATCTCATCATATCTTACAGCAGCTTATTCGCCTCAGGCGAACGCTTCCGAAAGGTAAATTGATCAGATATCGCCGCCATTTGGTCGTACGTAAGAGCTCACAAAATAGATTGGGATGAGCAGCTTAGTAGTATATGCTGTGCTCTTTGTTCTGCAGTCCATTCAGCTATAGGATCCACACCATATTATATGGTATTTGGGCAACATTTCATCTCGTCCGGATCTTCCTATAAACTGCTGAGAGTATTGGTAATTTTGGAGGACAGATCTGCTGTTTTAACTCGAAAGGATTCTCTGGATGTGGTCGGGAAAATTGCACAAGAAGTTATGAGTAGGCAAAACGCCAAAAACGAGCGCCAATACAATTTGCGGACAAGAGAGGTTGCAAACAGCGAAGGGCAAGAAGTACCCCGAAAGAATTTTAAACAGAGCAGTTTTGCAGCCGGATATATTTCAAAACAAGGAAGAACGCTATAGTCGAGTACCTCGACTATCACATACCCGTTATTCAGCTAAAGGGAGATGGAGATATGCAAGCACAACCTACCCGCTATCTTAATATATGGTTATGTGGGCGGCAGACAAATTTAAGCGTTATGGGCGTTAGAGTGGGCGTAGATCTTTGTAGATCGATAGGTATTGAAAAGACCAATACATTACAGTTACAATTTTTTATCTGACATGAAAATTGTGGAAGCCACAGATTTGTGAGGTTTGTGGGCGTAGCATATTCGCGTTACAAACTTTCGCTGCGTACAAGGCCCCGTAATCTAAGTCTGAGATCCAAATTCTCTATCTTGATAGTTTCCGATATTGATATCCGCGTTCATATTTACGGTTTTTTGAAGTTTGTGGGCGTTGGGACGTGGAAAACTTTTTTTTGGGTGAATCGATTGGTATTGATCAGAACAATACACTTCAGTTAAAACTTTTATTCTATCATCCAAACTGTAGGAGCCACAGTTTTGGGCGGTTTGTGGGCGTTAGAGTGGGCGTGGCACCCTGTTGAGACAAACTTGCGCTGCGCAAGAAGCTCAAGAATCCGCATCCCAACAGCCTAGCTTTTATAGTTTCCGAAATCTCAGCGTTCATCCGGACGGAGAGACAGACGGACAGACGGACATAGCTAGATGGACTCGCCTAGTGATCCTGATCAAGAATATATATATTTTATGGGGTCGGAAACGCTTTCTTCTACCTGTTACATACTTTCCGACGAATCTAGTATACCCTTTTACTTTACGAGTAACGGGTATAATTAGGACCAACGTATAGTACAGCCAGATCCCGAAAGAAGTAAGGGAATTCTTGTTATGTGATGGAAGATTTACAAGAAAATTTGGTAGGTCGTTTTCACGCTAAGGACCTGAAACAGTAGGCTGTATCAACTACAAGCTTGATGGAGATCATTCTTCGGGTTATTAAACCCTAAGTCTGCTCTTAGGAGGGTAGTAGTTGTAGTTGTAGTTGACCAAATGTAGAGTAAGGTGAGCGCCATCTAGGAGTAGCTCTGCGATACGGGAGGGGGCAAAAGGAATGCGGCAAGGAGAGCAACAGACCCTTCTGTCAACTTTACCTTGTTCTTATTCCCATACTCGGCTAGGGGTCACATTTTTGGCGTCTAGATATTTCTGTTCCGACCTGGTCGTGAAAGGATCAAGTTGTGCTAGAGGAAAATAATATATCTGAACTCTAATTTTTGTGCTCAGCCAACCCAGAAAGACGAGGCAGAACAGCAGATTTAATATACAGCGCAGCGCTAGGCCCTAACTGGTAAGTTTTTAAAGCTTGAGGTTTGGTGGACTAAAATTTAGCTGAAAAATTAATTTTTATTAAGTTCGGCGCTTAAGAAATATAAATTAGTCTCGGCCGAAAATGAATTACACAATAGTTGAGTGGATTTTGCAAATGAAGAGAAAACCGAAGCATGCAACGAAATCCCGAAGTAGTGCAGCCAAAAAGTCTAAAACCGGCGCCCCTGCTCGAGTGTTTTGAATTCCCGCAGGAGTTGCGCAGTGCTTATCAATCGATTCACGCCCACAAACTTAAAAAAATCGTAAATATGAACGCGGATATCAATATCGGAAACTATTAAGACAGAGAATTGGGATCTCAGATTTAGATTCCGAAGCCTTGTACGCAGCGAAAGTTTGTAACGCGAATATGCCACGACCACTCTAACGCCCTCAAACCGCACAAATCTGTGGACGAGACAGAGGCCTTTGTGCCTTTGCCTAGCTACGGGAAAATTCCGCCAAGTCCAATTTAAATCCTCAAGGGCCAACAAAAATGGTTAGAAATTTGTAATTGGTAAAAATTTGAGGAAATGTACCCGATAATATAAAAGGAAAAAAGGGAAAAATCTACAGAAAGGAAAAGTTAAACAGCAGTCGAGAAAAAAAATAGTCGATGTTTTATTTAAGTTCTAGTTTTAGAATCATTTTTTTCATTTTACTAATTAGATAATGGCCATGTGGATGAGAAAAAAACGACCGAAAATGATGAAAAAAAGGCAAAGGCGAAATTGAGTGGTTTTAAATTCGATTGAGTGATTTGGTGATTTCTGTCTTTTTTTATTGTTATAAATGCATTAAAAGATAAGTAAATTACTTGGAATGTTGGCGCCGGGAAAAAAAAATATTATCTAAATTTCTAGGTTTTTCTCAGAAAAGCGCTTTCCTCGAGGAGGACATCAGCAGCAATTCGGTGAGCGAACAGAAGTTCCTAATACTTCTTAAAAGAATACTATAACAAACAAAAAAAATAATCCCAAGTCTAAGGAAAGATATGCGATAGGTAGCAAGGTATAAATATATATTATAGATAAATGAAAGTTTAAAAAAAAATTAATGGCAGATAGGTAATTAACAGATCAAGAAAATACAAAGAAATTTATTTGTTTATGGTTTTTTGTTGGTAGCAAAACGGTCAAGGGAAGGGGGGCGATCTAAATCTCTATCGATATCCGAGATTTTCAGGTGTTTAAAGATTAGATAAAATGCAAGAGACCCCCTAATTTTAAATTCTGTAGTATGTCTGTGTAGTATTTCGTCCCTTTGTTTTGGATTGTCCTTCCACGCGATTATTTTACATTTAATAATGAAAATAAGAAGCAAGGGCCTACACCTCTAGTCGACGAGCCAAGCAGGAGAAAAATTCGCGTGAGCGCTTCTTTAGAAAACATCTTAGCCTTAACAGTTGTGAATGTTCGTTACACATCCTGCCTTATTCTGCAATTTTGTGTCTCCTTTATCGATTTCATCTCGTCTTATTGGTTACATTTGTATCAAATATTTTCCAAAATCCATACTTCTCATCCTTCTAGCTAATGAATAGACTAACTAGCTGTAATTGTCTACATTTTTATTTAAGATAATCCAAAATATGCACCCCACAACTTCTATAATGTTCTACACACCCAATTCAAACACTATAAATGATCGAGGACAATAGATAGTTTACCAAAATCTACCCTGCTACGTCGAGTACCCGTGATCCCCAAGCTGTTGAAAATTGCTCAACTGTAGGAGCCATCCGTTCAGAGGCTTTGTGACCAATAGCATACTTCGGAGAAAGTGCCAATCAAAGCTAAAGTGAACTTATGCATAACTAAAAACCAATATCCTCAAGTAATACAATCAGAAAGAAAACATTCAAACATGCATACATTTAAACCAACCGAATCGATAGACAAAGTGCGAACCATGATGAACCATTAGAGAAGACGAGTCAATTCACCATCCGTTGAAGAAGTCTCATGCCTCTGTATTATATAAGTGAATTGGTATTGTTCATGTCGAACAAGGCAGAGTGCAACATTGCTGGGTTGGCATGACTGGTCGATGTTTCCGAACCGGTTAAAGAGCGCTCTATCTGTTCCTAGAATACCCGATAGACTAAGCTCACGCCATGTTAGTCCATTGGAGAATAACAAGTGAAAGTAAACGCAACCCCTCTGTTCTATTTCTTTGAGAAAAACTTGGACGATTCTTGGCACAGACCCACCCCAACATTTGGTCCTTCGAGCCGGATTTCTTTTCATCGTTTTCCACAAGCTAAATAATTCTAAAGTTTTTTGCACTTGCGATAAAATTTATATATATATTTCTTCCACACAGCCCCGCTTCACCGCCTCCATTTTCTGAAAATATATATATTTATATATTTTGTTTATCTTTCCCATCGGAAGCATAATCTGCTCACCACAAGTGGCACATTCCGCGCAAGTTCCACAAAATATATCGACATATATTTGTATATTATCAGCACAAACCCCGTTCCGCCAAATTGGCCGCTCGACCGGTAAGGCCTCCATTTTGTGCGAAAAAAATATATATATATTTTTTTTTTTGATCTTTCCGATCGGAAGCATAATCTGCACACCACAAGTGGCACATTCCGCACAAGTTTCACAAAATGTATTGACATATATTTATATATACAAAGTCAGCACACACCCCCGTTCCACCAAATTGGCATCCCTTTTTTCTGAGAAAAAATATACATATGCGTAGATGTAGTTAAGATATATGAGTTATGAATTTCAGCGCAATTTAACAAAATTAAAACACAAAAAAAATTTAACATAATCCTGACATATACACATATACAAGTTATATATCTAGATTATTGTATAGATAAAACTTTTTACAGTGTAGTTATTTTTGGTTAGTTTCTCTCGCCCTTCATTCGCTGGCTTTTGCAGATAACGCTGTGGATCTTATCAACATGCTCAAGCTCAAGATAAGCCATCGAATAAACGGTTAAGTTAACACGAGGCGCCAGTCAATTATGCTGTACCTCTTCATAAGCTTTAACTTTAAGAGGAGTTCCTAAGTCAATGTCAACGAGAATAGAACGTGTAATAAAAGTCTGTCCAACAAACTCATACAAGAAAAACTTCAATTAAAGTAAAATAAAATAAAATAATTACTTAAATTAACTTCACACAATTGGCGCAGTCGGTGCGGTCTGAAAAAAAAACCCAGACCCGCAAAAGAATCTCATGAACAGATCCACAACAGGTGGACTTACAACGCACGACGAACAAAAATTCGCAAACAAAACTTAAACAAAAATCAGCCAGCTGAGTAAAAGTTTAAGTTGCGAATAAGAACAGCACAGGATGGCAGGAGAACATGTCCTTTCGGATCCCAATGCTTAACACAAATCCGACAAATACCTCCGTTTAATGGCGCTTTTCATCAAAAGAGTCGAACACCAACTTGGCCTGTACCCCACCAATAACCCAGTCCAGTCCAGCATTATTAATGTTAGAGCCCTCGAGAACCTCATCATTGGAAACGTTCAACACTTGCTCATGCGATCAACACCACGAGGCTGGACCTGAAGGACCTACTAATCGGGGAGTATAACACCCAAACACCAATCCCTCAATTACTTATTGATATTTACAAAATTAAATATTCTGGAAATTTAAGAAAATTTGTCGATGACTTAGAACTGAAATCATTCATCATTTGTAATAAATTACATTTAGATGGCAGTATAAATAATAGATACCTGTTCACCAAAGCAATGAACTCAGCTGTTTGTGAAATTATTCGAAAAGAATTACCAAACCGAATATATATGTCAGTGTGTATATTTGATGTTAGTACCCCAAGTAAATTAGGACGTGTTGCTCAAGAACTTGGAATTTATAAAAATTAAGCAACATCAAAATTATTCAAATAAGAAATATTTTAACAACCCTCAAATGCTTCCTTATTTTGAGTACCAGCCTCCAATTATGCAAAACCGAAATTGATTTAATCCATTTTATCAGAATACTATTCAAAATATAATTAATAATCACCCATATCCACAGATTAATCAGCAAGTCCAAAGTCAAAATTATTTTAGAAATCAAGCTAGGCAAAGTAGAAACGATAGATTTGGCAACAACAGGTTCCTAAACAATTATGATACCAGAAACATTCAACAACAAGCCAATTCAAAAAATTATTGGTCTTTCGAATTTCAAAATCAGAAAGAAAGCAATGGTCGAAGCAATGGACACTAACGAAAATTTTCTAATAGAAGCCTCGGTCGATCAAAAAATTCCACAATTTGCATACAAATAAATAAACAAAAATATTTATGTCACGTAGATACAGGATCTAGTATTAGTCAAATTAGGCCAGACATGTTAAATACTCTTCCGTCGCATGAAACAAGCACGAAAGCAATATATACAATGATAGGAAAAGTCATTTTGAGTACCGTACGAGAAATTAACGCCAAACCTTTAACTAGGAAACCTGGAAAATTAAATCTTTTAATCCATGATTTTTGACAAAATATGATATTTTGATTGGAAGAGATATACTAGAATTAACTAATGCCCAAATAAACTTCAAAGAAGAATATCTAAAGTAAAATAACATTATTTTTAATTTCACCTCTAAAAAACCTAGTTACAATATTAATTTACCAAGTGATCTAAAAGAAGAAGTTAAGCAAAATTATATCCCAATTAAAAAAGTCACAAATTTGGACGAGAAATTGGAAGATAAAGACTTTAATTATGCGCTTAATGAAGAAATTAGTTATTCTAATAAAATTCGCATTAGTCATCTAAATAGTGAAGAAAGGAAATCAATAATGAATTTAATAATATCGTATGGAGATCTACAATTTGTTGAAGGTGACAATTTGACCTTTACACATACCATTAAACACATAATAAAAACTAAACATGAAAGTCCTGTCTATGTAAAACCATACAGATACCCATACATTTATAGAGATGAGGTCGAGAAGCAAAAAAAAGAATTAATAAGTCAGGGTATAGTTCGAAAATCATCTTCTCCGTATTGTAATCCAATATGGATAGTCCCAAAGAAAGATAATGCCTCGGAGACAACGAAATTTCGCTTAGTGATCGATTATAGACACTTAAAGAATATCACTATTAGCGACAAATTCCCAATTCCTAATATTGATGAAATATCAGACAAACTGCGAAAATGTCAGTACTTTTCGACCCTTGACCTTGCCAAAGGATTTCATCAGATCGAGATGGACCCGGAGTCCATAGAAAAAACCGCATTTTCAACACAAAACGGTCATTATTAGTACACTCGAATGCCTTTTGGGTTGAAAAACGCACCGGCGACATTTCAAAGGTGTATGAATGAGATTCTTAAAGATTTAATTGGTGTTCACTGCTTAGTTTATCTCGACGATATCGTTATTTTTTCTACGTCACTGCAGGAACATAACCTTTCAATTTTTAAAGTTTTCGATAAATTAAGAGAAGCTAATTTAAAATTACAATTGGAAAAGTGCGAATTTCTAAAACGTAAAACAAACTTTCTTGGTCATATAATTACACCTAATTGTATTAAGCCGAACCCAAGCAAAATAAAAGCCATATTAGATTTTTTCATCCCAAAAACATGTGGTTTTTATAAAAAGTTTATTAAAACTTTGCTAAAATTGCTAAAACTATTACAAAATGCTTAAAAAAGGGACAGTCAATCGATATAAATAACATAGAATACAAAAGCGCATTTAACAAATTAAAATTATTGATTAGAAGTGATCCTATTCTAACTTATCCAAACTTTAATAAAAAATTTACATTGACGACGGACGCCAGCAACTTTGCTTTAGGTGCAGTTTTGTCGCAGGACCAGAATCCAATTTGTTTTGCAAGCCGCACTCTTAACGAACATGAGACTTGGTATTCAGTTATAGAAAAAGAATTATTGGCGATAGTGTGGGCAACCAATTACTTCCGCTGTTACCTTTACGGTAGAAAGTTTAAAATTATTTCCGATCACAAACCTTTGGCTTGGTTACACAATGTAAAAGAGCCAAACATGAAGTTACAGAGGTGGATAATCAGACTAAACGAATACGACTTTGAAATTGAGCACATTAAAGGCAAACCAAATTTTGTAGCAGACGCTCTTTCCAGAGTAAACATAAAAGACAGAAGTCAAGAAGCGGCGACAAACTTTATAAACAACGAATCAGATTCACTTGTATCTGGAACTGAAGATTTTGAATCATTAGTCCCTACAATTCATAGTGCAGAAGAAGATGGCTTTCTAGGTATTCCAATTACAGAGCGTCGTCTGAATATTTATAAAAGACAATTAATATTCATAAAAAGTGACAAAGAAAAAGTCGATGTAGAAAAAATATAAAATCGCACTATTATAAAAATATTTTATTCTGAAATGACCAGTGAAAAGGGAAGCGATATAATACTAGAAGCCATTTGTGGACGAACCTCTACTACTTTGTTCGAAAATATTAATGATTTTGTTATTTTTCAAATAATATAAAATATATAAATATATATATATAATATAATAATATATAAAAATTATTCGACCAAACACTGGAACTAAACTCTATAAAGCTACAAAAAATCTTATAAATATAAGTAGCTATTCAGAATTTAAAGACCTTATTATTAAAATACACAAAAATAAAATTCATCAAGGAATACAAAAAATGATAATAGACTTTAGAAACTCATATTTTTACCCAGACTACATAAAATTAATACAAAACATAATTAACGAATGCAATACGTGTAATACGTGTAATTTATATATTTCTTCCACACAGCCCCGCTTCACCGCCTCCATTTTCTGAAAATATATATATTTATATATTTTTTTTTATCTTTCCCATCGGAAGCATAATCTGCTCACCACAAGTGGCACATTCCGCGCAAGTTCCACAAAATATATCGACATATATTTGTATATTATCAGCACAAACCCCGTTCCGCCAAATTGGCCGCTCGACCGGTAAGGCCTCCGTTTTGTGCGAAAAAAAAAAATATATATATATTTTTTTGATCTTTCCGATCGGAAGCATAATCTGCACACCACAAGTGGCACATTCCGCACAAGTTTCACAAAATGTATTGACATATATTTATATATACAAAGTCAGCACACACCACCGTTCCACCAAATTGGCATCCCTTTTTTCTGAGAAAAAATATACATATGCGTAGATGTAGTTAAGATATATGAGTTATGAATTTCAGCGCAATTTAACAAAATTAAAACGCAAAAAAAATTTAACATAATCCTGACATATACACATATACAAGTTATATATCTAGATTATTGTATAGATAAAACTTTTTACAGTGTAGTTATTTTTGGTTAGTTTCTCTCGCCCTTCATTCGCTGGCTTTTGCAGATAACGCTGTGGATCTTATCAACATGCTCAAGCTCAAGATAAGCCATCGAATAAACGGTTAAGTTAACACGAGGCGCCAGTCAATTATGCTGTACCTCTTCATAAGCTTTAACTTTAAGAGGAGTTCCTAAGTCAATGTCAACGAGAATAGAACGTGTAATAAAAGTCTGTCCAACAAACTCATACAAGAAAAACTTCAATTAAAGTAAAATAAAATAAAATAATTACTTAAATTAACTTCACACAATTGGCGCAGTCGGTGCGGTCTGAAAAAAAAACCCAGACCCGCAAAAGAATCTCATGAACAGATCCACAACAGGTGGACTTACAACGCACGTTGATTATAAATTGTATATTATAAATTTATATTATAAATTAAAAAGATAGGATTATTTTAACATTTTAAATGCGGTGTACAGTCAAGTAAATTTGTTTGTAAACTAAAATTAGTTTTGCCGATCTAAGGATAATATTTCAATATGTTTTAGAACGAAGAATTTTTTGTTAAATTATATATAATAAATTTAATTAAAAACAAAATTTTTCCCATCTGTAAACAAACCCACTCACAAATACACACACTCGCAAATCAAGTGACAACGCCGCTAGCAAGAAGAAGAACCCGCCATGCCACATAGTGGCAGTAGAAATTAGTTGTCATATTTCATTTTAACGATGGCCGTTTATGAAATGCTAAATGCAGAGAGGCCAGTCGCTTAAAACCATAGACTTCTTTTCAAAAGTTCGTTTTGTTCCCGGTACTCGTAGAGTAAAAGGGTGTATTAGATTCGTCAGAAAGCACGTAACAGGTAGAAGGAAGCGTTTCCGAATCTATAAAGTGTATATATATTCTTCATAAGGATCACAAGCCTAGTCGATCTAGCCATGTCCATCAATCCGTTGAATAACTCCCCACAAATTGCATCGGCAATTATTCAGGATGGCCGGCCGGCTACGAGATACGCGGCGAGTTAGAGCCTAGATACGGCAAGGCGAAGAGAGTTTAGAGAGAATGAAGTTGGAGAATGATATCTCAGAACGAGAGTTCGGAGAACGAGAGTTTGAAAAAAGAGAGAGAGAGAGTGGAGTCTTTTGAAGCCGAGCAACGGTGCCGTATGCAAAAGGAAATAATGGAACGGCATTGCACTTTGGACTCTGGACTTTTCGAAGAAAGACACTGGTAACTGAGGTCCTGTGAGCATCACTCGGCTAAAGTAAGGCCATTTGTTTCTACTCTTGCCATGACTAAGCTCTGGCGCAGTGCACAGCCGGTCCACTAGAGTTTTAGCGGTGATGGCCAGCTACGAGGAACCGTGAGGAGGGAAAGTTGTCTAGACGCAATGTGCCCAAGTGGAAATTGAGCAGGTTCTGGCGGGACTAGTCAGAAAGGGCGAGCGGTCGATCGTTTATGGTTTTAAGAGGCGTAGTCCGGAAGAGCCCAGCGGTTTTAGCAGAGAAGTCCCAGAACGGCGACTGATCGAGAAACTTAGTGCCAGAGATCACACTACTTGCCAGAAAGGGCGACCGATTGTGGTTTCAAGAGGAGTAGTCTTGGAGAGTCCTTTTTGCGTGCCTTACACTTAGAGCTGTGTATATAGAAGTTAATGCGTCTTAATACTTTTATGGCGCTCAGTGGAACTCTGAAAGAAGTTTTCTCCGTTTCAACCCACCAACTGCAGCCCACAAGGAAGGAGCGTGGGAGCGACTAGTTTTATTTTTAATTTTAATTTTATTTAATTTTTAATTTGAATGATGAACACTCCGTAAGCTCTCATGTAAGCTGAAAACATAATTTACTCCAGACCATTAACCTTTGTTTTTATAGATTCAGCAGACGGTGAAGGGCTAATAGGACCATCGGGGGAATGTTACCTCCCTAATTTAAATCGCCAAGACTGCCGCCAAACTTGATTGGCCACGTAGGCTAATATAGCATCACCAACCAAAGAATAATATGGTAACGACGAGTAGTCTTTATTTAAGACCTTGTCCGGTTAGTAGAGGTGCAGAAAACATCGATGTTTTAACAGGCAAACATCGAAAAACATCGATGTTTCTCCACCTCTACCGGTTAGTGAATCATCAGCATCAGAGTCTAAAAGCGCAAATATGTTACAAACTGCTTATTTGTCGGTGGCAGTGCCGCTAGCTCAGACTTTTCTCAGGGCAGAGTACCCCTAGTGCCACAGCTCGCAACATATTATCGACAGCTCCGCTGTCTCACATCACTAAACTATCGGTCATCACTGAGAACAAAAGAACGAAAAGAAAGGTAAGTACCTACAAATATTTGGTGGCTATCTATGACCTAGCCAAGCGCTCCCACCCAACCATAGATGCCCTTAAGATGTTGCAAGGCACCACCCGTTCTCAGTCGGCAGGAGCCCCCTCCTCGCGACTACGACGGTTCCATCTCCCCCACTGGGAACGCTTACTCACACATTGTGGGGTTTACAAATGTTTAATGCATATGTATGGTAAGTACAATATGTATGGTAAGTGCATGGTCACCCAATCCTGAGGAGCTCCTGTGGAAAAGAAGGGACAGGTGAAAAAGGTACGTAATTGCACTGTAAGCTATACCACTTAACTAATGCTCGCGACCTTTTTGATTCAAGGCAAACGACGAGGACAAATAAGGCTCTCCGGTCTAAATCTGGATAATTTCACAGTTAAACAGGGAAGTATATATCAATATCAATAATCAAGGTTCACATGTATTTAAATTTTTTCTAAATTTCAGCCACTATCGGGCCAGGCCTGGAGGGCGATTATAGCCCGGCTGAAGACTTCTCGCCGGAGGTCAGCGGCAACACGGGTCTCCACAAAGGAAAACTTGCGCACTATGGTGAGTTGCGCAAGGGAAGCAGTTCGACTGCCAAACAAAATGGCGGTACTTCTCAACTTTGCGATGCGACGGCTGGGAGTTCCCAAATGAGGTGGACGTGGTAGACCGGAACGGACTCACCGGGAAATGCTCGATGTCGTTGGCGTCGACTGCGAAAGGCGTTTGTGGCTGCTCGTCTGTGCGGGTCGAGCGGACACCGGTAGCTGGTAGCTAAGTCGAGGCTGGTTGTATTACGAAGTCGCGCAGAAATCCATGGAACTCCCAAGTAAATATCCCGGGGCTCTTTGTGTTGGGACCCCGTCTGCCTTTATAAATGATTAATAATAAATAACTAAATAACATGTTAACTTTCCTATCACTCGCTTTTATATAATTTTAAGCACAACAAATTTATCCTAGAACTTCCAGCTGCATCTGCCTGGTTGGACAATATGGGTGCGACTATACCAGCGGTCGGCAGCGGGCTATTAAGTGAGCATAGGGAATTGCTCTGCCCATCTGCTGCTCGCTCACGTATAACGTAGATTTTCGTATGACTTCGGCATGGGTTTTCGGGTCCTTTTTTCTCAGCTTCGGCGCGCTTTTTTGCTGCTGACAGAGAAACGTCAGGCTTCAGCGCTCTGCGCGCCAACTTCGTGTTTTCTACACTCACACTAATGCAAGGCAAACTTGTGATGTTATGTGTGTGCCGACCGCTGGACTATACTAATATCTGCTGATCATCGTCGTTCCTTCCCCGCCATATTACATGGCCTCTCCCAAAGTTGGGTCATTGAATACATGAGTGGCATTTAAGTTAATCTCAGAGCGAACCGGGATTAATCCTCCAAAGGCCAGATCGCCCGCCAGATTCATCCCGCTGCTGCAACTATCGCCCTATCGACCTAACCTATCGATAAAGTCCCTCTCATTATCAATTCCAATTGCAACAAATTAAAATGTTGCATGTTTTACCTCGTTCTATGCTAATAATTGGTTTAGACTGCTTGCACCATTGTCAAACATTCAAAAATCATGTCAGGCGCTTACACTTCACTTAGGGAAAACACTGTGTTAAAATCAAGTACAATCAGTCCTGAGTTAAGATCGATTTCATGGTTACCATTTTAAGAACGTTCGTACTGAAAAAGGGTTACATTGAGCACATTTTGGATTTAAATATCTAACAACTCTAAAAGTTCCCAACTGTTTGTTCTGAAAGGCCTCGCTGTATAATGCGCATAGAATACACAGTGTAAATGGCAGTGAGTGACAAATCATAAATAAAGTTATATTATTAATGTAATTGTAACTAAGCGTACAGATACGGCTTTTAAAAATTCGATTTTATAGACAACTTACTCTGGAAAGCGCTGCTAGTGTATTATTTTTTTTACAAGTGCATTAAAAAATATTTATCAAACATTCAACGTCATTATGAGAAAGTTAGAATGTTCTGTTCAATGGCAGACCATTTTATAAGTTAGTCGCCGAGTCGCCGAGCGGTTGGGGAATGCACCGGGCGCGAGGCGCTAATTCAGACCAAAACGGCCGAGGTATGCAGCGGGCTATGCAGCGGATGCGAAGTACAAGGTCAGCATTCTGTCCATAGCCGACGTCTGGCCTTCTGCCTGGCTTTCTAATAAAATACTTAAGTTAGCTTTAGACAGTTCTTAACAGACTCGCAAAGAATCCGAACGGATTCCGGGAAAAAATTAATTCCAACAATAGAAAGAGCGCTCTATCACAAGCTATGCTTTAATCTCCAGCTGACTCCACCACCAAAAGTCTGCGATATCTTCCGAGCAAGGAAATCACAACAAACACATGTGGATCCGGTAATAATAATTAAAATGCTAAACCCACGCGAAAAGATCAAGCTGCTTGGTCAAGTCGGAATGTACAGGCGCGAGCACAAGAAACAACTTAGCTTGCAGTTTCTGGGTTTCAATTCAGAAGCGTTAATTTATATTAATGAGCAATTGTTAAAAGAGCATTATCTCATCTTTAAAGAGGCTATGCGTATGAAAAAACATAAAATCCTTACGGCTGTCTTTACACGACGCGGCCTTGTGCACGTACGCTGCACTCGAAGAGAGGGTGTCTGTTGCATTAACAGTATGGAGGAACTTTCGTCCATTAATCTTTCGCCTGATCCACTTTCTACATCTCTCACTAACGCTTCGGCTGGACCTGAAGCTGATAGCTTTCGTTCTTAAGCGTATAAATCGTATCCTCTTAAGTAAGATATGTTTAAAACTAGTTTACTTTAAGAAATGTATAAGATACGCATTGAATATTGAGATTGCGCGCCTAATAATCATTGATAACAACAATGCAGGATGAGGAAGTTTGTTCCATAGCTAGTGCTATGATAAAAACTATAAGTAGCTATAACATTGGTCTAAAAATTGTTCACTTAAATGCACAAAGTTTGCTAAAGAAGATTGATGAGTTTAGATTCCTTTTCACTCAGTCTAATGTCGATGTGATATGTGTGTCTGAGACGTGGTTTGTAAATGATCTATGTGATTCGTCTATTATTTGTGAAGGCTTTAATGTCTATCGGTCCGACCGTACTGGTCTTGCAGGAGGTGTTGCTATATACGTGAATGTGAAGCTGAAATGTAAAGTGGTACTTAAACAGCCAAGTGACAGTACTATCGAATACATTCTATTATAACTTCCCAATAAATCCCATGGAAGAACCCTTCTAGGTTGCATATATAGACCGAATCGGACAATTGACTACGGGTCATTACTTAATGTTGTTTCAGACATTTCGTTGGAGTACACTGACATCATATTGGCAGGTGATTTTAACAGCATCCTATTATCAGAAAGCCATCTTGTGGATAACTTTAAATCCTTAGGTTTGTTTACCGTAAACGAAACGATTCCCACGCACTATAGCAGCCACTGTGATACATTACTTGACTTATATCTTATCAATGACCCTAGCAAAATCATACATTATGACCAGGTTTCATTACCAGCCTTCTCCAGACATGACCTAAAATTTTTAACATACGACTTGACCTTTGACAGCAAAATCAATTCTTTTACGTATAGAGATTACAAAAATATAAACTATAATGAATTAAAAACGGAATTTTTGTGCTGTGACTGGTCATGTATTTACCATCTTCGTCATGTAGATTGTCAATTAGAGGTTTTAACCAACAATGTCCAGTATTTGTTCAACAAGTTTGTGCCCCTAAGGGCCAAGGTGATTAAGCCAATGCAAAATCCATGGTTCAGTAGTGAAATTAAAAACCTAACCCGTCAGCGAGATGTAGCTTACCTCCGGTGGAAGCGATACAAAACTGATGAATTTCGAAAACAATACAAAGAGGCTAGGGTAAAAGTAAACAAAAAAGATAAAATCAGCAAAGAAAGAGCATTACAACATACAATTTAATAACTGTGTTAACTCAAAAAACAGATGGAACAAACTAAAACGGTTAGGTATTGGAAAGTGTAAACAATAGACAGAGTCTGAGGTGGATGTCGAATTAATAAACAAAAAGTTTTTGGAAATAGATGTACCTGAAGCAACATGCAATCCGTACCTGAATATTCAACCCCTCTGTGATAATAGTTTTAGCTTTATATGTATAAACCAAAGTGATGTCCTAGCTAGTATTCTGCATGTCAAGTCCGATGCTGTTGGTCTCGATAATATGAGTCCAAAATTTGTTAAGCTTTTGCTCCCCTTAATGTTGCCCCATGTTACATATATTTTTAACACGGCTATTACAACGTCTTCATTTCCGTTAATATGGAAAAACGCCAAAATTTTCCCAATTCCTAAGCCAAACAATGACTATAGACCTATTTCAATATTACCTTTTCTATCAAAAGTCTTTGAAAACCTTATGTCCTCACAGATTCAACTATACTTAGCTAATAATTCTCTACTTGACGAAAAACAATCAGGGTTCCGTAAGAAAAGGAGTTGTATTACTGCAATCACTAATATTGTAGAGGAT
Source organism: Drosophila suzukii (assembly GCF_043229965.1). NCBI lineage: Eukaryota > Metazoa > Arthropoda > Insecta > Diptera > Drosophilidae > Drosophila > Drosophila suzukii. The sequence goes on along the minus strand of NC_092082.1, from coordinate 52,280,944 downwards.
ATAAGACAAGAACTGGACAGTAACTGCGTAACGTTTTTGACGCTCCTTGACCACAGCAAGGCTTTTGATTCTGTGAATCATAACATTCTCTGTACCAAGCTTAGGAATATGTTTAATTTCTCAACTAATGCGACGAAGCGTATTAGGTCGTACTTAACGAATAGGTTTCAAGCAGTCGTCTCTGGAACGCAAGTTTCTTCTCTCCGGAACTTATCCGGGAGAGTGCCACAGAGATCTGTGCTAGGCCCTTTATTGTTTTCTATATATGTTAATGATCTCCCTAGTATCCTGTCTGAGTGTGAAGTACATTTATATGCTGATGATGTCCAAATATTTGTTAGTAGACCCGTAACAGAAATACATGATTGTGTCCGTATAAGTAATAAAATGTTGTGGCTAATTGAAAAATGGGCGAAGGAAAATGGCTTGGGTATAAATCCTAAAAAATTGAAGTGCTTGGTAATTGGTAAAAAGCAACTTTCAACACTTTCACTCCAAAAATTATATATAAACCATGCGCCGATAAGCTATGAAGTGAATGTAGTTAATGTAGGGATAACATTTAACAATACTTTATCATGGAGCAATCATATAGTCAAAGCGACAGGGCGTACATATGCTCTGCTGACAAAATTTTCATTCTCCAAATCGTTCCTAACTGAGGCAGTTAGACTATTAATCGCCAAAGTTATCCTCCTACCCACTCTCTTTTAGGGCATAGAAATTTTTGGAAATTGTGATGCGCGGGATTTGCGTACATTAACTGTAGCTTTTATTTCAGTTGTCCGTTATGTGTTTAACTTAAGACGTTTTGACCATGTATCAGAACTGACATATAAAATACTTGACCTTAACTTGACCTCCTGGATCGATCTCAGAATTTTAATATTCTTTCACAAAATAGTGACGAGTGGAGAACCAAAATATCTTTTCAATAAACTTATCCCAGCCACATCTGTAAGAACCAAAAATTACATATGCCCTCGAATACAAACACTGTGTTCGAGAAGGCAATTTTTCATAAATGGTATGCGGCTAGGGAACAATCTATCGCACCAATACAAAACAATTAGGAGCGCAACTCAATTTTACAATAAAGTTAAAGATCTTTTAAAATACCAGTACACATAAGTACAAAAATTAAATGAAATAAAATAAAACAAAAAAAAAAAAATAATAAAAATATATATATTTTAAAAACAATAATAATTGTAACTAAGAAACTTACGTCTTACGACTAAAATACGACCTTTTAAAGTATTATCACTTGTTTTTTTGTTCACTTGCTGGAAACTCCCCAGAATAGATTTTTATCTAAAAACATACTCTGGTCACACTCCCTAAAGAACCACGCCAAAAGGCCCACCAAGAAAATAGATTTCACTTTCCACCAAGTTGTAACAAATAGAATCTGAGCATCCCAGCTTTGTGCTTTAGTTAAGTGCAGGACTTTACCTTTGTTTGAAGTCAAACATAATTGGTGACCCCGACGTTTCGAATATATACTCAAAACCTCATCATAACCTCAAACAATTCTTGACAACGAAGACTCGACGAAGCGCAGGAGCCATTACAATGGGATTCCTCTAGGCAGCGGCCTATCTAGTGAGCATAGGGAAGTGGTCTGCCCATCCTCTGCGCGCTCACGTATAACGTAGATGTTCGTGTGACTTCGGCATGGGTTTGGGTCATTTTTTTCTCAGCTTCGGCGTGCTTTTTTGCTGCTGCGGTAGAGGATCTCAGTGCAAAGTAGAGTAACATTAGGCTTCAGCACGCCGCGTGCAAACTTCGTGTTTGTTACACTCACACTAATGCAAGACAAACTTGTGATGGTATGTGTGAGCCGACCACTGCTCTAGAATTTAGAGAAATGTAAGCAATTTTTTTTCGCTTTTATTAATATATATTATCAACTATACAAAAATATTTTCCCGCAGTTTCATTTGCTTACTCCGAATATTTACTATAATATACTCAAGTGCGTTATAGGTCGTTTTTCCGAGAAATATGGCATTTTGACAGTTTATTTACTAATTTGATGTCGAAAAACACGGATAAAATTATCACTTTTTTCTCAATTCTCAAAACCCATATTCTTTGCACATAATAAAAGCATCCTGAATAATAAAGAATTAACTTTTTTCGTTTTAGATACACCCAAAAAAAAAACCAAAAGTATACACTTAATAAGCGTTGTGTCAAAAGTATACTAAAGTTAGTATAAAAATGTAAGTATTAACTCAACACTAATTAGTTTCAACTGTATACTTTGTAGTGTAAGTGCTCTACCAAAGAGTATAAAGCGTAAACCTGTAGTGTTATTTTTAAACTAGTCATATTTGACTATTTAGTTTATAATTTATACTTTTGGTTTCAACAAAAACTTAATGTAGTATAAAGAAAATGTAGTTTCAAGTTATTACAAAATAGTTTCATGCCAACACTTTATAGTATTAAGCTTATACCAATTATTATATGAGTGAGACTCAGTAGTATAAATAGTATACTGAACATTAAATAGTTTTTCATGGTGTGAAACTAGGACAATAGCGAATATTCGAACATATATTTTGGTGTAAAACCAGGACAATAGCGAGTATACGAACACAGAAAATGCTACCGGAGTTGGCGTTGTTTGACGCGTTAATGATTATTGTGATGATTTATCTCGGTGAGTTTGGTCCCGCATTTTTGTGAATTTTGTGCCGAGTCAACATGTAAGTAAAATATTTGTTCTAAAATTAAAAAAAATCAATATTATATTGTCCCTGTTGGTAAATTTTGTGTGTATTGTGTATTTTCAGATGCAAGTGCTTTGCGCACGCGTACAGATGCATAACGCGAAGGAGCTAACGAACTCGACGTACCGCCTTTGTGCTGTCAGAACAGCGAGTGCCTTCCGGACGACGCAGCGCTCGTCATTGCAGGCCAAGTTCCCCTATGTGAACTGGTGCGGGAGCCACAGAACCAAGACCGAGGTGAAGAGGAGTGCCAGGATGCAGAGCGTCGACAACTGGCAGGCAGCCTGGGACAACTCCAGCAAGGGACGCTGGACGCTGGACGCAAGGGTAAATAGGAAGCACGGCCAGGTAGATTTCTACCTCACGCAGGCGCTGAGTGGACATGGTTGCTTCCGAAGCTTTCTTAAGCGCTTCGGACACGACACGGAGAACGGTTGTCCAGAGTCCGGCAGTGGGATTGTTGAGGACGATCAGCATGTCCTATTTTAATGTCACCGCTTCGGGTCTGATCGCCAAATGCTGATGAAGACCACCGGGGCAAGGGTTCGGCCAGCGACGGCAGCCTACGCAGCGAGTGTACTGCGAACGCTGCTTCGCATCGAGAATGAGAGGAGAGAAGCTACAGCCTAGGTGGCTACCATTGCGCTAAGCAATACCTTGCGGTGATACCGCGCAATCACGGCCCCTACTCTTGTTGCTTGTACTTATTTTAGTCTGTATATACGTGTTAGGTAAAGGAATATAAAAAAAAACACGAAGGAGCTAAAAACATGAGTTTTGTGTTGCGCAAAATATGAATATTTATGAAATAATAACAAAATAATATGTCAAATAGTAATAAAAGAAAAACAACATACAACTTGATTTTATTGGGTTTGGGATACCACAAAAAACAAAATAGTATACATTTTATACTACAGGCAACGGGGAAATCGTATAAGTTTTATACGAAATAGTATAAAATGTATACTAACGATTTCGATAAATAGCTTAAAAAGTATACTACGGCTCTCTAGATTAGTATAATATGTATACGAAATAGTATAAAACGGAGACTACATAGGATAGCTTTTATACTAAATAGTATAAAAAGTAAACTATCAGCATAAATGTCAGTACACTGAGTGAGTATAAATTGTATACTCGTTAGTTTAACTTTGATAACTTCGAAAGTTTCAGTTTAATACTTTCGGTGTCATAAGGTTAATACGCATCTTATCAAGATATTTTTGACACTCAATAGTTTAGTTTTAATGTACGAATAGTTTAGTTTCTATGATCATTTTTTTTTGGGTGTAAGAAGAAGAATAATAACAGGAAGTTGACGTCCGCAAAAAATGTCAACCAACGGTATTGTTGATTGTTCTTGATTAATGTTTTCGCAATTTTTTTCCCGACCTTACGCCTCCCCGTTACACATGGCCCACAAGGCTACTGGAGAATGGCGGTGATTAACGTGCTCCTAATTCCTAAGCCACCCCAGATCGGTATTTTTACCACACATACACACTTTCGAGGAGCACGTATTTATCAAAGATTTAAGTGTTCACGTATTTATGTCAAAGATCGATCAGAACCATACATACCATCTTACTCCGATCGAGGCTTGAGACGTCCCCATAATGGCCCCATTCGAATTCACCCACATGACTTTCGGACTGTGTAACGCTGCACAAACATTCCAACGACTCATGCATTCCACATTTTCAGAAATGGATTTTGTCTTCGTTTACGTCGATGACATCGCGGTTGCATCAGTTAATATAGAGCAGCACCAACTTCACCTCCCCAAAATATTTTAACGACTACGGAAATTCAACCTCATCAAGATAAATGTGGTTTCGAAAAGAATTTTGTCGATTTCTTGGGTCATCATATCGGTTCAAACGGCAGCAAACCACTGCCAGAAAAAGTGAAGGCAATTTCGGATATCCGTCTGCCCAAATTCGCTAAGGAGCTACGCAGGCTCTTGTCAATGATTAATACGTACAGATTCTTGCCAAATGCAATTCAACACCAGACACCGCTAAACCAACTTTTTCCTGGAAACACGAAGAATTACTTAACTCCAATCACTTTGACTGCCGCCACCGTCAACAATTTCGATGAATGTAAACGAACTCTTAAAGAGGCAACATTAATTGTCCATTCAACACCCACTGTATCCCTGCACAGATGCAAGCGATTTCGCAGTTGGAGCGGTACTACATTATGTCGTTTATCAGAAACGCAACGGAAGTATAGCACGTGTGGTCGTCGATATGATCGAAAAAAGCCAGACAAAGCCTCCCCACGGAAACTAAGACAATTGGATTTCATTAGCCAATTCACTACCTCTCTCGTGCATGTGGCTCAATTAAAAACACCACCGCTGATACGCTTTCCCGCATCTCAACTTATCGACTAAAACCAACCCAGCATCACAAGAAAGTTGCGGAGAGCTTAAACGCCTATTGAACGACAACACCACAGAATTGCAGTTAAAGTCAATCACCATTTCCAACTCTAATATGCAAGACACTGTATACCTTCTCAAAAATTAAAAATTGAAGAAGACACGTCCGCTCGCCGCTGCAGTCTACGATTCCTACACAAAGATTCGACAATATTAATTTGGACCTCATCGGACCATTACCCCAGTCAGGTCAATATAAATAGTGCTTAACAATCATTGACCGTTGTACACGTTGGACGGAAGCCACCGCATTCGAGGACTTGCACGCCTACACGGTAGCCTTAGCACTCATGATTTGTTCCATGAATTGTTATGAATGCTGGGAATATACTATCTTCGCACAACAGCGAATCCCCCGCAGCGGATCCCCCGAACGGAATCATCGAGCGCTGGCACAGAACTGTAAACTTTACTGAGTAAAGGCGGCCATTATGAATAAATTAAATATAAATTGGGCACAGAAACGTCTCCAGATCCTGCTCGGGTTGCGTTTAACATTCAATCCAGACATCAAAACAACATCAGCACAACTTGAGTGCGGCACAACCCTTTGCCTTCCAGGAGATTTATTTCATCAAAGGTCCAATTTCCAACCGCAAACTGTCTTTGTAAAGGAGCTGGAGAAAAAATAAGCGAGAAATTCGACCATTTGTTGCCTCTGAATAAGGCAACTCACGTCTTTCTACGAAACTACACCGTCCATGGATCTCTTCAACCGCCTTACGATGGACCCTTTAAAGTAAAAGAAAAGCAATCCTAATAGACCGACTCAAGCCCGTCTTAATCGAAACTAAACAGCCAACAATTTCACTTCCAAACTCATCCACTGACTCCAACAACAGGTCCGAAGACGAACGAGCCCCGCTGTTAACCAATCATTAGACCTCGTCGTACAATTATACTCCCTGTTCGTTTCACAACAGAAAGTCTAGGAAATAGTACTGTGGCGATCATGTTTATGCCATCTGGCATCGCTGGAAAAAGAAAAGAGATCTCTCAGTTTTAACAAAGTATAAAGTAAACAATATAATCTAAACATCTGTGTTTCACTTTAGTGCAGGACTTTACCTTGGTTTGAAGACAACCATAAGACAATAACCATGCATAGTTTGCTCTTATAAGGGCAATGCTAACGGCTTTGTATGATATTAAATAAAATACCAAAGATGACGGCTATACCTCTGCGTACACCACCAAAAAAATGTCACATCAAACATTAAACTCGAATTGTCTTGCCATTGATGCACGAATACAACTTTTTTGGATTACGTATTTTTTTAGAAATTATCATTCATTTAGATCGAAATAAAAGCGCACGATATCGATGTCCAATCCGCCAGTTTTTTCTCAACAATCGATTGTAATTGTACCCGGTACTCGTAGAGAAAAAGGAAGGAATTTTTTCCCACATTGTATCTACCCACGTCCGTATGTCCATATACAAACGTGGCTTGTATCGAGCTGCTTAAAGAGCAAGAACAAAAGAGAACGCCATGATCAAGTGCCTTGACTATTTCTATCATAAATTGATAAGTATTGACGAGAGTAATAAATTCCAGTTAAATTTTTTTAGCATTAAAATTGTAGGAGCCAAAGTTTTGGCTCCACTTTGGCTTCACTTAACACACTTACGATGCGTACGAAGCTAAGGAATCTAAATCTGAAATCTCAACCCTCAAGATCATATATGTAGTTTCCGAGATCACAACGCTCACACGGGCAGACGGAAATAGCTAAAAAGACTCGGCGAGTGATCTTGATCAAGAATATATATATATACCCAATGAGGTCGATAACACATTCTTCTACCTGATACATACTTGTAACCAGGTACAATACACCCTTTTGCACTATCAGTAACGGGTGTAAAAATGGCCGTTTTTACCCATAAACCATTTTGTTCTGTGAGTAACGGGTATAAAAATGGAAGCTTTTATTAGTTCAGAACAATTAACGCTGCCTAGGCATTGTAAAGTGTATTTTATTGTCAATGAATCATTTCATAGGTTTAATACACAAATATCAACAAAAAGAATAAAACAAGCTTATAAACATTAATTTTGGGTATAGATCCATTTTTTTTTAAATATGGTAATCAAACAAAAACACCTCTTTACGTGGTAAGGGGTCCTGACGATCGCACCTTCAACATACAAAAGTTCTAATATCAACTTTTGTGACGAAAAATGCTTGTACATTCGACTGAATAAATGAACTTTCCAAAATGCTTTCATTCTGCCCGCTTTAGCAAAATATTCAAGCTTCTCGCATACAAAAGCCATATTCTATTGCATTCAAATACCCCCAAAATCTTGTTTTTGACATAACCTTTGAACGAACCATTAAATTTTAACAAATGAAGTGACATTTTACGCGTTTAATCATCAGGAATAAAAAATGTGTTTTCTATATTTTCACTTTTTTAACGCAATTTCTGCCAAGCCAATTGCAATTTTTTAATTCTTGAGATGCTATCTTTTTAGTTTTGGAGATACTTTTTGATTGGTGTATCATCCGTTATGATCGGATCACCACTTCAAATTTTCAGCTCTGCTGCTATATATAGTAGTTGCCTTGGCAAACTCTCCGAGTGCGATTCGTCACTAAGTGGACCACCGCCCACAGTAATTAATTTATTCGCCTGTTTATTTAATTGTTTATGCTGAGTCCTTGTAACCCAGTTTTGATTTTTAAGTACTAATATTGCTAAAAGTTTGTCATGTTCAACAGGCCTGTAAGTGAATACCAAATTCAAATCAAAATACTTCGGACAACCGAACTTTAATCTGTGGAGTATAATGTTTACCTTACCTTTACCTTTTTAATTTTTTTACAGCGCATTGGTCAAGCAGTTTCATTTAATAGCCAAAAAATGACATGTGTTCCCTTGATAAAAGCAGATTATACATTATTACTGCAAATACATTAATAACCGGTTTGACAAGCAAAAATTAAATGTAGCCTATGCTATATATTATATATTTTTATTATTTTTGTATTATTATATTATATTATATATATTATAAATATATACACTTGCTCTATATAGCCATGTTCCACTGCCATTTCTACTTAAACTATTTTATTAGATTTAAAGTTATCTGAGTGAAACTTTCCCAAGTCTCTACTTAATTGTAGGTAGTATTTATGTCTGAATAGGACAGAATGCTCCACTTAATTTGAAAGCTCTTGTAGAAATGATCGAGTAACTTAAAAAACAAAATTATAATATCGTTGTTCTTCATCCTTTTTATACCCGTTACTCGTAGAGTAAAAGGGTATACTAGATTCGTCGGAAAGTATGTAACAGGCAGAAGGAAGCGTTTCCGACCCCATAAAGTATATATATTCTTGATCAGGATCACTAGCCGAGTCGATCTAGCCATGTCCGTCTGTCCGTCTGTCCGTCCGGATGAACGCTGAGATCTCGGAAACTATGAGAGCTAGGCTATTGAGATTTGGCGTGCAGATTCCTAAGCTTCTTACGCAGCACAAGTTTGTTTCAGTAGAGTGCCACGCCCACTCTAACGCCCACAAACCGCCCTACAGTTTTGATGCTAGAATAAAAATTTTAGCTGAAATGTAATGTTCTCATCAATACCTATCGATTGACCCAAAAAAAAGTTTGCCACGCCCACTTTAACGCCCACAAACCGCAAAAACTTGTGACGCCCACAATTTTCATGCTAGATAAAAAATTTTAACTGAAATGTATTGGTCTCGTAAATACCTATCGATTGATCCAAAAAAAACTTTGCCACGCCTACTCTAACGCCCATAACGCTTAAATCTGTATACCGCCGGTAGGTGGCGCATTTTAATCTCGCTTTGCTGCTTGCATATCTCCATTTAGCTGAGTAACGGGTATCTGATAGTCGAGGTACTCGACTATAGCGTTCTTCCTTGTTTATTCTTAATTTGGATGCATATTCCTTTATAAGTTTCAAATTACGATTTAAGTCTTTTGAAAAAGGGAAGGACAATATAAAACTGCTGTCAGAGGAACGATAAAAAAACCAGAGAGAATGCTATAGTCGATGCCATCGACTATCATATACCCGTTACTCAGCTAAGGGGAGTGCAAGGGAGACGGAAAATGCAAACAGAAAGATTGGACGTTGATAATCAAAAACAAGGAAGAACGCTATAGTCGAGTACCTCGACTATCAGATACCCGTTACTCAGCTAAATAGAGATATGCAAGTAGCAAAGCGAGATTAAAATGCGCCACCTACCGGCGGTATACAGATTTAAGCGTTATGGGCGTTAGAGTGGGCGTGGCAATTTTTGGACCAGTCGATAGGTATTGACGAGACCAATACATTTCAGTTAAAATTTTTTATCTAGCAAAAAAATTGTGGGCGTCACAGGTTTTCGCGGTTTGTGGGCGTTAGAGTGGGCGTGGCATATTCGCGTGACAAACTTGCGCTGCGTATAAGGCTACGGAATCTAAATCTGAAATCCCAATTCTCTATCTTTGATAGTTTCCGAGATATCCACGTTCATATTTACGATTTTTTGAAGTTTGTGGGCGGTTTATTAGCGTTAGGGTGGGCGTGGCAAACTTTTTTTGGGTCAATCGATAGGTATTGATGAGAACATTACATTTCAGTTAAAATTTTTATTCTAGCATCAAAACTGTAGGAGCCACAGTTTTGGGCGGTTTGTGTTAGAGTGGGCGTGGCACTCTACTGAAACAAACTTGCGCTGCGTAAGAAGCTCAGGAATCCTCACGCCAAATATCAATAGCCTAGCTCCCATAGTTTCCGAGAACTCAGCGTTCATCCGGACAGACAGACGGACAGACGGACATGGCTAGATCGACTCGGCTAGTGATCCTGATCAAGAATATATATAGTTTATGGGGTCGGAAACGCTTCCTTCTGCCTGTTACATACTTTCCGACGAATCTAGTATACCCTTTTACTCTACGAGTAACGGGTATAAAAATTTTATATAAAATTTTCAAAAATAATGAGAACTGTGCGTGATAAACGAATTTTAGCATTATTGGAGAGTTAGAGTGGGCGTAGAACACTGCTAAATCAATCTGTACATGCCGTACAACAACTATTTAGCTTTTATGGGGTCCGAGATCTCGTCGTTCATACAGACTGCCATAAAGACGGACAGTCTAGATCGACTACACTAGTGATCCTGATCAAGAATATATATTCTTTAAAGGGTCAGAAACGCCTTGTTCTAGTAACACATTTTCCGACAAATCTAGTACACCCTTTTACTCTACGAGTAGCGGGTATAATAATAAATGTTTAAAAAATAAACAAAGCTGCAAAGGAATGATACAAAATAATAACGAAAATATAGTTTCAGTTGCTGTATGAAAATGCCGAAATTGTCTTCATTTCTTGTTTTCGGGTCATCTGTTTTTAAGAAACTTGTTAAATAAGTACATGTGTCGACTTATACTATAAGCATGGGTTTCAGTTCTTATCACTAAAGTTTTCTTTATTAATTACCAATTCAACCTTGTGACTATGGCTGCAAGCTTTGAGCTCGTGTGTACATCTGTATATACATACATATGTAAACTTTCAGAAAATGTACGTGTCTTATTCGGCTTAAGCCCTCGTCGGCAGTAGTCAGCAAGCTTTATTCGTGTTCAGAGCAACTAAAGGAAACCAGCCGCATTTATATACATAGTAATTCTTAAAGTTCAATATTGTTACATTTTGCAGCTTATTAATATTTACCACTATACAAATAATCAATATTTTATAATAACGAGTCAATAATAGCCAAAAGACATGTACATATGTAGACAGTATTGGTCAGTATTTGGTCAGTTAATACTTATATATATGTATGTACATATGTGCAGCTATTCAACGGGTGCACTCGTTTTTGTCTTGTTCCGGTAGAACCACATCCTCAAAACACATTTTTGTGCTCTGCCTGAGGGTATTATAATTCTGCTAACTCACCATACGGACTTATATATTTTAAGCATAGCTCCCAAAGGAACAATCGGTTAAAATATGAACGAAATGATGCTGTTTTGACATTTTGTGAAGCTTGAAAGCTATTAACATTTTTATGATAGCCCTTAGTAAGGGTACAGAAGCTTGCCAATGCAATGTACAAGTTTAAGTTCGTGAAATCAGAAGGAATTTTTAAAGTTAAAGGGGAACAAATTGACACGCTTGTTTTAGTTGAAAATTTTTGGAGAAATGTATATACAGCTGCGGCAACAAAAATAGCACCAATGTGTAGGCAATTCTTCTTTGTGCTACAGAATTGTCATTTTTATACGAGGGTATATTGATTTCAGTTTGCAACGCAGTGAAGGAGACGTTTCCGACCATATAAAGTATATATATTCTTGATCAGCATGCCTAGACGAGTCGATCTAGCCATGTCCTTCTGTCCGTCTGTCCGTCCGTTTCTACGCAAACTAGTCTCTCAGTTTTAAAGCTATCGGGCTGAGACTTTCCAAAAGTCGTATATCTCTTGCAGGTACTATATAAGTCGGAACCAGCCGGATCGGACAACTATATCTTATACCTCCCATAGAAACAATCGAAAAAAAAAATTTTTTTAAATTATATCTTTTGTGTTTTTATACCCGTTACTCGTAGAGTAAAAGGGTATACTAGATTCGTCGGAAAGTATGTAACAGGCAGAAGGAAGCGTTTCCGACCCCACAAAGTATATATATTCTTGATCAGGATCACTAGCCGAGTCGATCTAGCCATGTCCGTCTGTCCGTCTGTCCGTCTGTCTGTCCGTCCGGATGAACGCTGAGATCTCGGAAACTATGGGAGCTAGGCTATTGAGATTTGGCGTGCAGATTCCTGAGCTTCTTACGCAGCGCAAGTTTGTTTCGGCACAGTGCCACGCCCACTCTAACGCCCACAAACCGCCCAAAACTGTGGCTCCTACAGTTTTGATGCTAGAATAAAAATTTTAGCTGAAATGTATTGTTCTCATCAATACCTATCGATTGACCCAAAAAAAAGTTTGCCACGCCCACTTTAACGCCCACAAACCGCGAAAACCTGTGACGCCCACAATTTTCATGCTAGATAAAAAATTTTAACTGAAATGTATTGGTCTCGTCGATACCTATCGATTGATCCAAAAAAAATTTGCCTCGCCCACTCTAACGCCCATAACGCTTAAATCTGTATACCGCCGGTAGGTGGCGCATTTTAATCTCGCTTTGCTGCTTGCATATCTCCATATAGCTGAGTAACGGGTATCTGATAGTCGAGGTACTCGACTATAGCGTTCTTCCTTGTTTTACTTATAACCTCCATAGCTTGGAAATAACATTTATTAATTAGTTTTGAATTTCGAATTAAATTTTATCAAAATCGGACGACTATATCATATATCTGCCATAGGAACGATCGGAAAATTGGTGGGAAAATAATATGAAACAAATTATAGCTTCGGTGTTTTTTAACATACAACCTTTTACGCTTGGAAATAACATTTTTTAATTAGTTCTGAATTTTGAGTTTAATTTTGTCAAAATCGGACGACTATATAATATAGCTGCCATAGGAACGATCGGAAAATTGCTTGGAAAATAATATGAAACAAATTATTGCTTTCGTGTTTTTTAACAAATAACCTCCTACGCTTGGAAATAACATTTTTAAATTAGTTCTGAATTTTGAATTTAATTTTATCAAAATCAGACGACTTTGTCATATAGCTGCCATAGAAACGATCGGAAAATTGGTGGGAAAATAATATGAAACAAATTATAGCTTTGGTGTTTTCTGACATATACAATTGGGAATATCATTTTTTGTATTTTTTAATTTAATGAATATAACTGCAAGGGTATACAAGCTTCGGCTTGCCGAAGTTAACTTCCTTTCTTGTTTGCAATATTTTTATTCTGCTTGTAAGGGTAAGTAGGGTTACATATCTATTAACTAAAATAAAAGTGGTTACTCCCACAATGCGGATAGTTTTTAAAATTTCGTTACATTATCAAAAAAGTATCAAAGTTATGCGGCAACAAAAATAGCACCACTTAAAGAAAAGTCTTTAAAAACTTAAAAATAAAGCGATTTGAAAAATTTTTTTGATTGAAATGTATGTACTTATACATCACTAGACACCAGGATCTTTCTTAACGAAATTGTTGTGTGGCTATTTCAAAATAGCTCAAGGGCAGTTTTTTTTCTTGAAAGGTCCCCATTATACGATTTAGCTTAAGGGTTTGAAACTTTAGACGACTCTCTATCAGATTTTTCTTGGTTTATAATTGTGGTAAAGCTTCCACAATAAATTAATTTTGTATTACGAATAAAATTGCATCATAATTTCTGAGCTATCAAAGTTAACATGTTGATCCTCTATGGGTTCACATTATGATATGGTACCATCACTATAGTAAGAGAATATGCCCATACCATGATACTTGCTTCATCATTATTATTCTTTGCAAATGTGAATTGGGGATTCAATTTGGATTTGTAGGTTATCTGATGTGAATTTAAGCCTTTTTCATCTAAGCATAAGCAATTTTCAAGCGCCAGACCATAAAAGAGTTTTCCTTTTATTGTGGGCATTATTTAAAACTCGTCCTTCAAATTCACCCATGCTCTGCAGGGAAAATTTTTTTTTTGACGTCAAGCGCATAGTTTTTGTTTATGTACATTACATTCAACTTTTTATGTACCTACAAATATTAAAAAAAAAAATATTCAACTTGATAGGCGGTTTAAACGGGACCTACTTGCATTCATGCACCTGACTTTTTAACAGTTATGGGGTCATTGCGGCTTTCGCACTGCGTGCTATTCTTTTGTGTTCTTGTTTTAGGTACCTACTAATCATTATTTTAAAGAATTTGACGAACTTACCTTTTGCATTGCCTTTATAAATTAGCTTTTTGAATTTCCATATATTTTTATCATTACAGTGCGCTTAATGACCCATTGGGAACACTATTTTATTCATTATTTTACCAATTCAAATAGTAGTACTTATTCTTAATGCAACAAAACGAAAAACAGCCAAAAAATCTGAGCATATGAAGTTTTAAAACGAAAACCGTTAATAGTGCTATTTTTTTGCCGCTTAACTTTGCTACTTTTTTGATAAATGTATCGAAATCTTAAAAACCATCCGCATTATGCGCGTAACCACTTTTATTTTAGATAATAGATATGTAACCCTACTTACCCTTACAATCAGAATAAAAACATTGCAAAAAGTGAACATTTTGTAGCACAAAGAGCAATTGCCTACACATTGGTGTTATTTTTGTTGCCACAACTGTATAATGAAAAAAAAAACAGTTCCAATTGGGAATCGGAGTTATTCTGGGTGTTTATGGATTATGGATTCAGTGAACTTTCAAGTTCGCCGTTGGACTGAACCCACACTTGGGGCTATAAGCCTCAATAACATATGTAAAATAAACAGCCGACAGACCCCTAGGCTACTTCCTACTTAGGCCTATTTTACGATTAAAGGAGATTTTTTCTAAATTCCAAGGAACAATTTCTTAAGAAAAGAACATTTTCTTAAATCTGAAGCTGATATAAAGCGCGGAATTTTGTTATGCTTTTTTAAAAAGTATTTTTAAAAAATTTTTGTTACGTTTTTTGTTTTTAGAAAAACAACATTGCTACAATGCAAACATTTTTCTATTCCTAATGCCGTTTTTTTTTAGTATTAAAAAAGCTTAGTCTTTTTTTTGTAAAATCAATGGCGACTTTCACCATTGAATAAATGTTTTTGTTTTTGCTTTGTTTGTTTAATAGTTAAGCCACTACTAACATAGTAAGGTTCGCGTGATGTGTGTCTTTTGTTATTGCAATAGTAAATAGTTTATTAACTATTAACATGGAAGAACGCTATAGTTGAGTACATCGACTATCAGATACCCGTTACTCAGCTTTAGGGACCAAAGGGAAATGGAGATATGCAACAGCAAAGCATGATTGAAATTCGCCACCTACCCGCGATCTCAATATATGGTTATGCGGTAGATTGATTAAAGCGTTATGGGCGTTAGAGTGGGCGTGGCAAACTTTTTTTGGTCAATCGATAGTTATTGAAGAGACTAATACATTTCAGCTCAAATTTTCTATTTAGCATGAAAATTGTGGGCACAACAGGTTTGGGCGGCTTGTGGGCATAAGAGTGGGAGCGGCAAACTTTATTTTGAGTCAATCGATAGGTATTGACGAGACTAATACATTTAAATTAACATGAGCATGAAAATTGTGGACGCCATAGGTTTGGGCGGTTTGTGGCCATTAGAGTGGGCGGTGCAAGCTTTTTTGTATCAATCGATGGGTATTGACGAGACTAATACATTTCAGTTAAATTTCAGTTTTTTTTTCTGGCATGAATACTGTGGACGCAACAGGTGCGGCTTGTGGGCATTGTGGGCGTGCCATATTCGCGTAAAACACTTTCGCTGCGTACAAGGCTACGGAATGTAAATCTGAAATCCCAATTCTCTATCTTTGATAGTTTCCGAGATATCCGCGTTCATACTTACGACTTTTTGAAGTTTGTGGGTGTGGCAAACTTTTGTTAGATCAATCGATAGGTATTGACAAGACTAATACATTTCAATTAACATTTTTTCTAGCATGAAAATTGTGGGCGCCACAGGCTAATACATTTCAGTTAAAATTTTTTTCTAGCATGAAAATTGTGGGCGTTACTGGTCCGGGTGTGGCATATTCGCGTGAAAGACTTTCGCTGCTTTCTGAAGTCCCAATTCTCTGTCTTTGATAAATTCCGCGATATCTGGCTATTAAAGTGGGCGTGGCAAACTTTTTTTGCGTCAATCGATAGGTATCGAAGATAACAATACATTGCAGTTAAAATTTTTATTCTAGCATCAAAACTGTAGGAGCCACAGTTTTGGGTGGTTTGTGGGCGTGGCACATTGGCACATTGCTGAAACAAACGGGCTCTGCGCAGGAAGCTCAGCAATCTGCATGCCTAATCCCAGTATTGTAGCTCTTATAGTTTCCGAGATCTCAGCGGTCATAAGGACAGACGGACAGACGGACATGGCTAGATCGACTCGGCTAGTGATCCTGATCAATAATATATATACTTTATGGGGTCGGAAACGCTTCCTTTTGCCTGTTACATACTTTCCGACGGATCTAGTATAGTCACAAGGAGAGAGCTTGACGTCTCGATCTGCCGGATCGCAGGGCATTTGCGTGCGGTGTGACTTATTTTTTCTTTTTTATTTTCTTTATACCGCCTTGATTTTTTTTTTCTTATTATTTAAAAGCAAAAATTAAGGCACTTACCGCTTGCAGGAACATCCATCGATGAAAGCGCTTTCGCCGAGACGCTTGCGGCTAACTGCGGGAAATTTGTAGGTAATTCACAGAAACTGTGAAAAACTACAAAAAAAACTAAAATCCATTTAAAATTGCATTACAGAATGGCACACTCTAATAAAAACTGGATTGATAAACTGCTTCGCCATGAACTGGTTTTTTTCATCTTAAAAATTCCACTTAAACTAACTCGTGTTACTAATAATCTCCTTTTCACAGGTCCTTAACAATTTTCTCCTTCGTCCTGAAGGTTAGCCCGAATGTAGCCGGTCACAAAATTTCTCTGAACGCGTTTAAACGGGCGGGGTCACCAAAAATGATAGAGAGCTTAACTTTTCCGATTCCCCCTTTCTTCCCTCTTAAAGCTTAGCTTAATTTTCAGGCATTTTTACGGGAAATGTACGGCTCCATCACAAAACTCCGCCAAGGTTCCACGACGGACCTCTCGCCCTCGCTCAATCGAAGAACGGATCTCCCAAAAGCAAACACTGTCGACGTGGCCCTGAGCTGAGTTTTTCTTCTGCTTCTCGACCGAGTTTTTCCAGCAGCTTGACGGACTTCGGTTAGGGGATGACTTCCACAGACCTCGCTGGAACAAACGGTGGCCACGCATGCCCCTTTGTAGACGCGCCAGTAGCTGCCGAATAAGCTTAACGTTATAATTGCGTTCTCTGCTACAACTCACCCTAAGCCGCAGTTAATTCCTGATTATATTTCGTTATTTTCCGATGGCTCAATACGTAGAACCGACTGATACTAGTCAGTTGCGCTAAACTTTGAGGGTTGGACTCCTGTAGAAAAACTTTTACCTCTGATCGGTTAGGCTGCCAAAACGGAAAAGACCAACCTCGACGCCAAAATTCGGGCGGTAAATTAAACTCCGGAGTACGAGGTGAAAAGAAAGCCTGACACTGGCCCCTGTAGCTCTCACTTAATCCGAAAACGATATGTATCATAATCACGAAATCTTGGCCATTTGCCGTTTACTTTATCGATATTCTCTGTTATTATGTACACTCTAATATACCAAAAATACCACAGCTATACAGAGCCGAATAAAGTCAGTTGGACATTAAATCTCAACCCGATCTGTCGTCTCCCTTTAATTGGAATACAACAATAAAGATTATTATAATGTTTTAATTATTACCATCGGCTTTATTATTTGGAGCGGATTAAGGATAGTCCTTGAAAAATCTCAATGACTGAACATTGGTAACCCCGACGTTATACAATTAATAATATTACCAATTTCACGAAAATAAAATACAACCCGTTTAAATATACATGTGTACCGATTTTTAAATAAATATACATAGCCTAATACACTTATAAATTGCATTCCGGCCGTCAATTGTTATCCGGCCCGTTATCTAGTGCATATACTACTTACATAGTACATACATTCCGTTTTCGAGTGCATTCGCCAGCGCACAAACCGTTATATAAACATACGTCCGTTAATGCGGCTTACGGTTCTTGTGTGCACAGTGGGACAGATTGTGTTCGCCGCGAACAAATTAAAAATTTTATTACATTATGTTTTTTAATAATTAATAATTCTAATTTGGCTACAGCCTAGTCCCAGAATTAAGTACAGCGGGTTTATTAAATCGGTCGTAATCGGTGGCGATGGGTTCCAGCATCGCAGACACAGGTGCACCCACTTAACCTTTGGTAGATATTTCAAAATGCAAGGCCAACGCTCTCCCCCAGGATTTGAAGAGGATCCAAGGAACCTTTCAGTCAATTTCAAAGGTGGAGGACGCCATGCTCCACGTGCGTCAAGGTTAGTTAGTCGCTATGTAACGGGGAACGACGCAACAAATCACCGGCCGCGTCATCGTCCAGGTGCTCCTTCAAAGACCCAATAACCCAGGCGAAGTGGGAGGAAGGCCAGACTGCCTCCAATTTGGACCTTGTTCCTACGTGGGATTCGATGGCGAAATTCTTGGAGCAGCGATGCAGGACTCTCGAGGCTGAGGATGTGGCCATGGCCAGGTGCGCCAAGGTGCGTGTCCAAGATTTCTACTGTTGCCCCCTGAGAGCCGCTTTGGCGAGGCTAGGCGACTCGGCCTTTGTCGAAAATGTCTCCGAACGGGCCATAGCCTGCGGGACTGCGTCGTTAATAATTGCCGCAGCTGTGGGTGGAGGCATCACAGCTAGCCGTGCGACGATTTCTCTCCCTCGAAAAGAAGCTCAGTCGTCACTCTCAATTGAAGAACCAGTATGCTGCGTTTATAAAGGAGTATTTGGCGTTGGGGCATATGTCTCTAGTTCCGGCTAATGCGAGCATCCCAGTACTTCCTTACGCACCATTGTGTTTTGAAACAACCCTGAGCTTAGTTGTTGAACTGTCCTCCAGGGTTGTTTTTGATGGATCTGGTGCTACCGGTTCTCCAGCCAAAGTTGCTGCACATCCTTTTAAGGTTCCGTTACCATCGGTCATTACAGGAGATATCTGCAAAATGTACCGATGTGTCAGAGTTGACCCTGAGGACAGCTACTCGCAGTGTATCCTTTGGCGGGATTCGACCAAGAATGAGTTGCAGTTTTTTAAGCTTGATACTGTAACTTATAGAATAAAGCCGGAATCATTTTTGTCAGTGCGAGCGATGCGTCAATTGGCTGAGGATGAGCAGCCGATGTTTCCAAAGAGTGTTAAAATTCTGCGTCGCGCTTTTTACGTGGACGATTTAATTTCAGGAGATGGTTCTCTGCTGAAGCTATCAATATAATGAAGCAAACATCAAGGATCCTCGCTAAGAATCAATTCCGCTTGAAGTCTGATGTGCCGGAAGAGGATCGCGAGTCCTTTCTGAGGTTTGATAACGGCAGCAACTTTACGAAAACTATTGGCCTCGCTTAGGATCTTGCTACTGATCGCTTGCTATTTGCATTTGATGGGCTCCAGTCAAGCTCAAGTTCAACTAGGCGCATCGTCCTATCCTCAATCGCTCGGTTATATGATCCTGTTTGTGCCTAACCGAAGCAGACACTTCCGGGTCACACCGCGGGACAAGGGGGTAATGAGCACTTGTCGCTGGCACGGGGACGCTTTGATGGCAGGACGATCGCGTCGCGGCAATGGTAACGATGGTTACTGCGATGGGGTACCCTCAATTAAGTCGTGATGTCGGTCAGCTCTTGGCCGAATTGTATAGGAATCACCTAACAAATCAATGACCGAGGTGGATCCTTCCTTCAACTGCGGCGGTTCATGTTTGTGATTCAGGTCACTCATACCTTCTTGATGCTGCTTAACACTCCCCGTTGCGATAAAATTTACATTACCGTGGGGACTGAAATTGTGCCCTCGTAAATCTTGATTATTTGGCACGTCTGTGGTATGTGGACTTTCTGCAACAACACTTAGATATTTCTTGGTTCAATTTAGAAATTTTGAACAACAGTCAAGCTTCTTATTGGTTTTAAGTTGATGAGAAGTCGGTTCTGTATCAATTGGTTTTTCTTTTGTAGTATTAAATGCTGCAATTAACTATTATGTAAAATGGTTGATCCGCAATCGGACGAGTCAGTGTCGCTGGTTCTTGATTGGCTACATATATCTTCAGGTTCCCTTATTTTATGCTCCATCAATGCTAAGTTCGTTAAATGAATCCTTTCTTTGGCGCATAAGCAACATTCGGTCCTGCAAGATCATCTCTGTCTTCTATTAGAATAGGGTTGATTTCCGTATCAGATGAGGTTTCTTTATTGAGATAACCTGTGATTACATAACCAAGCCTTGTGCCTTGTGCCAAAGGTTTATTAGGTCCTAGTTCAAGAAGTTCACCGGTAATTACACGAGAATACAACTCAACCCCTAAGGTTAGGTCAACGGGTCCAGGTTGCCGAAAGTCAGGATGTGCTAACGGCAGTCCCCCGGGAATATTAAGATCGGTATCAATCGGTACTGACGGTTGGTCTGTAATGACTGTGGGAATAATAAATACCTCTATTAGTATTTCAAACCCTGATGTAACTGATGAGAGCTTTAGTGTTGATCTAATTGCTGTTGATATTTTTCCTCCGATTCCCGATATTTCAATCGGTGACCTTTCCTTAAGAGATAGCAGATCTGCCATTCTCCTTGAGATAAGATTCACCTGTGATCCACCATCTATTACAGCGCGACATGTTTGAAATTGCCCGTTTGGCCCTTGTAATGAGACCTTGGCGGTCGCGAGCAGAGTTTATCCTCTAGGGTTGTCGTAGCCTGCAATGGTTACTGCGCCGGCCACTGGATTGCTAGTCGGTCCTTGGTGTAACAGTGAATGATGCCGTTGCTGGCAGACTCGACAAGTGGTCGGTTCACAGTTTTCAACCTTATGAGCTGTAGACAAACAATTTGTGCATGCTCCTACTTGAATAATGGCTTGGCGCCGTGCTTTGGGGTCCATTTGCTGGATACGGCTACATGCTCTAAGATTATGTTGTCCGAGGTGACAAAGCTCTCTTCGTTGTGAACTGAATGATGGCGGAGTGTTCTGTAGGTTGTGCGCTTATCGTCTCCAGCATGCAAGCGCGCCGCTCAATAAACGTCAGTACACTCCATAACGTTGGAATTTCCGTTGGTGTATCCGCTGAATTTTCTAGAGCAGCTAGAAACTGCAGGTCTAGTTTTCTTCTGATAAGAAAACACAGGATTGGATCCCAGGATTTTGTGCTGATATCGAGGTTTTTAAGAGTACTCATTGAGTTCTTTATAGTGTCATGTAAGGCCCTTAGTTGGCGCGAGGAGCCGTCTATAGGCTTATGGTCAATAATTTTTGCAATGGCGGCGAATACTAGTATTTTTCCGTTCTGGTACCTGGCCTTTAAACGCAACCAGGTGTCGTCATAGCCACCCTGTGAGAAGGCTGTATCTGTCAAGACGTTTCTCGCTTCACCACGAAGCGAACTCTGTAGAATATGTAGTTTTTGACTGGTCGAATATGGCTTATTATGTACCAATTCCACAAAGAGATCACGGAACCGTGGCCAGGCTAGAAACTCGCCGTGAACTTCGGAATGCTAATTGGCGCAAGTGCCAAGTTTAGGCTCATTGGCGAGTCGTTTTCTCGAAGCAGGTTCATTTCGTATTCCTCGTATAATGTGTGGAATTGAGCTAGCTCTGCTTCTGCCAGGACTGCGGCCCCAGGTGCAACGCCCCAGCAACGCCCAATGGAGATTCAGGTGCCTTTGAGCTGGGGTGACGGTTGGAGCGTTCGAGGCTAATGTTAATGATGACTCCAATTCGTTGCATCTTCTCTGCAACTGTCGGATCACCGTGTCAATTGATCTCTTGACTTGATCTCTCTCTTTGACTTGATCTCTTGTTGTGATCTTGATGTTGGCCGAAGTTCGTCTCGGGGCCTTCGGAAGCCCGCTTCCAGTCGGCATGTTGTCCAGAAAGATATTCTGATATTTTTCGACCAGCTTCTTAAGTGCTACTACTCGTGAAGAGTACTCACTTCCAGTGGGTAATGCCGCTTGCTGGACTTCTTCATCTAGGTCGCAAAACTGCTGCCAGAGATCGTTTAACTGATTTAGCTTACCGGAATAATAGCCCTCTCGGTGGCGTCTGTCGGCAGAATCCTTGCCTTAATTCTTAATGAGCTGTTGGATTTTCCCTTGCAGCTCGTTTTGGGTGTCTAGTCATCGATTGTGTAAATCGATTCTTGTGTGACTTGTTTCCTCTATTAATGAAATAGACATATTGTGTGTCTTGGAAACAAAGAATCCTGTGAAGCTGAGTATACTGTGAAGCTGGATGAAGCTGAGTATCTTGTGAAGCTGGATGAAGCTGAGTATCCTGTGAAGCTGGATGTAGCTGACGCTCCTGTGACGCTGGAAGAAGACGCGTATCCTGTGAAGCTGGATGAAGCTGAGTTCCTGTGACGCTGGAAGAAAAAGCGTATCCTGTGAAGCTGGATGAAGCTGAGTTCCTGTGACGCTGGAAGAAAAAGCGTATCCTGTGAAGCTGGATAAAGCTATGGCTTCCAGGGCGGGTGGATGTTGTGAACTTAACGGGTCTTCTCACCAGTCAGAGGTTCAGCCTTTGGTGGGAAGGGGGTTGCTTGAGTGTGATCCTTTGTTGGTAAAGGATCACGTCGGGGTCACCAATGTTTGTGCCTAACCGAAGTAGACACTTCCGGGTCACACCGCGGGACAAGGGGGTGATGAGCACTTGTCGCTGTCACGGGGACGCTTTGATGGCAGGACGATCGCGTCGCGGCAATGGTAACGATGGTTACTGCGATGCCAGACAACAGGCAATGCTGGAGCTGCGCTGTGGGTGAGCTAACGTGGTTAGCTGCTAGTTTAGATAGTGTATTACGAGCACTATTCCAAATGTAGGAAATAGAACCGCGGAGTTATGAGGTGTGTTGATAACTGATTTATTCTTCATTTGGTACATGTTTATATACTATTTGGAACACGGAAGTTTAGTGTAATGATTAGTGAAGTAAGTTATATTCTAAAGTAGGTCAGGGAATTATGATTATGGTAGCAGTTTGCGTAGTTGGCTTTGCGTAGTTGGCTGACACTGCAAAATGTGCTGACTGCATTGGCGGGTCAGTGTGCCATTGAGTCGGTGAGACGGTGAGTTAGTGAGACATATAATATGCTGATCAGCAATTCTCATATGCAGTGGGTGCTACTGAGCGCCTGGTACTGTTCCCAACTTGTCTACTGCTTGATTTGTTGGGTGTGGTCTTGTTGAGCACCTTTGGGTACGAACAGATCGTTTAGAACTGGTCGGGCAAGTCATCACAAGGTCAAAGATCTTCCTACAGAAACTGTGCCGGGAAAAGTTGTCCTGGGACGAGAGTCTTCCTCTGGCTCTTCACTTTGAATGGGAGAAGATTTGCTGCAGCTTTGCTATGACCCAGCGGGCCGAATTTCCTATATGGTCACTATCATCACCGGCCGATTTGGAGATTCATGGATTCTGTGACGCCAGCATCGGGGCTTATGGTGCGTGTGTTTATGTCGTGTCAAGAGGTACAGGATCGAGAAGTCACCTGCTTTACTCGAAGTCTCGAGTGGCGCCTCTGAAGACTGATACGGTACCGGAACAGGGATTATCAGGAGCCGAAATGCTGGCGAGGCATATGTCAGAAGTAGGTAATCTGAAGGTGCACTATGGGAAGCATTTTTGCAGTGGTGCTGTCCTGGATTCGAGAGGAACCCGCCCGGCTTAATGTTTTCATTGCCAATCGAGTTTCGACGATCCAGGAGTTAACTAGAACGATGGAACGACGGTATGTTCCCACGTCCTTGAACCCGGCGTACATCCTGTCTCGGGGTGCTCTTCTCAATGAGTTGATCGACGATGATCTGTGGGCACATGGTCCTCCGTTTCTTCTTGGTCCTCAAGATGAGTTGCCAGTTGCGGTCCCAGTCTCCGTACTTGGGCATAATAGCTGGTTCTAGGTACGCTGATTCATTTTCATCACTGCAGCGGGTATTTGCTTGTGCACAAAGCGGCAGTCAAAACTACCAAGCATCACTTTTACCGGGCGGAGGGGCCCTCAGTTTTTGGATTTGAGGAGCTGCGAACTCTGCTCTGTCACATTGGTGCTGTCATAAATTCACGACCGATATTGCCTCTTTCAGAAGATCCTGCCGACCTTGATTAATTGAGTTAAGGCCAGCCCATTTTTTAACAGGAGGTCGACTGGACAGTTGGCAACGTGTGTCCTTCCTGCAGCAGTTTTTCTGCACCCGATGGAAAGAGTAGTACTGAAGCCTCCTTCAGCAACGCTCCAAATGGCGTACCTCCGGCCAGCCTTGGCTGTCAACGATGTGGTGCTGGTCAAGGACGATAACCTACCCCCGATGAAGTGGCCACTGGCGAGAATTATGGAGCTGATCCCTGGTCGGGATGAAGTCGCTCGAGTGGCAGGGATCAGAACGTCATCTGGAACCACCAAGCGCGCAGTGTCAAAGCTGTCCCTTTTGGCCCTTAAGGACGAGTTGCCCAACTGGGGGAGGATGTCGGGTCAGGCAGCAGCCGCCACCTACCGTATAAAAAAAGTTTAATGAGCATTCATAATTATTATAGATTTCTATTGCATTTTTGGTTCCAAGTCGACTCTCTCTCTCTCGGCTGCTCGACTTCAACGGGTCTAGCTTATCTTCAGCATCTTCAGATCGAGAGCTTTCTCTCCGCCAAATATCTAAGGCGTGCGCTTCGTATATTGGCATATCGTTGTATCCCCAATTTCTTCCTCATACAATAAAGAATTTTATAACGTTTAATTATAGTTTAATTATAAAATTATCATTGAGTGGTTTTTGAATTCTTTAAAAGTCCTCTAGAGTACAGCGAACTTCTATTGTTATATTTGGGGAAATATATCCCCTCAAGATTGATGTTAAATTTTCAGGAGTGTCCTACTCTATTATATGTGTAGTACTTCCGAATACATTAATCGACTCATGTATTGTATACCTTCCTATTGCTTATAGCGATTGTTGCTTAAACTGGTGTGAGGAGTTAAATAACTCCGCACAAATAGAAGCGGATATCGACTGTACGGAGGCCTACCAGCTGCTAAATACGCGTAGTAGCGGCACTGCGGGAAAAGAGATTTTGGAGAATTCAGTTCAAGAAAGTTTGGAGAAGTCAATTCGAGAGATTTTCGAGAGTACGAGGAAAGAGAGCTTGAAGAGAAAGAGCGAAGTGTTAACGGTAGATCGCCGCGCTTGGTACCCTAGTGTGGGGCCTGTTGCAGAGGGCGAAAGGTCAAACGGTAAAACCGTGGAATTCAGACCCTGAAGTGGTGCCGATCAGTCGATCACGAGTAGTCAATCCGCCACGATCAGTGAATTGTAAAAGTCGAAATACCTAGTCAACCAGCAGCAAGTCAGCAACAACAGATGCAGTCATCGGAAGCAGCGCCGTGGGAAGCCTACAAGGAGTAAGTCAGCTACGTCGAGACGTTCGGGACTGGGACATCAAGTCAAGGCGATTTGTTTCCAACTTTGTCACGACCACACCCTGGCGTATCGCCCTGGGGATCTGTCAGAGTCCAACAATAGAGTCCTGCGACGAGAAACCGTGAGCTCGGGGGGAAAGTTGTCTAAGACCCAGTGTACCTTGCTGGACCAAGCAGCGCCTGGCGCGAAGGACGAGCGGTCGATCGATTTGTTGTTTCAAGAGGCATTGTCTTGGAGAGCCCTGCGATTACCGGCGAAGTCCCGGAACAGAAACTGCCCAAAACCCCGAGTGCCAGAGTACCAAACTAGCAGTCAGGAAGGGCGAGCGATCGACAGCAAGGGACAGGCGTTTATTGTCTCGAAAGGCGTAGCCCTGGAGAGCTAGGCCTGTTCACCCTAGTCTGAGATTGGTGACGCTTTCCTAAGCCCGCAAGGCCGATCTCTCTGCGGGTCCAAGGCGCGACAAGCGACCCCGAGGCAACGCGTCGGCGTGCGAGCAGAGGCGGGTCAATACGAGCATCCCGAGATAGAGGAGCCAGCGGACGTCGAGTCAACGCGTCGACAAGCCAGGACGGGGAACATCAGCAGCCAGTGCTACCAGCGCGAGGAGATACCGAGAGCAGCCGAGCCACACACCCGCTGTTTGGTCGAACCCGTTCGAGTTCCTGGAGCAGATAGAATGGTCCGACAATGCCGGAATTGCTTAAGGAAAGGGCTTTGAAGTGGTTCATCGCCAACAACAAGCAATGGAGAACCTGGGCGGAGTTTATAGAAAGCTTCCACACCTATTTTCTGCCGAGAGATTTCTTCACCACGCTGGCGGATCAGGTCCGGCAACGGAAGCAGGGCTTCAACGATTCGTTCGATGACTACATGATCGACATGCAGGCGATGGTGAGGCCACTTAAAAGTCTTAAAGTCTAAGGATCTTCCTAAGAGCGTACAAACTGTCGGACCTGGATACGCTAATGATATTAGCCGATGAGTACGAACAACTCAAAAAAGAACGGAAAGCGTTCGGACAGGCGAACAAGTTCTCGAAGACCAATTCGGCATCACCAACGCAGGTCACATGCAGAAGATGCGAAGAGACAGACAACCAGGAGACACAGGGAAATGACCAATGGTCACCACCACAACGAGTCAGACGGCAGCAGGCAACAGACGCACCACTCGGAGGGGAATGCACATCACCCCAACAGCAACAGAGACAGCCAGAAAATACCTTGTGGAGACCGCATATCACAGACCCGCAGGATGTCAGTCAGGAATGTGGTGGGAGCGGATACTGGGCTTGGGGATGTTGAAACCAACGGCTGTTATTCTGCTAGATATGCGGAAAGGTGGGTGTCAGAAGCGCCGATTGCTGCATACGATCGGGAAATGGCCAGCGATCTCAGGGAGGCGAGCGGGGGTCGCACAATACTACCCCTCCAAGCTAACTGGGAACAGCCACAAAGAAACAATTGACACCGGAGCTACGGCAAGCTTCGTTAGCGAAGAAATGGCGGACAATCTTGCTGCTCTAGGAAGGATTAAAAGGACGAGGTGGCAAGCTAGGTTGGCAGACGGAAGATGCGGCGGAATTAATGCGCAGCTCGAGGTGGCGGTCAAATTCGGCATCAAACAGGTGTCCATGAGCCTGTTGATTTTACACGGAGTAGTGGATCCGTTGGTTTGGGGATGGATCTTCCTGACACAAGTCGTAACCGAGATAAGGTGTGCTGGACACGAGATAATAATACCAGCCAGGAACCGACAAAATGGATGGCTTGAGGAGAATCTATCGGTAGCACTCCTTAAACAGGCAAGCGAGTTGAACGATACTGCAGCGTTCCTGCAAACAGAGCTGGAAGACTTCAACACAATGACGGTAACATCGAATATGGCAGAACAACAGATCAAAATGAAGGATGACAAACCAATCAAGCAGAGGTTCTCCAAATGGGGTTCATAGAGCATTCAAAGAGCCCATAAAGCTCTTCCATCAAGATGGTGAAAAAGAAGACAGGCAAGTGGAGACTGTGCGTCGACTTCAACTAGGTCAACGTGAAGTCAGTGAAGGATGCCTACCAAATTCCCCGCATAAACTACATCCTAGATTAACTAAGGGAAGTGCGGTACATCAGCAGCTTGGACCTGAAGGATGGGTACTGGAAGATCCCACTGGAAGAAAATAGCAGTCAATACACGGCGTTCACGGTGCCAGGCAAAGGTCTATTCCAGTGGAAAGTACTGCCGTACTGACTCTACTCAACGTCGGCAACATTTCAGCGGGCTTTGGACCAAGTAATTGGCACCGAGATGTCACCTCACACATTCGCTTACCAAAATGACATAATAATGATCGGTCGCAGAGTAGAAGAACACAAGGAAAACATAAAAGAAGTGTTCCGACGTCTAAAAGAAGCAAATGCTAACTCCAGAAAAATGCCAATTCTTTAAGTAGGAACTGCTGTGTCTTGGACAACGAGTGACTATCGAGGGAATAGGAACAGATCCGAAAAAAGTAGCTGCCATCGCTGAACTGGAACCACCCTCGACCGTCAAAGAACTCCGGCAATACCTAGGAGTAGCGTCGTGGTACCGCCGAATTGTACCAGATTTATCAAGAATCGTCAAACCCCTGAATGACCTGCTAGGCAAAGGCAGCAAGTGGGAGTGGACACCAGAGCACCAGATGGTGTTTGAGGAAGTAAGGGCAAGACTCAGTAGAGTTTTCATCCTGCAAACAGACGCCAGCGACTACGACATCGGAGCAATACTGACCCAGGATACCGAAAAAGTAATCTTATATTCGTGCCAAGCACTAAACGGCACGAAATATAACTATTTAACAACGGAGAAGGAGTGCTGTGATGGAAGGTGAGATACTGTACAGAAACATACCACACCGAGCAGGCAGTGAAGACGTCGCGTCATGGAAGATGTGCGGCCCAAAGTCGCTACGGGTATCAGACAAAAATTCACCGCACACACCTTTACACACCTCAAGAGAATCCGACAGAACGAGCAAACAGAACGGTCAAGACTATGATTGCGCAATTCGCAGGGCAGGACCAGAGAAACTGGGACGAAAAATGGCCGGAGATTGTGCTAGCAGTGAACAAGGGCACATCGGAATCCACCGGCGTTTCTTACCCAATATGATAAGGAAGCCCTACGCACTGGACGACGCAATACGGAGACCCCAAAAGCATATCATTCAAACATAAAATAATGCTTCAAGGATACCCCAAAGATACCCTAAGGATACCCCAAGAATACCCCAAGGATACCCCAAGGATACCCCAAGGATAGCCCAATGACACCGCAAGGATACACTAAGCATACCCCAAGGATACCCCAATGATGCCCGAAGGATACCCTTAAGGCTACTTCAAGGATACCGTGCAAGGACACCCCAAGGATAACAGGCAAGGATACTATAAGGATACTGCCCAGAAATGCCCCGAAGAGTACCCTCCAAGGATACCGCCCAGGAATGCCCCGAAGGATACCCTCCAAGGACAACCTCCAGGGATACTTACCAAGGTTGGTCGAAGTTAGGGTTTGAAAAGCAAGTTAGTTAGGAAAGTCAGAGAAGCAACGAACCGCAGCATACAGAGTGCCACTATGATCTGACGGAGTACAACGTTTGTGTGTTTTACGAAGGTAGGGGGAAGACGGCACAGCAAAGAGAGCTGTACCGTAAGAGAGCAAGCGCCCCAGGGAAGGACATATCGGTGTCAAGCAAAGAGGAAGGCCTGCAACCGAGGTTTCGTGTAAGAGGAGCCCTGCGATCGAGAGGTCAAAATGAGCACCAGGATCACGAGGTCTGAACATCGAACGAAGGAGGAGCAGGCCAGGCTGCGCCAAGACCATAGAAAGGCGCCGGCGAGATGTCATGCCTGGCTGCGAGAGGCGATGCAGGAGGAGCCGCGGTGGCAGGCCAGGCTGTGCCAGGACCATAGGGAGGAGGCGGTGCGATGTCATGTCTGGCTGCGAGAGGCGAAGGAGGAGGAGGACCGGTGGCAGGCCAAGCTGCTCCAGGACCATGAGAGGGCGGCGGCGCGATGGTAAGCCCGGCTGAGAGAGGTGGAGGAGGAGGAGCGACGGCTGTGGGATCCGAAGGCAAATTCGTGGAAGGTCCCACTTACTCCCAGTTACGCGGCCGAGGAGCCCAGTCCGGGGCTGAGGGACGAGGACGAGGACGAGCCCTGCCCGCCGTCCCCTCCGTGGTGTCTGCCGGAGGTGCCACCCACTCCCCGCTGGTATATCGACCAGGACCGGGATAGCGACGGAGGATCCTTGGTGGCCACGCCTCCGTGGAGGCCGGCCCGGCGCAAGAAATACTGAAAATATCGGTAAAAAGGTAATACATCGCAACGAGCAGGTGGCAACGCTTCACTCAAAGGCTACGAGGACTCACAGGATAACAGCAGGGGAGAATGTGAGAAGTTAAGTAACTCCGCACAAATTGAAGCGGCGATCCCCTGTAGGGAGGCCTGCCACTGCTGGATACGCAGCGAATACGCGTAGTAATGGCACTGCGGGAAAAGACAGTTTGGAGAATTCAGTTCTTGAGAGTTTGTAGAATTCATTTCAAGATAGTTTTTAGAAGTCAGTTCGAGAGAGTTTTGAGAGTGTCAATTCGCCACTATTTCTGAATTGTAAAAGTCGAAATACCAAGTCAAACAGCAGTAAGTCAGCACAGGTCCAGTCGTCGGAAGCAGCGCCGTGGGAAACCTACAAGGATAAAGATCGCTACATATAGACGTTCGGGATTGGGACATCAGGATTCTCCGAATTGAGACACAATTAGCTGAGGTCCGGAAGCCATCACACGGCTATGTCAAGGCGATTTGTTTCCAACTTTGTCACGACCGCACCCTGTCGTATCGCCCGGCGGGTCTGTCAGAGTCAAACAATAGAGTCCTACGACGAGAAACCGTGAGATCGGGGGGCGCGATGGACGAGTGGTCGATCGATTTGTTGTTTCAAGAGGCGTTGTCCAGGAGAGCCCTTAAATTACCGGCGAAGTGCAGGAAAAGCAACTGCCAAAAACCCCGAGTGCCAGAGCACCAAACTACCAGTCAGGAAGGGCGAGCGATCGACCCGTTGAGGCATTCAAGAGGAGTTGTCCTGAAGAGGCGGTTCAGCAAGTCCCGGAACTGCGGTTTGTCCAAGAGCACGCAAGACAAGAAACAACGCAGAGGACCTCGGCATCGACGCCAACAGACATCACCGGCGGCCACGTCACGATCGCCGCGCAGAGCTCATCGCAGAGCGAACGTTCATCTGAGCTAGGCGATAGTGAGCTGCTAGGCAGCAGAACCTAGTGGGACCATCCGGGATAGAGCAAGGGACAGGCGTTTATTGTCTCGAAAGGCATTGCCCTGGAGGCAAGGACATTTTGGTTTTCTAAATATTTTGTTTAAGTTTTCGCAATCTTTGCGTAATTTTGGACAAATTTTCTGTAATGTCCTGTAGGGCCAAGAAATCTCCTAAGCTCTCAAATATTTTTAGGAATTGGATATTTTATGTTAGTTTCTAATTTAAAGAACTTTGATTTTTCAGTTTTTAGAGCGGAATCATCAAACTCTATTGAAGTTTTACGTATCCATTGCTCGTTGGAATATTCTTGGAGCGTTTGTTAACCCAAAAGGCATTCTCAGAAATTCGTATTTCCTATTGTTTATTGAGTATGAGGTTTTCTGAATGTCGGTTTTATTCATAAGAATCTGATGATGATGATGATATTTTTAACTTTTTAGTATTTTACTTCCATTTTTATTAAAGCCTAGTACTCACATCGACGAAAACCGCGAGCTAGCCATAGGAGTGAGCCAGAGGCAAATACGCGGCTAACGCTTTCGTCGGGTCTGTTTTTCAGCGCGGTACTCAGATGAGCTAAGGAAATACCAGAAAAAAATACCAGATTTCGCGAGTGAATTTTCGATGAGCGCCGTTAGCCGCGGCCCAAAGTATAAGAAATTTAATCTTTGGCGGTGTTCGATCAAAGGCGATGTGGAAACTACAAATTCAAAATTAAAGGAAAACCCCAAAATCGGATGCAGGAGGTAAGTGAAGATGAAATAGGACGCCTAATCCAAGCTTCTGAACTTTATTGTGGGATTTCACCGACAGGAAGCAATTCCACAAAAGGGGCAAATTCGCAGAATAGTTGAGGTTCTGAAGGAGATCCACTAGAGAATGCCAGTGGGTAGGAACATGCCGAGTGGGACTTCGATCTCTACATGGACATCCTGCCGGGCGCGTCCTCGCAAAGAAGGTAAGATCTGGCCAAAAGAATTTGGTTGCGTTGTACTAATAGAAGTATCTTTTTAACAGAACAACCAGTAATACGATCTCCGACGACCTCTCCATTTGGACTCCGGACACCACCACCACCAGCTACTAGGAAGCTTAAGCGGAGCTGGAGGACCCGCTGGCTTCTATAGGAAGGAGGAAAACAGGACGCCCGCTAAGGAACAATTGGAGAAGCCATAGCCAGCCAATGCCAGGATGCTGGGCGACTTCCTGCAGCATCAGCGGATCAACCCCGTTCTCCCACTTCCTCAAGGTCCAATATGCCTATTGGGACTCGGAGCTGGACTGCGGTGGCGGGAAAGATGGCGAAGCATCCGTGGGACGAGAAGGAATCTTTAAACTACTTATTTACATGAGTGAAAACATTCGTTGAACATTCCATTTATTTTTATTTAAATTTCTTTAAATATCGCAGACTCCTCCTTTTTTAATTTTTCCAATTGATTTGTTTTCCGTTTGGCAACAAACTCAGCTACTTGACAGTAAGACCATGCTATATGCATTGCGGGTGAACTTTGAAAACTTCGGTCACACTACAAAGAATAAGATTTTTCGACTAGTGAAACTATTAGCCGATCTGAGTATTAGGCTTAAGAAATTTCACTAGTCGAAAAATCTTATTTTTTGTAGTGTGACCGATTTTTTCAGAGTTCATCCGCAAACCATATAGCATGGTCTAATTGTCAATCATCTGGGTTTGTTGTCAAACAAAAATCAAACAAATTGAAAATTTAAAAGTTACAAAATGTGGAAGACCAAGGATGCAAGCTTTACCTTTGCAGTTGGCATGGCGATGTGCATTGCCGCAGAAGAGCAGGAGGAGGCGGAAAAAAGGACACAAAGGCGGAAATATTCGGTGATCCCGTATCTCAAGGAACGCTCCTTCAAAGGCCGCTATGCTTCAGACGTAAGTAAGATTGTTGAATAATAAAGAAATACTCTTGCACCTATGAGCATTTTCTTCTATTTTAAAGTTTTAGAACTTGGTTAACACCCCATCCATTTTCTTCCATATGCCGGAAAGCAGCTTCAAAGCACTCTTTGGATCGGTGGAGAATACCTTATCCCCAAACGGAACACCCGGCCAGATGCCATACCGCTAAAAGCAAAGTTGGCCATCGTTTTGGAGTAAATAGAATATATATACATATATGTTTAGACTTTGATACCATTATTGTATTTTAATATTGTGATTTAATATTCCTTTGTTGGATTTCTTGCTTCTGGAGATCTGCAACGCCATGTTGGATCCACTTATTGGATCAGCAAGCAACATTTCGGAATCGTCCTCTACCACGTTTGCACAGCAATTTCGACTAAGTTGCAAGGGGAATTTCCGAAGTGGACCACCGATAACATGCTGAGGTGGGCGAAAGACTTCAAGGACGAATGGAACTTTCCAAGCTGTCTTGGTGCCGTCGACGGGAAGCATGCGGCGATTTTTTACAATTATAAGGTATGTACTTTTAAATATCAAAGAAAATGTAATAAGTAAATCTATTCTAATGTAGGGATTGCGCTTATGGCAATTTGCGACGCTTACTACCGGTTCACTTACATAGAAGCCGGGGCGTTCGGAAGCGAGGGAGACATGAACGCTTTTTCCCACAGTACGCTTGAAAACCCCTACTTTTGGATGAGCTACCGTTTCCAGAGGACAAAGTGATAAACAGGCACCGAACTCCCTACTTCATAATCGGCGATGATGCGTTTCCCCTTCATAAGCGCATTATGAAGCCATACAGTGGCAAGGACCTGCATAGAAGACCTGCACGGTGGATGGCTGTGCAACGCACTTTGCTGAGTAACCCGAGCAAGTCTCAGAAAGTTATTGCAGCCTGTTGTGCCCTGCATAATTTTTTGATGCGGAAAAGTCTTACAACTTACACGTTGCACGAAGTACCGAGCAACGTGCTTGTCGACCTGCGAGCCTGCCGACGAGGTCGCCCCCAAGATTTCAGCAAGGAAGTTCGAAGCAACTTGATGGAATATCTAAACGTTAGTTCTGGGTATTCTCAAGTACCTTGGCAAGACGAGTCTGCTGGTGTATGAAGAAAATAAAATAAAACAAGGAAGAACGCTATAGTCGAGTACCTTGACTTTCAGATAACCGTTACTCAGCTAAAGGTCCCAAAGGGAAATGGAGATATGCAAGCAGCAAAGCGAGATTAAAATACGCCACCTACCGGCGGTAGACGGATTTAAGCGTTATGGGCGTTAGAGTGGGCGTGCCAATTTTTTTTTTTTGGTCAATCGTTAGGTATTGATGAGAAAAATACATTTCAGTTAAAATTTTTATTTTAGCATCAAAACTGTAGGAGCCACAGTTTTGGGCGGTTTGTGGGCGTTAGAGTGGGCGTGGCACTCTGCTGAAACAAACTTGCGCTGCGTAAGAAGCTCAGGAATCTACACGCCAAAGCTCAATAGCCCAGCTCTTATAGTTTCCGAGATCTCAGCGTTCATCCGGACAGACAGACTGACGGACATTGCTAGATCGACTCGGCTAGTGATCCTGATCAAGAATATATATACTTTATGGGGTCGGAAACGCTTCCTTCTGCCTGTTACATACTTTCCGACGAATCTAGTATACCCTTTTACTCTACGAGTAACGGGTATAATAATTGAAATGTTCAACAAATGTTTTTATTAATCTAAATTAGTAATAAAGGGATTCTTTTTCGTCCCACAGAAGCTGCGTCATCTTCTTCTCCACCCTGGCAGCATCTTCCGGACGCATGGCGTTCAGCTCCCCACCCCAATAGGCCAATATGGGCCTTGATAGAGTGGTGTTGTCTCGCTGATGCTGCAGGAATTCCCCCAGCATGTTACACATGGCCACGGCTGGTGAGCCGACACCATCCAGCTTTCTCTTCTTTGGGGTTGGCTTTTTTCCTCCTCCCTATGAAAGTGAAAGTAAAATCATATAAATGTTACAAAATCAAACAAGAGAAGAGCAACTTACGTAGGTATACAATTCCTCGGGTACCTCAACCTCTAGAGCGGCCTCCAGCTTCGCTTCAGCTGCAGAGTAGCTGATGGTGGTGGAGTCCAGTGTCCAGTCTTCAATAGAGATCTCGTCTGAGATCGCGGTGGCTCTGCTATAATTGAAATGATTAGTAAAACGTAACCAAATTCATTTGGCCAGAACCTACCTTCTTTGCGAGGACACGTCCGGCAAGAAGTCCATGTACGGAGCGAATTCCCACTCGGCACACTCTTTTCCACTGGGCTTCTCCAGTAGATCTCCTCCAGCTCTTCCACTCTTCTGCTTTCTGACCTTGTTGTGATACTTAAGGCTGTCCTGCAGGGACTTCCAAGCCAGCTTGCAACTATTATCTAAGCATAATAAGTATATATTATATACTTATGTTCACAAATGTTTAATAATGCAAAATTATAACTTACAATCTTTGTCAATGACCAGCGCAATCTCCTCCCAGGTTCTCTTCATAAAAACAGCATCGAAATGCTTTTTGTGGGTCAAGTCCCACAACACTGGGCGCTCCTCCACAGCTTGGATTAAGCTCACTTTTTCCTCAGAACTAAACTCCTGATGGCATTTTTGGCGTGGTTTTTTTTCCATTTTTGAATTTTTGTTTCCACCCGCTTCTGCACCAACACAGCCAAAGATTAAATTTCTTATTCTTTGGGCCGCGGCTAACGGCGTTCATCGAAAGTTCACACGCAAAATCAGGTATTTTTTCTGGTATTTCCTTAGCTCATCTGAGTAGCGCGCTGAAAAACAGATCCGACGAAAAGCTTTAGCCGCGTATTTGCCTCTCGCTCAATCCTATGGTTGGCTCGCGGTTTTCGTCGATGTGAGTACTAGGCTTTAAAATGGAAATCGACGGCAGGAGGTCAGTGCAGATGAAATAAGAAGCCTAATCCAAGCTGTGGCCCTTTATTGTGGGATTTCACGACAGGAAGCAATTCCACAACAGGTGCAAGTCCGTGGAACAATCGAAGTGCTTTAGGAGATCCACTAGAGAATCCCAGTGGGAAGGAACATGCCGAGTGGGACTTCGCTCTCTACATGGACATCCTGCAAAAGAATTTGGTTGCGTTGTACTAATAGAAGTTTTAGCAGAACCGCCAGTAAAATGATCTTCGACGACCTCTCTATTAGGACTCCGTACACCACCACCACCAGCTACTTGGCAGCTTAAGCGGAGCTGGAGTACCCGCTGGTTTCTATAGGGAGGAGGAAAATAGGGCGCCCGTTAGGGAACAATTAGAGAAGCCATAGCCAGCCACTGCCAGGATGCTGGGCGACTTCCTGCAGCATCAGCTAATCAACCCCGTTCCCAATCCGGCTCCCACTTTCTCAAGGTCCAATATGCCTATTGGGACTCGGAGCTGGACTGCGGTGGGGGCGGGTAAGATGGCGAAGCATCCGTGGGACGAAAGGGAAGTTTTAAACTACTAATATACATAAATAACAACATTCGTTGAACATTTCATATATTTTCAATTTAATTTCTTTATGTACCAGGAGACTCCTCCTTTTTAAATTTCTCCAATTGCGGGTGAGCTTTGAAAACTTCGGGCACACTACAAAGAATATGATATATTGACTAGTGACACTCTTAGCCAATCTGAGTGCTAGGCTTAAGTTGGGAAAGCCTACTCCTGCTTTTGTCTAAAAAAATGGTCCTCCTCAATTTTTTGAGTCTTATGGTCTTGTTAGCCGGTTGGTTAACAGTTCCCGTTCGTAGCCTATTATTTTGGAGTTGACCTTGCTAAGTGTTCTGGGTTTCATTTCTTTTAGTTTGATCCCACTTGATCTGGTTATAATTGTTATTTTGATATTTGTTATAGCCTTGATTATATGCTTTATTGGCCCTTTAGACTCTGAATCGTCAAAATCCATTGGCTCTGGCTTATTTTTTGGCTGCCAATAAGTGTTCCTCTGTTTTCGTTGATTAAACCTGTCCGGTTTTCAGGAGTTAATTTTAAATTCATTATAATTACTATAAGTATTTTTGTTCTGATTATTGTCTTTCTTAACCCTCTAATTATTATTGTTTCTCTGCACCCAAAAAAAACCAAAAGTTTACATTTAATAGGCGTTGTGTTAAAAAAGTAAGTATGAAAATGTAAGTATTAGCTCAACACTAATTAGTTTCATCTGTACTTTACCTTTACTTTTTACTTACACTATGTAAGTGCTCTACAAAGGAGTATAAAGCGCCAGCCTGTAGTGTTATTTTTAAACTAGTCATATTCGACTATTTAGTTTATTATTATTCTTGTGGCTTTAAAAAAAACTTCATGTAGTATTAAGAAAACGTAGTTTCTAGTTATTACAAAATAGTTTCATGCCAACACTTAATAGTATTAAGCTTATACTAATTATTATATGTTAATGATTTATAATATGAAGATAAAATAGTTTTTCATGGTGTGAAACTTGGACAATAGCGATTATTCGAACATATATTTTGGTGTGAAACCAGGATAATAGCAATTATACGAACACAGAAAATGATACCAGATTTGTCGTTTTTCGACGTGTTAATGATTATTATGATGATTTATCTCGGTGAGTTTAATCGTACATTCTCGTGAAATTTGTGCCGAGTCAACATGTAAGTTTATTCTAAAATTAAAAAGTGCAAAAATATGTCACAAAGACCTTGTTTATTGTACTGCGATCCTGTTTGAAGTCCCCAATATGGGGTGCATATAGACCGGATTAAGTCTGTGCAGAAAAACTTCGGAGACTTAACTGGGATACAAGCCTAGTACTACCATCTTTCTCTAGTAGACTACCTTAAATAACTTACCATCATTAGCTTACCGTAGAACTATGCTTCGTATTACGTTTAATAGAAATCTTATTCATGGTGATGCGGAGAATGTGCCAAATAGATTCACTAGAAACTATTACTATGTTTATGCTAAGGATTTCATGATTTCTTAAAAGCGTGAAATAAAATTTGCTCCTGTTTATGCGACACAGCCGAATTCATGCTTTTTATCAATCTCAGCTGACAGAGATGCCGGACCGGTGGAAAAAGGTGTTAGCGATTATAAAACCGATTATTTTTTTTCGATTCGCATGAAATAATCTTGCTTGTATTAAAGATAAAGTGTGTGCAAGCCAGTATAACATTTTTTTACCGTCCAAATAAAAGATGAAAACTAGTTTCCATTGGCACTGAATGAACTAAAAATTTGTTAAATGTAAGGTGTATTTATGTATTTATATCGATCTGGCAACTCCGATAATTATATAGAGTTACCGGAGTTTAATTGTGACCATTTCACGCTTTCAGGTTGAATTCATAGTCAACTTTCGTGTGTTGTCGAATTCACGAAATGGCGTTTATGCACACACGAATCGGCTGAAATCGCGAAATGAAAGCGTGAATTCGGCATCGCATAAACACAGTATATATTTCTTTAGTATTAAGTCACTGTATCTGTAGTTATGCAATGCATGAACCTTTTAGAGTACTTTGCAATGATTGTATATATATCAACTATATCAACTAATATCTACTACCGACTCACTTCCTATCTTTAAATCAATTACTGTGTTTATGCGATGCCGAACTCACGCTTTCATTTCGCGATTTCAGCCGATTCGTGTGTGCATAAACGCCATTTCGTGAATTTGAACAACACAGGAAAGTTGACTATGAATTCAACCTCAAATCGTGAAATGGTGCCAATTAAACTCCGGTAACTCTATACAATTATCGGAGTTGCCAGATCGATATAAATATATAAATACACCTTACATTTAACAAATTATTTTTTCATTCAGTGCCAATAGAAACTTGTTTTCATCTTTTGTTTTGACGGTAGAAAAAATTTTATACTGACTTGCACACACCTTATCTTTTATACTAGCAAGATTAGTTCATGCGAATCGAAAAAAATATTCGGTTTAATAATCGCTAACACCATTTTCCACCGGTCCGGCATATCTGTCAGCTGAGATTGATAAAAAGCATGAATTCGGCCGAGTCGCATAAACAGGAGCATACGTTATTTCACGCTTTCTAGATATCATGAAACCCTTAGCATAAACATAGTAAATAATACTACCCTACCTAGTAACTAATGAGTTTTACTTTACGTATCTTGTCTATTCGTATTTTGACCTGTATTTATAATTGTCTATTGCTATATTGTCGAAATATATAAATATGTGTATATATACGAAATAGTATAAAATGTATACTAACGGTTTCGAAAAATACCTTAATAAGTATACTACACCTCTCTAGATTCGTTTTATATGTATACGAAATAGTATAAAACGGAGACCACATAGCGTAGCTGTTATACTAAATACTATCAAACAAAAACACATCTTAACGAGGTAAAAAGTAGTGGCGAACGCGCCTTCAACAAGAATTTCTGATATCAACAGACGAAAAATGATATTACATTCGATAAAATAAAAAACTATATTAAATTTATCACTTCGGCCCGCAACAGTAAATATTTATTTACCTACTCGTAAATTTTCTGTTGTTGCCTGCCGAATACATAAATTTAATATAGTTTATTTATCTTGTCTTCTTGTTGCTTGATGATCCTGTTTTGGAGTCATCTTTCTCTTGATTGATGATCCTGTCGTCCTTATCTTATTGTTTTTATGGTTTTTGAACTTTTTAACTATTTTTGCCAGGGATTGGTCTTCAGCCTGTTTTTTTATTATCTTTTTTTATGATGGTTTTTTATGTTTTGATAATTTTATTAGTTTATATTTTG
The DNA here is from genome assembly GCF_043229965.1 of Drosophila suzukii. Lineage (NCBI taxonomy): Eukaryota > Metazoa > Arthropoda > Insecta > Diptera > Drosophilidae > Drosophila > Drosophila suzukii. Next base: position 52,241,468 of record NC_092082.1, on the reverse strand, counting down.
ACAAATTGTTCTCGTTACTATCACTGTTATCTAATTTGGGGATCTAAGGGGATTATTACAATAATTATTTTCCACCTTATTATTATTTTTTGTCGTCTTTCGTCAGTTGTATCGGGTTTTCGACCGCACTGATACTTTTTCCAATTTAAAACCTTTTTTTGTTTTTATTTTAAAAACTCCTTTTGGAATTTCAGTCACGCGGCTCCACGTTATGCGCCAGTTAACTTTCTCACTTGTGAATTTGTTAAATAAAATTTTTTTTTTTTCAATTTTACTTATTCACTATTAAAATATTATAGGTCGAACTTATTATATATTCACTGCTCTTTACTTTTCACTCGTTTCAATTGCTCGACTCGATTCTCAAAAACGGACTGCCTTGCCTCGAGTGTAATAATCAATAATCAAACCTCGGCTTAAGAGATTTATCTCAAAATTAATTAAGAGAGTGACTCAAAAAAGTCAGAAAGTAGAATGATGAAATTTGAGAATAAATTGGAAATTGGTGTTTACGTTAGCGGGCTTTAGGGATCACTTTGGGGATCTTGTGTTTACGTTAGCGGACTTCAGGGCTCTTGTGCCTTTAATATCGGCTTGGATCTTAACAGTATCCGTTTGATGCGGAGTCTGTGAAACTGATCTGGGTGTGAATAAGTTGGAAGCGCAGTTGAAAAAAATAGCTCACCACTAATATAACTCGGAGTCAGTCAGATTTATTTCGCTCAAAGGTGTTTATAAATTGGGTTAGTGACCCTAAATAATGTGTCATATAACTTTCATGTGTTGAGTAAGCTAGTTGTTCGGTAAGCACACTCGTTCAGTTAAAAGACATATTCATTGTGCAAAAATATGTGGCTTTTAAAGGTGTTTAAAGACATTACAATAATTACTTCATCCTAATGCCAAGTTCAACATCTAAATAAAAAAGGTGTGTAAGTATTTAAAATAATCCCCGCACGTATATATTATTTACTTTATCTGTAATATTTAAAAAAAAGGTGGGGCTGCGTATATGCAACATTGAAAAACAAGAAAAAGAAAACCTGTGAAGACGAGAGATCGGCAGCACTTTACAAGGCTGCCATCACTAAGTTGGCGAGGTCTACCCCGGGGTAGACCCGTCTCGACCGAGAGAGTGTGGCTGCCGTCTGAACCCTCTGAGCCAGGAACTATCCTGCTGACTAGGTTAAACCCGAAGCTTCCAACAGATGGTTGGAAGGTGGTTAAGGTGGAGAGAACAGAGCGCGTCACCATGAACGTGGTAATCCTCCTGAGCCAGGCCTGCTTGGAACCCCTCGCAGCGCAACAGAACTGACTGTTGCTGAGGAAACGCGGGTACCCAGCCCGATCACGGTCCTAAAGATGGTGCAGTTTCTACAGATTAACCTGCACCACAGCAAGGCAGTATCCGCTGCCCTCCTCATCCGCCTGGCAACAGGCAAAATAGACGTAGTCCTCATTAAAGAGCTATGGATATTTGGTAACAACATCTGTGGCTTATCAACCCCCCTATATAAGCTATTTTACTCCAAGGGTAAGGGTAAAACCAGAACTTGCATTCTTACAAAGACACATATTAACACATTTCTTATTCCACAGTTTAGCGAAGGCGACCTCCGTACGGTCAGACTGGAGCTAAACGAACACACTCATCACACCATAGCATCATTCTATCTGGCTCACGACTATGACGGGCCATTTCCAAACACCACAACACAGCAACTCATACATGCACACTTATCTAAGGAACTCATCCTTGGAAGGGACAATAACTCACACCACACGCATTAGGGAAGTACAAACACAAACGAAAGGGGTGAGTTACTCTACGACTATCTCCTTCAATCAAATCTGTTAATCAGCAACAAAGGTAATCTCCCAACTTTCATCACTAGAAATAGGAGGGAAGTTTTAGACATTAAACTAATATCTGATCCCCTACTTTACCAGCTAGAAGCGTGGAAGGTGGGGATCGAGCACTCATTCTCAGACCACCGATACATAGAATTTTCAATAACTCCAGACTGTCCTCCCGCCGAGAACATTACTAATCTAAGATTAACCAACTGGGGATACTACAAAAATCTCCTCAATAGGAACTTACACGCTCCACCGACGCACGTACTCAATGGTCAAGAATTAGAAAGCCTAGTTTATACTTTCACTGACATTTGCGATGAGGCCATAAAAAGGGCTTGCCCAAGCAGAACAGCCAAAGCAAAGCAAAAACCGTCATGGTGAAAAGAACGTGTAGAGCTTATTTCAATAGAGCTAAATACAACAACAGCGAATCTTCCTGTTATACCATACAAAGCTAAGACTATACAAAAAGGAAATAAGAATATCAAAACGAAGAGCATGGGCTTAATTCTGTAGTAGACTCAGACTCAGAAGATTTTTAGTAAAATCTCCAGCAACCATTGGCTACCTAAAAACCAATGCTGACAGCTGGACGGAAAACAATCAGGAAACCCTTGAACTCCTGTTAGACACGCACTTCCCTAGTGGAGGACCTCTACATAGAGGAGAACCTTGACGACCAGAGCATAGACAACATCTCGAACCCTGTCCGCATTAAGTGGACTATTAACTCTTTTGAGCCCTTCAAGTCCCCCGGCCCTGACGGGTTCTTCTCGGCCCAGCTACAACGGACACTAGATATACTCGTATGCCTACCCTGGCTGACAGCCATCTTCCACGGCTGACCTTCTCTAAACCACATTGCAACAAGGTGGCTGGACGTTAAAGTAATTTTAATACCGAAAGCTGGGAAAGCCCTCCCACACCAACCCAAAGAACTTCCGCCCGATAAATCTCTCTTCCTTCTTGTTCAAGACCCATATCAGGCTAACCATCAACCCAAGCCTACTCTCCGACGCACAGCACGCGTACCGTAAAGGCAGATCAACAGATACCGCCCTCGACCTCCACATCTAGTATTTAGTTTAGAGAGAGGTTTCCGCAATAAGAAATACTCTCTAGCAGCGTTTCTAGACATAGATGGCGCCTTCAACAACGTCACCCCACCGGCTATTACTGGCGCTCTGACTGAACTGTGCATTGAACGGCCCATAGTGGGACTCATACACACCATGCTTACCAGCAGAGTAGTGTACTCCACTGTACGATCAGCCCACTCGACCAGGAATGTCAGCAGAGGAACCCCACAAGGGGGTGTACTCTCACCTCTTCAAACTACTATCACTTCTAGAAGAGGCGGCCACTAAAGTGGAAGCCTACGCGGATGAGGTGGTTATCCTACTGCAGGGTAAATTCCCGCAAACTCTTTGCAATCTGATGGAGACAGCCCTATCCACCCTCTCAAGGACTGGGAGTAAGCCCAGAAAAGAGCGAACTAGTTCTTTTTACAAGGAAGTATAAGATACCAAATCTAATTCTCCCAAAACTACACCAAACGCGCCTAACCCTTAGCAATCAAGCAAAGTACTTAGGTGTCATCCTTGACAAAAAGCTGCACTGGACAGACAACATCCTAGATCGCACACGCAAAGCGGACGTAGCTCGCTTCGCTTGTAAAAGCCATAGGGAGGAAGTGGGGTTTCTCCCCATTATAGTTCACTGGCTATACACTGCAATAGTCAGGCCCATTCTCCTCTACGGCACCATCTATGGTTGTCTTCCCTAGAAAATAATTGTAACCTCAGCATCCTCCCCAAGATCCAAGGAAGCGCAGAACTCTGCATCAATGGGGCGCTCCGCACCACCGCCACTGAAGCACTAAGCACAATCCTCGACCTCCAACCCCTGGACCTACTTGTCAAAAGCTGGGAATCTGCAACAGCGCTTAGGCTCCGCGAAGCAGCGGCATGGACAACAGGCTCTACGAGTCACTCCAGTATCCTAACAAACCAGATATCCATACCACATAATACAGACTACGTTCCACCCATAGTCAACGTCGAAAGAAGATACAAGATCTTCATATGCACCCGTGCAGACTGGGACAACCTCCCACACCAATTCGAAAACGCCCTCAACATATGCACAGACGGCTCCAAGCCTAACTCCCAAACAGATGGTAGCGTCTTCTCTCCCGAACTAGACATAAAAGTCTCATTCCGCTTACCAGACCACTGTAGTGTTTTCCAAGCGGAAGTCATCGTATTTACAATTCACACATCAGAACATCACGACATAGACATTTTCATCGTTTCGGATAGGCAAGCAGCCCTCAGGGCTCTCCACTTTACACAACAAACTCAAAAACTATCTCTGAACGAGATGGCCACTCATCTGAGAATCAACCTTATCTGGGTGCCTGGACACCGAAATATTGAGGGCAACTGCATAGTAGACGAGCTAGCAAGACAAGGAACAACCGCCGAAATCCTTCGCGATAAGGAGACGGTGGCCTGTGGCTACCTGTTAGCTGCATCGCAGGCAGAGACTGTACACCCTCTCCAACAACCGTTGGAACTCAATCTCAACGTGCAACAATTCTAGACTCACGTGGCCAAATTACAACTCGAAAAGAACTAAAACTCTCCTACAATGTAATAGGGAAGGCATCTCCACTATCCTAAATGCCCTCACGGGCCACTGTTTTATAGGGACTCATGCGCACAGGCTGGGACTCAGTAACCACGACTTCTGCCGCGGCTGCAAACAGATAGACGAAGAAGAGAGCATCGAACCTCCTATGCTCCTGCCCAGCGCGAAACCTAAAGCGCTTTCAAACCCTAGGAATCTGCACACTTCCGAGCCTTGAGGCCGTTCAAGCGTAAATATTCAAAAACTTTTATGTTTCCTAAGAAGAACAAACTACTTCGCGAAAACAAATAACCCATGAGCCTGGGAAAAGGATCTGCACAGAGATCACGTGGGCCCAGTGTGGCCTAAGTGTGGGGACTAGTATCAAGTGTCCAACCATTTCTACCTCCCCTAACCTAACCATGCACGTTCTAAGATGCGCCCAAACTGTCTGACTCAAGCTAAGATTAAAAGATTTTCCAACTTTGATAAGATCGATTCGGCTGACGAGGGAAATGAAGAACACAAAGATCGAAATATTGAGGAATTTATAGAAGAAACTTTGAACAATTTGGATGACAAATGATTTGATTTGGATGAAAATGAAAACGTTGTACAGGAGGTGATGGAAAAATTGGATTGAGGAGCTTGAAGTGGAGGAGTGCAGAGTTTATCGAAAGCGAGACCACTTGAAAAGGTAAACTATGCAGCAATGCGGTGAAAACCCGCATCGAATATTTACTACTTTCTTTGCGGATGAACGTGGGAAACGAATTTATATGACATGCAAAGAAGTGCCTATGATTTAAATGCACTGTGCCTGAGAATTGTGAAAATAGCAGGACAAATTCCAAAGTACAGATGAGCAAATGATTGCATATGAATTTGACTTATTATTTGTGAATAAATTTCTGAATAACACAATAGTGCATTCTTTTCTTAGGTCAACATAGTTTTAAACAATATCTTTCAATGGGACTTGGGATTATATATGATTTTACTCTTTACTTTGAAGAAGGCACATGCAAGACTTATGGTTTGGTAATTTCATTAGATATCGTGCTATTTTTATCATCCAATTGGCCAGTAAACCAAATATTTAAACTGTCTTTTAACAATTGGTTTATGCCAATAGGCTTGATTATTGCTCTGAAAGAAAAATTAATATTGGCCTATATTAGAAGCAACCGATTCAAAAATTGTTCTCTTATCAGTGAGAAAGACCTTCATTACCGCGGACGAGGTTCAAGCTATTTAAAAAAACGCAAGACGAACTACAGTTGTCGCCAAAAGAAGAGGTCGTCTATCATCACTCCTTTTGACAAAGAATGCATCCCCATCATCACCATCTCCTTTTACGAACTCTGAATCAAAACCCTATAGAAAAGCTTATGTTGCAGACCCAGGAAAAGCCACTTGATGGTTATAATCATTGGCCGGAACGGGGAACAAGAGGAAGATATAGATTTTGCTGGTGTTCCAAGCTGTCAATGCAGCAAATAATAAGCACTTGTGCTCCAATCCCCAAAGAAATTGTTTCATACATAAATATAAATATTCGGCAAAAATCAACTTTACTTTAAATGTATACCACCATTGCCCAATGTTGCATGTACGCAATATCCTGTAGCTCTTGAACCAGGACACCTAGGACATCGAAATTGTTGTATTGTTAATATTATTAATATTAGTATTATTATTATTGATATTAAGGTCAACCATAGCTAATATGTCTACTAAAAAAAATTTTTGCCACCCTTTTTTTGTGCATTGGAGGGGCTAAGCGTTCTGGCAGGAATCTTTAGAATCTGCATGCCTAATCCCAGTACTGCAGCTTGTATAATTTTCGAGATCACAGCGTTCATACCGACATGGCTAGATCGACTCGACTAGTGATCCTAGTGATCAAGAATATAAATTCTTTATGGGGTTGGAAATGCTTCTTTCTACCTGTTACATTCTTTCCGACGAATCTAGCAAACACTCTTATTAGATTTCGAGGAAATTGAAAGTGATTTGAGCGAGAGATTTGATAGAACGTCATCAAAGTTCTTAAATCATCGGATCGAGGGGAAATTTAAAAGCGCGACTCGCAATTGCTTTCGCACTCAACATTTGCTGATGCTATTACTCCCAGTGCTTCCGGCCTTCAGCAGCGTCAACCTCGACGTAGGGAAACCTTACTGGCCTATCTTGAGCTTCCAAAATTCGAGGTGGTTCGAGTTTTACTCTATGTTCACTACGATCATAGTTAGACCATAGACCTTACCAACACAGAAAAGAAGCTATATGCCGCTGCGATCATGTCTAAGGGACTCTGCTCTGGAAACCATTAGCTCGCTGGAAGTTGAGGATGGCAACTATGCTATTGATTTAAATTTGTTGCAAAACCGATTTGATAATCGTCGTTTGGTTTTTCAGACACACATTAATGACATCCTAGGGCTAAAGGCGGTGTAGAGTGATTCCGATTCAATGCTCCGTAGACGGAAAAAATCACAGAATGCATCATCGCCTAAGTACTGCTTCAAAAGCTGAATCCGGAAAGTCAGGACAAATGGCGAAAGCGTTTGGAGGACCCTGCTTTCGTCAATTTAATTTCGACGTAGGTAATGCTCAGGGCATTCGGTGGGAAGTAACCGATTTTCCAATACGCGTAGATCTCAATTTGTTGCCACAAGTCTTAACTCTTGGATCTGTGCATTCTTTTTTGATGCGGATCACTCTTTTTACCATTGTTAGAATTTTAAAAACCTTACGCCTACGAATCGCTTTCATCAGACAGCGTTGTAGCAAAAAACCGTTCTGGAGGTTTCGTTCTTTTGTCGACCTCTACTCGATTCGGGCACTCAGATGCACCTAATGACATCCCGATACGCAAACCAGCTTCAAACGAAGAAGATAAGGACTTCAGCATGTGTTACAGGAATAGTAGATAATAATTTTAAGACGAATGGTAACTCGGTTAACATTACAATGCAGTCCCGAACGTCCGAATACTCAGTCAACATTACCGCAGTAATCACATCGGGCAAAACCGAGCGACGGCATAGTTTAATTGTCGACATTGGAAACTGGAACATACCTTAAAATATACAGTTAGTTAACTTCAAGTTATATGATCCCCTCTTAAGTATAGCCAGCCTTTTCTACGAGCTGTTGTGCGTTGGGCAAGTCAAGCATCCTCCTGGATTGCCCCTAATTCAAAAGAAAGGCCTGGATTGTGTTGTTTCTAGAGGTAATGGCCTCTTCCATGGCTCCTCCCAAATGTCGTCTTATGATCTGCCCTTCACTAGTAAGGAGAATAGTTTAGATCGGTTAGATGATCTCCTTCGACGATTTCGGGAAATGGAAAGCTGCGCCGAGCCAATTATAAGTGCTACAAAGGAAGAGTTAGACGGTCGTTTGCCAGCGGGTGATTATTCTGTTTGATTACTTGCCAAACTGAATCTTGATCTGTTAGGAGAGTCCTACTAGCAAACTCATCGTAGATTCTTGTCCCTAGAGAGAAAGCTGAATCGTCGGCCAGCCTTTAAGGCTCAATATGCGGCATTCATAAAGGAATACCTCGATTTAGGGCATACGAGTATGTCACTAGTCTCTGAAACTTCTTTCCTGATCATTGCGTGGTGCATAGCTCCACCACAAAACTTCGCGTAGTTTTCAACTGCCTATTCTCTCAACGACGTGCTTATGGCGGGTCCTGTAACTCAGCATAAACTGTTCCAGATTCTTCTTTGGTTACGTTTACACCCAGTAGCAATCACTGGAGACATTTGCAAAATGTACTGTTGTGTTACGGTTTGCAATGCGTTCTGTGGCGGGATTCCCCTCAGGACCAATTGCGGGTGTTCAAGCTAGACACTGTTACTAATGGAACGAAACCAGCATCATTTCTGGCTGTACAAACTTTCACCAAAACGCTGGACCTCGCTTGGGATCCTGTTTCTGGCCAGTTACTGTTCTTCTTTTCGGTTTAACATTCAGCGATCTGTCTTATCTGCAATTGCGCGGTTTTACGATGCACTCGTCTTATGTGGGCCTGTGATCGAAACGAAAATTTTCCCTTTTCTTGGATTTTGTATAGCATAGGTATGGCACCTGTGTCTACATGGTTTACAACGGACAAGCTCAATAGCTTTGTTCGAAGTCGAGGGTAGCGCCTAACAGTTGAATGGATTAGTACACTCATCTAGCTCGATCGCACCGCTTTCGCATTTCATTGACCAGTTTGGACTTCTTAGAGTGGATGGCCGATTGAGGAATAGAGGGCCATCATTACTCTCTTTCATGAACGCAATGTCAACACTGGTCCCCCAGCCCTACTTGGCCTAATTCGATCCCAATATTGGCCTATTGGGGGGAGGAAGACGGTAAACAAGGCAGTTCACAAATGCGTTAGATGCTTTCAAACGAAGCCCCGATTAGTAGAACATATAATGGCGGATCTTCCATAGAAGCGACTTGATGGATCTCAATTATTTGAAGTCACTGGCATTGTTTTTTGCGGACCATTCCTCTACAAATCGGAAGTGCGAAACAAGCCTCCAACACGAAAGCTATTTATTTAAAGCTGATCAAGGATCCCTCGACGATGTCGTTTCTTCATGGTCTTAAACGATTTATATGCACCATAAGCTTGCTCGTAACTCTTGCCAGTCGCCTACGCCTTAAGCCGGCGTACAGGTGCCGGAGAGAATCCACCCGAACGCCGCCTTCTGGGCTACTGTCGGCAAATTAAACGCGGCGGGGTGCGTCGGGGTGCACGGATCGATGAGTGCGGCGGTGTCGAGCGTCTTCTCCCCGGTCTCGACTATAACCAAAGCAGTCGGGAGGACGTTGACGCTATGACGTTGGAGAAGTGCCGCGAGCGACGGAGCTGGTGTCGAGGATGCTGAGCGCGGTGGAGGGCAAGCGTTTGGCAAGTTGGCGGATCTTGCCATCGCGAACGCTGAGAAGAAGCTTTTACTGGGAGCCGGACTTTTTCCGGGAAACATGTTTATGCATGTGGAGCAGCGTGTGATGGTTCCGGTCGCACGTTCTGCACCGGTCACCGCTACGACAGCTCCCAGTGGAGTGCTCGTGTGCGAGACAGTATGCGCAGTACTTGTTTATGAGAACTTCCCGCAGCCGCTTCTATGCGCTCAGCTTTTGGAACCTCTGACACTTCCGAAAAGGATGTATTCCTACGTACGTCTGCTATCCAATGCCTGAGCGCTACGTGGACGGGGAGCCATTTTCCTGGTTAGAGTGTGGATAAGGAAAAACCAACAGGGCTGATTAACAATGACGTGGATAATGGTTACGGACTAAGGTCTATGGAAAACGCGGCTCTGTGGGAACTTGCCACTTGTTGCGCTTGTGGAGCTCCTTAAGGTACTCATTCTTCCATCGATTGCGGAATTGTTGATGGAGAGACTTCAATTGCTGCCACCGGTTCAGAATGGACTTTGATTCGCCCTTTACTTTAGGTTCCACTATGGACAGAAGAGTTCCACCGACAAGAAAGTGCCCTGGAGCCAACTAAGAGATCAGTTGGATTCTCGGACATGGGAGATAGCGGTCCGGCCGACGAAGGGGTTTCCATTGTCGATCTGGACTTGGCGAGGACTCCCACGTTAAGTCGGATGTAGGCTCTTGATGGAGGGCCTTTGTAAAAAAACAAACGCAAACCAACACATTCCCTTTTGTAATGAGACAAACTTTTGCGGTATAATTTTTTATATCAAACGGGCCGACGTAATCAATCTCTGTGTAAGTCAACGGACGGGAAAAAGACACTCGCTCTTTCGGAAAACTTCCCATCATCTGGACTTGCAATCTCGTTTTGTGGGTAACGCAGACCTTGCAGGAGTTAACCACTGCCTTTACCAAGTTCTTTATTCTCGGAACCCAGTATCTGGACCGGGTGAAACGGACCACTAACTGAATACCATGTTAGCAAATGAGATGCGTAAATTTTACCGGAAGCCGCGAGAGTGCACACTCGTACGGTTGGATTATAGAATGTCGTTCATCATACCGCAAACTGTTGGAGGACGCTACGCGGCCGCACGCCCTGATTAGCCCTTTCTGGTCTAGAAAGGGGTTCAGGGAGAGAATCGAGTTTACCGCGGGCACAGGACGCTTCTGACTCAAGCAGCGGTATTCTTCAGAAAAAAACCTGCGCTGAGTACATATTGTCATTAGCAGTTCCGCGGCGGCAACGTCATGGGCCTCTAGACGGACCCGGGAAAGCGGTGATTTCGACATCGCTCGACAAATCGATGGACATACGCGAGGACCCGCAATGCTCTATCTAATTTGGGAAAGCGATCTAGCAAATCTTCTGTTGGCATATACGCCACATGGGCTTTGACGGCACGCTTTTAGATCTCGGTCACCGGCAGGTCGGTTCCCTGGCTAGAGCAATGATCGCGTGGCCGTGGCAGCCAAGTGGGTCCATGCCACCAAAGCGAGTTGTCCAAAAGCTCTTGAAGGAGAACTCCTCGAACTCCTTGAACGTGTGACCAATTGGCTGCCTTAGTGAACTAGGAGATCTTCGTCACCCTGTTGGCAACGAAAGTTGTCCACTGACACGCTGGTTCGGCTAACCATGCTAGCACAATCGTGGAATCGGTCCAACAATGGAATTTTGAGGTCAGCCAGCCAGCCTGCTGGGTCAAACAGCTTGGCGATTCGGGAAAGGATTTTACGTTTCGTGGGGGAGATTTTCGATGCTAAATCTGGTGGGACGAAGAAGAATTCATCGAACGTCGACAGTTTTAGTTGTGCTCTCAGTGTCGATCTCAAGGAAGTCTGTTGTCAGAAGATGATCGCGTTGGATATGAGCTAATATTCCTTTGCAGGACTCGAATCGCCAGGAATGGCGCGCAATTGACTCCAAAAGTTACCGTCGGTGCCTCTCTCTGTTGCGGAATAAGATGCGCTGGAACGGGGAATGCTTCGGATCTACCCATATCTGTCGATACATTTTCTCGATATCGTCACTGTAGACGTATCGGAAATATCGCCACTTCAGGATCTGGATAGTTAGATCGGACTGTAGGACTGGGCCAGCATGAAGGCTATCATTTAAACTGACCCCATTCTCTAAAGGGCTGGATGCATTGAAAACCACACGCAGCTTGGTGGTTGTACTTTCCGGCTTGAGCACGGCATGATGCGGAAGGTAATAACTGGCAGAATTATGGGTAGGATGGACCCTCATGTGATGGAGGTCGAGATACTCTTGAATCACAGAGTTATAATTGGTTATCATCTGACTGCCCCTCTTTAGGCGTTGCTTGGTTTATAGGAACTGCGACAACGAGGAAGATTTGGAGTGACCGAGGGCGGATTTTACGTTTTCAGGATCACGAAACTGAAGACTTACGACATACCTGCCGTTATCGTCCCTCGTAGTCGTCCCGAGAAAAATTTCTTCACAGGTTAAATCGGAAGATTTTGCCACTTTTACTGGCAGATCCTCCACCTCCCAAAATTTTGTGGGAAGCTTATCCAGGGACGTGTCAACCGTGTGGGAGATTCGCGAGGATAAAGCGGAAATCTGATTCTCCCTTGGAGCAGGAACGGAACCTATTAGGATCCACCCAAAAACTGAAGATCCCGTAGAAACTGTTGCAGAATCGGACAAGATGGGAGGTTTCCAGCTAATTGATGAAGAGCATACGCCGTTGTGTTTATTTGCAGGCCAGGCCTGGTCGGAGAACGGATGGTAAACTGACAGAGCTTTTTAGATTCAGCAGATTCTGTCTTGTTTAAGCCTGATACTTGGGCTCGGATTACTTGGTGAGGCAACTTAATTAATTTTAGCAGCCGCTCAGAAATGAAGGTTGCCTCTGATCCTGAATCTATTAAGGCACGAGTATTAAAATTCGATCCCAGGTAATGCCCTCGTGCGAAACAGTTCAGACACAGCTGCTTTCTCTTTATATATGCCGACCGCTCGTCGACCGTCATCTGTAGAAATCGTTCACATGTGCGGACAGGATAGTTTTCCTCTTACCCAGGAATTTATTCTTCGAGGCGCTTGGCAGAGATTGACTGAAACCTGACGGCCGTAAGTCGTCTAAGGCTTCTAAGGTCCGGTGACGCTCCGCAAGGAATGCGTTCAGCTCCTGCCACGTCGGAATCTCGGCCCTGTTATGCAGGGACTGTTCCCACAAGGATAGCGTAAGCTTAGGAAGCTTGGAGGAGCCAATGTACACTAAGAGGCCATCCCAATTTTCGGTTTGAACTCCGGACATTTCTAATGCCGTGAGGCAACCCTGGATGGTGCGTTGAAGTTCACAGATAGCTGACCCAGATTCCTGATTAACGGACTGCACATTAAAAAGTATTTTTAATTGGCTAATTACTTACAACCGCTTGTTTTCGAAACGCTCAGTTAGGCCCAGGCTGAACGAAAGCCATCGTAAGTAATGGGAGAATTCGAAACTATAGTGTGTGCATCGCCACTTGTTTTTGCATTCAGGAGAAACAGTTTTTCGACTGGCGTCAGCCTTGGATTGTTTATATAAATGGCCGTAAGCAGATCCCTGAAGGTCGGTCACCGCAGATAATCTCCGGTGAAAACGTCGGTATCGCACGGAGGCAGCCGACAGCCAGAGGAAATGTAGGTCTGGGTAGGAACAGCTTGAACTTGGGGAGCTTGGGCTATCATATCCGCGACCTGAGCCCCACATCTCTCGTAAACGGAATATCAGTAGCCGTATTTATCTTTGAGAATTGGCAAGCTTAGCGGTTAGTTCTGGTTGGGTGGATCTACGGATATGCCTGGGACTACGGCAGGTGGAATAGACAACTTGTTGTTATCACCTCCAACGGACATTTAAAAAAAATGTCCTTTTTTGGGCCAGAATCTACTTGCCTTTGCTTGTGTCGAAAAAATAAGAAACCTGTCGCACTTCTGGAACAGTGGAACGAGGTGTCGACAAAAAAAAGTCGTGGATCGGAGAAATAGAAATTGGAGCACGTACCGACCTGGTTACTTTGCGGAATTAAACACAATAATACGGATTAGGAACGGTGATGAAGGAGTTTGTATGTCTTTATTTTTCTTGTACTTATGCTTTTTGGTATATGTATATTGTAATATTGTATAATTGGGATCGATTTTGGTATTTTTTAGTGCTGGTATTATTTTTGCTTTGAAATAATTTGAGTGGGAAAAATACCAAATATGTGTTAATATGTAATATAAACCCCTATGGAGTAATAGTAATATTTCACACTTATTAAACTTCTGAGTGACGAAAAAATTCCAAAATATGACAATAAGTTGTTGGCCGGTAGATGATATTTGTTAATTATTTGGTACTTGTGTATACTTTTGATTTTATTTAATATTCCGAGAGGAAAAATACTAAAATATACCAAAAAAAAATGGTGGACGGAGGATGCTACGCATGCGGTGGAGTGCTGGATAAATAATTTTACGGAGTAAATACCAAATACCAAAAAAATACTAAATAGTTTGTTTGTTAAATAAAAAAGAATGACCAACAAAATTTTCACGTCGGTTGGTGTAATTTTTATTTTATTATATTTAACCGGATGGCCGACGGAAAACTTTAATTAGTGGGAACGGGATGGTGGGAATTAAAAATATATGTGAATATTACAGGTATGTGTGAATGTAGATATGGATATATATGTAGGTATATATATGTATGTAGATATGTATATGTATGTACATTTGTATATGTATGTAGATATGGATATGTAATATTAATTAATTAATATTAATGTTTATTAATTATTTAATGCCGGCGGGTATGTGTTGTGATAGACGTTTTCGATTTCTTTGTATGTGGACTGTATTTGGAAAAACGAAAAATATGTGAAAGTATTTTAGAGGCTGCGGATATACAGTGAGAAAATCTTGAACAGTTTTGGGGACCTGAATTGGCAGAAAACTGGAAATTAAATAAGTCGCACTGTATGCTTGGCATATATTTGCACAATATTTTTTCTAAGAATGGAATTTTTTTCTCGATTTTATATAAGTGTATGTATGTATTGATGTACGGCCAAATGCAATTAAAACAGGATTAAAAATGGGCAATATTGTCGCACGTAGCAAACGGAAAATTGAAGAAAAATGGCGAAGTAATTTTAGAATTGACGTTGTCGGATTTAATCGGACTTGGATTTTGGATGAATACGTCGGGTGCGGCGGACTACTGTAGGGGAGAAACCACTCGATTCGCGAAGTACCCCGTTAACCGAAATTACACATTTGTTCACTTGAAAAGAAAGTAGAGTCGGGGGCGCAACCGCGGGTTTTTTCGTAGACTGACACAATCGAACTACTTAAGCCTAAGCAGAGTTCCGCGCCCCAATGCGCAGTGGATACTCCATGGAGGAGATATGGGAACAGAGCGGGAGAGCGGTGCACTAGGAGAACGGTGCAATTGGGTAGCGGAGTCGGGGTCCAGATTCGCCGGACAGTGGGCCTGAACAAGCTCGAATTATTCGATTTCGAGGAAATTGAAAGTGATTTGTGCGAAAGATTTGATAGAACGTCATCAACGTTCTTCTATCATCGGTTCGAGGGGAAATTTAAAAGCGCGACTCGCAATTGCGCCCGCACTCAACATTTGCTGATGCTATTACTGTCAGTGCTTCCGGCCTTCAGCAGCGTCAGCCTCGACATAGGGCAACCTTACTGCCCTATCTTAAGCTTCCGAAATTCGAGGTGGTTCGAGTTTTATTCTATGTTCACTACGATCATAGATAGACCATTGACCTTACCAACACAAAAAATAAGCTATATGCCGCTGCGATCATGTCTAAGGGACTCTGCTCTGGAAACCATTAGCTCGCTGGAAGTTGAGGATGGAAACTATGCTATTGATTTAAGTTTGTTGCAAAACAGATTTGATAATCGTCGTTTGGTTTTTCACACACAATAATGAGATCCTGGGGCTAAAGGCGGTGTAGAGTGATTCCGATTCAATGCTCCGTAGGCTGTCGGATAAATTCAACGATAACATACCCGCTCTAAAAAGAGTCAGCACAACGGAAAAAATCACAGAATGCATCATCGCCTAAGTACTGCTTCAAAACCTGAATCCGGAAAGTCAGAACAAATGGCGAAAGCGTTTGGAGGACCCTGCTTTCGTCAATTTAATTTCGACGTAGGTTTCTGTGGCACCCTTTCTGGAGCAGCTATGCAGGACGTTGGAGACTATGTATTTAGCCATGGCAAACAATGCTCGGGGCAAACAGGTGGGAAGTTACCGATCTTCCATTACGCGTAGATCTCAATTTGTTGCCACAAATCTTAACTCTTGCATCTGTACATTCTTCTCTGATGCGGATCACTCTTTTTACCATTGTTAGAATTTTAAAAACCTTACTCCTACGAATCGTTGTAGAATTGCAAGCGTTGTAGCAAAAAACCGTTCTGCAGTTTTCGTTCTTTGTCGACCTCTACTCGATTCGGGCTCTCAGATGCACCTAATGACATCCCGATTAGCAAACCAGCTTCAAACAAAGAAGATAAGGACTTCACCATCTGTAACAGGAATAGTAGATAATAAATTTGTGACGGATGGTCACTCGGATAATTTTAAAATGCAGACCCGAACGTCCGAATACTCAGATAACTTTACCGGGCATAACCGAGCTACAGCCTAGTTTCAGCCAGCCTTTTCTACGAGCTGTTGTGCGTTGCGCATTTCAAGCTTCCCCTTGGATTGCCCTTTATTCAAAAGAATGGCCTGGTTGTGTTGTTTCTGGAGCTAATGGCCTCTTCCATGGCTCCTCCTTAATGTCGTCTTATGATCTGCCCTTCACTAGTAAGGAAAATAGTTTAGATCGGTTAGATGATCTTCTGCGACGATTTCGGGAAATGGAAAGCTGCGCCGTGCCAATTACAAGTGCTACAAAGGAAGAGTGAGACGTCGTTTGCCAGCTGGTGATTATTCTGTTTGATTATTTGTCAAACTGAATCTTGACCTGTTAGGAGAGTCCTACCAGTCAGCGCATTAGCAGTAGTATGGCAAGGCGTATTCTGGGACAATTAGCATATTAATGGATACCTATGATTGTAAAACGAATTTAGTAATCAAAAGAACGCCAATAAAATAAATACCACAAGTTAATGATTCTCAGATGTGAAATATTTTCAAATACATATTTTTGATTCTAGCCCAGAACGTTTAACTGGTAAATTGTCTAAGATTCTCTCCTTTCCACAAACGAGTCATAAACTTGTCATAAAAGGGATTCAGCAAGAGCTACCCGAACATGCGCACCTGTCAATTACCTGACCGCAATAAAAGGGACACATGCACAACCCAGAAGGCGCACCCTCATTGACAAGATCATGGGCCTCACGCCAACGACCTCATGGCTGACTGCTAGCTCTAATACGTTCCCATAATAGGGGTTGAAATCACGATCGCGCAACAACTCGCAAGTAGCCGGCATATCTTAGTCAAGGAAATGGTTTCCATTCCCGTACCTGTAATTTTAACTCGAAATAAAAAGTCAGAAATTTATTTTGTAGCATAATAAAACATTTATTCATTTATTTTGGTATTGCGAACATGTTTTATTATGTCATTTAATCATTTCATTCTTTTTTTCTAGATTATAGTATTTATTCATAATGTTGAGTGCTTCCTTTTTGAAATCCGAAATTCGATGGCATACACAAGTATCAACTCCCTCAGTGGCTGCATCATTGCTCCACACGCAGATGTCCATATGATTTCCATGAAAAGATGTTTTCATATTACCTCGTTCACCTTCAAAGAGTTTTGGTTGTATGAACTGGACCCGTACATAGTGTACATTGAACAGAATTCCGTCAAATACATTCAGAAAGTTATTTATTTTAACTGAATGCATGTTGTCTATCTAAGTCAACAATCTCGTCTTACCCCTGTTAAATATGCTTACACAATTTATACGGAAATTTTATACTGGTTTTCATCATCTTCTTTTACCCAAAAATATGCATTCTCGAAAATCAACAAATGAAAATCTTTGATTTTTCCTCTTCTTTTACCCAAAAATGTGCATTCTCGAAATTCGACAAATGAAAATCTTTGTTTTTTCCCAAACTCGAAATGATTTTTTTCAAACTGTCCCCTATGACCTACCTGTGTATGATGGTGTGTATAAAAAATGACCTTTCCTTTCCCACCTGCAGCAAAGTATGTGCGACCTCTTCTAACCAACACTCTCCTTTATTCTATGATTTTGTGTCTCCTTTATCGATTTAATGGTGTCCTATTGGTTACACTTGTATCAAATGTTTTTCAAAATCAATACTTCTCATCTCTTCTAACCAATGAATAGTCGATGTAACCAACAAGAATTGCCTACGTTTTATAATTTAAAAAAATCTTAAGTATGCATCTCTCATCTTCAATATTATCGTTCACGCCCACTTCAAACACTATAAGTGATCGAGGACAATAGTTAGTCTTGAAGTGGGATACTCTGCTACGTCAAACACAACTTAAGTAAAAGCGAAAAAGTGATCGTGAAAAAAGAATTTAAAAAACACGAATAACGGAAGAGTCAAACAAATATCTGAGGGATCCAAGGGAAGAATACTACATTACATGTATGTAAACGATGCATCGGACAATATTGATCATGTATCCTTTTCCTCATTATCAGCAATTAATAGTCAGGTGAGAAAGGTGCACGTGAGAAAGGTCGCACAACCATAGTACCCAAAGGTTGTTATCTTAGAGGAACATATCCGATCATGTTGGGGAAAGGTGTGATCACGTACCCTTTTTCCTCATTATCACAGGTGTTGCTGTGCACGTGAGAAAGGTCGCAAACACAAAACATCTAAAGCTGGTTGCCTTAGAGGAACATGTCCGATCATGTTGGGGAATAATTTTTCCTATGATTGTAAAACTAATTTAGAAATCAAAAGAACCCCAATAAAATAAATCTCACAAGTTAATGATTCTCAGATGTGGAATATTTTCAAACACACTTTTTTGTTTCTGCCCACAACGTTTAGCTGGTAAATTGTCTAAGATTTTCTTCTTTCCGCAAATGGGTCATAAACATGTCTTAAAGGTGTTCAAGCAAGAGCTACCCGAATATGCGCACCTGTCCATTACCTGACCGCAATAAAAGGGCCACATGCACAAGCCTGAAGGCGCATGCTCATTGACAAGATCATAGGCCTCACGGCTGACTGCTAGCCCTAACACGTCCCATAACAGGGGTTGAAATCACGACCGCGCAACAACTCGCAAGTAGCCGACACATCTCAGTCAAGTGTAATTTAATTTTGGCTCGAAATAAAGAGTCTGAAGTTTATTTTGTAGCATAATATCATATCAGGATTTTTATAAAAATTTTTATTTAGCAAAGTAAAGTCATGTGGTTCTATTAAAAAAGTTGTATTCAAGTTTGGATCTTTTTCGAACACAATTTAAATTTCCTTTAGAATAAAAAATTATTATTATTATCAAAGAAACCTTGAACATCAATCGAAACAGTATCTTTCAACATTTTTCTAATGTTAAACCACTCGTTGTACTAGTCCGTTAAATGGGTAATATTCAACTAAACGGTCATGTATGAGGAGACAATAAGATTGAGTATTTTCATGACTTGGTGGCTTCAGTTTGATTTGATTTACGGTTATAGTAACTAGATTGAAATCTTGTGTACATTTCATATAGGTGAGCATACTGATTCTTAAAAAAATCGACTCAGAATTCTTAGTTAGCATCAACACTAGTCGTATTTACAATTTAACAAAACTTTTTTATAGTCCTCAGCAAATCCCAACAAATTTTTAATGGTACAGAAAAGTTGAAGTAGAAATTTCGTCTCCACTGCTCCATCCAGAATTTAATATATTTTGACTTTGAAGATTATCCAGAGATATACACTTTTTTAGGGTAGCAGTCATGTCAACAAATCGTGTATTATTAATCTTACATCCATTTATTTCGTACTTAATTTCATCCAAAAAGTAAGCCATACAATTATTTTTAAAAAAGTGGTAGCATTATCAGTTGTAGGTCCACCCGGTGAATCTTTTCTAATAATTCCTTAAAAATTAAGGTAGCTTTCGAGATGGAGCACGTACATGTCTTGATTTTGGATAGTAATTCAAATTTCATCGTTTGGCTTAAATGTTTTATTATACGATGAACAAATATAAAACTCTTTCTTCGAAATACTCTCATCTGAGTAAACCTTTTCTCGAACATTTAAAATTTCGTTCATTGTTTTCCTTTCCACCTTTTATATTATACTCGAAGCTTCAATCCTAACGACTTTAAGAAAAGTTTATTTTTCAAAGTAAGTGAGCTTCGTTTTACTGTTGATCCTCTTTCTATAGAATATCAATTAGTAATGCTTGGCTGAGGACTAAAGCTACGTCTCTTATTACCACGTAAGTTACCACGTTTTCACCACGTAAGTTCACCAAATCACCGTTTTGATCAACTATGCCTATAGAGAGTGTGCTTATTTCGTCACAGTTGATTGGTAAATAAATTAGGTTATGTGGTGTCATAGTCATTTTATACAAAGGCGGAACAATAATGCCAAACTCAAGTAACGTGTGGTTTGGTGTATTATCTGCATATGAACCGCTGATTATATTACTTTCCAATCGAATTGATCTGATCGATAGGTTTTTTGTAGGATGTGGTTCTACTACTTTTTGATGGAAACCAAACAGTTGTCCAACCGATCTTTCCTTATTTAAGTAAACTGACTCTCTCATGGTAGTTATTTCAACTGTAAGTGTCTTATTCTTACTTTGACTTTGAAATGTATTTTCAGGTTATAGTCTTTTAGTTTATTGTAAATGAAATCGGTGATATCATTAAATTCGTAATAAATTAAATTCCAGTAGGAAGTGTAATAACATTGTTACCGTTTTTGTTATTTTTCATCAATATTTGAAATCGAATTATACATATTAAAGTCGATAGGTGCGCACTCATATCGACCATTCAATTCGAAAGGTGGAAAAAAGTTTGTATTTATAATAGAACTATTTCCACTCAAGGATACTGCAAGTGGTCTAGACATATTGAAATCTCTTGATAAACTGTGGGATCTAACCTAGCTTTATATTGATATTACTCCTTAAACTATAGAAAATTGACCAAGTCCCTTTCTGTGTCTTCCGTTATCCATTTCGATATCTTTGCTAATTAATAGGAATCCGTGCTTGTCCTCCCAACATTTTTGACAAATTTTCACAAACGTTTTATAATTTATATTAGTCTTAATATGGTCCCGATATATATGCCGCGTATTTAAATCATCTTGTTTAAGCATTATAATAAAGTTGGCATTGACCCGAATCAGATGTTTCGGTATATGAGTATATGTTTGACATAAATAAAAAGAGTCGATATTTTTATTTCGACCCATACAGAAATAAGATCTTATGTTATCTTGGTTTTTACACGCAACGTCATCGAATATCATAACGGAATTGTTTTTGGCTTCACTGGGGTCTAGTACTCCGTCATTATGGGAGAATGTATGATATCCGAATCCTTTAATCGGTTTGATAAATTTCTCCTCATATTTAGGTTGATATAAACTTTTTGAAAATATATAAACATTTTCGAATTATATTCCATTAGGACTCTCTTTTAAAATTAGCATAATATTAGTTTTACTACATTTCGGAGGCCCAACAATAAGAGCCCTTATTGTGATTAGTAAGAGAGCACTATATCGTGGCCGTAGATGGCGGTACTTGGGATATAGAATACAATTCAATTACGATAGAGTTTAAGACTTTGATACATACAACCTGTGCCTCGCTTTTCTACATTATTTCATAGAAGAAGTGGAGTCAAGCCCGGTAAATTTAAATGGTTAGTATAAAAAGTGGACCTGCTCGCGTTGAAATTCACAGTCTACGTTTTTGTTACACATCGAACATCGTCTAGAGGACAAGAATTTTTGATCATTCTTAACAACAACTACAACTGCTCATAACAGTCAATAACAGCTAGTTACCAGCATATAACAACTAATAAGCAACTAATAAACAGTTACTTATCAAATAGTAACTATCTAATAACAACTAGTAACTAGTAAACAAGTACTTAACAACTGCTAAACACGTAGTAAACATAAAAATACACCTAAATTCAACGTGTAACAACTGTACCAAGTCCAAAAACTTCAACCACCATCATGAATCAGGAAAACCAGATGAACATTGTAATTAAAGAGTTCAATAAATTTAATAAAAATACACTGCTATCGAAGAAAAGGATGCCTGAAAGTGTAAGATTCCCGATTCCCAAGGCAGAGCGCAAAACAACAATGATTGGAGAATCTATAGCTCTCGAGTTGGAGGAGCACATCCTGTACATGCCTCTTTTCAGGATGATATCATCAATGAAATGGTTGATGGAAAATTTAACATTCGTAAAAGTAATTACAATTTGTATTTAGAAATAAGTCAGTACTCATTAAAAAGATTGCGATCTTAAGAATATAACAATAAATACACTTCATTAAATATTATGAAGAAAATATATATATATATAAATCTTTTTATAGCGTCTCTTAAACAGTATTTGTTTAGTAACTGCGGAGTGACTACATGAATTTCGGAAATCTTAAATCTTTCACTTATAAAGTTTGTAAAATATACTACAATGAATATTTTGTTTCAGTTAACCAAAGCTATATTTGCTTTGAAACAAAAATTCGATGATCTCAAACAAGTCAAAAATCGTAGAAGTTTACATATGGAGGAAAGTTTTAAGCCCATTACTGAGCCCTTGCATGAACTTGTTAAGAAAAATAAAAAACAAAAGATTTCTAATGTAAAAGATAGTCTGGGTATTCCCTAAACTGTTGAATTGCTGAATTGTTGAATTTTGATCAGCTGTTAATCAGCTGTTCCATACAAAGTCAACTGTCAGAAATTTCAGCAATTCAACAGCCTCGGGACTGTTGAAAATTTTGTTTAATTGCTGAAAACCAGAGATGTCGCTGTTCTCGACAAAAAGTTATCGACTTAAAGATATCTGATAGGATGCTGCCTGTTAGCAGTTCTAATAGTTTAGTTTTTTGGCTCATTCTCGGCATTTTCCTTAATTTTAAACATAATCTTTGGTAAACACAGCCTGGCAATTTGACAATCTGACAAACAGCAGTCATCTTAAAATTTAAAATTCAACATGGAACTTTTAGGGTCGTTCCCTAAATTGCTGAAATTT
Source organism: Drosophila suzukii (assembly GCF_043229965.1). NCBI lineage: Eukaryota > Metazoa > Arthropoda > Insecta > Diptera > Drosophilidae > Drosophila > Drosophila suzukii. Next base: position 52,218,768 of record NC_092082.1, on the reverse strand, counting down.
TCTGTTGAATTTTTAACAATTCAGCAATTTAACAGTTTAGGGAATACCCTGAGTATAAAATTAAAGCGTGAATTAAAACAAATTAAAAAATAAGACGATGATGAGAGAGAGCTGGACGATTTCTACTTTACAACTAATGAGAAAGATCGGCAGTCTAATCGAAACATAACTCCACCAAGGTACCAATGTATACAGGAGAGGTCGATATGGGTGTGGATGCAGAGCTAGAAGATAATAACACTAGTTATAATTATGATTTTAATATCAGTTATTTGACCAAAAGGAAATGTGTTGGATAAAGGTTATGACCTAAAAAAAGCGCAAGCAATTCATTAACATTGGGAGATAAAGAATTAAAAATTAAAGATAATAAAATAACATTTTCTAGTGGAATGAGTTGTGATTTGACTTCTGGTCTCTCTAATTTTTCTTAGTAAACCTAAAAACTATGATAATCAAGACTTGAAAATGTAAAAAAAAAATAATTTTAGAAACGAATATACATAGAGTAGGCTTTAAACCTAATAACAGAATCAAGGGTACACGAGCATACAAATATAGCCACTTCGCTCAAAAACAGGTTTTGGTTACATGACTCTTCAGAGATCAAATCCAAACTATGTATATTGGAATGATGTAATGAATTAGTCGAACGATTGGAAATTTTAGTAGCATCGAAAGGAGCGGGTAACACCAGCCACAATAACAAAATTTTTTCAATATTAGAGGAATTGCGTGAAGAAAGGATTATATATTAATGGGTAATGGGTAAAAATCATGTTGACAAGTTTGGACATTTTTCTGTTGATAAGGAACGATCAGAAAATTTGAAAAGACGTGCTAAGTCTACTGAGGTATTATTCATCGATGAGGGCGGTAATGTAAATGCTTAAAATAAACGTATCAAAAACGGAACAAAACCTTTAGACAACAATGATCTAGCAAAGAAACAATATACTGATGAGATCCTCGGAAAGTTGGGAGAAGACTTAAAAAAATGTTATCTCAAAATATTAATTGTCGACTCACAAATATTTCAAGCTTAGAAAATAAAGTTTAACTATTCTTCCTGATGATTAACAAAACGCCAATTGAGAAAGTGGAAACCGCCAATAATTTGGATATCACATTAAACAAAACATTGAACTGGAATGACCACTTAAACAAAGCTGTAGGCAAAACATACGGACTAATAAGATCCTTGTCACTAGTTAAATGTTTCTTACCTGTTAGTGTGCGTCTTCTAATTGCGAAGTCTTGTATAATACCAACTCTCTTCTATGGTCTAGAGATCTGCGCAAATTGTGATGTAGCAAGTCAACATAAGCTGAAAATAGCATACAACAGTATTGCGCTTTTAATATTTAATTTGCATAGATCTGACAGTAGAAAAATAATCTTTTTACACAAAGTTATATACACCAGAGAGCCATCACACTTATTTGAAAAATAACAATTCTCCAGATCAACAAGAATACAGAATATTATCTGCATCCGACACAAGTTTCTGCTTTCAATTAGACAATTTTTTATAAATGCGATTAGAATGTGGAAGGAGCTCCCCAACTACATAAAAGAAACTAGGAGCGCAACACTATTTCAGACAAACTTCTCTCACACCAAAAAAATAGCAGTTCTAGTTTGCTATAAGGTATATTATCCTATCTTAATATTGCGACTTATCCGCAAATCCTTTTCCGATGCTTTTTTAATTTCGATTTAACTTTATTTGTCATTTTAATGTTCAACAATTAATGTAAAAATGTATGTCATTAGATTTAAGAACCAATTTTGTCCAAATTTAAATATGTTTACCAGTTGTGACTAGCGCAGTAATTTATAAGTTTTAGAACTTGTATCGTTAATAATAAGAGTGCAGACAGCGCTGACCAAATATTTGCGAAAATTCTGGAAAAGATTTATACCATTAACGACTATATATTTAAATATGTAACAAAACCGATATCATAACCGAAAAAAACCACAATTGACTTAGAAGGTGTCGCTTTTCAGCCTATTAGAAGAATATGATTAAACGAGAAATCGTAAAAAACGTTCAACGAAGACAAGTGATTACATGGGGTATAAACGATCTGTAGCAAGCAGATTTGGTTGAAATGGGAGCCTTTTCAAAATCAAATGATGGGTACCGATACTTGTTGACTGTTATAGACACATTTTCGAAATATGCTTGGGGTCCCCAATAGCATAAGATAATATGTCAAAAAACACCGAAGCTATAATTTGTTTCATATTATTTTCCTACCAATTTTCGGATCGTTCCTATGGCAGCTATATGATATAGTCGTCCGATTTTGATAAAATTAAATTCGAAATTCAGAACTAGTTAAAAAATGTTATTTCCAAGCGTTGGAGGTTATATGTTGAAAAACACCGAGGCTATAATTTGTTTCATATTATTTTTCCACCAATTTTCCGATCGTTCCTATGGCAGCTATATGATATAGTCGTCCGATTTCGATAAAATTTAATTCAAAATTCAAAACTAATTAAAAAATGTTTTTTCCAAGCTAAGGAGGTTATATGCTAAAAAACACCAAAGATATAATTTTTCTAAATTTTTTTGTCCGATTATTCCTATGGGAGCTATAAGATATAGTTGTCCGATCCGGCTGGTTCCGACTTATATACTACCTGCAAAAGATGTAAGACTTTTGGGAAAGTTTCAGCCCGATAGCTTCAAAACTGAGAGACTAGTTTGCGTAGAAACGGACGGACAGACGGTCATGGCTAGATCGACTCGTCTAGTCATGCTGATCAAGAATATATATACTTTATGGGGTCGGAAACGTCTCCTTCACTGCGTTGCAAACTTCTGACTGAAATCAATATACCCTCTGCAAGGGTGTAAAAATGCAAATGATGTTTCCCAAGCCATGGAGCTGATGATGCCACTTAGTTCTTTAATTCGAAATTTAGGGTATTAACGAAAAGTTATAGAATAAATCATTCAACCTTAACGTTTCAATAGAACTCTTAAAGGATTAATGTGGCGAGAGTTTAGTTCCAATGAAAAATATTAGTGGATAGATATATGTAAGCAATTAATTAATAAATATTACAAGGAAGAACGCTATAGTCGAGTACCTCGACTATCAGATACCCGTTACTCAGCTTAAGGGACTAACGGGAAATGGAGATATGCAAGCAGCAAAGCGAGACTGAAATGCGAAACCGTTGCGTTGAATGGCCGTGGCATATTCTCGTAACAAACATACAAAGCTACGGAATCTAAATCTGAAAACCCAATTATCCATCTTTGATATTTTCCGAGATATCTGCGATCATATTTACGATTTTTTGAAATTTGTGGGCGGTTTGTGGGCGTGGCACTTTGCTGAAAAAAACTTGCGCTGCCCAGGAATCTGCATGCCTTTTTCCAATGAAAAACAAATATTACAAACAACCTATAATCACCTGAAAATATATGTTGCAAGTATTAGTAAATATAAACATGTCTTTGAGTAAGGGTATACACAAAACTATACAACTTGAATCTTGTAACGAACACACTCTATGAGCCTTGTCCTCCCTAACACCTCTGTCTACGCTTTGACCGGCCTGCTCAGGGAGATGGGTGTGGGTTTGTGTTAAGATGAAACAAGAGTTTCGCAGAACTAACAATAGTAGACAGAGAGACGGTAACGATAAGAATTTTAACCCAACGGCTAAGATTCGGACGAGAGACTGTACCTATCGAAGGCGGAGGCCCAAATGTTATTGGCCACCTTCTATGAAGTCTCATTGAAGTCTCATTAGACTCCACCCTTAAAACAACCGCTGCGCTACATCCTCTAAGGTGCCCTCAAAAGATCACAAATTAATTCATCTTAAATTTCATTTAATACGGCAAATACGATAAAATGGTTCATGGTTCTTAATATTACAAGTCCTATCACTAAATCCTTAAAACTAAGCGTTCTTCATGCCAAACAACTCTCTATATGATCGTGTGTCAGTACAAGATAATCAAATAGGAAAAGACATGGATATTTAGTTAACGTTAAATTATTACGAAACTGATTACATATTTTATCGATATGCGGTGAACTTATTCAAAAATTACAGAAAAGCACTTAGGCGGTGTTTACGTCAAAAGGGCGTTTCATTTCAGGAGGCAGTGTCGAGCGGCAGTTTTATCCAGATGTCTACATCTCGCGCGCTCGCACTGCCGTCCGCTCTCCCTCTCCATCTCTCCCCTAAGTCTCCGCTCTGCTCTGGAGCACTTAAGTTAAGTTAGGCTTAAGCAGTTCTTATATCCAAGTGTACAAATAAACATCTAGGCACGTCGCGTACAAACCCCAAGGTACCCCCGTGTTTTTTGCGTACCATTCGATCTTGGGGCTTCAACTACTTTCAGCGATCAAGCCACCCCGCCCCAACAGGCGGATTACGTTCAATTATATAAGGGCAAAAGATTCTTATTTAAAATTTATTAATACACGAAAGTAAAAAAATTTACATGTATATATTTGTACCAAAAGTGTGCGGGCTCAGACAAGAATGAATATATATATTTAGGAATGTAAATGATTTATGGCTATGCCGTACTTACGAACTCTCCAACGAAGTCAGCAGGCCTGATGACGATCGATGTGCGCTGTAAGTAGTTTAATTTAGGTGTATATATGTCATACTATGTCGTAAGCACACACGCAAGTATAATGGCTAAATAGGAATCGTAAATTAAATTATAAACTTGTCTTAAAAATATTTACAATGAGAAAATTAAACTACAATCGCTATAGCGATACAAAAACAAGTTGGCGGTCCCGGCCAAAATTAACTGGAAACCAGAATTTGAACTCAAATTCCAATTGGGATGCGGCATCGCGGTCTTCCGAATTACGCCGAATCGGCGCCGGTGCGATTTTCGCACATGTCTCTGGTCAGCTTTTCGGGAATTACGATTAGATTCTCTCAATTATCGTCCCAACTTTATTACCGCCAATATTGGGAGTGATAACAGGCCGTACTGGTCAACAAAATTCTAAGAATTTCACACGCGGACGTATGGATGCGGACGGGTTACGCAGGGAACGAATCGATCTCGGGAGAAGCTTGCTACAAAGGGGAGGAAATCATGGCGTCTAGAGTGGATGTATGAGGCACAAAATCCCCAAAATCCATAAAAATGGTATTTTTGGTATTGGGGGGAGGATCGAATCCTTGCTAAACTGATGGGTTCCATTTGGGCTATTTATGTTAATTACCATGGGTAATGTCCTAACTAAGAATGCCAATTTAGCCGAATATACTGACTCCCAAATTCTTTAAAATTACAAAGGAGAAGAATACGTACCCTAAAACATACTTACTTGAAGATTTAGATGGTAGAGTTTTGGGAAAGGAATTTTGTATTTTGTTTTTATACCCGTTACTCGTAGAGTAAAAGGGTATACTAGATTCGTCGGAAAGTATGTAACAGGCAGAAGGAAGCGTTTCCGACCCCATATAGTATATATATTCATGATCAGGATCACTAGCCGAGTCGATCTAGCCATGTCCGTCTGTCCGTCTGTCTGTCCGGATGAACGCTGAGATCTCGGAAACTATGAGAGCTAGCCTATTGAGATTTGGCGAACAGATTCCTGAGCTTCTTACGCAGCGCAAGTTTGTTTCAGTAGAGTGCCACGCCCACTCTAACGCCCACAAACCGCCCAAAACTGTAACTCCTACAGTTTTGATGCTAGATAGAAAATTTTAACTGAAATGTGTTGTTCTCATCAATACCTATCGATTGACCCAAAAAAAAGTTTGCCACGCCCACTTTAACGCCCACAAACCGCAAAAACTTGTGACGCCCACAATTTTCATGCTAGATAAAAAATTTTAACTGAAATGTATTGGTCTCGTAAATACCTATCGATTGATCCAAAAAAAAACTTTGCCACGCCTACTCTAACGCCCATAACGCTTAAATCTGTATACCGCCGGTAGGTGGCGCATTTTAATCTCGCTTTGCTGCTTGCATATCTCCATTTAGCTGAGTAACGGGTATCTGATAGTCGAGGTACTCGACTATAGCGTTCTTCCTTGTTTTGTTTTATTGATGTCGTACCATGGTCTTCGTTACTTAACTCTAAAAATTGTGTTTCGTTAACACTTATTTTTTTTAAACTTTAAATGTAGTTATTTTGTGTGCTTTTGATGTAAGCATTGTTCTAAGAGTTCCCAGATAATAAACCGTTTTTATAGTGTTCAATTGTAAGATTTCGTGAACTCACTCCCTTTGCTTTATTATGGTAAGATTCAACTTCATCTATTTTATAACCATAAACCTTTGAGCACAGACCTTCAAATTATGTCATGGGTTTAAAGTTAAGCTCATCTTTAAAAAACCTTAAACTTTTTTTGTTAACTCTTTTAAAGTTATGTATGAATAGTCCGATGTATCCAATTTTGCTTCAAGATTATTACGAATATCTTTATAAAAATCAAAAAAAAAACTTTTCCTGGCTTCATATATTAGTAGTGAAAATCATACATTTTCCATTTCAATAAGTCTAATACTGCAAATCCTAATAAATTGGCTTAATATATAGAAATATACAGAAATGATCATTAATTTTAGTTGCACTATTAAAATTGGGTTTTGAAATTCAAGTTTTGGCATAATGTCCCTTTCGTCCAGTCTTGGTGCTATCTGGAGCTTCCCATGTACTAACAAGCTTAATATCAACCTTGCACTTTCAAATTGGTTTTTTGCATTTTGCCTATGTAAAGTATTTAGATCAATGTAATTCTTTTACCAAGGCTTTGGTAAGACCTGAACTTCTCTATGGATCTTTTTCAGTACTAGCCCGTTCTGTATTTATTGTTGCAAATTCCGATAATGTATTACATAATTGTTCTTATTTCCCAGTTCAGCAAGTCATTTTTTTACCATATCCTCTTTTGAGGCCAGACAATGGAAGATCATTATGAAGATCGAACGGTACGGATATATTAAGTCCACTTCCAAAAAATAACCGTATTTGCTATCAATGGGAATATTATGAATATCAAAACTGTCTATGTCTGTGGAAGACATGTATTTAAAGTCTTTATATGGTAAAGGTTGTGACATTGCCCAACCATATAAGTTATTCGCATCCACATACATTAAAAATGAAGACTCCTTCGAGGAATCAGAATCTAACAAGCATTTATTATTTGCTTTTGTAAAATTATGAAAAAAAAGGCAAAGGCAAAATTGAGTGGTTTTAAATTCGTTTGCGTGATTTGGTGATATCTTCCCTGTGAATAACTTGGAATGTTGGTGCCAGAAAAAGAAAATATTTTCTAAATTTCCAAGTTTTTCTCTGAAAAGCGATTTCGTCGAGGAGGACATCAGCAGTAATTCAGTGAGCGTACAGAAGTTTGTTATACTTCTTAAAAGAACACTATAACGAACAAAAACGAATCCCAAGTTTAAGGAAAGAAATGCGATATTGAGAACCCATAATTTATTTTAAAGTAAAAACAAGAAAGAACGCTATAGTCGAGTACCTCGACTATCAGATACCCGTTACTCAGCTATAGGGACAAAAGGGAAATGGAGGTATGCAAGCAGCCAAGCGAGATTGAAATGCGCCACCTACCCGCGATCTCAATACATGGTTATGTTGGCGGTAAACAGATTTAAGCGTTATGGGCGTTAGAGTTGGCGTGGCAATTTTTTTTTTTGGGTCAATCGATAGGTATTTTGGAGACTAATACATTTCAGCAAAAATTTTTTTCTACCATGAAAATTGTGGACGCGGACAGACAGACGGACATGGCTAGATCGACTCGGCTAGTGATCCTGATTAATAATATATATACTTTATGGGGTCGGAAACGCTTCCTTCTGCCTGTTACATACCTTCCGACGAATCTAGTATACCCTTTTACTCTACGAGTAACGGGTATAATTATAGTGTTTTGAACTCCTCGAATATTTGAATCGGCGTAATATGATCCCCTGACACCCCTGAACACCAAAGTAACCGTTTGAATAAGTATGGTTTTCTGTTGGCAGCAAAACGGTCAAGGGAAGGGAGGGCGATGTAAATCTCTATCGACATCCGAGATTTTCTGATGTTTAAAGTTTAGATAAAGTGCAATAGACCCCCTAATTTTAAATTCTGTACAATTGCCGTTATGTCTGGATAAAATGTGTAGAATTTCGTCCCTTTGTTTTGGCTTGTCCTTTCACGCGATTATTTTAGATTTAATAATGAAAATAGGCAATACGAAATAAGTAGCAGAGACCTACACCTCTACTCGACGAGCCAAGCCGGAGAACAATTCGCGTGAGCGATCGTATTGCTAAGGTTAGAGACTTTCAGATATTTTCACTTAATTTAGCTTCGAACTTCACTTAAAATTTCACTCAAACGCTTTGGAAACGAAGAGACTGTCCAGACAGGTAAGTCATCCATCCACTCTTGTCCAAAATTTTTACTGAGACAAAGGAAGGCCCAACTAGTATACCCTTACATTTTTCAAGTCCATAGGCATGGTCACTTAACGCATAAGAACTGCAGGCATTTTTGTTATTATTTCGCTTTAAAAATTTAAATATTACAGGAGTAACCTAATTACTCATCAGACAGATCAGCTTGCCATAATTCGCATAGGATAGACATCGGATATTATTTACATAAAAATACAGTGACTACGATGAATGGCATAGCTAACATGCTCCGCAATTGTAAAGCGCGATGCAGACGGCTCGGATTATAGGCATTGTCGCGACGGTCGAACGATCGGCAAGCTGCTGTCTGCGCGTGGTGCTTATTGTTGTCGGTGTTTTTTTGGCAATGCGATAAGCGCAATGCACATGCAATAGCAATGTTTTTTTATGCACTTTTCTTATCTTTCTTAGGTTTGTCAGAACGGGAATATTTATGTTCGATGTCAAATTAATTTATGACAATTCTTTTTTTATGCTTCTTTTGTTTACAGATTTATTTGATATTATTTATTCAAATTTGTATGCTTTTACATGTTCATATTTCTGCTGTCAATCGATCTTTGATTTTTTCCTGTGTACTCGAGCAGTTCAATTGGATTTATGTACGCTGGAGTTCGAACCTTGAGTAATTTTTCACAGAGAGTTGGACAGCTGATTGATCAGAGGAGGTCATCGACCTCACAATACAAAAGGAGATAAGAAATTTTGGTTTATGTAACATGTTTTAATTTTACTTCGCCTTGTGCAATTTTGTTCGCTTTATCTAACTAGTTTCAAACTTTGATTTAATTTTTAGCACTCGAACATTTTTTTATATATTAGTTTAAATTTTATTAGTTCTTAAACTAGGATTTATTTATATTCAATATGGCTGATTGCGAAAGTACACAAGAAAAAAAGGCACAAGCCTTGTGGCACGCTTTCAGACAATAGCAATAAATATCTCTGAGCAAGAAGAAGGGGTCGATTTGGAGCGACAAATTCCAGTAGATCACACGGGTGTTCAAGCAGGCTCGGGACGAGGAACTCCTAGGGGCTTCACGTCCGATCTAAGCCAGTTTGTGATGCTCGGACGGACATGGATATAAGGGAGGCCATTCGTGATAAGAAACAGCGAGAAAAAGAGGGATTTGACTCCTTTTGCAATGTTTAGATAGTCGTAAAGTCAACGCTTTGACGAAAAAGGATGCATATCCTTTACCGCAGATCGATGGAATTTTGTCAAGACTACCCAAGGCAATGTTGCCTATTGGCAGATTCCTTTAGATCCAAAATCGATAGCGGTAAGACGGCTTTTACCATTCCGAGAAAACCTCTTTATCAGTACAAAGTGATGCCATTCGGGCTTACAAACGCCTCGCAAACTATGACGCGCCTAATGGACAAGGTCATAATAGCCAATCTACGCAATGAGGTTTTTGTTTATCTGGATGATCTGTTGGTAGTGTCGGATAGTTTTGAAACCCATAAAAAAGCGTTAGGCTTAGTAGCTAAGCAGGTAAAGATCGATTGTTTAACTCTTAACGTGGAAAAAATCCATTTTTGTATGCGATCAGTGAAATATTTAGGTCATTTAGTGGGGTAAGGAGTTATACGGACTGATCCAGAAAGGCAATGTCTGAATTCCCTCTTCCAAAGAGCTTGAAGTCTCTCCGAAGTGTCTTGGGGATGGTAGGCTGGTATATCAAGTTTTTTAGCAATTTTGCTTCGATAGCGGCCCAACTAACAGACTTGTTTAAACCCAAGAAAAAATTCCAGATGAATCCAGAGGCGAAACAGCATTTAATCAGCTGAACACTATGCTATGCTCTGCTCCTGTATTACGCAGCGCATATTTCAATAAGCATTCAATAACATTGAAGGACATGAACTTACGGTCATAACAGACCATGCATCTATTGAATGGCTCATGTCCCAGACCGATTTACATTCTCGTCTAGCTCGGTGGGCATTAAGCTGCAAGGCTTTAATCTTAAGATAGAGCATCGAAGTGGCAGGCTGACCGTTGTACCAGACGCCTTATCAAGAGTAAACGAGGCTGAATTAGCATATATTAAATCAAGTCATGGAGAGTTAATCGATCTTCAGTCGCCACAGTTCAGATCTGATGAATATGTGAAGCGTCCGAAAAGAGTAAAGGCATACCAAGACAAGTTGCCAGACTTGAAGGTAGTAGATGGACGGGTGTATAGGAGATCAGAACATGCCACTGGCGATCAGTTGCATGATAACTTTACTTGGAAGCTTTGGATTCGCGAAAATTCAGTATAAGAGGTGTTGAAGAAATCCCACGATGACCCACTTGCTTCGCATGGAGGCTTACATAAAACTTTGGAAAGAAATCTTGGGTATTAATATTGGCCTGGTCTGATTAATGGTGTTAAGTCATATATTCAATCCTGTGGAACTTGCAAGACCACCAAATATCCAAACAGAATACAGCGGCCACCAATAGGCGTGGCACCAGAGTCACAGCGGTCACAGCGGATCCAAGATATCGCTCTGGTAATGTGGGTATTATCATTGTTTTGGACCATTAATGCAAGTTCGAGTTCCTAAAAGCGGTCAAGAAGCTCACAGCAGACGTGGTGATAAAATATATACAACAGGAATTATTCGATACGTTCGGATTCCCAGAGACCATAGTATCTGACAATAGTTCCCAGCTCAAGGCGGAAGCCTTTCAGAAGTTTCGAATGGAATCCCAATATCTCATCATATCTTACAGCAGCTTATTCGCCTCAGGCGAACGCTTCCGAAAGGTAAATTGATCAGATATCGCCGCCATTTGGTCGTACGTAAGAGCTCACAAAATAGATTGGGATGAGCAGCTTAGTAGTATATGCTGTGCTCTTTGTTCTGCAGTCCATTCAGCTATAGGATCCACACCATATTATATGGTATTTGGGCAACATTTCATCTCGTCCGGATCTTCCTATAAACTGCTGAGAGTATTGGTAATTTTGGAGGACAGATCTGCTGTTTTAACTCGAAAGGATTCTCTGGATGTGGTCGGGAAAATTGCACAAGAAGTTATGAGTAGGCAAAACGCCAAAAACGAGCGCCAATACAATTTGCGGACAAGAGAGGTTGCAAACAGCGAAGGGCAAGAAGTACCCCGAAAGAATTTTAAACAGAGCAGTTTTGCAGCCGGATATATTTCAAAACAAGGAAGAACGCTATAGTCGAGTACCTCGACTATCACATACCCGTTATTCAGCTAAAGGGAGATGGAGATATGCAAGCACAACCTACCCGCTATCTTAATATATGGTTATGTGGGCGGCAGACAAATTTAAGCGTTATGGGCGTTAGAGTGGGCGTAGATCTTTGTAGATCGATAGGTATTGAAAAGACCAATACATTACAGTTACAATTTTTTATCTGACATGAAAATTGTGGAAGCCACAGATTTGTGAGGTTTGTGGGCGTAGCATATTCGCGTTACAAACTTTCGCTGCGTACAAGGCCCCGTAATCTAAGTCTGAGATCCAAATTCTCTATCTTGATAGTTTCCGATATTGATATCCGCGTTCATATTTACGGTTTTTTGAAGTTTGTGGGCGTTGGGACGTGGAAAACTTTTTTTTGGGTGAATCGATTGGTATTGATCAGAACAATACACTTCAGTTAAAACTTTTATTCTATCATCCAAACTGTAGGAGCCACAGTTTTGGGCGGTTTGTGGGCGTTAGAGTGGGCGTGGCACCCTGTTGAGACAAACTTGCGCTGCGCAAGAAGCTCAAGAATCCGCATCCCAACAGCCTAGCTTTTATAGTTTCCGAAATCTCAGCGTTCATCCGGACGGAGAGACAGACGGACAGACGGACATAGCTAGATGGACTCGCCTAGTGATCCTGATCAAGAATATATATATTTTATGGGGTCGGAAACGCTTTCTTCTACCTGTTACATACTTTCCGACGAATCTAGTATACCCTTTTACTTTACGAGTAACGGGTATAATTAGGACCAACGTATAGTACAGCCCGAAAGAAGTAAGGGAATTCTATTTATGTGATGGAAGATTTACAAGAAAATTTGGTAGGTCGTTTTCACGCTAAGGACCTGAAACAGTAGGCTGTATCAACTACAAGCTTGATGGAGATCATTCTTCGGGTTATTAAACCCTAAGTCTGCTCTTAGGAGGGTAGTAGTTGTAGTTGTAGTTGACCAAATGTAGAGTAAGGTGAGCGCCATCTAGGAGTAGCTCTGCGATACGGGAGGGGGCAAAAGGAATGCGGCAAGGAGAGCAACAGACCCTTCTGTCAACTTTACCTTGTTCTTATTCCCATACTCGGCTAGGGGTCACATTTTTGGCGTCTATATATTTCTGTTCCGATCTGGTCGTGAAAGGATCAAGTTGTGCTAGAGGAAAATAATATATCTGAACTCTAATTTTTGTGCTCAGCCAACCCAGAAAGACGAGGCAGAACAGCAGATTTAATATACAGCGCAGCGCTAGGCCCTAACTGGTAAGTTTTTAAAGCTTGAGGTTTGGTGGACTAAAATTTAGCTGAAAAATTAATTTTTATTAAGTTCGGCGCTTAAGAAATATAAATTAGTCTCGGCCGAAAATGAATTACGCAATAGTTGAGTGGATTTTGCAAATGAAGAGAAAACCGAAGCATGCAACGAAATCCCGAAGTAGTGCAGCCAAAAAGTCTAAAACCGGCGCCCCTGCTCGAGTGTTTTGAATTCCCGCAGGAGTTGCGCAGTGCTTATCAATCGATTCACGCCCACAAACTTAAAAAAATCGTAAATATGAACGCGGATATCAATATCGGAAACTATTAAGACAGAGAATTGGGATCTCAGATTTAGATTCCGAAGCCTTGTACGCAGCGAAAGTTTGTAACGCGAATATGCCACGACCACTCTAACGCCCTCAAACCGCACAAATCTGTGGACGAGGCAGAGGCCTTTGTGCCTTTGCCTAGCTACGGGAAAATTCCGCCAAGTCCAATTTAAATCCTCAAGGGCCAACAAAAATGGTTAGAAATTTGTAATTGGTAAAAATTTGAGGAAATGTACCCGATAATATAAAAGGAAAAAAGGGAAAAATATACAGAAAGGAAAAGTTAAACAGCAGTCGAGAAAAAAAATAGTCGATGTTTTATTTAAGTTCTAGTTTTAGAATCATTTTTTTCATTTTACTAATTAGATAATGGCCATGTGGATGAGAAAAAAACGACCGAAAATGATGAAAAAAAGGCAAAGGCGAAATTGAGTGGTTTTAAATTCGATTGAGTGATTTGGTGATTTCTGTCTTTTTTTATTGTTATAAATGCATTAAAAGATAAGTAAATTACTTGGAATGTTGGCGCCGGGAAAAAAAAATATTATCTAAATTTCTAGGTTTTTCTCAGAAAAGCGCTTTCCTCGAGGAGGACATCAGCAGCAATTCGGTGAGCGAACAGAAGTTCCTAATACTTCTTAAAAGAATACTATAACAAACAAAAAAAATAATCCCAAGTCTAAGGAAAGATATGCGATAGGTAGCAAGGTATAAATATATATTATAGATAAATGAAAGTTTAAAAAAAAATTAATGGCAGATAGGTAATTAACAGATCAAGAAAATACAAAGAAATTTATTTGTTTATGGTTTTTTGTTGGTAGCAAAACGGTCAAGGGAAGGGGGGCGATCTAAATCTCTATCGATATCCGAGATTTTCAGGTGTTTAAAGATTAGATAAAATGCAAGAGACCCCCTAATTTTAAATTCTGTAGTATGTCTGTGTAGTATTTCGTCCCTTTGTTTTGGATTGTCCTTCCACGCGATTATTTTACATTTAATAATGAAAATAAGAAGCAAGGGCCTACACCTCTAGTCGACGAGCCAAGCAGGAGAAAAATTCGCGTGAGCGCTTCTTTAGAAAACATCTTAGCCTTAACAGTTGTGAATGTTCGTTACACATCCTGCCTTATTCTGCAATTTTGTGTCTCCTTTATCGATTTCATCTCGTCTTATTGGTTACATTTGTATCAAATATTTTCCAAAATCCATACTTCTCATCCTTCTAGCTAATGAATAGACTAACTAGCTGTAATTGTCTACATTTTTATTTAAGATAATCCAAAATATGCACCCCACAACTTCTATAATGTTCTACACACCCAATTCAAACACTATAAATGATCGAGGACAATAGATAGTTTACCAAAATCTACCCTGCTACGTCGAGTACCCGTGATCCCCAAGCTGTTGAAAATTGCTCAACTGTAGGAGCCATCCGTTCAGAGGCTTTGTGACCAATAGCATACTTCGGAGAAAGTGCCAATCAAAGCTAAAGTGAACTTATGCATAACTAAAAACCAATATCCTCAAGTAATACAATCAGAAAGAAAACATTCAAACATGCATACATTTAAACCAACCGAATCGATAGACAAAGTGCGAACCATGATGAACCATTAGAGAAGACGAGTCAATTCACCATCCGTTGAAGAAGTCTCATGCCTCTGTATTATATAAGTGAATTGGTATTGTTCATGTCGAACAAGGCAGAGTGCAACATTGCTGGGTTGGCATGACTGGTCGATGTTTCCGAACCGGTTAAAGAGCGCTCTATCTGTTCCTAGAATACCCGATAGACTAAGCTCACGCCATGTTAGTCCATTGGAGAATAACAAGTGAAAGTAAACGCAACCCCTCTGTTCTATTTCTTTGAGAAAAACTTGGACGATTCTTGGCACAGACCCACCCCAACATTTGGTCCTTCGAGCCGGATTTCTTTTCATCGTTTTCCACAAGCTAAATAATTCTAAAGTTTTTTGCACTTGCGATAAAATTTATATATATATTTCTTCCACACAGCCCCGCTTCACCGCCTCCATTTTCTGAAAATATATATATTTATATATTTTGTTTATCTTTCCCATCGGAAGCATAATCTGCTCACCACAAGTGGCACATTCCGCGCAAGTTCCACAAAATATATCGACATATATTTGTATATTATCAGCACAAACCCCGTTCCGCCAAATTGGCCGCTCGACCGGTAAGGCCTCCATTTTGTGCGAAAAAAATATATATATATTTTTTTTTTTGATCTTTCCGATCGGAAGCATAATCTGCACACCACAAGTGGCACATTCCGCACAAGTTTCACAAAATGTATTGACATATATTTATATATACAAAGTCAGCACACACCCCCGTTCCACCAAATTGGCATCCCTTTTTTCTGAGAAAAATATACATATGCGTAGATGTAGTTAAGATATATGAGTTATGAATTTCAGCGCAATTTAACAAAATTAAAACACAAAAAAAATTTAACATAATCCTGACATATACACATATACAAGTTATATATCTAGATTATTGTATAGATAAAACTTTTTACAGTGTAGTTATTTTTGGTTAGTTTCTCTCGCCCTTCATTCGCTGGCTTTTGCAGATAACGCTGTGGATCTTATCAACATGCTCAAGCTCAAGATAAGCCATCGAATAAACGGTTAAGTTAACACGAGGCGCCAGTCAATTATGCTGTACCTCTTCATAAGCTTTAACTTTAAGAGGAGTTCCTAAGTCAATGTCAACGAGAATAGAACGTGTAATAAAAGTCTGTCCAACAAACTCATACAAGAAAAACTTCAATTAAAGTAAAATAAAATAAAATAATTACTTAAATTAACTTCACACAATTGGCGCAGTCGGTGCGGTCTGAAAAAAAAACCCAGACCCGCAAAAGAATCTCATGAACAGATCCACAACAGGTGGACTTACAACGCACGACGAACAAAAATTCGCAAACAAAACTTAAACAAAAATCAGCCAGCTGAGTAAAAGTTTAAGTTGCGAATAAGAACAGCACAGGATGGCAGGAGAACATGTCCTTTCGGATCCCAATGCTTAACACAAATCCGACAAATACCTCCGTTTAATGGCGCTTTTCATCAAAAGAGTCGAACACCAACTTGGCCTGTACCCCACCAATAACCCAGTCCAGTCCAGCATTATTAATGTTAGAGCCCTCGAGAACCTCATCATTGGAAACGTTCAACACTTGCTCATGCGATCAACACCACGAGGCTGGACCTGAAGGACCTACTAATCGGGGAGTATAACACCCAAACACCAATCCCTCAATTACTTATTGATATTTACAAAATTAAATATTCTGGAAATTTAAGAAAATTTGTCGATGACTTAGAACTGAAATCATTCATCATTTGTAATAAATTACATTTAGATGGCAGTATAAATAATAGATACCTGTTCACCAAAGCAATGAACTCAGCTGTTTGTGAAATTATTCGAAAAGAATTACCAAACCGAATATATATGTCAGTGTGTATATTTGATGTTAGTACCCCAAGTAAATTAGGACGTGTTGCTCAAGAACTTGGAATTTATAAAAATTAAGCAACATCAAAATTATTCAAATAAGAAATATTTTAACAACCCTCAAATGCTTCCTTATTTTGAGTACCAGCCTCCAATTATGCAAAACCGAAATTGATTTAATCCATTTTATCAGAATACTATTCAAAATATAATTAATAATCACCCATATCCACAGATTAATCAGCAAGTCCAAAGTCAAAATTATTTTAGAAATCAAGCTAGGCAAAGTAGAAACGATAGATTTGGCAACAACAGGTTCCTAAACAATTATGATACCAGAAACATTCAACAACAAGCCAATTCAAAAAATTATTGGTCTTTCGAATTTCAAAATCAGAAAGAAAGCAATGGTCGAAGCAATGGACACTAACGAAAATTTTCTAATAGAAGCCTCGGTCGATCAAAAAATTCCACAATTTGCATACAAATAAATAAACAAAAATATTTATGTCACGTAGATACAGGATCTAGTATTAGTCAAATTAGGCCAGACATGTTAAATACTCTTCCGTCGCATGAAACAAGCACGAAAGCAATATATACAATGATAGGAAAAGTCATTTTGAGTACCGTACGAGAAATTAACGCCAAACCTTTAACTAGGAAACCTGGAAAATTAAATCTTTTAATCCATGATTTTTGACAAAATATGATATTTTGATTGGAAGAGATATACTAGAATTAACTAATGCCCAAATAAACTTCAAAGAAGAATATCTAAAGTAAAATAACATTATTTTTAATTTCACCTCTAAAAAACCTAGTTACAATATTAATTTACCAAGTGATCTAAAAGAAGAAGTTAAGCAAAATTATATCCCAATTAAAAAAGTCACAAATTTGGACGAGAAATTGGAAGATAAAGACTTTAATTATGCGCTTAATGAAGAAATTAGTTATTCTAATAAAATTCGCATTAGTCATCTAAATAGTGAAGAAAGGAAATCAATAATGAATTTAATAATATCGTATGGAGATCTACAATTTGTTGAAGGTGACAATTTGACCTTTACACATACCATTAAACACATAATAAAAACTAAACATGAAAGTCCTGTCTATGTAAAACCATACAGATACCCATACATTTATAGAGATGAGGTCGAGAAGCAAAAAAAAGAATTAATAAGTCAGGGTATAGTTCGAAAATCATCTTCTCCGTATTGTAATCCAATATGGATAGTCCCAAAGAAAGATAATGCCTCGGAGACAACGAAATTTCGCTTAGTGATCGATTATAGACACTTAAAGAATATCACTATTAGCGACAAATTCCCAATTCCTAATATTGATGAAATATCAGACAAACTGCGAAAATGTCAGTACTTTTCGACCCTTGACCTTGCCAAAGGATTTCATCAGATCGAGATGGACCCGGAGTCCATAGAAAAAACCGCATTTTCAACACAAAACGGTCATTATGAGTACACTCGAATGCCTTTTGGGTTGAAAAACGCACCGGCGACATTTCAAAGGTGTATGAATGAGATTCTTAAAGATTTAATTGGTGTTCACTGCTTAGTTTATCTCGACGATATCGTTATTTTTTCTACGTCACTGCAGGAACATAACCTTTCAATTTTTAAAGTTTTCGATAAATTAAGAGAAGCTAATTTAAAATTACAATTGGAAAAGTGCGAATTTCTAAAACGTAAAACAAACTTTCTTGGTCATATAATTACACCTAATTGTATTAAGCCGAACCCAAGCAAAATAAAAGCCATATTAGATTTTTTCATCCCAAAAACATGTGGTTTTTATAAAAAGTTTATTAAAACTTTGCTAAAATTGCTAAAACTATTACAAAATGCTTAAAAAAGGGACAGTCAATCGATATAAATAACATAGAATACAAAAGCGCATTTAACAAATTAAAATTATTGATTAGAAGTGATCCTATTCTAACTTATCCAAACTTTAATAAAAAATTTACATTGACGACGGACGCCAGCAACTTTGCTTTAGGTGCAGTTTTGTCGCAGGACCAGAATCCAATTTGTTTTGCAAGCCGCACTCTTAACGAACATGAGACTTGGTATTCAGTTATAGAAAAAGAATTATTGGCGATAGTGTGGGCAACCAATTACTTCCGCTGTTACCTTTACGGTAGAAAGTTTAAAATTATTTCCGATCACAAACCTTTGGCTTGGTTACACAATGTAAAAGAGCCAAACATGAAGTTACAGAGGTGGATAATCAGACTAAACGAATACGACTTTGAAATTGAGCACATTAAAGGCAAACCAAATTTTGTAGCAGACGCTCTTTCCAGAGTAAACATAAAAGACAGAAGTCAAGAAGCGGCGACAAACTTTATAAACAACGAATCAGATTCACTTGTATCTGGAACTGAAGATTTTGAATCATTAGTCCCTACAATTCATAGTGCAGAAGAAGATGGCTTTCTAGGTATTCCAATTACAGAGCGTCGTCTGAATATTTATAAAAGACAATTAATATTCATAAAAAGTGACAAAGAAAAAGTCGATGTAGAAAAAATATAAAATCGCACTATTATAAAAATATTTTATTCTGAAATGACCAGTGAAAAGGGAAGCGATATAATACTAGAAGCCATTTGTGGACGAACCTCTACTACTTTGTTCGAAAATATTAATGATTTTGTTATTTTTCAAATAATATAAAATATATAAATATATATATATAATATAATAATATATAAAAATTATTCGACCAAACACTGGAACTAAACTCTATAAAGCTACAAAAAATCTTATAAATATAAGTAGCTATTCAGAATTTAAAGACCTTATTATTAAAATACACAAAAATAAAATTCATCAAGGAATACAAAAAATGATAATAGACTTTAGAAACTCATATTTTTACCCAGACTACATAAAATTAATACAAAACATAATTAACGAATGCAATACGTGTAATACGTGTAATTTATATATTTCTTCCACACAGCCCCGCTTCACCGCCTCCATTTTCTGAAAATATATATATTTATATATTTTTTTTTATCTTTCCCATCGGAAGCATAATCTGCTCACCACAAGTGGCACATTCCGCGCAAGTTCCACAAAATATATCGACATATATTTGTATATTATCAGCACAAACCCCGTTCCGCCAAATTGGCCGCTCGACCGGTAAGGCCTCCGTTTTGTGCGAAAAAAAAAAATATATATATATTTTTTTGATCTTTCCGATCGGAAGCATAATCTGCACACCACAAGTGGCACATTCCGCACAAGTTTCACAAAATGTATTGACATATATTTATATATACAAAGTCAGCACACACCACCGTTCCACCAAATTGGCATCCCTTTTTTCTGAGAAAAAATATACATATGCGTAGATGTAGTTAAGATATATGAGTTATGAATTTCAGCGCAATTTAACAAAATTAAAACGCAAAAAAAATTTAACATAATCCTGACATATACACATATACAAGTTATATATCTAGATTATTGTATAGATAAAACTTTTTACAGTGTAGTTATTTTTGGTTAGTTTCTCTCGCCCTTCATTCGCTGGCTTTTGCAGATAACGCTGTGGATCTTATCAACATGCTCAAGCTCAAGATAAGCCATCGAATAAACGGTTAAGTTAACACGAGGCGCCAGTCAATTATGCTGTACCTCTTCATAAGCTTTAACTTTAAGAGGAGTTCCTAAGTCACTGTTAACGAGAATAGAACGTGTAATAAAAGTCTGTCCAACAAACACATACAAGGAAAACTTCAATTAAAGTAAAATAAAATAAAATAATTACTTAAATTAACTTCACACAATTGGCGCAGTCGGTGCGGTCTGAAAAAAAAAACCCAGACCCGCAAAAGAATTTTATGAACAGATCCCCAACAGGTGGACTTACAACGCTCGACGAACAAAAATTCGCAAACAAAACTTAAACAAAAATCAGCCAGCTGAGTAAAAGTTTAAGTTGCGAATAAGAACAGCACAGGATGGCAGGAGAACATGTCCTTTCGGATCCCAATGCTTAACACAAATCCGACAAATACCTCCGTTTAATGGCGCTTTTCATCAAAAGAGTCGAACACCAACTTGGCCTGTACCCCACCAATAACCCAGTCCAGTCCAGCATTATTAATGTTGGAGCCCTCGAGAACCTCATCATTGGAAACGTTCAACACTTGCTCATGCGATCAACACCACGAGGCTGGACCTGAAGGACCTACTAATCGGGGAGTATAACACCCAAACACCAATCCCTCAATTACTTATTGATATTTACAAAATTAAATATTCTGGAAATTTAAGAAAATTTGTCGATGACTTAGAACTGAAATCATTCATCATTTGTAATAAATTACATTTAGATGGCAGTATAAATAATAGATACCTGTTCACCAAAGCAATGAACTCAGCTGTTTGTGAAATTATTCGAAAAGAATTACCAAACCGAATATATATGTCAGTGTGTATATTGATGTTAGTACCCCAAGTAAATTAGGACGTGTTGCTCAAGAACTTGGAATTTATGAAAATTAAGCAACATCAAAATTATTCAAATAAGAAATATTTTAACAACCCTCAAATGCTTCCTTATTTTGAGTACCAGCCTCCAATTATGCAAAACCGAAATTGATTTAATCCATTTTATCAGAATACTATTCAAAATATAAATAATAATCACCCATATCCACAGATTAATCAGCAAGTCCAAAGTCAAAATTATTTTAGAAATCAAGCTAGGCAAAGTAGAAACGATAGATTTGGCAACAACAGGTTCCAAAACAATTATGATACCAGAAACATTCAACAACAAGCCAATTCAAAAAATTATTGGTCTTTCGAATTTCAAAATCAGAAAAACTGGAAAAACTGCAGCATCAATATTTTTATTTAACGAAGAGCCAGCGATAGACGTAAAACAAAATAAGGAAGATATAATACAGCGATTAAATAAAGAGGGAAGGGAACATGAAATTGATACACCTTTTGCCAAAGTAGATATGCAACTAAAAAGAAAATTAAAAATTGATAACCCATTTAGGAAAAGTAAACATATATCTAAGCTTGATGATACTCATTATAAGGAATATATTAACAATAGAAATATAAGGCGACACAGATCTAAATTTAAACGATTGAAATTAATTAGAAATTCATAGTACTCAAATGAATACGAAAGGAACAAAATGCTAATTCAAATGATAGTCGCAGCGAACAAGTTTAGTTGTATAAACACCATTTAAAATCCATTGTAATTTGTTTTTTTTAAGTAAATATTATATATTAACGAGGACGTTAATCATTCTTAAGAGGAGATGAGTTATATATGTATCTAGATTATTGTATATATAAAACTCTTACAGTGTAGTTATTTTTGGTTAGTTTCTCTCGCCCTTCATCCGCTGGCTTATGCAGATAACGCTGTGGATCTTATCAACATGCTCAAGCTCAAGATAAGCCATAGAATAACCGGTATGTTAACACGAGGCGCCAGTCAATTATGCTGTAGCTCTTTATAAGCTTTAACATTAAGCGGAGTTCCTAAGTCATTGTCAACGAGAAAAGAACGTATAATATAACTCTGTCCAAGAACTACATATAAGGAAAACTTCAATTAAAATAAAATAAATTAAATTTAAAATTAAATAAAATCCATCCACCGTGCAATACCCAATACAAGTACTTTGACGGCATCAGTCATAAACACTTTGTTTCTTCTTTAAAAACCAGTTTTTCTCCCTACGCGGCATCCCGAATGGAAAACACAGCCCAATAATCGTTTAGCTGATATTTCAGTAGATTTTAATTATTAGGGGTATTTACATTGCGCACTGGTATGTGTGCCGTCATACATGGTGTTCCGAGCATTCCGTACTGCAACGCGTCGCATAAGGGCTAAGACAGGCCGTTCACACTGCACTGCATTTGGGACGTCGGTAAAAAGAAACTCTATAACTTTTCCAAACTTACACATATATATATAAATATACTTATTTCAAAGTGTTTTAGCGAAAAATGAACTAAAAGCTCAAGTAGCGTTCCGATTTTACGTGTTCCGAATCCAACCCTTCTGGTTCAGTTTATGATTTATTCTATCCAACCACATATTATTTTTCTTTAATTTATATCCTTTAAGCGTATACATCCAAATCAAATTCCAGCACAATAATATATCGTATCCACTAACATATAAGTATTATTATATTATATATTATATTACATATGGTCTTTAATTTGAATTGTGTCGAAGTGTTTCATCCAAAAATAAAGTAGGTCCTCAGGCAGCGTTCCGATTCCACGCGTTCCGCATCCATTCCTTCTCCAAGATATACATCCATATCACAATCCAGCCAAGTAATATATCGGACCCACTTACACATTTTTATACCCGTTACTCGTGGAGTAAAAGGGTATACTAGATTCGTCGGAAAATATGCAACAGGCAGAAGAAAGCGTTTTCGACCCCATAAAGTATATATATTCTTGATCAGAATCACTAGCCGAGTCGATCTAGCCATGTCCGTCCGACCGTCTGTCCGTATGAACGCTGAGATCTCGGAAACTAAGAGCATCAATTCTGGGATTAGGCATGCAGATTCCTGAGATTCCTGCGCAGCGCAAGTTTGTTTCAGCAATGTGCCACGCGGACTCAAATGCCCATATACCGCCCAAAACTGTGGCGCCTACAGTTTTGATGCTAGAATAATAACTTGAACTGAAACGTATTGTTCTCATCAGTACCTATCGATTGACCAAAAACAAGTTTGCCACGCCCTTTCTAACGCCCACAAACGGCCCAAACCTGTGGCGCTTACAATTTTCATGCTAAATAAAAAATTTTAACTGAAATTTGCCACGCGCACTCTAACGCCCATAACGCTTAATTCTGTATACCGCCGGTAGGTGGCGCATTTTAATCTCGCTTTGCTGCTTGCTTATCTCTATTTAGCTGAGTAACGGGTATCTGATAGCCGAGGTACTCGACTATAGCGTTCTTCCTTGTTTTTATTATTTGAAATTACTATGTTATCTTTTTCTACTATACTTTCAACCTTATTGGGTCCGGTATATTTAAAGTCTAGCTTATGCCCTGTTTCATGTTTGTCAAAGCTAATTATACCCGTTACTCGTAGAGTAAAAGGGTATACTAGATTCGTCGGAAAGTATGTAACAGGCAGAAGGAAGCGTTTTCGACCCCACAAAGTATATATATTCTTGATCAGGATCACTAGCCGAGTCGATCTAGCCATGTCCGTCTGTCCGTCTGTCTGTCCGTCCGGATGAACGCTGAGATCTCGGAAACTATGGGAGCTAGGCTATTGAGATTTGGCGTGCTTCTGAGCTTCTTACGCAGCGCAAGTTTGTTTCAGAAATGTGCCACGCCCACTCTTACGCCCACAAACCGCCCAAAACTGTGGCTCCTACAGTTTTGATGCTAGAATAAAAATTTTAACTGAAATGTATTGTTCTCATCAATACCTATCGATTGACCACGCCCACTTTAACGCCCACAAACCGCGAAAACCTGTGACGCCCACAATTTTCATGCTAGATAAAAAATTTTAACTGAAATGTATTGGTCTCGTCGATACCTATCGATTGATCCAAAAAAAAATTTGCCACGTCCACTCTAACGCCCATAACGCTTAAATCTGTATACCGCCGGTAGGTGGCGCATTTTAATCTCGCCTTGCTGCTTGCATATCTCCATATAGCTGAGTAACGGGTATCTGATAGTCGAGGTACTCGACTATAGCGTTCTTCCTTGTTTTTTGTTTCTGTTTATGAGATTCTAACATTAATCTAGCTCTCTTAAATGCTTGTTCTAGTCTAAACTTATATTCTTTAGCGTTGTCATCTATATTATATAGTGTTTTTTTTGGTCTATACTAATAAAATGTTTAGGTAAATTTTAAGTTTTGCCAAAAACTAACTCATATGGACAATAGTCATGTGCCATAGAGGGTGTTGTGTTGAAACAATAAACGAAGTATTGGAGTCATACATCCCAATCTGATTTATCAACTGAGATGTATGAGCGGATGAACTCATTACATGTTCTGTGTTTTCGCTCCACGGTTCCTACAGTCTGGTGATGGTGTGCGGTAGAATCTATGTTTTTGATATTTAAATTTTTTTTTCAATTATCAAATTTTTATATTTTCTTGTCCCCCGTCCGTACTTCAAAATAAAATCTTCGAATACAGCTTTTGCTTCCGTTTTTGTTCTGAATTGGTATTGCCACAAGGTATTTAGTTAAATAGCAAATTAGGGTTATTGCATATTAATTTCCTTGTTCTGATTTAGGTAGTGGCCGATCGTACACACAATTACCCTGTCAAAAGCAATTTTTGGCGTTTCAGTAATAGTCAATGGTGTTTTTGTATGTTTGGTTGTTTTGGATTTTTGGCATTTTCTTATATAATTCGTTATATCTCGGGTCATATTTTTCCAATAAAAATTCCTTTTTATCTTTGCTAAGATCTATATGATCTATATGATCTCCTTTTATTGCATCTTCACGGAATGTAAACAGTAATGCTTGTTTCTCTTTATCATTATTTGATAATAGGGTCACCGCATTGAGTAGCGCTACTCTTAAGGATTGTAATTTTTTATTGCCCATTATTTTAAAAGATTCCATTGAGATTGTGTCAAAGATCTTTTTGCTCGGTGCCACTTTGAGTTGGCTGATATTTAGTATACCGGCTTCATTTTCAAGCCTTTGAAAGAACTGACCTAAGTCGAAAATTCCATTGATGTACATATCGCTAACATCAATTCCCGCTATAACTTTTTTTTTATGCTTCAGTAAGCATAGTGAATCTGTTATTCGCAAGGTCACTACTCTTCGTACCTCGTCAATGACTTCGTATACGTTGGGCTGAGAAGCTTTACTTAGAGTTTGCCTAGGCAAATCTATTTTTTCTTTTCCTGCGCAGAAATTTTTCTGTTTACTTTGGTTTCTGATAGTGACTCCCAGAACTTTATTATTCGTTTGAATATTTTTAAAGTCCGTTATATTTATTCTTGAAAGCGCGTCGGCTATATGATTTTCCTTTCCCTTTCTGATAGTGACTCCCAGAACTTTATTATTCGTTTGAATATTTTTAAAGTCCGTTATAGTTATTCTTGAAAGCGCGTCGGCTATATGATTTTCCTTTCCCTTAAAATATTCTACAGTAAAATCATATTCTTCTAAGTCTTATCTCATTCATGTTAGTTTTGAGCTCGGGCTTGTCATTGAAAATAAGTAAGTTAATGGCCTATGGTCTGTTTTGACTGTGAAATGTCTTCCATAAATATATGGTCAAAAATAATTTATCGCCCAGTGGATAGCTGCTAACTCTTGTTCAGTTGTATTTTTGTTGCTTTCTCCTTTTGTAAATAATCTTAATGCATAGGCTACTGATAGCTTGGTGTTATTGTAATCTTGAGTTAGAACTGCTTAAAATCTGGATAATGCAGTAGTGTGGGTATCATCAATTGAATTTTATTCGAATGTTTAGTTGTGTTGTGTTTCCTACATAAATCAAAAACGTTTTTGAGATTTTTAATCGTGTGCTTTTCTGAACAACTTATGACATGTCATCCATATACAAAAATGCCTGTGAAGGTTCTATACCTGAATATGCAATTGTCACATTCTTTGAAAAGAATTTGGCGCTATTTTTAAACCATAAGGTATTCGCGTGAAGCGATAGGAGCCATTGCTCGTGGAAAAGGACGTTACATTTCTAGACGTTTCTTCGAGTTCTATTTGATGAAATCCTGACAACAAATCTAAACATGAAAAGTATTTAGCTCTACCTAGTTGGGCAAGAATATCGTCTATTCTTGATAGTGGATATTTATATGATAAATTTTTTTTTGTTAATTTGGCGGTAATCAATTACTAAATGCCATCTCTTAGTATCGCAACCTGGTAATGATATTTTTGGGACGAATAATAATGGACTGTTGTATTCAGAAACTGAAGTTTCTACTATTTTGTCTTTAATTAATTTTTCTACTTCGTCTTTTTGACTGTGTGGAATTCTATATTTCTTTATCTTTCATTCTTACTTTTTTTTTTTAAATTATTAGTTGATATCGATTTGGATTCTATTCCGAATATATCTGTGTATTTCGTGCATAATTTATTAAGTGTTTCCTTGAACTGAGGTGCAAAATTTTTTTTCAGTATGTCTAAAATTTCTTCTTTGTTTTAATTTTTATTAGATTTAATTATGTCGTAATCATCCAATGGTTCAACTTTCAATGTATTTAATCGAATGATTGCAGTTTTATCAGTTGTATTCAAAATTGGGACAAAAGTGTTTTTAGGATCTGCAATGGAATTTCCAACGAATACTCCGTTTTGGATTTCTTGGTTTGATATTAATATATACCTGGTTGCTGAATTTATAACAATTTTTAGGACTACTTCGGATTTTGCTGGTTAAATTGTCAAATTATTTTGGTATGAATGGGATTATAGAGGTTATCTGGTCTCAGTATGAGCCAATCATTTTCTGGTTTTAGATCTATTTGACAGTTGCATTTTTCATAGAATCTATGCCTATAATTCAATCACATGGAATAGGAAAATTTGATGTTACTATATGAAAATTATGTTCTATTGATACTAATCCTTTTGAGTTGGTTGTTCCTTCACCAACACTTGATATTTGGGTAATATTTTTATAGTCAAAATTTTTAAATGAGTCCGAAGTTTCTTTTATTAAAGAGATGTCTGCACCTGTATCAACTAATAATGTATATAATTTATTTGTTTGTTCATTTTTAAAAAAGAAAAAAGATTGAAGTTACGATTGATAGCGTGAACCGTATTCTTTACAGGGTTTTTTATCTTAACGGTCTTTATTGGTTTTCCGACGTGGCTTGTACCAGTCGGACATTATTATTATAGTTTTGTCTGTTTGTTGTTATTGGGCAGAACACTTCCCTATGCTCACTAGATAGGCCGCTGCCGACCACTGCATTAGTGTGAGTGTAACAAACACGAAGTTTGCGCGCGGCGTGCTGAAGCGAGACGTTTCTCTGCTTTGCACTGAGATCCTCTGCCGCAGCAACAAAAAAGCGAGCCGAAGTTCAGAAAAAAATGACCCGAAGACCCATGCCGAAGTCACACGAACATGTACGTTATACGTGAGCGAGCAGAGGATGGGCAGAACACTTCCCTATGCTCACAAGATAGGCCGCTGCCGACCACTGCTCTATAATTACCACGGCCGCTGTAATTGTTGTTGGTCTCATTATTATATTTTCGGTTATAACTGTTATTTTGGTTATAGACATTATTTTGGTAATACCCGTTATACTGATAATTACCTCGGTTATTACATCTACCGCGGTAATTATTTCTGAAATTGTTAACGCGATAGTTGTTTCCTCTTTGTGTGTACAATATTGAGTTTGCATTGCCCGTCATTTCAGTACTGCATTGTAAGTACTTAGTGACAGCTTTATTCATAGTTGAGAAGTTGCTTGCCTCTAAAATTGTTTTAAGGCGGCCATGCTCTGTACCTTGTATGGTGTAGATCATATAATTTTTGATTTAATGACTTCTACACCCAAATCTTCGAAAGTGGTTCAAGTTAACCAACTTCAAGGCTGTTATAAATTTTTAAAGATGTGTCTTTTGCCCGTTAAGGTCCGGGATGGCATTCGAGATATCTTTTATAAATGCCCTTTGGGCTGCTGGATCTGCCATTATGTTTTCTTTTATGTCTGGCACACTTATTTCTGATTCTATATCTTCTTCTTCTTCTGCTTCTGTTACTGTTATAACTGGAATTGTTAGATCATTTAGATCTTTTTCTATTATTTCAATTCCTTCGCTCGAATCGGAATCTTCGTTTTCCGTTAGGTCTATTTCTTGATCTATTGTCAAAGAGGTATTTAAAATTGTCGGTATCGATATATTTAAATTATACGTATCTTTGACAGTTATTAGATTTTACTATTGTATGTATTATGTATTGGCCTATTTTGGTTTATACATTTGTAAGACTTCTCAAAGGTGTCCTTTAATTCTCGTATATAAAGAGTTAATAGCTCCTATTCCATAATAAGATTTTATTACTTTTTTTTTGTATTAATTGTGCATAATATATTTTTTCTTTTCTTTTCCTGCGCAGAAATTTTTCTGTTTACTTTGGTTTCTGATAGTGACTCCCAGAACTTTATTATTCGTTTGAATATTTTTAAAGTCCGTTATATTTATTCTTGAAAGCGCGTCGGCTATATGATTTTCCTTTCCCTTTCTGATAGTGACTCCCAGAACTTTATTATTCGTTTGAATATTTTTAAAGTCCGTTATAGTTATTCTTGAAAGCGCGTCGGCTATATGATTTTCCTTTCCCTTAAAATATTCTACAGTAAAATCATATTCTTCTAAGTCTTATCTCATTCATGTTAGTTTTGAGCTCGGGCTTGTCATTGAAAATAAGTAAGTTAATGGCCTATGGTCTGTTTTGACTGTGAAATGTCTTCCATAAATATATGGTCAAAAATAATTTATCGCCCAGTGGATAGCTGCTAACTCTTGTTCAGTTGTATTTTTGTTGCTTTCTCCTTTTGTAAATAATCTTAATGCATAGGCTACTGATAGCTTGGTGTTATTGTAATCTTGAGTTAGAACTGCTTAAAATCTGGATAATGCAGTAGTGTGGGTATCATCAATTGAATTTTATTCGAATGTTTAGTTGTGTTGTGTTTCCTACATAAATCAAAAACGTTTTTGAGATTTTTAATCGTGTGCTTTTCTGAACAACTTATGACATGTCATCCATATACAAAAATGCCTGTGAAGGTTCTATACCTGAATATGCAATTGTCACATTCTTTGAAAAGAATTTGGCGCTATTTTTAAACCATAAGGTATTCGCGTGAAGCGATAGGAGCCATTGCTCGTGGAAAAGGACGTTACATTTCTAGACGTTTCTTCGAGTTCTATTTGATGAAATCCTGACAACAAATCTAAACATGAAAAGTATTTAGCTCTACCTAGTTGGGCAAGAATATCGTCTATTCTTGATAGTGGATATTTATATGATAAATTTTTTTTTGTTAATTTGGCGGTAATCAATTACTAAATGCCATCTCTTAGTATCGCAACCTGGTAATGATATTTTTGGGACGAATAATAATGGACTGTTGTATTCAGAAACTGAAGTTTCTACTATTTTGTCTTTAATTAATTTTTCTACTTCGTCTTTTTGACTGTGTGGAATTCTATATTTCTTTATCTTTCATTCTTACTTTTTTTTTTAAAATTATTAGTTGATATCGATTTGGATTCTATTCCGAATATATCTGTGTATTTCGTGCATAATTTATTAAGTGTTTCCTTGAACTGAGGTGCAAAATTTTTTTTCAGTATGTCTAAAATTTCTTCTTTGTTTTAATTTTTATTAGATTTAATTATGTCGTAATCATCCAATGGTTCAACTTTCAATGTATTTAATCGAATGATTGCAGTTTTATCAGTTGTATTCAAAATTGGGACAAAAGTGTTTTTAGGATCTGCAATGGAATTTCCAACGAATACTCCGTTTTGGATTTCTTGGTTTGATATTAATATATACCTGGTTGCTGAATTTATAACAATTTTTAGGACTACTTCGGATTTTGCTGGTTAAATTGTCAAATTATTTTGGTATGAATGGGATTATAGAGGTTATCTGGTCTCAGTATGAGCCAATCATTTTCTGGTTTTAGATCTATTTGACAGTTGCATTTTTCATAGAATCTATGCCTATAATTCAATCACATGGAATAGGAAAATTTGATGTTACTATATGAAAATTATGTTCTATTGATACTAATCCTTTTGAGTTGGTTGTTCCTTCACCAACACTTGATATTTGGGTAATATTTTTATAGTCAAAATTTTTAAATGAGTCCGAAGTTTCTTTTATTAAAGAGATGTCTGCACCTGTATCAACTAATAATGTATATAATTTATTTGTTTGTTCATTTTTAAAAAAGAAAAAAGATTGAAGTTACGATTGATAGCGTGAACCGTATTCTTTACAGGGTTTTTTATCTTAACGGTCTTTATTGGTTTTCCGACGTGGCTTGTACCAGTCGGACATTATTATTATAGTTTTGTCTGTTTGTTGTTATTGGGCAGAACACTTCCCTATGCTCACTAGATAGGCCGCTGCCGACCACTGCATTAGTGTGAGTGTAACAAACACGAAGTTTGCGCGCGGCGTGCTGAAGCGAGACGTTTCTCTGCTTTGCACTGAGATCCTCTGCCGCAGCAACAAAAAAGCGAGCCGAAGTTCAGAAAAAAATGACCCGAAGACCCATGCCGAAGTCACACGAACATGTACGTTATACGTGAGCGAGCAGAGGATGGGCAGAACACTTCCCTATGCTCACAAGATAGGCCGCTGCCGACCACTGCTCTATAATTACCACGGCCGCTGTAATTGTTGTTGGTCTCATTATTATATTTTCGGTTATAACTGTTATTTTGGTTATAGACATTATTTTGGTAATACCCGTTATACTGATAATTACCTCGGTTATTACATCTACCGCGGTAATTATTTCTGAAATTGTTAACGCGATAGTTGTTTCCTCTTTGTGTGTACAATATTGAGTTTGCATTGCCCGTCATTTCAGTACTGCATTGTAAGTACTTAGTGACAGCTTTATTCATAGTTGAGAAGTTGCTTGCCTCTAAAATTGTTTTAAGGCGGCCATGCTCTG
This sequence comes from Drosophila suzukii, assembly GCF_043229965.1. Taxonomy (NCBI): domain Eukaryota; kingdom Metazoa; phylum Arthropoda; class Insecta; order Diptera; family Drosophilidae; genus Drosophila; species Drosophila suzukii. The sequence goes on along the minus strand of NC_092082.1, from coordinate 52,187,270 downwards.
TACCTTGTATGGTGTAGATCATATAATTTTTGATTTAATGACTTCTACACCCAAATCTTCGAAAGTGGTTCAAGTTAACCAACTTCAAGGCTGTTATAAATTTTTAAAGATGTGTCTTTTGCCCGTTAAGGTCCGGGATGGCATTCGAGATATCTTTTATAAATGCCCTTTGGGCTGCTGGATCTGCCATTATGTTTTCTTTTATGTCTGGCACACTTATTTCTGATTCTATATCTTCTTCTTCTTCTGCTTCTGTTACTGTTATAACTGGAATTGTTAGATCATTTAGATCTTTTTCTATTATTTCAATTCCTTCGCTCGAATCGGAATCTTCGTTTTCCGTTAGGTCTATTTCTTGATCTATTGTCAAAGAGGTATTTAAAATTGTCGGTATCGATATATTTAAATTATACGTATCTTTGACAGTTATTAGATTTTACTATTGTATGTATTATGTATTGGCCTATTTTGGTTTATACATTTGTAAGACTTCTCAAAGGTGTCCTTTAATTCTCGTATATAAAGAGTTAATAGCTCCTATTCCATAATAAGATTTTATTACTTTTTTTTTGTATTAATTGTGCATAATATATTTTTTCTTTTCTTTTCCTGCGCAGAAATTTTTCTGTTTACTTTGGTTTCTGATAGTGACTCCCAGAACTTTATTATTCGTTTGAATATTTTTAAAGTCCGTTATATTTATTCTTGAAAGCGCGTCGGCTATATGATTTTCCTTTCCCTTTCTGATAGTGACTCCCAGAACTTTATTATTCGTTTGAATATTTTTAAAGTCCGTTATAGTTATTCTTGAAAGCGCGTCGGCTATATGATTTTCCTTTCCCTTAAAATATTCTACAGTAAAATCATATTCTTCTAAGTCTTATCTCATTCATGTTAGTTTTGAGCTCGGGCTTGTCATTGAAAATAAGTAAGTTAATGGCCTATGGTCTGTTTTGACTGTGAAATGTCTTCCATAAATATATGGTCAAAAATAATTTATCGCCCAGTGGATAGCTGCTAACTCTTGTTCAGTTGTATTTTTGTTGCTTTCTCCTTTTGTAAATAATCTTAATGCATAGGCTACTGATAGCTTGGTGTTATTGTAATCTTGAGTTAGAACTGCTTAAAATCTGGATAATGCAGTAGTGTGGGTATCATCAATTGAATTTTATTCGAATGTTTAGTTGTGTTGTGTTTCCTACATAAATCAAAAACGTTTTTGAGATTTTTAATCGTGTGCTTTTCTGAACAACTTATGACATGTCATCCATATACAAAAATGCCTGTGAAGGTTCTATACCTGAATATGCAATTGTCACATTCTTTGAAAAGAATTTGGCGCTATTTTTAAACCATAAGGTATTCGCGTGAAGCGATAGGAGCCATTGCTCGTGGAAAAGGACGTTACATTTCTAGACGTTTCTTCGAGTTCTATTTGATGAAATCCTGACAACAAATCTAAACATGAAAAGTATTTAGCTCTACCTAGTTGGGCAAGAATATCGTCTATTCTTGATAGTGGATATTTATATGATAAATTTTTTTTTGTTAATTTGGCGGTAATCAATTACTAAATGCCATCTCTTAGTATCGCAACCTGGTAATGATATTTTTGGGACGAATAATAATGGACTGTTGTATTCAGAAACTGAAGTTTCTACTATTTTGTCTTTAATTAATTTTTCTACTTCGTCTTTTTGACTGTGTGGAATTCTATATTTCTTTATCTTTCATTCTTACTTTTTTTTTTTAAATTATTAGTTGATATCGATTTGGATTCTATTCCGAATATATCTGTGTATTTCGTGCATAATTTATTAAGTGTTTCCTTGAACTGAGGTGCAAAATTTTTTTTCAGTATGTCTAAAATTTCTTCTTTGTTTTAATTTTTATTAGATTTAATTATGTCGTAATCATCCAATGGTTCAACTTTCAATGTATTTAATCGAATGATTGCAGTTTTATCAGTTGTATTCAAAATTGGGACAAAAGTGTTTTTAGGATCTGCAATGGAATTTCCAACGAATACTCCGTTTTGGATTTCTTGGTTTGATATTAATATATACCTGGTTGCTGAATTTATAACAATTTTTAGGACTACTTCGGATTTTGCTGGTTAAATTGTCAAATTATTTTGGGATGAATGGGATTATAGAGGTTATCTGGTCTCAGTATGAGCCAATCATTTTCTGGTTTTAGATCTATTTGACAGTTGCATTTTTCATAGAATCTATGCCTATAATTCAATCACATGGAATAGGAAAATTTGATGTTACTATATGAAAATTATGTTCTATTGATACTAATCCTTTTGAGTTGGTTGTTCCTTCACCAACACTTGATATTTGGGTAATATTTTTATAGTCAAAATTTTTAAATGAGTCCGAAGTTTCTTTTATTAAAGAGATGTCTGCACCTGTATCAACTAATAATGTATATAATTTATTTGTTTGTTCATTTTTAAAAAAGAAAAAAGATTGAAGTTACGATTGATAGCGTGAACCGTATTCTTTACAGGGTTTTTTATCTTAACGGTCTTTATTGGTTTTCCGACGTGGCTTGTACCAGTCGGACATTATTATTATAGTTTTGTCTGTTTGTTGTTATTGGGCAGAACACTTCCCTATGCTCACTAGATAGGCCGCTGCCGACCACTGCATTAGTGTGAGTGTAACAAACACGAAGTTTGCGCGCGGCGTGCTGAAGCGAGACGTTTCTCTGCTTTGCACTGAGATCCTCTGCCGCAGCAACAAAAAAGCGAGCCGAAGTTCAGAAAAAAATGACCCGAAGACCCATGCCGAAGTCACACGAACATGTACGTTATACGTGAGCGAGCAGAGGATGGGCAGAACACTTCCCTATGCTCACAAGATAGGCCGCTGCCGACCACTGCTCTATAATTACCACGGCCGCTGTAATTGTTGTTGGTCTCATTATTATATTTTCGGTTATAACTGTTATTTTGGTTATAGACATTATTTTGGTAATACCCGTTATACTGATAATTACCTCGGTTATTACATCTACCGCGGTAATTATTTCTGAAATTGTTAACGCGATAGTTGTTTCCTCTTTGTGTGTACAATATTGAGTTTGCATTGCCCGTCATTTCAGTACTGCATTGTAAGTACTTAGTGACAGCTTTATTCATAGTTGAGAAGTTGCTTGCCTCTAAAATTGTTTTAAGGCGGCCATGCTCTGTACCTTGTATGGTGTAGATCATATAATTTTTGATTTAATGACTTCTACACCCAAATCTTCGAAAGTGGTTCAAGTTAACCAACTTCAAGGCTGTTATAAATTTTTAAAGATGTGTCTTTTGCCCGTTAAGGTCCGGGATGGCATTCGAGATATCTTTTATAAATGCCCTTTGGGCTGCTGGATCTGCCATTATGTTTTCTTTTATGTCTGGCACACTTATTTCTGATTCTATATCTTCTTCTTCTTCTGCTTCTGTTACTGTTATAACTGGAATTGTTAGATCATTTAGATCTTTTTCTATTATTTCAATTCCTTCGCTCGAATCGGAATCTTCATTTTCCGTTAGGTCTATTTCTTGATCTATTGTCAAAGAGGTATTTAAAATTGTCGGTATCGATATATTTAAATTATACGTATCTTTGACAGTTATTAGATTTTACTATTGTATGTATTATGTATTGGCCTATTTTGGTTTATACATTTGTAAGACTTCTCAAAGGTGTCCTTTAATTCTCGTATATAAAGAGTTAATAGCTCCTATTCCATAATAAGATTTTATTACTTTTTTTTTGTATTAATTGTGCATAATTTTTAGCACATTTATGTGTATGTGTGTATGTCTATTTCCGAGAATACTCAACCGTTTCTTACGGTAGACAGTACTATTGCTTTTTGCGTGCAGTTGCAATGAATAAGCGGAAAGAACTCTAGGTTGTACCTATTCGTATACTCATGTTCAAAATCTGAAATTAATAGAGGCTCTGCTCTGTTTCTACCTATGGCTAATACCCTATTCTCAAAATTTGGTTCATTGTCAATAGTAATTCTAATGCAGTCCTGTGTATTCATTTTTAGTTTTTAATAATTTGTATCTGTGTCAAAAGGACCTTTTCTGAGAAAACATTTAATTCTCTCTTTTTAATATGTCACTGTGTGCATATACATATATTGTATTTTGTTTTTGTTTTAAAACATATTTTTATAACAATTGTTTGTGATTTATTAATTTAAATCTTATCCAGATCGTTAGCCTGTCTTCTGTTTATGGCCCTTTTTGATACACACTTGTTGTGGTACATATAGGCTTTATACAAAATGTATGCACTCATAATGAAAACAATTATTGATAATAATATGTTTGTTAGTTCGGTATCAATAGTTTTTGATTCGATTTTATTAATTACGTCTGCAGTGCAGTCCACTGTTTTAGTATCAATTAAACCATTTTGGGTATTATTTCTGTAATGTATTTAAATTCGGCTTTAGAAATTGCATTACTGTTCATTTAAAAAAAATTTTATTCATATTTAATTTTTTTTTATTTTCATATATTTAGTTTTTGTTGTGACATGTATATTCGCAATCTGTATTTCCGAAAGGCCCTTTACAATCTGCAGGGCACTTTTGTTTTCTCGCTTCTTTCATGTCTTTCTTATTTTCATATATTTCTCTATACGTATTCTCTAATTCTTGATTAGTTTCTACGTTTTCCTGCCATTTTTGTTGCATTAGGCATTTATAGTTAATTAATTATTTAATTTTTTTTTAATTTTCTAGAGATATATATGTATAAAATGTTACCTAGGTAAAAAAATTAAGGTCTGTACAATTTGTATTAATTATAAATTGCATCGCAGATGCATAGATATATATATATATATATACTCATATATATAAAATTATAGCTGTTCGCTCTTGGAAGCGCTATCGGCTGCACATGACATCCTGTGTCGTCAGTCCTCATACATGTCACGATCATATGCATCATCCATACAATACGCGGGTACAGGTGCCGCGTTTGCCGAGGGCTCCACACGCTAAGGAAATGCCAACGGTTCCTCCGGCTCCCGGCCTTGAAGCGGCTCCGCTCGGTCCTAATAAACCAATATTGTGCGAACTGCCTTCGTTCCAATCCTTCTGCAGTAATGTCAAGTGCCACGTCTGCAGCGGAAATCACCACGCTCGTCGCGACCCCAAGACAGACAGCAGCGGCAGATAGCGTCGTCGACGACGTCGCTTGGCTCATCAACACCGAAGGAGATATCCCCGACCCGAAGCCCTCCTACCGGCCCATCGTGCGCCGCTATCCTGCAGCGCACGAGTGTGAGGATCTTGCCAGCCGCGTCCACTTTGGTGGGGTCCGATGAGAAACGGTTTGACATCCGAGCTTTGGTGGATCCTTGCTGCCCCGTGAGTCGCATTCACGCATCCTTTGCAAAGACCCTCAATTTTTCTGTCCTATTTCTTTAGAAAAAACTTGGACGATTCTTGGCACGGACCCGCCCCAAGAGGTATACTTAAGAACAGCAATATTATGGTGCACGTGTATTTACATATATATATAAAATATAATATTTTCCAAAGCCCAGGATCTGGAGCTTCGATATCTCATCGCTCAGGATTTAAAAAGAGGGTAGTTTTGGCGGAACACGGTTCCTTTCCTATAAACATAAAAGTATAATTATTCGTGCAATCTCTTACAATATTATAGACCAATATAATCTTTTCAGCGGCGAGTATTATCCTTGTCGTTGTATGTACAATTGCAAGAGCCCTCTAAGCGACGTTTGTATCCGTGAATAGTTAACGTTTTGCTGATGTGTGCAACTTAATAGGTGGTAAACTAATAAAAATAATTGACAATTAAATTTATTTCATATGCATTAGCCAATATTATATTACTTATCCAGGGCGCACGCCGATATATTAACAAGGGGGTGTGCTGTCGCCAGAAGTGGAGTAGGTCAAGAACAATGACATAACTTTCGACGGACAACCTTGACAATAGGGGATCGTTTTGCACACGAATGTGTGAAGGGGAGGGAAAACCGACGAAACACAGCCGTATTGCGATCAAGCGACAGCTAAGCTTGTGGGGCAGTGTGGACTGACGACTGACGACCTTTACGGACTAATACTATTCTTCCATGCACTTTTAATATTTATTCCCGTTATGTTGGAGAGGAGAGAGGCTTACCAAGATCCCACGACCCAAATACGACGTAGCTTTTGACGGAAAATGGTGCCTGAAAATCGGACGCCTCTCCCTCGGCTTAGGACCCTGTCAGGACTCGGGCACTAATATGCTCAGGTGACAATGTATTAAACATAAGCAATTAACAATATAACAGCAATAAGTAAATTGGCCAGAGGACACAGGGAAAAATGGACAAATAGTTTATTGTTAATTATTCAATAGAATTACCCGCGCTTTCTGCTCTTTCTTAGGGTTGGCAGCGCTTCTCGTTCTGACTTTTTTTGTCGTTTGACTTTCTGTACGATTTGTCTAAAGTCCAAGTCCGATAAAGCCCGACAACGGCCATTATAAGTTGCTTCGCACGTTTTTTTCGTTTTTCCTTTCATACTTGCGGCCATATTGCTCATTTTGCGACTCTTTTTTGGGTGCAAATTAATTATTTCAACAGTGACAGTTTTATAAAAATATATTTTTATTTTTTGTTCACTTATTTACAACTTTTCCTTACTGTTTACAACTATTCTTTGTTAGAATTGATCTTCTAGGATGCAAAAACGGACTGCCTGGCCAAGGGCCGATTATCTGATAAGCAAACCTCGGTTTAAGAGAATTGGGGAACTCATTAAGATTTGGACAAGAGTTGTACTCAAGAGAGTCGGGAAATTGGATGATCAAATTATCTGCTCGATTGCTAAACGTGTTACTTTGCAGGCTCGCCGGGTGTTGACCGGATGCTTGTGTTTACATTAAGTGGACCCAGCTTAGTTTATGTTAGAAGGACCGCGGCGCAATTGAATCTTAATAACGAACTTCTACTGAAGTGAGGGAGCTAATTGCTAGGAATTGTTTATAAGAAATTGTTTACGACTTGGGTAAGGCTGGTCACTTGAGCTGGAAGGCGTTCTCAGCTAAGAATTGTTTATAAAGAGTTTGTTTATAAATTGGGTATGGAAGCTGGGATCTTGAGCTGGATAACTTTCCGAGTTCTAAATTGAATCGTCGCGATTCATTGGAAGTGACGGATAAACTGAATTTAGATGATTTGTCAATTCGACTATAATTTCATCTTCAGTTGTATTTGCATTTTCGGACATATTATTTTCGGTGTTTATTTCAATATGATATATATATAAATTTATTAGATATTTTTTAAATTTAAATTCAAGCGTGATAATTATTATCATCAGTATTAACGTTGTTGGGATTTGAGTTTGTTTAATTTGAGTAAAGGTGTTTAATATGTTAATATGTTAATGATAGTTCCGAATCCTTTGACATAAGATATTCGGATACTAAAAAATTATAATACTGTTTAGCAGTGACATATTCTATTATCTTATGGTCCAGATTAGTGTAGGGTATATTATTTATTAAAGTAGTACTATTAAAAGTAATTAAAAATTACCCATCAATTTTTTTATTATATTCCTTGATTTTATTGCAAAGAGATTTTTCTCCATTTAGTAGAATAGTAAAACAAGTACTTTCAGGGCCTAAAGAGCCATAATTGTTAAATATTTCTGTCTAAAAATTTAAAATTACATAGTACCTATTGTTACATTTAGCGACATGATTATCAATTAATAGTTTTCCATCATTGTGTTATACTGGTATTTTATATATATTACAAATAACTCTTTGTGTATTAAAATTTTAAAATTTGATATATCTTATATGTCAGTAATTGCTACAGGTTTGCGATTAGAATTTTAGTGTTGAAAACATCTAATGTAGTTATATCCATTAAATTCATCAGATCGTAAGTGAGGAAGCGAAGTCGGTGATTTCTGAATGGAAATTCTTGAAAGGATTGTTTTAAGATTCCCAGATAAGGTTTTTATTTCTGTAAATAGGTTAGAATTAATAACAAATTTATTGTTATTATTAAATCATCAATTTTTGTTTGGACCGTTATCAAATCATCATGATCGGGAGTCCCTGCTATTCATTTCTAAGGGGTGCCTAATTCATTGATTCCTCTCTTTTCCCTACTTGGTAAAATTTGTGAAAGAAGCATTTTAATAATATCTAAGTCATAGGAAATTTCCCTCTGTATATGCTGATTACTTTTGGTTATGTGTGTTGAATCGAGTTTGATTATGGCTTTATATAAACTTAAATTTCTCATATGAAATAGGTCAGCATATGAATCATAAATAAGAATCATATCCCTGTAGAGGAAGAAATCATAGTTCGTATAAACCATTCTTTCGGAATTGGTAGCCGCTACTATCAATAATACATATGTTATTGAATTCATGTTCGGTATTTTAAGACACACTGTGTTTAAAATTTGATGTTATCTTGTCTTTATCTTTATTATGTAAATTCTCCTAAACTACTTGTTTTTTGTATCTTGAGTTAAACTTATTCCTTTCCCCGTGTTTTTTCTCATAAATGACTTCCCCTACGAGATAGTCCTTTATCTTTCTACTTTTGTTGTGAGAATTTAACATTTTCTCTTGTGCATCTTTTAATACCTATGGAATTGTAACATGTTCGATTTTATTATATAATGTATCGAACGGTCGTTGGTTGGTAATGGAATGTATAGTCATGTTATATTTCTGAGCTGCTTTAATTATAATTTCAGAATAATCAACTAATTTAAGTTCATCTTTGATGCAACAAACTATTTCTGTAAGGGTTGAATGGGCCCTTTCTATTTGTTTATTAGACGTACTAAAATATATATTAATACCGCATCTTTGTGCGAAGGATTTAAATTGTGTTGATGAAAAACTAGGCTGGTTATTTCTGAAACCTTGGTTTATAGTAGTAGAAGTAGTAGTATTCTTTATTTATAAAAAAACATTGAACAAACGGCGTTTCAAGTGTGCAATTAAATGGATTCATAATTTTGTATATAAACAAGAATGGATTTAAAATAGAACTAAATTTTTCGACTTGGTTATTTTAACCGTGTGTCGATCTCCGCTTTCCCAGTGTCAAAACTGCACAGTCAGTATATCAGATCGTTCTACCAAATAGTTTAACAACTAGGTGTTGGATTTAGAATATTAAGTATTTAAAAGCTTTCCGTTAAAATGTTGTTTCGGTACTTTAGAGCCTGGTTGATAAAGTTGTAGAGAGTTGACCAGCATTGCCCATGCAGTGAATTGAATACATCACGCGGTTGCAGCTGTGCCTTACCAAAATGCAGCAGGCGGATCTCCCGTAGAATGGGGCAGCGTCCTATAAAGTGCAAGATGTTTTCCTGCTCCCTCATATTGCAGACCGGGCACACAGTGTCGCTGGCGATCACGTTTGGGTTATAGCTTAGTGGGAGGATTTCTCCCCTGCCCATGTAAATGCTATGAATCTTCTCCACAGTGAAAGCGTCAGTAATATAGTTATTGGTTAGAAATATAAACGACTTGGATGTGTTTTTATTTGATACTGATATGAATTTCACAAAAAAGACGCCGTCGTACCAGCGTTGCCAGAAGCGAAAAAATGTATATACGAGTATATATTTGTATGTTGGTTTTCTGTTACATAAGATAGAGAGGGCATTATGCGCCTAATGATGGGAGGTTATTAAAGACTGCAACCGTTCATGAACATCCCGGCCCGCCCTGAAACACAGTTTCTGAACTGGGCAATACGGCAATCTTCGTGATTGGCCTGGTCATCTCTCCTGTTGGGGTCTTCAATTTGACTGCTCGAACGAGGTTGTCCTTCCCTGGATAGGTTTTCATAACCCGTGCGATGTGCCAAGATGATGGTGGTGTATTGGACTCCTTAACGAGAACTACATCATCGATTGAGGGGTTGGGTGTTGAAGTGGTCCATTTTGGACGTTGTTGCAGAGTAGTCAGATACTCCTGATGCCATTTCTTCCAGAATCCTTGAAGCATAGCCTGGATGCTTTGCCAATATCCTAATCGGCCCACAGGGATGTGGCTTAAGTCAGGATCTGGCACGGTTGTTAACGGTCGCCCAATTAAGAAGTGGGCGGGTGATAGGTAGTTGTTTTCCGTATCCGATGTGTAGCATAAGGGGCGTGAATTTATCACTGCGCTGATTTGAGCAAGCAAGGTGCGCATCTGTTCGAAGGTGAGCGTTGAATTGCCGGTGACTCGGGGCAGATGCAGTTTGACACAGCGAACTGCCGACTCCCATTTCCCTCCCCAATGAGGTGCTCTAGGGGGAATGAGTACCCACTGAATTCCGTCAGCCGCCAAAGTGGATGTGACGATGTCCTTGTGTCGTTGTGATGAAAGCAACTCTTGCATTTCGTTAAGGGATCGCTTAGCTCCAATAAAGTTTGTTCCGTTGTCGCTGTGGATCTTGTTACACTTGCCACGTAGGGATATGAAGCGCCGCAAGGCAGCCAAGAAGGTTTCTGTTGTCAGGTCTGTGACAAGTTCCAGGTGTATGGCCGTGGTGACCATGCAGACGGACAGGCAAATCAGCCCTTGCTGATACGTGGCTTCCGAACTTTGGCAACCTTCAGAAAGATTGGACCTGCATAGTCGCAACCAGTATTGACAAATGGAAGGGCTAGAGTGACACGCACGCTGGGTAAATCAGCCATTTGTTGTTGGGGAGTGTGATAGCGTTGACGAAAGCAGGATAAACAGTCGTGTGTTATTCTGCGAATGAGATTACGTGCTCCAATTATCCAGAATCTCTGCCGAACGATTACAAACAAGGAAGAAACGCCAGGATGAAGATTTACTCAGGGCTCGTGCTCCAGGATCAGCTTCGAGATTCCGTGCGTTTTTGGTAGCAAAACTGGGTGTTTTGCTTCTCGTGACAACTGCGATTGGTGCAGTCGTCCGCCTACCCTCAGCAAATCGTTTTCGTCTATCATTGGAGCAAATTTGGCCAGCTGCGATCGGTTCCTTAGGGGTTTCTTGGCAAGGAGCAATTGGTAGTCCTCCTGGAAACAGTGCTGCGCGTGTTTTATACATGTGATCCTTGCTGCCTTAATTTCTCCAAACGTAAGAGCTCTTGATGCCCTATCGCAGGACGGGTTTTGTGTGCGTTGAATGAATCGCTTCACATAGGCGACAATGTGAACGAGCTTGAGCCAAGAAGAAACTCGTGCGATCAGCTCATCGAGTGGATGAACCTGAGTTGCAACAGCCACTGTAGCCAAATAGTTGGACTTGACTTCTCCTTGAATGCGTTTGTCTGAAAGAGATAAACCAAAACGTGTATCGTTCAACTTTACCAGGTATTGATCCTTGTCCCGGAGCCACAAAGGTCCATTCCACCACAAATGGAAGTCGATGAGGTCAGCAGCCATCAGACCTCTGGATGCGCGGTCAGCTGGGTTTGATTTGGAGTCTACGTGCCGCCAGGCCTTCCTAGGAATGGTGTCAAGGATTTCCGAGGTTCTGTTTCCAACAAAAGTCTTTAGTTGGGCTGGTTCATTAGATAACCAGGAGAGCACTATTGAGGAGTCGGACCAGGCAAAAACAGTTATGTTCTTGTGGCTTAATCCAGAAGGTATCGAACGAATAAGTTGGCTTAGAAGAAGTGCTGCGCAAAGCTCCACGCGTGACAAAGATTGTTGTTTCAGTGGCGCCACCCTTGTCTTCGCAGACACAAGGGACATACGCCTTGGTTGAAGTATCCGAAAATCCGTGAAGCTCGATATTGTCTGCGTCGTTGGGAACGAAGCGTGGTAATTGGAATTTTTGAAGAGTGTCTAGATCTGCTCTCCACTTCAGCCAGTTGTCCGCTAGTTTGGTTGGGAGCGGGTCATCCCGATCCAAGTTTAAGAGCCAGAGTTTTTTGGATAATAGTCTTAAACTGTATTATAATTGGTGCTAAGAGTCCGAGAGGATCAAATATCCTGGAGACGTCGGAAAAGACTTGTCTCTTTGTGCAGTCAGGATTTGCCGCTAGACCTATGTTGTACGTAAGAATGTCTTTTCCAGGATGCCAGTATAGTCCGAGAACCTTAACTGGCGACGTTTGTGCTGCGGTATCATCCGTTTGTATGAATGAGGTATTGGATACCCATTTCCCGAGTTCCAGATTTGCGCACGACATCAGCTGAATCAACTCGTCTCGGTTTCGACGCAGTTCATCCTCATTGTTTGACCCAGTAAGAACATCATCGACAAAAAAATCCTCCAGTAGGATTTTTGAAGCATTCGGGTATTCCTCTTGATGATCCACAGCGAGTTGTTCTAGGACTCGTACCGCCAGGAAGGGTGCACATGACGTTCCGTAGGTTACAGTGCACAACTGGAAATGCTTGATCGGATCGGATGGATCCTCTCTCCAAACGATCTTCTGATAGTTTCTGTGCTTTTCGTTTACCCATATTTGGCGGAACATTTTAACGATGTCCGCTGAGAATGCGAACTTGTACATTCGAAAGCGTAGGCACACAGCAAATAGATCGCCTTGGATACTGGGCCCTGTGAAAAGAGTGTCATTTAAGGCCTTACCATAAGCGTCCCGAAAGGATTTATCAAAGACCACTCGCAGTTTTCGGCCTATCACTGGGTGGTGGGGAAGAAAGAACTGATTCCCAGTATCGATTTCCTATGGCGGCACCTCACGCATGTGTCCCAGATTGATATACTCTCGCATAAAGTATACGTACTGTGTCCGCAGCTGCTCGTTTTGTTGTAGTCGTCGCTCCACCGATTTGAAACGTTTAAGAGCTCCTTGTAGAGTTTCTCCGAATTCAGGACTTTCCGTGTTGAATGGAAGTTCAACGATATACTTCCCGTTTTCATCGCGGCTGTGGGTGGCGAGAAAGTGCTTCTCGACCTGGTCGTCTTCCAGTTCCAATTTTGTGTTGCTTTGAACGTTTTCCAGTTCCCAAAACTTCTGAAGCGTGTTGTCGATATCCATTGCTGTGGTTAGTGCAATAGCGTTGCTTGCGTTCGATGTGATGAGTGAAGTGATTATCCATCCGAATACCGTCCGTGACCATACGTGTTCGCTTCCCAATAGTATATCTACTGGTGTGTTTGCGTTGAAATGTGTATCCGCCAGCTGCAGATCCTTAAATACCTCGAGTGTCGATGCGTCGATATTTTGGCGTTCCAGAGATGAGGTGATTCTGCCTAGCACGTGGGCATAGACAACGAAACGATCATCGGATATGCGAGACTTGATTTGCAGGGTGCTGCATCCCCTTGTAGTGTCTGCTTTTACGGAAGAGATTCCCTGTAACCAAAATGCGTGATGCCGACCGTGTCAGTCCGAGAGCTTGGATGCAACGCTCAGATACATACGACAGCTCTGGTCCTGTGTCCAATAGAAGACGGCATGTTACATGGTCACCTTTTGCGTTTTTAACATACACCATAGCAGTTGGTAATATGCTTCGTTTAAATTCCGTTAGATGAGTAGTTTTTTCAGTGCCTTGTCCACATACAACCTTTTGGGTGCCCGCTCCTTGGGCCAAATGACTGAGTGTCACTGAGTTTGTGTTAGACGCGCTTAAGTTTTGCTCGTCCCCCTCCGCTATCTGGGCAAGATTCCCACTAGCCTGTGGATTCGGTTGGAGATGAAGAAGGGAGTGATGATTTCCTTTGCATTGCCTGCACTTGTATGTTGACTTGCACCTGTTGACCCCATAACCAGGTCGCAAGCAGTTGTAGCATAGTGATTTCTCCTTCACAAATGATCGCCTCTGCAGTCCAGACATATCCAGAAACTGCTGACAGCCATATAGAGTGTGTTCCGTAGAACTACATTTGGTGCAGCCACTACTTTCAACCGCAACCATCGATTGTGTGATCCGTTTTGGCTTTTCAGGATGTGTTGTTGTCTTGCTTCCAGTCGCAAGCTCCCTTTTGCTCAGCTCCAGTTCCTCGCAGCGAGAATCGAGAAACTTGAAGAATTCCTCTAGAGTAGGTGAATCTGTCTCCATGCTGCGCTCAATCCAACTGCGCCGTGTGTCAGCGTCAAGTTTCTCTAGGGGATATATGATCCAACAATCGCGTCCCGTCTGATTCACCGCATTCAATCCACGAACAATTTCGTTTGCTCCGTCCGAAACCTTCCGTAGAACTGTTGCATTGATCTTTGTAGTTGTTGGCAGGCTCATAAACTGTTCCAAAAACGAGTTTACAATGTGCCGTGGACGATTGTATCTTTCCTTAAGACGTTCCCATGCAGTGTTGTAAGCCGTGTCCGCAATTGCCAAGTGTCGAACCAAGTTGGCAGCCTCATCAACGAGTAGTGTTTTTAAGTGATGGAACTTCTGGGTGTTGGACAAATGCTGTTTGTTATGAATTGTGCTTTTATATATGTCTTGAAAGGATGGCCACTCTGTGTAGTTGCCCGAGAACCGTTTGATTTGAATTTTAGGCAATTCGCTCAGATTTGAATTCGCCGTGAGTACCGAGTTCCGAGAATTCGCTAATGTGACGTCATTACCAACATGATCAGGCGTGTTTGGTGTGCTCTGACTTACAGCAATTCGCTCAAATAGTTGTTGGTTTTGTTGCAGCAAGTTCAAGATTGCATCGTTGTTTGAGTGTAGCCCTTTGCTGCCAGGTGCCCCGAAAACGGCTAACACGTAGGATAACGTGACAAAAATCCACAATCTCGTATTGGCAGACCGCCGATTGAAGATACGCGAGATAGCTGAGACAGTAGGCATGTCAAAAGACCGCGTGGGTCATATGCTGCATGAAATTTTGGGCATGAGAAAGATGTCGGCGCGATGGGTTCCGCGTTTGCTCACTCCGGACAACAAACGCAACCGTGAGACCACTTCAGAGCAGTGTTTGACGCTGTTTAAGCGCAATCCGAAGGAGTTTCTGCGCCGTTTCGTGACCGTCGACGAAGCATGGATCCACCCGGCGAACCTGCTCCGAAGAAGGCGAGGACTGTCCCATTGCCCGGAAAGCTGATGACCACCGTTTTTTGAACCCATTTGGCGAAGAAAAAAGTGGTCTTCCATCATGATAACGCACCGGCTCACACTTCCGCCCTCGCCAAGGCCAAATTGGTGGAATTGGGCTACGAACTGCTACCCCATCCACCATATTCACCAGATTTGGCCCCGTGTGACTTCTTTTTGATTCCAAACTTGAAAAAGTCACTCGTTGGACAGAAATTTGCGTCGAATGAGGAGGTCGTCGCCGTCACAGAGGCCTTTTTTGCAGACCTCGAGAAAACGTATTTTTCAGACGGGTTAAAGAAGTTGGAGAATCGAGCTGGAAGGAGATTAGCTGAAAAAAAAATTGCCACTTTTCAAAATTTTTCTTTTTTCTTTTGGAGGCTAAGTACTTATCGGACCACCCTCGTATGTACCAAAATACTTTTCGCCCATTGCGACTATTGTGATGGCTCGCCTAACTAAAACCTTTCTCCGTAGGTCTTGGCAAGCGTCTCCCATTCTATGACCCATTGCTTACGTTCCTGCACCAAATAGTTCGCTAGAATTCGTGGCAGCCTATGTTCGGGCAAACGCATTTCAGCTTTAAAGATATGCAGCGGCGACAGTCCTGTTTCAAGATATAGCATCCTGTTCGTAGTAAATCTGGGTAGACAAAACATTTTCTCTAAGAAAAATATTGGTTTCTATGTTGAGTTTATTTTGAGTCTCCTTTACAAATAAATATTTTGAATATGAATCAATACAAGTAATGAACATTAAGTTCTGAGCGTAAAAAATGTCGATATACAGATTTTCTTCCTCTTTGTTTGGGATGGGTGCTTGACCAATAGGAATTAGTAATACAAATTGTACATTTCTTTATGCACTCCTGGAGATTTTTGTTCAAATTTGGCCAATAGTATAGTCTGTTAATTTGCTTGTAATTTTCGTCCAGTCTCCTGTGTGCTCTACAATGAGTTTCTTCGATTATTAATGCTCTGTCTTCATGGTTTTCTACATCTTTAACGAATATTTTTGTATATTGGAATTTATTCGTGAAATTTTCTTTAAGTGGATTATGAATTTTGTAAAAGTCTTCTAAAGTACAGTGAACACCTATTGCTATGTTAGGAGGAATATATTCTCTTAAGATTGATAACAAATTTTCCGGAGTATCAAATTCTATTATATGTCTGGTATTTCCGAATATATTGGCCGTCTCATGTATTGTATACTTCCCCGTTGCTATTAGCAATTGTTGCTTACACTGGTTTAAGGGTTTGCGGGTTTCTCGTATAACATTATCAAAACTACTCTCTGCTGAATGCTGAGTGTTTTGATCTGAGACCGACTCGTTATTGTCAGTTAAATTGTTAATTTGAATTCTTGAGAAGACATCAGCGACTACATTGGTAGACCCTGGTTTAAAAATTATTTTGGGAGAGTAACCATCATAAAATAACATCTTTTCATTACGATGTTTGGATTTTTTTGAGAGATTGAGAAAGACAGAATTTGATGATCTGTATAGATTTCTGTGTTGCTAACGCCGTATAAATAATTTCGCAAAAAATTTTTAAATTCCCAAACTGTTGCTAAAAGTTATTTCTTATTAATTGCATATATTTGCTCGACTTTAGTTCGAGTTTTTGAAATAAAGGCTATTGGTTTTCCTTCCTGAGAAAGAACAGCACCAATAGCTAAATCGGACGCATCGGTCGTTAGAGTTTTTTTTTATAATAATCTGGTTGTTCCAATTCGATTTGTGCAATTAAATTATCTTTGAGCTCGTTAAAAGTGTTGAAGTTATACGGGACATTTTTTTAGATACTTTACCATTTTGACCTTCTAAATACTTTGTTAGAGGTTTTGCAATTTTTGAGTAGTTTTGTACAAATTTTCTGTAATAGCCGGTAAGGCCTAGCCGGCTTCTAAGCTCTCGAAAGTTTTTGCGAATTGGATATTTTAAAATAATACATATTTTTCGGGGTCGGTTTTCATTAGATTGTATTAAACAACGTATCCAAGTAATGTGATATCTAATTTGAAGAACTGATTTTTAAATTGAAATTTTCATGTGTTTTCTCATAGAAAATGAGGTTTTTTCAATGTCTGTTTCTTTCATGAGAATCTGGTTTGTTATAAATAGCTCTTTCCTTCTCTGTGTTTATTTCACCGCGAATATCAGTCCTGAAAGGGACTTGCATGCTTATCTTCGAGTGCTCTTTATTGATAATATTTACTATCTCATTTTCCAAATCCCTTCTTTGATTGACTCATATTGTTTACTTCATTGTTGTCGGATATTTCAACGACGGCTTGTTCCGAATCCCAAACTTGTTATTTTTTTTGGATACTTCAACGGCGGCGTGTTCAGGATTTTTGAATCCAAACTTGTTTTGCTTTGATTTGCCTCTTCAGACTCATTTCTGATTTGGGCCTTTTCATTTCAAAGTATTTTCGTACAATAGATTCCTTTAATTGAAGAATGTTTTTTACTTCGGATAATGAAAGTTGGTGAAAAAAGCTGTCATTATAATAAATCAATTTTTCTTCTTTGCCACCATATCTCATTACTCCTTTTTCTTTGTCAATTACAGCTCCTATTTTTTTCAATAGGTTGTAGCCTATTAAAAAGTCTGATTTTAAACCATCTATTTCATAAAATGTGTAACGCGTATCAAAGATCGTTAGCATGTGATAATATTTAATTATAGAATATCCATTAAGCGTAGATACTTTTTTATATATAGGAAACTTATTTTTGTTTTTTAAGTCCCTGTTCGGTTCGGCCAAAGAGCTAGTGGGATGGCTCTGAGGGCGCCAAGCTGAAGGCTACCGAACGGGTCGCAGGTTGCGGATAGCGAGCGCCCTGGTTCTCCAGGGTAGCTACGAATAAGCGTGGAAGTTGGACACGGCCCGGCTACCGCCAAGCCCCCAACACGAAGCGCAAATAAGTAGCCCCGGACAGTCAGCGGGTATCTGCGCCGTAGCAGTACCGACGTCGCGCTTGTGCTGCCGCCTCCGACAAATAGCTCACACATACCCCTTCCCACACTCTTGAACCTACCTCTTCCCTACCCACACAACTCATCTCACCCCGGGCTGGACTAAGGTGTCATTCGTACCGTGCCGACAGTCAATCTGGCTGGGAGCCCGAGTCATAAAATAACTTAGTCTCAAACGGTGAGCTCAGGCAAGTGGCGACCGCCTGTTCTAAGTCAGCCTTACCCGGGTACGGTGGATCTCTGCCCGGGTGGACCTGTCCTTTCTCCGCAGCTCGTGGGGTTTAACATGGAGAACTCAACAAATACAAAAACAAAAGACTGCACCAGACAAGAGCCCGACACTCTTAAAACGTCGGAAGTCGTAACCACCGACGATAGAAAGAGCAAGATCACGGCTCCGACCACCTCAGTCCATGTGACGTCTACCCCTGCCAAGGCCAGCGAACAACGCAGCCGGCTAAGCCCAACTCGCCATAGCGACAAGCCCAAGCCTCCCACCAGCGTAGGTGTGGCTAACCAGCCACTCCAACCTGAGGGGAGCGCTAAAGCCGGTCTCGTGGTGAGTACCAGGGCAAAGGAGTTTAAGAGGATACCACCTAACCAGGCAGGACCTCTTGAACGAAAGAAGGCTTTTAGGATCCTCAAACGGCTGGCCACCAATCCGATACGTGAGGATCAGACGTCAAAATTGGATTACCAGAAAATCCAAGAGGACATAGCCTGGGCAAAGGCAGTTATCCCAGACTTCGACATCGCTATGACTACCAGCAACAGCAACAAGCGAGAGAGGTCGATGGAGTCAGCTCAACCAGCGAGCAAGAAGGCTAAGGTAACCAACCGCGGCACATGGTCGAGATCCTTTGCGGAAGTGGTAAAGGATCGGAAGATTATTGGTGTCATCGACCAGAGCGATGAAGGCGGTAGGATCCCAAAAAACCAATGGGGTCTGGTTAGACGGGCCCTTGCGTCAGTGGCCTTGAAAGTGCTGGACGAAAACCCAGCCCCGCCACCCGATTGTACAGATGCAGGGTGGTACCAGGGCAATGTAAAGTTGATCGCCTGCGAAGACGAGAGATCGGCTGCACTCTACAAGGCTGCAATCAACAAGGTCGGCGAGGTCTACCCCGGGGCCAAGCTGGCACTTTGTGAGACTGCAGACATCCCGTCTCGACCGAGAGCGAGGGTGTGGCTGCCGTCAGAACCATCGGAACCAGAGGCTATACTCAGCCTGCTGACCAGGTTCAACCCAAAACTTCCAACAGACGGTTTGAAGGTGGTCAAGGTGGAGAAAACCGAGCGAGTCACCATGAACGTGGTTATCCTCCTGAACCAGGCCTGCTTGGCACCCCTCGCAGCCCAACAACACCGGGTGAACTACGGGTTCGATAAGGTGCAGCTACGTATATACGACACCGATAAGTCAGCGGCAGACAACCTGGCTGCCTGTGCGTCGTACGAACCCCCGAGCGACGACGAACTAGATCATGAAGAGGCCACCCTCACCGGCTACGTGTCAACCGACTCGGTGCTGACTGAGAGCCTGAAGCAGCTCTGCACCCAGGACACAACCCGACCAGGGCGCTCTGTTCTCCAAGACATAGCGGAGGAAGCGGAGGGTACCCAGCCCGACCCCAGACCCAAAGATGGTGCAGTTTCTGCAAATTAACTTGCACCACAGCAAGGCAGCATCCGCTGCCCTCCTCACCCGCCTGGCAACAGGAACCTGAAGAGCAGGAAGGCACCCGGGCCGGATTTTGTCCCGAACAGGGCAGTGAAGACCCTGCTATCCCTCCATCCGGGCGCGGTAGCATCGCTCTACAACACGTGCCTGCTGGAAGGGACCTTCCCCGACAGGTGGAAGCGCCAAAAACTTCTGCTCCTGCCGAAGCCAGGGAAACCAGCGGGCGAAGCTTCTTCCTATAGACCCATCTGCCTGCTGGACACTATAGGCAAGGTCTTCGAAAGGGTCATTGCAACAAGGCTTAACGCTGCTATGGAGGATGCCGGTGGACTGTCTTTCAACCAGTACGGTTTCCGGAAAGGGAAAAAAAAACTGGACGCGATAGAGAGGGTCACCAACATTGCTGCTAAAGCCATCGCGGGTACCAGATGGAAAGGTGGGACGAAAAAGTATTGTCTAGTGGTCACGCTGGGCATACGGAACGCGTTCAACTCAGCCGATTGGGGGAGGACACTGGAGGCACTACGGTCCTTCAACATCCCGGATTACCTGCTGAATGTAGTGCACAGCTACCTGAGCAAAAGGGAGTTGGTCCTAGATACCTCTGTGGGCCCCAGGACTTACGAGGTGACAGCCGGTGTTCCTCAGGGCTCGGTACTGGGCCCTCTGCTTTGGAACACGATGTATGACGGTGTTCTGCAGCTCCCACTGCCGAGCAGCACCGACATTGTGGGCTTTGCGGATGATGTGGCGCTGGTTGTGGTGGCCAAGGAAGTTGCGGCCGTGGAGGCAGCTGCAAACTGCGCAATTCGAGCAGTGGAGGTGTGGCTCGCAGTGGCGGGCCTAGAGCTGGCCTCACACAAAACTGAAGTGCTGATTTTAAGCAGGAAAGCAGTGGAGTCGGTGCATATTCAGATCGGAGGGTCAACGATAACTGCTCAGCGTGGAGTTCGTAAACAAGAAGGCAAGCGAAACCACAGGATCGCTCTGCAGGATCCTGCTGAATACCAGGGGACCGAAGCAGGACAGACGCAGGCTCCTCGCGACTGTTGTCAAGTCGCAGTTGCTGTACGCTGCTCCAGTGTGGGCTGAGGCCACTGGTGTTAACTCGACGTACCGCCTGTGCGCCGTTAGAATTTCGAGTGCCTTCAGGACGATCTCGGACGACGCAGCCCTTGTCATCGCAGGCCAATTTCCCCTAAGTGAACTGGTGCGGGAGGCCAAGGAGATTCGCGCGGCTTTAGCAGGCGAACAGGCGGACCGCAGTACCAAGACCGAGGTGAAGAGAAGGGACAGGATGCAGAGCGTCGTCAACTGGCAGGCAGCCTGGGACATCTCCAGCAAGGGTCGCTGGACGCACCAGCTCATCCCCAGCATAGAGCCATGGCTAAGTAGGAAGCACGGCCAGGGGGGATTTTTACCTCACGCAGGCGCTGAGTGGACACGGCTGCTTCCTAAGCTTCCTTAAGCGCTTCGGACACGACACGGAGGACGGTTGCCCAGAGTGCGGCAGTGGCATTGTCGAGGACGCTCAGCATGTCCTTTTTGAATGTCGCCGCTTTGGCTATGACCGCCAGATACTAATGGAGACCACCGGGGCATGATCCTTCATGCTGCTGAAGGAAGCGAATTGGGAAGCGACGGCAGCCTACGCAGCGAGCGTACTGCGAACGCACCGACAACGAGAGGAGAGAAGCTACAGCATAGGTGGCTACCATTGCGCGAAGCAATACCTGGCGGTGATACCGCGCAACCACGGCCCCCTATTCCTGTCCTTGAACTCACTTTTACTTGTATATAATTGTAGGGAATAAATGAATATAAAAAAAAAATAGCATCATTCTATCTGGCTCACGACTACGTAGGGCCACTACCAAACACCACTACACAACAACTCATACGCACTCACTCATCTAAGGAACTCATTCTGGGTGGGGACGCTAACTCACACCACACACAATAAGGAAGTACAAACACCAACGAAAGGGGTGAGTTACTCTACGACTATCTCCTTCAATCAAATCTGTTCATCTGCAACTGAGGTAATGACCCAACTTTCATTACTAGAACTAGGAGGGAAGTACTAGACATTACTCTAATATCTGATCCCCTACTTAACCAGCTAGTAGCGTGGAAGGTGGGGACCGAACACTCATTCTCAGACCTCCGATACATAGAATTTACAATAAGTCTAGACTGTCCTCCCGCCGAGAACATCACTAATCTAAGATTAACCAACTGGGGTTACTACAAAAATCTCCTCAGTAGGAACTTACACGCTCCTCCGACACACATACGCAACCGTCAAGAACTAGATAGCCTAGCTAACACTTTTACTGATATCTGCGGTGAGGCCATAAAAAGGGCTTGCCCAAGCAGAACAGTCAAAACAAAGCACAAACCCCCAAAAGCAACCCTGGCGAACCTTAAAAGAGATTGTAGAACTTACTTCAATAGAGCTAAATACAACAATAGCGAATCCTCCTGGAATTTATATCATACAAAAAGGAAATTAGAATATCAAAACAAAGAGCTTGGGCTAACTTCTGCAGTAGCATATAATTTACTGCGGAGGCATCCAGACTCAGAAGAATTCTAGCTAAAGCTCCAGCAACCATTGGCTATCTTAAAACCAATGCTGACAGCTGGACGGAAAACAGTCAGGAAACCCTTGAACTACTGTTAGACACCCACTTCCCTAAGAACACCCATGTAGTGGAGGACCTCCACATAGAGGAGAATTTAGACGACCAGAGTATTAACAACATTTCAAACCCTGGCCGCATTCAGTGGGCTGTTAACTTTTTTAAGCCCTTCACATCACCTGGCCCAGATGGGTTCTTCCCGGCCCAGCTACAACGGAAACTAGATATGTCCCTTCCCTGGCTGACAGCCATCTTCCACGGCTGCCTTGCTCTAAACCATATTCCAACAAGGTGGCTGGACGTTAAGGTAATTTTTATACCGAAAGCCGGCAAGACCTCCCACACCAACCCAAAGGACTTCCGCCCGATTAGTCTCTCTACCTTCTTGTTGAAGACCCTGGAAAGACTAATTGACACCCATATCAGACTAACCATCGACCATAGCCTACTCTCTGACGCACAGCATGCGTACCGTAAGGGTAGATCAACCGATACCGCCCTCCACTCTCTAGTGCACAGTATAGAGAGAGGCTTCCGCAATAAGGACTACTCTCTTGCAGCGTTTCTAGACATAGAAGGCACCTTAAACAACGTCACCTCAACGGCGATTACTGGTGCTCTGACTGAACTGGGCATTGAGCGGCCCATAGTGGGACTCATACACACCATGCTAACCAGCAGAGTAGTGTACTCCACTATGGGATCGGCCCACTCGACCAGGAACGTCAGTAGAGGAAACCCACAAGGGGGCGTACTCTAACCTCTTCTATGGGTTGTAGTGGTCAACCAACTGCTATCACTTCTAGAAGAGGCGGGCACAAAAGTGGTAGCCTACGCGGATGACGTGGTTATCCTTCTGAAGGGCAAAATCCCACAAACCCTTTGCAACCTAATGGAGACAGCCCTATCCACCCTCTCCCGGTGGACGGCTGGGAGTGGACTTGGAGTTAACCCAGAAAAGACCGAATTAGTTCTCTTTACTAGGAAGTATAAGGTACCAATTCTAGTTCCCCCAAAACTACACCAAACGCGCCTAACCTTTAGCAACCAAGCAAAGTACTGTGAGGAGTTGAATAACTCCCCACAAATAGAAGCAGCAGCAGATGGCCGGCCGCTTACCAGATACGCGGCGAATTCGCGTAGTAACGGCGCGGCGGGGAGAACGAGAGAGTTTGGAGACCAACGAAGGAGAGCGAGAGAGTTTGGAGACCAATGAAGGAGAGCGAGAGAGATTGGAGACCAAGGATGGAGAGCGAGAGAGTTTGGAGACCAATGAAGGAGAGCGAGAGAGATTGGAGACCAAGGATGGAGATCGAGAGAGAATGGAGACTTCGCGGGCAGAGCAAGAGTGCCGTATGCAGAAGGGGATAACGGAACTCCACTGGACTTTGGACTCTCCCGTGAACTTTGGACCGGGAGAGGAAGTGCCACATCTCGGCAGTGGAGCGGCACACAGGCGTGCCACAAGCGGCACGGGAATCAGCGGAACGGCAGCAGTGGGCGGAACATCTATTGGAAGCGGTACGTGAAGGAGAAGTGGGTCATCCAGGAGGCACGGACTTTGGACCCAAAGTGGAGAGATCCAGCGGGCCGTGCGCAAAGGGGAATAACGGTGCTTGGAGGCCCTATATAAGGCCGCAGAGCGCTGGCAGCTGGATCAGTCGATCACGAGGAGTCGAACCTTCAAGATCAATTAAAGTACCAAATAAACAGTCAGTCAAGCAAATAATCTACGAGGGAGCTACAACCAAGCGAGTCGTCGGAAGCAGCGCCGTGGCAAGCATACAAGGAGCAAGATCGCCGCGTCGAGACGTTCGGGATTAGGACATCAGGAATCTCCGAATTGAGACACAGGTGGCTGAGTTCTGAAAGGCATCACGCGGCTAAGTCAAGGCGTTTGTTTTCTAACTTTGTCACGACCACACCCTGGCGAGTCGCCCGGCGGGTCTGTCAGAGACAAGCAAAAGAGTCCTACGACGAAGAGCCGTAAGCTTGGGGAGGAAAGTTGTCTGCGACCCAGCGTACCTGACGGACGAGCGGTAGATCGATTTGTGGTTTCGAAAGGCGTCAGCCTGGAGAGCCCTGCGATTACCGGCGAAGTTCCCGAGCAGCGACCGCCCAGCTACCCGAGCGCCAGAACAACGAGATACTGGTCAGAAGACAGCGCAGAGGACATCGACAGCAACGCCAGCAGACATTTCCGGCAGCCACGTTACCATCGCCGCGCGGAGCTCATTGGGGAGCGCAGGAGCGTCGCGGACGTCACGCATTAGGGTGAAGCCGGGTGGAACGTTCGTCTGCGCTAGGCGTAAAGCGAAGTGAACCGCTAGACAGCCTCCGGGCGGCAGCCTTGACTGTCAGCGCGAATTGAGCAAGAACCTAGCGGGACCGTCCGGGACAGAGCAAGGGACAGGTATTGCCTCGAAAGGCGTCAGCCTGGAGAGCAAAGCTTGTTCACCCTAGTCTGAGAACGGTGACGCTTCCCTAAGCCCACAAGGCCGAACTCTCTGCGGGTCTAAGGCGCTACAAGCGACCCCGAGGCAACGCGTCGGCAAGCAAGCAGAGGCGGCCACTACGAGCGTCCCGAGACCCAGGATCCAGAGGAGGACGAGTCAACGCGTCGAGAAGCCAGAAGGAGGAGCACCAGCAGCCGGCGGAACCAGAACAAGGAGATACAGAAACCAGCATAGCCACACACCCGCTGTACCAATACCACGAGAATAAATCCCACTGTTACCATTTGAACACTTT
Source organism: Drosophila suzukii (assembly GCF_043229965.1). Taxonomy (NCBI): domain Eukaryota; kingdom Metazoa; phylum Arthropoda; class Insecta; order Diptera; family Drosophilidae; genus Drosophila; species Drosophila suzukii. The sequence goes on along the minus strand of NC_092082.1, from coordinate 52,162,198 downwards.
GTTTTCTCACTGATCTACGGGCAATCACGTCATATAAATTTGGTGGGACGAACGCACAATCTTCTGAGCTAGCCGCACGAATCTCGTAGCGAGCAGACACACAAAATCAGTTCGTTACATCTGGCGCCCAACGTGATTGTCCCAACAGTGAGAACAGCACAGTAAAAATGGGAAAGAAGTGGATTTACCGCCTCAAGAAGGAAGACTTCGCCCATGTCGCACAGAGGCTCAACGTCGCCCTGGAGGGCAGGCTAGACGACATGAGGAAGGCACTATCGGAATACTACTCCGAAACAGAGAACGATCCACAACTCGTCGACATCTGGGCTGAGCTAGAGGCGACATACTACGACAGAGCCGGCCCAAGCATTACGTTAACGAACGCTGAAGGGGACAACCTGGTGGCAAGCCTGAGCGTTGACAACATACAGAAAGAGGCCCACAGGAGAGAATCCAGCCAAGAAAAGAAAGCAGCAGCGCTGATCCCGAGACCTAGCCAGTCGGACTATGCAAAGGTCGCTAAGCAGGTCCGCGAATGGTCGTTCAGGTTCGACGGGGCGGAAAAACCATTCGAGTTCCTGGAGCAGGTAGAATGGTCCGCCAACACGTACGGGTTGGAGCTTGATATGATTCCTCGAGCGATGCCGGAGTTGCTAAAAGGAAGGGCCTTGAAATGGTTCATCGCCAACAATAAGCAATGGAGAACATGGGCAGAATTCATTGAAAGCTTCCACACATATTTCCTGCCAAGAGACTTCTTCACCAGGCTGGCGGACCAGGTCCGGCAAAGGAAGCAAGGCTTCAGTGAGTCGTTCAAGGACTACATGATCGACATGCAGACGATGGTGAGGCCACTTAACTATTCTACGAAAGAGACGTTAAGGTTCATTAAAGAGAACTGCACCCCAAGCCTACGAATGTTCTTAAGAGCATACAAAGTGTCGGACCTGGACACGCTAATGATCCTAGCCGATGAGTACGAAGAACTTGAAAAGGAACAAGTTCTTAAAGACAAAGTCGGCGTCACCAACACAGGTGACATGCAGGAGATGCGAGGAGGAAGATAACCAGGACACACGAGGAAACGACCAATGGTCACCACCACACCAAGCCAGACGACAGCAGGCAACAGACGCACCACGCGGAGGCCATTGGGCACCACCCACACAGCAACAGAGACAGCCAAACAATACCTTGTGGAGGCCGCCAAGCAACACACAGAGGCCACAAGATGCCACCCATATCACAGACCCGCAGGAGGCCTGTCGGAAATGCGGTGGGAACGGACACTGGGCTAGAGGATGTCGTAACCAGCGGCTGCTGTTTTGCTGGATATGCGGCAAGGTGGGTGTTAGGTGCTGCCAACGATCGGGAAATGGCCAGCGATCTCAGCCGCAGAGAGGCGAGCGGGGATCGCACAAAGCCACCTCTCCAAACTAACGGGCGAGCTAATCGAGGAGGAGCAGCAGTTGTCCGCAGCTGTGATGATTGGTGGGAAAAGCTACAAAGCCACAATCGACACCGGAGCAACGGCAAGCTTCGTTAGCGAAGAATTGGCGGACAATATTGCTGCTCTAGGAAAGATTACAAGGACGAGACGGCAAGTTAGGTTGGCAGATGGAAGGTGCGGCGGAATTAATGCGCAGCTCGAGGTGGAGGTCAAATTCGGCAACAAACAAGTGACCATGAGCCTGTTGATTTTACCCGGGGTAGTGGATCTATTAGTGTTGGGATGGAACTTCCTGAAACAAGTCGGAACCGAGATAAGGTGTGCTGGACACGAAATAATAATACCAGCCAGGAACCGACACAATGGATGGCTCGAGGAGAAGCTATCAGTAGCAGTCGTTCAACAAGTAAACGAGTTGGACGATACTACAGCGTTCCTTGAAACAGAGCTGGCAGACTTCAGCACAATGTCGGGAACATCGAATATGGCAGAACACCAGATCAAAATGAAGGACGACAAGCCAATCAAGCAGAGATACTACCCAAAGAACCCAAAAATTCAAGGGGAAATCAACGCAAAGGTGGACGAGCTTCTCCAAATGGGGTTCATAGAGCATTCAAAGAGCCCATACAGCTCCCCCATCGTGATGGTGAAAAAGAAGACAGGCAAGTGGAGACTGTGTGTCGACTTCAGGCAGATCAACGCGAAGTCAGTGAAGGATGCCTACCCAATGCCCCGCATAAACTACATCCTAGATCAACTAAGAGAAGCGCAGTACATCAGCAGTTTGGACCTGAAGGATGGATACTGGCAGATCCCACTAGAAGAAAGTAGCAGGCAATATACAGCATTTACGGTACCAGGCAAAGGTCTGTTTCAGTGGAGGGTAATGCCGTTCGGACTTCACTCGGCGTCGGCAACGTTTCAGCGAGTCTTGGACCAAGTAATTGGCCCCGAGATGTCACCTCACGCATTCGCTTACCAGGATGACATAATAGTGATCGGTCGCACGCTGGAAGAACACAAAAGAAACCTGAAGGAAGTGTTCCGGCGTCTAAAGGAGGCAAATCTGAGGCTGAATCCAGAAAAATGCCAATTCTTCAAAAAGGAGCTGCTGTACCTGGGTCACCGAGTGACTAGCGAGGGAATAGAAACAGATCCAGAAAAAGTAGCCGCCATCGCCGAACTAGAACCGCCATCGACTGTCAAAGAGCTCCGGCAATACCTAGGAGTAGCGTCGTGGTACCGCCGGTTTGTACCAGATTTCTCCAGAATCGTCAAACCCCTGAACGACCTGCTGCGCAAAGGCAGTAAGTGGGAGTGGACACCAGAGCACCAGATGGCGTTTGAAGAGGTTAAGGCAAGACTCGTGGCAGATCCAGTGCTAGCATGCCCGGACTTCAGTAGAACTTTCATCCTGCAAACAGACGCCAGCGACTACGGCATCGGAGCGATACTGACCCAGGACACCGAAAAAGGCGAAAGAGTAATCTCCTACTCGAGCCGAACACTGAACGGCGCGGAAAAGAACTACTCGACAACGGAGAAGGAATGCTTGGCGATCGTCTGGGCGATCCGGAAGCTCAGGCCATATCTGGAAGGTTACCACTTTAAGGTAGTAACCGACCACATGGCCCTGAAGTGGCTCAACAGCATCGAAAGCCCTTCAGGAAGGATCGCCAGATGGGCCCTGGAGCTACAACAGTACGACTTTGAGATAGCGTACAGAAAGGGTCAACTAAACGTGGTGGCCGACGCATTATCAAGACAACCACTACCGGAAACACTACGAGGTTTAAAGGAGGCATCGGCAACTACAGCTTCAGGAGGGTGCAGCTGGATCAAGGACATCGGCGAAAAGATAAGAACCCAACCGCAGAAGTACCCGGACTATGTTATGGATGGTGAGACACTGTACAGAAACATACCTCACCGAGCAGGCAGTGAAGACGTCGCGTCATGGAAGATGTGCGTCCCGAAGTCGCTACGAGAAACAGTGTTGAGGGAAAACCACGACGCACCGTCCGCGGGACACGTAGGAAGCCGAAGGACAATTGCACGGTTGGCAGCCCGATACTACTGGCCAGGCATGCATAGAGACGCCCGAGCCCACGTACGAAAATGCGAGATTTGCATGCGGTTTAAGCCCAATCAGATGCAGGCGGCTGGGAAGATGTTGACCCAAGTGCCGGAGGAACCATGGGTCACGGTATGTGCAGACTTCGTTGGACCCCTACCAAGATCTAAGCACGGGAACCAAATGCTGCTGGTCATGATAGACAGGTTTTCGAAATGGACGGAACTGGTGCCCCTACGCAGTGCGACGGCAGAGTCGCTCAAAAAGGCATTTAGGGAGCGCATAATCGCAAGGTACGGGGTCCCGAAGGTGGTCATAACGGACAATGGAGTACAGTTTGCAAGCCGCATATTTAAAAAATTCCTGGCTGAGATGGGTATCAGTCAACAATTCACCGCGCCATACACACCACAAGAGAATCCAACCGAACGAGCAAACAGAACGGTCAAGACCATGATTGCGCAGTTCGCAGGGCAGGACCAGAGAAACTGGGACGAGAAGTGGCCGGAGATTATGCTAGCAGTGAACACGAGCACATCGGAATCCACCGGCCATACACCGGCGTTTCTTACCCAGGTAAGGGAACCACGTCTACCCAGCAGCCTATACGATAAGGAAACCCTAGGAACCGGACGAGCTACGGAGACCCCTGAGGAAAATGCCAACAAACTAAGAGAGGTATTCGAGATCGTGCGGCGAAATATGGAAAAGGCGTCCCAGGACCAGCCAGACACTACAATCTGAGAAGGAGACAGTGGTCTCCAGCGGTGGGCGATATAGTGTGGGCCATGGAACATCACCTGTCCAAAGCGGCAGAAGGATTCGCTGCAAAACTAGCCCCGAGGTACGATGGCCCTTACCAGGTGGTAGATTTCGTCTCTCCAGTGATCTGCAAAATTCGCCACACACAGTCGAAGAAAGAAAGGACAGTTCACGTTGGCGAGCTCAAGCAACAACAAAACGAGCAGACAGCAGAAACGTCAGGTACGAGGCGACAGGATTAGGCGTCAGGCCGAAGCGAGAGTCATCAATACGCCACACGGAAAGGACAATCAGGATAGAACAAGGACATGGATAAGGATCACACGTTGATCCAGACTGCGAGGCCACAGGATTAGGCGTCAGGCCGAAGCGAGAGTCATCCACACGCCCCGCAGAAAGGTCAACCATAAGGGTAGGGCACAAGGACGTGGATAGGGATGGATGGTGATCCCGACCGCAAGGCAACAGGATTCAGCGTCGGGCAGTTGCCAGAGTCATCCGCGATAACGCCAGGCGGAAGGGACACTTACAAAACGGCACAAGGATACGGGTAACGTAGAAGAGAGTATGCGCGGAAGGAGACAAGCAACACAAGACGCGCAGTCCAGACATACACCGCAGCATCCGGAGATTCTATACGGAATGCGCCGGACGAGCTCGTCTAGTTGTTACCCGAGGAAAAGGGGAGGACGGTGCAGAATCAGATCTACACCGTAGCCAGCTGGTCACAAAAAAAAAAAAAAAACAGAAACACGCACCACACCAACAGTTGACTAAAAACAAGAAAAGGAACGGGGCACGCATGGGCCGCACCAGCAACCTGAAATTTAAAGGGGGCTTAATGCAGGAAGCAGAAAGACATCATAAATACTTACCGGCTGTCCTGGTTGCGAAGCGAATGCGAAGTCCTCTCCGCACCCGCTCTCGAGAGCTGCCAATATGGAGTCCGATGCAGCCGATAGAGGACGAGTGAAGGGCGAGAGAGGACGAAAGGATGAGATGAAGAGGAGTGAAGGAAATGCAAAAGAAACTTATCTATGAATTTCATAGTATGAAAGTTGCAAAATCACCACGAGCCAGGGAAGGGGGCGCCTCGATAGGCGATCGATTGGCACTGGACGATAGTGCGATCGATGGGCACACGACAATGGAAATATCGGCCAAGGTGGAAATATCGCAAACGAGCAGGTGGCAACGCCGCACCGTCGGTATCGATATGCGAATAAATATCGATCACGCACGAATGGTGTGACCAGGCGGAGGAAACATGGAAAGGAGTGAGACGCAGCAATGAGCAGCGAGCTGGGGATCGATAGCCTAGGAGTATCGATGTCCCAGTGGGAACACAGGAAATATCGGCGCGGGAGATTTAAAGTTGCTACGAGGCGGATGGCCCCCGCTGTAGAAACTCAAGGGAGTTAAGAGCGTCGAGGGAGCATCGAGGGAGCAACGATGGAGCGCCGCGGGAATCACAAGGACTCAAAGGCTAGGATAAGCAAGGAAACGCCGGAGAGTAGGAACCAGTTTTAAATGTTTCCCGAAGTAAGGGGGGAATGTGAGGAGTTGAATAACTCCCCACAAATAGAAGCAGCAGCAGATGGCCGGCCGCTTACCAGATACGGGGCGAATTCGCGTAGTAACGGCGCGGCGGGGAGAACGAGAGAGTTTGGAGACCAACGAAGGAGAGCGAGAGAGTTTGGAGACCAATGAAGGAGAGCGAGAGAGATTGGAGACCAAGGATGGAGAGCGAGAGAGTTTGGAGACCAATGAAGGAGAGCGAGAGAGATTGGAGACCAAGGATGGAGATCGAGAGAGAATGGAGACTTCGCGGGCAGAGCAAGAGTGCCGTATGCAGAAGGGGATAACGGAACTCCACTGGACTTTGGACTCTCCCGTGAACTTTGGACCGGGAGAGGAAGTGCCACATCTCGGCAGTGGAGCGGCACACAGGCGTGCCACAAGCGGCACGGGAATCAGCGGAACGGCAGCAGTGGGCGGAACATCTATTGGAAGCGGTACGTGAAGGAGAAGTGGGTCATCCAGGAGGCACGGACTTTGGACCCAAAGTGGAGAGATCCAGCGGGCCGTGCGCAAAGGGGAATAACGGTGCTTGGAGGCCCTATATAAGGCCGCAGAGCGCTGGCAGCTGGATCAGTCGATCACGAGGAGTCGAACCTTCAAGATCAATTAAAGTACCAAATAAACAGTCAGTCAAGCAAATAATCTACGAGGGAGCTACAACCAAGCGAGTCGTCGGAAGCAGCGCCGTGGCAAGCATACAAGGAGCAAGATCGCCGCGTCGAGACGTTCGGGATTAGGACATCAGGAATCTCCGAATTGAGACACAGGTGGCTGAGTTCTGAAAGGCATCACGCGGCTAAGTCAAGGCGTTTGTTTTCTAACTTTGTCACGACCACACCCTGGCGAGTCGCCCGGCGGGTCTGTCAGAGACAAGCAAAAGAGTCCTACGACGAAGAGCCGTAAGCTTGGGGAGGAAAGTTGTCTGCGACCCAGCGTACCTTGCCCGACCAAGCAGGACCTGGCGTGACGGACGAGCGGTAGATCGATTTGTGGTTTCGAAAGGCGTCAGCCTGGAGAGCCCTGCGATTACCGGCGAAGTTCCCAAGCAGCGACCGCCCAGCTCCCCGAGCGCCAGAACAACGAGATACTGGTCAGAAGACAGCGCAGAGGACATCGACAGCAACGCCAGCAGACATTTCCGGCAGCCACGTTACCATCGCCGCGCGGAGCTCATTGGGGAGCGCAGGAGCGTCGCGGACGTCACGCATTAGGGTGAAGCCGGGTGGAACGTTCGTCTGCGCCAGGCGTAAAGCGAAGTGAACCGCTAGACAGCCTCCGGGCGGCAGCCTTGACTGTCAGCGCGAATTGAGCAAGAACCTAGCGGGACCGTCCGGGACAGAGCAAGGGACAGGTATTGCCTCGAAAGGCGTCAGCCTGGAGAGCAAAGCTTGTTCACCCTAGTCTGAGAACGGTGACGCTTCCCTAAGCCCACAAGGCCGAACTCTCTGCGGGTCTAAGGCGCTACAAGCGACCCCGAGGCAACGCGTCGGCAAGCAAGCAGAGGCGACCACTACGAGCGTCCCGAGACCCAGGATCCAGAGGAGGACGAGTCAACGCGTCGAGAAGCCTGAAGGAGGAGCACCAGCAGCCGGCGGAACCAGAACAAGGAGATACAGAAACCAGCATAGCCACACACCCGCTGTACCAATACCACGAGAATAAATCCCACTGTTACCATTTGAACACTTTGTTTTCTCACTGATCTACGGGCAATCACGTCATATAAATTTGGTGGGACGAACGCACAATCTTCTGAGCTAGCCGCACGAATCTCGTAGCGAGCAGACACACAAAATCAGTTCGTTACAGTACCTAGGTGTCATCCTTGACAAAAAGCTCCTCTGGACAGATAACATCCTAGATCGCTCAAGCAAAGCGGCCATAGCCCTCTTCGCTTGTAAAAAAGCCAATGGGAGGAAGTGGGGTTTCTCCCCCATGATAGTTCACTGGCTATATACTGCAATAGTCAGGCCCATTCTCCTCTACGGAAACATCGTTTGGTGGCCTTCTCTAGATAAGAACTGCAACCTCCGGATCCTTCACAAGATCCAAAGAAGCGCAGAGCTCTGCATCAGTGGGGCGCTTCGCCCTACCGCCACTGAGGCACTAAACACAATTCTCGATCTCCAACCCCTGGACCTACTTGCCAAAAGTTGGGCATCTGCAACAGCGCTGAGGCTCCGTGAAGCAGCGGCATGGACTACGGGCCCCACGGGTCACTCCAATATCCTATCAAAACATTCACCCCTACCACGTAATACAGACTACGTCCCACCCATAGTCAACTCCGAAAGAAGATACAAGATCTATATACCCACCCGTACAGACTGGGACAACCTCCCACATCAATTCGTAAACGCCGTCAACATATACACGGACGGCTCTAAGCTTAACTCCCAATCAGGTGGGGGAGTCTTTTCCCCCGAACTAGACATAAAAGTCTCATTCCGCCTACCAGTTTACTGTAGTGTTTTCCAAGCGGAAGTGATGGCAATTCAGGAAGCCACTACCCACCTGAACACGTCTGTACATCAAGACATGGATATCTTCATCTTCTCGGATAGTCAAGCAGCCCTCAGGGCCCTCGACTCCTACACAACGAACTCAAAAACAATCTCTGAATGCCGCAAATCTCTTAACGAGATGGCCACTCATCTGAGAATCAACCTCATCTGGGTGCCTGGACACCGCAACATTGAGGGCAACTGCATAGCAGACGAGCTAGCAAGACAGGGGACAACCGCCGATATCCTTCGTGACAAGGACACGGTAGGTATGCCCATGGCTACCTGCAAGCTCCATCTCAGGCAGAGATTGTATACACTTTCCAACAATCGTTGGAACTCAATCTCAACATGCGACAATTCTAGACTAACATGGCCAAACTACAACACGAAAAGAACAAAAACTCTCCTTCAATGTAGCAGGGAGGACATCTCCACTCTCCTAAATGCCCTCACGGGCCACTGCCTTGTAGGGACTCACGCGATAAGGCTGGGTCTAAGTAACCACGACTTCTGCCGCAGCTGCAAACAGATAGACGAAGAGGAGAGCATCGAGCACCTCCTATGCTTCTGCCCAGCGCATAACCTAATAAATTATATCCTTAGTGTTTTTTAACATATATCCTCCTAAGCTTGGAAATAACATTTTTAAAATAGTTTTGAATTTCGAATTAAATTTAAACAAAATCGGACGACTAAATCATATAGCTGCCATAGGAACGACCGGAAAATTGGTGGGAAATAATATGAAACAAATTATAGCTTCGGTGTTTTTATACCCTTGCAGAGGGTATATTGATTTCAGTCAGAAGTTTGCAACGCAGTGAAGGAGACGTTTGCGACCCCATAAAGTATATTTATTCTTGATCAGCATGACTAGACGAGTCGATCTAGCCATGTCCGTCTGTCCGTCCGTTTCTACGCAAACTAGTTTCTCAGTTTTAAGGCTATCGGGCTGAAACTTTCCCAAAGTCTTATATCTTTTGCAGGTAGTATATAAGTCGGATTAAGCCGGATCGGACAACTATATATTATAGCTCCCATAGGAATAATTTTTTTTTTTTTTAATTATATGTTTTTTAACATTTAACCTCCTAAGCTTGGAAATAACATTTTTTAATTCGTTTTGAATTTCGAATTTAATTTTATCAAAATCGGACGACTATATCATACAGCTGCCATAGGATCGATTGGAGGTGTTTTTTGACATATTATCTTATACTATTGGGAATATCATTTTTTGTATTTTTAAATTTAATAATTATAACTGCAAGGGTATACAAACTTCGGGTTGCCGAAGTTAACTTCCTTTCTTGTTTAACATATAATCTCCTACGCTTGGAAATAGCATTTTTTAGTTAGTTCTGATTTTCGAATTTAATTTGATCAGAATCGAAAGACTATATCATATTGCTGTCATAGGAACGATCGGAAAATTGGTTGGAAAATAATATGAAACAAATTATAGCTTCGGTGTTTTCTGACATATTATCTTATACTATTGGGAATATAATTTTTTGTATTTTTAAATTTAATAATCTTAACTGCAAGGGTATACAAGCTTCGGCTTGCCGAAGTTAACTTCCTTTCTTGTTGACTAAAAACAAGAAAAGGAACGGGGCATGCATGGGCCGCACCAGCAACCTGAAATTTAAAGGGGGCTTAATGCAGGAAGCAGAAAGACATCATAAATACTTACCGGCTGTCCTGGTTGCGAAGCGAATGCGAAGTCCTCTCCGCACCCGCTCTCGAGAGCTGCCAATATGGAGTCCGATGCAGCCGATAGAGGACGAGTGAAGGGCGAGAGAGGACGAAAGGATGAGATGAAGAGGAGTGAAGGAAATGCAAAAGAAACTTATCTATGAATTTCATAGTATGAAAGTTGCAAAATCACCACGAGCCAGGGAAGGGGGCGCCTCGATAGGCGATCGATTGGCACTGGACGATAGTGCGATCGATGGGCACACGACAATGGAAATATCGGCCAAGGTGGAAATATCGCAAACGAGCAGGTGGCAACGCCGCACCGTCGGTATCGATATGCGAATAAATATCGATCACGCACGAATGGTGTGACCAGGCGGAGGAAACATGGAAAGGAGTGAGACGCAGCAATGAGCAGCGAGCTGGGGATCGATAGCCTAGGAGTATCGATGTCCCAGTGGGAACACAGGAAATATCGGCGCGGGAGATTTAAAGTTGCTACGAGGCGGATGGCCCCCGCTGTAGAAACTCAAGGGAGTTAAGAGCGTCGAGGGAGCATCGAGGGAGCAACGATGGAGCGCCGCGGGAATCACAAGGACTCAAAGGCTAGGATAAGCAAGGAAACGCCGGAGAGTAGGAACCAGTTTTAAATGTTTCCCGAAGTAAGGGGGGAATGTGAGGAGTTGAATAACTCCCCACAAATAGAAGCAGCAGCAGATGGCCGGCCGCTTACCAGATACGGGGCGAATTCGCGTAGTAACGGCGCGGCGGGGAGAACGAGAGAGTTTGGAGACCAACGAAGGAGAGCGAGAGAGTTTGGAGACCAATGAAGGAGAGCGAGAGAGATTGGAGACCAAGGATGGAGAGCGAGAGAGTTTGGAGACCAATGAAGGAGAGCGAGAGAGATTGGAGACCAAGGATGGAGATCGAGAGAGAATGGAGACTTCGCGGGCAGAGCAAGAGTGCCGTATGCAGAAGGGGATAACGGAACTCCACTGGACTTTGGACTCTCCCGTGAACTTTGGACCGGGAGAGGAAGTGCCACATCTCGGCAGTGGAGCGGCACACAGGCGTGCCACAAGCGGCACGGGAATCAGCGGAACGGCAGCAGTGGGCGGAACATCTATTGGAAGCGGTACGTGAAGGAGAAGTGGGTCATCCAGGAGGCACGGACTTTGGACCCAAAGTGGAGAGATCCAGCGGGCCGTGCGCAAAGGGGAATAACGGTGCTTGGAGGCCCTATATAAGGCCGCAGAGCGCTGGCAGCTGGATCAGTCGATCACGAGGAGTCGAACCTTCAAGATCAATTAAAGTACCAAATAAACAGTCAGTCAAGCAAATAATCTACGAGGGAGCTACAACCAAGCGAGTCGTCGGAAGCAGCGCCGTGGCAAGCATACAAGGAGCAAGATCGCCGCGTCGAGACGTTCGGGATTAGGACATCAGGAATCTCCGAATTGAGACACAGGTGGCTGAGTTCTGAAAGGCATCACGCGGCTAAGTCAAGGCGTTTGTTTTCTAACTTTGTCACGACCACACCCTGGCGAGTCGCCCGGCGGGTCTGTCAGAGACAAGCAAAAGAGTCCTACGACGAAGAGCCGTAAGCTTGGGGAGGAAAGTTGTCTGCGACCCAGCGTACCTTGCCCGACCAAGCAGGACCTGGCGTGACGGACGAGCGGTAGATCGATTTGTGGTTTCGAAAGGCGTCAGCCTGGAGAGCCCTGCGATTACCGGCGAAGTTCCCAAGCAGCGACCGCCCAGCTCCCCGAGCGCCAGAACAACGAGATACTGGTCAGAAGACAGCGCAGAGGACATCGACAGCAACGCCAGCAGACATTTCCGGCAGCCACGTTACCATCGCCGCGCGGAGCTCATTGGGGAGCGCAGGAGCGTCGCGGACGTCACGCATTAGGGTGAAGCCGGGTGGAACGTTCGTCTGCGCTAGGCGTAAAGCGAAGTGAACCGCTAGACAGCCTCCGGGCGGCAGCCTTGACTGTCAGCGCGAATTGAGCAAGAACCTAGCGGGACCGTCCGGGACAGAGCAAGGGACAGGTATTGCCTCGAAAGGCGTCAGCCTGGAGAGCAAAGCTTGTTCACCCTAGTCTGAGAACGGTGACGATTCCCTAAGCCCACAAGGCCGAACTCTCTGCGGGTCTAAGGCGCTACAAGCGACCCCGAGGCAACGCGTCGGCAAGCAAGCAGAGGCGACCACTACGAGCGTCCCGAGACCCAGGATCCAGAGGAGGACGAGTCAACGCGTCGAGAAGCCTGAAGGAGGAGCACCAGCAGCCGGCGGAACCAGAACAAGGAGATACAGAAACCAGCATAGCCACACACCCGCTGTACCAATACCACGAGAATAAATCCCACTGTTACCATTTGAACACTTTGTTTTCTCACTGATCTACGGGCAATCACGTCATATAAATTTGGTGGGACGAACGCACAATCTTCTGAGCTAGCCGCACGAATCTCGTAGCGAGCAGACACACAAAATCAGTTCGTTACAGTACCTAGGTGTCATCCTTGACAAAAAGCTCCTCTGGACAGATAACATCCTAGATCGCTCAAGCAAAGCGGCCATAGCCCTCTTCGCTTGTAAAAAAGCCAATGGGAGGAAGTGGGGTTTCTCCCCCATGATAGTTCACTGGCTATATACTGCAATAGTCAGGCCCATTCTCCTCTACGGAAACATCGTTTGGTGGCCTTCTCTAGATAAGAACTGCAACCTCCGGATCCTTCACAAGATCCAAAGAAGCGCAGAGCTCTGCATCAGTGGGGCGCTTCGCCCTACCGCCACTGAGGCACTAAACACAATTCTCGATCTCCAACCCCTGGACCTACTTGCCAAAAGTTGGGCATCTGCAACAGCGCTGAGGCTCCGTGAAGCAGCGGCATGGACTACGGGCCCCACGGGTCACTCCAATATCCTATCAAAACATTCACCCCTACCACGTAATACAGACTACGTCCCACCCATAGTCAACTCCGAAAGAAGATACAAGATCTATATACCCACCCGTACAGACTGGGACAACCTCCCACATCAATTCGTAAACGCCGTCAACATATACACGGACGGCTCTAAGCTTAACTCCCAATCAGGTGGGGGAGTCTTTTCCCCCGAACTAGACATAAAAGTCTCATTCCGCCTACCAGTTTACTGTAGTGTTTTCCAAGCGGAAGTGATGGCAATTCAGGAAGCCACTACCCACCTGAACACGTCTGTACATCAAGACATGGATATCTTCATCTTCTCGGATAGTCAAGCAGCCCTCAGGGCCCTCGACTCCTACACAACGAACTCAAAAACAATCTCTGAATGCCGCAAATCTCTTAACGAGATGGCCACTCATCTGAGAATCAACCTCATCTGGGTGCCTGGACACCGCAACATTGAGGGCAACTGCATAGCAGACGAGCTAGCAAGACAGGGGACAACCGCCGATATCCTTCGTGACAAGGACACGGTAGGTATGCCCATGGCTACCTGCAAGCTCCATCTCAGGCAGAGATTGTATACACTTTCCAACAATCGTTGGAACTCAATCTCAACATGCGACAATTCTAGACTAACATGGCCAAACTACAACACGAAAAGAACAAAAACTCTCCTTCAATGTAGCAGGGAGGACATCTCCACTCTCCTAAATGCCCTCACGGGCCACTGCCTTGTAGGGACTCACGCGATAAGGCTGGGTCTAAGTAACCACGACTTCTGCCGCAGCTGCAAACAGATAGACGAAGAGGAGAGCATCGAGCACCTCCTATGCTTCTGCCCAGCGCATAACCTAATAAATTATATCCTTAGTGTTTTTTAACATATATCCTCCTAAGCTTGGAAATAACATTTTTAAAATAGTTTTGAATTTCGAATTAAATTTAAACAAAATCGGACGACTAAATCATATAGCTGCCATAGGAACGACCGGAAAATTGGTGGGAAATAATATGAAACAAATTATAGCTTCGGTGTTTTTATACCCTTGCAGAGGGTATATTGATTTCAGTCAGAAGTTTGCAACGCAGTGAAGGAGACGTTTGCGACCCCATAAAGTATATTTATTCTTGATCAGCATGACTAGACGAGTCGATCTAGCCATGTCCGTCTGTCCGTCCGTTTCTACGCAAACTAGTTTCTCAGTTTTAAGGCTATCGGGCTGAAACTTTCCCAAAGTCTTATATCTTTTGCAGGTAGTATATAAGTCGGATTAAGCCGGATCGGACAACTATATATTATAGCTCCCATAGGAATAATTTTTTTTTTTTTTAATTATATGTTTTTTAACATTTAACCTCCTAAGCTTGGAAATAACATTTTTTAATTCGTTTTGAATTTCGAATTTAATTTTATCAAAATCGGACGACTATATCATACAGCTGCCATAGGATCGATTGGAGGTGTTTTTTGACATATTATCTTATACTATTGGGAATATCATTTTTTGTATTTTTAAATTTAATAATTATAACTGCAAGGGTATACAAACTTCGGGTTGCCGAAGTTAACTTCCTTTCTTGTTTAACATATAATCTCCTACGCTTGGAAATAGCATTTTTTAGTTAGTTCTGATTTTCGAATTTAATTTGATCAGAATCGAAAGACTATATCATATTGCTGTCATAGGAACGATCGGAAAATTGGTTGGAAAATAATATGAAACAAATTATAGCTTCGGTGTTTTCTGACATATTATCTTATACTATTGGGAATATAATTTTTTGTATTTTTAAATTTAATAATCTTAACTGCAAGGGTATACAAGCTTCGGCTTGCCGAAGTTAACTTCCTTTCTTGTTTTATTCTGATTATAATTATCGGGTTGGTTAAACATCGAGTTATTAGTATTCCTCTGAAGGCTATGATAGTTATTATGGTTACTTTGCCTGGGTTTATTATTTGAGTTTTGGTACCCGTATATTATTAGCCCTCAAATTATTGCTTTCTAGTTTTTGTACTATTACCATAGCGTTCGGTAAGTCTGGTGGGTTTATAGAAAATATTACGTCTGAGATATGGCCGTTGAGGCCAGTTATGAATGCTCTTAGTACTGTCTTTTTGTGTTTTTAATTCTTTTTAGCAGTTAATGGTTTATTTCTGCCGTAAGTCATAATGGTTTTATTTATTAGAAGAGATAGTTTTTTATTAACTAGCCCACTCCTAAATCTTGTTCAATTATATGAATTGGACGTTTGTCGCTAAAAACAAAGTCCAACCTTGCCGTTATGGCGTTAAAATGTAGTACTGTTTCATTATGTGTTAGGGCATCATTTGCTATACCGCCTATTTTGTTTTTCAAGATTGAAAATGCTGAAAATAATCTTTCGCTACCTCTAGCATATTCCTCACCTTAAAATTCCCTGACTGATTTGATAATTTCAAATGAAGTTTCACATTTAATAATGACTTATACTTGAAAATCTTCAACCTTTTATACCCGTTACTCGCAGAGTAAAAGGGTGTACTAGATTCGTCGGAAAGTATGTAACGCAGAAGGAAGCGTTTAAGACCCCATAAAGTATATATAATTAATCAGGAACACTAGCCGAGTCGATCTAGCCATGTCCGTCTGTCCGCCTGTCCGTCCGTCCGGATGAACGCTGAGATCTCGGAAAGTATAAGAGCTAGGCTATTGAGATTTGGCATTCAGATTCCAGAGCTTCTTACGCAGCGCAAGTTGCGCAATGTGCCACGCCCACTCTAACGTCCATAGCGCCTAAATCTGTCTGTGGCGCATTTCAATCTCGCTTTACTGCTTGCATGTCTCCATTTCTCTTTGGTCCCTTTAGCTGAGTAACGGGTATCTGATAGTCGAGGTAATCGAATGCAGCGTTCTCCCTTGCTTATATTATGATTTATTGTGCTTTTAAACTCACGATTTCATTCCTCAAAAAATTCAACTAATATCATATATGTAACTAAATCGCTAACTTGGTTATTAGCTTGGCTGCTAGAAGCCATTGCAGGATGGGGTTGTGGCATGGTGAGAATTCTTTCAAAATCGTCAATTAAGTCCACCACCTTGTTCGGTGTTATTTAATTTTTTGCTTAAAGTTCTTATAAAAAATAAACAGTGTACGCTCACTAATTGTCTTCTTTCTTCCTTGGTTTAATGGGATGCCTTCTGCGTTCCTTTAATGATGCTGCTGGGGTCGACCTTCTAAGCTCTTCCTTCGATTTATTTTGTTCGATTTATTTTGCGGTTGTAACTGTTAGGCCTAGTATTCAACCTAACAAAAACTGGCCCAAAAAAAATATTATTTTCAAGCCATTATTCCAGTATGGATTAATGTGGTAATATTCGCTTTTATATTTACGTTCACATTGGCTTGAATAAAATCCAAAAATTGTCAACAACAAATAAAATGGATACTGCACTTCTAAAAAGAATATAAACGAGTGCTGTAATAGCCACTGCTGTTACAGCATTAGTTATCAAGGACGAAGACAAAAAGAAGCGATCTATATCTTGTTGGGTTAATCCGTATTTGGCTGAACGTCTTAGGAAAGGACGATTTTCAACCGATGTAAGATAACAACAAGAATAGGCTACATTATAAATATCTTCTTTCACAATTTGAAAATTTAACACGAAATCCGTCGCTTTTTTTGTAAACTTTCATATAAGTATGGTCCATTTCCAAGAATTGTATGGAAAGTTGAAGCCAATTCTTGTTCCAAAAATGTTTTCTCATTCTGACTCTATTCGCCCCCACGAAAAATTGGCATTAGTACTTGAGTAAGTTGTTCTTTAAATCGCGAGTACTATTCATGAAATATTAAACATAGGTATCTAGCTTCGGGTGATATTCATCGTCATATTGCTTCATCTTATCGAATAAGCAAACAACGTGTAGGACCGATAATTGATTTGGTATGCACTGAATTATGCAAGCTACTTAAAAATGAAGTGCCTCCCTGAACCAAGGAATGTGTGGAATTTTCCTCACTGTGTAGGAGCAATTATTGGGAAACATATTTTTGAGATTAAATTAACTGTTTTCTTCTTGAAGGGATTCCACTCGATTGTAACATTGGCTGTTAGTGACGCTAAATACAGATTCACTTATTTGGATATTGGAGCGTACGGAAGTGAAGGAGACATGAAAGCATTTTCTCATTGTAAGCTTGGCAAAGCCATCCTCCTGGACCAGTTGGACTTTCCAGATGACAAGCCACGAAATGAAGGTATGGTGCCATTTTACTTGGTGGCAGATGATGCATTTTCATTATCTAAGCGAATTATGAAGCCGTATAGCGTGAGAAACTTAACTAAAGCTGAGTTAGTTTTCAATTATCCGCTTAGCCGAGCGCGAAGAGTCGTAGAAAGTGCATTTTGCATACTAAGCCATAAGTGGATGGCCGTGCACAGAACTCTCATGTGCCATCCAGATAGAGCTAAAAATATTGTCGCTGCCTGTTGCTTACTCCACAATTATGTCCTCAGAAGATGTCCCTTGGACTATAGTATTAATGAACATATCAATCCAGTTCTTCACTCTTTGCCTGCTGAATTCAATGCAAATGCAAATAGTGAAACAACCTTCTGATTTTGTAGGTTGATCTGTGTATCAATAGTTTTCTTTGATTCCTTTAAGTATCCGCCGAGCATCTCGACTAGAGCCATGTTTTCATTCGTCTTCGGTTTTCCCTTGCCCAGTTTCGCGTTTTGTTTCTGATTAAAGATCGGGGGTTATAAAACTCCGATAATATTAAAATATTGCTTACATAGTCATAATTGCTATTCGGCGTTAATGCAGAACAGCTTGAGAAATCAATGGACCCGTCGTCCTTGTTGAAATTTGTGTTGAATGTTCTAAAAAATTTGAATTTCATATCTTCTGTGTAACTCATATAAAGGATAAAGAGTGGAGTGTGGAGAAGTCGGGCAAGAAGGACATGCGGTCGCCAAACTCCCACTGAACTTTCGGTTGGGACTCCAAAGCGACCCCGCCATCTGCACCACTTTTTTTTGGAATCGTAAAGAGGCCTGCTTACGATGGTACCTTTAACTCTCTCGTTGAGAGGTCCACGCATTTTTGCATTCAATAACTTATTAAAAATCATAATGCTAGATAATTATTCGTGCTTATTGATAATAACATACCAGTTTTATCTAAAGTTTCGGCAATGAATTCCCAATCCGCCCTGACAGAGCCATGGTTCATAACGCAATGAATTAGCAAATTCTTTTCATCACGTGAGAACCCCTTGGTGCGCTTCCGTCGTTGCGAAATCATTTTGTTGGTATTTAACTTAAAGTGACATAACCCGGTCGTCTATAAAATATATATAAAATGAATTATTTCTTGAGCGGTAATTTAGTATTTTTTTTTGGGAGGCATGGAGACTGCCGTCCAGAAACTTTAACTAAAATTTTGCAACCAAAAATTTTGTGACGTTTATTTTGTGCATTATTATTGTGCATTTTTAAGTTTGTTTTTAATCCACTTTGTTTTTTTTTGTTAAAAAGCAAGCATTGTTAAACTGATTACTCTGCAGGTTTTAGGCTCGCCGGGTGTTGACCGGATGCTTGCGTTTACATTAGCTGGAAATTATTTACGACTTGGGTAAGGCGGCTGGGCACTTGAGCTGGAAAGCGTTCTCAGATAAGAATTTTTTATAAAGAGTTTGTTTATAAATTGGGTAAGGAAGCTGCGATCTTGAGCTGGATAACTTGCATATTGATGTACGACAAATCTCATTGCATTTGGCCGTACTTACATTGTTACATACAATGTACATCCATTCATACATACATAAAATTGAAAAAAAAAGCGTCAGAAATATTGTGCAAGTATATGACAAGCACACAGTGAGAACTAATAAATTTCCAGTGTTCTGTCATCTAGGGCCTCCAAACATTGCGCAATATATTTTCATTGTATATCCGCTGCCGCATAAATATTTGCACATATTTTGTATGCAAATACAGTCCACACAAAATCGAAAAGTCCATCACAACACATACCCGCCGGCAAGAATTAATAAATACATAAAATAGGCAAAAAACATACATATTACATACAAAATACATACAAACATATTGAATACAAAATTAATACACATATCTACATACAATGTCCTACACTCCCAGCATGCGATTTCCACAAATTAAAGTTTTTGTCGGCCATCCTGTTGATTATAATAAAATAAAAATCCACCAACCGACGTGAGAAACTTTTTTGGTCAGTGTGTTTTTTTTTCGTACAACAACCGAATTCAATCTCCAAATTCCCGTGCATTCCAGCCTATGGTTTGTCCCCTTACGGAGTTTTCCACAATTACGGGTTTTAAATAAGATTTAAAGATCATTCACGATCCAACGAAGTATTTGGAATTTTGTGGTATTTTCCTTCTCAAATTTTTAAGCCAGTCAAAAAATAGTACCAGTACTCCACCGGGGACAATAATACTAATTTAATACTATCCACCAAACCTTTTGGTGCTTTTTGGATATTTGGTTTTATCCCACCCTCAAATTATTTATCCAAGGCAAGATATAATACCAGTACTCCAGAAAAAAAACTGTTTAAGTCTCAGTTATACTTTTTTTTGGGTTTTAAATCATCTCATGGATGATAGGGCTGTTGGTCGCAACAATACTGCCGCATAAACCAGGTACTAGTGATTTAAAGGTGCATGCGCGATACACCCACGTAGACTCAGCTGCTATCGATATTAATCGTGGATATTCTCAATGTCGTGATGATCGAGTTTATTTATCCCGAATGTTCATCTCAAGGTAGTGATGTCAGAAAATGTGGGTAATTTATCCTCCAGACAGGTTATCCGAGAGGTTTTAATATGGCGTTGTTGGTACAAGACCATAGGTTGCGTTTTGCAAGGAGCTTCAGGATGTGGTCGTACTTAGACTCGAACTTCACTCTGAATGTCTCAGACTTGGAACCAGAGAAGGTGGTCCTACAAGGACCTTCTTGCAGTGAGCTTGACAGGCGGTTGGTTGGCCAAACGCCACAGAATTTTACTTATTATACATGGTGAAAAAAGAGGAAGATTAAAAGTTTTGATTTGCTATTCTGATGAATTTTGCCAGCTCTCTTAAATGGAGTGGTTCTTTTTTAATAAGTAATTCATTCAAATCTTTATAGTACTTAAATATTTTGAATATGGATCGTATGATGTTAAGTTTTTGGCATGAGGTTTGGTCCCTTGATTGTACACTTATTCTTGTAGTCCGCATTCCAGTTAGATTTTTATACCCTTGCAGAGGTTATATTGATTTCAGTCAGAAGTTTGCAACGCAGTAAAGGAGACGTTTATGACCCCAAAAAGTATATATTCTTGATCAGTATGACTAGACGAGTCGATCTAGCCATGTCCGTCTGTCCGTCCGTTTCTACGCAAACTAGTCTCTCAGTTTTAAAGCTATCAAGCTGAAACTTTTCCAAAAGTTTCTTGTTTCTTTTGCAGGTAGGAAATAAGTCGGAACCAGCCGGATCGGACAACTATATCTTATAGCTCCCATAGGAATAATCGGGAAAAAAATTAAAAAAATTATATCTTTGGTGTTTTTTATCATATAACCTCCTAAGCTTGGAAATAACATTTTTTAATTAGTTTTGAATTTCGAATTAAATTTTATCAAAATCCGACGACTATGTCATGTAGCTGCCATAGGAACGATCGGAAAATTGGTGGGAAAATAATATTTTTTTTTTTTTTTTAAATGCTTTGCTATTTATTTATTGAATCTTAGACTAATTAATCTAACTCACAGACATATGACTGATGTTGTGCTAAAGGGGCCCGAAAGTTATAGCTGGCTTGGCAGGTCGTTGCGTTGTAGACGAGATCGGCTGGAAACCCAAGTCAAGCCTCTTGCGAGGCGATTGGGGTGCACAGAGAGTTTTTCGTTGTAGGACGCTTTTTGTTTGTCTATTTCATCTTTTACGGTAAGAATGCTTAGGTCCCTGTGGATGTTTTGGTTGCGAATATACCATGGTGCCCCAGTGATAGTTCGCAGGATTTTCGATTGAACGCGCTGTATAATGTCTATGTTGCTTCTGCTGGCGTTCCCCCATAGCTGGGAGCCATATGTCCAGATGGGCTTGAGAGTGGAGTTGTAGAGCAAAACCTTGTAGTCCAGACGCAGGGCGAACGAGCGTTAAGAATCCAGTGGAAGCTGCTGGCCTTTAGATTTAGATGTACTTTCTTGCGTTCGATGTGTCTTCTCCAGGTTAGTCGTCTGTCAAGGTGGACGCCGAGATACGTTACATCGTTGACTTGGGGAATCTGCGTATTATTCAATAATAGTGGAGGGCATGTTTGCCTGTTGAGAGCAAACGTTATGTGTTTACATTTTTGTTCATTTATTTTAATCCGCCAATCAGATAGCCACCTCTCTACTACGAGGAGGTGGTTTGCTAGCTGTGTTGTGGCTCGGCCTGGGCACCTCGAGCGACTTAAAATTGCGGTGTCGTCAGCGAAGGTAGATGTTGTTAGCTGCTCGTTCGTGGGAATATCCGCTGTGTATAGGAGGATAGAACAGAATAGGCCCTAGCGCGCTTCCTTGCGGGACTCCAGCTTTGATAATGTAGTCGTCGGATGTAGTTGTTTTGCACCTTACTGCGAAGGTCCTGTTGTATAGATACGACTCAAGAAGCTTGTGAGTGTAATCAGGTAAGTGTGTTTTGATTTTGTGCATGAGACCATCTAGCCATACTCGATCGAAGGCTTGAGATACATCGAGGAATATTTCGCTGCAGTATTCCCGATGCTCAAAGGCTGTGCGTATTTCTGATGTTATTCTGTTAACTTGTTCGATTGTTCCATGGTTTTGACGAAATCCAAATTGATGAGCAGGGATAACATTGTGTGCTCCTAGATATGGTGAAATGCGAGTTAGAAGGCATTTTTCGAACAGCTTAGACAGACACGATAATAAACTAATTGGTCTGTAGGATGACGGAATTGTGTGGTCTTTTCCGAGCTTCTGTATCATAATGATAATAGATTTTTTTCATTTTTTCGGATAGTAGCCGAGAGTTATAATCCCATTGAAGAACTTACAAATAACCTCAATGGCAGAGTTTGTAAGTTCAATTAACATTTTTGGGGTTATTTGGTCACCGCCAGGGGCCTTTTTCGGTTTCAGTTCCCCAATGACTTTCGCGATCTCCTTTGGCTGAAAAAATGGTGGTAGGGAAATAGATTCAGATTCGATTTGTGGTATGAAAAATGAACCAGTGGCAGAGTTCGGCTGGAAGACGTTTCTTAGATGTAAAGCAAAAGTTTCGGCTCTATCTTCGTCGCTGCGGGCCCAGATGCCAGATGAGTTTCTTATCGGAGTGACTGTTTCGATTGGAGAGCTCAGATTTGGGTGAGCCCTCCACAGAGGATGTTTTGTACTGGTTGGCGATAGTTTTTTAATGTACTGCAGCTGTGCATTTTCTGTTTCTTGCTTTAGAGCTCGATTAGTGAGCGAGTAGCTTCCTTAAGACGTTGTTTTGATGACGGCGATCTGTTGGTTTGCCAGGCACGTCGCAGGCGCCTCTTTTCTAGGACTAACCGTTCAATTTGCAGATTAGTTTTGAAGTGGTTGGTTTGCACGTCCCTGCCTTGTGGTGTTGAGATAGTGGCTGCTTCCACGAATACTTCTTCAAGAGCATCGGTAGAGCAGTCGATGTCCGCTTCGATGTTGAAGTGAGGGGTTAATTTGATGTGTGAGTTTACATACTTTTTATATTTTAACCAGTTGGTTCTGTGCGACGTCAGCCTGAGGGGGTGATCTGTGGTTTTTGTGCTTTGAAGAAGAGTTATTAGCACTGGCGAATGGTCTGACGACAGGTCCGAAAGCGCTTTGGCGCTTATTATATTGCGGGGAATGTTTTTTGTCACCGCAAAGTCTATTAGGTCGGGAACTTTCCTGGGGTCTGTTGGCCAGTATGTGGGGCTGCCAGGGGAAACATAGTCTAATTTGTTGTTCGGTTTTATGATTGCATTGTATAATTGCCTTCCTTTGGGAGTCACAAGGCGTGATCCCCAGTGCGTGTGTTTGGCATTATAGTCCCCTGCAGCTATAAAGCGGTCTCCAAGCAAGTTATAGAAGTCCATGAATTGTCCTTCAGAAATTGTAAAGCGAGGCGGGCAGTAGACAGCGGCTATGTTGAGGTTTCCGTTGCCTGACTGCACTTTGATAGACGTGGCTTGCAAGTAATTAGTTGAAAACCTTTGGTGAAAGTGGTGCTTGATGCGTTCCCTGATTAGGATGCCGGTTCCGCCGTGGGCTTTACCATCTGGATGGTCTGTGCGGTAGAAAGTGTAGCCTCTTATTTGGAAGTTGTATTTGTTTGTGAGGTGCGTCTCTACCAGTAGCATAATGTCGATATGATTTTTATTCAGGAACTGTGTTAGTTCAAGGTTGTGCCGTGAAACGCCATTGGCGTTCCACATTGTTATTCGTAGATTTGCCATCTGATTATTTGGACTGCTTAGCTGCAAATAGCTGTAACACCATGTTCTGGTTTTGAACCAGTGTTTGCATGGTCGTTTTCATGAATGACATGAGTTCCATCATACTTTGTTGCATGGTGACCATCATAGTTTCCAGAGTGCTTTGCGACTGTTCTTGGATCTGCTGAGCGTTTCCTAGATTAGATTGAAGTGGGTTTTCCGTCCCCGATCGAAGGGCATCGGCGTATGAGAATCCCTTCTGGGTATTTAGTTGACCAAAGGAGGATCTTGCAGCCGTGCCGAAAAATACTTCCGGCGTCGTACGCGAGTAAGTGTACGCATTTTGGGTATTCTGATGACGCGTTGCTATCACTTTTCGCATGCGGTCCTTCATCTCCTTGTAGAGCGGACAGCCCCTGTAGTTTGCCGTGTGGTTACCTTGACAGTTGACGCATTTTTTCTTGGGTCTGGGGTCTTCTTTGTTGGCAGGGCAGTTAGCCGAATTGTGGAAGTCTCCACAAGCTACACAGACTGTTCGAAGCGAACAGTATGCCCTGGTGTGTCCATACTCCTGACAATTTGTGCATTGCACTGGGCCGTTCCTTTTTTGTGGCTCTTCCACGTTAATTTTTCGGTGCAATAAGTATTGCAGGTTATAACTGGGGTGCACTTAATTTTTCTTCAAGACTCTGCTGTCTGGCTCCAGCTCGACACTGAAGAGTTGTTGCGGCTCTTTTTAATTAGGTCTGAATTTCGAATTTTATTTTGTCATATAGCTGCCATAGGAACGATCGGAAAATTGGTGGGAAAATAATATGAAACAAATTATAGCTTCGGTGTTTTTTAACATATTATCATGTACTGTTGGAAATATAATTTTTTGCATTTTTAAATTGAATAATTATAACTGCAAGGGTATACAAACTTCGGCTTGCCGAAGTTAACTTCCTTTCTTATTAAATATGGCATTCCCCTGTAGGGGTCTGATCTAAAAATGATCTTCAATAATATTATTTAATCTTGTTACCTTATTAGCTGGCTGATTAACTGTTCCCTCCAGTACCACTTCAATCTCTGAATAGGCAAGTCGTGTTACACCAGCATAAAATCGCGATTATCAAAACATAAGAAACCTTACCAGCAAAACTTTGAAAACAAATTTCTAGAACAAAAGAAATAAAAAAAGAAAATTTAAAACAAAAACAACACACAAGCAATACCCAAGCTTGGCTCGAGGCCACTCGAAACCATGGGAAAACCACTGGACAAATTCTCTTCCAGATCATACAACTCCAGACTGGGCAAACCGCAGTTCATTGTCATCAAAAGAAAAGACAATCAATCGTACGAAAAAATATCAACATTCATCTGTGGACTATGCATGCGGAGGAGAAATTGAGTCTTTAAAAAAGCTAAAGGTCGGGTCAATTTTGATTAAGACTAAACACGATATACATGCCAAAAAACTCCTAGGATTAACTAAAATTGCAGGCATAGATGTAACAGCAGTCGAACACAAGGCATTTAACTTTTCGAAAGGAATAATATATTGCAACGAACTACGATACATTGACGAAGCCACAGTACTCCAAAAGCCAAAATCACAGAAGGTTACCGAAGTTAAAAAATTATGAAAAAAATAATAACAACACCAACCTCGCAGACAACACTTTGATAGAAACTGGCCTAGTCAAAATTTCATTTGAAACCACCAAACTGCCAGAAACAATAAAAATTGCCTACGAATCCGTTCGCGTAAGAGATTACATACCCCTTCCACATCGATGCAAAAAATGTCTCCGATTTGGATACCCAACAACCATATGTAAAAGTACAGAAACATGAGCAAATTTTTCAGACACAAAACACACAAATGTAGGAAATATATGCTCAAAAGAAATAAATTGTTCAAGTGTTAAAAATAAAACAGAAATCGATTCCCGATACTGCCCGCTCGACTGCAAATGCCCAACTTTTCTTAAACAATAGGAACTGAGAGCTATAAAACTATAGAAAAAGTCGACCATAAAACTGCCCAACGAATATTCTTTGAACGACATGGCTATCAAATAAGAGGAACCAACGCCAAAGCACTAACATATGCCACAACGCCAAACACAACAAACACACAATCATTAAACGCAAACTCAACAAAAACTTTGCTGCAACATCAAAACACTTACATCGCACCTGTACCCCGAGACAGCAAAGCAACAACATCATCAAACCATCACATCCAACACCATAACTATCACTACCCTGACGAAATAGAAAAAA
Source organism: Drosophila suzukii (assembly GCF_043229965.1). Classification (NCBI taxonomy): domain Eukaryota; kingdom Metazoa; phylum Arthropoda; class Insecta; order Diptera; family Drosophilidae; genus Drosophila; species Drosophila suzukii. The sequence goes on along the minus strand of NC_092082.1, from coordinate 52,136,426 downwards.
AGGACACCGACTACATTAACTTTCTCACACCAAGGACTACACCACACTTAGCAGAACTCACCGGACACCTTAAATTAAGAATCTTCCCCAAAGATAAGTCTAATACCCTAGGTATCAGTCTGAAACCCTCCAAACAAAAATCCGAAACTATTAACAAAAACAAACTCACTAACCAGAGTGATAACGAATCTGTTTACACCGCTACAACTAACGTAAGACCTAAAAACTTAAATACTCCATACTGCCCACTTTAAAGTACATATACGTAGGATCGCCGGTGATTGGTTTAAAGATAATCTCAACAATTACGTTTTATGACTTTATTTAATTGAGATGGAATAAGATATTCAGTTGTACATCTTCTTTCTCGGAAAAACAGTAAGCAAAAGCGAGTACTCTATGCGACGATTCTTTTCGTGCGATATCGAATATAATATTTTGACAGAGTTGTAAGCGATAATTTTACGTTAACAGATTTGAATATACCTTAATGTAAATAACGTAAAATAAGTTTAGGCAGAGCTGTTGTTGACATGACTACTTCTTGTCCTCTTTTCCTTTCCCACATATATATCTATAGAATGTCCTTAATAACAATCCAATGGAATATAAAACGTGATTAAGTACAACAACCTACTTATGTTGATAAATAATACTGACCTCACATATTATCACTACAAGAAACACACATACAATACATTAACAACATACCAACACCAATCAACTACACATTACTAACAAATCTTGTCACCAATAGGCTTGCCGGCGTGGCACTACAAATACATAACTCAATTCAACATACTACAGTCAGTCTGTCAGTCTGTCAGTCTGTCAGTCTGTCAGTCTGTCAGTCTGTCAGTCTGTCAGTCTGTCAGTCTGTCAGTCTGTCAGTCTGTCAGTCTGTCAGTCTGTCAGTCTGTCAGTCTGTCAGTCTGTCAGTCTGTCAGTCTGTCAGTCTGTCAGTCTGTCAGTCTGTCAGTCTGTCAGTCTGTCAGTCTGTCAGTCTGTCACATCCCAGACGATCATGAAGCACTAGCAATTCACATTCAATCCAAACTAAATCTAAACGTATTTTCAACATATATCTCTCCAAACATAGCCTTTACAAGTCAATCACTCCAAAACACACTTATTACTAAACAAACACCCTCACTACTCACGGGGGATTTTAACGGTTGGCACCCATCCTGGGGACCACCTAGAAAAAACCCTCGAGGGAAAATAATACAAAGACTCATTGATAACACACAATTAATTATTCTTAACGACAAATCTCCCACACACTTCTCAACATACAATGCGTACACATAGACCCACTCTCTGCACACCATCACTTGCTTCTCACGCTAAGTGGGAAATACTCAATGACCTCCATGGCAGTGACCATTTTCCCATAATCATTTATCTATTTTCAACAACCAACACACTTAAATTCAATAGACCATTTTTTAAATTAAAAGAAGCAAATTGGGTACAATACAATATACTTACCCAAAACATAAATGACAAATTCCCACCTTCCCAATATGTTAACAAAGAAGCCGCCGAAGTCAATAAAATTATCTAATATAGCGCAATTCCTTCTATCCCACAAACCTCACCAAACATTAAGCCACCACCATGGAACCCTGGAACCCAGCTTGGAAAACGCTTAGCCGCAATGTAACCCCAGAATCCATAATAGACTACCGGCGCAGGAATGCAAAATTTGGATATGAATTACGAAGGAAGTCCGATAAGTACTTAGCCTCACCGCCCGATGGCGTCACTATCGCAAGAGAAATTTCCTATCGTGTAGTACCTTCTCGTAGACGGCTACTGTCCAAATTTTAGCCGAGTCGGACTTGTAGTTTTGTTTTGACTGCGTGTGGAATCGGACGTGTCCGCGGATTTTAGAAAGATGGAGAAAGAGCAATATCGGCCTGTGATTCGATTCTTGTTTTTGGAAGGGAAATCGCGCAGCGAAATCAAAGAGCGCTTGGATGCTGTGTACGGTCACTCTTCTCTTTCGATGGCGACCGTCAAAAATTGGTTTAACGAGTTTCAACGTGGTGCGCCGAAAACGGCTACCACGGAGGATAACGCGACAAAAATCCACATAATCTCGTATTGGCAGACCGCTGATTGAAGATACGCGAGATAGCTGAGACAGTAGGCATGTTAAAAGACCGCGTGGGTCATATCCTGCATGCAATTTTGGGCATGAGAAAGCTGTCGGCGCTCTTCCATTATGACAACGCACCGGCTCACAGTTCCGCCCTCGCCAAGCCCAAATTGGTCGAATTGGGCTACGAACTGCTACCCCATCCACCATATTCTCCAGTTTTGGACCCGTGTGACGTCTTTTTGTTTCCAAACTTGAAAAAGTCACTCACTGGACAGAAATTTGCGTCGAATGAGGAGGTCGTCGCCGCCACAGAGGCCTATTTTGCAGACCTTGAGAAAACGTATTTTTCAGACGGGTTAAAGAAGTTGGAGCATCGCTGGGTCAAGTGTATCGATCTAAAAGGAGATTATGTTGAGAAATAAATCGCCACCCTTCCAAAATTTTAGTTTTTCTTTTGGAGGCTAAGTACTTATCGGACCACCCTCGTAAAAACAAGAAAGGAAGCTAACTTCGGCAAGCCGAAGTTTGTATACCCTTGCAGTTATAATTATTAAATTAAATTCAACATTTTTAAATATACAAAAAATTATATTCCTAGTAGTATAAGATAATATGTTAAAAAACGCCGAAGCTATAATTTGTTTCAGATTATTTTCCCACCAACTTTCCGATAGTTCCTATGGCAGCTATATGATATACAAGTATACTGTGTTTATGCGATGCCGAATTCACCCTTTCATTTCGCGATTTCAGCCGATTCGTGTGTGCATAAACGCCATTTCATGAATTCGGCAACACACGAAAGTTGACTATAAATTCAACCTCAAAGCGTGAAATGGTGACAACTAAACTTCGGTAACTCTATATAATTATCGGAGTTGCTAGATCGATATGCAGGTGTTTGAGGGCGAAGCTGGTGGCTACGACCCTTGGATGGGTAGAGCGGAGGCCATTCTGAAGGACTACGAGATAATCAAGGAAAGACCTCTCTATCGTTCTATAGTCGTTAGCACTAGGACAAAGATTAGGGGTAGTGCCGAGACGACCCTTTTGTCGTACAACGTGGCAGAAGACGACTGGCCCGAGACGAAACGCGTCCTAATGCTCCACTACGCCGATAAACGGGATCTGCGCACGCTGGAATACCAGATGGGGCAAATGACTCAGGGGACGAAGACCATAGACGCGTTTTACTCAGGAATAAATACTCATTTTGCCCGGATAATACGCTGTCTTAAAAATGGTAACCAAAATCCAGAGATTCTTAGCGCGCTCGTCCAATCCTATAGGTACAGAGCCTTGGATGTTTTTATCAGAGGTCTGAGCGGTGACCTCTCGAAGCTACTAGTTATTCGCGGCCCAAAGAATTTGCCAGAGGCCTACGCAATCTGCTTAGAGTTACAGAATCTGACCTCAATGAATCATGTCACATACCCTAGCAAGTTTTAATCCCCTTAGCCTTACCGCCAAAAGTACTCTTGGCCCCAACCTAACTACTCTTCTTATAATAAACAATACCAGTGCCAGGACGCAGGCAGGAATTCTCAGCCCCCGCACAGATATTCAAATCCCCGAGCGATCAAAATGGAGCCCCACCAGTCCGGCCACTCCTATCGCTCGAACCAGGGTAACGATAACCCGAGCACTATGCGCAGCCCCAGCACCTCATCTAACCTTAACCCTTTCCGGAAATCCCAAAGATTGGATCAACTAAATGCTGCCCCATCATCGGGTGAGGCCGCTTTTAGCCAGCATGAAGAAAAATCGGTCAGTGAAGCTTACTACGGTGAAGCCTTACCACACAATCAGGCTGGCCACTAACCTCACACGGAGGCTGGTAGTAGCGGGGCGGTAATTTTATGGCCGACGCCTCTCTAGCGTTCCATACATAGAGTATGGCGTGAAAGATGGGGCTAAGCTGCAGTTTCTGATAGACACTGGCGCAAATAAGAACTTCATTAGCCCCCAGATAGCCGAGGGATGCAAGCCCTTCACGAAACCCTTCCCGGTGCAATCCGCTGGAGGGGAGATTAAAATAACGCATCGGACTTAATTCCACACGTGGAAGCCCCTATTAACGTGTTTAGGAACCAACTTGTCTTTGACCCAGATAGGTTAGAATATTCTTGCGAAACCACACATACAGGATACGTACGTCACCTGATCCCCATTGATAGCACACAAGACTTGCTACCCTGTTTAATGAAATACTTGAAACCATTAATTATCAATGGCATAAAAATTCCTGAGAGCTACTTACAATCTCTGAAAGAGCGCTGCCGGGAGAACCTCCTGGGGTACAAACTTCGCATTACGCAAAGACTGGTAACCGATGTAGCGGGTGAAGAAGAGACGATTAGAATAATAAATACAGAGCATACTAAAGCCCACAGAAATCCGAAAGAGATGAAGTTACAGATCTTGGAAAAATTTTATTTCCCCAGAATGGCCAGCCGCATTAGGTCGTTGGTCTCTTCCTGCCGGACCTGTAAAATGTTTAAATATGACAGACACCCGGCCAAGCCGGAACTGCAATTAACCCCTATCCCTAATTACCCATGCGAAATCCTGCACATTGACCTTTTTACGATCGAGAGTCTCAAATTCCTGAGTTGTATAGATAAATTTTCAAATTTTGCCAAACTTTTTCCGATTGAATCAAAGTCGGCAGTCCATCTCCGCGAGAAGCTGACCGAAGTCCTGCATTATTTCACAGCACCGAAAACGATAGTCTCAGACAACGAAAGTCTAGGGTCTACTCTGCCCCACAGTGCTCAATTATTTACAATCTCTCGGAATAACCGTTTATCACACACCTTCTCAGAAGAGTGAAGTAAACGGCCAGGTTGAGAGATCCCAATCAACCTTTCTCGAGATATACCGGTGTCTGAAAAACGACAACCGTAACATGAAGGTAATCGAATTGGTTTTTATTGCCGTGGACAGATATAACAACTCTATCCATTTGGTGACGAACCGCAAACCAGTCGATATCTTCCTCAATAGAACTTCCAGGATAAATTATCACGGACTCAACAATTTTAAAGAGCAGACGCAGGAAGACATAAGGGGGTTACTCCTACATAAGCAAAAAATGTCAACCGATAGGCTTAATAAACACAGAAATAGGACGACACAATACAACCAGGGGGACACTGTTTATGTCTCCAACAGGCAGATCAAGAGCAAGGATAAAAATCGATTCAAACCAGAGGAGGTGGAAGTTGATGGTAGGGTCACGGTCAAGACTAAATCATGGAAAGTCTTCCATAAATCCCATGTAAAAAGTTAAAGACCGCTTCGCTGAAAATGTTTCACAGACCCTTTATAAGAACAAATATAAAAAAAATAAAAAAAATACAATAATCAAGAATAAATAACAGAATTCGTAAAATTTTAAAACGCCAGCCAAATAGAAATATATAGAAGGCAAAAAAAAACCCTATACTTTGATTGAAAACAAAAAAACATAAAACTAAAAATAATTAATTAAGTAATAGCAATTAACAAAAATATAAAATACTACGTTAAGATTAAATACTAAAAAACAAAATTGGGTAACGTCTCTCCCCCAAGTATGGCGATTATTCAAGTCGCGACTGCTCTTCACATCTTTAAATACGATACGCCGGTCGTCCCACTTCAACAAGGTGTGGTATGGCGCGTTAATGGGGTGTTCAAACTCGCCCATGTAATCGACCTAAAAGAAATACAGAATATAATTGACAAGACCACCGAGGAAACATCAGTGGTCACCGACACCAGAGTCGCTTCGCTGATATGCCACTACCTGGAAGAAGCTACCAGTGGCATTACAAGAATGACGTCGGCACACCGCGCGCCTCGACTGGCTGGGGTCGGCATGGAAATGGGTTGCCGGGTCACCCGATGCATCAGATTGGAATACCATCCTCCAGTCTCAAAGCAACGTGATCGAAAACAGTAACCAACAGATACAAATTAATACAAGGCTGTTTGACGCTGCGCACGACTCGCTACAGAAGCTCGACGATATGATGGCAAGGGTGAACTCCATTGACGGAGAGGTCCATTTGGCCTCAATTTTAATGCACAAGGCAATGATACTGCTGAAGCAAGTCGACGAAATCACACGAGCCTGTCAACTGGCAATGGCGTCCGTAGTAAACACGAATCTCTTGGACCAAAAAGAGGTGGAAACCCTTCTAGCAGAAACCCGCAGCCCTCCATATAAAAATGTGGTGGAAGCGGTGGAGTTCGCAGAACCATCGATCCTAACTAACGGAACCTGCCTTTTATACGTGCTGGCGTTACCCAAGGTCGTGGACACCAAGTACAAGCTGATGCTACTTTATCCCACGATTACGGAGGGCAAACAAGTGGTGCAGGATGGCGGTGGACCCCCAGGAAACCTATGCAGTACTGGGAAACTGCCTCTCCATCGGAAATACGACTGTTTGCCAGGAAAAAAATTTAAGGAAGCTAGACGAGGCCAGCTGTATCCCCAGGCTTCTAAAAGGAGGACACGCTCTCTGCGATCACCTGAGAAACGATCAAGAGATAGTGGAGTTGGTTGACGACGGCACTCTGTTCCTGACGAACTTCAACGGAACGGTCGTAGCGGACTCAGGGAAACGCCATCTACTGGGATCGTTTATAATTCAGTACGACAACGAGACCGTCCACATCGGGAATATGTCTTACAGCAGCTACTCGACTTCGCATGTGATGGCCATTCCGGCCGTACTCAGCAAAGTAACCGCCACTGGATACCAGCTCTCGCTAAAATATGTTCATGATTTTAGCCTGCAGAACTTAAGAAAGCTGTCGGCAGTATCTAAAAATTTTCTATTCTCAATCCTAACAGAAACAGTGATGATCCTCGTTGTCGCCTTGTTATTATACTTCGTATGGAGAAAAATAACCTCCACCAAGGGCATCCCAACGCATCGAGGCATCGTCGAACTGGAGGCGCACACCACCGGTGCGGCCCCCGTGAAGAGTTGCTGATCTGCGGGACGCAGATTTTCGGAGGGGGAAGAGTTAACTACAGAGGGCTGGCAGCCCACCTAATAAATAGAAGAGGGCTGACCGGCCGGCTTCCCCTTCCCCCCGCCGCGATGCCGACTCAGCGCGGCAACATGCGCCCACCGGGCGCTGACCTACCCGCACCCCGTGCCGAGTCAGCACAACGACATCCGCTGGCCTGGCTCGGGAACGCTGACCGCTCACCGTGCAAGTGGAGCACGGTGAACTGCAAGGTCGGCAAAACTTCAGCCGGCCGCTGATGCTGACACCGACGTCGACGCCGGGACCGGACTCACTGGGCTCTGGCAGGTGTCGGCGCAGAAGACTGGGGCAGAGCCAATTGGACCGGCGAATCAACACGACTTGTCAGCTTAAGTTTATTCAATAAAGAATAATTATAACGTATACAAAAGGCCAACGCTATTGATTGGGAGGAACTATAACACATACAAGGCCAACGCTGTCGATTGGGAAGAACGAGCTACGCTTGGGACTGCACAAGTACACCGGAATGTCTAGGTATTAAGTCGGTCCTTCCCGGGGACATACGAGGCCCCTCGGGAAGGACTTAACTTATATATATTTATCCGTGCACCATGATCACTTCAGAAAATTTAGCAAAGACTATAGACAATAATCCACAATTTAACGTACGAATTCTATACTTGTTATCAAAAGCAACCCTACCTATAAGTTCTATATAAGACCGAAAAGGCAATCATTATCTCTACCATTCCAACGGTCATTGTCCTTTCCCGTTTAGATAAGAATTTATTTTTGGGCAATGTTAAAACCTTCCTAGTTAAGACCAGGAATTAATCTTTTAAGAATTCGTATAATAATATTCAAATATAATAATTAATCATATATAATCATTTAGTTATACATTCCTCTTTTTATACATTTTACAATTTTATATATATAATAATTAAATGTTAATTTTTCAGCGCCGAGTATCAGTCTTGTAATTGTATGACAATTGCAAGAGCCCTCTGAGCGACGATTGTAGTCGTGAATAGTCAGCATTTTGCTGATGTGTGCACCTTCGCAGGTGGTAAATTCGATTCTCTCCGCTAACAAAAGTAATTGTCAATTAATTTAATTTAATTTACTCATCCACGGCGTACGGCCGATATAAATATTACCCAATAAATTTGTAATGTAAAAGAATATCAAAACATGAAGTGCTAAAGCTTTATTAAGGGGTTGTGCTGACGCGAGAAGTGGAGTAGGTCAAGAACAATGACATAACTTTTGACGGACAACCTTGACAATAGGGGATCGTATTGCGCAGCCCGCGACGATCCATTGGCACACGAATATGTGAAGGGGAGGGAGTATGGCCAAAACACAGCCCGATCGTATTGCGATCAAGCGACAGCTAAGCTTGTTGGGCAGTGTGGACTGATAACTGACGAACTTTATGACTAATGTTATTTTCCAGGCACTTTTTATTACACATCACAAAATTTTTTGGAACGATGGAGAAAACAGTTTTTTACAAACTCGAAAGTATCTAAGGACAATTACAAGCGGAAAACCTATTATTTGTAATGGTGTGGAAAAGAAACGATTTCTATAGAAGTTTTTTGGGAGTCGTCAGCTCATTAATATTGAGGAAATGGGCTGTCCGTCATTAAACAGGTTTAAAGGAAACCGGTTTCACTATTGTGAAACACACCTTAAGGGGTTTGTGCTCAAAACAATGCATACATTATTTTGACATTTTTTAAAATTAGCTCCAAAACAATAATATAATTTTTATACATCATTTTAAATTTGAGACTAGATGTGTGAAGACCTACAAGAAAAAAAATTTACAAAATGAAATTTCATGAGGAAATTGACCAATTTATTGAACAATTTAAAGGACAGATAATTTGTCAGCATTTTCAATACCTTCTAAACACAAAAACTATGTTCATGAATAGAGGGGGTCATGATCTCAAAACTACAAATTATGGTGAACACTTTACATTTTGGAATCCAGAAATGACGTCGGAAACGTGCTACTGCTTCTTATATGCAAATCGCCGGAATCAAAGCAGAAAATTAATTTCTATATATAATAAAAATGTTCGCAATACCAAAATAAATGTATTATTATGCTACAAAATAAACTTCAGACTTTTTATTTCGAGTTAAAATTACAGGTACGGAGGATGGAATGGTCGTGATTTCAACCCCTATTATGGGAACGTATTAGCGCTAGCAGTCAGCCGTGAGGTCGTTGGCGTGAGGCCTATGATCTTGTCAATGAGCGTGCGCCTTCTGGGCTGTGCATGTGTCCCTTTTATTGCGGTCAGGTAGTTGACATGCTTACGACCCATTTGTGGAAAGGAGAGAATCTTAGACAATTTACCAGTTCAACCGTTCCACATCTGAGAATCATTAACTTGTGAAATTTATTTTATTGGAGTTCTTTTGATTTCTAAATTAGTTTTAATATGCTAACTGTCCCAGAATCCGCGCTTCCATACTACTTTGGAGGAAACTTGAATCGGATTTTTCGCAACTTTGTAATACTGAAGTTCCACGCTGCGTAAATACAATAAATTCATTGATTTGCTGATGAATCATATGGATATTGATTATACATTCGCTCCAGGATGGGCAACAGTCTTTATAAATCAACTTTATTATTCCTCCACATTGAATTGCTTTGTAGGTAATCGCCTAGCCGAGTTACAAACAAAATCCGATTGAATCACTTGGAAACATACAACACTGCTGACTTTGTCTCGCGTGGATGCAATGCAAACGATCTGCCACAAACAATTTGGTTTCACGAACCGAGTTTTCCTTCCTAAGAAGAATCGAAATGTCCGAAACCCTTATTCAGCTCAGCGATAGATAAAGAATTACTTGAACTTCGAAAATGGTGGTTTTAAAGAGTAGCAAATTTAGCCAGAACAGTAGTGAAACCTTAATTAATATATTGCTTGACCGAGTTTCTTCTTTTAGCAAAATATTGCGGATATTTTCGTATATTTCTCGAGTTTTTAATCGCATACTTCCCGATCGGAACCTTAAACCTTATAATGTCAAATCTGTATCTCCACTCGAAACACAAGATTCGTTTCTTAGTTCTATTAGTTGGCGTTGGAGGCCGCTTATCAAAAGCTCCAATCAGCTTTAATGCCAAATTTCCAAAAATTTACCCGAAAAATCGTAAATTGACGTGGATTTTTGTGGATCATTTACATAGAACAATTATTATAATGTATTTCAGTTTATTATTGCTTTTATTAATTATGTTTTTAATTAAGCTATATTTTAATTTTATGTACTTTTCGTAATCGGTAGTGACGATGCGAACGCTTAAGTAGTTTAAACTAGAGTAAAATGTAAAACTGAACATAAATGTAGGCATGCGGTTTTCTTATAGGAGACGAATATAGGTAAAGGAAAAAAGTCCGAAATTTGCTAGGTAGAGAAATATTGGAGCTATAAACTACGCCCCTTTAAATTTACATTACTCCTGGAAAGCTATAAAAACAGGCTTTATGTGCACTTTTATTACAAAATTTTTTTTTGGTAAATTATAGCTTTGTTGTTTTCTGTATATGTTTACTAATATCTTAACTTACAATTTACATACATAATCTCTTTTTCCAAAATTAATTCATCGAGCTTGTATATTTCGACCAGTTATTTTAGTATCAAAGTTAACATCTTCAATTTCATTTTGATATTTATATTTCCTTTTAACAAAAGTTCTGTCTCTTTTACAGCCCTTTTCATCAATAAAGTTTGTTTTCTTTTACTGTTTTAATTATCTACTTTGACTTATGTTCAATGTTTTGAAACGCCAAATTTTTAACTATCTCACGAATTTTAAACTCAGTGTGGTCAACTCTTTCGCTATTTAATTTATTAATATTTTTATATATTTTGTATTTCATTTTTTCTTGTAAGCTTTTCCAAACATATTCATCAACATGATTGTGTAGTAAGTCATTTGGTTTCTGGTTAAATGAAGTGTGTTTTGTCTCTTTATATATTTAAACAGACTTAAAAGCAAGGGTATTATTGTCCATATACGTAGTTTTATCATCTAATTTAAACGTCCTGATGTGCTCATTTAAAGGTAAATGAAAACGTTTGATATTTGAGTTTCCTGTGCGCGTATTTGGTGAAGTAATGTGGAATTCTATGCTTTCAGTATTAGGAAAATCCTTAGTATATGCCGTACAAAACTCATTGTCGGCAATAATCTTTGTTGGCTTGCCTAGATTTGCAAATCGTTCTTAAAGAGTGCTTGTTATTGTTATAGAGTTTCGGTCGGCCAGAAATTGAATAAAACCGTGTTTTCAGGTTAAAAACATTAATGTTTTTTTGAGGAACCATATATCAACATGGAAAATTTCATTGGCTTTTGCTGGAGTTTTCGTTATCATTAGTTTTAGCTATCATATTTGCACATATTGCAGACTATGCAGTTATTAATATATTTATGGACTTCTAATTTAAGATTTGGGAAATATATTTCCTCCTTAAGTTCGAAATACGCCAGATGAATTCTTCTATGATTTTTTTGATCTTGCTTAAATTTGAACATATAAGTTCCTAAGGTTCTCAAAGCATTCTAAAAAATCCGCTTTGGTAAAAAATATTTTTGAGCCTTTCTTGAGGCATAAAGTAAGAGAAAGGGCGACTTTACTGTAATCTCTTATAAACTTTCTATAAAACCCGGTGAACTCAGGAAATGACCGAATTTGTTTTGTAGTTTTCGGAACAGGGATTATCTGTATAATGGTAATTTTTTCAGGGTTAGGTCTAATACCTAAGTACTAAGCTTGACGTTTTAGAAAATTGCATTTGTGGATTTGGACTATCTCAGCAATTAAGTCAATATGTTCATCTAGCGATGTCGAAAATATAAGTATATCGTCAGATCTGCCATTCTCCTTGAGATAAGATTCACCTGTGATCCACCATCTATTACAGCGCGACATGTTTGTAATTGAGCGTTTGGCCCTTGTAATGAGACCTTGGCGGTCGCGAGCAGAGTATATCCTCCTACGTCGTCGTAGCCTACAATGGTTACTGCGCCGGCCACTGGATTGCTAGTCGGTCCTTGGTGTAACAGTGAATGATGCCGTTGCTGGCAGACTCGACAAGAGGTCGGTGATCCACAGTTTTCAACCTTATGAGCTGTAGACAAACAATTTGTGCATGCTCCTACTTGAATAATGGCTTGGCGCCGTGCTTTGGGGTCCATTTGCTGGATCCGGCTACATGCTCTAAGATTATGTTGTCCTAGGTGACAAATCTTACAGCTTTCTTCGTTGTGAACTGACTGATGGCGGAGTGTTGCTGTAGGTTGAGCGCTTATCGTCTCCAGCATGCAAGCGCGCCGCTCAATAAACGTCAGTACACTCCATAACGTTGGAATTTCCGTTGGTGCATCCGCTGAATTTTCTAGAGCAGTTAGAGACTGCTGGTCTAGTTTTCTTCTGATAAGAAAACACAGGATTGGATTCCAGGATTTTGTGCTGATATCGAGGTTTTGAAGAGTACTCATTAAGTTTTTTATAGTGTCATGTAATGCCCTTAGTTGGCGCGAGGAGCCGTCTATAGGCGTATGGTCAATAATTTTTGCTATGGCGGCGAATACTAGTATTTTGCCGTTCTGGTACCTGGCCTTCACCGCAACCAGGTGTCGTCATAGCCACCCTGTGAGAAGGCTGTGTCTTTCAAGACGTTCCTCGCTTCACCACGAAGCGAAAGAATATGTAGTTTTTGACTGGCCGAATATGGTTTGTTATGTACCAATTCCACAAAGAGATCATGGAACCGTGACCAGTCTAGATACTCGCCGTTGAACTCCGGAATGCTAATTGGCGGAAGTGCCAAGTTTAGGCTCATTGGCGCGTCGTTTTCTCGTAGCAGGTTCATTTCGTATTCCTCGTATAATGTGTGGAATTGGGCTAGCTCTGCTTCTGCCAGAGCTGCGGCCCCAGGTGTGCTATCCAATTCGTCGTGGGCTTGCCTCAGTAACGCCCAATGGAGATCCAGGTGCCTTTGTAAGGCTGGGGTGACAGTTGGGGCGTTCGAGGCTAATGTTAATGATGACTCCAATTCGTTGCATCTTCTCTACAACTGTCGGATCACCGTGTCAATTGCGGAATCTCCTTTGACTTGATCTTTTGTTGTGAGCTTGATGTTGGCCGAAGTTCGTCTGGGGGCCTTCGGAAGCCCGCTTCCAGCCGGCATGTTGTCCAGAAAGATATTCTGATATTTTTCGACAAGCTCTTTAAGTGCTACTAGTCGTGAAGAGTACTCACTTCCAGTGGGTAGTGCCGCTTGCTGGACTTCTTCATCTAGGTCGCAAAACTGCCGCCAGAGATCGTTTAACTGATTTAGCTTACCAGAATAATAGCCGTCTCGGTGGCGTCGGTCGGCAGAATCCTTGCCATAATTCTTAATGAGCTGTTGGATTTTCCCTTGCAGCTCGTGTTGTGTGTCTAGTAATCGATTGTGTAAATCGATTCTTGTGTGACTTGTTTCCTCAATGAATGAAGTAGACATATTGTGTGTCTTGGAAACAAAGAATCTTGTGAAGCTGGATGAAGCTGAGTATCCTGTGAAGCTGGATGTAGCTGAAGTTCCTGTGACGCTGGAAGAAGAAGCGTATCCTGTGAAGCTGGATGAAGCTGAAGTTCCTGTGACGCTGGAAGAAGAAGCGAATCCTGTGAAGCTGGATTAAGCTGAAGTCCCTGTGACGCTGGAAGAAGAAGCGTATCCTGTGAAGCTGGATGAAGCTGAAGTTCCTGTGACGCTGGAAGACGAAGCGTATCCTGTGAAGCTGGATTAAGCTGAAGATCCTGTGACGCTGGAAGAAGAAGCGTATCCTGTGAAGCTGGATTAAGCTGAAGTTGCTGTGACGCTGGAAGAAGAAGCGTATCCTGTGAAGCTGGATTAAGCTGAAGTTCCTGTGACGCTGGAAGAAAAAGCGAATCCTGTGAAGCTGGATGAAGCTGAAGTTCCTGTGACGCTGGAAGAAGAAGCGAGTCCTGTGAAGCTGGATGAAGCTGAAGTTCCTGTGACGCTGGAAGAAGAAGCGAATCCTGTGAAGCTGGATTAAGCTGAAGTTCCTGTGACGCTGGAAGACGAAGCGTATCCTGTGAAGCTGGATTAAGCTGAAGTTCCTGTGACGCTGGAAGAAGAAGCGTATCCTATGAAGCTGGATAAAGCTGTGAGTCCTTTAGTGGGAAGGGGGTTGCTTGAGTGTGATCCTTTGTTGTTAAAGGATCACGTCGGGGTCACCAATGTTTGTGCCTAACCGAAGTAGACACTTCCGGGTCACACCGCGGGACAAGGGGGTAATGAGCACTTGTCGCTGGCACGGGGACGCTTTGATGGCAGGACGATCGCGTCGCGGCAATGGTAACGATGGTTACTGTGATGCCGGACCACAGGCGATGCTGGAGCTGCGCTGAGGGTGAGCTAACGTGGTTAGCTACTAGTTGAGATAGTGTATTACGAGCCCTACTCCCAGAGGTAGGAAGTAGAACCGCGGAGTTATGAGATGCGTTGATAACTGATTTATTCTTCATTTGGTACATGTTTATATACTACTTGGAAGACGAAAGTTTAGTGTAATGATTAGTGAAGTGCGCTATATTCTAAAGTAGGTAGGTAGGTCAGGGAGTTTTGATTATGGTAGCAGTTTGTGTAGTTGGCTCGGCAGACACTGCAAAATGTGCTGACTGCATTGGCCGGTCAGTGTGCCGTTGAGTCGGTGAGACGGTGAGTTAGTGAGACATATAATATGCTGATCAGCCATTCTCATATGCAGTGGGTGCTACTGAGCGCCTGGTACTGTTCCCAACTTGGCTACTGCTTGATTTGTTGGGTGTGGTCATGTTGAGTACCTTTGGGTACGAATAGTTAACAAACAAAGTAAACAGCAAAGGGCCCAAATGACTACCCTGAGGCACTCCAGATGTCACGTAGATCAATTTTGAAGCAGCATTCTTGAACATAACCCTCTGAGTCCTACCATTCAAATAACTTGAAATTCAAGGTAATAGATTACATGGAAACCCAAGCTGATTTAATTTGAATAAGAGAAGAGAATGGTTGACAGAGTCAAAGGCCTTACTAAAGTCTGTATATATAACGTCAGTCAGCATTTTTTCTTAAATCCATTTGTTACAGTAGATAACAATTCATTAAGGTGGTTGTCGATCTTTGCTTAAAAAAACCATGGTGACACAGTGATATTAGCGAGGAACATAAGTGTTGCAAATGAGAAGTAATAATACGTTCAAATGCTTTAGGAATTGCCGACAATTTAGAAATACCTCTATAATTCTGGGCATCCGCCTTCGCACCTTTTTTGTGAAGTGGAATGATAAAAGAGTCCTTCCAGATAGTAGGAAAAACTGACGATGTAATAGACAAATTAAAAAGTTTAAGAATCGGTTTACATAGGGTTGACGCACAAAACGTAAGCACACACCCGGGGAGTCCAACTGGACCGCGAGAATAAGTTGGCGTTGTTGTTTCTAAGTCTCTTAAGAACTTTTCGTAATTACAGGAGTAAAAATACAATTTGCCCCTTTTAAGGGATTAGGGTAGTTAGAATTTGACCAAGCAGCCGAACTATAAGCAGTTTGGAAAAACTCGGCAAATAAATCAGCAATTTCAGAAGCCGTCGATGCCTCCATTGAGTTAAAACTTACCGATGAAGGTAATGCCGACGACTTACGCTTGGCATTAACAAAGTTATAAAACTGCTTCGGATAATTTGAAAATTCAAATTAGTTATAAAACTGCTTCGGATAATTTGAAAATTCAAATTTACATCGACTTAAATACATAGAATAGCAATAACTATTAAGAACATTAAAATCCGATCGAGCCACCACATATTTCGAAAAATTAGATGGTTTACTCGATTTTTTATACTTTAAATAAGTGTTTGTTATCAGGTTTTTAAGTCTTTGAAGCGCATTGGTAAACCAATGAGGCCTATTAAGCTTTGAAGCCTATCAGGAATAGTCAGTGACACTTTCAATATCCATACAATTGTACAAGCCTGTCCAATTATATTGAGAAATCATAACGTTAAGTTTTTTATAGTCACATTTTCGAAAACATCTCCTTTTAGTTTGAGGAACTAAAGGTGAGAGGGTATCAACGCATGGGAGGCAGATTATCAATTCCAATGTTGGTTGATATCGGTCTTCAGGTACAACAACAGCTTCAATTCTAGATACCGTGACTTCAGACGGGTCTGAAACAAACACAAGATCTAGTTGTCTATTTAATGAATTCCGTATAAAGCTTACTTGCTGTAACGATAATTCAAAGAGGCCATCTACAAAATCATGGACTGATAAGGGTATAGCGACAAGTGAGTCAGTAGGAGGAGACCAAGAAATATCAGGGAGATTAAAGTCACCCAAAACAATCAAAAGATCTCTGTTAAAAAGAGGGGATAGAACAGATTTTATCGCAGACAGATGGTGCTCATAAATTATTAGATCAGAGCCAGGTGGAATATAGGAACATGTAACAAAAATAGATAAGGATTGCAAGGAAACTTGCACACTAACAAATTCAATTTCGTTAGGGGTATCATAGTGCATTTTTTCTGATGTTCGGCTAGTGGTAACGGCATTCAGCACACCGCCTCTCCTACGTGAGGATCGATCGGTCCTATAGGCATTAAAGTTATTTGACAGAACTTCAGAGTCAGATATCTCTGGTTTCAGCCAAGTTTCCGTAAAAGCCAAAATATCTGCGGTAAATGCAGAGGAGTCAGCATAAAGCTTAGTTCCCTAACATTTTGATAAGCGAAAAATAAACTGTTTAGTTTTTTGGCGCAGTGGAAGGTCTGTTATTTGTTCTCGGTTTATTGGGAACAAATTCTTTTATTACTAAATCATCATTAAGCCAAAAGCTTTCAGAAAGTTGTACCTTAAACACATCAGGCGGTGCAAATATTTTAAAAGAGGATATACTAAGAGTGTATGAAAATCGAAATTGTTCAACTGAAATATTCTCGGATGCGAATTTTTCACGTATAAGCTCCAAAACATCCTCAGATGTGGTGTCTGGGGTGAATCTAGAAACAAATAATTGCTTCCTATGTGGAACAACTGACAGTTTCTCACGTCCCCCAGCAGCAGATTGAACCACACTAAGCTGAGGGCCAGAAACGGTATCTTCTGTACCTATAGGTACGGTCGGCACCGTAGCCGGCACTGAAGATTATTTTACCACCAGGCTTCGAGAAACAGTGACTCCACCTGAATCAGCTGTATCCCTAGGCGCAGTTGGTTCACTTACCCCAGTGTCGACAGAAACTGCTGCAGCTACCAAGTTCGGATTTGGGGAGGATACCGTGACCGTATTAACTGCCGCTAAGCTGGCTTTTTTGCGTTTAGGCGACTCAGTTAGTAATTTTTTATTATTAAATTGGGCACAAACGGAATTGATCCCCTCATTGAGCTGTTTAAAAGCACCTGAGAGATTTAAAAGGCTGTCTCGAGTCTGCTTCATAAAGCCGCTCATCTCAACTACCATTTCCTTGCAGGATCCACATGACCACATGAGACCAGAATTAAGATCAATGAAGTCTTTGACTCTGCAGGAAATCCTGCGCATTTAACGTGCATCATCGATTCGCAGAGCCAGCAGAAAATAAAAGGGTCTTTAGTTGAAGACGAAAGAGTACAATTTTTCTTACAGCAGACAAGACCCATTTAAAGATGAAATAAAATAAAATAAAATATGAAAAATACCTCAAGTAAATTTGGCACTGGGATCAAATTCCAAAACCACAAAGGCACAAAACACGAAAAAAAATAAGAGCGCGAGATCGCATATTAATTTAAATGTAAGAGAGCACGAGAGAATAAATCTTCTATCGACTGAGCGTTGCTTGTGAGACACTGACAACTTTACGCACGAACAGTTACAATGTAAAGCAAGCAAGAGATAGAGAGAATAAGAGAATAGCACACCAAAAGTCTAACAGAAATTCGGCAGGTTCCGAGAGAGTTTAAATTACAGTTGTAATATAGAGCGGGAAAGCGAGTGGAAATAAAAGAGTTCTAGCAAGATTAGTGAGTGTAAAATTACACTAACAACACTAGAAGAATAAACAAGTCTAATAGAAATGTTAAAATAACTATAACCACATACCCGTTATTGGGGGATCTAGTCAAAAACACTAACACAACTATTAGGCTAAGCTTCGTTAAAAAACAAACACTTGCAAAAAATCACTGAATAAAACAAAAACTCAGAGCACAAAAGTAAACACATCTGTTCACAAGTGACGCTAAATCGAATGATTTTGACGCGATAATGGCAAGGTTGGACTTTGTTTTTAGTGACAAACGTCCAATCCATATAATTGAACAAGACTTAGGAGTGCTAAGTCAAGGGAAACTGTCTATAATGGAATATTATGGGTTATTTAATAAAAAACTAACTCTTCTAATAAATACAACCATTATGACTTACGGCAGAAATAAACCATTAACTGCTGAAATAAACGAAAAACACAAAAAGACAGCACTAAGGGTATTCATAACTGGCCTCAACGGCCATATCTCAGACGTAATATTTTCTTTGAATCCACCAGACTTACCGAACGCTATGGTAATAGTTCAAGAACTAGAAAGCAATAATTTAAGGGCCCAATTCGCAAACAATTTTACATCATCACAGCGCAAAAATTATGAGTCAAATTTATTCGGGTACCAAAACTTAAATAAAAATCCCAGGCAAGGTAACCATAATAACTATAATAGCAATCAAAGGAATACAAACAACTTGAGGTTTAACCAACCCGATAGCCAAAATAGAAACAATTATAATCAGAATAAAAATCATAATTGGAATCAGAGCAGACAGTAATCCTTAATATAATTCCCATAATCAATGGAATTCCAATAAAGCTCAACAAAACAAGCCAGAACCGATTGAAGTAGATGAATCTTAACAGATTCAGAATAGGGCCAAAGTACAATCAGGGTTATAGCAGTTATAACAACACATATAACCAGAATAAATGGAATCAAAATAAAAAGCAGGAGACACAAACAACTCCGCAAAATAATCCGCAGAACAAAAGGGAACCAATAGGTACGGTTAACCAACCGGCAAATAAAACTATGCGATTAAATAATTTCGAAGAGGACCATTTTTTAGGCCAGAATCCGGACCCTACTTAACAAGATATGATTGCAAAATAAATAAAAAACACAAGAGCAACCTCCTGGACTTATAAATACAAAAACGAGCTTCCTATATATAAAAGAGTATCTACGGTTAATGGATATTCTATAATTAAATATTATCACATGGTAACGATCTTCGATACGCGTTACATATTTTATGAAATAGATGGGTTAAAATCAGACTTTCTAATAGGTTACAACCCATTGAAAAAAATAGGAGCTGTAATAGACACAGAAAAACGAGTAATAAGATATGGGGGCAAAGAAGAAAAATAGATTTATGATAATGACAGTTCTTTTAACCAACTTTCCTTATCTGAAGAAAAAACAAAAAAAATCCTGAACACGCCGTCGTTGAAGTATCCGACAACATGCTAGAGGTAGCGAAAGATTCTTTTCTTCATTGTCACTCTTGAGAAACAAAATTACTGGTACAGCAAACGATGCCCTAACACACAATGGGACAGTATTAAATTTTTTTTTGTTATTTGATGGACGTTGATGCACTACGAGTAGTACAAACAAGTGGCCCAACGACACCAAGCACGTGCTTGTTACGCGCGGGGCCCTTTTATCAATTTGGACAAAAATGCGAGTTCGCGAGGAAAATATAAAAAACAAATAGAGACGGGACACAAATGAAAATAAAAGAAGCAACTAAGAATGAAGCACATGAGTTAAAATATTAGTTTTTAATACCGGGATAGAAGTTGAAGTGCAAATTAAATGGTAAAGGTTGTTATAATTATTACAAAAATTTGATGTACATCGTGGCAAATATAGGGGATAATAATTTCGTGTTAGTCCAGCAGGGGCATTGAAAGTTAAGCGGTTTACAAGTTCTACAGAATCAATATCACCTCTAATAAGATTTTGCATAAAAATAGTACCAAGCATTGTTCTACGATTTACAAGTGTAGGTAAATTAAGCAATAGTAATCTACTCTGATAGGAAGCTAGCCTTACGTTTTGATCCCAGTTCAAACTACGAAGGGCAAAAAGAAGACATTTTTTTTGTACCGACTCAATACGGTCAATGTGCACTTGATATTGTGGATTCCAAACCGAAGAACAATATTCCAAAATAGGACGGACAAGGGAGGTAAATAATAATTTGGTTGTATAAGGGTCATCAAATTCTTTTGACCAACGCTTTATAAACCCAAGAACACTCATGGCCTTGTTGGCAGTGGACATTATGTGGCAGTTAAATTTAAGTTTTGGGTCCAGTAGAACGCCTAAGTCATTAACTGAATATATACGGTCGAGTGACGTATTTTGAAGAAAGTAACTAACAAAAGTAGGAGTACCCCTATAGAAAGTCATAACGTTGCAATTAAGGCATTTCAAATTTAAAAGGTTGTACTCACACCATCCCTGAAAACAATCAATATCTGACTGTAAGTTGAAACCCGACGCTATATCATTATATGATAAACAAAACTTAACATCATCAGCATACATTAGTACACGAGAATGTGTTATGGTAGAGAGAAGATCTTTAATAAACAAAGTAAACAGCAAAGGACCCAAATGACTACCCTGAGGCACTCCAGATGTCACGTAGATCAATTTTGAAACAGCGTTCTTGAATATATATATAAAATCCAAGTTAATAGATTACATGGAAACCCAAGCTGATTTAATTTGAATAGGAGAATAGAGTGGTTGACAGAGTCAAAGTCCTTACTAAAGTCTGTATATATAACGTCAGTCTGCATTTTTTTCTTAAATCCATTTATTACATTAGATGACAATTCATGAAGGTGGTGGTCGATCCTCGCTTAAAAAAACCTGCTGACACGGTGATATGCGAGGAACATAAATGTTGCAAATGAGAAGTAATAATACGTTCAAATGCTTTAGGAATTGCCGACCATTTGAAAATACCTCTATAATTCTGGGCATCCGCCTTCGCACCTTTTTTGTGAAGTGGAATGATAAAAGAGTCCTTCTAGATAGTAGGAAAAACTGACGATGGAATAGACAAATTAAAAAGTTTAGGAAACGGTTTACATAGGGTTGACGCACTAAACGTAAGCACACACCCGGGGAGTCCAACTGGACCGCGAGAATAAGTTGGCGTTGTTGTTTCTAAGTCTCTTAAGAACTTTCCGTAATTACAGGAGTAAAAATACAATTTGCCCCTTTTAATGGATTAGGGAAGTTAGAATTTGACCAAGCAGCCGAACTATAAGTAGTTTGGAAAAACTCGGCAAATAAATCAGCAATTTCAGAATCCGTCGATGCCTCCATTGAGTTAAAAAGTACCGATGAAGGTAATGCCGACGACTTACGCTTGGCATTAACAAAGTTATAAAATTTGAATTTGGATAATTTGAAAATTCAAATTCACCACATATTTCGAAAAATCAGATGGCTTACCCGATTTTTTATAATTTAAATAAGTGTTTGTTTTCAGGTTTTTAAGTCTTTGTAGCGCATTGGTAAACCAATGAGGACTATTAAGCTTTGAAGACTATCAGGAACTCATTCATTAAAAAAAGGAATTAACACTATAAAGAATAGTTCAGTGACACTTTCAATATCCATACAATTGTACAATTCTGTCCAATTATATTGAGAAATCATATCGTTACGTTTATTATAGTCACATTTTTGAAAACATCTCATTTTAGTTGGAGAAGCTAAAGAAGAGAGGGTATCAACGCATGGGAGGCAGATTGTCAATTCCATTGTTGGATGGTATCGGTCTTCAGGTACAACAAGAGCGTCAATTCTAGATACCGTGACTTCAGACGGGTCTGAAACAAACGCAAGATCTAATTGTCTATTTGGTGAATTCCGTATAAAGCTTACTTGCTGTAACGATAATTCTAAAAGACCATCTACAAAATCATGGACGTATAAGGGTATAGCGACAAGTGAGTCAGTAGGAGGAGACCAAGAAATATCAGGGAGATTAAAGTCACCCAAAACAATCAAAAGGTCTCTGTTAGAAAGAAGGGATAGAACAGATTTAATTGCAGACAGATGGTGCTCATAAATTTTGAAATCAGAGCCAGGTGGAATATAGGTGCTTGTAACAAAAATATATAAGGATTGCAAGGAAACTTTCACACTAACAAATTCAATTTCGATAGGGATATCAAAGTGAATTTTCTCTGATGTTAGGCCAGTATTAACGGCAATCAGCACACCGCCTCCCCTACGTGAGGAGCGATCGGTCCTATAGGCATTAAAATTATTTGACAGAACTTCGCAGTCTGATATCTCTGGTTTCAGCCAAGTTTTCGTTAAAGCCAAAATATTTGCAGTAAATGCAGAGGAGTCAGCATAAAGCTCGGGTAGCCTAACATTTTGATAGGTTAGGTTAGGTTGGAGTGGTTGGAGATTAGATCCTAATCCCCACACTTAGGCCGCATTGGGCCCCTTGTGATACCACATGATCTCTGGTTAGATCCTTTTCCCTAGCTTATGGGTCATTTGCTTTCGCGAAGTATTTTGTTCTTCTCAAGAAACATAATAGTTTTTGAAGCCTTACGTCCTGAATGGCCGCAAGGTTCGGAAGTGTGTAGCTACCTAGGGTTTGAAAGCGCTTTAGGTTATGCGCTGGGCAAAAGCATAGGAGATGTTCGATGCTCTCCTCTTCGTCTATCTGTTTGCAGCTTCGGCAGAAGTCGTGGTGACTGAGTCCCAGCCTGAGCGCATGAGTCCCTATAAGGCAGTGGCCCGTGAGGGCATTTAGGAGAGTGGAGATGTCCTCCCTGCTACATTGTAGGAGAGTTTTTGTTCTTTTCGAGTTGTAGTTTGGCCATGTGAGTCTAGAATTGTGGCATGTTGAGATTGAGTTCAAACGGTTGTTGGAAAGTGTGTACAGTCTCTGCCTGAGATGGAGCTTGCAGGTAGCCATGGGCATACCCACCGTGTCCTTACCGCGAAGGATATCGACGATTGTCCCCTGTCTTGCGAGCTCGTCTGCTATGCAGTTGACCTCAATATTGCGGTGTCCAGGCACCCAGATGAGATTGATTCTCAGATGAGTGGCCATCTCGTTAAGAGATTTGCGGCATTCAGAGATTGTTTTTGAGTTCGTTGTGTAGGAGTCGAGGCCCCTGAGGGCTGCTTGACTGTCCGAGAAGATGAAAATATCTATGTCATGATGTGTTGACGGGTCCACGTGGGTCATGGCTTCCTGAATAGACATGACTTCCGCTTGGAAAACACCACAGTTGTCTGGTAGGCGGAATGAGACTTTTATGTCTAGTTCGGGGGAGAAGACTCCCCCACCTGTTTGGGAGTTAAGCTGAGAGCCGTCTGTGTATATGTTGACAGCTTTTTCGAATTGGTGTGGGAGGGTGTCCCAGTCTGTACGGGTGGGTATGAAGATCTTATATTTTTTTTTGAAGTTGACTATAAGTGGAACGTAGTCTGTATTACGTGGTAAGGATGTATGTTTTGATAGGATATTGCCTACGGCTTTTTTACAAGCGAAGAGAGCTATAGCCGCTTTGCGTGTGCGATCTTTGCTTGGTTGCTAAGGGTTAGGCGCGTTTGGTGTAGTTTGGGGAGAATTAGATTTGGTATCTTACACTTCCTTGTAAAGAGAACTAGTTTGGTCTTTTCTGGGTTTACTCCCAGTCCACAGACAGCCGTCCACCTGGAGAGGGTGGATAAGGCTGTCTCCATAAGATTGCAAAGAGTTTGCCGGAATTTGCCCTGCAGTAGGATAACCACGTCGTCCGCGTGGTTTGCCACTTTAATGCCCGCCTCTTCTAGAAGTGATAGCAGTTTGTTGACCACTATAACCCATAGAAGAGGTGAGAGTACGCCCCCTTGTGGGGTTCCTCTGCTGACATTCCTGGTCGAGTGGGCTGATCCCATAGTGGAGTACACTACTCTGCTGGTTAGCATGGTGTGTATGAGTCCCACTATGGGCCGCTCAATGCCCAGTTCAGTCAGAGCACCAGTAATCGCCGTTGGGGTGACGTTGTTAAAGGCTCCTTCTATGTCTAGAAACGCTGCCAGAGAGTATTCCTTATTGTGGAAACCTCTCTCTATACTGGCCACTAATCGGGCGGAAGTCCTTTGGGTTGGTGTGGGAGGGTTTGCCGGCTTTCGGTATAAAAATTACCTTAACGTCCAGCCACCTTGTTGGAATATGGTTTAGAGCAAGGCAGCCGCGGAAGATGGCTGTCAGCCAGGGTAGGGATAAATCTAGTGTCCGTTGTAGCTGGGCCGGGAAGAACACATCTGGGCCGGGGGATTTGAGGGGTTCCAAGCAGGCCTGGTTCAGGAGGATAACCACGTTCATGGTGACGCGCTCGGTTTTCTCCACCTTGACCACCTTCCAACCGTCTGTTGGAAGTATTGGATTGAACCTGGTCAGCAGGCTGAGTATAGCCTCTGGTTCCGAGGGTTCCGACGGCAGCCACACCCTCGCTCTCGGCCGAGACGGGATGTCTGCGGCCTCGCATACTGCCAGCTTGGCCCCGGGGTAGACCTCGCCGACCTTGTTAATGGCAGCCTTATAAAGTGCTGCCGACCTCTCGTCTTCACAGGCGATCAACTTAACGTTGCCCTGGTACCACCCTGCATCTGTGCAATCGGGTGGCGGACCTGGGTTCTCGTCCAGCACTTTTAAGGCCACTGACGCAAGGGTCTAACCAAACCCCATTGGTTCCTTGGGATCCTACCGCCTTCATCACTCTGGTCGATGACTCCAATGATCTTGCGATCCTTTACTACCTCAGCAAAGGATTTCGACCATGTGCCGCGGTTGGTTACTTTGGCCTTCTTCCTCGCTGGTTGAGCTGTCTCCATCGACCTTTCTCGCTTGTTGCTGTTGCTGGTGGTCATAGCGATGTCAAAGTCTGGGATTACCGCCTTTACCCAGGCTATGCCCTCTTGGATTTTTAGGTAATCCAATTTTGACGCTTGATCCTCTCGTATCGGGTTGGTGGCCAGCCGTTTAAGGATCCGAAAAGCTTTCTTGCGATCAAGAGGTCCTGCCTGGTTAGGTGGTACCCTCTTGAACTCCTTTGCCCTGGTACTCACCACGAGACCGGCTTTGGCGATCCCCTCAGGCTGGTGTAGCTGGTTAGCCACACCTACGCTGATGGAAGGCTTGGGCTTGTCGTTGTGGTGAGCTGGGCTTAGCCGGCTGCGTTGTTCGCTGGCCTTGGCAGGGGTCGACGTCACAGGGACTAGGGTAATCGGAGCCGTCATCTTGCTCTTCTTGTCGTCGTTGGTTACGACTTCCGACTTTTAAGAGTGTCGGGCTCTATTTTGTTGTTCATATCTCTTTTTGTTAGTATTTGTTAAAATCTCCATATTTATTCCCACGAGCTGCGGAGAAAGGACAGGTCCACCCGGGCAGAGATCCGCTGTACCCGGGTAAGGCTGACTAGAACAGGCGGTCGCCACTTGCCTGAGCTCACCGTTTGAGACTGCGTTTTTTGATAACTCAAGCTCCCAGCCAGATTGACTCTCGGCACGGTTCGAATGACACCTTAGTCCAGCCCGGGGTGAGATGAGTTGTGTGGGTAGGGAAGAGGTAGGTTCAAAGAGTGTGGGAAGGGGGTATGTGTGAGCTATTTGTCGGAGGCGGCAGCACAAGCGCGACGTCGGTACTGCAGATACCCGCTGACTGTCCGGGGCTACTTATTTACGCTTCATTTTGGGGGCTTGGCGGTAGCCGGGCCGTATCCAACTTCCACGCTTATTCGTAACTACCCTGGAGAACTAGGGCGCTCGCTATCCGCAACCTGCGACCCGTTCGGTAGCCTTCAGCTCGGCGCCCTCCGAGCCATCCCACTAGCTCTTTGGAAGAAAACATTTTGATAAGCCAAAAATAAACTTTTTCGTTTTTTGGTGCAGTGGAAGGCCTGTTATTTGTTCTCCGTTTATTGGGAACAAATTTTTTTATACCTTAAACACATCAGGCGGAGCAAATATTTTAAAAGACGATATACTGTGATTGGTTGCTTAAACTTTCTCAGAAATGAATTCTGCACAGTATGCTAGAGTATAATAAACCTTTATAATGAACATTGAATTATTTGAGTATTGTTGTTTAAATTGGTGAGATTTTTCAGATTAAAGATTATTCAGTAGCATTTGTATTAAGGGTTTTGCACAGCTCGGCTACGGAAAACATGGTAGGGAGGGTAAAGAGCCAGTCTCTTAATGTAGACACACACCACACCTTAGTAACCCATTTATTTAGTTGAACAATAGTTAGAATCAAATGTAAAAGTTTATTATAGAGGGATTCTGTAATATATTAGTGTGATGGACGTCCAGAGTTTGATTTCCAAGAACCCGCAAGCATACAAATTTTGGAATAGAACGGAAGTGTTAGATGGGTTAAGTAAAACGAGTTCTAACAGGATCCGAGATAAAGAAGAGAAGCTGCCTGTGGCCTGCACTACTACCTTTTAGAAAAAAAAAACCGCTAGAACTCAATTGTAATGGGTATAAATAGAAAATGCAAATATGTTTCACATTTATAAACATCATGTCTGTCGACCAGTTTGGACATTTGTCTGTTGTTAAGGAACGATCAGAAAATGTGAAAAGACGTGGTAAGTATACTGAGGGACTATTCATCGATGAGGATGCTAAACTAAATGCTCAAAATGAATGTATCAAAAACGGAACTAAACCTTTAGATAACGATGATTTAGAATTGAAAGAATATACTGATGAGAACATCGGAAAGTTGTAAGAAGATATAGGAAATCTTTTAGCTCAAAGTATTTATTGTCGACTCGCAAAAACTTGAAGCTAAGAAAATAAAATTGAATTGTATAATACAAGTGCAGACCACGCTGAACAAATTTTTTCAAAAATTCTGGAAAAGATTAATAGTATTGAGAATTATGTCTTTATTCATTGTTTTATTCAATCGTTTTTTATTTATACGTTTTATCTTATCTTACATTAATTTAAGTACTAATATTTTTGTACAATGCTTATTTAAAACTTAACAAAAATAATAAATATATTTCTTACAAACTCAAAATAATTTTATTTATACTTTTTAAAGTTTTGATCATAAAAAAGCATCTTCAATTAGCTGATGTATAAAATATTTATTTTTCCATATTTTTTTTTTTTTGAAATTTTTTCGTTTTCTTTTATCTTTGGATCAAAGAGTTTTCTTATTAACTTTAATCGTAGACATTTTTTTTTGTGTGCCTTGGTCTAAAAATGGTTCAAGTAACAAATGGTGGCAAAGGGAGTAATATGCTATATTAAATGAAGATTCATCTTGATCTATTATGTAACAATAAAACTTTGAACAAAAACCTGTAAGCTTTGTTATGAGTTTACCATTAAGACATCTATGAAAAACCCTAAACTTTTGTGTTAACTCTTTTGATTTTATATAAATTAATTTTTTTGTCTGAATGGTATACCATTAAATTTAGTTGTACTATGAAAATTGAATTTTGAAAATAAAATTTAAGCACAATGTGTTTTTCGTCCAGTCATGATGCTATCCGTAGATTCCCATGAACTTACAAGTTAAATGTCGACTCTCCGTTGCCGGTTTTCCATTGTTTTTCCGTAAACATAATTATTCATCAATTTAAAAAAAAATTTTTTAATTCATTTGTTGCGTTTTGCCTATGCAAAGTATTTAGATCAATGTAACTTTTTAACAAAGGCTTTTGTAAAAACTGAACTCCTCTATGGATCTATTTCAGTACTAACCCATTCTGAACATTGTTGCAAATTCCTATAATGTATTACATAATTTTTCTAATATCCCAGATCAGCAATTAATTTTTTTTCCTTATCTTCCTTTGAGGCCAGGCAAAATATGACGGACTTAATGAAAGATCATTATAAAGGTTATAGGATATGTCCGCGCCAAGGAGGCGCTACTGTGAACGATTAGTGGTTAACAGACGAGAGCAGTTACGTCCAGATGGCCTCTCATCTCGCTCTCGGACTGTTAACAGTCTCCACCCCCGCTCTCCTAA
Source organism: Drosophila suzukii (assembly GCF_043229965.1). Taxonomy (NCBI): domain Eukaryota; kingdom Metazoa; phylum Arthropoda; class Insecta; order Diptera; family Drosophilidae; genus Drosophila; species Drosophila suzukii. Next base: position 52,108,152 of record NC_092082.1, on the reverse strand, counting down.
CATTAGATTTAAGTTCAAGCTGTTAGTTCTAAGTTACCACTCCAAGAATGCCCACGCTGCGGCTAATAAATTGAATTTCAAGTGAAACGAAGTACAAGTCAGTTTTTCTGTGCCCTGCATATTGCATCCAGGAATTTCTCCACCACAATCGTGAAGAACCCAGGAAAGCCGCCACCCTCCATTTCATGATCCATCGGCCGGATATTTTCAAGAGGTTACGAGTTCCAGCGTTCAGCGGTGGAATTTTCCGAGTTCTTCAAAAAATCCAAGATAAGTACGAATTTTCCATATTTCCATTGCCGACATGCCAGATATTTCCCAAGAACCCAATTTTCTTATATCTGTCTGATCGGCCATTTCCATCGTGCATACGATCGCCATATTCCGGCTTCTTTTTCGTATTTGCCATTTCCATACATATTCGTATTCATATACACATACTTCCATTCGAGTTGCACCCATCAACATTTCTACAGCGACATTTACATACAGTCCACATTATCTCCAATTTCCAAAATTATTACAAATTACAAATTTAAAATTGCAATTTACACACATGTATTTCCGAGTTCCCACAAACACACAAATCATACGCCCATACATACACACATATAACCCTGATGCATGCTTATTTTTTTTTTTTTTTTTTTATTAAATAAGCTTAAATATATACAAGAATATAAGTGGTAGAAGAAGAGAAGAGGTAGAAAAAGTTCCGATCCCGCGGGACTGCCGCAAAGCTATACTTCGCGGGACGGATGGCGGTCAGGTTGCCGCTCGTCCTTATAACTCCATGCGTCGACTCCGTTCTCGACGCCTAAGATCCTTCAGGATGCCAGCGGCCATGTTGGCTATCACGTCCCACTTGCTTTGATCTTCCAGCATGCAGCTGATCACGTTGTCCGCTGTCAGGTTACATACGGTTGTCGTTTCAGCTTCGGCTCGGTTCCTATCGTATAGGGGGCAGATGAATAGCGCGTGCTCCGCGTCTTCGATGCTTCCTGTGCCGCAGTGGTCGCAGTAGGGGTTTGGCTCGTGCTTAAACCTATGCAGGTATTCCTTAAAGCATCCGTGCCCGGAGATCATCTGCGTGACGTAGAAGTCTACCTGTCCGTGTCGTCTCTGCAGCCAGGGTGTTAGACTGGGAATTAGCCTGTGCGTCCACCGCCCTGTGGTCGCATTGTTCCACCTCATTTGCCATGCCTCGATCGTGTTACCGCGTTGGGTCCTGCTTCCTCTGCTCCCAGTTCTTCGTTCTGCCGCCAGCAGGTCTATCGGTATAGTACCGGCTACCACTAGCGCGGCTTCCTCAGATACCGTGCAGAAGCTGCTTGCATTCTTATGAATGTACGTACATGTGCCTGGCCATCTCAACATATGTACCTAAGGGAAAAAGTCACGTAGCGCAACGTAAGGCAACGTAAGCACGGTAATCCACGTACCTTTTTTCGCGGTACACCCTACAAATATTTCGAAAGCGACATTTACATACAGTCCATATTATTTATAATATCCAAATATAAAAAGGACCATTTAAGCACATATATTTCCAAGTTCCCACAAACACACATATCCATACGTCCATACATACACACATATAATCCTAATGCATGCTTATTAATATACGTACATATGCCGGCCCGCTGCATCATATGTACACAAGGAGAAACGCACATAGGTTCATACGGTACACCCTACAAAAGTTTCAACAACGATATTTATTATATGTATAACAATATTACCTAAAATCAAAATAACCTGATTCCACCGAACCCTTAAACACGACACGCCTTTCCAACTTGAATGATATTTATTTGAGCAGCGGTAATTCGCATCCAGCGGCAATTCACATCCATTAAATAAAAATAAATAAATACTTTTTTTTGCAAGCCGTGACGGTGCGAAATAGATATTTATTTTCCTATTCCTAGCGCTCATTTCCGCAGCACAGCAAACAACGGCAAATATCCCTTCAGTTCTGCAGTAGGGACGCGGTGACATGGCTCAAGGCAAAAAGCTTTTTTTGTTTTTTTTTTTGTGCCTAAAACGCTGTGCCGCTGTTGACGTCAGCAGAGCAGTCGGCGCAGCGTAGAAGACTGCCCACGAAAACGATCGTGCAACAAAGAGAGGCAGATACTCGGATATTTCCCTCTCTTTCTTGTCTTATAATCTGCCTGCACTCCGTGCTCGCAGAGACAAATTTCGGCCGGTCCGTTATTTTTTTTTGCGTCTCTCCGTTATGTTCGGCTAGCGACTAATATTTCGGCGGAAATCGTGGAGCAGCGACATGTGAATGCCCTAATATTTTAGGAGCATTATTGTGTATCGAAAATATACAACTTATATTGTTTTATAAAAGTTAATTATTTGATTATAGTAAAATTAAGTAATTTGGATTTACTTATAATGTTATGTTTACTTATTATACATTTTTATTACAATATATCTTTTTAGTGTAATTATAGAAAATTAGTCCGTTAAAATTGATTTCAATATTTAAAACATTAGTAGTATTAGTATTAACATTTTTAAAAAATTCGTATTGTATTTCTTACTTAAGAAGTACAAATTATATAGTCGGATGTATTTCGCCTTATAAAGGGTATAAGTGCAGTGGCACGCGCCAACAGCGAAGAGAAAACAAAAGAAATCAAGTAAAGGGGAGAGAAGACTTGGTGCATTCTGTTTGAGTGATTGAAAGGGAAGCATCCATGTTAATTGTGCGCAGCAGAGTTACTTTAGTCGTCTCTTTAAGTTAATATAATAAAGTCAGGTAAGTGCTACGTTAAGTTTTAGATGTTGTGCATTGATCTTAGTTTAAAGTACGTAAATTTTGAAGGTATTCAATGGGTTCCGTTAGCCGAAAGTGGATGACGAAATGTTTTGATCCAATAAAAATCCTGCAAAGGGTTAAACACAGCTATAAAAGGTAAATATACAATTAAACAAATAAAACGCATTTTTTAAACATATGTTTTTTCAGGAGCGTTGGCCAAGGATTCAGAGGACCCGGACAAAGGTTTAAGAACGGCGATGACTAACGTTTAAAATAAGCTTACGAAGCAAAAAAACAGAAACAATAATTGTACAATTTTTGAAAATCTAAATAATACCATATAATTAAAATGAATTAAAATGAAATTAAATATGTATGTATTTTAAATTCTATATTTTTATAATTGAAAACTCAAGGAAAAATTCTGATTTTCCCAAGTGATTCACTTGGGACGTGTCCCTTGCAAGTGATTTCACAAGTGAAAACTCAAGGAAGAATTCTGATTTTCCCAAGTGATTCACTTGGGACGTGTCCCTTGCAAGTGATTTCACAAGTGAAAACTCAAGGAAAAATTCTGATTTTCCCAAGTGATTCACTTGGGACGTGTCACCGGCACGTGACAGGCCATACGAAAAATGAGTATAAGGAACAAGTGAAATCCCGTAGAACTTCGAAAAATTTTCATTTGAATTTTCACTTGTGAAAATGCGGACATCCCATACAATTTTCTATATGGAGCGTCACTTGTTCTTCACTTGTGCACGAGGACATGTCCCAGGTGATTCCCAAGGTGATTCACAAGTGAAACTTTTTTTTTGGAACTGAAGGGATCTGTCAGAACAGTCGTTCCGAATTCTCGTTATTTCCTCGCACATCAAGTAGTTGATGTGCAACTGTTCCATTTCCACATACTCCAAACGTAGACCGGAGCTGCAACGCTAATAGCGAACACAAGCGGACTGCTTGCAATTGCCATAACGGGAAAACGGAGAAGCCACTGCGAAATATAATTTTTTTTTGGTTTTTTTTAAAGTCAAGTTAAATAAATTCCATACGATTTTTCGTATCTTTTTTTCTCTTGGAATCCACACTTAAGGACAGACTTTTCCGGGCGGGTCTAATTTTTACAAAGCAACAAGGGCGGCCCAGATAATCGGAGTTCTGGAATGCCAGGTCCAAGCCCAACAGCCCCAAAGTCGATCACAAAGGCAAAGAGCGAAACATCCTTAGCCACCCAAGAAGACGACAAGAAGCTGTCTGTTCCTACGAGCAATCAGAAACGATAGTCTCTGAGTCCGCTCACGCCAAAGGTTAGGCCATCAATCCAGACCAAGTCCGTAAAGTCGCTAGCAACTCGTTCGCAGGAAAAAATGAGTAACGAAATTGCATTTGCAGCCCTCGCGCGGTTCATCACGGTGTCCGACCGTATGAGCCATTTCAGAGCGACGATTGAAACTCTTGGGTCGTCATCTCCGTCCGTCCACACCTGCAAAGTCCGTAAGGAACAAGTCCGCTCACTCTGGGACAAAGCCGAGAAAAAATTTGAAGCGTGTCTAGACACGATTTCCAGCGTTACGACTGAAGGGGCGGAAGAGATTCTGGCGACTTTGCACCGAAAATATGAATATTGCTATTCGGTGTACGAGGAGCTAGCGGTTCAGCTCAGTGAGCTTATCGACCGAGCCAATTCTCAGCATCCGCCCACGAGCACCAACAATCAGTCCACTTACATTCCATCTGCGTGCCGGTTACCGCCGTGCGATACTGAAGTATTCGAAGGGCACTATCTGAAATGGCCAACATTTATGGATCTTTTTACAGCAGTTTATGTCAACAATTTTAGGTTGACATCGGTCGAAAAACTTTTTCATCTCAACGCTAAAACTAGCGGCGAGGCTAAGGCAATCGTAACCAAGTCCCCTCTCACAAATGAGGATTTTGATTCAGCATGGGCAGCGCTTCGAGACCGTTTCGAAAATAAGAGACTGCTAGTAAACAGCCAACTCAAACTCCTTTTTAATTTGAGTTCCGTAAGTTCCGAATCTGGCCAGGCTTTGAAAGACCTGCGGAGCACAATCCAAGGGTGTCTAATAGCGCTGGCTCATTCCAACATTTCCACAGAGAATTGGAACTGTCTCCTGGAATTTCTGTGCGCCAGCAGATTACCAAAATTGACCCTCTTCTTATTAGAGCAGTCCCTTTCATCCAAATCCGACATTCCGACCTGGGATGAAATGAACACGTTTCTTAGCGACAGGTACCGAACGCTAAAGGCGATTGAGGATATGAAACCAAGCACCAGCACGCTAAGAGTCAACCCGTTTCCAGGAAGCTCAACTCCTTCGAAGCTAAGGTGGTCACAAAAACAAAGAATTGCGATCTGTGCTCAAAAGAGAGTCATCCAGTGCGCATATGCCAGCGTTTTCTCCAGATGTCTGTGGATGCACGAACGAACTACATAAAAAAAAGCAGCTTTGCCTAAATTGTTTCGCGAGAGGCCACCAGCTACGTGAATGTAATAGCACTCACAGCTGTTTCAAATGTCGAGCGTGGCATCATACACTGTTGCATAAAGGCAACCCCAATTCCCGTGGATCAACTTCCGCAATTAGTTCTTCAGCAGGCCCACAAAATACAGCTGTACAGGGGGCCGCCGGCGGTTCAGAAAATCTGCCCCGTGTGCAGAACTATTTAGAAACCGGTTCTAGAGCGGTTTTGCTAGGCACGGCCATTATTGACATATGCCACTTGGGAACGAACTACAGGGCTCGCGCTCTGATAGACTCGGGTTCTGAAGCTACGTTTATTACGGAACGCCTGTTCAATCTGATTAAGCTGCCGTTCCGCCATATCCAAGCCCAAGTTTCAGGCTTAAATCAGACCGTTTCCGCTCAGGCGACCAGGCTCTGCCATTTTTCTATTCGAGCCCCTAATAAGCCAGGCCTCTAGCTAGAAACCGCAGCTTACGTTTTGCCTGAATTGACCGGAAAGCTACCATCTTACCCAATCCCACGAGATGCGTTGATTGATTTACCTGCCATTCCTATGGCAGATCCGACATTTTTAGAGAGTTCCCATTTTACCGTCCGTGTTGCTGAGCGGCACGCGCAAAAACATTTGCGGTTCTCTCCTAGGTCAGGAAACTATTTTCGGCTGGGTGCTTTCCGGCCCAGTTGCTAGTACATCGAGCCAAAAGCGGGTGTCAGCTTTCACGACCCAGATAACCGAAACGAGTGACAGGGGCCTGGAAAAACTTCTCACTAAGTTTTGGGAGGTGGAGAACATACCAACTAAGAGGTTAAAAGAATCCGATTCCTATTGCGAGAGCAATTTTCTCCAAACCACCACTAGAGACGCAAGCGGTAGATACGTGGTAACTTTACCGTTTCGCGAACCCGAACATTTCGGATCCAAACTGGGGGGCGATCCATTGCCCTAGCTCAGTTTCTTAGAAAAGAAAACCGTTTGAAAAGAGACTTTCCATTAAAAGAGCAATATGACTCAGTCATTGAAGAGTATTTGGATCTGGGTCACATGAGAGAAGTCCCCCCGTCTTACGATTCTCCAAGCTATTATCTTCCACACCACGCGGTGGTCAAACCTGAGAGTACCACCATCAAACTTCGCGTGGTATTCAATGCTTCTAGCCCTTCAGCAAATGGGACAAGCTTGAACGATATTCTTCATGCTTGTCCAGTCCTACAATCTGATTTAACCATTCAGGTCTTGAAGTGGCGTTATTGTATGTAGATCTGGGTCGATCTCAAGCATACGCCGTTCCAAAGAATTTTATTCCGGAATAAAGAAGGAGAAGTAAGCGATTTTGAGCTAAAAACCGTCTCCTTTGGTGTCAACTGTGCACCGTTTCTGGCACTCCGCGTACTCCAACAATTGGCAGATGACGTAGAAAAGGACTTCCCTAAAGCAAGCAATATTGTTCGGCATTTTATGTACGTAGACGACAATCTGGCAGGCGCCAATTCCATTCAAGAGGATCAACTTGCGATCAGCGAGCTTCACCACGCTTTTAATCGCACCGGCTTCCCGTTAAGAAAGTGGACAGCTAATCAGGAGAGCATACTTGAAGACATCCCAAACGAGCATCTACTCCACGACGACTTTCGTAACCTTAAGTCCGAAAGTTTTGCCAAAACACTTGGTGTTCGGTGGAATGCGACCTCGGATGAGTTCTATTTTGTCCCACCGCCAGTTTCGATTGAATCTACTTATACGAAGAAAGAGGTTCTTTCCCAAATCGCGAAACTTTTTGACTCAGCCGGATGGCTGTCCCCCTTTATTGTCCGCTCAAAAATCTTTATGCAAGAGATTTGGTTGCAAGAGTTGGGCTGGGATGAAAATATCTCCGCAGAAATGAATCAAAGATGGCAAGAATTTTTTTCTGAGCTTGAACAGATCCGTATTCCAAGGTGGGTTGGTTTCCAGCCAGAGGTAAAGGTAGAGCATCATGGTTTTTGTGATGCGTCGCAGAAGGCATATGGGGCCGCAATATACTTGCGGGTTGAAGTAGGCCATAACATTATGACACGTCTGCTTACCGCCAAAACCCGAGTCGCCCTGTTAAAACGGTGTCCGTTTCACGGCTAGAGCTGTGTGGGGCAGTGTATTTGTCAGAAATGATCGCAGCTATCCTTCCGAATATGCCAATTTCCAATTCCGACATTTTCTGCTGGACTGATTCCACCATCGTCCTCGCAAGGTTGAATAATCCGGCATGCCACTGGACCACGTTTGTAGCCAACCGAGTGACCAAGATTACTCAGGTGACAAGCGCTGAGCATTGGGCGCATGTGCGATCTGAGCACAATTCCGCGGACCTAGCCAGTCGAGGCGTGTCGCTGCGGGAGCTGGTTCATAGCCAACTCTGGTGGGAGGGACCGGATTGATTACAACAGCCAAAAGACAAGTGGCCAACACTGGGGCTTGCACCTCCAGTCACAGACATAGAGCAGCGCGCTCTGAAGGTCAACTTCGCAAAGGCCCCAGCCGAAGATTTTCTGGAACGGTTCTCCAAGTTGGACAAGGCTCTGTGGGTCCTTGCGTACTTGTTACGGTTCATTCAACGCTGCCGCAAGATGCCGAGGGGCCCAGCTGATCGGCCTACCAAGGAAGTGGTCCGAGAAGCTGAAAGAGCCCTGATTCTATATGCCCAGCGGGAGGAATATGCCCAGGAGCTTAAATTCCTAAACGATAAGCGTCCAATTCCAGTTTCCAGCCCGATAGCCAACCTGTATCCCTTTCTAGACCAGCGAGGCCTGTTAAGGGCATGTGGTCGCATTACAGCCTCAACAGCCCTTCAGTATGACGAGCGGCATCCTACTATACTGCCATACAACTGTCACTAGCTCGTCTGCTCGTCCTTCTTTCACACCAGATTTCCCTGCATGGAGGCAACCAACTAGTGGTACGCCTTATCCGATCGAAGTATTGGATTCCTAAAATCAAGAATCTGGTAGAAGCTCTGCTAAACTCCTGTAAGGTGTGCACTATTTACAAGAAGAGAGTACAGACGCAATTGATGGGCGATCTTCCTACCGATCGAGTCTCCTTCTCCAGGCCATTTACATATACGGGCATTGATTATGCAGGCCCGTTTGAGATAAAGAACTATACAGGCAGAGCATTCCTTATTACCAAGGGATATGTATGCGTGTTTGTGTGTTTCTCCACAAAGGCTATTCATTTAGAGCCTACGTCCGACCTGACAACCGAGAAGTTCCTTGCCGCATTTGTCCGATTCGTAGCGAGAAGAGGGTGTCCTCAGCGGGTCCATTCGGATAATGGCAAAACCTTTGTGGGGGCAGTACTTTCTCGGGATTTCATGCAGACGATTAGGGAGTCTGTGACTGATACCTATAGCCATCAGGGGATCTCGTGGCGGTTCATTCCTCCAGGAGCTCCACATATGGGTGGATTGTGGGAGGCTGGAGTGAAAAGCTTCAAGGCACTTTTCTACAAGTCGACGTCAAGTCGGAAGTTTACGTTTGAAGAGTTCTCCACTCTTCTAGCCAAAGTTGAAGCATGCCTCAATTCCAGGCCGTTGTCTCCCATGTCCGAAAATTCTGCTGAGTTGTTGGCATTGACGCCAGGCCACTTTCTGATTGGGGTCCGTTGCTTTCCACAGCTGAACCCGAAATTGAGGGCGAAGTCGATTATAAATCGCTGGCAACACTTAAAGGCCCTGCATCAGCAGTTCAGTGCGCGATGGAAAGAGGAGAACTTAAAAGAACTTCACAAGCGCAATAAGTGGCATAATCCTTCCAGAGATATCCAAGTCGATGATATTGTGGTCGTCAAAGAAGACAATATGCCATCAAACGACTGGCGGCTCGGCGAAGTTGTATCTGTCTTTCCAGGGGCCGATAGTAGAGTTCGCGTAGTCGAAATCCTTACCGCTCGAGGGACTATAACGCGTCCCATCCACAAGCTAGTACTTCTTCCTATGGAGGCCAAGGCAACCTCCGCTCTTCCACAATAGTGCCTTCTGTCCTCATGCTTCAAAATCCATTCACAATTAATCCTAAATGCCCTTATCTCTTTTTTTTATTATTCAAGCATTAAAACCATGGCTCCACGTCCTCGCAGCGCCCAAACTTTGGACGACAGACGTTCACGAGGTACTCGATCCTACCGCTGCAGAGTCTGTCGGGGAAATCATCCTCTACGGAAGTGCAACCATTTCCTGAGGCTCAGCACTGAGAAGCGGCTCCGCGCCGTTCTCATAAATAAATATTGTGCAAATTGCCTGGCCCACCAGCATTCCGAGGGAGTATGTCGCAGCGGAGACACGTGCAAAAAGTGTGGGCAGGACCACCACACGCTGCTCCATTTGCTCGAATCTTCCGGCTCGCGCTGCCGATCAATTTCTCCGCTCCGACCCTCGATGACGTCACCACGACCTTCAGCTTCCGGTTTACGCTCGCCAAGTCCAACGCCAAGCTCGCGGAACCATTCCCGGTGTTCCGACCAGTTCGACCAGCCAACTGCAGCTCCATCTGTGGCGTCTCTCTTGCAGCATCGGAGTGTGCAAATCATCCCGACGGCCATCGTGGTTCTCGACACGGGAACCAATAAGTACGAGGCGGGGGCCCTGATCGACCCGTGCACACCAGTGAGCACCATCGACCGGTCGCTGGCCGCGGCGTTCGGCCATTCCACAACGAGCGTCGGAGACGAGACGGTCTGTTCGGCGACGATAAGGTCACGGACGGGCACCTTCAGAATCGACGTGGTGCTGAACGTTAGACCCAACTTCCGCACTCGCACTCCAATCCGCGCCCTAGCCGACAATGTTCGCGCTAAGTTCAACGACATCCGCCTCGCTGACGAACAATTTCATCGACCGGCGACTATATCCCTGGTGTTGGGCTCTGACGTGTATCGTGACGTCATCCAGCCCTGGTTCCTGAATCTGGATGAGGGGTTGCCTGTGGCACAAAGCACTGTGTTCAGCTGGATTGTCCCCGGATCATGTCGACAGTCTTAAGGTGCCCGACGAGGTCTGATTTGGTTGCTACGTTTGTCGTCGCAAGGGGGAGAGAATGTACGCGCCAAGGCGGCGCTACTGTGAACGATTAGTGGTTAACAGACGAGAGCAGTTACGTCCAGATGGCCTCTCATCTCGCTCTCGGACTGTTAACAGTCTCCACCCCCGCTCTCCTAACATTAGATTTAAGTTCAAGCTGTTAGTTCTAAGTTACCACTCCAAGAAAGCCCACGCTGCGGCTAATAAATTGAATTTCAATTGAAACGAAGTACAAGTCAATTTTTCTGTGCCCTGCATATTGCATACAGGAATTTTCCCACCGCAATCGTGAAGAACCCAAGAAAGCCGCCACCCTCCATTTCAGGATATATTTAAATCCAAAAAGATATAATGAAAACATCCATTTAAAGCTCGTAATCCTACACTATCTCAACTAGCAGCTAACCTACATTAGATCAACCTACAGAGGGTCTTGTGTTGCAGAAATATTGAGATCCCTTTTGACTTCCTCTTCGAGCAGTCATTAGTCTTTGAAGCGAAATATGTACAAATTTACTTATTTAGATTAAATAAAAAAATATGAATAAATGAATTTACCTTGAAATACTATTAATGTAAATATAATGTCCATTGCCGCCGTCTTCCAAGAGCCACATTTTGATATAAAGAGCGTTTTCCACATCCGATTGAAAAAGAGATCCAATTAGTTCCTTCGTATCTTCATTATATCCGAAAACTTTTAAGCTCATATGAATATATTTTCTAAAAAATTTATTTCCAATTTTTTCCAACCCTCTGAAATCTAATTATATTTCGTTACTTAAACGATTTATCTCCAGGGATATGTCAATATTATAAATTTTTTGTAAAATCGAAAACAATATAGATAATTCCAGCTAGTTAGATCGACTATTCATTAGTAAGAAGAGATTGGAGAGAACATAGAAATAGCCAATAGGACGCCATCAAATCAATAAAGGAGGAACAAAATCGAAGAATTAGGGAGTGTGTTGGTTAGAAGAGGTCTCACATACTTTGCTTGCAGGTGCTTGCAGGACACCATCATACTCAGGTAACAGGGGACAGTTTTGAAAAAATCTTTAATTTTTTTTTGAAATATCAAGGTTTTTTATTTGTTGAGTTTCGAGTATGCAATTTATCCAGCTCATGATCCCAGCCTCCTTACCCAATTTATAAACAAACTCTTCATATACAATTCTTAGCTGAGAAAGCTTTCCAGCTCGAGCGCCCAGCCGCCTTACCCAAGTCGTAAACAATTTCTTAGCTGGGATCCCCTTACTCACCGTTCCCACAGAATCCCAATTAGCTCCCCCACTTCAATCTAAGTTCATTATTAAGATTCAATTGCGCCGCGGTCCTCCTAACATGAACTAAGCGGGGTCCAGCTAATGTAAACACAAGCATCCGGTCAACACCCGGCGAGCACCAAAACTGCAGCGTAATCCGTTTAGTAGTCGAGCGGATTTCCCGACTCTCTTGAGTCCAACCCTTGTCCAACTCTTAATGAGTTCCCCAATTCTCTTAAACCGAGGTTTGTTTATCAGATAATCGGCCCCTGGCCAGGCATTCCGTTTTTGATTCCGCGAAGATTGGTTCAATAGAAAATATTGTGAACAGTAGAATAAAAGTCGGTATTAAGGAAAAGTTCTAAAGTTGTAACTTAGTGAATAAAAAATAAAAATAAATTTTTTAAAATTATTTGCAAGTGAAATAATTAATTGCCGCCCAACGTGCGGCCACGCTTAAATTGTTCTAAATAAAAGCTTTAAAATAGATAGCTAACGGTCTTAAAGTAAAAAGGAACTTGCGTGGTCAAATAAAAACCTAACCAACCGACGAAAAGTTCGCGCTGAAAACAAAGGAGGAAATCAATAAATGAAATTATCCCCTTTGCTTACAACAATCCGCTAATTAATAATCGGCGTAATAAACCTACTGTTCAACAAAAACTAAACGGTCTCAAAAAAAATAATTCACAAAATTAAAGAAAAATTGTAAAACTGTGAAAGTTGATGCAAAAAATATGAACTGAGAAACAAAAGTCAAATACAATTATAAATCCAAAAATACAAATTCAACAAGAAGGAAGAGCTGAGGGCCATCCCTCGCTAAACAGTGACGATCAGAAAACAAACCGAAGGAAGAGCTGAGGGCAATCCCTCGTTAAAAATTAACAACCACAAAAATAAATTGAAGGAAGAGCTGAGGGCCATCCCTCGCTAAAAACAACCAAGAAGGACGACCCCTGCAGGATCATCAAGGAAAACAGAGGACCTCATATTAATCCCAGGAAGAAAAGAACATAGTTAGTGAGCGTATACTGTTTATTTTTATTTTAGGTACTATTAGCGTAAAATTTTTAAATAAAATCAAACAAGGTGGAAGACCTAATAAACGATTGTGAAAGAATTCTCACCATGCCTCTACCCCAACCAGAAATGGCTTCTAGCAGCCAAGCTAATAACCAAGTGAGCGATTTAATTGCACATATTGTCAATAACAAGTTGAATCCTTTAAGGAATGAGATCGTGAGTTTAAAAGCACAACAAAATCAAAATATAAAAAAGGTTGAAGATATTCAAGTAGAAGTCATTGACCCAAATATTAAATGTGAAACTTCATTCGAAATTATTAATTCAGTCAGGGAATTTAAAGGTGAAGAAGACAAATAAGTGAGTTGGAGTGAATCAGCAGAAACAGCCGAGGGGCAACATGCTAGAGGTAGCGAAAGATTCTTTTCTGCATTGTCAATCTTGAGAAACAAAATAACTGGTACAGCAAACGATGCCCTAACACACAATGGGACAGTATTAAATTTTTATACCCGTTACTCGTAGAGTAAAAGGGTATACTAGATTCGTCGGAAAGTATGTAACAGGCAGAAGGAAGCGTTTCCGACCCCACAAAGTATATATATTCTTGATCAGGATCACTAGCCGAGTCGATCTAGCCATGTCCGTCTGTCCGTCTGTCTGTCCGTCCGGATGAACGCTGAGATCTCGGAAACTATGGGAGCTAGGCTATTGAGATTTGGCGTGCAGATTCCTGAGCTTCTTACGCAGCGCAAGTTTGTTTCAGCACAGTGCCACGCCCACTCTAACGCCCACAAACCGCCCAAAACTGTGGCTCCTACAGTTTTGATGCTAGAATAAAAATTTTAACTGAAATGTATTGTTCTCACCAATACCTATCGATTGACCCAAAAAAAAGTATGCCACGCCCACTTTAACGCCCACAAACCGCGAAAACCTGTGGCGGCCACAATTTTCATGCTAGATAAAAAATTTTAACTGAAATGTATTGGTCTCGTCGATACCTATCGATTGATCCAAAAAAAATTTGCCACGCCCACTCTAACGCCCATAACGCTTAAATCTGTATACCTCCGGTAGGTGGCGCATTTTAATCTCGCTTTGCTGCTTGCATATCTCCATATAGCTGAGTAACGGGTATCTGATAGTCGAGGTACTTGACTATAGCGTTCTTCCTTGTTTTTTATTATTTGATGGACGTTGATGCACTACGAGCACTACAAACAAGTGGCCCAACGACACCAAGCACATGCTTGTTACGCGCGGGGCCCTTTTATCAATTTGGGCAAATATGCGAGTTCGCGAGGAAGATATAAAAAACAAATAGAGACGGGACACAAATGAAAATAAAAGAAGCAACTAAGAATGAAGCACATGACTTAAAATATTAGTTTTTAAAACCGGGATAGAAGTTGAAGTGCAAATTAAATGGTAAAGGTTGTTATAATTATTACAAAAATTTGATGTACATCGTGGCAAATATAGGGGATAATAATTTCGTGTTAGTCTAGCAGGGACATTGAAAGTTAGGCGGTTTACAAGTTCTACAGAATCAATATCACCTCTAATACGATTTTGCATAAAAATAGTACCAAGCATTGTTCTACGATTTACAAGTGTAGGTAAATTAAGCAATAGTAATCTACTCTGATAGGAAGCTAGCCTTACGTTTTGATCCCAGTTCAAACTACGAAGGGCAAAAAGAAGACATTTTTTTTGTACCGACTCAATACGGTCAATGTGCACTTGATATTGTGGATTCCAAACCGAAGAACAATATTCCAAAATAGGACGGACAAGGGAAGTAAATAATAATTTGGTTGTATAAGGGTCATCAAATTCTTTTGACCAACGCTTTATAAACCCAAGAACACTCATGGCCCTGTTGGCAGTGGACATTATGTGGCAGTCAAATTTAAGTTTTGGGTCCAGTAGAACGCCTAAGTCATTAACTGAATATATACGGTCGAGTGACGTATTTTGAAGAAAGTAACTAACAAAAGTAGGAGTACCCCTATAGAAAGTCATAACGTTGCAATTAAGGCATTTCAAATTTAAAAGGTTGTACTCACACCATCCCTGAAAACAATCAATATCTGACTGTAAGTTGAAACCCGACGCTATATCATTATATGATAAACAAAACTTAACATCATCAGCATACATTAGTACACGAGAATGTGTTATGGTAGAGAGAAGATCTTTAATAAACAAAGTAAACAGCAAAGGACCCAAATGACTACCCTGAGGCACTCCAGATGTCACGTAGATCAATTTTGAAACAGCGTCCCTCTGAGTCCTACCATTCAAATAACTTGAAATCCAAGTTAATAGATTACATGGAAACCCAAGCTGGTTTAATTTTAATAGGAGAATAGAGTGGTTGACAGAGTCAAAGTCCTTACTAAAGTCTGTATATATAACGTCAGTCTGCATTTTTTTCTTAAATCCATTTATTACAATAGATGACAATTCATGAAGGTGGTGGTCGATCCTCGCTTAAAAAAACCTGCTGACACGGTGATATGCGAGGAACATAAATGTTGCAAATGAGAAGTAATAATACGTTCAAATGCTTTAGGAATTGCCGACCATTTGAAAATACCTCTATAATTCTGGGCATCCGCCTTCGCACCTTTTTTGTGAAGTGGAATGATAAAAGAGTCCTTCTAGATAGTAGGAAAAACTGACGATGGAATAGACAAATTAAAAAGTTTAGGAATCGGTTTACATAGGGTTGACGCACAAAACGTAAGCACACACCCGGGGAGTCCAACTGGACCGCGAGAATAAGTTGGCGTTGTTGTTTCTAAGTCTCTTAAGAACTTTCCGTAATTATAGGAGTAAAAATACAATTAGGGTAGTTAGAATTTGACCAAGCAGCCGAACTATAAGCAGTTTGGAAAAACTCGGCAAACAAATCAGCAATTTCAGAAGCCGTCGATGCCTCCATTGAGTTAAAACTTACCGATGAAGGTAATGCCGACGACTTACGCTTGGCATTAACAAAGTTATAAAACTGCTTCGGATAATTTGAAAATTCAAATTTACATCGACTTAAATACATAGAATAGCAATAACTATTGAGAACATTAAAATCCGATCGAGCCACCACATATTTCGAAAAATCAGATGGTTTACTCGATTTTTTATACTTTAAATAAGTGTTTGTTATCAGGTTTTTAAATCTTTGAAGCGCATTGGTAAACCAATGAGGCCTATTAAGCTTTGAAGCCTATCAGGAACGCATTCATTAAAAAAATTATTTAACACTATATAGAATAGTTCAGTGACACTTTCAATATCCATACAATTGTACAAGCCAGTCCAATTATATTGAGAAATCATAACGTTAAGTTTTTTATAGTCACATTTTCGAAAACATCTCCTTTTAGTTTGAGGAACTAAAGGTGAGAGGGTATCAACGCATGGGAGGCAGATTGTCAAATCCAATGTTGGTTGATATCGGTCTTCAGGTACAACAAGAGCTTCAATTCTAGATACCGTGACTTCAGACGGGTCTGAAACAAACACAAGATCTAGTTGTCTTTTTAATGAATTCCGTATAAAGCTTACTTGCTGTAACGATAATTCAAAAAGGCCATCAATAAAATCATGGACTGATAAGGGTATAGCGACAAGTGAGTCAGTAGGAGGAGACCAAGAAATATCAGGGAGATTAAAGTCACCCAAAACAATCAAAAGATCTCTGTTAAAAAGAAGGGATAGAACAGATTTTATCGCAGACAGATGGTGCTCATAAATTATTAGATCAGAGCCAGGTGGAATATAGGAACATGTAACAAAAATAGATAAGGATTGCAAGGAAACTTTCACACTAAGAAATTCAATTTCGTTAGGGGTATCGTGGTGCATTTTTTCTGATGTTAGGCTAGTGGTAACGGCATTCAGCACACCGCCTCCCCTACGTGAGGATCGATCGGTCCTATAGGCATTAAAGTTATTTGACAGAACTTCATTGTCAGATATCTCTGGTTTCAGCCAAGTTTCCGTAAAAGCCAAAATATCAGCAGTAAATGCAGAGGAGTCAGCATAAAGCTTGGGAAGCTTCATATTTAGTCCCCTAACATTTTGATAAGCGAAAAATAATGCGAATTTTTCACGTATAAACTCCAAAACATCCTCAGATGTGGTATCTGGGGTGAATCTAGAAACAAATAATTGCTTCCTTTGTGGAACAACTGACTGATTCTTACGTCCCCCAGCAGCAGATTGAACCACACTAAGCTGAGAGCCAGAAACGGTATCTTCTGTACCTATAGGTACGGTCGGCACCGTAGACGGCACTGAAGATTATTTTACCACCAGGCTTCGAGAAACAGTGACTCCACCTGAATCAGCTGTATCCCTAGGCGCAGTTGGTTCACTTACCCCAGTGTCGACAGAAACTGCTGCAGCTACCAAGTTCGGATTTGGGGAGGATACCGTGACCGTATTAACTGCCGCTAAGCTGGCTTTTTTGCGTTTAGGCGACTCAGTTAGTAATTTTTATACCCGTTACTCGTAGAGTAAAAGGGTATACTAGATTCGTCGGAAAGTATGTAACAGGCAGAAGGAAGCGTTTCCGACCCCATAAAGTATATATATTCTTGATCAGGATCACTAGCCGAGTCGATCTAGCCATGTCCGTCTGTCCGTCTGTCCGTCTGTCCGGATGAACGCTGAGATCTCGGAAACTATGGGAGCTAGGCTATTGAGATTTGGCGTGCAGATTCCTGAGCTTCCTACGCAGCGCAAGTTTGTTTCAGTAGACTGCCACGCCCACTCTAACGCCCACAAACCGCCCAAAACTGTGGCTCCTACAGTTTTGATGCTAGATAAAAAATTTTAACTGAAATGTAATGTTCTCATCAATACCTATCGATTGACCCAAAAAAAAGTTTGCCACGCCCACTCTAACGCCCATAACGCTTAAATCTGTACACCGCCGGTAGGTGGCGCATTTTAATCTCGCTTTGCTGCTTGCATATCTCCATTTAGCTGAGTAACGGGTATCTGATAGTCGAGGTACTCGACTATAGCGTTCTCCCTTGTTTATTATTAAATTGGGCACAAACGGAATTGATCCCCTCATTGAGCTGTTTAAAAGCACCTGAGAGATTTAAAAGGCTGTCTCGAGTCTGCTTCATAAAGCCGCTCATCTCAACTACCATTTCCTTGCAGGATCCACATGACCACATGAGACCAGAATTAAGATCAATGAAGTCTTTGACTCTGCAGGAAATCCTGCGCATTTAACGTGCATCATCGATTCGCAGAGCCAGCAGAAAATAAAAGGGTCTTTAGTTGAAGACGAAAGAGTACAATTTTTCTTACAGCAGACAAGACCCATTTAAAGATGAAATAAAATAAAATAAAATATGAAAAATACCTCAAGTACATTTGGCACTGGGATCAAATTCCAAAACCACAAAGGCACAAAACACGAAAAAAATAAGAGCGCGAGATCGCATATTAATTTAAATGTAAGAGAGCACGAGAGAATACACGGCCGAATTCATGAATTTTATCAATCTTAGCTGACAGAGATGCCGGACCGGTGGAAAAAGGTGTTAGCGATTATTAATAATAATCTTGTTAGTATTAAAGATAAAGTGTGTGCAAGCCAGTATAACATTTTTTACCGTCAAAATAAAAGTTGAAAACTAGTTTCCATTGGCACTGAAGGAACAAATAATTTGTTAAATGTAAGGTGTATTTATATCGATCTGGCAACTCCGATAATATATAGAGTTACCGGAGTTTAATTGTCACCATTTCACGCTTGGAGGCTGAATTCACGAAATGGCGTTTATGCACACACGAATCGGCTGAAATCGCGAAATGAAAGCGTGAATTTGGCATCGCATAAACACAGTAATAAAGATACAAATTGTTGGAGTGTTATTTTATGCATGAAAATGGTGGGGGACCGTCGATTGCCATGATCGTTCAAGGCCGTCACTGAAATCACGATGCGACATATATCATGTGTCTAGACCGAACTCCACGTATAACATGATTATTTGGATATGCTTTTCCAGTAGACAAAAAATAACATAACATTTGCATAATTCCTCCATACGCAGGTACCTAGATTATTTCCATGAATAAATGTTTTCATATTATCTCCATCAAAGAGTTTTCATTGCATGAACTGGAGACGCACATAGAATGCATTGAGCAGAATTCCGTCAAGTTCGCTCAGAAAATTCTTTATTTTATTAAAATGCATTATGTCGATCTAAGTCAACAATCTTGTTTTCCATATAGGTTTTTATCTTTTTCTTTTACCCTGAGATGTGCAAATTAATTATTTCACTTGCGAATAATTTAAAAAAATTTATTTTTATTTTTTATTCACTAAGTTACAACTTTACAATTTTTCCTTAATACCGACTTTTATTCTACTGTTCACAATATTTTCTATTGAACCGATCTTCGCGGATGCAAAAACGGACTGCCTGGCCAAGGGCCGATTATCTGATAAACAAACCTCGGTTTAAGAGAATTGAGGAACTCATTAAGAGTTGGACAAGGGTTGGACTTAAGAGAGTCGGGAAATTGGATGATAAAATTCTCCGCTCGATTGCTAAACGGATTACGCTGCAGTTTTGGGGCTCGCCGGGTGTTTATGTTAGGAGGACCGCGGCGCAATTGAATCTTAATAATGAACTTCGATTGAAGTGGGGGAGCTAATTGGGATTCTGTGGGAACGCTGAGTAAGGGGATCCCAGCTAAGAATTGTTTATAAGAAATTGTTTACGACTTGGGTAAGGCGGCTGGGCGCTCGAGCTGGAAAGCGTTCTCTGCTAAGAATTGTATATGAAGAGTTTGTTTATAAATTGGGTAAGAAGGCTGGGATCATGAGCTGGATAACTCTCCCCCTTCTAAATTGAATCGTCCCGATTCATTGGAAGTGTCGGATAAACTGAATTTAGATGATTTGTCAATTCGACTATAATTTCATCTTCAGTGGTATTTTCATTTTCGGACATATTATTTTCGGGGGTTATTTCAATATGAATTTGCCGTGGTTTGAATATTAGATATTTTTTGAATTTAAATACAAGCGTGATAATTACATATATTAAAGTTAATATGATCAGTATTAACGTTATTGGAATTTGTGTTTGTTTAATTTGAATAAATGGGTTTAATATGTTAATGTTATCGAATGAAAGTTCCAAATCATTTGACATAAGATATTCGGATACTAAAAAATCATTATACTGTTTAGCAGTGATATATTATATTATCTTATGGTCCAGATTAGAATAGGGTATATTATTTATTGTAGTAGTACTATTAAAAGTAATTAAAAATGACCAATTTAAATGAGTATCATTAATAGTATTATAACCATTTATAAAAATGGCTCCTTCTTGGATTACATCAATTTTTTTTATTATATTCCCTGATTTTTTTACAAAGGGATTTTTCTCCATTTAGTAGCCTAGTAAAACAAGTACTTTCGGGACTTAAAGTGCCATAATTATTAAATATTTCTGTCTTAAAAATATAAATTACATAGTACCTATTGTTTCATTTGGCGACATGATTATCAATTAAAAGTTTTCCATCATTGTGTGAGATGGATCTTGCATTAAACACTTCGCAACGGTTTGTTATGATGGGGTATTTTATATATATCACAATTAATTCTTGGTGTATTTATTTCTTTAAATAATTTAGAATTAATAACAAATTGATTGTTATTATCTTGGATTAAATCATCAATTTTATTTTGGACCGTTATCAAATCATCGTGATCGGGACCCTGCTATCCATTTCCAAAGGTTGCCTATTTCATTGATTCCTCTTTTGCCCTACTTGGTAAAATTTGTTAGTACTTGTTTTTTATATCTAGAGTTAAGCTTATTTCTTTCCCCGTGATTTTCTCATAATTGACTTCCCCTACAAGAAAGTCCTTTTCCTTTCTGCCTTTGTTGTGAGAATTTAACATTTTCTCTTGTGCCTGTTTTAATAGCTGTGGAATAGTAACATATTCGATTTTATTGTATAATATATCGTATGGTTGTTGGTTGGTAATGGAATGTATAGTCATGTTGTATTTCTGAGCTGTTTATTTACAATTTCAGAATAATCAACTAAGTTAAGTTCATTTTTGATGCAATTTCTGTAAGGGTAGAATGAGCCCTTTCTATTTGTGCATTGGACTTCCAATGCGGGGATCCGCGAAATATAAATTTATACCGCATCTTTGTGCGAAGGATTTAAATTGTGTTGAAGTAAAACTAGGCTCGTTATCCATCATTCAAGTTTTGGCAAGTGGAAATTGTTGCAATATTTCTCCAATTTTGGTTTCTATGTTGAGTTTATTTTGGATCTCCTTTACAACTAAGTATTTTGAATATGAATCAATACAAGTAATGAACATTAAATTCTGAGCGTAAAAAATGTTAATATGCAGATTTTCTCCTTCTTTTTTAGGGATGGGTGCTTGAACAATAGGAATTAGTACAGGGTGATCTGTATAGATTTCTATGTTGTTTACGCCGTATAAATAGTTTCTCAAATTTGTAAATGCCCAAACTATTGGTAAAATTTCTTTCTTTTTGGTTGCATATATTTGTTCGGCGCTAGTTAGAGTTTTTGAAATAAAGGTTATTGATTTTCCTTCCTGAGAAAGAACAGCACCAATAGCTAGATCGGACGCATCGGTCGTTAAAGTGAATTTTCTATTTGATCAGGTTGTACCAATTCGATTTGTGCAATTAAATTATCTTTGAGCTCGTTAAAAGCTATTACAGCTGAATCATCTAACTGTATGGAAGTTTTACGGAACATTTTTTTGGATACTTTACCATTTTGACCTTCAAAATATTTTGTCAGAGGTTTTGCAATTTTTGCGTAGTTATAACTGGCCTCAACGGCCATATCTCAGACGTAATATTTTCTTTGAATCCACCAGACTTACCGAACGCTATGGTAATAGTTCAAGAACTAGAAAGCAATAATTTAAGGGCCCAATTCGCAAACAATTTTACATCATCACAGCGCAAAAATTATGAGTCAAATTTATTCGGGTACCAAAACTTAAATAAAAATCCCAGGCAAGGTAACCATAATAACTATAATAGCAATCAGAGGAATACAAACAACTTGAGGTTTAACCAACCCGATAGCCAAAATAGAAACAATTATAATCAGAATAAAAATCAAAATTGTAATCAGAGCAGACAGTAATCCTTAATATAATTCCCATAATCAATGGAATTCCAATAAAGCTCAACAAAACAAGCCAGAACCGATTGAAGTAGATGAATCTTAACAGATTAAGAATAGGCCAAAGTACAATCAGGGTTATAACAGTTATATCAACACATATAACCAGAATAAATGGAATCAAAATAAAAAGCAGGAGACACAAACAACTCCGTAAAATAATCCGCAGAACAAAAGAGAACCAATAGGTACGGTTAACCAACCGGCAAATAAAACTATGCGATTAAATAATTTCGAAGAGGACCATTTTTTAGGCCAGAATCCGGACCCTACTTAACAAGATATGATAGCAAAAAAAATAAAAAACACAGGAGCCACCTCCTGCTATATCAAAACAGGGATTTATAAATACAAAAACGAGCTTCCTATATATAAAAGAGTATCTACGGTTAATGGATATTCTATAATTAAATATTATCACATGGTAACGATCTTCGACACGCGTTACACATTTTATGAAATAGATGGGTTAAAATCAGACTTTCTAATAGGTTACAACCTATTGAAAAAAATAGGAGCTGTAATAGACACAGAAAAACGAGTAATAAGATATGGGGGCAAAGAAGAAAAATTGATTTATATAATAATAATTTATAATTCTCCAGTTTTAGTGGTACCAAAAAAGGTTTTTAATGAAGATGGTACTGCAAAGCTCAGATTATATTTAGACTATAAGAAACTAAATGAATACACCAATTCGGACAGATATCCAATGCAAGATCCTTCGGTGATTTTGTCAAACCTTGGAAAAGCAAAATACTTTTCCACGATCGACTTGGAGTCTGGGTTTCACCAGATTCTCATGAAAGAGACAGACATTGAAAAAACTACATTTTCTATAAATAACAGAAAATATGAATTCTTGAGAATGCCATTTGGGCTAACGAACGCTTCCAGAATATTCCAACGTGCAATGGATGACATTTTGAGAGAACAAGTAGGGAAAACATGTCATGTATATGGATGACATTATTATATTTTCTAAAACAATAGAACAACACTACAAGGACTTAATCGTCATAATTAATATATTACTGAACGCAAATATGAAAATTTCAATTGAAAAAACAAAATTCTTCAAATTAGAAACCACATTTCTGGGTTACGTTGTTTCTCACAATGTAATCAAAACAGACCCCGAACTAAAAATCTCCAATTTTAAAATATCCAATTCCAAAAAACATTCGCGAGCTTAGAAGCTTCCTAGGCCTTACCGGCTATTACAGACAATTTGTGCAAAACTACGCAAAAATTGCAAAACCTCTGACAAAATATTTGGAAGGTCAAAATGGTAAAGTATCCAAAAAAATGTTCCGTAAAACTTCCATACAGTTAGATGATTCAGCTGTAATAGCTTTTAACGAGCTCAAAGATAATTTAATTGCACAAATCGAATTGGTACAACCTGATTATAATAAAAAATTCACTTTAACGACCGATGCGTCCGATCTAGCTATTGGTGCTGTTCTTTCTCAGGAAGGAAAATCAATAACCTTTATTTCAAAAACTCTAACTAGCGCCGAACAAATATATGCAACCAAAAAGAAAGAAATTTTACCAATAGTTTGGGCATTTACAAATTTGAGAAACTATTTATACGGCGTAAACAACATAGAAATCTATACAGATCACCCTGTACTAATTCCTATTGTTCAAGCACCCATCCCTAAAAAAGAAGGAGAAAATCTGCATATTAACATTTTTTACGCTTAGAATTTAATGTTCATTACTTGTATTGATTCATATTCAAAATACTTAGTTGTAAAGGAGATCCAAAATAAACTCAACATAGAAACCAAAATTGGAGAAATATTGCAACAATTTCCACTTGCCAAAACTTGAATGATGGATAACGAGCCTAGTTTTACTTCAACACAATTTAAATCCTTCGCACAAAGATGCGGTATAAATTTATATTTCGCGGATCCCCGCATTGGAAGTCCAATGCACAAATAGAAAGGGCTCATTCTACCCTTACAGAAATTGCATCAAAAATGAACTTAACTTAGTTGATTATTCTGAAATTGTAAATAAACAGCTCAGAAATACAACATGACTATACATTCCATTACCAACCAACAACCATACGATATATTATACAATAAAATCGAATATGTTACTATTCCACAGCTATTAAAACAGGCACAAGAGAAAATGTTAAATTCTCACAACAAAGGCAGAAAGGAAAAGGACTTTCTTGTAGGGGAAGTCAATTATGAGAAAAACACGGGGAAAGAAATAAGCTTAACTCTAGATATAAAAAACAAGTACTCACAAATTTTACCAAGTAGGGCAAAAAGAGGAATCAATGAAATAGGCAACCTTTGGAAATGGATAGCAGGGTCTCCCGATCACGATGATTTGATAACGGTCCAAAATAAAATTGATGATTTAATCCAAAATAATAACAATCAATTTGTTATTAATTCTAAATTATTTAAAGAAATAAATACACCAAGAATTAATTGTGAAATATATAAAATACCTCATCATAACAAACCGTTGCGAAGTGTTTAATGCAAGATCCATCTCACACAATGATGGAAAACTTTTAATTGATAATCATGTCGCCAAATGAAACAATAGGTACTATGTAATTTATATTTTTAAGACAGAAATATTTAATAATTATGGCACTTTAAGTCCCGAAAGTACTTGTTTTACTAGGCTACTAAATGGAGAAAAATCCCTTTGTAAAAAAATCAGGGAATATAATAAAAAAAATTGATGTAATCCAAGAAGGAGCCATTTTTATAAATGGTTATAATACTATTAATGATACTCATTTAAATTGGTCATTTTTAATTACTTTTAATAGTACTACTACAATAAATAATATACCCTATTCTAATCTGGACCATAAGATAATATAATATATCACTGCTAAACAGTATAATGATTTTTTAGTATCCGAATATCTTATGTCAAATGATTTGGAACTTTCATTCTATAACATTAACATATTAAACCCATTTATTCAAATTAAACAAACACAAATTCCAATAACGTTAATACTGATCATATTAACTTTAATATATGTAATTATCACGCTTGTATTTAAATTCAAAAAATATCTAATATTCAAACCACGGCAAATTCATATTGAAATAACCCCCGAAAATAATATGTCCGAAAATGAAAATACCACTGAAGATGAAATTATAGTCGAATTGACAAATCATCTAAATTCAGTTTATCCGACACTTCCAATGAATCGGGACGATTCAATTTAGAAGGGGGAGAGTTATCCAGCTCATGATCCCAGCCTTCTTACCCAATTTATAAACAAACTCTTCATATACAATTCTTAGCAGAGAACGCTTTCCAGCTCGAGCGCCCAGCCGCCTTACCCAAGTCGTAAACAATTTCTTATAAACAATTCTTAGCTGGGATCCCCTTACTCAGCGTTCCCACAGAATCCCAATTAGCTCCCCCACTTCAATCGAAGTTCATTATTAAGATTCAATTGCGCCGCGGTCCTCCTAACATAAACTAAGCGGGATCCAGTTAATGTAAACACAAGCATCCGGTCGACACCCGGCGAGCCCCAAAACTGCAGCGTAATCCGTTTAGCAATCGAGCGGAGAATTTTATCATCCAATTTCCCGACTCTCTTAAGTCCAACCCTTGTCCAACTCTTAATGAGTTCCTCAATTCTCTTAAACCGAGGTTTGTTTATCAGATAATCGGCCCTTGGCCAGGCAGTCCGTTTTTGCATCCGCGAAGATCGGTTCAATAGAAAATATTGTGAACAGTAGAATAAAAGTCGGTATTAAGGAAAAGTTGTAAAGTTGTAACTTAGTGAATAAAAAATAAAAATAAATTTTTTTAAATTATTCGCAAGTGAAATAATTAATTTGCACATCTCAGGGTAAAAGAAAAAGATAAAAACCTATATGGAAAACAAGATTGTTGACTTAGATCGACATAATGCATTTTAATAAAATAAAGAATTTTCTGAGCGAACTTGACGGAATTCTGCTCAATGCATTCTATGTGCGTCTCCAGTTCATGCAATGAAAACTCTTTGATGGAGATAATATGAAAACATTTATTCATGGAAATAATCTAGGTACCTGCGTATGGAGGAATTATGCAAATGTTATGTTATTTTTTGTCTACTGGAAAAGCATATCCAAATAATCATGTTATACGTGGAGTTCGGTCTAGACACATGATATATGTCGCATCGTGATTTCAGTGACGGCCTTGAACGATCATGGCAATCGACGGTCCCCCACCATTTTCATGCATAAAATAACACTCCAACAATTTGTATCTTTATTACTGTGTTTATGCGATGCCAAATTCACGCTTTCATTTCGCGATTTCAGCCGATTCGTGTGTGCATAAACGCCATTTCGTGAATTCAGCCTCCAAGCGTGAAATGGTGACAATTAAACTCCGGTAACTCTATATAATTATCGGAGTTGCCAGATCGATATAAATACACCTTACATTTAACAAATTATTTGTTCCTTCAGTGCCAATGGAAACTAGTTTTCAACTTTTATTTTGACGGTAAAAAATGTTATACTGGCTTGCACACACTTTATCTTTAATACTAACAAGATTATTATTAATAATCGCTAACACCTTTTTCCACCGGTCCGGCATCTCTGTCAGCTAAGATTGATAAAATTCATGAATTCGGCCGTGTCGTATAAGCAGGAGCAAATTTTATTTCACGGTTTTAAGAAATCATGAAACCCTTAGCATAAACATAGTATATATTTATTCAAATAATTTCAATGATCACATTTCCCAACCACCATTGAGGATATGTTCCACTCTCGTTTTTTTTATAGTGGTGTCCCGCATAGGCCTAGTCCACGTTCCAGATCCGAATATATGAGAAAGAGTGTCCTAATTAACAACTTAGTCGACATCGGTGGTATCCTATATGAGAAATTTTATGATGTATGTTAAAAATGTACACGCGATTTTTTTTTTATTTCATGCCAAATTTTACTTGTTGCATTTATTTTTATACCCGTTACTCGTAGAGTAAAAGGGTATACAAGATTCGTCGTAAAGTATGTAACAGGCAGAAGGAAGCGTTTCCGACCCCATAAAGTATATATATTCTTGATCAGGATCCGAGTCGATCTAGCCATGCCCATCTGTCCGTCTGTCCGTATGAACGCTGAGATCTCGGAAACTATACAAGCTACAACACCGAGATTGAAATGCGCCACCTACAGGCGGTAGACAGATTTAAGAGTTATGGGCGTTAGAGTGCGCGTTGAAATTTTTTTTTGGATCGATCGAAAGGTATTTATCAGACCAATACATTTCAGTTAAAATTGTTTATTTAGCATGAAAATTGTGGGCGCCACAGGCTTGGGCGGTTTGTGGGCGTTAGAGTGGGGGTGGCATATTTGCGTAACAAACTTGCGCTGCGTGCAACGTTTCGGAATCTAAACCTGAGATCCCAATTCTCTATCTTTGATAGTTTCCGAGATATTCACGTTCATATGTACGATTTTTTGAGGTTTGTGGGCGTTATTGTGGGCATGGCAACCTTTTTTTGGGTCAATCGATTGGTATTGACGAAAAGTACACATTTCAGTTAAAATTTTTATTCTAGCATCAAAACTGTAGGAGCCACAGTTTTGGGCGGCTTGTGGGCGTGGCACCCTGCTGGAACAAATTTGCGCTGCGCAAGAAGCTCAGGAATCTGCATCTCCCAATAATCTAGCTCTTATAGTTTCCGAGACCTCAGCGTTCATCCGGACGAACAGACAGACGGTTACATACTTTCCGACGAATCTAGTATACCCTTTTACTCTACGAGTAACGGGTATAAAAAGACTATGCGTCTAAGTCTGAAATCACTGTAAAACTTGCCGGCCGTCCAAGTATCCAATTCTCTGATGGCTGCAATCTTTTTAGTCTTCTTCTGTTCATACACCCAGAAAAAAATCCTTTCGAAACTTCAAAAATCAAGCCCAAACGGGGTAAAAAAATGCGTAAGCCCGTTTGTTGACTATTCATGAAGGCTCGTTCATGAAATTTGATCGAAATTTGTGGAGTGGTTTTCGAACGAATTGGGTCAGTTTATGAACATTTTTGTATTGAATTAGTAACATAGTTAGGATACGACCTGGTATTTTTCTGTAAACGTATTGAAAACAATTTTGGAACTCCTCTGGTAAAATATGTGAGCAGAACGTTCTTAGATAAAGAACGGTTGGTAAATATTCCGAACCGCCGTAACAAAAAACGTTTATATATTTTATTTTTTTTTATACATTTTTTGGACAGTGGGTTTATATTTAATTCTAAAAAATACTTTGTTATTACTAAGAGGATAAACCAACTTCAAATGACTGAAAATGGTCATCGAAACGTTTTACATTAATTTCATTGCCTGCTATATATGCAAGACTATACTGAATTATTAAATATTTGATGGATTTACTCTTGACATTGAATTGTTGAAATACATTTTCTCGGTTCTGTGTTTTTCCTCAAAGGGGATACACCATAAATTGCGGAGAGGATCACATTTCCTAATCGCTGACGCGTAATATACCAAGAAATGATGCTTAGGCTTCAGGATTCTGTACAGTTTTGTATACATTGTTCTTAATTAATAGTTGTAAATGACTTAAATCTTCTTATAAAAAACTTGGTTTTAAAATAACATCAATAATTTGAAACAATGATGTGATAACTAGCCAATGCTTGTTGTTTACAAGTATCAAATGAACTAAAATAAAGCTTTAAAAATTTACAAAACACATTGATTCACTTGCGGAAAGGCTTAAGCTAAAATTAAGCCTATGAGAGTCCAAGTCACCACAAACTTTCCAATTTCTATTTCTCCAAACTGGAGAAGAGATTGCCTAGTATTTATAATACTTAAAGAAACACCATCATCTTTAATCAGCGATTGTAATACGTTGCATAAGTCATATTGGCAAACGCCTTCAAATATACGAGTATAATGCATAATATCGAATGCCATATTATCGGTTACATTGAAGCCAGGTAATCCTTCAAATATGCAAATATTTTCAACTCATGTGTCCTTAAAATTATGTAATTGTAAATCGGTTTTATAGTTTTTTGACTGTTCTGAATCAAATTGCATTTCGAAAGGAGAGTAGTACAAGCTCTACAGTAATTTAAAGCATTTAATGACTGCACTGCCTAAAACGCTATTAGGGCTTAAATTGTCGCCTACAATCAAACCTAATACAAAATGGACCATGCGTATTTTACCTCCAGTATCTATTGCTATACCTTCTTGTAACTCTTTCAGCATTTCTACTAATGAAAAAAGGACTTCTCATAACCAAGATATTTTAAATCTTTTGTCAGTATGAAAGCAGCAGTTAAAATATATTCTTATTTAGATTGTAAATATTGTGAGAACCTTGGAAAACTGATATAAACACAACTGATGGAAGTTTTGTGGCTTCCTAGAGGATTGTTGATTTGAAAATCATCTAGATAGAGAATAAACGGTAGACTCAAATCGAACCCAAGCTCTTAAACTTTCTTTATAAACCACTAGCAAAGTTATTTATGGTACTGCTTTTCATGTACATTTCGGTATTTTTCAAAATTCTGTTTAAATCTTCAGGGATTTCAAATATTGATTTAAAAATAAACTAAAGTGGCATTATGCAAATGGTTTCTGATTTGGAAGATAAGGTAAGATTACCCTTACTGACTTTCTCAGCAATGGTTGTTAGAATAATCTTGTCGATCGGTTCCTCGTACAACAGGAGTTCTTTTAACATTTTAAACAGTATATTCCGTTTAAATGTCAATAATGTTGCAAAAATGTAGAATACAATTTAAATCTGTATTAGTTTCTTTATTGTTTAAAGTTTTTTCAATTAAAGTGTTTGCTAATAAAAATAGACTCGATATCATGTTTTAAATTTTAAGGAACACTTTTACATTGGTGCATTTTTTTAATATGCACTTTAAAGTTTCTTAAAGTTGTAAAGTTTAAAAAAATGTTGGGTAATACATGGTCATCATTTAAGTGGCTTGTTAATAATGTGAAAGATACCAAATCCTTATCACACTTAAAACAAAAATACATTTTGCTCCTGAATCTCGTTAAAAACATTAAAAAGGCTGATTATACTGACAGATTTTTTGTCGTGTTCAGTGTTTATTTCTTAAAAAAATGTTTGTACTAACAATCAAACATTGTAACAAGCTAGTGGATATTGTAGCCCTAAGACTTGAAAGATTTTAAAACAAACGTCTAGACACTCAATGAAAGACCCACATTTTAGCAGAACTTTGTTACAGCTGATGTAGAATCCACGTATTTCATCTGGAGGTAGTCCTTCGACCATAATGAATGTTTGAAGACCTCCATTTGCCTCTGGTAGTCGTTTAGTGTTGGCAAACATAAAACCAGACTTTCTTGATCGTCGAGTATGGTAGTTTTCTTAGTCTTTTTTCCAGTTTCGTATAGAAATGCTGTTGTCGAATGAAAAATGGCTATTAAAAGAATGGCTTAAATGTAGTCCTGAGCATCTGTAACATTGATTTTTAATATACCTATATTTTGAATGGAGGAGCCACAAAGAAAACGACTTTTATGGTAAGCATTAGTAATTTTTTTATAGTGTCTTTCGATATGCTTCTTGAAAAAGGACCACTTTGCGAACAGAAAATTCCCCTTCGAAGGGTAGAGAATATAAAAATCAATTTTGATCTGGATTTATAATATATAAAAATAAAAATAAATAATTATATGATAATATAAAATTACCAGTTCGTCAGCTTTTGGATGCGCAAATTTTGACTATTCGTAAAAAAATCCAAACTTCCCATTGACTTTAAATCCATCTGACGAAAGTGATAAGTCTTTTGCCATTTATCAATCACTCCAGCCCAATCGCATCCGTCTCGATTAAGAGCGGTCTTGTAAGCAATTAATATTATTGAATCTACTTGAACAAATGAGTCCAAATCAGCAAAGCAGGGCGTTGAAGGCCTCGACGGAGAGAGTTAGGCCTGGAGCTTACGTTTTTTTGCTATTGTACCGGGAAAACAACTTCCCAGCAGAGTTATTTCTGTTCTTCCTTGGAATATATTAAAAATCCTGCGAAGTAAACAGTAAAAATATTTAATATTCGCCTTATTTAGTATATGTCTTTTATACGGGTTTGCAGTTATTGTTATAAGTAACGTTTAGAATTACCTACAGTTGACTTTGGGATGGAAATGATTCACAATTTCTTCAATTAATTGGTTAAACTGCGAAAAAAGGACTTATTCTGTAATAATGTCGATCAAGCCATATCTATGAAAGTCCGTAAAATTTTTATTTTTCTTATAGTGCGCAATAATTGAATTCCCTCTTGATCTTTCTTGTAAAAATTTGACTATGTCATACACATTCTGTTAAAATGATTATTATTTTACCTTATTCAGAACTTTTGACTTGGAAATGTTAAGAAATTTTGTTTCTAGGGGACTTGTGACCTTTGTGAAAAACATATACATACTAAAATTCAAATTTTTTATTATGATCATGTTAGTATGTTTCAGATTTTTCTAAAACCACTTCTTAAGGTGCCTGAATAGTTTTTGCTATATGCATGTAATTTGACACCGACTAGTTCGTCGGTTACCAATACCGTTCGATTTTTTTGAAACAAACGCTCAAGAAGAGAGAACTGTGCCTTTTCAACTCCCAAACGTACTGGTTGTGTTTGTTATAGAGTAAAGGACCTGTGCATATTTCAAATTTAACTGTATAGTTTTGAACTTAGTGTGCTGGGAGTCCTCTTGAAGTGTCTGCTAACCCTAATTTAAGGGCGATTTGATCTTCGAACTGGGTAAGTTTTAAGCTAAAAAATATAGCTAATTAAAAAAGTGAGCAAAGAAAAGAGAAAAAATATGGCCGATGCCGACATGTTGGCGGCTGGCCCAGAGGAGGATGCTGACAACTCTGGTGAAGAGATGTCGGGTGATGCTAATTTCGTAATAGTTGGCAAAAATCCACCAAAAAAATTAAAAACCAACACAAAACTTAAGTTTTTGATAAGCTTAAAAATGGTGTAATTATAAATGAGGTTCTAAACGAAGTTCTAGGTGTCTCCAAAGAGCAATGAGATGATCGTTAAGAACGGTTCTAGCACATCTAAATGCAGTTCTACTGAATCTATAAATTCAGTTGTTGCAGTAGTGTTACGTACCCTCCACATAGAAAGATTCACATAGAGAAACAAAGACGAACCTATAGCCAGGGGGAGGGGGCATGTGACTAACCAGACTCATACTGGTAAAGGCAGAAGAAAATGCAATTCAGAAATTCTCGGGTGTCGCGTGGCCAGAACAACGGCCACGATCGAACTACTGGTAATCATACTCAGGTCGGCAACAACCGACCGATGACTCCCAAGATAGCAGATATCAAGAAACAGTAATCCCAGGTGGGAACACCTAGCTTATCCGACCCATACCGGAGGCCAAGTAAAAGCTTTAGTCTGGTATAAAAGTACTTAGACAAATAGAGAAAGGGAGAGAATCCATTTGGGTGTTTTGCTGACGGAAACCGGCAGCTCCGAGGGAAGGCGACTTTCCCAGGGGTAGTCGTCCACGGAGTCTTTTGCCACCAGGACCAGCCACCATATCCAACAGTCCTTGAGGAGAACACAATTGCAGATCGAAAGGATCTTATGTGTCAAACCAGCGCCGCCATTGTTATCAAAGAACGTGGAGAAGGTCAACAATAAGGACGACATCCGACATACTGTGATGTTTGTGGACGCAGCATCCGTGATCCTCTGGCTCCAGAATTTGTTCAACTGTAGAAACCACCCGTTCAGAGGCGTAGCGACCAATAGCATACGTCGGAGAAAGAAGATATGCAATGTAAATGTGTTAATCGAGCCAACCAAAGCTAAAGTGAACTCATGCATAACCAAAAACCAATGTCCTCAAGTAATACAATTGGATAACAAGTGAAAATCTAAAAGAAATTGGAAGCATTCAAACATACATTGAAATACATTTAAACCAACCGAATCAATAGACAAAGGGCGAATCATGATGAACAATTAGTGAGGACGATTCTCTCCGCCAACCGTTGAAGAAGTAGCATGCATCTGGCATAATATATAAAATTAAATGTCTGCACCATAAGTGTATTATAAAAAAATAACTTTATTTAATTTACTTTTACACTGGTTACAATATTTTGGGTTGGAAAAACACCGACTTGCTATTGACAAATCTCAAACCGAACTCACTGTCCAACTCCTACTTCATTTACGATCATACCTCGGCTTTGAGCTTTACAGCTTTTTTTGAGTGGGACTTATTGCTATTGAGTGACTGTCTGATTTTGGACTTTGGACTCCAGACTTTGGTCCCGAAATCTGCGTATCCTGAATTGTGGGAACGTGCCGATAGTCTGAACAGCGGCTCGTTCTAATTGTTTAATCTATAAACTGTGTTTTTTTGTTTCATGGTAATTTTCCTCTGGCTTGCTTATAGTTCGGTAATTTTCCATTGGATTGTTGGCAATTAAATTTGGGTTCTTATTTCTTAGATGGTGTCTCGACATGTACATAGGAGTATGTGAGGCTATGGATATGTCACTCCCCCATCCGTTGAATTTGGCCTGTCCTCAGGCGGATAGTCTTGGGTATGACATTACATTTTCTTCTATGTTAATCTGATTGGGTAGATTGTTTACAATTTCTGTGCCCTTTGGTGTTTCTTCCTTTGATTTTACAAATTTTACAATAAGTTTTCTTGGGATGCTTTTTAACTTATACCATAAATACAATAAAATGCTTATAATAATGATTACAAAGGTTGTTAAAGTAATTATTTGAAATACATTATACTATTTTCTATGTGATTCTATTATTTCTTTTGTTTGAATATAAGACAATGGTTCCAATTTTGTTATATTATTATTTATGTAAACACTCTGTGCGTTGAATTGAAAGAGTGAATTCATCTAATTGTATTAAACAATTAAGGATTTTAACGAGGTTACTTCCGACTATAGAAATTTCTTTATTATTGCAATTTTGATTCAGCAATGTTTTAGGGATGTTCCAAGTCAATAAAATATTGGGTTCAACAAAATTAATTTGGAAATTTTTATAAGGTTTAGTGTATTTGTATTCAGTGTTTTCCTGTCTAATTATTCCATTTATACAATCATCAATTACAATTTTTCCTGTTTCTTTATTAAATATTTTATCGTCATATAGGAAATATTTATCAAGTATATTTTCTGTTAAAATATTGTTGTTTTCATCGGGATAAAGAATAATTTCGAAAACGGGAGATTTGACTATCTCTGAAGGAATGTGGGAAATAATCATAATTTCATTTGTGTCTGTTTTAGGCCAAATGGAAGTTTTGATTTTCAACATTTTCTCAGGGCTCAAATTTTTTTAATAATCGTGTTTTAATAGTTTTGGATTAAATAGTCCCAATCTTGTCATTTGCATTCCTAGTTCGATATCTTCTACGTATTCCGTAAAGTGTTGTAAGTTAAATATTAAAACGCTAACTTGTTGATCTCTTTCTCCTTTTTCTGTTAAATTGGTAATTATTTGGATTCCGTTATTTATGACATCGATAACCATATTTAAATCAGTGTTTTGAACGCTAGTATCTACCAACTTATTGATTTTCTGTTCCATCTCATTTTTATCATCTTGATCTAAAGTTCCGAATAGATACTTGTAAACTGTTCCTAAGATATTGAATACACCTCTCTTACTATGTTTTGCTATTGTAATTCCATTGATTTCTCTTTTAAGTTTTTCTACTAAATATCTGATTTGGATAAGATCATTAAATTCATCGGCTTCTTTGAAAGGATTTTCAAATGTTTGCTCGTTTTTTGTTACATTTACACTTAAGTAATGGTATCACTGTGGACGGAAGTACACATAGTGGCGAAGTGCGCAAGAGAGCGTGCGAAGACAACTATTATATATAGCCGCAGAATTGAAAATCTGCAATTATGGTCCGATCATAACGAGTGATACACCAATCGAAAGGTATCGCACTAACTAAGAAGATTGTATACCAAGATTTTCGAAATATAGATTTGTTTGGGAGAAAAAGCGGTGAAAATGTAAAAGTAAAAATTTAGAAAATTGGAGCTGCTGGATACGGCGGGGATTTGTTGAAATCCGATGTTCCGTTTAAAATTAATTTAAAAAACAAGATTTTCTTCTTCCCAAAATGAAAATGTTTGTCCCTTTGTTTGTGGGTTTGTATGCATCCCATCTTAGTTTTAGGGTTTCGAAAACCCTATGGGTGTATAAAGAAGCTTGAAATAGGAAACGTTTGTTCTACGACTTTTGGAAAAACCCGCTAGTTTAGCGGAAAATCCAAAAAAAAGCCAGATTTAAAATGCTTATAGTAGCTAAACAACTAATGCTACAGAAACGTGCTATATATCTCTGAAAAGATAATTTATTTTGCTAAATACTTTTCATATTGTAAAATTTTATGAATATAATAGATTTAGAGTTATGATAAAAAGTTATTTTTTAAAACTACTTTTTAACTATTTTCTCAAAATTGAGTCGAACGATTTCCTTTGAAATTTTATATCGTATAGCCCTTAAGATTCCTCAACTTTTATTCTATAACACTTTTTGCCCTAAAAATTACCGTTTGGAAGATATTAAGCGATAAAAAGTGCAAATTGTTTCAGCTCCGTATACGTAATATTTCATACTTATTGGAATAAACAAGAAAAAAACCAATTTGATGACAAATATTCTTATTCCATTTTTTCAAACGGAAAATCTGTTATGGTTTTATGGTCCTTTGCTTGCATGAAGCTAATCGAAATAGGAAACTTGATAAATTTGTTCTACCACCTTGGAAAAACCCGCTAGTTCAGCGGGAAATGTAAGAAACGACAGATTTCACTTGGAATTTGAAACTACACAACCCTTGAGATTTTAAACTTGTGCTATTAAAATAGGTAATTGAAGCGATAAAACTTGTTATTAAAAAGTTTAATATTCATATTAAATGTTTCATTCTTATTAAAATGTGAATGTAAACAACCCCTACCTTATTAGAATAAAGTTAAGCCGAAATGGAACATGAAAGTGTGTGTTTGGTTTTTCAATAGCCAAGACATATGGGGATGACTCCTAGTCATGGTATTGGGGTACTTAAACTCTTGTGCAAAAAAACTTCTGATATCAAACAAAAACACCTTTTAACGAGGTAAAAAGTAGTGGTGAAAGCGCTCTTAACAAAAATTTCTGATATCAACAATTGTGACGAAATATGATATTACATTCGATAAAATAAATAAACTATATTAAATTTATGTATTCGGCACGCTACAGCAGAAATTTTATGTGTAGGTAAATAAATAATAAATATAATAAATTTAATATAGTTTATTTATTATATCGAATGTAATATCATTTTTCGTCACAATTGTTGATATCAGAAATTTCTGTTAAGAGCGCTTTCGCCACTACTTTTTACCTCGTTAAGAGGTGTTTTTGTTTGATTCATAATTAGTTGGTATTTCAATTGATCCTGTTTTAAATACAAGATATCCATTTTGTGCCTTTATTGGATTTATTTCAATACTTTGTCCAATTGTCAGTTGAATTACAGTTGCTAATATTATAGAGATTGTGATTGTAAATGTAAAGAATTAATTCGAACTTAGTATATCTGTTTTCAAAATCTTATTCGCATCCTATAATTCTTAATTTTTCATTTACTGCTTTATGAAACCTTTCTATGTCCGAAATACCGTTTTTACTTGTTGTTACTTGAATTTGAACTCCTTCCGAATTTAACCAATCGTGTAAGGCTACGCACATAAATGCTGAAAATTTATCTCTACCTGTGACTTCTACTAAAGTAGCAAATTTTGAATATACATCGTTACATGATAAAAATTGTTGGTTATCTCTCTTATATTTTAAATTTCTGGGGTAAGTTCAAATGTTAGTTTAGTATTTCTGTGTTCTGTTTTAGCAATGTTACAAATTTCACATTCATTTACTATATTTTGAATTAGTTTTTGATAATCAGGGAAATAATATTTTTCTCTAAGCCATTTAGTAGTTTTTTCGATTCCTGGATGTAAAAGTTCTTTAAGTCTTTTCAAAATTGTTTCTTTAAAATCTGTATATGTCAATATGTCTTCGAGTCTGGTCGTACATCTTACTAAGTTTGTTAAATGATTTGCATTTATAATTTCAACATAGGCTTTTTGGAATGTGAGAAAATCTGAGTCATGTTTAAAATAAACCGCGCTCTTTTTGGTGCATAAGTATGCTTTAATAAATTCCTTCGCTGCAGTCTCTGTCATTTCTTTATAAATAATTTTAATTTTCAGTTTGTGAAAATAGTGTGTTACTTCAGTTGTCTTCGTTTCCTTTTATTATTTCGATTTGTCGGGGAAAAAAAGTAAACGGTAGTAGGGTGTATTTGTATGTTCTGGATAAAACGATGGTGTATTTGTATGTTCTGGATAAATTTTTATTGTATGTTCTGACTCACTGTTTCGCTGGTGCGGGGGCGCTTATCGCGAGCGGAAGTTGTTGTTGTGGAAGCTGCTAGGGCCGCGCTCACTTCCCCTCCCTGTTCCCCTCCCACTTCCCCTCCCACTTCCCCTCCCCCTTCCCCTCCCACTTCCCCTCCCACTTCCCCTCCCCATTCCCCTCCCACTTCCCCACCCGCTTGTCCTGGTGCTTGACCCTCTGGGGAGTTGCGCTCACTTCCCCTCCCCCCTTCCCCTCCCGCTTGTCCTCGGACTCTCACTCTCGTTTGCGATAGCGCCCACTCCGCCATCCCCTCCCACTCCGCCCTCCAACTTGTCCTCTCACTCTCGTTTAAAAGTTATGTATGTATATATTGTTATCGTGAAACATTGTTGTGTGTATATATATTTTTGTTATGGCTTACCACATGTATTTATTTTATTGAAATATACTACATAAGTATTTTATCTCTCTTTCTTTTCAGATTTTTTTTCGTCTCGCAAACTGGTATAAATATGAGATGTATAGTACTGGGGTAATTCAGAAAGCAGAAGTCAAATTCAGAGCAAGAACTCACTTACACTATTTGAAAAATCCTTCATCATCAGCATTATAAGCAGCAGCAGCAGCAGCAGCAACATGTCTGACTTTGGAGAACAGTTTAACGAGCTTGGGGCCGTCTCTCTACCCCCAATTAAGAGTGTTAAGGCTCTCCCGTTTGACACACCGATTGTGATACAGAACAGTGAAGTGAAGCGGACACGCTTCGGCGACAAATTAATGCTTACATGCGAAGAGTTTGTGGTATTTTTACCAGAACGTTTTAGTACTCTGCAACCGAAAGCTGTCGAGCACATGGCGACGGGGGGCTACAAGCTAGTCAAACTTAAATCAGAAGGGGATAATTATATTTTAAATTTTTGTAACGAATAAGAAAAAAAATAAAATAAACTTTTTTAATTAATATTTGAAACAAAACAAAAACAAAAATGGGTGATGCTTTGCTAACAATAACAATCCTGGGCCTAGTAACACAAATCCTGTCGCTAGTGAAATACGATATTGTGATGTCTGTAATCTAAATGTTGCTAAAATTAGTTGGTCGCATCACTTACGCACCAACTTGCATAAACAATTATCTGGTGCGCAAATAAGTGATAACTTGCGGTGTATAAGAAGTGCATTTCGGAATCGTATTGAAACTTATATAATCACAAATCCAAATAAAGAATGCTTGGATATCAATTTATTTCAACAATCAATCAAAGAACAAGTGATCACTCTACTCCAAGAAGCTCAAAAAAAACACGTCAATATCAAATTTAATTTTGAACAATTCTGTAATTATGTTTTGATTAAAGAGAGTGAAGATCATTGTGAAATCAATCTAAAGTCATTTCAAACAAAAATGCAAGTCTTAAATCCAACAATGAGTCAGACTGAAAATCTAAATGAAATAATCAAAAATTTAAATGACTATATGAAAAGTGAAATGAGCGAGTTTCAAGAACGAGACAGTGGTTGGTCCCTAATTGAAATAGTTCATTTATAAGTTAATATAAATAAATATCAGCCAATAAAGGGCTCGAATTTCATTGGTTTACCAAGAGAAATAGTAAATAGAAAAGCCTGCATCAACGTGCAAAATAGAGACGAATATTGTTTTAAATGGGCATTAATATCGGCTTTTGTGAAATTACCTTGTAATAAGAATCTACCCAATCAATATAAACGTAAAGGCATTTACAACATTGGATCGGATATAATAAATATAAGAAATAAATCGTTAAATTTTAGTTGGTTAAAATTTCCCACACCGGTCGACAGCATAAAAATATTTGAAGAAAATAATCCTGAAATTAGTGTAACTGTGTTGGGTGTAGACAGCGATGAAAAGACAATTATCGGCCCATATTATTTAACTAATAATAAAACTAGCAACGTCTTACACACAATATATATACTACTTCTCGAGAAGGATGACAAATATCACTATGCTTGGATTAAAAATATTTCCAAGTAAGATTTAAATTAGAAAATTAAAAAAAAAAATTATATATATATTTCTTTGCTTCACCATTAGATTACTTCGCAAACAAATAACGAAAAGTACGAGGAAGATTCATCTATGCAATGGCTGTTTTCTACATTTCTACGATAGCGACAAACTGGAACGACATATTATGGAGTGTAGTAGAATTATAACTGAGATGCCCACAAATGAAACGGCGACTTTAAGATTTAAAAATTTAAAAAATCAATTAGATGTTCCTTTTGTAGCATATGCTGATTTTGAATGTATTTTAGAAGGGATGAATCTGAAAACTTCGGATAACATAAATTTGATTCAAAAGCACATACCGTATGCATATAGTTAATATATAAAGTGTTCATTTGACAATAGTTTGGATATATATCGAATATATTATGGTGAAGATTGTGCAAAACATTTTGTTGAGAGCATATATAATGATTGTTTAGTGTTATATCAAAATCACTTAAATGTAACGATACCCTTATATTCGCTATCAATGGAGCAACAAAAAATAATTGACTTAGAAGAAAATTGTAGTATATGCGGTAATATATTCACTGATCAATCTAAAAGAGTTCTAGACCATTGTCACTTAACAGGCAAATATAGAGGTGTAGCACATAATAATTGCAATTTAAACTATAAATTAGCAAAATTTTTCCCAATATTTTTCCATATTCTCTCGGCATACGATGCTCATTTATTTGTAAAAGAATTAATTAAAATTCCTGGTGATATTTCTATAATTCCGCTAAACAAAGAGTTTTATATTTCGATCTCAAAGAAAATTTATATAAGTCCCAATGAAACGTTAGAACTTCGATTTTTAGATTCATTTAGATTTATGCCTTCCATATTATATTTGAAGGTAGATGTGCTGTTGCTATGCGATGTTTTTGAGAATTTTAGAACAGTATGTAAAAAAATCTATAATTTAGATCCTTGTCAATATTATACAACTCCTGGTCTATCGTGGGATGCTATGTTGAAGACAACTAAAATTGAATTAGAACTACTCACAGATATTGATATGTATAATTTTATAATTAAAGGTATTAGAGGTGGTCTTGTTCAATGTAGTAAACGTCATTCTATTGCAAATAACAATAACGATTACGACTGTGAGAAAGAATCAAATTATATTGTATACTTAGATGTTAATAATTTATATGGGTATGCTATGTCACAAGCTATTCCGTATAAAAATTTTAAATGGCTAGAAGAAACAGAAGAGGGAAGTTTTGAAAATTTTGATTTAAACACGTGCGTAGGTGATCAACCAATTGGTTATATTTTAGAGGTCGATTTGGAATACACTGAAAACTTACACAGCCAGCACAATGATTTACCATTTTGTTCGCAGAACAAAATAAAATTAAAATATGCAACAATCAAAATTGATTGCAGACTTGACAAACAAATATAATTATATAATTCACTATAGAAATTTGCAGCAATGTCTTCGACATGGACTGATTTTAAAGAAAATTCATCGAATATTACAATTTGATCAATCTGATTGGCTTAAAAAATATATTGATTGTAACAATCATCACAGAACATTGGCTGTTAATGATTTTGAAAAGAATTTTTTCAAACTGCTTAACAATGCAGTCTATGGCAAGACAATGGAGAATGTCGACAATAGAAAATCAATTAAATTTGTGTCCAGGTGGGAGAGTGATGGTAAAAAATTGGGAGCTAGAGCACTTATCTCAAAATTTAATTTTAAGAATATTTTGCATTTGGCCGATGATTTCTTTGCAATTCAAATGAAAAAAGTGCATGTTGTCTATGATAAGCCTGTCTACATTGGCTTCACCGTTCTAGAATTATCAAAATTTAAAATGTACAATTTTCACTATGACTATATGAAGCCGAAATATCAAGAAAATATAAATTTAATGTATATGGATACTGATTCTTTTATCTATGATATTAAGACTATAGATTTTTATGATGACATTCGTTTTGAAATTGATCAGCATTTCGATACTTCAGAATATGATAAAGATAATGTTTTTAAATTACCATTGATAAACAAAAAAAAATTAGGTATGATGAAAGATGAGTGCAGGGGGGATATAATAAAAGAATTTATTGGACTCAGAGCTAAAATGTATTCAATACAAGTCTCTAATATAAATAATGCTGAAACAACAGATGATCAAAAAAATTAAAGGAGTAAAGGCGAGTGTGACCTCAAAATTAACTATTAACGATTTTCGAGATTGCTTGTATAAAAAAAATAAGCAAGTTGGAACAATGTACTTATTTAAATCGAAATTACATCAAATTTATACGCAAGAGTATACAAAAGTCACCCTAAACTATTTAGATGATAAGCGCTATATAAAAGAGAATAATATAGACACACTTGCATGGGGTCACAAAGATATAGCCTACTAAGTTAAGCTAAAAATAAAAAAAATTGTCTTTTTTTTTCTTTATACAAATATATTACATTTTATTTTTTCGAAATAAAAATTTTAAACATAAATGACCACAGTTATATGTATTGAATTTTTGTTCATTTCTATAGTTATATTCAATGGGTGGTTTTAAATATTTCACAATTTCAATGGGCGGTTGCAAATCACCAAAACTATCATAGTATTCTTTATAATTTCTATTCTTGAAATATGCTACCCAATGCGTGCCGCTACCGCTTTCGTTATCTAAATTAATTATCCCACATTCGTTGGTCCATGGTTTCTTGGGGAGACGATCACGCATAAAAACACCACGAAAGTGTCTAAAATGCTGTTTACCAAAATCAATTAAATCAATATCGGTAAGTGCTTGTTTGGGTAGCATATTTATTAGTTTTTTGGTGAATATGGCTTATAAAATAGTCCATATCCTTTCTTATAAGGTTTCAGGAAAAGTCCTTTTCCCATCGCAATTGATTCCATATAGCGGTTATGACGTGTCGCTTCGGCTAATTGTTCTTTACCATTTTTGACAGCGTTTATTGCTTTAGCAACAGCAGATCCACCACTAGCAAGACCACCAACTGCACCAAGTGCAGTCAATATTGGTATCAATGGTAGGAATCCCCCAATTTTTGGTAATGGTATCACCCTCGGAATATTGGAGACCTAGACCTAGTCGACCTCGTCTTCGTCCTCGTTGTCCTCGATGAAAACTAGGTGGGATTGATTGTTGAGATATCTGAATTGCTTCTTCGATACTCGTAGGATTTCTTCGTTTCAAAATTCGCTTCGTTTGACTCACAATGCTTGCGAATGATTTTTTTCTTGTTTGTCGATGACGTCGACGTTGTTTTTTTTTATTACTAGCTGGTTTCCTCTTACGTTGACGTCGATGAGATTTGTTTTTAGACATACCTAGACCGAATTTAACTTTTGTTTTCATAGCGTTAGTCACAAACCAAGCAGCAGAACGTTCTTTTAGACCGCTATCTTTTGCTTTAAAACGTTCCCACGCTCTATCACCTAATATATCATCGGCCTGATGACGATTTTTCAGGTCTTTG
This sequence comes from Drosophila suzukii, assembly GCF_043229965.1. Classification (NCBI taxonomy): domain Eukaryota; kingdom Metazoa; phylum Arthropoda; class Insecta; order Diptera; family Drosophilidae; genus Drosophila; species Drosophila suzukii. Next base: position 52,065,265 of record NC_092082.1, on the reverse strand, counting down.
AATTGTGAATATGCAATATCGTGCTCTCGACACGCTGCATCTAGCGGATTAATCCCTTTGTCTCCACGTTTCAAACGCTCTGCAAGTTTTGTGCCTGGTCCACAAAATTGATATCCTGGCAAATGAAGTTCAATTGGTAGTTTGTTAATCAAGTTGTTAACGAGTCCACTACCAATTCGATACTGATATGAATTTAATTTATACGAATTATTGCATTTCCTTTTTTTTTTTTGTTTTTTGTTTATGACTATACTGTTTCAATGACAATCGTATATTAAACAAAAACGAAATATATACTCAAATATTTATAGTATTTTCATTAGTAGTTGTAAAAATTTGTCCAATAAAGCAACCACAACAACAACAACAACAAAATGAGATTTATAAAACAAACCAGACAAATTAAAGTTCGAAATGTCGATCAAATTTGTGGGGAGGGGGATAGAAGTGGAAAAATTACACATAGCCCATTGTTACCGAATTCGATACGCGCTCTAATTGTGGGGCCATCTAATTGTGGAAAGACAAACGTAATGATAAGTTTGATCGAAAGTCCCAATGGACTTAAATTTCAAAATATATACATTTATTCAAAATCGTTGTATCAGCCAAAGTATCAATATTTAATGAAATTGATTAAACCAATTAAGGGGATACACATGTTCACGTTTTCAGACAAGGAAAAAGTCGTCAGTCCAGAAAGGGCTAGACCACACTCAATAATGATATTTGATGACGTAATCTGTGATAAGCAAACAGCAATAAGAGATTATTTCTGTATGGGTCGCCACAAACACATAGACTCCTTCTATCTATGTCAAACTTATACAAAAATACCAAAACATTTAATACGTGACAACGCTAATTTGATTATAATTTTTAAACAAGATGAAATGAATATTAAACATATTTACAATGATCATGTTATAGGCGATATGACTTTTAAGCAATTTATAAAAATTTGTGAGGAATGCTGGAAGCAAAAATATGAATTTGTTCTCATAAGTAAAGATAATGATATTGATAAAGGACGATATAGAAAAGGACTCGATAGTTTTATACATCTATAATCATCATCATCTCTCGATCAGCTCTGGATCAGCTCGGCATCAGCTTTGGATCAGCTCTGCATCAGCTCTGAATCACCTTCGGATCAGCTTTGGATCAGCTTTGGATCAGATTTGGATCAGCTATATATATATATATATATATATATATATATAATATCATATATTTTACTAGTAAATAATTGGTTTTTAAACAAACAACAACAACAAAAACCACAGCAGCAATGGTGAAATCAAAAAATAAGACTAAAGTGTTGGATGATCTGATTCAAACCAGATTGTTGTTGACACAGAAATTGAAGAGCATGAAGTCGAATAAAATGGATCGAATTAATATGCTGGAAAATACCTTTAAACAAATTACAAAACCTTTGAATGTGATTGCGGAAAATTTTCTAAAAAAGAAAAGAAGGCAAATAAATACAACGTTGAGAATGCGACTAACTCGAACAACAACAACAACAATAATAAGCGTGAACTGATAAAATATGATGATCATCAGCATCGAGGTCTCCGAGAAGGAGAACAACAGCAGCACCAGCAGCAACAACAACAACAACAACAACATGTTGAAATGCTTAAACACAAAAGACGATACTCTCCAAAGAGGGTTATGCGAAGAAGACTAGACAACACCGACAACACAAACAACGATTTGGAGATAAAAGTGAGAAAATTTAAATCCTATAATGCAAACAGAAGGAAAAGAAGACCTTATCAACGAAGAAACATCCAGCATGAGGATGCTGCTGCTGCTGCTGCTGCTAATGATGATGATGCTAATGTGTTTGATATGGAATTTAATCGTCCGCAAATAACGAGTTTTCCAATAACCAACAACAACCCACCCGACTTGATAGATACTTCCAACGATATCCTATCAGACTATACTTCATTTTTGGATAGTCAAAGAGCAAAATACTCTAATTTATTAGAAAAAAACATTCCTGCACACACACTTAAACGGGGGAACGATGATGACCACAATGCAGTAGTTAGTAGTAGTACATGTGCTGCTCTCCCTCTCCCTCTCCCTCCTGCTCCCCCTGCCCCCCAGCTCTCCATGCTGCTGCTGCTGCTGCTGCTGCTGCTGTTGATGATGATGATGATGATTATTATTTAAAATTAAGTCTTTTTAAAAATCTCAAACGTAATTCTAACATTGAGAATTTATCTTTAGCAGCAGTCCAGCCTAATAACAAGAGATACAAATTACCAATTAATCTGCTACAAAGAAATTCTATGCTTGAAAAAATTCGTAAGGTCAATGGTCCCAAATTTAATAGATTTAAAAAAACAGCACAGGCATCGTCATCGAACATTATAAATTTTATACCGAGATCATACACACACACAAAAAAAAACGAAGTGCTCACACAGAAAATTTACCTCTGTCTCAGTCTTCTTCTTCTTCTTCTTCCTCTAATAAAAGATTCAAATTAATCGAAAAAAGAGATTCTATGCTTGAGAAAAGTTTTTTGATAAATGGACCCAGATATTCAAGATATAACAAGACAAAACAACAGCCACAACAACAACAACAACAACAACAATGTGATCAGAAAGGAAAAACAAATTGCAATCAAGAGAAAAGTTTCGATCAAGAAATCACCGTTTTTGCATAATATTCAGCTCTTAAAAAGTCAAAAACAATTGGACATGTTGTATGGTCTGAATATAAAAGAAAATGGTGAACGGTATTTTGCCAATAGTAAATTGAAATATAATAATAATACAATTATTATTTATAAGGAAAAATGGAAATTGACTCCTGGTCTATTTCAATTGTTATTTCACACGAAGCCCGCGCATTATTCAAATCTGGACTTGAAAAATTATCGAGATATTCTGTTAAGAACAAACGCACACAAACGAAAATATCAGAATAGTTCACATGTTAAGGGGTCTAAATCATTTAAGTATCAGCATATTATAAAAAATCTATTCAAACCGAAAACACAACCTATTGGTAAAGGTTTGCTTACAACACAAACAGCAGCAGCAGCAGCAACAACAAAATCTTACTCCAAGGAGGATAGAGGATACAAGTATTGGGATGATCCGAATGAATTAATCGAGAGATTACGATTACTATTAGCATCCGAGAGTGCTGGAAATACCAATCACAAAAACGAAATTATATCCATTATTGAAGAGCTTAGAGAGGCAAATATAATAAAATGAATCAGATTAATAAATTTGGTGAAAGCTTGTCGTCCGGAGGAGTAGGAGGAGGAGGAGGAGGAGGAGTAGGAGGAGTAGGAGGAGTAGGAGGAGCAAGTCTAAAAAAATATATTTTAAATCGACAAGAGAAAACAGATATTGATTTAAACAGCTTGAGACAGAGCATAAATATTTTAAAAAGCAAAATAATTACATTGGAAACAAACCTTCAATCAGAGGTCAGTGAAAGTGCGAATCTTATAAAATTAGCTCTAGAGGACTAGTCTCAAGATATTTATACTAAGTATATAGAGCGATTAGAAGAAAATATTCAACGGCTTGAGGACGTTCTCTTTAAATTACTCTCTACACAGCTACCTACGGATGAGGTGAAAAAAATTAAAGTACAGTTCCCCATTGTTGTTAAATATATTGACAATAAAATAAAACAAAATGAGTGACAACAACAACAACAACAATAACTTGAATGCGGATAAAAGACAACTCACCGAAGAGTTTCATAGACAAGGACGAAAAAATTTTTTCAGACGACGTGTGATAATGAAGGGGATAGATGATTTATGGCAAGCCGATTTAGTTGAAATGATACCCTATCAATTATATAATAAGGGATATCATTATCTTTTAACTGTTATTGACACGTTTTCGAAGCAAGCATGGGCTGTTGCTATTAAAAACAAAACAGGAGACAGCGTCACAAAGAGTATGAAAAGCATTTTCGATGATGCACAAAGAAAACCGAAAAACTTACAAACAGATGATGGTAAAGAATTTTTCAATAAGACATTTCAAAATCTGATGAAATTAAATCATATTAATCATTATTCAACGTATAGTATTTTAAAAGCCAGCATCGTTGAACGATTTAATAGAACCATCAAAAATATGATGTGGAAAGAGTTCAGCTATCAAGGTAGCTACAAATGGATTAATATCTATAAGGCATTGATTGCTAAATATAATAAAACATACCATAAAACAATTCTGATGGCGCCAAACGATGTAAGTTTTCTAAATGAAGAATTACTCCTCCAAACCGTTTACAATCATCTGAAAATCACTCATAAACCAAAATTCAAAGTTGACGATTATGTGCGAATAAGTAAATATAAACATGTGTTCGAAAAAGGTTATACTCCAAACTGGACAACTGAGATATTCCAAATCAAACGGATACAAAATACCAATCCCATTACGTATATATTGAAGGATTATCAGGGAAATGATATTAAGGGAGGATTTTACGAATATGAGCTGATGAAAACTAAACTTCCCGATACATATCTAGTGGAGAAGGTTATTAGACGTCGAAATGGTAGAGCATTCGTTAAATGGTTAGGATTCTCATCAGAGCATAATTCCTGGATTGATTTGTAAACACACACACACGCAGCATACTATATATGTGTATGTGTAAAGCCTATAAACATTTCATTCCCTCCCGAACCGTTAAGATGTCGATAACATTAACACTAACAGGCAATACGTCAGTACTTGTTGCAGATTATTTTCGTCCAATTGAACTTGAACAGAACTATCAGTGTGCGTTAAACGTTGACGTAGACAATAATTTATTTCAATGATATTAATGATCTATTGACACGAAAATATTGAAAGTTAACACAGAATGAGACCGACGGAAGTCCCAAATTTTATCTAGTTCCAAACTTTAACACTTTGCAATCAGAAATTTTCTCTGCAACTGATGAAATATATTTCAATAAGGAAAAGTCAATCGGCTCTTTATTGGGATTCACTTCGAATATATTAAGCCCCAATATATTACATACTTCTGATAAGGCAATTGATATCACAAAAATTAATACCATTTGTGTACAATGCAATATTATAAATGGTACATACGAGTATATAAACAACGAAACAACACACACACTACATCAATTTGCGCTTGTCGTTAGTCCTGGATATAAAATAACTTAGGTACCACAAAATGTTATATATCTACCAGTAAACACAAAAGAAATACATTCGATAACTTTAAAAATCTGTGATCAAGACGGTAATCTGATTAATTTTCGCGGTGAAAGTATTACAATAAGATTACATTTAAAACCAATATAAAAAAAATGATTATATACAACAACAACAACAACAACAACGTCTATAAAAAGGCATTATCACTCAATTCTCCCTCACGTGCTTCACCAACGCTGACCAGATTAGCTTCTCGACAACAACAACGACGGCGACGACAACAACAAAAACAAATCCCATTAACGGAGTGCAATAAAAAATTTTTATTGAGTTTAGGATTCAAATTAAAAAAAAAAAATGTCACATATAATTAACGTGCTCGAGAAACCGACTATTGATAATTCAATAATAAAGAAAGATTATCATAGCTATTCACCCTATTTGCGATCGTATGAGAACAATGACGAAATTCGGATTGCCATACAAAATCAAGGTTTGTATGTGTTGCCGAGCGAAAGTTTTCTTCACATTCAAGGGCATATCACAAAAGTTGATGATCAAATCGAAACCACAATAGCTTTATTGAATAATTGTATGGCGTATCTATTTAGTGAAATACGATATGAATTGAATGGTATTGAAATTGATCGAACACGACATTTGGGTGTAACAAGCGATTTAAAAATTATTTATCAATTAAACGAAATCAAGAACACTTGCTCGAAAATTGAGGATGGTCCATCACAGACAATTTAAAACTTGAAAGAGGAAACTTTAATTTTTGCGTGCCGTTGAATCTGTTACTTGGATTTGCTGAGGACTACAATAAAATACTGCTGAATGGGAAACACGAGCTAGTTCTATTAAGAGGAAAAGATAATGATGATGTTTATAAGAGCACTGCTGTAGCTTTAACAATGTTTGGAAAATGCCCCATGTACAATTGTCTGATGCTTATAAATTGTACATGTTTAATGTGATAAACAAACAAACGCCATTATTGATTCCCTTCAGGAGTTGGGATGTATACTATAACCCAGTAGTTCCACAGACTACTACATTTATTTGGAGTGTTAAATTAGCTGCTGAAACTGAACGCCCTCGCTATGTTATTATCGCATTTAAAAACAATAAGAAGTATGTTCATTGTGATTTAGTCGATGTGAAAGTATATCTCAATTCTTAAGTATATCCGTATGACGGATTAAATCAAAATTTTTCTTATAATAGATATGCACTATTATACGATATGTATATCAATTTTCAAAAAAGTTACTACGGCTGTGAGTCACAACCGTTATTATCGCTAGAGACTTATAAAAATAAGGCTCCCATTATTGTCTTAGATGTAACGCATCAAAATGAAGCAGTAAAAAGTGGACCCATTGATATACGAATTGAGATTAAAACACAAAGTAATATCCCTTCAAAAACATCTGCATACTGTCTCATAATTCATGATAAATTAATCGAATATACACCGCTATCAAACGAGGTTAGAAAAATATTATAAATATATATATATACATATATACAATGTACGAGAATGTGAATATTTTTATACCCGTTACTCGTAGAGTAAAAGAGTATACTAGATTCGTCGGAAAGTATGTAACAGGCAGAAGGAAGCGTTTCCGACCCCACAAAGTATATATATTCTTGATCAGGATCACTAGCCGAGTCGATCTAGCCATGTCCGTCTGTCCGTCTGTCCGTCTGTCTGTCCGTCCGGATGAACGCTGAGATCTCGGAAACTATGGGAGCTAGGCTATTGAGATTTGGCGTGCAGATTCCTGAGCTTCTTACGCAGCGCAAGTTTGTTTCAGCACAGTGCCACGCCCACTCTAACGCCCACAAACCGCCCAAAACTGTGGCTCCTACAGTTTTGATGATAGAATAAAAATTTTAACTGAAATGTATTGTTCTCACCAATACCTAGCGATTGACCCAAAAAAAAGTTTGCCACGCCCACTTTAACGCCCACAAACCGCGAAAACCTGTGGCGGCCACAATTTTCATGCTAGATAAAAAATTTTAACTGAAATGTATTGGTCTCGTCGATACCTATCGATTGATCCAAAAAAAATTTGCCACGCCCACTCTAACGCCCATAACGCTTAAATCTGTATACCTCCGGTAGGTGGCGCATTTTAATCTCGCTTTGCTGCTTGCATATCTCCATATAGCTGAGTAACGGGTATCTGATAGTCGAGGTACTCGACTATAGCGTTCTTCCTTGTTTCTATTGCGTTCTCTGTGAGAATGCAAGCAAGCAAGCATTAGTAGCAAGTCGAACTGCAAGCTAGAAACTACAATCAAAACGAGAATAAAAACCAAAAAAAAAATATTAAAAATAAAAATGTTGCGAATAACAATCATTGTAATTATTTTACTATTCGGTTGCAATTTCGGGGAATTTGCTTCTATTCTGAATATCACCAATAGTATCAATACAAATACAAAAAGTTTAGAATTTAATATAACATTATCGAACAACGAGGTGTTAAAAGTAAATCTCTCTTTAGAATTTATGAGACAACCATCATCAACACCACCACCACCACCAACACCACCACCAATTACAACAATAAAACCCAGTGAGTGGGTGGAATTGATAACTGAATCGTCAACACCAACACCAACAGCTAACGATGAGGACAATGCCGCGAATAATATTAAAGTTACGGTTGATCAAGTAATCGAATTGTTTCAAGAAAACCTAATAGAAAAGGAGAACAATATTGGAGGAATACTGAATGCAACAGTACCATTCTATAGGCACTTTAATCTCCAATATAAAGAGTCGGCTATATCAATTCGTTGTTTGTATAAAAGCAATTATGAGAAGAGAACACTAAATATAAAATGCAATCAATATATTGAGACAATCATTATTGAACGTTTATTAGCAAACGGTGAGGTAGAACAAACATTTGTCGAAAAAAACCCCAACACCCTGAAGAACATTATCCTCAACGAAGACATCAACAACTATATACAAACTGAGACGATGACAATCACTTGAGAGAGAGAGAGAGAGAGAGAGAGAGAGGGGCACGCGCTAGAAGTCGATTACAACACAAACAAACAGACGCAGTAAACAGTAAAAACAGTAAAACTAGTCTCTAAGCATTCACCCACAGGGAAAGTATATAATCGCATAATAAAAATTAATAATAAATACACAAAATGAAAATAATTATGGTTTTGATATTATTATTTGTACTTGGAATCCTCGTTGGAATAGCGCCAGTAAGAAGCGAATATGATATCAAAAAAATTCCCTACCAAACGGAAATTAAATACTCTAGTTTTGATCTCGTTGTAAACGAAACATTGACTGTCAAAGTAAATTTAATTTTTGAACTTAATACCGCATTTGTGGAAGTGATTCGAGAGAGCAGCAGCAGCAGCAGCAACAACAAAAATCAAAATGATATTAGATTTAAACGAGATTTGGTACTATTCGAACATATGCCTCTTACTTTCCCCACGATCGATGAGGTAGTTGAAAATTTCCGCCGAGAGTTAATTAGAAAAGAAGAGGATATTGGTGGAATAATTGGAGCACCCGCTGTAATTTGTAGATATTTCAAATTAAGATACTTGAGAAGTATTGTCAATATTCGATGCAATTATCATAGCAAATAAAACATTACGAATTTTTTGTCATCACTATAATGCTGTAAGCAATACCAATGAGCGAAACCTGATAGAGAAAAATTATTTTTTTGAACGAGACTTTACCAACGATGAGGGAGATGATTATTACGATGAAGCCAACCCCACCAACCTTCAGTTAGAGAGACACATCGGAACGTATAACATCAATGATTATCAACAGGTTTTGCATATGAATATTCAATAATATACAAACAACACACACATACACAAAAAAATAAAAATGACGTTTACAAAGAAAATTATTGATTTCATTCAAAAATATCTACACATTCTGTCGCCCGAGGGTAAAGAAACTCTCCAAAGTATACATATGCGATTATAACATATTAAAAATTTAAATATTACCTTTAATCAAATGGAAACGAATAAAGAGATGAGTACAACTTATGCTGCTGCTTCTGCTGCTGATGATGTAGTAGATTGTGAAAAAGAACAACATTTCAAGTACATACAAAAAAAATTGGTTGATGAACATGACGCATTACAAATTATGACTTCCTATCAAATTTTGTAAGTATACTACTAATAAATATATATATGTATCAGTTATTTTATTTGTTATATATATTTCAGATCATCATCATCATCATCGTCATCATCTAGTATATCCGAATAATAAGTGGGAGGCTTCCTGTGTTGTTTGTGTGTGTGTGTGTATATTATAGAGCGAGAGATTGTAAAAAGGAAAACGAAGAAAATTGGGGGAAAATTAAGGCAAGATAGAATGTGATATATAGTATATAGATTCAGCTATAAAATTGAATGTATGTTGGTCAGTAGATTTAGTATGTTGAAAATTATTCTCGAGTCTCTCTCTCAAGCATTTCGAAAAAAAAGAAGCATTTTCGCGTATTCCTATTACTGTTAGTATGCGCAGTCGCTAAAATCACTTCAAATCAAACAACAACAACAACACCACAACCCTCGACAACAACAGAAAAAGCATCAACAACAACAACAACAACAACAACACAAAAAACAACCAGCACCAAAGAACCAGGCTCATCATCATCATCAGCAGCAGCAGACAACACAACAGCAGCAACACAAACAACAACCAGCATCAAAGAACCAGACTCATCATCATCAGCAGCAGCAGCAGCAGCAGCAGCAGACAACGATGACATTTCAAAAACATCACTTGTACCAAAATATGTCTATCATATTAACATTACTATTATATTTTTATTATTGCTTTTGTTAGTCTATCTTGCAATTGTAATATTTCAAATAATCTTTTCTTGTTATATAGACTGCATCAAAGTTGCGATGACTGAAGATACAGCATCAGCAGTTCGAAATAATAATAATAATCACGAACTTAATAATGTTTATTGTCCTCAAAATATTTAAAAAACAAAAAAAAATTAGAAATAAATTAAAATACTAATATTTCATATTGTGGTGAAACTAAAAAAAAAAAAATCGTATTTAATATTGTGGTGAGCGGGAGGGAGGGCGGTAGGGAGAGCGAGAGGGAGAGCGAGAGCGGGAGGGAGGGCGAGAGCGGGATTTTTTTATCACTCACTTGTTGTGCAGTTGAGGAATTTAAATCACCCACTCAGCCAATAAATTTAAAACACTTTATTTCTTCGTTATCACAAGAAAAAAATAAAAAAATAAAAATGCATATATTGTATTGCAAGTGATTGTATGTGTGTGTGTGCACTTATTGCGCAGTTGTGAATTTATTTATTTATTTTTTTCTCAAAGCATACTCTTATCATCCACTCAGCCAATAAATTTTAATGTCCTTTTTTTCTTCGTTATCTTTCACATAACTTAAAAAAAAAAAAAAACGAAAAAAATCCAGCAAGCCACCTACTCAAATAAAAAAAGTGAGCGTGGGGGTAGAAATAAACAAATTAATAATTTTTTTTTTGCAATGGATGCAGTTATCGCACATCCGGTGTTCAAAAGGGATTTCAAACAAAAAACACTTACTTTGTATTTGCAAGTGATTGCAAGAAAATGTAGCGTCCACATACACACACTCAATCAGCGAAAAATTTCCAATAAATAGCGCTGAGACAGTCAAATTCAAAGTCAGTTCATAATTGAATTAAGTACGTGAACAATATATATATAACCAAAACTAAGCAAGCAAGCAGAAGTTAACATGGAGTCACAAACGATCAAATTCAAGAAAGTGGTAGTAGGAGCAGAAGAAGCATCCGGTTCAAATTGGTTAAGCAAATTGAGTAGACCACCGAAAGCGCTTCGATGCTCCAATTGCAAATGTGTGGTGTGTACCCACAGACAACCCGGTTACGCAACCTCAGAAGAAGACGAAGAAGAAGAAGACTATACCGTCCACGATTACAAGATCTTAAATCAAATTCCTGAGGACACCATTGAGGATAATAACGTAGGTCTCCACCATAACCATACTTGCTGCGCCTAGACAAAACAAAAAAAACATAAAAAAAGAATGTAAAATTATAATTTATTCTTCATCTCTTTTTTTTATTTATATTTTTTCAATTAAAAAAAAAATAAAGGGTTCCAAAACACAAGTCTCTAAATCTATCATTGATGGTGATGGTGATGCTGCTAGTACTGATGATGGTACTACTGATGATGCTGCTGCTGCTGGTGTTGCTGATGCTGATGCTGCTGCTGGTGTTGCTGAAAAGGAAGATCCTCGACCCAATAAGTTGGTTAAATCCACCACTGTTAACTCTCTTGCTAAACGAAGATCTATCAACAGTGAAGACGCTGTTGGTGTTGCTGATCGAGAAATTCGAGAGCTAAAGGATGAAATTGAAGAGTTTCGTACGTTATACGATGATGTAATATCTAGCGCCGATCTGAGAACCTTACGCACTATAAAAAAACTTTTGTCAGTAAGAACAGTACTTACTCCAGGGGTCTACAGAGCCTTACGCCCAATCAGGGGGCAATTCATGTGGGGAGCGTTTAATTTAATGCAACGCTATCGCTTTGGGACCGTCCATAAACCCCATGGACAGTTTTGGGGGGAGGGGGGGGTTCGTCAAAAGTCCACGATTTTCCACGAGGGGGGGAGGGGGGTCGAGGTAAATGTCCACGTGGACATAGTAAAAATTTAATTGTAAACTTTATGTTTTTTATTATACTTTTAAATTTACTATTAAACTTATATTTATTTAGCATTTTTAAAAATCTCTATAGATACCATTTTTGATAAGAAAAAAAAATTTTTTTAATGAAAGTCCACGTGGACAAAATAAAAATCCACGATTGTCCACGAAGGGGGGAGGGGGGGGGGGGGGGGGGTCAAAAAGTGATTAAAATTTGTCCACGTGGTTTTTGGACAGCCCCTTTTTGCGTGAAAACCTATCAAAAAAAAATCCTAAAATTATTATTGAAGATAATGATGACGTTTTCGGTGCGGGATACAGAAATAGGAAAGAATTAAGCAGTTATGAGATTGAAACATTCGTTAATACAGACGAAGTTGATGAGCTAAAAAAAGAAATCGATGAATTTTGCATTGAGTATGAAGGCATTCTCCCTGATTTTGAACTACAGACCTTACGTAATATGAGGAAATTGATGACGATAGGGGCACACATATCAGACAGCGAATTGAAGTTTTCACGTAACATTAGAAAACGCTTTAAAGTAGGAGTTTATATTATAATACAACGCTACCAGGACTTGGCTGAGAGAATTGAAAGGCGATATTAATAATATACACATATATAACAATAACCTATATATATATTAACCTATCAACATTAATAAAAAACTTATTTACTCCTGAAAATAGAATCTCTTAATATACAACGTTCTCATTTCAGCTTAAAGTCGCAAAAACAAAAAAACAATATTATATTGTTTCTGTTCAACGACCTATTGATTATATTAATATTCACAAAATATGGCACTAGAACGTTGAACAGAAACAATATCAAAATCAACGATCGTGTGTGTGTGTGTGTGTGTGTAACGTAAGTTGAAGAGTATATTTTTTCTGTATCGATGAGGAAGATCTGCTATATTTAATAGATCTTTTTACGCGATCAGAAAAAAAATATATTTTTAAAGCCTTCAAAAAAAAAAAAAAAAAAACAGAAATGCAGAGAAAGTGATGTGTGATAAAGACTAATTTTTTTTTTGTGTCGCGGAAAGAGATTTGCTATTTATTTAATAGAAGAACTCTTTCCGCGATAACAAAAAAAAGATATATCTAAAGCCTTCAATAATGTGCGTGTGTGTGTAGAAATTAAAAAAAGTGAAGTGTGTGATAAAAGAGTATATTATTTGTTGTCATCATGGGAAAAATATCTGATATATTTAATAGATATAGCACCACGGTGACATCAAAAATATATTTAAAGCCTTCAAAAATGCGGAGAAAGTTAAGTGAAAGAGTATATTGTTTTGATGTTATTGTGTGGAAAAATCTAATATATTTAATAGATATTGCACCACGATTACATCAAAAAATATATTTAAAGCCTTCAAAAACGCGGAAAAATTGAAGTGAGGGTAAAAAGAGTATATTGTTTTAACGTTATGGTGTGGAAAAATCTAATATATTTAAATGATCTTTAAACACGATAACTTCAAAAATATATTTAAAGCCTTCAAAATGCAGAGAAAGTGAAGTGAGATAAAGGGTATATTCTTTTTATTGTTATTGTGTGGAAAATCTAATATATTTAATAGATCTTTCGTCATGATGACATTAAAAATATATATTTTAAGCCTTCAAAAATGTAGAGAAAGTGAAGTGAGATAAAAAAGAGAGTTTATTGTTTTCTATGGGGCTACATACTCTTTGTACTATATTAATATTCACTTAATACGGAGATTTGTAGTCCAAAGAAAATAATATACATACATATATAATTTTTAAACGAGTAACGACAAAAAAAAAAAATATATTTTTAAAGTAAAGTGAGATAAAAAGGGTATATTGTTTTCTATGGTTACAAATTGTTTGTACTATATTAATATTCACGTAATACAAGAGTTTGTAAACCGAGGAAAATACATACATACATAACTTTTAAACGAGAGTGAGAGGACAAGTTGGAGGGCGGAGTCGGAGGGGAGGGCGGAGTGGGCGCTATCGCAAACGAGAGTGAGAGTCCGATGACAAGCGGGTGGGGAAGGGGGGAGGGGAAGTGAGCGCAACTCCCCAGAGGGTCAAGCACCAGGACAAGCGGGAGGGGAAGTGGGAGGGGAAGTGGGAGGGGAAGTGAGCGCAACCCCCCAGAGGGTCAAGCACCAGGACAAGCGGGAGGCGAAGCGGGAGGGGAAGTGGCAGGGGAAGTGGGAGGGGAAGGGGGAGGGGAAGTGAGTGCGGCCCTAGCAGCTTCCACAACAACAACTTCCGCTCGCGATAAGCGCCCCCGCACCAGCGAAACAGTGAGTCAGAACATACAATAAAAATTTATCCAGAACATACAAATACACCATCGTTTTATCCAGAACATACAAATACACCCTACTAACGGTCTCTCAAGTATAGAAATATAATTTTGATTATCTTCCTGTGCACTGTGTACTGTTGCATCTGCAACTGATCTAGCCATGTCCGTCTGTCCGTCCGTCCGGATGAACGCTGAGATTTCGGAAACTATTAGAGCTAGGCTATTGAGATTTGGCAGATTCCTGAGCTTCTTACGCAGCGCAAGTTTGTTTCAACGGAGTGCCACGCCCACTCTAACGCCCACAAACCGCCCAAAACTGTGGCTTCTACAGTTTTGATGCTAGAATAAAAATGTTAACTGAAATGTATTGGTCTCGTCAATACCTATCGATTGACCAAAAAAAATTTGCCACGCCCACTCTAACGCCCATAACGCTTAAATCTGTGAACCGCCGGTAGGTGGCGCATTTTAATCTCGCTTTGCAGCTTGCATATCTCCATTTCCATTTCGTCCCTTTAGCTGAGTAACGGGTATCTTATTCGGTTCTTTAATATTGTTTAGCCAAACTAAAGGTTCGTGATCGCTTAATATTTCAAAAGGTCTGCCGAATAAATATGACCGGAATTATTTGATGCTACAATTGCTAAAGTTCTTTTTCTATGGTGGCATAATTTATTTCGTGTTCATTAAGGGTTCTGCTGGCATAACAAATGGGTTTATGATTTTGAGATAATACTGCTCCTAATGGAGAAGAGAAAGGCTTACTAAAGTCGGGGTAAATTAAGATGGGGATGTAATCAAGATTTTCATTTCATCGAATGCTTCTATGTATGGTTTGTCTTAAGTGTTAATTGTGGCACCTTTCTTTAATTTTGTTGTCGTTGGTTTTACAATGAAGTGAAAAAAATTATTATATCATCTAGAGATACTAAACTATCTTTATAGATTAAATCTTCAAATAAATTGTTCATACATCTTTGAAAGGTAGCGGGGGCGTTTTTAAGGCCAAATGGCATTCGAGTATATTCGCTATTGATTCTGGTTCCATTCGAATATGATAGAATCCTTTGGCTAAATCAATGGTAGTGAAATATTAACATCTTCCTAATTTGCCTAATATTCCGTCCATTCAGGGTATTGGGAACTTATCATTGACAGTGACTTCATTTTAATTTCTGTAGTCTACCACTGAATTTCGGTTTTTCTGGGGCATCACTTTTTTTTGGAACTATCCAAATTGGTGACCAATAGGGAGGTTTTGATTTGCTAATTATTCCCTGTTCAATCATTTCATTTATTTGTATGTTAACCTCTTTGTCGAAAGTTTGAGGGTATTTGTATGGCTTTCTATATACGGGGTACTCATGTTTTGTTTGTTCGAATGCTTAATAGTACTTGTAAAAGTCAAATTTTCACCTTTCTTTTACTGAACTATATTATATTCGAATAAAACCCTTTTTTAAATTTTCCTTCTCTTCCTCATTTAAATGTTCTAACCTGTATTCATTACATTCTTTTAGTTCATTATTTTGGGACTGGGTTGTGATTATACTTTCCAAATAAGTTGATCGCGATCCCACTTGTTTTATTATATATGTTATATTTATTATAGTTTAATTTAAATAAGTTTTTGTATTATAAATTGTTTTGATTAAACTGATTAGTCTGCGTCTTTTTATGTTCGTCTTCTCTTTTCACCAAATGCGTCGTATTTTACGTCTTCTCCGTTCGTCTCGCGAATTCTTTCTGCTTTGTTCGTCTTTTAGTTTGGCAGGCTTGCCACGTCTTTTTGTTCTCCATTTCTTTTTTACCACCAGCTGCTCTAGGTTGCCAGACCAAGCCCACAAATCGGCCATCCTACACTGCATTAGCCTCGAATGCGTCGTCTTCATTGTCGATACTCAGCGCAAGTGCTCGTCTGCCTTGGGCCTTTGCTAAATACTGAGTCTTTGGTTACGTCATAGGTATCATTCAATTTCACCCTTACAATACGGTATGGGCCGTGATACTTCGGCTTTAACTTTAGGCCTAGACCAAGCTGAGTCCTTTTAATAGCAACTTAGTCGTACTTTGATGCTGGTCTTCGTCGTAGGTTATATCTTCTTTTATTTTCCTCCTGGACTTTAAGAATTGGTTGCCTGGCTTGTTTTCGAAGTACATCCCGATCGTCGTTGAAGAGCTGTATCAATTCTGCATTTAACATTTGCTGGATCTGTGTATCGGCCCTTAGACGCATCATGGTTCCCGTCAGTAACTCAAAAGGCGTTGTTTTCGTGCTCCTGCAAAAATGTTGACTTGATGACCTGTTGTACGCTGCTGACAAACTTAAACCATTGTCGTGGATCATCTATTGAGAGTTTTGAAAGAACAGCAATTATCGTTGTATTAAGCCTCTCGACCTGACCGTTGGCCCGTGGAAGGCCCGTTGTTGATTCTTGATACCTTCGCTGTTGAGGTACAGTTGAAAGTCTTCTGACGTGAACGCAGATCCTCTATCAGAAAAGATGTGACTAGGATTGCCGAAGATTTTGCTTTGCTCGTTAAGTCTCGCTACAGCATCTTTGATAGAGGTCGTCTTGGTCGGATAGAGCCAAAAATATTTGGTGAAACTATCGATTACTGTTAGTGTGTGCTTATACTGTTTGTGAGTAGATTCCAAAGGGCCAAGAAAATCGATGTGATACGTCTGCAGCGGCTTTTCGTCTTTGCTGAGTGGATAAAGTTCACCCTCTTGCTTTCCTTGCTTACGGTTGCTGACAATACAAGGTATGCAGCAGCTTAAACACTTCAGAATTTTCTCCTCCAGCTTTGGTATGTAGAATTCTTTTCCAATAATCTCTTTACATTTCTTGACGGAGAAGTGACCATGCTCATGCATACCCGAAGGCACAACTATAAGTTCACAGTCGTCAACTACTTAATGTAGGAGCCCCGATTTCAAGAAGTAATTGTTATGGGTTGCCTTATCTGCCAGAATGTCTATGATAGCTTTTAGTTGGTCGTCTTGAGCCTGAATGTTTTTGATTTTACTATGCAATGAAGCCTCTGTAATCATCATCATGGATGCACGGCTCAGGGCTTCAGCGTGGCAAATTCGTGTGCCAGCTCAGTGTTCGACGACGTATTCGAACTCTTGCAATTGGAGGATAGAGCGGGCTATTCGTGAGCACAAGTCTTTCTTCTCTACGGTTTTGGCTAGAGCATTACAATCTGTTACGAGTCGAAATCGCAAACCCTGAAGTAGACCCTGAAGTTTTTAAAGGCTTCCACTACAGCTAAGATTTCGAGCTCGTAACTTGTGAACTTCCTTTCAGCATCGGTCGTTTTTTTGCTCATGTAATATACCGGATGCCACTGCTTATCGTCTGGACTCTTTTGTAACAAAACTGCACCGAAACCGTCGATTGAAGCGTCCGTATGTAACTCAGTCTCGTGTTGCTGATGAAAAATTTTTAGGACTGGCTTTTGCATGATGAGAATCTTCAGCCTGTTAAACGCATCTAGCTGTTGGTCACCGAATTGAATTTCCGCATCTTGTTTGGTCATATCAGATAGGGGTTTCGCTATTTGCGAGAAATTGGCGATGAGCTTGCGAAAATAACCCACCAAGCCAACGAAACTCTGTAGCTGCTTTAGGTTAGTCGGAACTGGAAACGAAGTGGCAGCATGTGTTTTGGATGGAGACGGACTTATTTTCTGATTTTTAATTATGTGGCCCAAGTACTCGATTTTGGTTTTTAGAAATTGACACTTTTTGAAGTTAATTAACAGTCCTAACAGGCCTCTTTTTCGGTTTTCGCTGGTATTATAATGTCGTTGACTTATGGTATGGCTACACCTTTACAAGTCAGGTCTCTGAAGATAGCATTTACATGTCGCTGAGATACGCTCGGCGAATTGGAAAGCACGAAAGGAACCCGAAGAAACTGGAATTGTCCATTGTGTGTGACGAAAGACGTATACTTTCGGCTCCCTTCTTCTATACCGAAGTGGAAGAATCCGTATTTTAAATCTATCGAGCTAAAAATACGCGCGTCCTGCAATCTTTCAAGTTAATCCTCGATCAAAGGAAGTGGAAAATGGTCTCTGATAATGACTTTATTGATTCGCCTGTAATCGATGCATAAGCGATGAGATCCGTCACGTTTGTTGACAAGTACGACTGGGCTGCTGTATTTTGACTCTGACGCTTCTGTTCGTACCCAAAGGTACTCAACATGACCACACCCAACAAATCGGTTAGGCACAAACATTGGTGACCCCGACGTGATCCTTTAACAACAAAGGAGCACACTCAAGCAACCCCCTTCCCACTAAAGGACTCTCAGCTTTATCCAGCTTCACAGGATACGCTTCTTCTTCCAGCGTCACAGGATCGTTAGCTTATCCAGCTTCACAGGATACGCTTCTTCTTCCAGCGTCACAGGAACTCAGCTTAATCCAGCTTAACAGGATACGCTTTTTCTTCCAGCGTCACAGGAACTCAGCTTAATCCAGCTTCACAGGATATGCTTCTTCTTCCAGCGTCACAGGAACACAGCTTAGTCCAGCTTCACAGGATACGCTTCTTCTTCCAGCGTCACAGGAACTCAGATTAATCCAGCTTCACAGGAAACGTTTCTTCTTCCAGCGTCACAGGAGCTTCAGCTTAATCCAGCTTCACAGGATACGCTTCTTCTTCCAGCGTCGCATGAACTTCAGCTTAATCCAGCTTTACAGGATACGCTTCTTCTTCCAGCGTCACAGGAACTCAGCTTAATCCAGCTTCACAGGATACGCTTCTTCTTCCAGCGTCACAGGAACTTCAGCTTAATCCAGCTTCACAGGATACGCTTCTTCTTCCAGCGACACAGGAACTTCAGCTTCATCTAACTTCACAGGATACTCAGCTTCATCCAGCTTTACAGGATACTCAGCTTAATCCAGCTTCACAGGACTCACAGCTTCGTCCAGCTTCACAGGATGCGCTTCTTCTTCCAGCGTCACAGGAACGTCAGCTTCATCCAGCTTCACAGGATACTCAGCTTCATCCAGCTTCACAGGATTCTTTGTTTCCAAGACACACAGCTCGTCTACTTCATTCATAGAGGAAACAAGTCACACAAGAATCGATTTACACAATCGATTACTATACACCCAAAACGAGCTGCAAGGGAAAATCCAACAGCTCACTAGGAATAATGGCAAGGATTCTGCCGACCGACGCCACCGAGACGGCTATTATTTCGGTTAGCTAAATTAGTTAAACGATCTCTGGCAACAGTTTTGCGACCTAGATGATGAAGTTCAGAAAGCAGCACTACCCACTGGAAGTGAATACTCTTCACGACTAGTAGCACTTAAGGAGCTGGTCGAAAAATATCAGAATATCTTTATGGATAACATGCCGACTGGAAGCGGGCTTACGAAGGCCCCCAGACGAACTTCGGCCAACATCAAGATCACAACAAGAGATAAAGTCAAAGGAGATTCCGCAATTGACACGGTGATCCGACAGTTGCAGAGAAGATGCAACGAATTGGAGTCATCATTAACATTAGCCTCGAACGCCCCAACCGTCACCCCAGCCCTACAAAGGCACCTGGATCTCCATTGGGCGTTGCTGAGGCAAGCCCACGACGAATTGAACAGCACACCTGGGGCCGCAGCCCTGGCAGAAGCAGAGCTAGCTCAATTCCACACATTATACGAGGAATACGAAATGAACCTGCTTCGAGAAAACGACTCGCCAATGAGCCTAAACTTGGCACTTCCGCCTATTAGCATTCCGGAGTTCAACGGCGAGTATCTAGACTGGCCACGGTTCCATGATCTCTTCGTGGAATTGGTACATAATAAACCATATTCGGCCAGTCAAAAACTACATATTCTACAGAGTTCGCTTCGTGGTGAAGCGAGAAACGTCTTGACAGACACAGCCTTCTCACAGGGTTGCTATGACGACACCTGGTTGCGTTTAAAGGCCAGGTACCAGAACGGAAAAATACTAGTATTCGCCGCCATTGCAAAAATTATTGACCATAAGCCTATAGACGGTTCCTCGCGCCAACTAAGGCCCTTACATGACACTATAAAAAACTCAATGAGTACTCTTCAAAACCTCGATATCAGCACAAAATCCTGGAATCCAATCCTGTGTTTTCTTATCAGAAGAAAACTTTTTTTTTTTTTTTTTTTAAATGCTTTGCTATTTATTATTGAATCTTCTCCCTTTGGATACTAACAATAAGTGTATCAAATCTTAGACTAATTAATCTAACTCACAGTCGTATGACTGATGTTGTGCTAAAGGAGCCCGAAAGTTATAGCTGGCTTGGCAGGTCGTTGCGATGTAGACGGGATCGGCTGGAAACCCAAGTCAAGCCTCTTGCGAGGCGATTGGGGTGCACAGAGATTTTTTCATTGTAGGACGCCTTTTGTTTGTCTATTTCATCTTTAACGGTAAGAATGCTTAGGTCCCTGTGGATGTTTTGGTTGCGAATATACCATGGTGCCCCAGTGATAGTTCGCAGGATTTTCGATTGAGCGCGCTGTATAATGTCTATGTTGCTTCTGCTTACGTTCCCCAATAGCTGGGAGCCATATGTCCAGATGGGCTTGAGAGTGGAGTTGTAGCGCAAAACCTTGTAGTCCAGACGCAGGGGCGAACGAGCGTTAAGAATCCAGTGGAAGCTGCTGGCCTTTAGTTTTAGATGTACTTTCTTGCGTTCGATGTGTCTTCTCCAGGTTAGTCGTCTGTCAAGGTGGACGCCGAGATACGTTACATCGTTGACTTGGGGAATCTGCGTATTATTCAATAATAGTGGAGGGCATGTTTGTCTGTTGAGAGTAAACGTTATGTGTTTACATTTTTGTTCATTTATTTTAATCCGCCAATCAGATAGCCACCTCTCTACTACGAGGAGGTGGTTTGCTAGCTGTGTTGTGGCTCGGCCTGGGCACCTCGAGCGACTTAAAATTGCGGTGTCGTCAGCGAACGTAGATGTTGTTAGCTGCTCGTTCGTGGGAATATCCGCTGTGTATAGGAGGAACAGAGTAGGCCCTAGCGCGCTTCCTTGCGGGACTCCAGCTTTGATAATGTAGTCGTCGGATGTTGTTGTATTGCACCTTACTGCGAAGGTCCTGTTGTATAGATACGACTCAAGAAGCTTGTGAGTGTAATCAGGTAAGTGTGTTTTGATTTTGTGCATGAGGCCATCTAGCCATACTCGATCGAAGGCTTGAGATACATCGAGGAATATTGCGCTGCAGTATTCCCGATGCTCAAAGGCTGTGCGTATTTCTGATGTTATTCTGTTAACTTGTTCGATTGTTCCATGGTTTTGACGAAATCCAAATTGATGAGCAGGGATAACATTGTGTGCTCCTAGATATGGTGTTATGCGAGTTAGAAGGCATTTTTCGAACAGCTTAGACAGACACGACGGTATCATAATGGTAATAGATGTTTTCCATTTTTACGGATAGTAGCCGAGAGTTATAATCCCATTGAAGAGCTTACATATAACCTCAATGGCAGAGTTTGGAAGTTCAATTAACATTTTTGGGGTTATTTGGTCACCGCCAGGGGCCTTTTTCGGTTTCAGTTCCCCAATGACTTTCGCGATCTCCTTTGGCTGAAACAATGGTGGTAGGGAAATAGATTCAGGTTCGATTTGTGGTAGGAAAAATGAACCAGTGGCAGGGTTCGGCTGGAAGACGTTTCTTAGATGTAACGCAAAAGTTTCGGCTCTATCTTTGTCGCTGCGGGCCCAGATGCCAGATGAGTTTCTTATCGGAGTGACTGTTTCGATTGGAGAGCTCAGATTTGGGTGAGGATGTTTTGTACTGGTTGGCGATAGTTTTTTAATGTACTGCAGCTGTGCATTTTCTGTTTCTTGCTTTAGAGCTCGATTTAGTGAGCGAGTAGCTTCCTTAAGACGTTGTTTTGATGACGGCGATCTGTTGGTTTGCCAGGCACGTCGCAGGCGCCTCTTTTCTAGGACTAACCGTTCAATTTGCAGATTAGTTTTGAAGTGGTTGGTTTGCGCGTCCCTGCCTTGTGGTGTTGAGATAGTGGCTGCCTCCACGAATACTTCTTCAAGAGCATCGGTAGAGCAGTCGATGTCCGCTTCGATGTTGAAGTGAGGGGTTAAATTGATGTGTGAGCTTACATACTTTTTATATTTTAACCAGTTGGTTCTGTGCGACGTCAGCCTGAGGGGGTGATCTGTGGTTCTTGTGCTTTGAAGAAGAGTTATTAGCACTGGCGAATGGTCTGACGACAGGTCCGAAAGCGCTTTGGCGCTTATTATATTGCGGGGAATGTTTTTTGTCACCGCAAAGTCTATTAGGTCGGGAACTTTCCTGGGTTCTGTTGGCCAGTATGTGGGGCTGCCAGGGGAAACATAGTCTAATTTGTTGTTCGGTTTTATGATTGCATTGTATAATTGCCTTCCTTTGGGAGTCACAAGGCGTGATCCCCAGTGCGTGTGTTTGGCATTATAGTCCCCTGCAGCTATAAAGCGGTCTCCAAGCAAGTTATAGAAGTCCATGAATTGTCCTTCAGAAATTGTAAAGCGAAGCGGGCAGTAGACAGCGGCTATGGTGAGGTTTCCGTTGCCTGACTGCACTTTGATAGACGTGGCTTGCAAGTAATTAGTTGAAAACCTTTGGTGAAAGTGGTGCTTGATGCGTTCCCTGATTAGGATGCCGGTTCCGCCGTGGGCTTTACCATCTGGATGGTCTGTGCGGTAGAAAGTGTAGCCTCTTATTTGGAAGTTGTATTTGTTTGTGAGGTGCGTCTCTACCAGTAGCATAATGTCGATATGATTTTTATTCAGGAACTGTGTTAGTTCAAGGTTGTGCCGTGAAACGCCATTGGCGTTCCACATTGTTATTCGTAGATTTGCCATCTGATTATTTGGACTGCTTAGCTGCAAATAGCTGTAACACCATGTTCTGGTTTTGAACCAGTGTTTGCATGGTCGTTTTCATGAATGACATGAGTTCCATCATACTTTGTTGCATGGTGACCATCATAGTTTCCAGAGTGCTTTGCGACTGTTCTTGGATCTGCTAAGCGTTTCCTAGATTAGATTGGAGTGGGTTTTCCGTCCCCGATCGAAGGGCATCGGCGTATGAGAATCCCTTCTGGGTATTTAGTTGACCAAAGGAGGATCTTGCAGCCGTGCCGAAAAATACTTCCGGCGTCGTACGCGAGTAAGTGTACGCATTTTGGGTATTCTGATGACGCGTTGCTATCACTTTTCGCATGCGGTCCTTCATCTCCTTGTAGAGCGGACAGCCCCTGTAGTTTGCCGTGTGGTTACCTTGACAGTTGACGCATTTTTTCTTTTTGGGGTCTTCTTTGTTGGCAGGGCATTTAGCCGAATTGTGGAAGTCTTCACAAGCTACACAGACTGTTCGAAGCGAACAGTATGCCCTGGTGTGTCCATACTCTTGACAATTTGTACATTGCACTGGGCCGTTTGGCTCTTCCACGTTAATTCTTCGATGCAATAAGTATTGCAGGTTATAATTGGGGTGCACTTCATTTTTCTTCAAGACTCTGCTGTCTGGCTCCAGCTCGACCCTGAAGAGTGGTTGCGGCTCTTTTTTCCTGTTTATAATGTTACTGACGTTCTTTGCAGAAAACCCTTTTTCCTTGAGAGCATCGATAACTTCCTTGGCGGTTACGTCGGGCTCGATTCCTTTTAGTACCACTTGCAGGCCCTTGCTGCTTTTTAGTTGGTACGTGTAGTAGCTTTTCCTAGCTTCCTCCAGGTATGTGGATACTGCTCGGAAATGTTCTTCAGATTAGGTCTGAAGCTTGGTTTCATGGATATCCCCTTTTGTGACCGGAACAACATGAAAGTTTCCGTCTCCGGTCAGCGCAACAATTTTGTTGACCAGGGCGTTCGAGATTTTCTCCCTAATGTAAATTGGTGGGGGCTTAGGTTTCGGTTGGGTCTCCTGAGCCCGTCCTGATTCATTTTCTGCTAGAAGCGCAAATCGATTGCTGTCGGATCTCCCGGGTAATATATCTTCTACTTGGACGCGGTTTATTTTTGACTTGTTACCTACCGCGGTGTTCTGCGGGCTAAGCTTACGCTTGATATGGATGTACCGATCTAGTCCGGTCTGTATGGCCGGACCCGCTTGCTGAATTTTGTTTTGGTTTTGATTTGTTGTCGTTGTTTTTATTGCCGTTGTATTAAGAGCTGCGGTTGCAGTCGATTCCGAAATAATAGTCGTAGCTGTGGTTGTCGTTGGTTTTTTTGCCGTAGCTGTAGTTGTTGCTGACAAATTTAGTGCGGATGCAGAAGTTTTACCGTTGCATGTTGTTGGTGCGCCAGGGGTCGAAACTGATGGTGGGGGGGTTTTGCATTGTTGACTCCACGCCGTCGGAGTAGGGGTAGCCGTAAGTAAGCATGGTGAGCAAGATCGTGCTCTTTGGCTATCGACCGACAGTAGGGTCGTTTTTTGCACTTCGCTATCACGCGTTGAGACATACGAAAAGTAACCGTCTCTTCGGCTCGCGGAGCTGAGTCGCTCTTTATTCTGTTCGCAGCTCATTGAGCTTTTATTAGCGTGGCACTTATTTATTATTATAAGATAAAATAATTATGTGCTAGTTTAAGACATTACACCGATTTTGTGGGTCGAAACCTAAATTTCTTTGGGTTTTAGCGTCTTTTCGCTTATTTGAAATTAACCTGTTTAGTTTTTGTGTTTTGTTTGCATTTAATTTATCAACTTTCTTGCACTTTTCGCGGAGCTCGCACAAGACACGTCCACTCTCTTCAGCGCCCGCATATAATGACCAGCAGTCTCTAGCTGCTCTAGAAAATTCAGCGGATGCACCAACGGAAATTCCAACGTTATGGAGTGTACTGACGTTTATTGAGCGATGCGCTTGCATGCTGGAGACGATAAGCGCTCAACCTACAGCAACACTCCGCCATCAGTCAGTTCACAACGAAGAGAGCTGTAAGATTTGTCACCTAGGACAACATAATCTTAGAGCATGTATCCAGCAAAAGGACCCCAAAGCACGGCGCCAAGCCATTATTCAAGTAGGAGCATGCACAAATTGTTTGTCTACAGCTCATAAGGTTGAAAACTGTGGATCACCGACCACTTGTCGAGTCTGCCAGCAACGGCATCATTCACTGTTACACCAAGGACCGACTAGCAATTCAGTGGCCGGCGCAGTAACCATTGCAGGCTACGACGACGTAGGAGGATATACTCTGCTCGCGACTGCTAAGGCCTCATTACAAGGGCCAAAGGTCAATTACAAACATGTCGCGCTGTAATAGACGGTGGATCACAGGTGAATCTTATCTCAAGGAGAATGGCAGATCTGCTATCTCTTAAGGAAAGGTCACCGATTGAAATATCGGGAATCGGAGGAAAAATATCAACAGCAATTAGATCAACACTAAAGCTCTCATTAGTCACATCAGGGTTTGAAAGACTAATAGAGGTATTTATTACTCCCACAGTCATTACAGACCAACCGTCAGTACCGATTGATACCGATCTTAATATTCCCGGGGGACTGCCGTTAGCAGATCCTGACTTTCGGCAACCTGGACTGGTTGACCTAACCCTAGGGGTTGAGGTGTATTCTCGTGTAATAACCGGTGAACTTCTTGAACTAGGATCTAATAAACCTTTGGCACAACCCTATTCTGGTAGAAGACAGAGATGATATCGCAGGACCGAATGCTGCTTATGAGCCAACGAAAGATACAAATTGAATAAATGATAATCATTTTGATACAGAAGATAGCAAACGGCAGAAGGAGATTTCGCTCGATGAAGAAAGGATTCATTTAACGAACGTAGCATTGATGGATCATAAAATAAGGGAACAGTGACACTGACTCACCCGATCGAGGATCAACCGCTATACATAATAGTTCATTGCAGCTAACTTTATACTACAAAAGAAAAACCAATTGATACAAAACCGACTTCCCATCAACTTAAAACCAATAAGAAGCCGGACCTTTGTTCAACATTTCTTAATTTAACCAAGAAATACCTAAGTGTTGTTGCAGAAAGTTCACATATCACAGACGTCCCAAATAATCAAGTTCTACGAGGGCACAATTTCAGTCCCCACGGTAATGTCAATTTTATCGCATCGGGGAGTGTTAAGCAGCATCAAGAAGGTATGAGTGACCTGAATCACAAACATGAACCGCCGCAGTTGAAGGAAGGATCCTCCTCGGTCAATGATTAGTTAGGTGTTTCCTATACTATTCGGCCAAGGGCCGACTCAACGGCACACTGACCCGCCAATGCAGTCAGCACATTTTGCAGTGTCAGCCAACTACGCAAACCGCTACCATAATCATAATTCCCTGACCTACTTTAGAATATAGCTCACTTCACTAATCATTACACTAAACTTCCGTCTTCCAAGTAGTATATAAACATGTTCCAACTGAAGAATAAAACAGTTATCAACGCATCTCATAACTCCGCGGTTCTACTTCCTACCTCTGGGAATAGGGCTCTTAATACACTATCTACACTAGCAGCTAACCACGTTAGCTCAACCTCAGCGCAGTTCCGCATCGCCTGTGGTCCGGCATCGCAGTAACTATCGTTACCATTGCCGCGACGCGATCGTCCTGCCAGCAAGGCGTCCCCGTGCCAGCGACAAGTGCTCATTACCCCCTTGTCCCGCGGTGTGATCCGGAAGTGTCTACTTCGGTTAGGCACAAACAATGTCGCTGACCATTTGTCTGATATGGATCTGGCCATAGTTTGTAACTTGCTCAAACTTCCCCATAACAAAGACGACCTGACAAAGCACATACTTTACAACTTGAAAAAAGATTCCTTGCTAAAACGACGCGGATTTTAATGAGAACGATAACGACAAAAGCGAAGGTGATGAATCTGAAGACGAAAGCGAAGGGAATAAAGCAGAAGATGACGCCATAAGCATTCCAAGCAGCAACGGTGCCAAAAACGACCGCGAAACGGCAAGCAGCTTGTTAGAAATACCGAGGTTCGCTCTGAACTTTCGTGACATAGAAGACTCAGTCCGAGCGTTCAGTGGCGAAGACAATTTGTCGGTCGAAGTGTGGGTCAAGGAATTTGAGGACATGGCTACTATAATGTTTTGGAACGAATTACAAAAATTCATTTTTGCCAAGCGATCGCTACAAGGCCTTGCAAAAATGTTTGCGAATAGTGAGCGCGAATTAACGAGTTTGGTGAAACTAAACCAAGCCTTATTAGCCGAGTTCAAAACCGCGACAAACAGGGCTCAATTACACAAATTAATGGCTGACAGAAAAGGTGAAAGTCTGCAGGAGTATTTTTTACAAATGAAAGAACTAGCTTCTAGAGGGAATATAGAAAGCAGTTCCTTAATTCAATACGTAATCGATGTAATTGACGATACCTGTGCTAATAAACTTGTGCTCTATAACGCAAAAAGTCTGATCGAGTTTAGGGACAAACTAAAATGCTACGAAGTAGTCCCCGGAAAATCAAAAAGTGAGAATAAAAACCAAGTCATGTATTCAAAGGCGAACCATACCGAGGCAAAAAGTGATTACAAAAAGCAAGCAGTGCCTAACAGAAATGCTAGCAGGGACCTGAAAAGTTACAATTGCGGCGCAAGAGGTCACACATCCGCGAAGTGTTTTCAGTGTAACAATTTCGGGCACATCGCAAAAGAATGCCCAGAAAAGTGTTTATGTGAAAAAGTGGAAGCAACCAACATGTGTAAGGTGTCATCTGCTCACGCGTTTATGGGCATAACAGTGGAGTCTAATAACTTTACATTCATCGCTTTAATCGACACCGGAGGCAAATACAATTTGGTTACCGATACCACGTTTAAAAATCTAAACAAACCAAGGCTAAGTGAGTGTAATATCTATCTCATCGGGTTCGGAAAATCAGATCAAAACAAGGTCAAACCGTCGGGCTCGTTTGAACAAAAAATAACATTTGATGGTGAACATTTCGTAACAAAGTTTCTGGTGGTGGAGTCGCAATTCCTGGACAAGTAGATGGCTCTTGGTGAAGAATTTTGCAAACAAGCTCAATTGACAATATCCAGTGAGGGCGTGAAAGTAACCAAACCTACCAGTGCCGAGGCAGATATTAGTTCGATTTATAAAATTGATAGTGAAGACTGCAACCAAATAATAACGGACATCGAACCAGCAGCAAGCGCGAAAGCTAAAGAGGTAGGTTGTCCAAAACTATCAAGCGGTAAGCACAAAATCCACAAACATTCAAATGCGGTTGACTCTTAATGACGATAAGCCGATACATTCACGACCTTGCAGATTTTCGTATTCTGAGCGATGCATCATAGATAAACAAACCGACCAGTGGCTGAAAGACGGTGTAATTGAAGCTGTTTGTGCCTAATCGAAGAAGACACTTCCGGGTCACACCGCGGGACAAGGGGGTAATGAGCACATGTCGCTGGCACGGGGACGCCTTCCTGGCAGGACGATCGCGTCGCGGCAATGGTAACGATGGTTACTGCTATGCCGGATCACAGGCGATGCTGAACTGCGCTGAGGTTGAGCTAACGTAGGTTAGCTGCTAGTGGAGATAGTGTATTACGAGCCCTATTCCCAGAGGTAGGAAGTAGAACCGCGGAGTTATGAGATGCGTTGATAACTGTTTTATTCTTCATTTGGAACACGGAAGTTTAGTGTAGTGATTAGTGAAGTTAGCTATATTCTAAAGGAGGTCAGGGAATTATGATTATGGTAGCGGTTTGCGTAGTTGGCTGACACTGCAAAATGTGCTGACTGCATTGGCGGGTCAGTGTGCCGTTGGGTCGGTAATACGGTGAGTTAGTAAGACATATAATAAGCTGATCAGCAATTCTCATATGCAGTGGGTGCTACTGAGCGCCTGGTACTGTTCCCAACTTGACTACTGCTTGATTTGTTGGGTGTGGTCATGCTGAGCACCTTTGGGTACGAATAGACTTATTTTGCTTTTTTGGAATAAAGTCTGTTTGATTCGTTATATTTGTAGCCTTGAAACTCACGCAATCTTTTTTTATTTTTTCTATCCCCCTCTTCTTCAAAAACGAACTTGTGCAAAAGGAAAATATTTTGCTTCTTTTCGTCCCGAAGCATTGCGCTAATGCCTTCAAAATCTTTCACTTTCGGCATCTTACACTCACAAGTACACTCCCGGATATTCGAAATTACATATGTATGTATTCGCACACGCGTGATTGTATGCTGCTTTTTTTTATTATTATTATTCGGATCGACAAAATTTCAGAATTTTAAGTTTTGCGGAGAGAACTTTTTTTGCTGATTATTTTTTCCGCTCTTTGATTCACTTTCTTTCTCACACTATTCGGTTTTATTAGTTGAGCACCCAAATTATGTGGGACTGTGTTGTGATTATACTTTCCAAATAAGTTGAACGCGATCCCACTTTATTTATTATAATAATACATATAATGTAAAATATATAATTTACTATAGTTTTTAAACTGATTAGTCTGCGTCTTTTTATGTTCGTCTTTTCTTTTCACCAAATGCGTCGTATTTTACGTCTTCTCCGTTCGTCTCGCGAGTACTTTCTGCTTTTTTCGTCTTTTAGTTTGGCAGGCTTGCCACGTCGTTTTGTTCTCAATTTCTTCTTTACCACCAGCTGCTCTAGGTTGCCAGACCAATCCCACAATTTTAATAGCAAAATTAAATGATTGGACCTTTGATAAGTGCGGATTAAGGCCTTCTGATGCGGTCTTAGGTTAGGTTAGGTTAGGTTAGGGCAGCTGTCGGACTATAGTCCGACACACTTAGACCTCAATGGGTCCATTGTGATACCGCATGATCTCGTTTTTTTCCTTCTCTAGGGTCCCGTTTCTAGTAGTTTCAGCCTGTGTTAAGCTGATCAGCATGTCTTCCACCCGGAAGATTTAATAAAGGCACTTATGCTTTGAGATTAATCTCCGATATTTCGGTAAAATCGTCGATGAAGGGGCTTCTTAAGTGTTTCAGTCTGAGTCTGCATAGGGCTGGGCAGAAGCAGAGAAGGGTTTCTACCGTTTCCACTTCTTCCTCATCCCTACAGCTTCTGCAGAAATCATTTTGCGGGGCTTTTAGCCTGCCGGCATATGCGCTAACAAGCCAGTGGCCTGTAAGAGCTCGAATCAACATGCCACACTCTGTGCGGCTGAGTTTGAGTAACTCCGAGGTTTTTTTGTTGTTTATCACAGGCCATGTCTGATGAGAGATACGACACTGTGGTGCGTCTTGCCAATGGGTGTTGGCTAGTGTGTTGAAGTAGTTTTTTATATTTAGCTTGCAAGTAGCCATGGGCATACCGACATTCTCCTCTCCTGGGAGGAGAGGCTTGTTGGTACCCTGCCTGGCTAATTCGTCCGCTATGCAGTTGCCTACGATGTCCCGGTGACCCGGAACCCATATTAGGCTGATGGTAAACTGATTTGCCATCTCGTGGAGAAATCTGCGACAGTCTGCTATTGTACGGGAGTTGGTGTTTGTCGAGTAGATCGATTTAATAGCCGCTTGGCTGTCACTATATATGTTTAGGTGTCCTCTCTGGAGGCTAAAGTTCCCTAAACAGGTTAGTGCTTCTTTTATAGCGTGGACCTCCGTCGAAAGACGCTACAGTGGTCCGGGAGCCTGAATGACTTCCTGATATCTAATTGTTCGGAGTATACACCTCCGCCAACGTGTCCTTCTAATTTGGAGCCATCTGTATAGAAACAGATTGCGTCCGTCGTGCCTGGTCGGCCCTGTTCCCGTTCCTCTTTATCAGGAATCAGGGCCTCAAAGGGTGTGTGACTATATTCAATGGATTTGCATAGATCCGTGATCTTCGGAATCGATTTATCATGCTGGAGAATTTTAGCATGGCCATAAAACTGGGCTTTCCACTGCCCTGTGTCCCTCAGTCGAATAGCAGCCGATTTAGCCCTTTCCATGCCTGCTAAGTCCAGGCTAGGGAGGTTCAAGATCGCGTTCAGCGCTTCATTCGGCTCCACTAATACACAAAGCCGCCATTCGCTGTACTTTGTTTAGAGGAGTCAGTATGCATTGTTTGTACAAGACGGTCCACCACAGAGCCACTCCGTACAGTAGGATTGGCTTGACTACCGCTGTGTATATCCAGATAACTATTCTTGGGGACATGCCCCATCTTAGCCCGATTGCTTTTTTACAGAAGTAAAGTGCAATGGTCGCATTTTTGGTTATATCTTGGTTGTTTAAGCCACATTTGAGGCGTTTATCTAGTACTAGAGAGAGAGATTACAATTGTTTAGAATGGGTCGGTTAAATTGTGGAATTTTGTACCTATTTGTAAATAGAACAAGTTCTGTTTTCGAGGGATTTACCCCGAGTCCGTTCGCTATCGTCCATTCCGATAGTATTTTAAGTTAAGCGGTCATAAGATCGCAAAGTGTTTGTGGATATTTTCCATTAAAGATGATGGCGACGTCGTCTGCGTATGCCACGACCTTACAACCTCCTCCTTCCAGAATCCGCAGTAGTTTATTAACTGCGATATTCCACAAGAGGGGTGATAGTACAATTTATGGATTAGCCTCACCATTGGCGGCTCAACCCCTAGTTCTGTGAGAGATTCTGTTATAGCGGTGGGGAGCACGTTATTGAAGGCTCCCTCTATATCCAGGAAGGCGATCAGCGTGTATTCCTTGATGCTGAGCGATTTCTCGATGCTGCTTACCACCAAGTGTAGCGCCGATTCGGTTGACTTACCTTTACGCGTGCTGTGCTTCTGATATTTGTGTCGGGTCAACGGTGGCCCTTATGTGTAGGCTTATCATTCTTTCAAAGCTCTTAAGCTTATTGGCCTAAAATCCTTTGCTGTGGTGTGAGTGCCCTTCCCTGCCTTGGGAATGAAAACCACCTTTGTTTCTTGCCATGCTGTTGGTAGTTCTCCTACCGACAGGATGGTTTGAAAGATTTTTTTCTACCAGTTTATGGCTATTTGTCCTGCTTGTTGGATGTGAGCCGATGTTATCCCGTCCGGTCCCGGCGATTTGTATGGTTTGAAACTATGAATGGACCATTTCATGTTGCGGTCTGATAGGAATGGATCTAAGTCGATTCCCTCTCCTCCTCCTCTTTCAGGAGGATGACCTGCTTGTTGGCTCCCCGGGAAGTGAGCGTCTAGGAGCAGGTCCAAGGACTCTTTACTGGAGTCTGACCATGATCCATTTGCTTTTTGAAGATAGCCCAAAGGCGCGGCTGTCTTAGAGAGTATTTTCATGAGCCTTGCGGCATCAGTTGTTTTTTCTATGTCAGAGCAGAAGGTCTGCCATGCCGTTCGTTTTGCTCTTCTAATGGCCTTTTTGTAGGAGGCTAGTTCATACTTGTAGTTCAGCCAATTAGTGTCCTCATTTCCCGCCTTTGCTCTGTTAAACAGGCATCTGCAGTTGGTTCTGAGGATTGATAGTTATTGGGTCCACCATGGTGGTTTTTTCCTTCCCCTTGGTTTCTCTGTGGGGCATGCCACTTTGAAGGTAGTGTTGCATGCCTCTGTGAATTTGTAAACTGTTTCGTCCAGCTCCTGTGGGTTTGTGATGCTTTCTGACGGTTCCATGGGGAGGATATTTGTCAGAACTCCTTTGTACCTGTGCCAGTCGGCTCGTCTGGGGTTAGCGAAGCTGACCGGCAGGGGCGAATCAAGGGACAATACAGTTTCTATGAATCTATGGTCCGAAAAGGAGTGCTCGTCAGAGACTGCCTAGTTTTTGACTGCGCCTACGAGTGAATCTGATACCAAAGTTAGATCTATGATCGTTTGGCAAGCTTCATTTATGAGTGTAGGGACATTGCCCCTATTGCATTAGAATAGGTTCGAATTTAGAATAAAATCAAAAAGATACTCACCTCTGTCGTTGTTGCTTGGGCAACCCCACTGGGTGTGATGGGCGTTGACGTCACAGCCTATACCAAACCGTTCTTGAGCTTTTCGCATTCCTCTGCCAGTTTTCTGACCAGCCCATCTGGGGGCTTTCCTTTTCAAAGGCCAAGTAGGCCGATAGAACCCTTATAGAGCCACTTTGCAGCTCCAGGCTTACTGAGGTGTTGTCTCCGTTGCTGTAATTGCGAAGTAGAAATATACTAAGATGCCTTTTGGTTAATATGCATGTTCTAATTTTACCTTCTTTGGGGTCAAGCATAAGCTTGTATTCCTTTGTTCCTAGTCCAGCAGCCTTGCCTCCTACTACCCAAGGTTCCTGTACCAGGACTAGGTCGGCTCCGCCTTCGGTCAGGCGAAGCAGAAGTGCAGCAGACGCTGCTTTACTGTGGTGAAGGTTTATTTGTAGAAGTCTTAGTGACATCTACAGCTTCAACCTCCACCACAGCGACGTCGGCCTCCTCTGTGTCGCTGAGGTCTACGTCCTCGATGGCCGGTCCGAGCGCTCGCATCTCTCTGCTTAGCGACGAATCGGTAGAGTAGCCGTCCTCCGGCCCACCAGGTGCCTCCAACTCCTCAGCAATCACCTGCTCGGCTGGGTTGCCGGCAGAGCTGCTAGCGGCGTTGGAGTCACCCTTATACACCTTGATGTGTATCGCACTGAACCCGAAGTTCAGCACTCCTCGAGCAGTCTCGATCGGAGCAACTGACTCCTTGTTCAGGACCAACACCGCCTGGCTGACGTCCCCTTCATGCTCCTCCACCTTGACGACTTTCCAGTCCTTCGTTGGGAGGTGCGGGTTGCATTCTTGCAACATGAAGAGGATGTCCTCCGGCGCCTTGATCGCTGCTGGAAGCCAGATCCGGGCTCGGGGTCTACTGGGGACATCGCACCAGTCAAGCGCAACGATGTTTGCCCCTTCGTATACCTCGCCGAGCTTGCTCGTCGCCTGTTTATACATGTCAGCCGACCGCTGACTGTCGCAGGCCACCACCTTGACGCTGCCCTGGTACCAGCCCGCGTCTATGCAGCAGGGCAAGGTGCCTGGCTTCTCCCGTACCATGCGCAGGCAAATGAGGGAAAGGTGGGACTCTACTGCCTTCCACTTGTTCCTGGGGATCCTGCCCTCCGGATTTCCCCTGTCAATCAGGCCGAGTAGTACACGGTTCTTCGTGATTTCGGCGAAAGAGACCGATGGCTGGATCTTAGATCTCTTCGCCGATGGCCCGGGTAGTTCGAGGGATCGCTGCCTTTTCGCCTGAGTCCCTTCTTGAGTGGGCTTATCCTGCCCGTAGTTAGGAAGCACCTTCCTTGCCGACTCTACCTTTTTTAGCCATTCAGGCGAAGGTGTGGCAACAGTGCTCCTAGTGTGTGAGCGCAGAGTCGCAGTCCGCCTTTCTGCGTATGTATATTTGTTAGCTCCAGCGGGTGGCCCGAGCGCCTTGGCAGTGCCTACCGCTGCTTTCGGCGCAGATGCGCACGTGGCGGAGGCGTTTGCGGCTGGCTTTCTGCCACCCATCATCCCCAGTTTGGGATGCGGCCCTTTCTGGACCGTGCTGGTATGGATGGTGGAACCAGTGTTCAGCTTATCCATGGGTTGTTTGAGAGTACCCGTCTCTGTGTTTTGTGTTGTGTTGTTTGTTTTCTTGATATGTTTCATAATTTGGTCCCACGAGTTGCGGAGAAAGGGAAAAGTCCGCCCGGGCAGAGATCCGCGATGCCCAGGTAAGGCGATAGTTAGAGCAGGGCGTCGTCATGTCCCTGAGCACACCGTTTGAGACTGGGCTAGTTTTTGATCCGGGCCCCCAGCCAGGCTGACTCTTCGTCATATTATTGCGGTATTGTCCTTTACTATATCGTTTTCGTCATACTTTATATAAAGTAATGTGTCTCCTAGCATCACTGTTTCTTCTTCGTAACTTATTTTTGCCTTACTGACTTTTAAATAATCTCTGCCTATTAATTTATCGTAATTGTCGGAAAATGTATGTAAATATAATTTTTGGTTAGTTGGACAGATTTTTCAGGGATCTAATGTTATGCTTTTATTTAATTTCATTGATCCGTTTATTGTAAATACTTTTAATTTCTCTTCTTGTTCTTTATTGTTTCCAAAATT
Source organism: Drosophila suzukii (assembly GCF_043229965.1). NCBI lineage: Eukaryota > Metazoa > Arthropoda > Insecta > Diptera > Drosophilidae > Drosophila > Drosophila suzukii. The sequence continues at coordinate 52,029,994 of NC_092082.1, read as the reverse complement.
TTCCTTCATTAAATTGATAGATGATCCTGTATCTATCATAGGTGTAAGGAGTTTTCCCTTAATGATTACTCTGACATATGGGCAACACTTTCTATATCCGAGCTAGTTTGCTGAAAATTTACATCCATTCTATTCGGTGCACTATCGTTCTCCCTCTGTCTTTTAACGGGTGAGTTTGGGGAATTATTTTAAGTATATGCCTGGAAATTAAGAGGGTTTTGGGCCCTACCTCGGTCTAGATTTCTCCAAAACCCATGATAATTACCCTGGTTCCTAGTTGGAATTTGATTTCTGTTTGGTGAACCTTGAGGATTTGTTGAATTGTTTGAGTTGTTATTGTAACTATATCTTGGATAACTGTGCGACTGAGAGTTATATTGTTGATAGTAATGATTTTGATGTGTACCTCCCGAATTCCTACTGCGTCCCAATGACCTAAAATCATTGCTGCTTCTTTTAAGTTAGCAAGTGTTGTGATATCCTTTTTGGATAAGGAATTATATAATCTGTCAGGAAGTTTTCTCTCAATACAATCTTTAATTGTTTCGTTTAAGAAATTTGTATAAGTTGACCTTTCTATTTGGTCTGATTCTAATTCTAACGTATTGTTCCCTAGCGCGTATTGACCGATTTGGATTTTTAATTTAATCTTTGTTTGTGGAAATTACACATAGACTTTTGTGTTTTTTAATATTGGCACTTTTATTTTAAGTTTTTAAGCGCACATTGACCGAATTGGACTTTTTGTTGAAAGTTCTGCGTGCGAAATTTACACATAGATTCTTTAGCGGATTTCGATGATTGTCTTTTGTTTGCTCACGGATTTTTTCGGACTCCAGACTTTGGTCCCGAAATAGTCTGAACAGCGGCTCGTTCTAATTGTTTAGTCTATAAACTGTGGTTTTTTGTTTCATGGTAACTTTCCCCTGGCTTGCTTATAGTTTAGTAATTTTCCATTGGATTGTCGACAATTAAATTTGGGTTCTTATTTCTTAGAGGTTTTTTTTTTTTATTAAATGAAGCTTAAATATATACATGAATATAAGTGGTAGAAGAAGAGAAGAGGTAAAAATGTTCCGTTCCCGCGGGACTGCCGCAAAGCTATACTTCGCGGGTCGGATGGCGGTCAGGTTGCCGCTCGTCCTTATGGCTGGATGCGTCGACTCCGTTCTCGACGCCTTAGCTCCTTCAGGATGCCAGCGGCCATGTTGGCTATCGCGTCCCACTTGCTTTGGCTTTCCAGCATGCAGCTGATCACGTTGTCCGCTGTCAGGTTACAAACGGTTGTCGTTTCAGCTTCGGCTCGGTACCTAACGAATAGGGGGCAGATGAATAGCGCGTGCTCCGCGTCTTCGATGCTTCCTGTGCCGCAGTGGTCGCAGTAGGGGTTTGGCTCGTGATTAAACCTATGCAGGTATTCCTTGAAACATCCGTGCCCAGAGATCATCTGCGTGAGGTAGAAGTCTACCTGTCCGTGTCGCCTCTGCAGACAGGGGGTTAGACTGGGAATTAGCCTGTGAGTCCACCGCCCTGTGGTCGCATTGTTCCACCTCCTTTGCCATGCCTCGATCGTGTTGCTGCGTTGAGTCCTGCTTCCTGTGCTCCCAGTTCTTCGTTCTGCCGCCAGCAGGTCTATCGGTATAGTACCGGCTACCGCTAGCGCGGCTTCCTCGGAAACAGCTTTGCACTGGCGGCTGTATGATGCGGTCTTCATGGCTTCGGCCCATATGGGCGCGGCGTACAATATGGTAGATGTCACCACTGTGGCTATAATCCTTCTGCTGTGCTGTTTCGGTCCTCGAGTATTGGCCATCATCCTTGAGATGGCTGCAGTTGATCTGGATGCTTTGGCTGCTGCATACGATAGGTGCGTCTTAAACGATAGCCTGTGGTCGATCAGTACTCCAAGATACTTGATTGAGGCGCTTGTTACTATTGGAGTTGATCCGACTCGTATTGTGGCCTACTCCACAGTCTTCCTGCTGCTTATGAGCACTGCCTCCGTTTTGTGCTCGGCGACTGCTAACCCGTTGTCTGCGAGCCAGCACATGAGGGTGTCTATCGCGAGGCTGCACATATCCGTGATCTCGTCGAGGGTTTTCGCTACCGTTACCAGCGCTATGTCGTCCGAAAATCCCACCACAGTGCATCCTGCGGGCAGTACCAGCCTTATGATCCCGTCGTACATGACGTTCCACAGTATCGGGCCCAGGACTGAGCCTTGAGGTACTCCTCCTGTCACCAGGTACTTGTGCTCTCCGACATCAGAGGAATATGTTAGCACTCTGTCCTTGAAGTAGTCCGCTACGAGGTCGATCAGGTAATTCGAGATTTCCCATGCGATGGAATGCCTGCAGGACAAGGTTCCAGTTGGCAGAGTTGAAGGCATTCTTGACGTCCAGGGTGCAGACAAGGCAGTACTCTTTTGAGCCACCTAGCCACCTTTCTCCTTCAATTGCGTTAGCAGCCAGTTGGGTGACCGTTTGGATCGCGTCGATGGTGCTTCTTTTCCTCCGGAAGCCAAACTGGTGGTCCGAAAGCGCTCTAAGTTGATCGAGTTCTTTCTTGAGGTGGGTGCAGATTATGCGCTCGAATATCTTCCCCGTTGTATTCAGCAGGTCTGTATGACGATGCGTCGTCGTTCAGCTTGCCCGGTTTTGGGATAAGCACCAACCTTTGACGCTTCCAACCTATGGGGAAGGTTCGTTGGGTGAGACACATGTTGTACATCTCCGTGAATATACCCGGGTAGTTTGCCACCAATGTGTGCAGTGCAGCATTGGGAATGCAGTCGGGGCCAGGGGCTTTTTCGGTTTTGATTTTCCTTAGCGCAGCCAGGACTTCGGCTTCGCTGGTGAGAACAGTATCGCCTTCTCCGGTAGCTTGCCAGGTAAGGGGCGGCTGGGTGGGGAACAGGGTGGACACTATTTGGCCAAGCTGTAAGTGGTCGGTAGGGGTCGGCTGTCTGTTGAGCTTACCCATGACCATCCTGTATGCTGACCCGAATGGTTCTGCATCCGCCGCTTCGCACAGCTCCTGGAAGCAACTGGCCTTGCTAGATTTGATCATGTTCTTCAGGGCCTTTCTCTTGGCTCTGTAGGTTGTTTCCCTTAGCTCCTGGTTTCCGCGTCCTCTGCTTCTCTGACACCTACGCCGGGCCGCTAGGCAGTCTCTGCTCGCGCAGCCTATCTCCTCGTTCCACCATGGTACTGGTCTTCGCCCGTTACCACCTTTCGTGGCCTTTTCCATAGCTGCATCGCACGCCTCCTTCACTCTATTGGCTATGTTCCTCGCGCATGTGTTAGCGTCTCCTGTAACGCAGACGCCTTCCATGTGTGCTAGGAGGGACACTGTGTTAAGGGTATGCGCTTTGTAGGTTGTTTGGCGGCTGCTTGGAGCGGGCAGTCTGGGGCTTGTCTGGGTGATGATCAGGGCGTGGTCGCTGTGGGTGTATATATCTGACACCCTCCATACGCAGTTGCGTGCCAGTTCAGGGCTAGCGAAGGTCAGGTCGATAGTTGACTCCCGACCTGACTTGCTGAAGGTCGGTCTATTACCTTCGTTGAGTAGGCATACGTTTAGCGAAGCCACTGCCTCAAGGAGGATGGTTCCCCGCTGCGTCGTACTAGTGCTGCCCCATGTTGTGGACCATGCGTTGAAATCACCTGCGATGAGGACAGGGGACCTACCGCGTGCGTCGTCAGCGATCTCCTGCATTATTGTTCTGAACTCGCTAATGTGTACGCTCGGGGCTATGTAACAGCTGTAGAATGTTATCCCTTTGATCTGCGCTCTGGTGTATCCCGTCCTGGAAGCCCTTTGCGATAGGTGTCCAGGGGGCTGCCCGCAGCTCCATATTGCTGCTCTGCCGTCCGAACTACGTTGCCATACGCCTTCGTGCTTGTCCTTGTAGGGCTCGCTGAGTATTGCCACCTCAGCCTGCTGCTCGATAACCGTCTGTGCTAGCAGGTCCTGCGCCGCTCTGCAGTGGATAAGGTTTAGCTGTAGGACCTTAACCATTCTGTTTATCGTGCATGGCTCTCCGGTACTCAGGGCACGCACTGCTGAGGGTCGAGTGTTCGGCCTCTCCTCCAGATTTTCCGCTTCTTGTGCAGATGATGCATTTTGGTTTGCCCTGGGTACAAGTTATATACTTGTGGTCATCCTCGCCTGGGCTCCATTTTCTGTCTTATGCGGCAGACGACCCATCCAACCCTGATTTTCCCCTTGTCGAGGATCCGCTGCGCATGCTCAGGTCTGAGGTGGACCGTCGCCGTTTGGGTTCCGCCATACGCCTTCCGCATCCTAGGTGCAGCGCCCGCCGGGATGTCGCACTTCTCCTCAGCGTAAACTGATTTCCAATTGCACCGTGTCCTCCAGCATAGCCACTTCGGCTTTGCCGCTGAAGGCAGACTTGATGGCTGTGTGCAATTTCTGCGTGGCTGGGTCTGAGGGTCTCTGCATCTTGAGTAGCAGACTCCCATTGGCTGTCCTGCGTATGCCTTGCACTCCATCCTTAAGCCCCTGAAGGGTAGGCTCGGTTTTGACCAGCTTGAGCATGTCTGCGTACGATCCTTCGCTGCATTTGATTAGGATAGCGTCAGAGCGCTGATTCCTGCGCTTCGCGGTGCGGTTCACGTGGCCTTCCCTTTCCCCATTACTCGCTGCAGTCACGTGGGGCTTCTTGGTTTTGGGTCCCACCTGTTGCCAGAGCGGGTTTCTCGGCGTGACCCAGCCTGGGTTCCCCGCGCCAGTATGCGTTCTCTTTATGCCGATGCCTTCATGCCGTGGGGCAGAGAGCGATGGTGTTGTCTGCTGGGTTGCGCTGGCGGTCGGGCCCCTGGCTCGGGATTCATCCAGCGTCGCACTGATCTCGTTTTGCAGCTTATTCATTGCATGCAATGAGTCGATCGTGGCCTGCGTGACATGGCGGACAACCTTCTTGTTGTTGCTCTTCGTGTCCGTGAACTTCGCGATCATTTCGTCGAGCATCTTGCCCAGCTCATCGGTGAGAGCTGCGGCGCTTTTCTGCATCCGCTGCTTCTTGTTGGCTCCATCGATCTCCTCTTCAGGGCTGGTTGGTTCCCGACTTCTCTTCGGGGTGGTTTGCTCATCCTCGTTACTGCCGAAGTTGAACATTGGTCCAGTGGGCATCGGGAGCCGGCTCCATCCCCGTTGGCGACCGCTGCACCTTCTGTTTCATCATCTGAAACTTCTTAAGCAGCTCTTTTTCTGCCCTGGCAACTGCAAGAGCCTGGGTCTCGTCATGTCCGGACGATTTCTCCTTATCCATCGCCTGCACTAGTCGGAGGTCCCTCGGTGAGCCGGGATTTCCCCCGGTTACTGCCTGATGGGAGCTATACCGCTCCGGCTCGGTCCCCAGAGCCCCGTTTGAGCTGGCGCCGCTATCGCAGTGGGGTTGGAAATTGGCCGGTAACTTGTCTTTTTGCTCATCTACCCCTGTGTGTAGTGGCGGAGGTGGTTAGGTTGGATTTAAGGATTCTGGATTTGTGTGTTTTTATTTTAGTTTGATTTCCCGGGCAACCGACTTCGTAGAAGCTCCCGCTTAGCCGCTGTAGAGCTCGGCGGGAAGAGCTTGCTGTTAAGCTCGCTGTTAAGCTCGCCGGTAAGCTTGCTGTTAAGCTCTCTGTGAGAAGCGGCGCTGTCCAGCACTGCGATCAGCTGATCGATGTTGTTTGCTTGTGCCGGAAAAACCGCGCGTGTGCGGCTTGTTGAAGCTGTGAGCGGCACCAAATATATGTGGCGCTCTGGAGTGGAGCGTTGCTGTGTGGGTGCGGGAGAGTGAGGATCCCCCCCTTCTGTCCACCAAGCTTGGCCAGGCTTTGAAAGCGTAGCAGTGTGGTTTGTTGGCTGGGTAGAACCTTCCTGTCGCGTCTGTGGTACGTACCTGCAACCTGAGGTGTCCCGCACTAATCAAACGCACTTTTAGGTATTAAACACGGTTTACAAAGACCAAAAACTCGATATATTGGCGATCGATGTTCAGGTCAACTTAACTGGGTGAGTGTTCAAAAATTGTGTTCTTAGAGGGTGTCTCGAGTGGTGTGTGGACATGTACATAGGAGTATGTGGTGCTATGGATATGTCACTATATATATTTTGTGTTTAAGTGAATTGGTATACTTAAGAACAGCCGTATTTTGGTGCACGTATATTTATATATATATCCAATATAATATTTTCCCAAAGCCCATGATCCGGAGCGTAGAGATCTCATCGCCCAGGATTTAACGAGGGGGTAAGTTTGTCGGAACATGTTTCCTTTTTTATAAACATACATATACAAATATTCGTGTAGTATCCTACAAAAACACTTGGCTACTAAAAACTTTTCAGCGCCAAGTATCAGCCTTGTAGTTATATGAAAATTGCAAGAGCCTTCTGAGCGACGTTTGTAGTCGTGAATAGTCAGCATTTTCCTAATGTGTGCACCTTCACAGGTAATAAATTCGATACTCTCCGCTAACAATATAATTGTCAATTAATTAATTTCCATATGAATTAGCCAACATCCATGGCGGACGCCGATATATATTACCTAATAAATTAATAGTGTGAAAAAGAATTCAAAATCAGGAAGTGCTAGAACTCTAACAAGGGGGGTGTGCTGACGCGAGAAGTGGAGTAGGTCAAGAACAATGACGTAACTTTCGACGGACAACCTTGACAACAGGGGACCGTATTGCACGGCCCGCGGCGATCCATTGGCACACGAATGTGTGAAGGGGAGGGTATATGGTCAAAAAACAGCCCGATCTAATTGCGATCAAGCGACAGCATAGCTTGTGGGGCAGTGTGCACTGACGACTGACGAACTTTATGACTAATATTATTCTCCAGGCACTTTTAATATTTATTCTCGTTATGTTGGAGAGGAGAGAGGCTTACCAAGATCCCACGAACCGAATACGGCGTAGCTTATGCCGGCAAATGGTGCCTGAAAATCGGACGCCTCTCCCTGCCAGGACTCGGGCACTAATATGCCCACGTAACAGAATTGGCGCCCAACGAGCTATGACTTTTCATACTCCTTAAGGAATTTTACCAGGGTTTTGAGTCTCGGTACCTGCGGCATCGGAGTGGATATACCCAAGGAATGCCTAACTTTCATCTTTATTTGCCATAAGTAATTTGACTGTTATATAGAGCAGGGATATTAAGTAATTTTAAATATGCGCATACTTATTATTTTGTCTTTCAACTAGTAACTTTAAAGTCCCCAACTTCTGTGACTGTCAGTGTTGAGAGGACTCTCAATCAGAACTTTGTCTCAGAATATAGGCCTGACTTTGAAATGTTTTTAATCGTAGAAATTCCCTGTTTTGTTCATGGACAAATTTACCGGAATTTCCTTAAACCAAGAACTATGAGTGATCCTTATTATAAGACTATGAAACTACGTGCTGAACGACTATTTGTTGAAATTAACGTAAATACAATTTATGGGTGCTTTCTGGCCGACGCTCCACGACGTACTAGGCATTTGCTAGGTCGTTTGAAAGGTTCGAGTCCAGAAAGAGCAGGAGCGCAAGCATTACGGTAACGCATTTAGCAATTGCGGTGTGGGACTACTGTTCGTTCGTCGATCCAGGACAGAATGGGAGATGGGGGAACTGACAGAAAACGCCAAGCCGACGCCCCACGACGTACTAGGCATTTGTCCGGTCGTTTGATTGGTTCGAGTCTTTGCTGTTTACCTTGACATATTTGGGCGGTGGACGATTTTTAGTTTCTCTGGCCGACGCCCCACAACGTATTAGGCTAGTTAGTCAGGTCGTTTGCTTGGTTCGAGTCCAGAGAAATAGGAGACGGTTGTGAAGCCCAAGATTGATCGGTTAAACAACTTGTTTTCCGACGACTGGTGGGAGGTGGTTTTTGTACAGATTTCTTATCTAAACACAGCCATTCCGTTCGGAACATTTGAGCTGACTAGAAAAAGGGGAAGTAAGGGCATGTTAGCTTAGCGGAACCCAGTTGTGTAGAAGCGGCTAACACCCCTAGTTAGGGATAAAAGTTTTGTTTTATTCTTGGGGCTTAAATATCGGACGGTTCTTGACCGAAGAGAAGCTTGAGGAGCAGAGAGAGGCACCCCCAGTATGTAAACATTTTTATTGTCGACTTATTCAGCGTTTATGTCGCTGACCGGGTGTTTTGAAAGGAATCAGGTGATCCTATTATACCAAACGAAAAAAAAGTGAAGACAAATTGTATTGCCTGTATTAATCAGCACAAAGTGACAATTTATTAAAGAAAGCGGAGGCCTTTAAAGAAGGCCCAATCATATAAATGAAGGGGCCAAGAAAAAGGTCTTATTCCAACCCAGCACCGGAAGAGTGACCCGAGCAACAACGCGCGGTGAAAATCACCAACCCCGCAGTGCAAGCGCGCCAAGGCTAGGAGATTCACCTGAAAGAGAGCCGTGGGAGCTCGCACAGCATCAGCCAGTACAGATAGATCTCTGTCTGAGGAAAACAATCTGGACCAATCCACGGAAATGGAAGGAGCCGCCGGTAGGGAGAATCTACCCCTAGGACCGCCGAAGGGGAGATCAAGTATGCTTCCCCAATTTCAGAGGCATGAGGAGGACAACTTAGAGGCTGCCGAGCGGCGAAAACAAAGATTGATGGAGCTCTTAAGGCAAAGCAACTAAATGCAGCGTGGTATGAGCGCCCGGATAGAAGCACAAATAATAGAGTTGCAGTCTCCGACATCCATGAGACCCGAACAGAAGGGACTGCCTTCGCCGCCACGAACTGTTCCGAATCCAACAGACAGCTTCTTGAGATACCAAGAGACCCTGCCTCTGGAACCGGTAACGCAGTTCATGCTCAATAGCCAGATGCATCGGCTAAGAACACCCAGGCGGACAGATACTCCGTCACACAGGCAATCCAGAACAAACGAGAGAAAGTCGAGTCACCAACTGCATCCAGAGATCGGTCGGAACTCATCGTTTCAGGGACCTAGACCAAAATATGTCAGATTAGACAGATGGAACCTAAAGTTCGATGGAAGTGGTCGCGGCATGACAGTTGAAAGTTTCCTGTTCCGCGCGGACCGATTGCAATAATTGTATGCCCTCAGCCGCCAACAAGTCTTTCGTGAATTCCATCTTCTGCTGGCAGCTAATGGAGGACAAGGCAGAAGACTACGATTTTGACTACTATTCGTTGACAAGGGAGATGGAACGAGCGTTTTCCACTACCGGAAGTGCGCTTATGAAAGTTAAGGAATTAATGGAACGCAAGCAAGGACAGCACGAAACCTTCACCGATTATGTCCGATATGCACAACTTGCATTTTAAACTGAAGCATAAAATCGATGAAGATGAATTAGTTGAGCTTTTGAAAGACAACGTGAACTCCCAGATGGGCGGCTTGCGGCTAACATCCCCATTAACTTCGTTAGCGGAATTCAAAAGGGAGGGTCTCCGAGTGGACCGCTGGTTAAAAAACACTGCGAAAAACATGCCCAGCACTACAAAGCTTTCCTAATAGTACAATAGTTCTTACACCTTATAAACATATAAATCAAACCATTTCTAATAAATATGCTTTAATCGATCGTCAGTTAGATCAAAAGAGGAAACATCAAATACAGATTCCATGCGCCAAGTGTAAGAAAAATACTAGGGTACAGAATATACATTTAACATAAAGCAACAGCAGTGAGGATATCAGCCTGGACAGCTCAGCCGATAAAACATGAGACTCTTGATCACAGGAGTGGGTCGAAGCCACACGTGAATGAGCGCCTAAACAGGAGAAAAAACACGGAACAGACAGCGATGGTCGTACGCAGATTCCTTTTGCGAAGTCATTTCCTGCGGTCCACATCGATCACTTCGAGCCTGTTACGTACGCCCTCCGCATAGAAAGATTCACATAGAGAAACAACGACGAATCTATAGCCAGGGGGAGGCGGCATAATTGTAAAGGCAGAAGAAAATGTTATTCGGCCACGATCGACCTACTGGTAATCATACTCTGGTAGCTGGCAAAGGGCAACAGCCCTCCCAAGATAGCCGATATCAAGAAACAGTAATCCTAGTTGGGAACACCTAGTTTATTCGATCCATACCGGCAGCCAAGTAAAAGCTCTAGTCTGGTATAAAACTACTTAGACAAATAGAGAAAGGGAGAGAATCCATTTGGGTGTTTTGCTGACGGAAGCCGGCAGCTCCGAGGGAAGGCGACTTTCCCAGGGGTAGTCGTCCACGGAGTCTTTTGCCACCAGGACCAGCCACCACATCCAACAGTCCTTGAGGAGAACACAATTGCAGCTCGAAAGGATCTTTTGTGTCGAACCACACCGCCATTGTCATCAAAAATCGTGGAGAGGATCAACAATAAGGACGACATCCGACATACTGTGATGTTTGTGGACGCAGCATCCGTGATCCCCTGGCTCCTAAATTTGTTTAGCTGTAGAAACCATCCGTTCAGAGGCGTAGCGACCAATAGCATACGTCGGAGAAAGTAGTGATGCAATATAAATGTGTTAATCGAGCCAACTAAAGCTAAAGTAAACTCATGCATAACCAAAGACCAATATCCTCAAGTAATACAATTGGATAACAAGTGAAAACCAAAAAGAAATCGGATACATTGAAATACATTTAAACCAACCGAATCAATAGACAAAGTGCGAATCATGATGAGCATTTAGAGAGGACGATTCTCTTCACCAGCCGTTGAAGAAGTCGCATGCCTCTGGCATAATATATATATATTTTGTGTTTAAGTGAATTGGTATACTTAAAAACAGCTGTATTTTGGTGCACGTATATTTATGTATATATATCCAATATAATATTTTCCCAAAGCCCAGCATCCGGAGCGTAGAGATCTCATCGCCCAGGATTTAAAGAGGGGATAAGTTTGTCGGAACATGTTTCTTTTCTTATAAACATACATATATAAATATTCGTGCAGTATCCTACAAAAACACTTGGCTACTATACATTTTTCAGCGCCAAGTATCAGCCTTGTAGTTATATGAAAATTGCAAGAGCCTTCTGAGCGACGTTTGTAGTCGTGAATAGTCAGCATTTTCCTAAGAGAGAGATTTTATCCCCAAAAATTGATAAAGAGAATGACTCAAGAGAGTCGGAAAATAGGATGATGCAATTTGCCAATTAAATTCGAAGTCCAATCTTGGCCGGAAATTGGTGTTTACATTAGCGGAGTTTAGGGACCGCTTTGGGGATCTTTTTGTTTACGTTAGCGGACTCGGGACTCGCTTTGGGGATCTTTTGTTTACGTTAGCGGGCTCAGGGCTCGCTTGGGTCTCCGATTGTTTACAATATCGGTTTGGATGTTTACAGCATCCGTTTGATTCGGACTGCGTGAAATTGATCTGGGTGGGAATGATTTGGAGGCCTGCTTGGCAGAAATAGCTGACCACGGATTTATCTCGGGTCTGTCAGAGTTCTTTGGAAATTAGCTCTCGGCTCAAAGTTGTTTATAAATTGGGTAAGAGCCCCTAAATAATGTGTCATATAACTCCCCCCATTCTAAATTGAATCGTCCCGATTCATTGGAACTGTTGGGTATATTGAATGTAATTGATTGGTTAATTCGACAATGATATTTTCTTCTAGGGTATTTTCATTGTCGGGTGTATTATTTATCTCAATATCGGAAATATTGCTTTCTGGTTCGATTTCTATACGAATTTGCCATGGTTTGAATATTAAAAATTTTCTGAATTTGATTATAATCATAATAATTAAGTATATTAATGCTAATATGATTAATATTAACGTAATTGGTATTTGAGTTTGTTTAATTTGAATAAATGGATTTAGTACGTTAATATTATCAAATGAGAGTTCCGAATCATTAGATATAATATATTCGGATATTAAAAAATCTGTATATTTTCGAGCTGTGATGTATTCCAATATCTTATTGTCTACATTGGTGTAGGAAATATTATTAATTATAGAGGTGCCATTAAAAGTAATTAAATATGACCCATTTAAATGAGTGTCATTAACCGTATTTTCTCCATTTACAAAAATGGCTCCATCTTGGATTACATCTACTTTTTTATTTTTATACCCGTTACTCGTAGAGTAAAAGGGTATACTAGATTCGTCGGAAAGTATGTAACAGGCAGAAGGAAGCGTTTCCGACCCCACAAAGTATATATATTCTTGATCAGGATCACTAGCCGAGTCGATCTAGCCATGTCCGTCTGTCCGTCTGTCCGTCTGTCCGTCTGTCTGTCCGTCCGGATGAACGCTGAGATCTCGGAAACTATGGGAGCTAGGCTATTGAGATTTGGCGTGCAGATTCCTGAGCTTCTTACGCAGCGCAAGTTTGTTTCGGCACAGTGCCACGCCCACTCTAACGCCCACAAGCCGCCCAAAACTGTGGCTCCTACAGTTTTGATGCTAGAATAAAAATTTTAACTGAAATGTATTGTTCTCATCAATACCTATCGATTGACCCAAAACGCCCACAAACCGCGAAAACCTGTGACGCCCACAATTTTCATGCTAGATAAAAAATTTTAACTGAAATGGATTGGTCTCGTCGATACCTATCGACTTGCCACGCCCACTCTAACGCCCATAACGCTTAAATCTGTATACCGCCGGTAGGTGGCGCATTTTAATCTCGCTTTGCTGCTTGCATATCTCCATATAGCTGAGTAACGGGTATCTGATAGTCGAGGTACTCGACTATAGCGTTCTTCCTTGTTTTCTCTGATTTTGTTACAAAAAGATTTTTCTCCATTTAGTAATCTGGTGAAACAAGAACCTTCTGGGTTAAGTGTGCAATAATTGTTAAATATTTCTGTCTTAAAATTAGACATTACATAGTACTTATTTCTACATTTTGCGACGTGATTATCAATTAATAATTTTCCATCATCATGTGAAATGGATCTTGAATTGTAAACGTCACAGCGATCGGTAATAATAGGGTATTTTATGTAAATTATAATAAGATCTTGATGCAAAGCGATTTTAAATTCAGATATATCTAAAAGGTCTGTTATAACTACAGGTCTATTTTCGTGTTTATAAATTTCTTGTATATCGTCGTTGTTTAGAATTTTAGTATTAAATACATCGATTTTGGCGAGTGTAATTGTGTCCATTAAATTCATAAGATCGTAAGTAAGCAAACGCAGACGATATTTTCTAAGCGGAATTTCTTGATCTTTAAAGGCTGTTTTGAATTCTTCAGATAAAGATTTTATCTCTTTAAATATTTTAGAATTAATAACGTATTGATCGTTATTATTTTGTATTAAATCATCGATTTTATTTTGAACAGTTATGAAATCATCATGATCTGGTGTTCCCGCTATCCATTTCCAAATAGTGCCTATTTCATTAATGCCTCTTTTCGATCTACTAGGTATAATTTGGGAGATAAGTATTTGGATAATTTTTAAATCGTGGGATATTTCCCAAAGAAAATGGTTGTTGTCGTGACTCTTCAGAAATTCTGTTTCAAGATTAACTATATCTCTATAAAGACTTATATTAGTTATATGAAATAAATCTGCGTATGATTCATAAATAAGAACATCTTTGGTATCCTTGTAAAGAAGGAAATCATGGTTCGTGTAATCCATAATTTCGGATTTGGTTGTAGCTACCAGCAGTAATAAGTACATTATTGAAATCATTATCTGTAATTTGAAACAAATTATTTTATATTATCTTTATGAATCGTACGGTTTCTGTTATTTATAATAACTTTATTAGGGAGATTTTCCTTAACTACTTGTTTTTTGTATCTAGCATTTAGCTTGTTTCTTTCCCCATGTTTCTTTTCGTAAATTACCTCTCCTACGTGATAATTCTTATTTTGTCTATCTTTATTGTGGGAATGCAACATTTTCTCCTGAGCTTGTTGCAATAATTTAGGCATATCTTCGTGTTTGATTTTATTAAATAGTATGTCAAAAGGTCGTTGGTTGGTTATTGAGTGAATTGTTAAATTATATTTTTGTGCTGCTTTAATAATAATTTCGGAATAATCAACTAAATTAAGCTCATCCTTAATGCAGCGAGCAATTTCTGTTAAAGTAGAGTGTGCCCTTTCTATTTGTCCGTTGGACGTACTATGTCGAGGATCTGCAAAGAATAGAGATATCCCATTTCTTTGAGCAAAGGATTTGAATTGGGATGAAGAGAAACTTGGTTCGTTATCTATCATCAAAGATTTGGCTAATGGAAATTGTTGTAAAATTTCTGAAACTTTATTTTCTATATTTAGTTTGTTAGGGATTTCTTTTACGACCAAATATTTCGAATAGGAATCTATACAAGTAATGAATATAAGATTTTGGGCGTAATATATGTCAAGATGCAAATTTTCACCTTCTCTTTCTGGAATAGGCGCTTGACCGATAGGAATCTGTACTGGGTGTCTGTTGTATTTGTTTTGATTGCAGATTGTGCAATTCTTTATAAATTCCTTAAGCTTTTTGTATAAATTAGGCCAATAATAGAGTCTAGTTATTTGCTTATAATTTTCATCAAGCCCTCTATGAGCTCTACAATGAGTTTCTGTGATAATCACGGATCTGTCTTCAGCGTCTTCGACATCCTGGACAAATGTCTTAGTGTATAAAAATGTATTTATAAAATTGTCTTTAAGTGGTTTTTGAATTCTATAAAAATCTTCTAGAGTACAGTGAACTCCTATTGTTATATTGGGTGGAATATATTCTCTTAATATTGATATTAAATTTTCTGGAGTATCATACTCTATTATATGTCTAGTATTTCCGAATACATTAATCGACTCATGTATTGTATACCTCCCCGTTGCTATTAGCAATTGTTGCTTAAATTGGTTTAAGGGTTTTCGGGTTTCTTGTATAACATTCTCAAAACTACTCTCTGCTGAATGCTGAGTATTTTGATCTGAGACCGATTCATTGCTTTCCGTTAAGTTATTAATTTGTATCCTTGATAAAGCGTCCGCAACAACATTTGTTGCTCCTGGCTTATAAATTATTTTGGGTGAATAGCTTTCAATAAAAGAATACCATCTTTTCATTTCGATATTTGGATTTTTTTGAGAAATGGAAAATGAAAGAGGTTGGTGATCGGTATAGATCTCGATGTTGTTAACCCCATATAAGTAATTACGAAGGTTTTTAAAAGCCCATACTATGGCTAAAAGTTCCTTTTTATTTGTCGCGTATAATTGTTCAGTTTTGGTTAGAGTTTTTGAAATAAATGTGATTGGTTTTCCTTCCTGAGAAAGAACCGCACCAATTGCTAAGTCAGACGCGTCAGTTGTTAGGGTAAATTTTTTATTATAGTCCGGTTGTACTAGTTCTACTTGTGTAATTAGATTTTCTTTGAGCTCGTTAAAAGCTCTTACAGCTGAATCATCAAACTGTATTAAAGTTTTACGTGATGCTTTTTTAGATACTTTGCCGTTTTGGCCTTCTAAATATTTTGTTAATGGTTTAGCTATCTTTGCGTAATTTTGCACAAATTTCCTGTAATATCCTGTAAGGCCTAGGAAGCTTCTAAGCTCTCGAATATTTTTAGGGATCGGATATTTTACAATTGTTGAAATTTTTTCGGGATCGGTTTTGATCACATTGTGAGAAACAACGTAACCGAGAAAGTTTGTTTCTAATTTAAAGAACTTTGATTTTTCAATCGAAATTTTCATGTTTGCGTTCAGCAAAATTTTAATAATGACAATTAGGTCTTTGTAATGTTGCTCAATTGTTTTTGAAAATATGATTATGTCATCCATATAGACATGACATGTTTTACCCACTTGTTCTCTCAAAATATCGTCCATCGCTCGTTGGAATATTCTAGGAGCGTTTGTCAAACCGAAAGGCATTCTTAGGAATTCGTATTTCCCATTATTTATTGAAAATGAGGTTTTTTGTATGTCAGTTTCGTTCATGAGAATCTGATGAAATCCAGATTCCAAGTCAATTGTTGAAAAGTATTTGGCTTTTCCGAGATTTGATAAAATCACTGAAGGGTCCTGCATTGGATACCTATCAGGTATAGTATTTTCATTTAGTTTTTTATAGTCAATTACGAGTCTTAGTTTTGGAGTTCCATCTTCATTGAAACCCTTTTTTGGTACCACTAGTACAGGGGAATTATAAGGACTTCTACTTGGCCTTATAATTTCTTCTTTTAGCATTCGACTTATTTCAGAATTTACAAAATCTGAAGCTGATAAAGCATAAGGGTATTGTTTGCTGTAAATGGCCCTATCATTTACGGTGTTTATTTCACCGCGTATATCTGTCCTAAAAGGAATCTGCATATTTATTTTTGAATGCTCTTCATTTATAATATTTAATATTTCATTCTCCAGATCTTTTCTTTGATCTGCAGATGATATTTTTATGTTGTTTATTTTTTGATTGTCGGATAGTTCAACGACGGCGTGTTCAGAATTTTTCAATTCCAAACTTTTATTTTTGTCGGATATTTCAACGACGGCGTGTTCAGAATTTTTCAATTCCAAACTTTTATTTTTGTCGGATATTTCAACGACGGCGTGTTCGGAATTTTTAAATTCCAAACTTTTATTTTTGTCGGATATTTCAACGACGGCGTGTTCAGGATTTGTATATCCCAAACTAAATTCGCTTTGATTACCCATTTCAGATTCGGATCTGATTTGAGCCTTTTCATCAAAGTATTTTTTTAATATATATTCTTTTAATGGAAGAATGGTGTTTTCTTCTGTTAAAGAGTGTTGGTTTAAATTGTTTTCGTTGTCATAATTTAATTTCTCTTCTATTCCGTTATATTTAATAACTCCCTTAGCTGTATCAATCACCGCTCCTATTTTTTTCAATAGGTTATAGCCGATCAGTAGATCTGAGTCTAGCCCTTCTATTTCATAAAAAGTATACCGTGTATCCAAAATAGTTATTATATGATAATATTTAATTATTGAATATCCATTCACTGTGGATACTCTTTTGTATATTGGAAGCTCAATCTTATTTTTGTAAACTCCAGTTCTAATATAACACGAAGTTGCCCCAGTGTCAATTAATATTTTTAATTTTTTATTTATTTTCGGGTCATTTCTAAATAAGTAGGGTAAGCCTACTCCTGACTTTTGTCTAAAAAATGGTTCTCCTCAATGTTGTTTAGTCTCATTGTCTTGTTAGCCGGTTGGTTAACAGTTCCAGTTGGTACCCTTTTATTTTGGGCTTGTCCTTGCTGAGTATTCTGGGTCTCAAACTTTTTTGTTTGATCCCACTTGTTTTGGCTATAATTATTATTTTGATATTTATTATAGTTTTGATTATAGCCGTTGTTAGCCCTATTCTGAACCTGGATAGACTCGTCTACCTCCATTGGTTCTGGCTTATTTTGTGGCTGCCTATAGGTGTTCCACTGATTTTGTTGGTTATTATTAAATCTACCCTGGTTCCAGGAATTATTTTTGTTCTGATTATAATAACCATAATTATTTTTGTTCTGGTTGTTGTCATGATTAAACCTTAAATTATTACTATTTCGCTGGTTATTGTAATTGTTGTTTTGTTGTCTTTGCTTTTGGTTGAAATGTGTTTGTCCATTTCCACGAGAGTTTGACTCACTATTTTTTCTCTGAGTGGTTGAGAAACTGTTTGCGAAATGCGCCCTCATGTTGTTGCTTTCCAATTCCTGAACTATGACCATTGCATTCGGTAGGTCAGGTGGATTCATTGAGAAAATTGTGTCTGAAATTTGGCCGTTTAGGCCGGTAATGAAAACTCTAAGAGCAGTCTTCCTATGTTTTTCATTCATTTCTGCTGTTATCGGTTTATTTCTCCCGTAGGTCATAATTGTTTTATTAATAAGTAGAGTTAACTTTCTATTAACTGTACCATAATAATCCATAATTGATAATTTTCCCTGACTCAAAACACTTAGTTCCTGTTCAATAATATGAATAGGACGTTTGTCGCTAAAGACAAAGTCAAGTCTGGCCATTATGGCATCGAAATTTAATACCGTTCCGTTATGGGTTAAGGCATCGTTTGCCATTCCCGTTATTTTGTTTCTTAATATTGATAGGGCGGAATAAAATCTTTCACTCCCTCTGGCATATTGCCCCATGGCTATTTCAGCCGATTCTCTCCAACTTACATATTTATCTTCTTCTCCTTTATATTCCCTAACAGATTTGATGATCTCATAAGATGTGTCGCATTTTATATTTGGATCTATAATCTCTATCTGATAATCTTCAACCGTTTTAATTTTATGAGAAAGCTGCGATCTTAAGTTAACGATCTCTTCCTTTAATGGATTCAATTCAAAATTTACAATTTGTTTAATTAAATCTCCTACATTTAACATGGTATTGTTTGTTATCGCCTGATGATGTTCTTGAGGCGAACTTATGTGGAGTCTTTTATTTGCTCCATTCTGGCTTGTTGAAGGTTCTGACATTTTGAGAATATTTTCGAAATCAGAAATTAATTCTTCCACTTTGTATAATTATATTTTTTTTACAAATTTCTTATTAAAGAATAATAATAATAAAAAAAAGGATTATATCGCTCACGAATCGTCCTCCTTATTTTTCTTGTCGTTGTTTTTGGGGTTGTTGTTTTTCTTGGATGATCCTGCTTGGGGTCGTCCTTCTCTTTTTTGTATCTTGGGGTCTTCCTTCTTCGGGTTTTTAAATTGATGTCTTCCTTCTTTCTTCAGTGTTTATTTCTTGGCGAGGGATTGCCCTACAGCCTTTTTGTCTTTAAATGTCTTTTCGAAGATTTGTTTGTAGATTTTTGTTTTTAGATATTTTTTTAATTAAATTGTTTTCCACAATGGTTATTTATTTCGATGAATTTTGTTGTCACTTTTTAAATTTTTTATTTTGTCCGAGCAGTGAATTTATGTTACGAACACTATTTTGTAATGTGAGATTTTTAAGGGGATTATTCCATTAATTATTTTCCACCTTATTATTTTTTGATCAACACAAACTTTTTATTTTTTTGCCGGTTGTATAGAGTTTAAGGGGATTATTGCATTTATTAATTTCCACCTTATTTTTTTCAACACAGGCTTTATATTTTCGTCGGTTGTATCAGGTTGTTGGCCGCGCAAAATTCCTTTTTCACTTTTAAACTTTTTTTGGGTTTTATTTAAAAGCTTTGCTTTAGAATTTTTTAATCACACGGCCCCACGTTGGGTGCCAATTAAGTTTCTCACTAGTGAATTGATTAAAAAAATTTATTTTTATTTTTAACAATCACTTATTCACTATTACAATTTTACAATAGGTCGAACTTATTTAATTCACTGCTCTTGTATTTATTCTCGAATATTTGTTCTGCTCGATTCGGATCTCAAAAACGGACTGGCTGCTCTCTAGTTCAATGATCAATAATCAAACCTCGGCTTAAGAGATTTTATCCCCAAAAATTGATAAAGAGAATGACTCAAGAGAGTCGGAAAATAGGATGATGCAATTTGCCAATTAAATTCGAAGTCCAATCTTGGCCGGAAATTGGTGTTTACATTAGCGGAGTTTAAGGACCGCTTTGGGGATCTTTTTGTTTACGTTAGCGGACTCGGGACTCGCTTTGGGGATCTTTTGTTTACGTTAGCGGGCTCAGGGCTCGCTTGGGTCTCCGATTGTTTACAATATCGGTTTGGATGTTTACAGCATCCGTTTGATTCGGACTGCGTGAAATTGATCTGGGTGGGAATGATTTGGAGGCCTGCTTGGCAGAAATAGCTGACCACGGATTTATCTCGGGTCTGTCAGAGTTCTTTGGAAATTAGCTCTCGGCTCAAAGTTGTTTATAAATTGGGTAAGAGCCCCTAAATAATGTGTCATATAACTTGCACCTTCACAGGTAATAAATTCGATACTCTCCGCTAACAATATAATTGTCAATTAATTAATTTCCATATGAATTAGCCAACATCCATGGCGGACGCCGATATATATAACCTAATAAATTAATAATGTGAAAAAGAATTCAAAATCATGAAGTGCTAGAACTCTAACAAGGGGGGTGTGCTGACGCGAGAAGTGGAGTAGGTCAAGAACAATGACGTAACTTTCGACGGACAACCTTGACAACAGGGGACCGTATTGCGCGGCCCGCGGCGATCCATTGGCACACGAATGTGTGAAGGGGAGGGTATATGGCCAAAACACAGCCCGATCTAATTGCGATCAAGCGACAGCATAGCTTGTGGGGCAGTGTGCACTGACGACTGACGAACTTTATGACTAATATTATTCTCCAGGCACTTTTAATATTTATTCTCTTTATGTTGGAGAGGAGAGAGGCTTACCAAGATCCCACGAACCGAACACGACGTAGCTTATTCCGGCAAATGGTGCCTGAAAATCGGACGCCTCTCCCTGCCAGGACTCGGGCACTAATATGCCCACGTAACAGAATTGGCGCCCAACGAGCTATGACTTTTCATACTCCTTAAGGAATTTTACCAGGGCTTACTGTCTCGGTACCTGCGGTATCGCAGTAGATATACCTACGGATGGCCTAACTTTCATATTTATTTGCCATAAGTAATTTGACCGTTTTATAGAGCAGGGAGATTAAGTAATTTTAAATATGCGCATACTTATTATTTTGTCTTTCAACTAGTAACTTTAAAGTCCCCAACTTCTGTGACTGTCAGTGTTGAGAGGACTCTCAATCAGAACTTTGTCTCAGAATATAGGCCTGACTTTGAAATGTTTTTAATCGTAGAAATTCCCTGTTTTGTTCATGGACAAATTTACCGGAATTTCCTTAAACCAAGAACTATGAGTGATCCTTATTATAAGACTATGAAACTACGTGCTGAACGACTATTTGTTGAAATTAACGTAAATACAATTTATGGGTGCTTTCTGGCCGACGCCCCACGACGTACTAGGCATTTGCTAGGTCGTTTGAAAGGTTCGAGTCCAGAAAGAGCAGGAGCGCAAGCATTACGGTAACGCATTTAGCAATTGCGGTGTGGGACTACTGTTCGTTCGTCGATCCAGGACAGAATGGGAGATGGGGGAACTGACAGAAAACGCCAAGCCGACGCCCCACGACGTACTAGGCATTTGTCCGGTCGTTTGATTGGTTCGAGTCTTTGCTGTTTACCTTGACATATTTGGGCGGTGGACGATTTTTAGTTTCTCTGGCCGACGCCCCACAACGTATTAGGCTAGTTAGTCAGGTCGTTTGCTTGGTTCGAGTCCAGAGAAATAGGAGACGGTTGTGAAGCCCAAGATTGATCGGTTAAACAACTTGTTTTCCGACGACTGGTGGGAGGGGGTTTTTGTACAGATTCCTTATCTAAACACAGCCATTCCGTTCGGAACATTTGAGCTGACTAGAAAAAGGGGAAGTAAGGGCATGTTAGCTTAGCGGAACCCAGTTGTGTAGAAGCGGCTAACACCCCTAGTTAGGGATACAAGTTTTGTTTTATTCTTGGGGCTTAAATATCGGACGGTTCTTGACCGAAGAGAAGCTTGAGGAGCAGAGAGAGGCACCCCCAGTATGTAAATATTTTTATTGTCGACTTATTCAGCGTTTATGTCGCTGACCGGGTGTTTTGAAAGGAATCAGGTGATCCTATTATACCAAACGAAAAAAAAGTGAAGACAAATTGTATTGCCTGTATTAACCAGCACAAAGTGACAATTTATAAAAGAAAGCGGAGGCCTTTAAAGAAGGCCCAATCATATAAATGAAGGGGCCAAGAAAAAGGTCTTATTCCAACCCAGCACCGGAAGAGTGACCCGAGCAACAACGCGCGGTGAAAATCACCAACCCCGCAGTGCAAGGCTAGGAGATTCACCTGAAAGAGAGCCGTGGGAGCTCGCACAGAATCAGCCAGTACAGATAGATCTCTGTCTGAGGAAAACAATCTGGACCAATCCACGGAAATGGAAGGAGCAGCCGGTAGGGAGAATCTACCCCTAGGACCGCCGAAGGGGAGATCAAGTATGCTTCCCCAATTTCAGAGGCATGAGGAGGACAACTTAGAGGCTGCCGAGCGGCGAAAACAAAGATTGATGCAGCTCTTAAGGCAAAGCAACTAAATGCAGCGTGGTATGAGCGCCCGGATAGAAGCACAAATAATAGAGTAGCAGTCTCCGACATCCATGAGACCCGAACAGAAGGGACTGCCTTCGCCGCCACGAACTGTTCCGAATCCAACAGACAGCTTCTTGAGATACCAAGAGACCCTGCCTCTGGAACCGGTAACGCAGTTCATGCTCAATAGCCAGATGCATCGGCTAAGAACACCCAGGCGGACAGATACTCCGTCACACAGGCAATCCAGAACAAACGAGAGAAAGTCGAGTCACCAACTGCATCCAGAGATCGGTCGGAACTCATCGTTTCAGGGACCTAGACCAAAATATTTCAGATTAAACAGATGGAACCTAAAGTTCGATGGAAGTGGTCGCGACATGACAGTTGAAAGTTTCCTGTTCCGCGCGGACCGATTGCAATAATTGTATGCCCTCAGCCGCCAACAAGTCTTTCGTGAATTCCATCTTCTGTTGGCAGCTAATGGAGGACAAGGCAGAAGACTACGATTTTGACTACTATTCGTTGACAAGGGAGATGGAACGAGCGTTTTCCACTACCGGAAGTGCCCTTATGAAAGTTAAGGAATTAATGGAACGCAAGCAAGGACAACACGAAACCTTCACCGATTATGTCCGATATGCACAACTTGCATTTTAAACTGAAGCATAAAATCGATGAAGATGAATTAGTTGAGCTTTTGAAAGACAACGTGAACTCCCAGATGGGCGGCTTGCGGCTAACATCCCCATTAACTTCGTTAGCGGAATTCAAAAGGGAGGGTCTCCGAGTGGACCGCTGGTTAAAAAACACTGCGAAAAACATGCCCAGCACTACAAAGCTTTCCTAATAGTACAATAGTTCTTACACCTTATAAACATATAAATCAAACCATTTCTAATAAATATGCTTTAATCGATCGTCAGTTAGATCAAAAGAGGAAACATCAAATACAGATTCCATGCGCCAAGTGTAAGAAAAATACTAGGGTACAGAATATACATTTAACATAAAGCAACAGCAGTGAGGATATCAGCCTAGACAGCTCAGCCGATAAAACATGAGACTCTTGATCACAGGAGTGGGTCGAAGCCACACGTGAATGAGCGCCTAAACAGGAGAAAAAACACGGAACAGACAGCGATGGTCGTACGCAGATTCCTTTTGCGAAGTCATTTCCTGCGGTCCACATCGATCACTTCGAGCCTGTTACGTACGCCCTCCACATAGAAAGATTCACATAGAGAAACAACGACGAATCTATAGCCAGGGGGAGGCGGCATAATTGTAAAGGCAGAAGAAAATGTTATTCGGCCACGATCGACCTACTGGTAATCATACTCTGGTAGCTGGCAAAGGGCAACAGCCCTCCCAAGATAGCCGATATCAAGAAACAGTAATCCTAGTTGGGAACACCTAGTTTATTCGATCCATACCGGCAGCCAAGTAAAAGCTCTAGTCTGGTATAAAACTACTTAGACAAATAGAGAAAGGGAGAGAATCCATTTGGGTGTTTTGCTGACGGAAGCCGGCAGCTCCGAGGGAAGGCGACTTTCCCAGGGGTAGTCGTCCACGGAGTCTTTTGCCACCAGGACCAGCCACCACATCCAACAGTCCTTGAGGAGAACACAATTGCAGCTCGAAAGGATCTTTTGTGTCGAACCACACCGCCATTGTCATCAAAAATCGTGGAGAGGATCAACAATAAGGACGACATCCGACATACTGTGATGTTTGTGGACGCAGCATCCGTGATCCCCTGGCTCCTAAATTTGTTTAGCTGTAGAAACCATCCGTTCAGAGGCGTAGCGACCAATAGCATACGTCGGAGAAAGTAGTGATGCAATATAAATGTGTTAATCGAGCCAACTAAAGCTAAAGTAAACTCATGCATAACCAAAGACCAATATCCTCAAGTAATACAATTGGATAACAAGTGAAAACCAAAAAGAAATCGGATACATTGAAATACATTTAAACCAACCGAATCAATAGACAAAGTGCGAATCATGATGAGCATTTAGAGAGGACGATTCTCTTCACCAGCCGTTGAAGAAGTCGCATGCCTCTGGCATAATATATATATATTTTGTGTTTAAGTGAATTGGTATACTTAAGAACAGCTGTATTTTGGTGCACGTATATTTATGTATATATATCCAATATAATATTTTCCCAAAGCCCAGCATCCGGAGCGTAGAGATCTCATCGCCCAGGATTTAAAGAGGGGATAAGTTTGTCGGAACATGTTTCTTTTCTTATAAACATACATATATAAATATTCGTGCAGTATCCTACAAAAACACTTGGCTACTATACATTTTTCAGCGCCAAGTATCAGCCTTGTAGTTATATGAAAATTGCAAGAGCCTTCTGAGCGACGTTTGTAGTCGTGAATAGTCAGCATTATCCTAATGTGTGCACCTTCACAGGTAATAAATTCGATACTCTCCGCTAACAATATAATTGTCAATTAATTAATTTCCATATGAATTAGCCAACATCCATGGCGGACGCCGATATATATTACCTAATAAATTAATAATGTGAAAAAGAATTCAAAGTCATGAAGTGCTAGAACTCTAACAAGGGGGTGTGCTGACGCGAGAAGTGGAGTAGGTCAAGAACAATGACGTAACTTTCGACGGACAACCTTGACAACAGGGGACCGTATTGCGCGGCCCGCGGCGATCCATTGGCACACGAATGTGTGAAGGGGAGGGTATATGGCCAAAACACAGCCCGATCTAATTGCGATCAAGCGACAGCATAGCTTGTGGGGCAGTGTGCACTGACGACTGACGAACTTTATGACTAATATTATTCTCCAGGCACTTTTAATATTTATTCTCTTTATGTTGGAGAGGAGAGAGGCTTACCAAGATCCCACGAACCGAACACGACGTAGCTTATTCACGACAAATGGTGCCTGAAAATCGGACGCCTCTCCCTGCCAGGACTCGGGCACTAATATGCCCACGTAACAGAATTGGCGCCCAACGAGCTATGACTTTTCATACTCCTTAAGGAATTTTACCAGGGCTTACAGTCTCGGTACCTGCGGTATCGCAGTAGATATACCTACGGATGGCCTAACTTTCATATTTATTTGCCATAAGTAATTTGACTGTTTTATGGAGCAGGGAGATTAAACAATTTTAAATATGCGCATACTTATTTATTTTGTCTTTCAACTAGTAACTTTAAAGTCCCCAACTTCTGTGACTGTCAGTGTTGAGAGGACTCTCAATCAGAACTTTGTCTCAGAATATAGGCCTGACTTTGAAATGTTTTTAATCGTAGAAATTCCCTGTTTTGTTCATGGACAAATTTACCGGAATTTCCTTAAACGAATATTTGTTGAAATTAAAGTAAAGACAATTTATAGGTGCTTTCTGGCCGACGCCCCACGACGTACTAGGCATTTGCTAGGTCGTTTGAAAGGTTCGAGTCCAGAAAGAGCAGGAGCGTAAGCATTACGGTAACGCATTTAGCAATTGCGGTGTGGGACTACTGTTCGTTCGTCGATCCAGGACAGAATGGGAGATGGGGGAACTGACGGAAAACGCCAAGCCGACGACCCACGACGTACTAGGCATTTGTCCGGTCGTTTGATTGGTTCGAGTCTTTGCTGTTTACCTTGACATATTTGGGCGGTGGACGATTTTTAGTTTCTCTGGCCGACGCCCCACAACGTATTAGGCTAGTTAGTCAGGTCGTTTGCTTGGTTCGAGTCCAGAGAAATAGGAGACGGTTGTGAAGCCCAAGATTGATCGGTTAAACAACTTGTTTTCCGACGACTGGTGGGAGGGGGTTTTTGTACAGATTCCTTATCTAAACACAGCCATTCCGTTCGGAACATTTGAGCTGACTAGAAAAAGGGGAAGTAAGGGCATGTTAGCTTAGCGGAACCCAGTTGTGTAGAAGCGGCTAACACCCCTAGTTAGGGATACAAGTTTTGTTTTATTCTTGGGGCTTAAATATCGGACGGTTCTTGACCGAAGAGAAGCTTGAGGAGCAGAGAGAGGCACCCCCAGTATGTAAACATTTTTATTGTCGACTTATTCAGCGTTTATGTCGCTGACCGGGTGTTTTGAAAGGAATCAGGTGATCCTATTATACCAAACGAAAAAAAAGTGAAGACAAATTGTATTGCCTGTATTAATCAGCACAAAGTGACAATTTATAAAAGAAAGCGGAGGCCTTTAAAGAAGGCCCAATCATATAAATGAAGGGGCCAAGAAAAAGGTCTTATTCCAACCCAGCACCGGAAGAGTGACCCGAGCAACAACGCGCGGTGAAAATCACCAACCCCGCAGTGCAAGCGCGCCAAGGCTAGGAGATTCACCTGAAAGAGAGCCGTGGGAGCTCGCACAGAATCAGCCAGTACAGATAGATCTCTGTCTGAGGAAAACAATCTGGACCAGGAGAATCTACCCCTAGGACCGCCGAAGGGGAGATCAAGTATGCTTCCCCAATTTCAGAGGCATGAGGAGGACAACTTAGAGGCTGCCGAGCGGCGAAAACAAAGATTGATGGAGCTCTTAAGGCAAAGCAACTAAATGCAGCGTGGTATGAGCGCCCGGATAGAAGCACAAATAATAGAGCTGCAGTCTCCGACATCCATGAGACCCGAACAGAAGGGACTGCCTTCGCCGCCACGAACTGTTCCGAATCCAACAGACAGCTTCTTGAGATACCAAGAGACCCTGCCTCTGGAACCGGTAACGCAGTTCATGCTCAATAGCCAGATGCATCGGCTAAGAACACCCAGGCGGACAGATACTCCGTCACACAGGCAATCCAGAACAAACGAGAGAAAGTCGAGTCACCAACTGCATCCAGAGATCGGTCGGAACTCATCGTTTTAGGGACCTAGACCAAAATATGTCAGATAAGACAGATGGAACCTAAAGTTCGATGGAAGTGGTCGCGACATGACAGTTGAAAGTTTCCTGTTCCGCGCGGACCGATTGCAATAATTGTATGCCCTCAGCCGCCAACAAGTCTTTCGTGAATTCCATCTTCTGTTGGCAGCTAATGGAGGACAAGGCAGAAGACTACGATTTTGACTACTATTCGTTGACAAGGGAGATGGAACGAGCGTTTTCCACTACCGGAAGTGCCCTTATGAAAGTTAAGGAATTAATGGAACGCAAGCAAGGACAGCACGAAACCTTGTCCGATATGCACAACTTGCATTTTAAACTGAAGCATAAAATCGATGAAGATGAATTAGTTGAGCTTTTGAAAGACAACGTGAACTCCCAGATGGGCGGCTTGCGGCTAACATCCCCATTAACTTCGTTAGCGGAATTCAAAAGAGAGGGTCTCCGAGTGGACCGCTGGTTAAAAAACACTGCGAAAAACATGCCCAGCACTACAAAGCTTTCCTAATAGTACAATAGTTCTTACACCTTATAAACATATAAATCAAACCATTTCTAATAAATATGCTTTAATCGATCGTCAGTTAGATCAAAAGAGGAAACATCAAATACAGATTCCATGCGCCAAGTGTAAGAAAAATACTAGGGTACAGAATATACATTTAACATAAAGCAACAGCAGTGAGGATATCAGCCTGGACAGCTCAGCCGATAAAACATGAGACTCTTGATCACAGGAGTGGGTCGAAGCCACACGTGAATGAGCGCCTAAACAGGAGAAAAAACACGGAACAGACAGCGATGGTCGTACGCAGATTCCTTTTGCGAAGTCATTTCCTGCGGTCCACATCGATCACTTCGAGCCTGTTACGTACGCCCTCCACATAGAAAGATTCACATAGAGAAACAACGACGAATCTATAGCCAGGGGGAGGCGGCATAATTGTAAAGGCAGAAGAAAATGTTATTCGGCCACGATCGACCTACTCGTAATCATACTCTGGTA
This sequence comes from Drosophila suzukii, assembly GCF_043229965.1. Taxonomy (NCBI): domain Eukaryota; kingdom Metazoa; phylum Arthropoda; class Insecta; order Diptera; family Drosophilidae; genus Drosophila; species Drosophila suzukii. The sequence goes on along the minus strand of NC_092082.1, from coordinate 52,002,048 downwards.
GCTGGCAAAGGGCAACAGCCGGCCGTTGACTCCCAAGATAGCAGATATCAAGAAACAGTAATCCTAGTTGGGAACACCTAGTTTATTCGATCCATACCGGCAGCCAAGTAAAAGCTCTAGTCTGGTATAAAACTACTTAGACAAATAGAGAAAGGGAGAGAATCCATTTGGGTGTTTTGCTGACGGAAGCCGGCAGCTCCGAGGGAAGGCGACTTTCCCAGGGGTAGTCGTCCACGGAGTCTTTTGCCACCAGGACCAGCCACCACATCCAACAGTCCTTGAGGAGAACACAATTGCAGCTGAAAGGATCTTTTGTGTCGAACCACACCGCCATTGTCATCAAAAATCGTGGAGAGGATCAACAATAAGGACGACATCCGACATACTGTGATGTTTGTGGACGCAGCATCCGTGATCCCCTGGCTCCTAAATTTGTTTAGCTGTAGAAACCATCCGTTCAGAGGCGTAGCGACCAATAGCATACGTCGGAGAAAGTAGTGATGCAATATAAATGTGTTAATCGAGCCAACTAAAGCTAAAGTAAACTCATGCATAACCAAAGACCAATATCCTCAAGTATTACAATTGGATAACAAGTGAAAACCAAAAAGAAATCGGATACATTGAAATACATTTAAACAAACCGAATCAATAGACAAAGTGCGAATCATGATGAGCATTTAGAGAGGACGATTCTCTCCACCAGCCGTTGAAAAAGTCGCATGCCTCTGGCATAATATATATATATTTTGTGTTTAAGTGAATTGGTATACTTAAGAACAGCTGTATTTTGGTGCACGTATATTTATGTATATATATCCAATATAATATTTTCCCAAAGCCTAGCATCCGGAGCGTAGAGATCTCATCGCCCAGGATTTAAAGAGGGGATAAGTTTGTCGGAACATGTTTCTTTTCTTATAAACATACATATATAAATATTCGTGCAGTATCCTACAAAAACACTTGGCTACTATACATTTTTCAGCGCCAAGTATCAGCCTTGTAGTTATATGAAAATTGCAAGAGCCTTCTGAGCGACGTTTGTAGTCGTGAATAGTCAGCATTTTCCTAATGTGTGCACCTTCACAGGTAATAAATTCGATACTCTCCGCTAATTAAAATTAATTAATTAATTTCCATATGAATTAGCCAACATCCATGGCGGACGCCGATATATATTACCTAATAAATTAATAATGTGAGAAAGAATTCAAAATCATGAAGTGCTAGAACTCTAACAAGGGGGGTGTGCTGACGCGAGAAGTGGAGTAGGTCAAGAACAATGACGTAACTTTCGACGGACAACCTTGACAACAGGGGAACGTATTGCGCGGCCCGCGGCGATCCATTGGCACACGAATGTGTGAAGGGGAGGGTATATGGCCAAAACACAGCCCGATCTAATTGCGATCAAGCGACAGCATAGCTTGTGGGGCAGTGTGCACTGACGACTGACGAACTTTATGACTAATATTATTCTCAAGGCCCTTTTAATATTTATTCTCTTTATGTTGGAGATGAGAGAGGCTTACCAAGATCCCACGAACCGAACACGACGTAGCTTATTCCGGCAAATGGTGCCTGAAAATCGGACGCATCTCCCTGCCAGGACTCGGGCACTAATATGCCCACGTAACAGAATTGGCGCCCAACGAGCTATGACTTTTCATACTCCTTAAGGAATTTTACCAGGGCTTACAGTCTCGGTACCTGCGGTATCGCAGTAGATATACCTACGGATGGCCTAACTTTCATATTTATTTGCCATAAGTAATTTGACCGTTTTATAGAGCAGGGAGATTAAACAATTTTAAATATGCGCATACTTATTTATTTTGTCTTTCAACTAGTAACTTTAAAGTCCCCAACTTCTGTGACTGTCAGTGTTGAGAGGACTCTCAATCAGAACTTTGTCTCAGAATATAGGCCTGACTTTGAAATGTTTTTAATCGTAGAAATTCCCTGTTTTGTTCATGGACAAATTTACCGGAATTTCCTTAAACGACTATTTGTTGAAATTAAAGTAAATACAATTTATAGGTGCTTTCTGGCCGACGCCCCACGACGTACTAGGCATTTGCTAGGTCGTTTGAAAGGTTCGAGTCCAGAAAGAGCAGGAGCGCAAGCATTACGGTAACGCATTTAGCAATTGCGGTGTGGGACTACTGTTCGTTCGTCGATCCAGGACAGAATGGGAGATGGGGGAACTGACAGAAAACGCCAAGCCGACGCCCCACGACGTACTAGGCATTTGTCCGGTCGTTTGATTGGTTCGAGTCTTTGCGGTTTACCTTGACATATTTGGGCGGTGGACGATTTTTAGTTTCTCTGGCCGACGCCCCACAACGTATTAGGCTAGTTAGTCAGGTCGTTTGCTTGGTTCGAGTCCAGAGAAATAGGAGACGTTTGTGAAGCCCAAGATTGATCGGTTAAACAACTTGTTTTCCGACGACTGGTGGGAGGGGGTTTTTGTACAGATTCCTTATCTAAACACAGCCATTCCGTTCGGAACATTTGAGCTGACTAGAAAAAGGGGAAGTAAGGGCATGTTAGCTTAGCGGAACCCAGTTGTGTAGAAGCGGCTAACACCCCTAGTTAGGGATACAAGTTTTGTTTTATTCTTGGGGCTTAAATATCGGACGGTTCTTGACCGAAGAGAAGCTTAAGGAGCAGAGAGAGGCACCCCCAGTATGTAAACATTTTTATTGTCGACTTATTCAGCGTTTATGTCGCTGACCGGGTGTTTTAAAAGGAATCAGGTGATCCTATTATACCAAACGAAAAAAAAGTGAAGACAAATTGTATTGCCTGTATTAATCAGCACAAAGTGACAATTTATAAAAGAAAGCGGAGGCCTTTAAAGAAGGCCCAATCATATAAATGAAGGGGCCAAGAAAAAGGTCCTATTCCAACCCAGCACCGGAAGAGTGACCCGAGCAACAACGCGCGGTGAAAATCACCAACCCCGCAGTGCAAGCGCGCCAAGGCTAGGAGATTCACCTGAAAGAGAGCCGTGGGAGCTCGCACAGAATCAGCCAGTACAGATAGATCTCTGTCTGAGGAAAACAATCTGGACCAATCCACGGAAATGGAAGGAGCCGCCGGTAGGGAGAATCTACCCCTAGGACCGCCGAAGGGGAGATCAAGTATGCTTCCCCAATTTCAGAGGCATGAGGAGGACAACTTAGAGGCTGCCGAACGGCGAAAACAAAGATTGGTGGAGCTCTTAAGGCAAAGCAACTAAATGCAGCGTGGTATGAGCGCCCGGATAGAAGCACAAATAATAGAGTTGCAGTCTCCGACATCCTTGAGACCCGAACAGAAGGGACTGCCTTCGCCGCCACGAACTGTTCCGAATCCAACAGACAGCTTCTTGAGATACCAAGAGACCCTGCCTCTGGAACCGGTAACGCAGTTCATGCTCAATAGCCAGATGCATCGGCTAAGAACACCCAGGCGGACAGATACTCCGTCACACAGGCAATCCAGAACAAACGAGAGAAAGTCGAGTCACCAACTGCATCCAGAGATCGGTCGGAACTCATCGTTTCAGGGACCTAGACCAAAATATGTCAGATTAGACAGATGGAACCTAAAGTTCGATGGAAGTGGTCGCGACATGACAGTTGAAAGTTTCCTGTTCCGCGCGGACCGATTGCAATAATTGTATGCCCTCAGCCGCCAACAAGTCTTTCGTGAATTCCATCTTCTGTTGGCAGCTAATGGAGGACAAGGCAGAAGACTACGATTTTGACTACTATTCGTTGACAAGGGAGATGAAACGAGCGTTTTCCACTACCGGAAGTGCCCTTATGAAAGTTAAGGAATTAATGGAACGCAAGCAAGGACAGCACGAAACCTTCACCGATTATGTCCGATATGCACAACTTGCATTTTAAACTGAAGCATAAAATCGATGAAGATGAATTAGTTGAGCTTTTGAAAGACAACGTGAACTCCCAGATGGGCGGCTTGCGGCTAACATCCCCATTAACTTCGTTAGCGGAATTCAAAAGGGAGGGTCTCCGAGTGGACCGCTGGTGAAAAAACACTGCGAAAAACATGCCCAGCACTACAAAGCTTTCCTAATAGTACAATAGTTCTTACACCTTATAAACATATAAATCAAACCATTTCTAATAAATATGCTTTAATCGATCGTCAGTTAGATCAAAAGAGGAAACATCAAATACAGATTCCGTGCGCCAAGTGTAAGAAAAATACTAGGGTACAGAATATACATTTAACATAAAGCAACAGCAGTGAGGATATCAGCCTGGACAGCTCAGCCGATAAAACATGAGACTCTTGATCACAGGAGTGGGCCGAAGCCACACGTGAATGAGCGCCTAAACAGGAGAAAAAACACGGAACAGACAGCGATGGTCGTACGCAGATTCCTTTTGCGAAGTCATTTCCTGCGGTCCACATCGATCACTTCGAGCCTGTTACGTACGCCCTCCACATAGAAAGATTCACATAGAGAAACAACGACGAATCTATAGCCAGGGGGAGGCGGCATAATTGTAAAGGCAGAAGAAAATGTTATTCGGCCACGATCGACCTACTCGTAATCATACTCTGGTAGCTGGCAAAGGGCAACAGCCGGCCGTTGACTCCCAAGATAGCAGATATCAAGAAACAGTAATCCTAGTTGGGAACACCTAGTTTATTCGATCCATACCGGCAGCCAAGTAAAAGCTCTAGTCTGGTATAAAACTACTTAGACAAATAGAGAAAGGGAGAGAATCCATTTGGGTGTTTTGCTGACGGAAGCCGGCAGCTCCGAGGGAAGGCGACTTTCCCAGGGGTAGTCGTCCACGGAGTCTTTTGCCACCAGGACCAGCCACCACATCCAACAGTCCTTGAGGAGAACACAATTGCAGCTGAAAGGATCTTTTGTGTCGAACCACACCGCCATTGTCATCAAAAATCGTGGAGAGGATCAACAATAAGGACGACATCCGACATACTGTGATGTTTGTGGACGCAGCATCCGTGATCCCCTGGCTCCTAAATTTGTTTAGCTGTAGAAACCATCCGTTCAGAGGCGTAGCGACCAATAGCATACGTCGGAGAAAGTAGTGATGCAATATAAATGTGTTAATCGAGCCAACTAAAGCTAAAGTAAACTCATGCATAACCAAAGACCAATATCCTCAAGTATTACAATTGGATAACAAGTGAAAACCAAAAAGAAATCGGATACATTGAAATACATTTAAACAAACCGAATCAATAGACAAAGTGCGAATCATGATGAGCATTTAGAGAGGACGATTCTCTCCACCAGCCGTTGAAAAAGTCGCATGCCTCTGGCATAATATATATATATTTTGTGTTTAAGTGAATTGGTATACTTAAGAACAGCTGTATTTTGGTGCACGTATATTTATGTATATATATCCAATATAATATTTTCCCAAAGCCTAGCATCCGGAGCGTAGAGATCTCATCGCCCAGGATTTAAAGAGGGGATAAGTTTGTCGGAACATGTTTCTTTTCTTATAAACATACATATATAAATATTCGTGCAGTATCCTACAAAAACACTTGGCTACTATACATTTTTCAGCGCCAAGTATCAGCCTTGTAGTTATATGAAAATTGCAAGAGCCTTCTGAGCGACGTTTGTAGTCGTGAATAGTCAGCATTTTCCTAATGTGTGCACCTTCACAGGTAATAAATTCGATACTCTCCGCTAATTAAAATTAATTAATTAATTTCCATATGAATTAGCCAACATCCATGGCGGACGCCGATATATATTACCTAATAAATTAATAATGTGAGAAAGAATTCAAAATCATGAAGTGCTAGAACTCTAACAAGGGGGGTGTGCTGACGCGAGAAGTGGAGTAGGTCAAGAACAATGACGTAACTTTCGACGGACAACCTTGACAACAGGGGAACGTATTGCGCGGCCCGCGGCGATCCATTGGCACACGAATGTGTGAAGGGGAGGGTATATGGCCAAAACACAGCCCGATCTAATTGCGATCAAGCGACAGCATAGCTTGTGGGGCAGTGTGCACTGACGACTGACGAACTTTATGACTAATATTATTCTCCAGGCCCTTTTAATATTTATTCTCTTTATGTTGGGGATGAGAGAGGCTTACCAAGATCCCACGAACCGAACACGACGTAGCTTATTCCGGCAAATGGTGCCTGAAAATCGGACGCCTCTCCCTGCCAGGACTCGGGCACTAATATGCCCACGTAACAGAATTGGCGCCCAACGAGCTATGACTTTTCATACTCCTTAAGGAATTTTACCAGGGCTTACAGTCTCGGTACCTGCGGTATCGCAGTAGATATACCTAGGGATGGCCTAACTAACATATTTATTTGCCATAAGTAATTTGACCGTTTTATAGAGCATGGAGATTAAACAATTTTAAATATGCGCATACTTGTTTATTTTGTCTTTCAACTAGTAACTTTAAAGTCCCCAACTTCTGTGACTGTTAGTGTTGAGAGGACTCTCAATCAGAACTTTGTCTCAGAATATAGGCCTGACTTTGAAATGTTTTTATCGTAGAAATTCCCTGTTTTGTTCATGGACAAATTTACCGGAATTTCCTTAAACCAAGAACTATGAGTTATCTTTATTATAATACTATGAAACTACGTGCTGAACGACTATTTGTTGAAATTAACGTAAATACAATTTATGGGTGCTTTCTGGCCGACGCCCCACGACGTACTAGGCATTTGCTATGTCGTTTGAAAGGTTCGAGTCCAGAAAGAGCAGGAGCGCAAGCATTACGGTAACGCATTTAGCAATTGCGGTGCGGGACTACTGTTCGTTCGTCGATCCAGGACAGAATGAGAGGTGGGGGAACTGACAGAAAACGCAAAGCCGACGCCCCACGACGTACTAGGCATTTGTCCGGTCGTTTGATTGCTTCGAGTCTTTGCTGTTTACCTTGACATATTTGGGCGGTGGACGATTTTTAGTTTCTCTGGCCGACGCCCCACAACGTATTAGGCTAGTTAGTCAGGTCGTTTGCTTGGTTCGGGTCCAGAGAAATAGGAGGCTGTTGTGGAGCCCGAGATTGATCGGTTAAACAACTTATTTTCCGACGACTGGTGGGAGGGAGTTTTTGTACAGATTCCTTATCTAAACACAGCCATTCCGTTCGGAACATTTGAGCTGACTAGAAAAAGGGAAAGTAAGGGCATGTTAGCTTAGCGGAACCCAGTTGTGTAGAAGCTGCTAACACCCCTTGTTAGGGATAAAAGTTTTGTTTTATTCTTGGGGCTTAAATATCGGACGGTTCTTGACCGAAGAGAAGCTTGAGGAGCAGAGAGAAGCACCCCCAGTATATAAACATTTTTATTGTCGACTTATTCAGCGTTTACGTCGCTGACCGGGTGTTTTGAAAGGAATCAGGTGATCCTATTATACCAAACGAAAAAAAAGTTAAGACAAATTGTACTACCTGTATTAATCAGCACAAAGTGACAATTTATAAAAGAAAGCGGAGGCCTTTAAAGAAGGCCCAATCATATAAATGAAGGGGGCAAAGAACAAGGTCTTATTCCAACCCAACACCAGAAGAGTGACCCGAGCAACAACGCGCGGTGAAAATCACCAACCCAGCAGTGCAAGCGCGCCAAGGCTAGGAGATTCACCTGAAAGAGAGCCGTGGGAGCTCGCACAGAATCAGCCAGTACAGATAGATACTCTGTTTGAGGAAAGCAATCTGGACCAATCCACGGAAATGGAAGGAGCCGCCGGTAGGGAGAATCTACCCCTAGGACCGCCGAAGGGGAGATCAAGTATGCTTCCCCAATTTCAGAGGCATGAGGAGGACAACTTAGAGGCTGCCGAGCGGCGAAAACAAAGATTGATGGAGCTCTTAAGGAAAAGCAACTAAATGCAGCGTGGTATGAGCGCCCGGATAGAAGCACAAATAATAGAGTTGCAGTCTCCGACATCCATGAGACCCGAACAGAAGGGACTGCCTTCGCCGCCACGAACTGTTCCGAATCCAACAGACAGCTTCTTGAGATACCAAGAGACCCTGCCTCTGGAACCGGTAACGCAGTTCATGCTCAATAGCCAGATGCATCGGCTAAGAACACCCAGGCGGACAGATACTCCGTCACACAGGCAATCCAGAACAAACGAGAGAAAGTCGAGTCACCAACTGCATCCAGAGATCGGTCGGAACTCATCGTTTCAGGGACCTAAGCCAAAATATGTCAGATTAGACAGATGGAACCTAAAGTTCGATGGAAGTGGTCGCGGCATGACAGTTGAAAGTTTCCTGTTCCGCGCGGACCGATTGCAATAATTGTATGCCCTCAGCCGCCAACAAGTCTTTCGTGAATTCCATCTTCTGCTGGCAGGTGCAGCCACGAAATGGTATTGGCAGCAAATGGAGGACAAGGCAGAAGACTACGATTTTGACTACTATTCGTTGACAAGGGAGATGGAACGAGCGTTTTCCACTACCGGAAGTGCCCTTATGAAAGTTAAGGAATTAATGGAACGCAAGCAAGGACAGCACGAAACCTTCACCGATTATGTCCGATATGCACAACTTGCATTTTAAACTGAAGCATAAAATCGATGAAGATGAATTAGTTGAGCTTTTGAAAGACAACGTGAACTCCCAGATGGGCGGCTTGCTGCTAACATCCCCATTAACTTCGTTAGCGGAATTCAAATGGGAGGGTCTCCGAGTGGACCGCTGGTTAAAAAACACTGCGAAAAACATGCCCAGCACTACAAAGCTTTTCTAATAGTACAATAGTTCTTACACCTTATAAACAAATAAATCAAACCATTTCTAATAAACATGCTTTAATCGATCGTCAGTTAGATCAAAAGAGGAAACATCAAAACACAGATTCCATGCGCCAAGTGTAAGAAAAATACTAGGGTACAGAATATACATTTAACATAAAGCAACAGCAGTGAGGATATCAGCCTGGACAGCTCAGCCGATAAAACATGAGACTCTTGATCACAGGAGTGGGTCGAAGCCACACGTGAATGAGCGCCTAAACAGGAGAAAAAACACGGAACAGACAGCGATGGTCGTACGCAGATTCCTTTTGCGAAGTCATTTCATGCGGTCTACATCGATCACTTCGAGCCTGTTACGTACGCCCTCCACATAGAAAGATTCACATAGAGAAACAACGACGAATCTATAGCCAGGGGGAGGCGGCATAATGGTAAAGGCAGAAGAAAATGTTATTCGGAAATTCTCGGGTGTCGCGAGGCCAGAACAACGGCCACGATCGACCTACTGGTAATCATACTCTGGTAGCTGGCAAAGGGCAACAGCCGGCCGTTGACTCCCAAGATAGCAGATATCAAGAAACAGTAATCCTAGGTGGGAACACCTAGTTTATCCGATCCATACCGGCAGCCAAGTAATAGCTCTAGGCTGGTATAAAATTACTTAGACAAATAGAGAAAGGGAGAGAATCCATTTGGGTGTCTTGCTGACGGAAGCCGGCAGCTCCGAGGGAAGGCGACTTTCCCAGGGGTAGTCGTCCACGGAGTCTTTTGCCACCAGGACCAGCCACCACATCCAACAGTCCTTGAGGAGAACACAATTGCACCTCGAAAGGATCTTTTGTGTCGAACCACACCGCCATTGTCATCAAAAAACGTGGAGAGGATCAACAATAAGGACGACATCCGACATACTGTGATGTTTGTGAACGCAGCATCCGTGATCCCCTGGCTCCTAAATTTGTTTAGCTGTAGAAACCATCCGTTCAGAGGCGTAGCGACCAATAGCATACGTCGGAGAAAGTAGTGATGCAATATAAATGTGTTAATCGAGCCAACTAAAGCTAAAGTAAACTCATGCATAACCAAAGACCAATATCCTCAAGTATTACAATTGGATAACAAGTGAAAACCAAAAAGAAATCGGATACATTGAAATACATTTAAACCAACCGAGTCAATAGAGGACGATTCTCTCCACTAGCCGTTGAAGAAGTCGCATGCCTCTGGCATAATATATATATATTTTGTGTTTAAGTGAATTGGTATACTTAAGAACAGCTGTATTTTGGTGCACGTATATTTATATATATATATCCAATATAATATTTTCCCAAAGCCCAGCATCCGGAGCGTAGAGATCTCATCGCCCAGGATTTAAAGAGGGGATAAGTTTGTCGGAACATGTTTCTTTTCTTATAAACATACATATATAAATATTCGTGCAGTATCCTACAAAAACACTTGGCTACTATACATTTTTCAGCGCCAAGTATCAGCCTTGTAGTTATATGAAAATTGCAAGAGCATTCTGAGCGACGTTTGTAGTCGTGAATAGTCAGCATTTTCCTGATGTGTGCACCTTCACAGGTAATAAATTCGATACTCTCCGCTAACAATAATAATTAATTTCCATATGAATTAGCCAACATCCATGGCGGACGCCGATATATATTACCTAATAAATTAATAATGTGAGAAAGAATTCAAAATCATGAAGTGCTAGAACTCTAACAAGGGGGGTGTGCTGACGCGAGAAGTGGAGTAGGTCAAGAACAATGACGTAACTTTCGACGGACAACCTTGACAACAGGGGAACGTATTGCGCGGCCCGCGGCGATCCATTGGCACACGAATGTGTGAAGGGGAGGGTATATGGCCAAAACACAGCCCGATCTAATTGCGATCAAGCGACAGCATAGCTTGTGGGGCAGTGTGCACTGACGACTGACGAACTTTATGACTAATATTATTCTCCAGGCACTTTTAATATTTATTCTCTTTATGTTGGAGACGAGAGAGACTTACCAAGATCCCACGAACCGAACACGACGTAGCTTATTCCGGCAAATGGTGCCTGAAAATCGGACGCATGCCTGCCAGGACTCGGGCACTAATATGCCCACGTAACAGAATTGGCGCCCAACGAGCTATGACTTTTCATACTCCTTAAGGAATTTTACCAGGGCTTACAGTCTCGGTACCTGCGGTATCGCAGTAGATATACCTAGGGATGGCCTAACTTTCATATTTATTTGCCATAAGTAATTTGACCGTTTTATAGAGCATGGAGATTAAACAATTTTAAATATGCGCATACTTGTTTATTTTGCCTTTCAACTAGTAACTTTAAAGTCCCCAACTTCTGTGACTGTCAGTGTTGAGAGGACTCTCAATCAGAACTTTGTCTCAGAATATAGGCCTGACTTTGAAATGTTTTTAATCGTAGAAATTCCCTGTTTTGTTCATGGACAAATTTACCGGAATTTCCTTAAACCAAGAACTATGAGTTATCCTTATTATAATACTATGAAACTACGTGCTGAACGACTATTTGTTGAAATTAACGTAAATACAATTTATGGGTGCTTTCTGGCCGACGCCCCACGACGTACTAGGCATTTGCTATGTCGTTTGAAAGGTTCGAGTCCAGAAAGAGCAGGAGCGCAAGCATTACGGTCACGCATTTAGCAATTGCGGTGCGGGACTACTGTTCGTTCGTCGATCCAGGACAGAATGAGGGGTGGGGGAACTGACAGAAAACGCAAAGCCGACGCCCCACGACGTACTAGGCATTTGTCCGGTCGTTTGATTGGTTCGAGTCTTTGCTGTTTACCTTGACATATTTGGGCGGTGGACGATTTTTAGTTTCTCTGGCCGACGCCCCACAACGTATTAGGCTAGTTAGTCAGGTCGTTTGCTTGGTTCGGGTCCAGAGAAATAGGAGACTGTTGTGGAGCCCGAGATTGATCGGTTAAACAACTTATTTTCCGACGACTGGTGGGAGGGAGTTTTTGTACCCCTTGTATTCCTTATCTAAACACAGCCATTCCGTTCGGAACATTTGAGCTGACTAGAAAAAGGGAAAGTAAGGGCATGTTAGCTTAGCGGAACCCAGTTGTGTAGAAGCTGCTAACACCCCTAGTTAGGGATAAAAGTTTTGTTTTATTCTTGGGGCTTAAATATCGGACGGTTCTTGACCGAAGAGAAGCTTGAGGAGCAGAGAGAAGCACCCCCAGTATATAAACATTTTTATTGTCGACTTATTCAGCGTTTACGTCGCTGACCGGGTGTTTTGAAAGGAATCAGGTGATCCTATTATACCAAACGAAAAAAAAGTGAAGACAAATTGTACTACCTGTATTAATCAGCACAAAGTGACAATTTATAAAAGAAAGCGGAGGCCTTTAAAGAAGGCCCAATCATATAAATGAAGGGGGCAAAGAACAAGGTCTTATTCCAACCCAACACCGGAAGAGTGACCCGAGCAACAACGCGCGGTGAAAATCACCAACCCCGCAGTGCAAGCGCGCCAAAGCTAGGAGATTCACCTGAAAGAGAGCCGTGGGAGCTCGCACAGAATCAGCCAGTACAGATAGATACCCTGTCTGCGGAAAGCAATCTGGACCAATCCACGGAAATGGAAGGAGCCGCCAGTAGGGAGATTCTACCCCTAGGACCGCCGAAGGGGAGATCAAGTATGCTTCCTCAATTTCAGAGGCATGAGGAGGACAACTTAGAGGCTGCCGAGCGGCGAAAACAAAGCAACTAAATGCAGCGTGGTATGAGTGCCCAGATAGAAGCCCTGAAAGCACAAATAATAGAGTTGCAGTCTCCATGAGACCCGAACAGAAGGGACTGCCTTCGCTGCCACGAACTGTTCCGAATCCAACAGACAGCTTCTTCAGATACCAAGAGACCCCGCCTCTGGAACCGGTAACGCAGTTCATGCTCAATAGCCAGATGCATCGGCTAAGAACACCCAGGCGGACAGATACTCCGTCACACAGGCAATCCAGAACAAACGAGAGGGAGTCGAGTCACCAACTGCATCCAGAGATCGGTCGGAACTCATCGTTTTAGGGACCTAAGCCAAAATATGTCAGATTAGACAGATGGAACCTAAAGTTCGATGGAAGTGGTCGCGGCATGACAGTTGAAAAATTCCTGTTCCGCGCGGACCGATTGCAATAATTGTATGCCCTTAGCCGCCAACAAGTCTTTCGCGAAGTCCATCTTCTGCTGGCAGGTGCAGCCACGAAATGGTATTGGCAGCTAATGGAGGACAAGGCAGAAGACTACGACCACGAAACCTTCACCGATTATGTCCGATATGCACAACTTGCATTTTAAACTGAAGCATAAAATCGATGAAGATGAATTTGTTGAGCTTTTGAAAGACAACGTGAACTCCCAGATGGGCGGCTTGCTGCTAACATCCCCATTAACTTCGTTAGCGGAATTCAAAAGGGAGGGTCTCCGAGTGGACCGCTGGCTAAAAAACACTGCGAAAAACATGCCCAGCACTACAAAGCTTTCCTAATAGTACAATAGTTCTTACACCTTATAAACATATAAATCAAACCATTTCTAATAAATATGCTTTAATCGATAGTCAGTTAGATCAAAAGAGGAAACATCAAAACACAGATTCCATGCGCCAAGTATAAGAAAAATACTAGGGTACAGAATATACATTTAACATAAAGCAACAGCAGTGAGGATATCAGCCTGGACAGCTCAGCCGAAAAAACATGAGACTCTTGATCACAGGAGTGGGTCGAAGCCACACGTGAATGAGCGCCTAAACAGGAGAAAAAACACGGAACAGACAGCGATGGTCGTACGCAGATTCCTTTTGCGAAGTCATTTCATGCGGTCTACATTGATCACTTCGAGCCTGTTACGTACGCCCTCCACATAGAAAGATTCACATAGAGAAACAACGACGAATCTATAGCCAGGGGGAGGCGGCATAATGGTAAAGGCAGAAGAAAATGTTATTCGGAAATTCTCGGGTGTCGCGAGGCCAGAACAACGGCCACGATCGACCTACTGGTAATCATACTCTGGTAGCTGGCAAAGGGCAACAGCCGGCCGCTGACTCCCAATAATAGCAGATATCAAGAAACAGTAATCCTAGGTGGAAACACCTAGTTTATCCGAGCCATACCGGCAGCCAAGTAAAAGCTCTAGTCTGGTATAAAATTACTTAGAAAAATAGAGGAAGGGAGAGAATCCATTTGGATGTCTTGCTGATGGAAGCCGGCAGCTCCGAGGGAAAGCGACTTTCCCAGGGGTAGTCGTCCACGGAGTCTTTTGCCACCAGGACCAGCCACCACATCCAACAGTCCTTGAGGAGAACACAATTGCAGCTCGAAAGGATCTTTTGTGTCGAACCAGCGCCGCCATTGTCATCAAAAAACGCGGAGAGGATCAACAATAAGGACGACATCCGACATACTGTGATGTTTGTGGACGCAGCATATGTGATCTCCTTGCTCCTAAATTTGTTCAGCTGTAGACGTTCACCCGTTCAGAGGCGTAGCGACCAATAGCATACATCGCAGAAAGTAGTGATGCAATATATATGTGCTAGTCGAGCCAACTAAAGCTAAAGTGAACTCATGCATAACCAAAGACGAATATCCTTAAATAATACAATTGGATAACAAGTGAAAATCAAAAAGAAATTGGATACATTTAAAAACATTTAAACCAACCGAATCAAAAGACAAAGTACGAATCATGATGAACAATTAGAGAGGACGATTCTCTACACCAGCCGTTGAAGAAGTCGCATGCCTCTGGCATAATATATATATATTTTATGTTTAAGTGAATTGGTACACTTAAGAACAGCCGTATTTTGGTGCACGTATATTTATATATATACATCCAGCATAATATTTTTCCAAAGCCCAGGATCCGGAGCGTAGAGATCTCATCGCACAGGATTTAAAGAGGGGGTAAGTTTGTCGGAACATGGTTCTTTTTTTATAAACATACATATATAAATATTCGTGCAGTATCCTACAAAAACACTTGGCTACTATATACTTTTCAGCGGCGAGTATCAGCCTTGTAGTTATATGACAATTGCAAGAGCCCTCTGAGCGACGTTTGTAGTCGTGAATAGTCAGCATTTTCCTGATGTGTGCACCTTCACAGGTAATAAATTCGATACTCTCCGCTAACAATAATAATTAATTTCCATATGAATTAGCCAACATCCATGGCGGACGTCGATATATATTACCTAATAAATTTATAATGTGAAAAAGAATTCAAAACCATGAAGTGCTAAAACTCTAACAAGGGGGGTGTGCTGACGCGAGAAGTGGAGTAGGTCAAGAACAATGACGTAACTTTCGACGGACAACCTTGACAATAGGGGATCGTGTTGCGCGGCCCGCGACGATCCATTGGCACACGAATGTGTGAGAGGGAAGGAATATGGCCAAAACACAGACCGATCGTATTGCGATCAAGCGACAGCTAAGCTTATGGGGCAGTGTGGACTGACGACTGACCAACTTTATGACTAATATTATTTTCCAGGCACTTTTAATATTTATTCTCGTTATGTTGGAGATGGGAGAGGCTTACCAAGATCACACGACCCGAATACGACGTAGCTTATGCCGGCAAATGGTGCCTGTAAATCGGACGCCTCTCCCTCGGCCCAAGTCCCTGTCAGGACTCGGGCACTAATATGCCCACGTAACAGAATTGGCTCCCAACGAGCTAGGACTTTTCATACTCCTTAAGGAATTTCACCAGGGTTCACAATCTCGGTACCTGCGGTATCGAAGTGGATATACCTAGGGATGGCATAACTTTCATCTTTATTTGCCATAAGTAATATGACTGTTTTATAGAGCAGGGAGATTAAATAATTGTAAATATGCGCATACTTATTTATTTTGTCTTTCAACTAGTAACTTTAAAGTCCCCAACTTCTGTGACTGTCAGTGTTGAGAGGACTCTCAATCAGAACTTTGTCTCAGAATATAGGCCTGACTTTGAAATGTTTTTAGTCGTACACATTCCCTGTTTTGTTCATGGAATTTCCTTAAACCAAGAACTATGAGTTATCCTTATTATAATACTATGAAACTACGTGCTGAACGACTATTTGTTGTAAT
This sequence comes from Drosophila suzukii, assembly GCF_043229965.1. Taxonomy (NCBI): domain Eukaryota; kingdom Metazoa; phylum Arthropoda; class Insecta; order Diptera; family Drosophilidae; genus Drosophila; species Drosophila suzukii. The sequence continues at coordinate 51,986,136 of NC_092082.1, read as the reverse complement.
TAACGTAAATACATTTTTTAGGTGCTTTCTGGCCGACGCCCCACGACGTACTACACAGAGAAAAAAGCGGAACAATACCCGTTTGATATTGTCTCCTCAATTTTCACATATCAATTTTTTTATATCAAAATGATTCGAATTCATATCAATATGATACGAAATCATATCAACTTTAAATGTTAATATGAATCCGTATCATAATGATATGAATACTTAGCAAGTTGATAAGATTTCATATCAAACGTAACATCGAAAAGTCTTCGAAAAAATAGTATGACTGTAAATTCGTCCGTTTTGTGTATATTCTGTGTACAACGGTATAATTACGCTTTGTATGCGGTGGTCCCACTTTTATTTACTGCGTCAATTTTAGTGTAAAACGTGACAAAAGAAAAGTTTAAGGTGTTTATAAATGTAATTACTTGGTAAGTATATATAATTTTAACTAAAATTACTTTATTTGTGCATTAGTTTGTCGAAGTACCATGGAGGATCCACTTTTGCTTCAATTCCTTACGGACCTCGAGGTCGATTTGGTTGTGCTTGACCTGCTTTTAGGTTTTTATAAATTAGACTTTATAGTTGAGACTTATTTTTGCAATATATTCCTAGAGTGTGGATACAACTACGAAAGGCTGCAGTACATTAGTGCTTCAGATCTTGATTTAATATTTTCCAAGAGAGAACATCTTGGTCTGAAATCCGAGTTCCGCGAGAAGCTCCAAAAATGGAAGCGAGCACAAGTAAGTTTAATTTTTAATATTTTCAAAATAGGTTGTAATAATTTCAAATTTTAGCACATTGATGTCTGCGCAGGGGATACGACACCAACATATAAAGGAAAGGTGACATTATTAGTTCTAACTAATGGTTTCTAGCTTAAATATTATTAACTTTAATCAGTGTTTATATAATTTATTTTTGTGGTTCTATACGTTAATCTAGAAAATATATTTTAAATAAAACTACAAATTTGTTTCTCTGGGTATGAGTTAAGTGTCGAATTGATTTGACAAAATATCAGTTGGATATGAAAGAATACCAGTTTAATATAGAAAAACATAAGGTGTTAAAATGATTAAAAGTACAAATTTATATGATAAAATATTAGTTTCTTATGAAAAAGTATAAATTTGATATGGAAAAACATAACATGTTAAAATAAAAGAAATGTCAAATTGATACAAAAAAATATCAGTTTAATATGAAAGCATATCAGTTTGATGTGAAAGCATATCAGTTTGATATGAAAGCATATCAGTTGGATATTAAAAAATACCACAATTTGGTCACAACTTTGATATGTGCTCATATCAATCTGGTATGAAAAATACCAAATTGACATGTTCGAAAATATCAATGTCATATGTTCGAAAATATGAATATGATATTTGAGCTGACTAGAAAAAGGGTAAGTAAGGGCATGTTAGCTTAGCGGAACCCAGTTGTGTAGAAGCGGCTAACACCCCTAGATAGGGATAAAAGTTTTGTTTTATTCTTGGGGCTTAAATATCGGACGGTTCTTGACCGAAGAGAAGCTTGAGGAGCAGAGAGAGGCACCCCCAGTATGTAAACATTTTTATTGTCGACTTATTCAGCGTTTATGTCGCTGACCGGGTGTTTTGAAAGGAATCAGGTGATCCTATTATACCAAACGAAAAAAAAGTGAAGACAAATTGTATTGCCTGTATTAATCAGCACAAAGTGACAATTTACAAAAGAAAGCGGAGACCTTTAAAGAAGAATCATACCAATGAATGTGGCCAAGAAGAAGGTCTTATTCCAACCCAGCACCGGAAGAGTGACCCGAGCAACAACGCGCGGTGAAAATCACCAACCCCGCAGTGCAAGCGCGCCAAGACTAGGAGATTCACCTGAAAGAGAGCCGTGGGAGCTCGCACAGACTCAGCCAGGACAGATAGATACCCTGTCTGAGGAAAACAATCTGGACCAATCCACAAAAATGGAAGGAGCCGCCGGTGGGGAGAATCTACCCCTAGGACCGCCGAAGGGGTAGTGCTTCCCCAATTTCAGAGGCATGAGGGGGACAACTTAGAGGCTGCCGAGCGGTGAAAACAAAGATTGATGGAGCTCTTAAGGCAAAGCAACGAAATGAAGCGTGGTATAAGCGCCCAGACAGAAGCCCTGAAAGCACAAATAATAGAGTTGCAGTCTCCGACATCCAGGAGACCCGAACAGAAGGGACTGCCTTCGCTGCCACGAACTGTTCCGAATCCAGCAGACAGCTTCTTGGGTTACCAAGAGACCCCGCCTCAGCAACCGGTAACGCAGGTCATGCTCAATAGCCAGATGCATCGGCTGAGAACACCCAGGCGGACAGATACTCCGTCACACAGGCAATACAGAACAAACGAGGGGGAGTCGAGTCACCAACTGCATCCAGAGATCGGTCGGAAGTCATCGTTTCAGGGACCGAGACCAAAAGATGTCAGATTAGACAGATGGAACCTAAAGTTCGATGGAAGTGGTCGCGGCATGACAGTTGAAAGTTTATTGTTCCGCGTGGACCGATTGCAATAATTGTATGCCCTCAGCCGCCAACAAGTCTTTCGTGAATTCCATCTTCTGCTGGCAGGTGCACCCACGAAATGGACAAGGACAAGGCAGAAGTCTACAATTTTGACTACTACTCGTTGACACAGGAGATAGAACGAGCGGTTTCCACTACCAGAAGTCCCCTTATGAAAGTCAAGGAATTAATGGAATGCAAGCAAGGACAGCACGAAACCTTCAGCGATTATGTCTCCGATATGCACAACTTGCATTTTAAACTGAAGCATAAAATCGATGAAGATGAACCTGTTGAGCTTTTGAAAGACAACACGAACTCCCAGATGGACGGCTTGCTGCTAACATCCCTATTAACTTCGTTAGCGGAATTCAAAAGGGAGGGTCACCGAGTGGACCGCTGGTTAAAAAACACTGCAAAAAACATGCCCAGCACTACAAAGATTTCCTAATAGTAAAATAGTTCTTACACCTTATAAACATATAAATCAAACCATTTCTAATAAATATGCTTTAATCGATCGTCAGTTAGATCAAAAGAGGAAACATCAAAACACAGATTCCATGCGCCAAGTGTAAGAAAAATACTAGGGTACAAAATATACATTTAACATGAAGCAACAGCAGTGAGGATATCAGCCAGGACAGCTCAGCCGATAAAACATGAGACTCTTGATCACAGGAGTGGGTCGAAGCCACACGTGAATGAGCGCCTAAACAGGAGAAAAAACACGGAACAGACAGCGATGGTCGTACGCAGATTCCTTTTGCGAAGTCATTTCATGCGGTCCACATCGATCACTTCGAGCCTGTTACGTACGCCCTCCACATAGAAAGATTCACATAGAGAAACAACGACGAATCTTGCTCTTGATCCCCTTGCTTTTAAATTTGTTCAGCTGTAGAAACCATCCATTCAGAGGAGTAGCGACCAATATCATACATCGCAGAAAGTAGTGATGCAATATTTATGTGTTAGTCGAGCCAACTAAAGCTAAAGTGAACTCATGCATAACCAAAGACCAATGTCCTCAAGTAATACATGTGGGGTATGGATACATTGAGGGATTTACAGCAACCTATTTAATTTCATATGGGGACACACTGTTCAGAGTTCCGCAACCTCAAGCATTCTTCATCAGCCAAAAACGCAAAAGAGTTCCTATCCCTTTTCATCAAAGTGATCTATATCCATCACCCTCTTTCATTAAAAACTACGCCTTATAAATGTAAGCAAGTCGATGTGGATATTTTGTCAGAGGAAGTCGTGTCATTCATATAGTGCGAAAGTCGTGGAGTTTAAATAAAATACTTTTGTTTCTTTAATTTACTTAACTATACCCGAAATAAACATTTTAATTTGTAATACCCTACAAATTATTGGGGGCTCGTCCGGGATAAAGTAAAAGAACAAAGAGAAAACTGTGCGTTAACACATCGAAAAACTGCCGCGACAAAAAACGAAGCAAAAACTGAAAAGAAAAAGTTAAAAGCGATGGAAGTACTTGTTATAGAAACAATTGAAGTCGAGAAAAATCTGAACAGTTAAACAAATCGACTAGCAGATTTGTGTATTAGAAGAGTTTAAACGATTACGAAGAACACAAAAAAAGAAAACTGCCAAAATTTGTGCAAAACTTGATTGTGTGAGTGCCCACAAATCTAAAGCGCTAAAACCCGCAACGAAGTAATGTACGCAGTATAGAAAGAAAAGCAATTCTGATGAAACACGACGAAAAAAAATTTAGACGACAATTTGATGCAGTGCCTGTGATCGACGTTTGACGACACGGTCGCAGGTGAAAACGAAGGTAGCCATTACCTGTGAGAGGAGGACAACGAGAGGTGATCCTTGCAACGAAGGCGAGGGTGTTATTGGCGCGAAAAGAGAAGGACGACATACAGCAACGGAGTGGCCACTTGCTACTTTTGCTACAACAAAAGTTTCCCTGTGGCGAAAAGAGCAGCTGCAAGAACTGGCAAACGACGCAATTTGTAAAAAGTGGACGAGACGATCAAGCAGTGCGGTGTGTCGATATTGTAGAAGAGTACGAGCTGGAGTAGCTGAGTGGACTGGAATTGGCAAAAATTCAAGCAGTTGTAGAAGACAGAAAAATCTAATTGGGCGTGGTGAGCGACTGAGGCGATTTCACATATTTAATCTGATTGCAACTTTTTTTGATCACACGAATTGTTTAACGTTAATTAAATTATTACTTTGTATCATTATATTTAAATATTGAATTGTACCACTGTTTGTAAACGGCTTAAACGCATTACCATGGATGCTAGAACGATCCTCGCTATGACAGTGCCTCTTCTAAGGGCAAAGTTATCCGAACTAGGTTTGAATACAACTGGCAGAAAAGGCGCTTTGCAGGATCGGTTGTTCGATCATTATGGATTAGTTATGGCTGACGATGAGGACGACGATGCTGATGAGGATGGTGCGAGTGTTAGTGGTTCTTCCAATTACCAAGAAGCGGTTCTACCTAGTTGCTCGAGATTTACCCTACGCGATATTCAGGACAGTGTTTCATCATTTTCAGGCTCCGCACAAGAAGACGTCAATCACTGGCTGTCTGAATTCGATGACGTTGCAGTTACCGTGGGTTGGGAAAATTTGCAGAAATTCATTTATGCTAAGCAACTTCTGATTGGAGCAGCCAAGCTTTATATCAAAAGTACAAGTGGAGTTAGGGGTTGGATTGAACTGAAAAACGAGTTGAAGGAAGAATTCGGTAAAAAACTATGTTCGGCAGAGATACACAAGATTTTGCGCCAAAGGCAAAAACAACCAAAAGAGACATGCATCGAATATCTCTATAGTTTAATGGAGATCAGCAAGCCGATAAATCTTGAAGAGGAAAGTCTGGTATCGTACTTCGTAGATGGCATCCCAGATAGCAAGATCAACAAGCGAAATCCATTAGGGAACTTAAAGAAGAAGTATTTATTTACGAAAAGATGAAGGGTAAGGGAAATTCTAAAGACAATTTTAACAGGGAATCGACAGGTAAACAGACTCAGAGCAATTTTTTAAGAAAATGCTTCAAGTGTAACAGCGAAGGCCATATTGCTAAGGATTGCAAGGGCGAAGTAATAAGTTACAAGTGCAACAGAAAGGACACATTTTTCAAAAAATTGCGATGAGAAGAAAGCAACTATTTCCATTAAAAAAGAGCTTGCAAACGTGCTGGAAGAGAAGGCTGCGAAAAGATGAAAGCTGAGGGAGTGACATTTATAGCAATGATTGATTTGGGATGTGACTTGTGTTTGATGAGATAGGACATTTTCAAAAGTTTTGACGGCTTGAAGCTAAAACCATAAGTTATGCACCTGAGAGGTATCGGCAAGGGCGAACTTGTGACCGTAGGATGCTTCGACGTCGATCTTGAATGGCGTATGCTTCTCAGTAACTTTCCATGTCGCTAAATAAAATGAACTCGAGTACGCCGCGATTGTGGGAAACGATGTGCTACAATCAGTCGACGTTATTTTCAGTTCCAACGGCGTCGAGTTCAGGGCAAAAGAGAGAGACTTTGCATCGACATTTAATGGAATGTGTGTCACGGAGATAGTCGAGGAAAGTTCTGTCCTTGATAAAATTAACTTATCTCACTTAGACGATTGCCAAAAGCTAAAGGTACAGCAGCTTGTTACAGAGTACAAGCCAATAAAAACGATAACGGGCAATACGAATTTACTCATGTACCGTTTGGTATCTCAAATTCTCCTGCTGTATTCTGCCGATATGTCACGGCTACGTTGAGGGATCTCATTCAAGCGCAAACGATCGTTGTCTATATGGACGATATAATCGTGCCAACTAAGAACGAATCTGATGGACTGAAGGCGTTGGAGAAAGTATTGAGCGTAGCTTCGAGGGCTGGATTACGAATTAAGTGGGAAAAAGCACAATTTCTCAAGAGCAAGATCAATTTCTTACGCTACACTATTGAGAACGGAACTATAGCACCCACCAACGAGAAGATTAAAGCAGTCGACAATTTTCCAATTCCTCAAAGCAGACAAGCTTTGCAGCGGTACTTGGGTCTGACGTCATATATGCGGCGCTTCATTAAAGACTACGCCCTCACAGCAAAACCTTTAAGCGACCTTCTTCGGATGAAAAGCAACAAAAAGGACGACAGAAATCTCACGTTGGCAGAGCAAGGATTACTTTCGTTTATCCTCTTGAAACAGCTACTAGTGTCAGCACCAGTACTCAAACTGTTCGATCCGATAGACACAACCGAAGTGCATACAAATGCAAGCAAGTATGGCTTTGGAGGCGTTTTAAGGCAGAGAGACTCGGAGGATCAGCAGTTCCATCCTGTAGAGTTTATGAGCAGGAAGACAAACGGTTGTGAAGAAAAATACAGTTCCTACGAGCTTGAGGTTTTAGCAATCGTAAGTGCGTTGAAAAAATGGCGAGCTTACCTCCTTGGTAAACCTTTTACAGTGGTTACCGATTGCAACGCCTTCGCAATGACGATCAAGAAGGATGACCTACCACCAAGACTTGCCAGATGGGCCATGGCTCTGCAAGAGTTTGAATTTCAGGTAGAACACAGGGCTGGAACCAAGATGAGGCACGTGGATGCATTAAGCCGATTGTCATGCTTTCTAATCGCAGATTCCACAAAGTCACGTTTAGTGGAGGCACAGGACAACGATAGCTGGATAAAAGCTGTAAAATCCATATTAACCAACAACGATGACTACGATGACTATTTCCTAAAAAATAATATCCTGTACAAGGACGCAGTTCTTGAGCTGTTAGTTGTTCCTAATTCAATGGAAGAGGAAATTATCAGCGTAGCACACAAGGAGGGCCACTTCGGTATAAAGAAGACTCGCGATATGCTGGAAAAGTCGTATTATATCCCTGGAATCCAACAGAAGGTAGAACGAGTTGTCAAAGGATGCGTGGAATGCCTGATAATCGACTCCAAGCGTGGAAAAAAGGAAGGGTCCCATTGTCCCATTGACAAGGCTCAGGAACCTCTCGGAACCTATCACATCGACCACGTTGGACCCCTCACCGACACGAAGAAACGCTATAACCACATTTTGGCTGTCGTTGATGGATTTTCCAAGTTTGTTTAGCTTTCCAACAAAGTCGACTGGAACCGAAGAAGTCTTAGAAAAACTGGAAAAGCAAGCATCAGTTTTTGGCAATCCTCGCCGAATAGTTACTGACAGGGGCACCGCTTTTACTTCAGGACTCTTTAACGAGTACTGCAACCGTGAAGGAATCCAGCTTCTACACATTACCACCCAGAGGTAACGGCCAAGTGGAAAGAGTTCACAAAATTGTCATCCCGATGCTCAGCAAAATGTGTCAGGAAAACCCTCTGAATTGGTATCGTCACGAAGATAGAGTTCAGCAGATAATTAACAACACTCCACCTCCAACAACTAAGTACAGTCCGTTCCAAGTCTTGACCGGATTGAATATGAGAAAGAGGGACGACAAATTCTCGAAACTTTTTGAAAACTTAGAAATAGAAGAACTAAATGACGAACGTGAAGAGATACGAAAAAAAGCAAGAAAACAGAAAGAGTTTTAACGAAAAAAGGAAGGTAGGAACTAAATATGCTGTAGGTGAATTGGTCGCCATAAGAAGAACACAGTATGGAACTGGAATGAAACTCTGTCCAAAATTTTTCGGACCATACAAAGTAACTAAAAAACTTAATCACGGGCGCTATGAAGTAAAGAAAGAAGGCAATCAGGAGGGACCAAATATTACTACGACAGCAGCCAAATATATGAAAAAATGGGGTTCATTCAGGGGCGAATAAAGATTCAGGATAGCCGATTGTGGGATATGGATACATTGAGGGATTAACAGCAACCTATTTAATTTCATATGGGGACACACTGTTCAGAGTTCCGCAACCTCAAGCATTCTTCATCAGCCAAAAACGCAAAAGAGTTCCTATCCCTTTTCATCAAAGTGATCTATATCCATCACCCTCTTTCATTAAAAATTACGCCTTATAAATGTAAGCAAGTCAGTTGATGTGGATATTTTGTCAGAGGAAGTCGTGTCATTCATAGAGTGCGAAAGTCGTGGAGTTTAAATAAAATACTTTTGTTTCTTTAATTTACTTAACTATACCCGAAATAAACATTTTAATTTGTAATACCCTACAAATTATTGGGGGCTCGTCCGGGATAAAGTAAAAGAACAAAGAGAAAACTGTGCGTTAACACATCGAAAAACTGCCGCGACAAAAAACGAAGCAAAAACTGAAAAGAAAAAGTTAAAAGCGATGGAAGTACTTGTTATAGAAAAAATTGAAGTCGAGAAAAATCTGAACAGTTAAACAAATCGACTAGCAGATTTGTGTATTAGAAGAGTTTAAACGATTACGAAGAACACAAAAAAAGAAAACTGCCAAAATTTGTGCAAAACTTGATTGTGTGAGTGCCCACAAATCTAAAGCGCTAAAACCCGCAACGAAGTAATGTACGCAGTATAGAAAGAAAAGCAATTCTGATGAAACACGACGAAAAAAAATTTAGACGACAATTTGATGCAGTGCCTGTGATCGACGTTTGACGACACGGTCGCAGGTGAAAACGAAGGTAGCCATTACCTGTGAGAGGAGGACAACGAGAGGTGATCCTTGCAACGAAGGCGAGGGTGTTATTGGCGCGAAAAGAGAAGGACGACATACAGCAACGGAGTGGCCACTTGCTACTTTTGCTACAACAAAAGTTTCCCTGTGGCGAAAAGAGCAGCTGCAAGAACTTGCAAACGACGCAATTTGTAAAAAGTGGACGAGACGATCAAGCAGTGCGGTGTGTCGACATTGTAGAAGAGTACGAGCTGGAGTAGCTGAGTGGACTGGAATTGGCAAAAATTCAAGCAGTTGTAGAAGACAGAAAAATCTAATTGGGCGTGGTGAGCGACTGAGGCGATTTCACATATTTAATCTGATTGCAACTTTTTTTGATCACACGAATTGTTTAACGTTAATTAAATTAATACTTTGTATCATTATATTTAAATATTGAATTGTACCACTGTTTGTAAACGGCTTAAACGCATTACCATGGATGCTAGAACGATCCTCGCTATGACAGTGCCTCTTCTAGGGGCAAAGTTATCCGAACTAGGTTTGAATACAACTGGCAGAAAAGGCGCTTTGCAGGATCGGTTGTTCGATCATTATGGATTAGTTATGGCTGACGATGAGGACGACGATGCTGATGAGGATGGTGCGAGTGTTAGTGGTTCTTCCAATTACCAAGAAGCGGTTCTACCTAGTTGCTCGAGATTTACCCTACGCGATATTCAGGACAGTGTTTCATCATTTTCAGGCTCCGCACAAGAAGACGTCAATCACTGGCTGTCTGAATTCGATGACGTTGCAGTTACCGTGGGTTGGGAAAATTTGCAGAAATTCATTTATGCTAAGCAACTTCTGATTGGAGCAGCCAAGCTTTATATCAAAAGTACAAGTGGAGTTAGGGGTTGGATTGAACTGAAAAACGAGTTGAAGGAAGAATTCGGTAAAAAACTATGTTCGGCAGAGATACACAAGATTTTGCGCCAAAGGCAAAAACAACCAAAAGAGACATGCATCGAATATCTCTATAGTTTAATGGAGATCAGCAAGCCGATAAATCTTGAAGAGGAAAGTCTGGTATCGTACTTCGTAGATGGCATCCCAGATAGCAAGATCAACAAGCGAAATCCATTAGGGAACTTAAAGAAGAAGTATTTATTTACGAAAAGATGAAGGGTAAGGGAAATTCTAAAGACAATTTTAACAGGGAATCGACAGGTAAACAGACTCAGAGCAATTTTTTAAGAAAATGCTTCAAGTGTAACAGCGAAGGCCATATTGCTAAGGATTGCAAGGGCGAAGTAATAAGTTACAAGTGCAACAGAAAGGACACATTTTTCAAAAAATTGCGATGAGAAGAAAGCAACTATTTCCATTAAAAAAGAGCTTGCAAACGTGCTGGAAGAGAAGGCTGCGAAAAGATGAAAGCTGAGGGAGTGACATTTATAGCAATGATTGATTTGGGATGTGACTTGTGTTTGATGAGATAGGACATTTTCAAAAGTTTTGACGGCTTGAAGCTAAAACCATAAGTTATGCACCTGAGAGGTATCGGCAAGGGCGAACTTGTGACCGTAGGATGCTTCGACGTCGATCTTGAATGGCGTATGCTTCTCAGTAACTTTCCATGTCGCTAAATAAAATGAACTCGAGTACGCCGCGATTGTGGGAAACGATGTGCTACAATCAGTCGACGTTATTTTCAGTTCCAACGGCGTCGAGTTCAGGGCAAAAGAGAGAGACTTTGCATCGACATTTAATGGAATGTGTGTCACGGAGATAGTCGAGGAAAGTTCTGTCCTTGATAAAATTAACTTATCTCACTTAGACGATTGCCAAAAGCTAAAGGTACAGCAGCTTGTTACAGAGTACAAGCCAATAAAAACGATAACGGGCAATACGAATTTACTCATGTACCGTTTGGTATCTCAAATTCTCCTGCTGTATTCTGCCGATATGTCACGGCTACGTTGAGGGATCTCATTCAAGCGCAAACGATCGTTGTCTATATGGACGATATAATCGTGCCAACTAAGAACGAATCTGATGGACTGAAGGCGTTGGAGAAAGTATTGAGCGTAGCTTCGAGGGCTGGATTACGAATTAAGTGGGAAAAAGCACAATTTCTCAAGAGCAAGATCAATTTCTTACGCTACACTATTGAGAACGGAACTATAGCACCCACCAACGAGAAGATTAAAGCAGTCGACAATTTTCCAATTCCTCAAAGCAGACAAGCTTTGCAGCGGTACTTGGGTCTGACGTCATATATGCGGCGCTTCATTAAAGACTACGCCCTCACAGCAAAACCTTTAAGCGACCTTCTTCGGATGAAAAGCAACAAAAAGGACGACAGAAATCTCACGTTGGCAGAGCAAGGATTACTTTCGTTTATCCTCTTGAAACAGCTACTAGTGTCAGCACCAGTACTCAAACTGTTCGATCCGATAGCCACAACCGAAGTGCATACAAATGCAAGCAAGTATGGCTTTGGAGGCGTTTTAATGCAGAGAGACTCGGAGGATCAGCAGTTCCATCCTGTAGAGTTTATGAGCAGGAAGACAAACGGTTGTGAAGAAAAATACAGTTCCTACGAGCTCGAGGCTTTAGCAATCGTAAATGCGTTGAAAAAATGGCGAGCTTACCTCCTTGGTAAACCTTTTACAGTGGTTACCGATTGCAACGCCTTCGCAATGACGATCAAGAAGGATGACCTACCACCAAGACTTGCCAGATGGGCCATGGCTCTGCAAGAGTTTGAATTTCAGGTAGAACACAGGGCTGGAACCAAGATGAGGCACGTGGATGCATTAAGCCGATTGTCATGCTTTCTAATCGCAGATTCCACAAAGTCACGTTTAGTGGAGGCACAGGACAACGATAGCTGGATAAAAGCTGTAAAATCCATATTAACCAACAACGATGACTACGATGACTATTTCCTAAAAAATAATATCCTGTACAAGGACGCAGTTCTTGAGCTGTTAGTTGTTCCTAATTCAATGGAAGAGGAAATTATCAGCGTAGCACACAAGGAGGGCCACTTCGGTATAAAGAAGACTCGCGATATGCTGGAAAAGTCGTATTATATCCCTGGAATCCAACAGAAGGTAGAACGAGTTGTCAAAGGATGCGTGGAATGCCTGATAATCGACTCCAAGCGTGGAAAAAAGGAAGGGTCCCATTGTCCCATTGACAAGGCTCAGGAACCTCTCGGAACCTATCACATCGACCACGTTGGACACCTCACCGACACGAAGAAACGCTATAACCACATTTTGGCTGTCGTTGATGGATTTTCCAAGTTTGTTTAGCTTTCCAACAAAGTCGACTGGAACCGAAGAAGTCTTAGAAAAACTGGAAAAGCAAGCATCAGTTTTTGGCAATCCTCGCCGAATAGTTACTGACAGGGGCACCGCTTTTACTTCAGGACTCTTTAACGAGTACTGCAACCGTGAAGGAATCCAGCTTCTACACATTACCACCCAGAGGTAACGGCCAAGTGGAAAGAGTTCACAAAATTGTCATCCCGATGCTCAGCAAAATGTGTCAGGAAAACCCTCTGAATTGGTATCGTCACGTAGATAGAGTTCAGCAGATAATTAACAACACTCCACCTCCAACAACTAAGTACAGTCCGTTCCAAGTCTTGACCGGATTGAATATGAGAAAGAGGGACGACGAATTCTCGAAACTTTTTGAAAACTTAAAAATAGAAGAACTAAATGACGAACGTGAAGAGATACGAAAGAAAGCAAGAAAACAGAAAAAGTTTTAACGAAAAAAGGAAGGTAGAAACTAAATATGCTGTAGGTGAATTGGTCGTCATATAAATTCGGTCTCTGTTGTACACGGACGCGTTTTATATTTGCTCCTACATTTATTCACCTAGTGTTTAAATTACCGATCTGATATATTCCCAAAGTTTCATTTTCAACTCGGTTGAGACCGCCGTTTGCATGCAATTTAGTTATTTGTGTTAAAACCATTATCTGTATTATTATATTGGATAATAGTTAAAGACGCGGGTGCTTTGTGCATTGTTGTTGTTTCTTATTTACATTGTTGTTTTGGCGCTCTCTCGCACCGTTCGCTCTGCTACATTCTCCCAACTTCAGTCACCGGCTCTCATTTTCGAGTTAACGGGTCTTTGCTGAATTGGTCTTACCGCTCTCTTTTCTTATCTTTCCTCTGCGTTTTGCAAAGCCACACAGCTGTTTGTTGGCACTCATCTAAAGCTTCCTACTTTTTCTACATTCTACATTTAACTGACCTCAACTTGTAAACAATGTCTGCCTGCTGTGTTGTTGGTTGCCAATTTGTTGGTAAAATCACTTCTCGGCAGCCAATTGTTAGTTGCTGGTTATGTGAGAACATTGCGCACGCAAAATGTGCAGACTTTGGGCATAGTGCTGCCCAAATTGCTGATCGCACTAGATCTAATGCTAACCTGGACTGGACGTGCCCTACATGCCTACATATCAAAATCGATATAAGAGCATTTATGAGGCAAACGGAGCTGGAGTTCCAGGCATTACGTGCTGGATTTACGGACTTATTAAGTCGATTTAATGTTTGCGACTCGAACTTTAAAGGTCGGATTCTTCTAAGTCAATCTTCATTAAATATAAATCGTAGTCCTACACTGCCTAATGTTTCTTTACACGTTCCAGATCTCTCGACCAACCTCTCTCTTCCCAGCCCCACTGCAGGCTATGTGTCGTGCGACGAGGATGATCCCAATGGGATCGAGTCATCAACGAATGACCCCACGGGGCAATCGCTGACAGATTCAGGGACTGTAGTTTCGCCTGAGTCATTAAGGCCTACTAACCGTTCACCGGCTGTTGCCACTTCCGGGGCTCTGCCGCACCTTGTACTTCCTATAGCTAATACCCTCGCACCTCCTCCTGTCCCACTTACTAGCATGATCCCTAGGAAAAACACGCTTAGCCCTGCTCTCTCTTCTCCGGTACCACTAACTGTCATGGTACCTAGGAAATCTATTTTTGTGTCTAGGTTGAATGCAGCAATAACAGTAAATGACGTTATGCATCATATTGTCACAAACCTCTCCCTTCCCAATCAAAATGGTATTGACAACACCAAATTTAATTTTAAACAGAAAAGAGATTACTCTTCATTTAAAATACTTGTTCCGGACGGGCTGTTCTCTAAACTTCTTTGCCCCAATTTTTGGCCTGCTGATATAATTGTCCACGAGTATATACAAAAAAATAGCTCCCTTTCCATGACTTCTTTGTCGGCGCCCAGCTCTGATATAAATTCAAAAAACTAAATTTCCTAATTCACGATCAGAATGTTCGGGGGCTTCTTAGTAAACTCTCTACGCTTTATATAAATAGTTCAGTTTTTGAGGCCAATGTTATTGTACTCACTGAGACCTGGCTTAACCCATCCGTACACGATAGTGAGATTTTGTCTAATAACTTTTTTGTTTATCGGAAGGATCGTCAGACCCGTCGAGGAGGAGGCGTTCTTATTGGAGTCAAATCCAATTTAACTTCTGAGTTTGTTGATATTTCTGAATCATCAGGTATTGAATTTATTTCCGTAAAATTATCTTTCCCAAAAAGAAACATTTTTTTAACCTGCTCGTATATATCTCCCGGCTCTGAATTTGGCGTGTATCTACTGCACCTGTCCGCCATACATTCTATCTCCTTGTTGCTTACTGAAACTGACCAACTTATTGTGCTTGGTGACTTTAATCTTCCCAATATCTCTTGGTTGGAGAGTAAGGACTCATTGGCAATGATTCCTAGGATGCAAAATGATTTTATTGATGGTCTTGTTGAACTATCTTTGCAGCAAGTTAACAGGATTCCCAATCATATTGGTCGTCTTCTTGACTTAATCTTTGTTTTTGATAGTAGCGATGCTGAAGTCAGTCGTATTTCGCCACTATCTTTACCTGAAGATTGTTATCATCCTACCCTTCAGCTCTGTATTAATGGATTTTTTAATAATCCTAGGACTGCAATAAATGTACAGCCTAGTTTGTGTTTTAAGAGGACTGATTACGGCAGACTAGTGGAATCTTTATCGACAGTAAGCTGGTCCTTTCTAGTTGACCTTCCTGTTGATGATGCAGTTAGGCACTTTTATGAGATCCTTTACCGTCTATTTGAAGAACATGTCCCTCTTTCCTCCATGAAGAATTCTTACAGCTCTCCATGGTTTACCCGTCAACTATCTTATCTGAAGAATAAAAAAACAAGACTATTTAAACGTTTCAAAATATCCGGCTTACAGACAGACTTCACCAAATATAGCTCAGCTAAGGTGGAATTTGTCCAGTACAATACTGATTATTACAAAAATTACCTGTCTCGTTGTAAGCGGGATTTCAAAAGCAATCCTAAGCTTTTCTTTTCTTTCGTCAATTCTAAACGAAAATCTAGCTGCTTCCCTCCCTCTCTCGTTCTCAATAATAAGGTAGCATCTGATGATAATGATATTTGCAACTTATTCGCAGACTTTTTTCAATCCACTTATACGAAATGCAATAATGTCATTATCAAAGATTATCCATACCCGCTACCTCATTTGAACTCTATCTTCAAACCAGTGATTGATGTATCTGATGTTCTTCAGAGTCTTAATACTCTCAAGCTCTCATTTTTACCGGGTCCTGATAGAATACCAAGTTGTATACTTAGGAATTGTTCATCTTATCTTGCTCTTCCCTTAACATTGATATTTAATCTGTCCCTAAGTCAATGTAGATTTCCATCCATATGGAAGGAATCCTTTATTATCCCATTGTTTAAAAAAGGGAACAAGTCTGATATCTCAAACTATCGCGGTATTGCTAAACTCAGTTCTATTCCTAAACTTTTTGAAAAAATTATTACCTGTCAGTTGCAGTATCATTGCAGGTCTATTATTTCACCTTCACCAAACCTACTTGAATTTACGTCTTTAATCACTAGAGGTTTTCTGACACATCATCAAACTGATGTGATTTATACCGATTTCTCGAAAGCTTTTGATTCAGTGAACCATAGGATTCTTATTTATAAATTGTCCCTTTTAGGTTTTCCACCCAACCTACTAGAGTGGATACTTTCCTACCTTTCTAATAGAACTCAAATGGTCTGTTTTAATAATAAAATTTCCAAAATAATTAATGTTACTTCAGGAGTGCCACAGGGTAGCCACCTGGGACCTTTACTTTTTGGCTTAGTGATTAATGATCTACCTTATGTTATAAAATCGTCAACTGTTTTAATGTATGCAGATGATGTCAAGCTATGTTTGTCCATGTGTTTACCTAATTCATATAATGACCTTCAATTAGATCTTGATTGTTTGTATACGTGGTGTATGATTAACAAGTTGAATTTGAACTATTCTAAATGTAACTTTATGACCTTTTATCGTAGTAGTCCATCTCTGTATTCTTATTGTATCGGTAATAACGCCCTTGAACGTATTTTTTCTGTTCAGGATCTTGGCGTTCTATTTGATCATAAACTTAGTTTTAAAGACCATATATCTACTATAACTAACAAAGCCAGAAGTCTCCTGGCGTTTATGAAGCGCTGGTCAAGGGAGTTTGATGATCCATACACAACAAAACTTTTGTATGTTTCTCTTGTTCGTCCCTCAATGGAATATTGCTCGTGTATATGGTCACCTCAAATTAGCTGTTACCAAAATATGTTAGAGTCCGTTCAAAAACAATTCCTTTTATTTGCTTTGAGAGGTTTAAGCTGGGACACAGGAAGTCGATTGCCCTCTTATCATGCGAGGTTGCGGCTGCTGGACTTACCAACCCTGAACCATCGTAGAAAGTGTCATGGAGTTATGTTTTGCATAAATTAATTAATGGTGATGTTGACTCTCCCTTCCTTCTTAGTTCCCTCAACTGGAATGTACCCTGTAGAACAGTTCGTCGTTTTCGTCCGTTGTCCCTGCCAATTTGTAGATCCAATTATGCCCTTCATGATCCTTTTCGGGTTCTTTGTGACGACTATAATGCACTGTGTCACGTCTTACTGTTTGCTAGCCCTAATGCAACTAATTATGATAAACTTATGTATTTTCTATCTTCCAATAATTTGTAAATTTCTATGTTACTAGCCATTCTATGTGAGCATGTATTTTAAACTGTTTATTTTTATGTCGTCTTTTTCCATGTCCGCGATTTCGTTTACTTGCCCAAATCGGTTTAGGGCTCCGCGCGTAACAAGCATTGCTTGGTGTCGTAAGGGCCACTTGTTTGTACTGACCATAGTGCATCAACGTCCAAGAATAAAAAGAACACAGTATGGAACTGGAATGAAACTCCGTCCAAAATTTTTCGGACCATACAAAGTAACTAAAAAACTTAATCACGGGCGCTATGAAGTAAAGAAAGAAGGCAATCAGGAGGGACCAAATATTACTACGACAGCAGCCAAATATATGAAAAAATGGGGTTCATTCAGGGGCGAATGAAGATTCAGGATAGCCGATTGTGGGATATGGATACATTGAGGGATTTACAGCAACCTATTTAATTTCATATGGGGACACACTCTTCAGAGTTCCGCAACCTCAAGCATTCTTCATCAGCCAAAAACGCAAAAGAGTTCCTATCCCTTTTCATCAAAGTGATCTATATCCATCACCCTCTTTCATTAAAAATTACGCCTTATAAATGTAAGCAAGTCAGTTGATGTGGATATTTTGTCAGAGGAAGTCGTGTCATTCATAGAGTGCGAAAGTCGTGGAGTATAAATAAAATACTTTTGTTTCTTTAATTTACTTAACTATACCCGAAATAAACATTTTAATTTGTAATACCCTACAAATTATTGGGGGCTCGTCCGGGATAAAGTAAAAGAACAAAGAGAAAACTGTGCGTTAACACATCGAAAAACTGCCGCGACAAAGAACGAAGCAAAAACTGAAAAGAAAAAGTTAAAAGCGATGGAAGTACTTGTTATAGAAACAATTGAAGTCGAGAAAAATCTGAACAGTTAAACAAATCGACTAGCAGATTTGTGTATAAGAAGAGTTTAAACGATTACGAAGAACACAAAAAAAAAACTGCCAAAATTTGTGCAAAACTTGATTGTGTGAGTGCCCACAAATCTAACGCGCTAAAACCCGCAACGAAGTAATGTACGCAGTATAGAAAGAAAAGCAATTCTGATGAAACACGACGAAAAAAAATTTAGACGACAATTTGATGCAGTGCCTGTGATCGACGTTTGACGACACGGTCGCAGGTGAAAACGAAGGTAGCCATTACCTGTGAGAGGAGGACAACGAGAGGTGATCCTTGCAACGAAGGCGATGGTGTTATTGGCGAGAAAAGAGAAGGACGACATACAGCAACGGAGTGGCCACTTGCTACTTTTGCTACAACAAAAGTTTCCTGTGGCGAAAAGAGCAGCTGCAAGAACTTGCAAACGACGCAATTTGTAAAAAGTGGACGAGACGATCAAGCAGTGCGGTGTGTCGACATTGTAAAAGAGTACGAGCTGGAGTAGCTGAGTGGACTGGAATTGGCCAAAATTCAAGCAGTTGTAGAAGACAGAAAAATCCAATTGGGCGTGGTGAGCGACTGAGGCGATTTCACATTGTTCACGCCAAAGGGCGTTTAATTTCAGGAGGCAGTGTCGAGCGGCAGTTTTATCCAGATTTCTATATCTCGCGCGCTCGCACTGCCGTCCGCTCTCCCTCTCCATCTCTCCCCTAAGTCACCGCTCTGCTCTGGAGCGCTTAAGTTAAGTTAGGCTTAGGCAGTTCTTGTTTCAAAGTGATACAATAAACATCTACGCACGTCGCGTAAAAACCCCAAATTACTCCCGTGTTTTTTGGGTACCACTCAATCTTGGGGCTTCAATTATTTCAGCGATCAAGCCGCACCGCCCCAACATTTTGGTCCAGTCGAAACCGGACCACTCTAACTACTCTTTCTAATACAGTCCACTCCAACTACTTTTCTCGACCTACAAATACGGCTAAACTATTTGTAAAATTAAAAACAAAGTGACAATATCCACAAATTTACTCCAGCAAATCGTTTGCAATTTAGTTGTGCAGGTGACAAACAAACGCACCGACATACAAACGTAAGCGAAGTCTTTCCCATTCCCGCAACGTTATTCTGCTATTCGCACCCCACATATATACATACGTACAGTGTACATACATACGTATACCGTATATCGCCAGTGCACAGTGGGTCAAGAGCTCACAAAAAGTGTTCCTTTCAAACAAACAATATTAAGTGTGACCGTATTTATTTACAATCTTAATTGGTTCCTAAATTCCAATTTGATTCCAATCCGTTTCCTTACATCAGAACTAAAATTCTAAATTATTTAACGTCATGGCAACATCAGTAAAATCCGCTTTAGCCCGATTTATGGCCACAGCTGACTGTCTGATCCACTTTGAGGCCACTGTGAACGCTCCAGGTGCTCCTACACCAACGTTATCCGCCTGTAAAATCCGTCGCGATCACCTTAATTCCTTGTGGCAAACGGTAAAGGCAGCATACGACATATGCTCCGACTGCATTATAGCTGCAGGCGAGAGCGCCGCAGACACAAAATCCATACTAAAGTCCAAGTATTACCAAACGTACTCCACTTACGAAATATTTGCCGCGCAGCTGATGGAACAAATCCAAAAGGGCTCCTCCCAAATACCTCAAGCTCCAGTAACTCCGTCCCAAAATTTTACGTCTTATGGCTGTCGGCTCCCTCCTATCGACACAGAGGTTTTCTCTGGCGATTATCTTCGCCGGCCGACTTTCCGGGACCTTTTCACGGCAATATACATAGACAATCCGAGTCTAACGCCCGTTGAAAAATTATTCCACTTAAATTCAAAAAGAAGTGGCGAAGCTCATTCCATAGTTTCAAGATCCCCACTCACCAATGATGGCTTTCGCTCAGCCTGGAATAACCTAACTGAGCGTTTCGAAAATAAACGATTGCAGGTAAACAGTCACCTGAAACACTTTTCAATGTGCAATCCATAGCACAGGAGTCGGGAGCAGCCTTAAAGGAACTTCAACGCACTTTTCAAGGTTGCTTAACTTCCTTAAAATTTTCCGGTGTTAATATTGAGAATTGGGACCCTATCCTGGTTTATATGTGCTCGACAAAACTACCAAAGCTCACTCTCTCATTATGGGAGCAATCCATCCAAAATAAAGCCGAAATTCCTACGTGGCTTGAGCTTGATTCATATTTGACGGAGCGCCATCTAACTCTTGAGGCCGTCGATAGCTTCCGATCTGCCAATTTCCACCACGTCCAGTCCAAAGACACAAATCGAGAGGCAGGATTTCCAAAAATAAATTCCTTCAACACAAGGTTAGTTCCGATAACCAAAGGCTGCGATCTGTGTTCGAAGAAGAACCACCCCGTGCGTATATGTCCACGCTTCCTACAGATGACGGTAGAAGATCGCTTAGCCTATATCCAAAGGAAGCAGTTGTGCTCCAATTGCTTTGCAAATAGCCATCAATTCCGGGATTGCACAAGCGCTCACAACTGTCTCACTTGCCAAGATCGGCATCACACATTGCTGCATCGAAACAGTGATCCTACTACTCCGACGATTCCATCCGACCCTCCAAGGCCAGTATCCGCCTCAGTTCCACACATCATTTCGTCCTATTCAACGCAAGTTTCCGTACAAAAAGTTCCTCCTAAGAATACTCCATCCGAATATTGGGTTCCATACCCCGCCTTGGATGGCAGACGTACTCGAGGTATTAAATCCTACCAATGCCGAGTCTGCCAAAAGATCCATCCTCTACGGAAGTGCCACCACTTTCTACGGCTAAGCCCCCAGAATCGGCTTCAGGAAGTACATATCCAGAAGTACTGCTCAAATTGCTTGGCTCACAATCATTCCAAGGACTCCTGCCGCAGTGGTCATCACTGCCACAAGTGTGGAAAGGCCCACCACACTCTCCTACATACGGACGACCGATCTACACTTCCAACATATTCCTGAGCCTACTATCCTGAGGTTCTTGCTACGGGTGTCCTCGCAAGGGGGGGGAGAATGTTCACGCCAAAAGGGCGTTTAATTTCAGGAGGCAGTGTCGAGCGGCAGTTTTATCCAGATTTCTATATCTCGCGCGCTCGCACTGCCGTCCGCTCTCCCTCTCCATCTCTCCCCTAAGTCTCCGCTCTGCTCTGGAATGCTTAAGTTAAGTTAGGCTTATGCAGTTCTTGTTTCAAAGTGATACAATAAACATCTACGCACGTCGCGTAAAAACCCCAAATTACTCCCGTTTTTTTTGGGTACCACTCAATCTTGGGGCTTCAATTATTTCAGCGATCAAGCCGCACCGCCCCAACACACATATTTAATCTGATTGCAACTTTTTTTGATCACACGAATTGTTTAACGTTAATTAAATTATTACTTTGTATCATTATATTTAAATATTGAATTGTACCACTGTTTGTAAATGGCTGAAACGCATTACCATGGATGCTAGAACGATCCTCGCTATGACAGTGCCTCTTCTAAGGGCAAAGTTATCCGAACTAGGTTTGAATACAACTGGCAGAAAAGGAGCTTTGCAGGATCGGTTGTTCGATCATTATGGATTAGTTGTGGCTGACGATGAGGACGACGATGCTGATGAGGATGGTGCGAGTGTTAGTGGTTCTTCCAATTACCAAGAAGCGGTTCTACCTAGTTGCTCGAGATTTACCCTACGCGATATTCAGGACAGTGTTTCATCATTTTCAGGCTCCGAACAAGAAGACGTCAATCACTGGCTGTCTGAATTCGATGACGTTGCAGTTACCGTGGGTTGGGAAAATTTGCAGAAATTCATTTATGCTAAGCAACTTCTGATTGGAGCAGCCAAGCTTTATATCAAAAGTACAAGTGGAGTTAGGGGTTGGATTGAACTGAAAAACGAGTTGAAGGAAGAATTCGGTAAAAAACTATGTTCGGCAGAGATACACAAGATTTTGCGCCAAAGGCAAAAACAACCAAAAGAGACATGCATCGAATATCTCTATAGTTTAATGGAGATCAGCAAGCCGATAAATCTTGAAGAGGAAAGTATGGTATCGTACTTCGTAGATGGCATCCCAGATAGCAAGATCAACAAGCGAAATCCATTAGGGAACTTAAAGAAGAAGTATTTATTTACGAAAAGATGAAGGGTAAGGGAAATTCTAAAGACAATTTTAACAGGGAATCGACAGGTAAACAGACTCAGAGCAATTTTTTAAGAAAATGCTTCAAGTGTAACAGCGAAGGCCATATTGCTAAGGATTGCAAGGGCGAAGTAATATGTTACAAGTGCAACAGAAAGGACACATTTTTCAAAAAATTGCGATGAGAAGAAAGCAACTATTTCCATTAAAAAAGAGCTTGCAAACGTGCTGGAAGAGAAGGCTGCGAAAAGATGAAAGCTGAGGGAGTGACATTTATAGCAATGATTGATTCGGGATGTGACTTGTGTTTGATGAGATAGGACATTTTCAAAAGTTTTGACGGCTTGAAGCTAAAACCATAAGTTAAGCACCTGAGAGGTATCGGCAAGGGCGAACTTGTGACCGTAGGATGATTCGACGTCGATCTTGAAACGATGTGCTACAATCAGTCGACGTTATTTTCAGTTCCAACGGCGTCGAGTTCAGGGCAAAAGAGAGAGACTTTGCATCGACATTTAATGGAATGTGTGTCACGGAGATAGTCGAGAAAAGTTCTGTCCTTGATAAAATTAACTTATCTCACTTAGACGATTGCCAAAAGCTAAAGGTACAGCAGATTGTTACAGAGTACAAGCCAATAAAATCGATAGAGTCTCCAGTAAGCATGAGAATCGTTTTGGAAGACGACATTCCTGTATATCAACGCCCAAAACGCACGTCATACAAGAACAAGTGTTTCATAGAAAAGCAAGTGCAGGAGTGGTTGGCAGAGGGAATTATTGTACCCAGCTCCTCAGAGTACGCTTCGCCAGTGGTACTGGTAGCTAAAAAGGACGGATCCAGACGATTTTGTTGCGATTATCGTCGACTCAATCAAAAAATCAAGAAGGACAATTTTCCGATGAGTCTAATTGACGATGTTCTCGACAGGTTGCAGGGCTCAAAAATATTCACAACCCTGGACATGATGAACGGATTCTTTCATGTGCCCATTGACGAAGAATCCAGGAAGTTCACAGCGTTCGTGACGCATAACGGGCAATACGAATTTACTCATGTACCGTTTGGTATCTCAAATTCTCCTGCTGTATTCGGCTACGTTGAGGGATCTCATTCAAGCGCAAACGATCGTTGTCTATATGGACGATATAATCGTGCCAACTAAGAACGAATCTGATGGACTGAAGGCGTTGGAGAAAGTATTGAGCGTAGCTTCGAGGGCTGGATTACGAATTAAGTGGGAAAAAGCACAATTTCTCAAGAGCAAGATCAATTTCTTAGGCTACACTATTGAGAACGGAACTATAGCACCCACCAACGAGAAGATTAAAGCAGTCGACAATTTTCCAATTCCTCAAAGCAGACAAGCTTTGCAGCGGTACTTGGGTCTGACGTCATATATGCGGCGCTTCATTAAAGACTACGCCCTCACAGCAAAACCTTTAAGCGACCTTCTTCGGATGAAAAGCAACAAAAAGGACGACAGAAATCTCACGTTGGCAGAGCAAGGATTACTTTCGTTTATCCTCTTGAAACAGCTACTAGTGTCAGCACCAGTACTCAAACTGTTCGATCCGATAGCCACAACCGAAGTGCATACAAATGCAAGCAAGTATGGCTTTGGAGGCGTTTTAATGCAGAGAGACTCGGAGGATCAGCAGTTCCATCCTGTAGAGTTTATGAGCAGGAAGACAAACGGTTGTGAAGAAAAATACAGTTCCTACGAGCTCGAGGCTTTAGCAATCGTAAATGCGTTGAAAAAATGGCGAGCTTACCTCCTTGGTAAACCTTTTACAGTGGTTACCGATTGCAACGCCTTCGCAATGACGATCAAGAAGGATGACCTACCACCAAGACTTGCCAGATGGGCCATGGCTCTGCAAGAGTTTGAATTTCAGGTAGAACACAGGGCTGGAACCAAGATGAGGCACGTGGATGCATTAAGCCGATTGTCATGCTTTCTAATCGCAGATTCCACAAAGTCACGTTTAGTGGAGGCACAGGACAACGATAGCTGGATAAAAGCTGTAAAATCCATATTAACCAACAACGATGACTACGATGACTATTTCCTAAAAAATAATATCCTGTACAAGGACGCAGTTCTTGAGCTGTTAGTTGTTCCTAATTCAATGGAAGAGGAAATTATCAGCGTAGCACACAAGGAGGGCCACTTCGGTATAAAGAAGACTCGCGATATGCTGGAAAAGTCGTATTATATCCCTGGAATCCAACAGAAGGTAGAACGAGTTGTCAAAGGATGCGTGGAATACCTGATAATCGACTCCAAGCGTGGAAAAAAGGAAGGGTCCCATTGTCCCATTGACAAGGCTCAGGAACCTCTCGGAACCTATCACATCGACCACGTTGGACCCCTCACCGACACGAAGAAACGCTATAACCACATTTTGGCTGTCGTGGATGGATTTTCCAAGTTTGTTTAGCTTTATCCAACAAAGTCGACTGGAACCGAAGAAGTCTTAGAAAAACTGGAAAAGCAAGCATCAGTTTTTGGCAATCCTCGCCGAATAGTTACTGACAGGGGCACCGCTTTTACTTCAGGACTCTTTAACGAGTACTGCAACCGTGAAGGAATCCAGCTTCTACACATTACCACCCATAGGTAACGGCCAAGTGGAAAGAGTTTACAAAATTGTCATCCCGATGCTCAGCAAAATGTGTCAGGAAAACCTTCTGAATTGGTATCGTCACGTAGATAGAGTTCAGCAGATAATTAACAACACTCCACCTCCAACAACTAAGTACAGTCCGTTCCAAGTCTTGACCGGATTGAATATGAGAAAGAGGGACGACGAATTCTCGAAACTTTTTGAAAACTTAGAAATAGAAGAACTAAATGACGAACGTGAAGAGATACGAAAGAAAGCAAGAAAACAGAAAGAGTTTTAACGAAAAAGGAAGAAGAAAGAAAGAAACTAAATATGCTGTAGGTGAATTGGTCGCCATAAAAAGAACACAGTATGGAACTGGAATAAAACTCTGTCCAAAATTTTTCGGACCATACAAAGTAACTAAAAAACGCGCTATGAAGTAAAGAAAGAAGGCAATCAGGAGGGACCAAATATTACTACGACAGCAGCCAAATATATGAAAAAAATGGGGTTCATTCAGGGGCGAATGAAGATTCAGGATAGCCGATTATGGGATATGGATACATTGAGGGATTTACAGCAACCTATTTAATTTCATATGGGGACACACTGTTCAGAGTTCCGCAACCTCAAGCATTCTTCATCAGCCAAAAACGCAAAAGAGTTCCTATCCCTTTTCATCAAAGTGATCTACATCTATCGCCCTCTTTCATTAAAAATTACGCCTTATAAATGTAAGCAAGTCAGTTGATGTGGATATTTTGTCAGAGGAAATCGTGTCATTCATAGAGTGCGAAAGTTGTGGAGTTTAAATAAAATACCTTTGTTTCTTTAATTTACTTAACTATACCCGAAATAAACATTTTAATTGGTAATACCCTACACACAATTGGATAACAAGTGAAAATCAAAAATGAATTGGAAGCATTCATGTATGTTTGAATGCTTCCAATTAATTTTTGAAATACATTTAAACCAACCGAATCAATAGACAAAGTACGAATCATGATAAACAATTAGAGAGGACGATTTTCTCCACCAGCCGTTGAAGAAGTCGCATGCCTCTGGCATAGTATATATATATTTTGTGTTTAAGGGAATTGGTATACTTAAGAACAGCCGTATTTTGGTGCACGTGTTAAACACGTGTTAAGCGGCGTGTATCAGCCTTACTGTTATATGACAATTGCAAGAGCACTCCGAGCGACGTTTGTAGTCGTGAATAGTCAGCATTTTGCTGATGTGTGCACCTTAACAGGTGATAAATTCGATACTCTCCGCTAACAATATAATTGTCAATTCATTAATTTCCATATGAATTAGCCAACATCCATTACCTAATAGATTTATAATGTGAAAAAGAATTCAAAATCATGAAGTGCTAAAACTCTAACAAGGGGGGTGTGCTGACGCGAGAAGTGGAGTAGGTCAAGAACAATGACGTAACTTTCGACGGACAACCTTGACAATAGGGGATCGTGTTGCGCGGCCCGCGACGATCCATTGGCACATGTGTGAAGGTGAGGGAATATGGCCAAAACACAGACCGATCGTATTGCGATCAAGCGACAGCTAAGCTTGTGAGGCAGTGTGGACTGACGACTGACGAACTTTTTGACTAATAATATTTACCAGGCACTTTTAATATTTCTTCTCGTTATGTTGGAGAGGAGAGAGGCTTACCAAGATCCCACTATCCGAATACGACAAAGCTTATGGTGACAAATGGTGCCTGAATATCGGACGCCTCTCCCTCGGCCCAAGTCCCTGTCAGGACTCGGGCACTAATATGCCAACGTAGGCATTTCGATGATTAAATTATATATGAGCTCGGCTAGGGATGCCAACCCACTTGTGTTAAACCAAACGCTTGAAAGCCTTTAAACTCAAGATCCATACTGAACATACGGAGTTATTAGGGGTATTCCCCTGCCGTATTCTGAGAAGGAACTGCTGCATAGTATTGAGTCGGAAGTGAAGATAAAATCTGTCGAAAGACTGCTTATGAAGTCGAAAGAAAAGTCAAGGAATGCTGATGGGATTGCGGAACTAGTTCCTACGCTCTCTTTTAAAATTGGTTTTGCCAACGATGAAATACCAACTTTAATAAGACTCTTTGGGGTCTGCACTCTACTTCTGTCACATTTAATACCTAATGTAAGACAGTTGTTCACGCCAAAAGCGCGTTTAATTTCAGGAGACAGTGTCGAGCGGCAGTTTTATCCAGATTTCTATATCTCGCGCGCTCGCACTGCCGTCCGCTCTCCCTCTCCATCTCTCCCCTAAGTCTCCGCTCTGCTCTGGAGCGCTTAAGTTAAGTTAGGCTTAAGCAGTTCATGTTTCAAAGTGTACTAATAAACACCTACGCACGTCGCGTAAAAACCCAAAAGTACCCGCGTATTTTTATGCGTACCACTCGATCTTGGGGCTTCAATTATTTCAACGATCAAGCCGCACCGCCCCAACATTTTGGTCCAGTTCGAGCAGGATTTCAAAATCTTTGGACTTTCCTCTCCTGGAGTTTCCTTTGATTTTGTCCCAGCAGGCTTGAAACACTCCAGATAAGTTCCGCTTACTATAATTGCCGGTCATACAGCCAGTTTTTCGAACCCTATTTCGACTAACTTTCTGTATGATATATTGTCTAAATCCAAAAGAGATTAATCCGACGCAACGGCATTTAATATATATATTTCAATTCCGTTACTTGTGCCCGACAATATTCCAGTTTCCTTTGCCCACAGTTGCACACTTGAAACAATTCCAGTAAATATTTCAGTGCTACTATTGAACGAAAATATTTGTCAAATATATTTTCAATTCCAATCGTGTGTAAAATATAACTCAGCCGCAGTAAAAAAAAATTCCCGGTCATAAAATTTTTCCTTAAGATTTGCACTCTTTATTTTTTACTGTGTTCCAGCTGCGTGTGTATATTTACATAAATATTCTAATACAGTCCACTCTAACTACTCTTTCTAATACAGTCCACTCCAACTACTTTTCTCGACCTACAAATACGGCTAAACTATTTCCAATATTAAGAGCAAAGTTACAAATTCCACAAATTTACTCCAGCAAATCGTTTGCAATTTAGTTGTGCAGGTGACAAACAAACGCACCGACATACAAACATAAGCGAAGTCTTTCCCATTCCCGCAACGTTATTCTGCTACTCGCAATCCACATATGTACACACATACATACGTATATCGATACCTATCGCCAGTGCACAGTGGGTCAAGAGCTCACAAAAAGTGTTCCTTTCAAACAAACAATATTAAAGTCCTTAAGTCCGACCATCCGATATATTAAATATTTATTGCCTATCCAACAGTGTGACCGTATATATTTACAATCTTAATTGGTTCCTAAATTCCAATTTTATTCCAATCCGTTTCCTTACATCAGAATTAAAATTCTAAATTATTTAACGTCATGGCAACATCAGTAAAATCCGCTTTAACCCGATTTATGGCCACAGCTGACTGTCTGATCCACTTTGAGGCCACTGTGAACGCTCCAGGTGCTCCTACCCCAACGTTATCCGCCTATAAAATCCGTCGCGATCACCTCAATTCCTTGTGGCAAACGGTAAAGGCAGCATACGACATATGCTCCGACTGCTTTATAGCTGCAGGCGAGAGCGCCGCAGAAACAAAATCCATACTAAAGTCCAAGTATTACCAAACGTACTCCACTTACGAAATATTTGCCGCGCAGCTGATGGAACAAATCCAAAAGGGCTCCTCCCAAATACCTCAAGCTCCAGTAACTCCGTTCCAAAATTCCACGTCTTATGGCTGTCGGCTCCCTCCTATCGACACAGAGGTTTTCTCTGGCGATTATCTTCGCTGGCCAACTTTCCGGGACCTTTTCACGGCAATATACATAGACAATCCGAGTCTAACGCCCGTTGAAAAATTATTCCATTTAAACTCAAAAACAAGTGGCGAAGCTCACTCCATAGTTTCGAGATCCCCACTCACCAATGATGGTTTTCGCTCAGCCTGGAATAACCTAACTGAGCGTTTCGAAAATAAGCGATTGCAGGTGAACAGTCACCTGAAAACACTTTTTAATGTGCAATCCATAGCACAGGAGTCGGGAGCAGCCTTAAAGGAACTTCAACGCACTTTTCAAGGTTGCTTAACTTCCTTAAAATTTTCCGGTGTTAATATTGAGAATTGGGACCCTATCCTGGTTTATATGTGCTCGACAAAACTACCAAAGCTCACTCTCTCATTATGGGAGCAATCCATCCAAAATAAAGCCGAAATTCCTACGTGGCTTGAGCTTGATTCATATTTGACGGAGCGCCATCTAACTCTTGAGGCCGTCGATAGATTCCGATCTGCCAATTTCCACCACGTCCAGTCCAAAGACACAAATCGAGAGGCAGAATTTCCAAAAATAAATTCCTTCAACACAAGGTTAGTTCCGATAACCAAAGGCTGCGATCTGTGTTCGAAGAAGAACCACCCCGTGCGTATATGTCCACGCTTCCTACAGATGACGGTAGAAGATCGCTTAGCCTATATCCAAAGGAAGCAGTTGTGCTCCAATTGCTTTGCAAGTAGCCATCAATTCCGGGATTGCACAAGCGCTCACAACTGTCTCACTTGCCAAGATCGGCATCACACATTGCTGCATCGAAACAGCGGTCCTACTACTCCGACGATTCCATCCGACCCTCCAAGGCCAGTATCCGCCTCAGTTCCACACATCATTTCGGCCTATTCAACGCAAGTTTCCGTACAAAAGGTTCCTCCTAAGAATACTCCATCCGAATATTGGGTTCCATACCCCGCCTTGGATGGCAGACGTACTCGAGGTATTAAATCCTACCAATGCCGAGTCTGCCAAAAGATCCATCCTCTACGGAAGTGCCACCACTTTCTACGGCTAAGCCCCCAGAATCGGCTTCAGGAAGTACATATCCAGAAGTACTGCTCCAATTGCTTGGCTCACAATCATTCCGAGGACTCCTGCCGCAGTGGTCATCACTGCCACAAGTGTGGAAAGGCCCACCACACTCTCCTACATACGGACGACCGATCTACACTTCCAACATATTCCTGAGCCTACTATCCTGAGGTTCTTGCTACGGGTGTCCTCGCAAGGGGGGGGAGAATGTTCACGCCAAAAGCGCGTTTAATTTCAGGAGACAGTGTCGAGCGGCAGTTTTATCCAGATTTCTATATCTCGCGCGCTCGCACTGCCGTCCGCTCTCCCTCTCCATCTCTCCCCTAAGTCTCCGCTCTGCTCTGGAGCGCTTAAGTTAAGTTAGGCTTAAGCAGTTCATGTTTCAAAGTGTACTAATAAACACCTACGCACGTCGCGTAAAAACCCAAAAGTACCCGCGTATTTTTATGCGTACCACTCGATCTTGGGGCTTCAATTATTTCAACGATCAAGCCGCACCGCCCCAACAACAGTGTTTCAAATGCGATCGTCTGGGTCGCACGCTGAACCGCTGTAGAGCAACTGTAAAAAAATGTCTAGCGTGTGGTAAACCAGGTGGTTGTCAGGTGGGTTGCAAAGGGGTGGATTGGATTTTAAGTAAAAAATGTGGTCATCGTGCTTGGAACGTGGGACAATGCCAGGTGTGGAAAAAAGACTCCGATATTTTAAAGCTCATGACAGTTAAAAAATTAGCTTGTAATGAAGTTCTTTTGACCTTCTAAAGGACCAGGATAAAAACTATCCCTTGTTGGACAAGACAGTTCCAAACACAGTCAATAATGACAAAGCTGCAAATGCTGTGGTGACACCCAGAAAGTACACCTCGATTGTCGAAGACCAGTATTACCAACTCAAAAGGTCCACTACACGCTGGAACCGTATACACATGATAATAGTGACTAGAAATCAAAATTTTCAGAAAAAACAGAATGGTTTCACTCTTCTTAAACGAAAACTATTAAATTAAAGAGGCAGTTGCTACTCTGCAAAATAAAATTTTATTGGCATAAAAACTCAAAAAATTCCTTTAAAAATACCTCAAGAAAAAACAAGCCCTTGTTTAATAACTTAAATGACAATACAATTTCTTTAATATAATGTCCAATCATTGATTGCTAATAAAAATAACTTAGAATTTCTATTAAATCATGAAAACTATGATATTTCTTTTCTCTCGGAGGTTTTTTCTCATGCCGGTCCACAAAATCGCAGAAAAATACTACATTTCCACATTATTGAGAAAACCAGACAAGATGGGTATGTGGGAGTTGCCCTTGTGTTACAAAATGGAATAACTTTCCAGCAATTGCCTTTTGCATCTGAAGCTGACATACTGATAGTTCAAACTAAAAATCTAGTTACAAATATTACCCTGGTTTTAGTATACAGCCTTCAATGTCAAATGCATTCTTCAAAGATGTATGGCGAAGGCTGATGGTTAGATTAGAACACATTCAAAATTTTATTATAGCAGGTAACATGAATGCGAGAAATGTGACATTTGGTGACTTGATTTCAAACTCAAAAGGGAGGTTTTGTTTCTCTGAATAATGGAAAGCCTACTTATAAAGCAAATGCTAATGGACCCTCTAGTTCTGTTCTAAATTTTTTTTTAACAACTAAAGCGCTCATTTAATCTGGAGTATCAACCCTGTATGAATAGGCGGTAGTCATCACTTTCCAATTACATTTGAGCTTAATACTGTAAAAAAAAGAAAGTTCATTGCAAAAAATTCATAGACAAAAAATTGGTAAACTCAGGAACTAGCTAGGGAGTTTAGATTATCCGAAAAGGAAGCTATTTGGGACTCTACCCCAGAGAAATGTAACTGGGCTTCTCTTCTCACGTTCAGGTGGAAAGAAACAGTCACAATCAATCCAGCTATATGGAAAATATTGAGAAAATCAACACTCAGCCGTCATTGAAAAAACATGTCTCTTTCTTTCAAGCCTAAAAGGTAATCAATCTTCAGCTCAAAGTGCTCTCAGGGAGAGCAATCATCAAGAATATCTTTAAATTCTTAAAAATCAAGTAGCTAACACATATATACTATAAGAGGGTATATTTCTCAGAATATTTTTGAAAGATTCTCCATAGGAGAACTACAGGAGGTTCTTTTGAAGAAAAAGAGCTCGACCGGCGGCCTAGACGGCATAACTTATGAAATGGCGAAGAAAGAACTGCTAAATATCTTTAACGAACATGTATCAAACTGTGAACTACCACAGGATTGGGATTAATCAAAGTCATTCCAACTCCTAAGAAAGGAAGAGATTTAGAAAATCTACGCAACTTTAGACCAATCTCACTTATCTCAGTCTTGTCCAAAACTATTAATGGTATCATCAAGAACAGACTCACATCGCTAATAGAGCAAAATGACAGTCTTCCTATAATGTCATATGCGTATAGAAAACAGATCTTCTGGAATGTGTCTAAATGACATAATTTTAAATGTAACTTTTCAAAAGCAAAAAGGAAACACAGTTTTGTTAGTATTCCTTGATATCACGGATGCTTATAATACTGTGTGTCTGAAAACTCTAGATCTCCTACTCAGACTTGAACAAATTCATCATATTTATACTGACCGGATCATAAATTTCTTATCAAAACGGGTTCTTGTCTTAGGAAATTGCAGAGAAGAGGTTTGTGGTGGTAAGCCTCAGGGTAGCTGTCTAAAACCTCTTTTGTTTAATATTTACTCAAAAAGACTTAATCATATTAATGACAACAGTACAAAAATCTCTAAGTTTGCGGATGACTTTGTTATAATGGTCAGTCATAAGGTTGAAAGCCAAGCCATTGACATTATGAATGATAGGATTCTTAATTTCCACCCTATGTGTTATGATATTGACCACATTTTTAATCCAGCGAAGTGTCCAGCTATGCTGATGAGAGCAGGGGAAAAAAAGTAATCAACCTTAAAGCGGATACAGAAAGTGGAAAACAACTGATGCAAATGGCTACTACCATTAAAGTGGGACTTCGTCGTAAAGTGGCAGTAAATAATTACATCCACCCATCCATCTTAAATGAGACCTCAAACAAACTGATGAATACAGCACAGCTCTCAGTTCTGAGAAGACGTGTGGGTGTCAACCTCAATACTCCAACTCATCTTATCTATGCCTTAGCAGGGGAATTACCTCCGTTTTTTAGATCGCAAATTTTAACAGCCAAATATATTTTTGATGATAAAAGACCATTATCAACATATCAGTTCTCAAACAAACTAAAACTAATTGGAAAATCCTTTATCCAGAGTAAAAAAGACATGACAATACAACATATGCGCAAAGAACACTGTAACGAACTGATTTTGTTGGTCTGCTCGCTACGATATTCGTTCGGCTAGCCCAGAAGATTGTGAGTTCGTGCCACCAAATTCATATACAGGGTTCGAATGGTAACAGTGGGTTTTATTCTCATGTTAATACAGCGGGTGAGTGGCTAGGCTGGCCTCAGTATCTCCTTGCTCTGGTCCCTCAGGCTGCTGATGTTCCTCGTCCTGACCTGTCGACGCGCTGACTTTACGACCGCTGGCTCCTGTGTCTCGATATGCTCGTAGTGGCCGCCTCTACTCTCTTGCCGACGCGCTGCCTCGGGGTCGCTTGTCGCGCCTTGGATTTGCAGAGAGTTCGGCCTTGCAGGCTTAGTGAACAGTCACCGTTCACAGACTAGAGTGAACACGACTTGCTCTCCAGGGCAACGCCTTTCGAGGCAATACCTGTCCCTTGCTCTGTCCCGGACGGTTCCGCTAGGTTCTTGCTCAGATCGCGCTGACAGTCAAGGCTAACGCCAGGAAGTTGACTAGTAGTTCATTTTGCTTTGCGCCTGTCGCAGACGAACGTTCCATCCGTCCTCACCCTAATGCTTGCCGTTCGCGACGCTCCTGCGCTCCCCAATGAGCTCCGCGCGGCGATGGTAACGTGGCTGCCGGTGATGTCTGCTGGCGTCGCTGTCGATATCCTCTGCGCAATCAGTCTTCATGTTAATCTTGACTTCCTTATTCTTGGTACGGATGCCTCAATCTTAGATGAGACGGCGGGCATGGCTATCTGCGATATAAGTAATAAAGTAAACTTAATGTAATGATAATAATGTAATGAAGACGTCGTCGCATTTTGCGGAACTTACTGCGATAAAACTTGCCCTGGAATACGCTTGTGATAAAAAAACTGAGTATCTAGTTATATACACTGGTAGTTTAGGCTCTATAAACTCCCCCAGGAAATACTACATACACAACTTGCTCTCTTGGCAAAATAATCTGGACACCGGGTCATTCAGATGTTAAACTGAACGAGAAAGCTGACAGGGTGAAAAAACAAGCCAGAACAGATGGTCAAACAATAGCAATAAATTACAATACTGTTGAAGCTCTCAGAGAAATTAAAAAAGAGTTCTTTCTGGCTGAAATGATCACTACAAGGAGCTATCTCGATCTAAAGGATCCTTTTTCGCAGATATATTTCCAAATGTAGAAGAGACTCCATAGCATTCCCATTTAAAATGGGATGCCTACCATCAAGCTAATAAATAGACATCTAACAAATCACACCTATGACATTTTGTATCTTTTTACCATTGGTGTTAATACTACCTATGTCTTGCAAACCTTTAACAAAAATCATGCTATATTTGTCCTGGCCCTCTGGTCAAGTCCTCACCACTGCGAACGCTGCTACGACATTCTACATGATACATTCCACATTAATGTCTCTACGTCACGTCGTGTGACCGTGTTTATTGTACCTGGCCGCATTTACTATCGGCCATAAAAATCGACATCCCCTACTGTCGATAGTCCCAAAAAAAGAAGTGAGAACTAAAAATGGAGAACAGATTGTTCGCAAATCATGAAAAAGGTTCCTGATTTTTTCGTTCTTTTTTTTCTGGGTGTAGAAAAGTGTGAGAACTAGTTTAAGTCTGTAGCGAATGGAGAGTAGATTTACAACCGGGATTAGTTTTGAGCCCAAAACAGTGGCTCCTACAGTTTTAAGGCTAGTCAAACAATTCAAACTAAAATTTGTTATTCTCATCAATACCTATCGATTGAAAAAA
This sequence comes from Drosophila suzukii, assembly GCF_043229965.1. Lineage (NCBI taxonomy): Eukaryota > Metazoa > Arthropoda > Insecta > Diptera > Drosophilidae > Drosophila > Drosophila suzukii. Next base: position 51,951,208 of record NC_092082.1, on the reverse strand, counting down.
GTTTGCACGCCCAATCTAACATCCACAAACTTCTTAATGACGTAAATATGAACGCGGATATCTCGGAAACTATTACAGATAGAACATGCCACGCCCATTCTATCGCCAAACAAATCGTCCAAAACTGTGGATCCAAACAATCAAAAGGTCACTGTTAGAAAGAAGGGATAGAACAGATTTTATCGCAAACAGGTGGTGCTCATAAATTATTAAATCAGAGCCAGGTGGAATATAGGAACATGTAACAAATATTGAGAATGATTGCAAGGAAACTTACACACTAACAAATTCGATTTCATTAGGAGTATCAGAGTGAATTCTCTCGGATGTTAGGCTAGTGCTAACGGCAATCAGCACACCGCCTCCCCTACGTGAGGAGCGATCGGTCCTATAGGCATTAAAATTGTTTGACAGAACTTCATTGTCAGATATCTCTGGTTTCAGCCAAGTTTCCGTAAAAGCCAAAATATCAGCAGTAAATGCAGAGGAGTCAGCATAAAGCTTGGGTAGCTTCATATTTAGTCCCCTAACATTTTGATAAGCCAAAAATAAACTTTTTAGTTTTTTAGCGCAGTGGAAGGTCTGTTATTTGTTCTCGGTTTATTGGGAACAAATTCTTTTATTACTAAATCATCAATAAGCCAAAAGCTTTCAGAAAGTAGTACCTTAAACACATCAGGCGGAGCAAATATTTTGAACGACGATATACTACGAGCATATGAAATTCTAAATTGTTCAACTGAAATATTCTCAGATGGGAATTTTTCACGAATAAATTCCAAAACATCCTCAGATGTGGTATATGGGGTGAATCTCGAAACAAATAATTGTTTTCTATGTGGAACAACTGGTAATTTCTTACGTCCCCCAGCAGCAGATTGCACCTCACTAAGCTGAGAGCCAGAAACGGTAACTTCTGTACCTATAGGTACGGTCGGCACCGTAGCCGGCACTGAAGGTTTTTTTACCACCCGACTTCGAGAAGCAGTGACTTCACCTAAAACAGCTGTATCCATAGGCGCAGTAGGTTCACTTACCACAGTGTCAACAGAGACTGCTGCAGCCACCAAGTTCGGATTTGGGGTGGATACCGTGACCGTATTAACTGCCGCTAAGCTGGTTTTTTTACGTTTAGGCGACTCAGTTAGTAATTATACCCGTTACTCGTAGAGTAAAAGGGTATACTAGATTCGTCGGAAAGTATGTAACAGGCAGAAGGAAGCGTTTCCGACCCCATAAAGTATATATATTCTTGATCAGGATCACTAGCCGAGTCGATCTAGCCATGTCCGTCTGTCCGTCTGTCCGTCTGTCCGTCTGTCCGTCTGTCCGTATGAACGCTGAGATCTCGGAAACTATGAGAGTTACAATACTGGGATTAGGCACGCAGATTCCTGAGATTCCTGCGCAGCGCAAGTTTGTTTCAGTAGAGTGCCACGCCCACTCTAACGCCCACAAACCGCCCAAAACTGTGGCTCATACAGTTTTGATGCTAGATAGAAAATTTTAACTGAAATGTATTGTTCTCATCAATACCTATCGATTGACTCAAAAAAAAGTTTGCCACGCCCACTTTAACGCCCACAAACCGCGAAAACCTGTGTCGCCCACAATTTTCATGCTAGATAAAAAATTTTAACTGAAATGTATTGTTCTCATCAATACCTATCGATTAGTCCAAAAAAAAGTTTTCCAGGCCCACTTTACCGCCCACAAACCGCGAAAACCTGTGACGCCCACAATTTTCATGCTAGATAAACAAATTTAACTGAAATGTATTGGTCTTGTCAATACCTATCGATTGGTCCAAAAAAAAATTTTCCACGCCCACTCTAACGCCCATAACGCTTAAATCTGTATACCGCCGGTAGGTGGCGCATTTTAATCTCGCTTTGCTACTTGCATATCCCTATTTAGCTGAGTAACGGGTATCTGATAGTCGAGGTACTCGACTATAGCGTTCTTCCTTGTTTTTTATTATTAAATTGGGCACAAACGGAATTGAACCCCTCATTGAGCTGTTTAAAAGCACCAGAGAAATTCAAAAGGCTGTCTCGAGTCTGCTTCATAAAGCCGCTTATCTCAACAACCATTTCCTTGCAGGATCCACATGACCACATGAGTCCAGAATTCTGATCAATGAAGTCTTTGACTCTACCAGTAAATCCTGCGCATTTAACGTGCATAATCGACTCGCAGAGCCAGCAGAAAATAAAAGGGTCTTTAGTTGAAGACGAAAGAGTACAATTTTTCTTAGAGCAGACAAGAGCCATTTAAAGGAAATTAAATAAAATATAATAATGTATGAAAAATACCTCAAGTAAATTTGGCACTGGGATCAAATTCCAAAACCACAAAGGCACAAAACACGAAAAAAAATAAGAAGTAAGAGAGCACGAGAGAATAAATCTTCTATCGATTGAGCGTTGCTTGTGGGATACTGACAACTTTACGCAGGAACAGTTACAATGTAAAGCAAGCAAGAGAGAGAGAGAGAGACAAGAGAATAGCACACCAAAAGTCTACCAGAAATTTGACAGGTTCAAATTGTAAATTGGCCTTAAAAAACATTTGTCATGCCCACACACCGCCCAAAACTTTGACGATCACAGTTTTCATGCTAGAAAAGAAATTTTAACTGAAGTTTTTTGCTCTCGTCAATACCTACAGAATGGCATAAAAAAAGTTTTCCACGCACATTCTACAGCCCACTAACGTACATAACGCTTAAATATGTCTGCCGCTCACATTACATTACATTGAAACCGCGGGTAAGTGGCGCTTTAAAATCTCGCTTTGCTGCTTGTATATCTCCATCTCTCATTTTTTTTCTTTAGATGAGTAACGGGTATCTGATGGTCGAGGCACACGACTTTATATATCTTCCTTGTTTTACTTGAAATCTTTACAATCTCGAGCAAACCTAAAGAAACGCCAAATGCGGTCTGACTCCTTTCGATGAGTACTTTCAAACAACTTTACAAACTCAAAAAATGTTGCACAGTGTTGTTGACCAGGATCACTAGCCAAGTCAATTTAGGCATGCCCGTCAGTTTATCCGTCTGGCTGTCTGTACGTATAAACGCTGAAGTCGCTGAAACTATAAGAGCAAGAATGTTGAGACTAAGCATGCATATTCGGTTCTAGGGCTTCATACGCAGCGAATGTTTATTTCAACGGACTGCCACGCCGATAACGCTTAATCTGTCTGTCTGTCGCCCACATTCTTAAATTTTTTTGTCAAAATGTAAATAAGATTATGTTCTACTTATTAATAGCGATCTACACGAAAAAATGGTTCAAATCGGACCATTCATTAAGAAGTTAAAAGCAAACAAAGAAATATGTTCTAGGCGGCTATCTGATAGTCGACTCCATCGGATATATCGTTGTGCCTTGTTTTTTTTTGATTATTATAAATATCATTTTAATAAATGATGAAGAAATGGTAAAGTAGAGTGCCTCGACTATCAGATATTCGTTTCAGCACGGCACACACCATCGATGCTAGAGCCAAAGCACCTAGTGGACAGTAGCGGTACTACTGTCAAACGTTGTTAGTCATAACTTTTAAAATAACTAAGCGATTGATACGATTCTCAGCATTTAGATAGGTATTGATTAATAAAATCAAATTCAATTTAAGAGTGCCAGAGATCTGCAACGAGTAATAAGTTATCAGGTAGTATCCTATAATTTACTCTAATCGTATATGAACAGCACGTTCGGTTCAGCTATTGGAGTGATCGATCGCGATCGTTCATAAGCACTGAGTTGATCGATTTTGATTGTAGGAATCCTTATGCCCGATTGCTTTTGATCGTATATTTATGTTCGTTTCAGTTCGGATCGTGCTCGTTGAACTGAACTTTTCGTTTGCGATTGGTATGATCGTACTTCTAGTCAGTTGTCCGGCACGCCTCGTTCGCAATTTTTGGCGATGGATTTAAACGCAAACATTTCTGAAGAAATAAAAAATGGCAATTACACATTGGCTGGCCAACGCAAAGGCCGAAGCCTTGTGTGGATTATTAGTGGATTAAGTGAAATTGTGAGGCCAGACAAAAGTATATTGGCAGTCTTGTGTATTGCAGAACTTGCTCAAAAGTTTTAAAGTACACTGCAGCCAGACATCAAAGTTAATGCGACTTACTTAGCTGTAACTTAAGCAGACGCCAACGCTATAAACTGTGACACCTTTGGACAAAGCAGAAGCCATCGATAAATGCACAACATGGATTGTTGAAGACTGCCGACCATTTACGGCAGTGCAAGGAGCTGGATTTCTAAAACTAGTAAAATTTTTCATCAAGATTGGGGCTACTTATGGGAAACACATCGACTTAGAAGATTTGCTTCCAGACCCTACAATCATTTCCCGGAAATTTCAAAAGTGCGCGAACGAAAAAAAGGCAGAGCTCCAAGAGGAAATAAGCAGCATTGTGAGCGACGGTGGGCATGAAATCAATGGATTTCGGTAGGTCAAGAGGCGACAATATACGTACAAAACACGAGAGTTTCTTTCAAGATTTCAATGTTTCAAATATAGTTAATATCAAATTTGTTACAGATAGGGGCTCCAGTATGGTATAAGCGTTAGAGGCAAATATTCGTCTTAATTGTAGCACCCATTTATTTTCAAATGCTTTGGAAAAATCCTTTCTTGGCACTACTGAACTTTCAGGTGTCTTAGAGTTGTAAAGTATTTCAAGAAAGCCAATTTGCACCATTTGCTTCCAACTTCACTAAAAAGCCAGTGCCCGACTAGATGGAACTCACATTACAAAATGCTAAGGTCCATTATTGAAAATTGGGGTGAAATCAACACTGTATTAAAAAATAATGAGCATATTCAACTGTTGTTGGGTATAAATATAAACACCGCTTCAGCTTTACAAGAACTGTGCGAGAACTTCAAAATTATATTATATTATTATGTTATATATTATATTTATCCAAATTTTGCTTTTTTTACGTGTTTATGTTATGTAACGCTATCCATTTTAAAATCAATATTCTTGAAAAAATTGACGAGATATTAGTCACAAATTTAGATACGTGGCATAAAGCTACATTCTTTTTCTACCCACCGGCTATAAACATGCAGCTAGATGATTTATTAACTAATAGATAACTCGTATGCCGCATTTCTTGTAGAAGGTGGATCGTCACACCTTCATTTGCTAAAATCCATTATTGAAAATTGGGGAGAAATCAAGACTGAATTAAAAAATAATGAGCATATTCAACTGTTGTTGGGTATAAATATAAACACCGCTTCAGCTTTACTAGAACTGTGCGAGAACTTCAAAATTATATTATATTATTATGTTATATATTATATTTATCCAAATTTTGCTTTTTTTACGTGTTTATGTTATGTAACGCTATCCATTTTAAAATCAATATTCTTGAAAAAATTGACGAGATATTAGTCACAAACTTAGATACGTGGCATAAAGCTACATTCTTTTTATACCCACCGGCTATAAACATGCAGCTAGATGATTTATTAACTAATAGATAACTCGTATGCCGCATTTCTTGTAGAAGGTGGATCGTCACACCTTCATTTGCTAAAATCCATTATTGAAAATTGGGGAGAAATCAAGACTGAATTAAAAAATAATGAGCATATTCAACTGTTGTTGGGTATAAATATAAACACCGCTTCAGCTTTACTAGAACTGTGCGAGAACTTCAAAATTATATTATATTATTATGTTATATATTATATTTATCCAAATTTTGCTTTTTTTACGTGTTTATGTTATGTAACGCTATCCATTTTAAAATCAATATTCTTGAAAAAATTGACGAGATATTAGTCACAAATTTAGATACGTGGCATAAAGCTACATTCTTTTTATACCCACCGGCTATAAACATGCAGCTAGATGATTTATTAACTAATAGATAACTCGTATGCCGCATTTCTTGTAGAAGGTGGATCGTCACACCTTCATTTGCTAAAATCCATTATTGAAAATTGGGGAGAAATCAAGACTGAATTAAAAAATAATGAGCATATTCAACTGTTGTTGGGTATAAATATAAACACCGCTTCAGCTTTACTAGAACTGTGCGAGAACTTCAAAATTATATTATATCATTATGTTATATATTATATTTATCCAAATTTTGCTTTTTTTACGTGTTTATGTTATGTAACGCTATCCATTTTAAAATCAATATTCTTGAAAAAATTGACGAGATATTAGTCACAAATTTAGATACGTGGCATAAAGCTACATTCTTTTTATACCCACCGGCTATAAACATGCAGCTAGATGATTTATTAACTAATAGATAACTCGTATGCCGCATTTCTTGTAGAAGGTGGATCGTCACACCTTCATTTGCTAAAATCCATTATTGAAAATTGGGGAGAAATCAAGACTGAATTAAAAAATAATGAGCATATTCAACTGTTGTTGGGTATAAATATAAACACCGCTTCAGCTTTACTAGAACTGTGCGAGAACTTCAAAATTATATTATATTATTATGTTATATATTATATTTATCCAAATTTTGCTTTTTTTACGTGTTTATGTTATGTAACGCTATCCATTTTAAAATCAATATTCTTGAAAAAATTGACGAGATATTAGTCACAAATTTAGATACGTGGCATAAAGCTACATTCTTTTTATACCCACCGGCTATAAACATGCAGCTAGATGATTTATTAACTAATAGATAACTCGTATGCCGCATTTCTTGTAGAAGGTGGATCGTCACACCTTCATTTGCTAAAATCCATTATTGAAAATTGGGGAGAAATCAAGACTGAATTAAAAAATAATGAGCATATTCAACTGTTGTTGGGTATAAATATAAACACCGCTTCAGCTTTACTAGAACTGTGCGAGAACTTCAAAATTATATTATATCATTATGTTATATATTATATTTATCCAAATTTTGCTTTTTTTACGTGTTTATGTTATGTAACGCTATCCATTTTAAAATCAATATTCTTGAAAAAATTGACGAGATATTAGTCACAAATTTAGATACGTGGCATAAAGCTACATTCTTTTTATACCCACCGGCTATAAACATGCAGCTAGATGATTTATTAACTAATAGATAACTCGTATGCCGCATTTCTTTTAGAAGGTGGATCGTCACACCTTCATTTGCTAAAATCCATTATTGAAAATTGGGGAGAAATCAAGACTGAATTAAAAAATAATGAGCATATTCAACTGTTGTTGGGTATAAATATAAACACCGCTTCAGCTTTACTAGAACTGTGCGAGAACTTCAAAATTATATTATATTATTATGTTATATATTATATTTATCCAAATTTTGCTTTTTTTACGTGTTTATGTTATGTAACGCTATCCATTTTAAAATCAATATTCTTGAAAAAATTGACGAGATATTAGTCACAAATTTAGATACGTGGCATAAAGCTACATTCTTTTTATACCCACCGGCTATAAACATGCAGCTAGATGATTTATTAACTAATAGATAACTCGTATGCCGCATTTCTTGTAGAAGGTGGATCGTCACACCTTCATTTGCTAAAATCCATTATTGAAAATTGGGGAGAAATCAAGACTGAATTAAAAAATAATGAGCATATTCAACTGTTGTTGGGTATAAATATAAACACCGCTTCAGCTTTACTAGAACTGTGCGAGAACTTCAAAATTATATTATATTATTATGTTATATATTATATTTATCCAAATTTTGCTTTTTTTACGTGTTTATGTTATGTAACGCTATCCATTTTAAAATCAATATTCTTGAAAAAATTGACGAGATATTAGTCACAAATTTAGATACGTGGCATAAAGCTACATTCTTTTTATACCCACCGGCTATAAACATGCAGCTAGATGATTTATTAACTAATAGATAACTCGTATGCCGCATTTCTTGTAGAAGGTGGATCGTCACACCTTCATTTGCTAAAATCCATTATTGAAAATTGGGGAGAAATCAAGACTGAGTTAAAAAATAATGAGCATATTCAACTGTTGTTGGGTATAAATATAAACACCGCTTCAGCTTTACTAGAACTGTGCGAGAACTTCAAAATTATATTATATTATTATGTTATATATTATATTTATCCAAATTTTGCTTTTTTTACGTGTTTATGTTATGTAACGCTATCCATTTTAAAATCAATATTCTTGAAAAAATTGACGAGATATTAGTCACAAATTTAGATACGTGGCATAAAGCTACATTCTTTTTATACCCACCGGCTATAAACATGCAGCTAGATGATTTATTAACTAATAGATAACTCGTATGCCGCATTTCTTGTAGAAGGTGGATCGTCACACCTTCATTTGCTAAAATCCATTATTGAAAATTGGGGAGAAATCAAGACTGAGTTAAAAAATAATGAGCATATTCAACTGTTGTTGGGTATAAATATAAACACCGCTTCAGCTTTACTAGAACTGTGCGAGAACTTCAAAATTATATTATATTATTATGTTATATATTATATTTATCCAAATTTTGCTTTTTTTACGTGTTTATGTTATGTAACGCTATCCATTTTAAAATCAATATTCTTGAAAAAATTGACGAGATATTAGTCACAAATTTAGATACGTGGCATAAAGCTACATTCTTTTTATACCCACCGGCTATAAACATGCAGCTAGATGATTTATTAACTAATAGATAACTCGTATGCCGCATTTCTTGTAGAAGGTGGATCGTCACACCTTCATTTGCTAAAATCCATTATTGAAAATTGGGGAGAAATCAAGACTGAATTAAAAAATAATGAGCATATTCAACTGTTGTTGGGTATAAATATAAACACCGCTTCAGCTTTACTAGAACTGTGCGAGAACTTCAAAATTATATTATATTATTATGTTATATATTATATTTATCCAAATTTTGCTTTTTTTACGTGTTTATGTTATGTAACGCTATCCATTTTAAAAAGCAATATTCTTGAAAAAATTGACGAGATATGAGTCGCAAATTTAGATATGTGGCAGAAAGCTACATTCTTTTTATACCCACCGGCTATAAATATGCAGCTAGATGATTTATTAACTAACTAACTATTAAGAGTTCTGCGTTTCTCGCATAATATAGAACTCTTACGCCGCTTTTGTTGTAGAAGATGGATCTTCACACCTTCATTTGCTTCGACCTCGAATTTTCCTTTTGATGAAAGAGCTTGCGAAGAGAATCCTAACAATAACTAGATATTCCAAGCTTTGTCGTTGAATGAAAGCAACGATGCGTTTTTTTCAAATTTGATTAAGCCGTCTATAAAAAATCCAGAAACACCCGAAGAAGAACTTGATAAATAGTGTAAGGAATTAGTAGACATGGATGAAAATTTTAGTTTAATGGAATGGTGGCGAAATAATCAGGTCAAGTACCCTATGTTGTCAAAACTTGCAATCCAAATACTTTCAATCCCAGCTAGTAGTGCCGCGGGCGAACGATCAATTTGATTGGCTGGAAACATTATAATAGGAAAAAGAAATAGACTGCAGCCACGTTCAGTTGATACCTCGCTGTTTTTAAACTTTTACTATAAAAATTATAATTCAAAACTCGAATAAAAACCTCAAAAATATGTACATATTATTATCCTACAAAATAAATACGTACGTACATATGACATATGCATACATCAAATATTATTAAGAAGTCATACTTTTTCCTAGTCTTACATGAAGAACTGTTAATTTTAGTTTTATTGATTAGGTAATAAGTCTACCATTAAGAAATCATCATTTGTATGTTTTAGTTTAACTATGAAAAACTGATAGTTTTAATTTTGTTAATAAAAATTCATAAGTTAACAGATTTTTTAAAATCCGTACATTCAAGTCGAGTACTGCACGATCAATCCCTGCGCAACACAAATACAAATCAAAACATTCTGCTCTGTTCGGAACGACGCGCTCTTAGCTAAGATCGTTCTTTGTACTTGTTCACGAAACTTAAAATGATCGTTTTGATCGGGTATGCGTCATGAACGATCATATTTCGGCTGAGTGAAGTGAGTGAATTGAACGAAAATTTTTGCATGGTGATCCAGGTGATTCGATCATACCGGTTGCAGATCTCTGGTAAGTGCTGCCAACACTTAGCTTAAAAAACCGCACAGATCAGCAAAATGTTATTATTAAGGAAACTATATTAGTTTAATGGCCGAGTCAATAATTACGTCATCCTAGGTTGCTCCAAATTTGATACATATTTCCGACAAATTTACAACTGAATCTATTGAACTGTGTTGTGCTATATACACCCTTCAGTTCTGCAGAAGGCTCGGAGTGACCTTGTCAGACGTCAAGAAGCTTTTTTTTTTCTTGTGCCTAAAACTCTGTGCCGGGTGTTGACGTCAGCCGAGAAGTCGGTGCAGCGTAGAGGCGTAGAAAACTGTTGACAAAATCGGTGAGGCAACAAAGAGAGGCAAATATTCGGAGAATTCGCTCTCTTTCTTTGTCTTAAATTCTGCTTGCACTCTGCGCTCGCAAAGACAAATTTCGGCCGGTCCGTTATCCTTTTTTTTTTCGTCCCTCCGTTATGTCTAGCTAGTGACTAACATTTCGGAGAATACATTTTCGTAAAACCATAATATGGCTTTATAAAAGTAAATTTTCTGATCATATTAAAATTAAGTTAATTGAATTCACTTATAATGTTATGTTTACGTATTATATATTATTATTACAATATAATTTTTAAGTTTAGTTATAGTAATTTTGTCCGTTAAAATTTATTTATATATTTTAAACATTTTAATATTAAAATTTTTTAATAATTCGTATTGTATTTATTACTCAAGAAGTAAAAATTATATAGTCGGATGTTATTCGCTTTAGAAGGGGTATAGGGGCAGCGGCACGCGCCAACAGCGAAGAGAAAACAAAAGAAATCAAGTAAAGAAGAGACAGGAAGATTTGGTGCATTCTGTTTGAGTGATTGAAAGGGAAGCATCCATTTAAATTGTACGCAGCAGAGTTACTTTAATCGTTTCTTTAAGTTCAAGTAATAAAGTCAGGTATGTATGTGTTACATTAAGTTTAAGATGTTGTGCATTGATCTTAGTTTCAAGTACGTAAATTTTGAAGGTGTTTTATGAGGTCCGTTAGCCGAAAGTGGAAGATGAAATGTTTTGTGCCAATAAAATTCCCGCAAAGGGGTATACACAGCTCTAAAAGGTAAATATACAAATAAACAAGTAAAACGCATTATTTAAGCATATGCTCATACAGCTGCGGTCAAAATAATAGTAGTGCCCACAGAGGCTTTTTAGTAACCCCGAAAAATAACTCTAGAAATGTTTTTACAATTTTTTCTTTAATTTTCATTGAAACTTAACTAATAGTAGCTAATAATAATAAACAAAAACTAAGGATAATTCAAAGGATTTTTCCAAAAAAAATACTAATGTGAATTTTTACAAAAAATTGTTCGGTCAAAATAATAGTAGTGAAAAGTTTCAAAATTTTCACAGCCCAAAAAAAAACGTTTATAGGTTGAATTATGTACTGTATATAATTCATCTATGTTTATATTATATTTTAGTATCTTGTTGCATATCCTTTGTTTGCTATAACAGCTGCACAGCGCTTATGCATGGAATCAACCAAGTTTTGGCATCTCTTTACAGGAATAGAGCTCCAAGTCCTTTGTACAGCTTCCCAAAGTTGGAAGTTATTGCTTGGTTTTATTTCTGAGATTGCTCTTTTTACGTCACACCATAAATTCTCAATAGGATTGAGATCGGGTGACTGTGCGGTCCACTCCATGACATTTACTTGGTTGGCTGCGAACCAATCCCTAGCATGTTTACTTGAATGTTTTGGATCGTTATCCTGCTGGAACGTCCAAATAAGAGGCATGTCCTCGGAGGCATATGGGAGCATCACGTCGTTTAAAATATTGACGTGTACGTAACGGTCCATGATGGTTTTGACCCAATATATTGGCCCAACTCCATAGTGTGAAAAACTTGCCCAAATCATAATTGATGAACCACCATGCTTTACCGTTTTTAGCGTACACTTTGGAGAAAAAGCACTTAAGGGTGGTCGTCTAACAAACTGCCGAGAGCCTCGGCCTCCAAACAAAACTATTTTTGACTCATCCGACCACAAAATATTCCTCCACTTTTCCAAAGGCCAATTCAAGTGCTGCCTTGCGAACTTTAAACGTTTGGCGGCATGTTTTTTTGTGAGTAAGGGCACTTTTCTTGGACTTCTTGAAATGAGGTTATTATCTCTAAGCCGTCTTCTTACCGTTTCCAAACTTACATTTAAGTCACATGTTTTTTTCAGAGATGCAGCAGACGCGAAAGGCTCTATTCTTGCCTGTCTTCTTAAGCGATCCACTGATCTTTTGTCCAATAATTTGGGTCGACCACGCGTTTCATTTGCTATCTCATATTTAACAGCATTTGTAATCATTGTAGAAGAGCAGCCAATAATATTTTGCGTTTCGACATAAGTCTTTCCAGCAGAAATCAATTTTTTTAATCAGATCTCGCCTCTCGGCAGTACAGTGTTTCCCACGGCCCATGTAGCTAGAACTAATTTTAGAGAATAAATTCAAAAATGCTAGGTACTATTAAATAACATCTAAATGTATTGTTAAACAATACAAACCTTGTTAAAAATGGAGTAAATTAAATTATTCTTGATAATTTCTCTGGCACTACTATTATTTTGACTGAGTCAAGCACGCGGGTCATTGCAAATAAAGGCGAAAATAAATACAAAGAGGTATGAGAACCAAAATTAACTGCACATTCTTAGAGAGCAGATAATTACACTTACTTAATAGAAAAAATGAATTAGATTGGCGAAGAAATAGAGAAAATAATGATTAAAAAACTCTCTGAGCGAACGACACTACTATTATTTTGACCGCAACTGCATATATTTTCAGGAGCGTTGGCCTAGGACTCAGTGGACCTGGACAAATGTTTAAGAAAGGCGATGACCAATGCAAAAAACAAATTAACGAAGCATACAACTAGGCTTACTAACAATAGTTGTCCTTCAACAGAAAAGCTAAACAACACAATTTAATTAAAATGAAGTAAATAAAAATGAATGTATTTTATGTTCTATGTTTTCATAAGTTATAACTCATTGCAAATACTTTGAATTTCACAAGTGATTTCACGTGGGACGTGTCACTTGCAGGTAATTTCATAGGTGAAAACTCATTGGAAATATTTTGAATTTCACAAGTGATTTCACGCGGGAAGTGTCACCTGCAGGTGACAGGCCATAGGACAAATGACTATAAGGAACAAGTGAAATCACGAGTGACTTCGAAAAACTTCACTTGTGAAAAAGCGGACATCCCTTACAATTGTCTATGTTTACAATTTTTCTTACACATCTTGAAACTTGTGTCACTAAACGTACACCGTTAGCTAGTCAGAACTATCGAAAGATACCCAAAGGTCTATTGAATGTGGACATGAGTAAAATAGTTTGATATACAAAATAAATATAAATGTAGTTCGAAAAGGACTAAATGGCAGCACTGATGTGGGTGCAGACGGACTTTAGCGTTATAGGCGTTTGTGGGCGTTACAGAGGGACATGGCGAGATCGACTCGGCTAGTGATCCTAATCAAGAATATATATACTTTAAAGGTTTGGAAACGCTTCCTTCTACCTGTTACTTCCCGACGAATCTAATACACTCGTTTACTTTACGGGTATTGGGTACAATAAAACTCATAAAAATAATGGTGGTTCATTGACCAAAATCGAGCTCATTGGTGCTCTAGAGTTTTTGCAAGACTTATAAAAAAAAATCATTTTTTGTCAAGAAAATCTAAAATAATCTGTATATTCGGTCCCTGGTTGTGTACGTCCGGAAATAAGCGACACAAATATTATTTCAGTTTAACTTTGGTTTTGGGAAAAGAATAGTTTCTCTGTTATGACGTCGTAAAAAGTGGCTACAGTGACGTGAAGGAAATGTTCCAAGTGTTAACTCTTAAGATTTTTTTCGACCTGACACCTCCGTCTACTTTGAAAAAGGTAAAAAGGGATATAACAGTTGTGAATTAAAGCATAAGTCGGCAAAATTTGTTCAGAACAACTCAATATATATATAGTGACGTGTCTGCACTGCGATTTCTTAACAGCCACCAGTTCAAAGAACGAAACCGTTCACAAACAAACAGAATCGCCAATTTCGGCTTTGACTAAAAACGATACAGAAGCTTGAGATCCCGCAAAGCAAACAAACAAAGAAAATTTATTAAGTCCGAACGTCAACAATGACGTAATTCCATAAACGTAAAAATCCAATAAGATCTAAAAATCTAATAGGACCGAATTATGTAAACATAAACAAAGAAGTGGCGTTCGCATCATACACTTGCGATTGCGTCACCTAATGCACTAACAGTAAATTCTAAAACGCAAACCGAGGTTTCATTCTAACCAATTCTGTAACAATTGGTCTTTTTCCAACGTTCTAATAAAGAATAACCACCGAATATAAAAAAATCTTCTGATTTTTTATTCGGGCGCAGAACGACTCATGTAAATATATATATATGAACCGAAACATTTTTCTTCACAAAAATATGATCCATAGAAAACATTGTTAAATTCTTTTTAACTACCAGGAACTACAATCATTGGTCTTGGTGTGTTTTAAAACAAAATTAGTTATAAACAAGTTAAATCTGACAAAGAGCATGTTTTTAAAAATGTTGTTTGCAATATAAAAGCTAATCAAACACTAAGCGATAATTTACGATCTATATCGCAAAAACAAAACACTTTTGTTCATTCTCTTCCTAGAAATTAACATTATTTTACCGTAATGTTATTGCCACAGCAAATTATATTAATTGATGAGCTCGGGAAAAATTGTCTAAACATAAAAACTCGTGAGATCCTGAGATCTTTCAAAATTCGTAAAAGTTTAGTAACTGTGACTAAAAAAAATAATTTTGATGATTTTGAGTGGATAAAAATAATTATTACCCTCTACGTTTGAAGCTAAACAATCTACTTTTTTTTAGGAAACTCAATCAGTTTCATTTAAGCTTTTTTGCAGAAAGTCCTTGCAGAGAAGCTAGCTCCTAAAGCACAAATGTAGCGGAACTCTTCTGTCGTCTGAAATACAAATAGAGGACGTTAGAGAAGTAACACACTAGTGCTTTTTTAAAGCTTCCTCGAAATCAGTGTGGTTCTCTTAAAAGCTCAAAAATCAACTTAACTTTTCTACCACTCTGGAAAGCATTCGTTGTGCTGCCAACGAGTAAAGTGCCGTTAGTCAGTCCAGCTTCTTACGGTTCTCTTTGGAAGAGCTCATATTTAGTGTCCGGCTGCTCTCTGCTCTCTCTTTTCGGAGAGCAGTCTTGCATCTCCCTTTTCTACTTTTCTACGACACTTACGCTGAGGCTATCTCCCTTTTTTACTGACACTTACGGTGGCTTACGTTTTGCTGACACTTACGGGCCAGCAGCCAGAGCAAAAGGTTCTGGGCAAACTTAAGCTGAGAAATTGTGTCGAGCATTCAAGCGATTTATCCGGTTTTAGATGAAAAGCATTGAACATTTAAATCACGGTTATCTACTGATTTTACAAAACCACGATTAATAATCATCCTCAAAAGTTAATTGACCAGCAAAATCGCATTAATTGCTAAAACGCATAGCAAAAATTTAACAGTGTGGTGAATAAATAAAGCGTTTAAGAGCAATAAATGCTTTTGATTAAAAACATAAAATGGTTATCAGGCTTAGTAAAATGAAGCCAAGCTTTGGTGTCAACAACACTTTAATTGAAACACATAATAACATAATATAACAATATTCTTTTAGAAACAGTGATGGCTTAAGATTTATTACTATCAATTTAAGTGTAGACCAAAAAACCTATTTATTTGCCAAGGATAAAAATAAAAATATTGAGCGAAAATCGGATACTGATACTACTACCAAGGGATTTTAAAATCGCGCTATACCACCAACTGTGAATAATAAAAACATATTTTTACGGGCATAAATCAATCTTAAAAGGTAATTAGTTATTCTTAAAAAATCAATTTATTAAAATGCAGTGAAAATCAGACAATTGATTTTTTTACTAATATATCGGTCAGGGTATTCGGATACTGGTACAACCAATAGATTTAAAATTCGTAGTAATCAACCAACTGTAAATGGCAGTAAACCGATTTAATACACATGGTCAAGTATTAAATTGGATTTGGATAATAACCAATCTTAATAGGTACTAAGTTATTCTTTGTGTAGTTAAATCAGCAATACAATTTGCTCAAGACTTTCTTTCTTATTAAAAGCGAAAGAATGTCTAATTAAATTAAAGACACATTAAAATAAAAAAAATAAAAATCACGTTAGCATTTTAAAAAAGCTTTTAACCAGAAAAATATTTTAGCGGAAGGGTGTTTCTGCGCAGTGGTGCTTGCACTTATTGTTTCCAAGAGCACAGCGTTCACACTGAAAGACGGCGAACAGCCAGGAAAGGTCTATATGCCAAACAGTGACGCCACGAGAATATCCACAAGTTTGGACGTTTTAAGAACTTATAACATCTTCCTCGCATACAGTTCTTTGACTATTTCAATTTTTTAAGCAACACTTTTGGGAGATGAATTCGCCTTTAAATCGAATTTTTTTTTTAATTGCCAGGTCTTGTCAAGAAGGTCTTAAGCTGGAACTTGGCCATTTCTTTAAAAAAAGCATAGCAATATGGCTTTCCACGACAAGATCATTAGAGAGAAAATTTGAAAGTGTATTTATTTAGTAGATCGCTTAAAGCGTTGTCGTTACAAGAAACGAGGTCAGAACTTTTGTATGTTGAAGGGGCGCGTCTCTAATTAAATTCGTTATTCGTAGAGTAAAAGGGTATAATACATTCGTCTGAAAGTGTGTAACAAGAAAAGGGAAGCGTTTCCGACAACGTAAAGTATATATATTTATTTAATACCCATCTACATGCCAAAAATTATTGAAATCGGACCATTCATTAAAAAGTTATAACCAAGTAACAGTCAATACTTTTCTTATTCAATTGATATTTGTTATCCACTGTTATGCAGAAAATCAGCTGTTTTCACTAATACACCGCAAAGCCGCTATGGCTAGGTAGCGCTCTCCGATTCCTGAGATTCATGCGCAGCGCAAGCCGCCCACAAACTTCAAAAAATCGTAAATATGATTGCTGATATCTCGGAAACTATTAAAGATAGAGAATTGGATTTTAGATTTAGATTCCGTAGCCTTGTACACAGCCACGCCTACTCTTACCGCCTATGCCTATGGCGCCCACAAATTTCATGGTAGAATACAAATTTAACTGAAATGTATTGGTCTCGTCAATACCTATCGATTGACCCAAAAAAAGTTTGCCTCCAACGCCTTTAACGTTTAAATCTGTCTGTTGCCCACATAACCCTATATTGAGATCGCGGGTAGGTGGCGCATTACAATCTCGTTTGGCTGATACTCGATAGTCTAGATACTCGACAATATCGTTCTTCCTTCTTCAAAAATGTGTTAGGGCACTTTCTTTGCTTTTGTCCATACCTACATAAACTTGGAAGTGCAATCGGTGTAAGAGATATTGCAAATATAAATAAAATTTGTGTTCTAAGTTTAAGTCGATATAATAAGAGCCAAACGCGATCTAAGCCAGAGAAACGTAAATGGGCTTCGGCTTCTTTTCTGTGCTTTCCGCACGTGAAGTTATTGTGGTTACATTTCAAAACCCAAAACATTTTTCACAGAATAATTTGGTGTTCTTTTAATTCAAAACTGTCTTCTTTCGTTCTAAAATTTATAATCTTCTGCAAACCTGAGGAGTTATTTGCTCTGAACTAAGTTCTAGGTTTTGACGCTCTATAACTTATAATCGCGAATTTTCTCGATAATGTGTAATACGTCGAAAGATGAGGAATCTCAAGTGTTTGCAAGTTCTGAGAGTGTTTTACAAATCGACTATCTAGTTTTTGAAAAAATACCGAAAAACCTGAACCTAAAATTTAACTTAGCTATAATTTTGCAGGGATTTAAGTAGGAACAATTATGACATACAACTATCTAATGACATATAAATTTGAATTTTAGCCAATTCTATCTTTTATCCCGCTAAACTAGCGATTTTTTCAAAAACTTGTAGAACAAATGTTTTTGAGCTCAATCGCATCAAATAATAACACATCTTAACGAGGTAAAAATCTAGTAACGATCGCACCTTCAACAAACAAAAGTTCTGCAATCAATTTTTGTGACGAAAATCTATAATACGATCTACGAAATAAATACACTTTCTAAATTTTTTTGATTCGATAAGCTTTATCAAAATCAGCTAAACACAGGCATATTGAATTGGAGCGTGCCGATATATACCAGTTACTCAGCACTCAAAAAGGAGGCGATAGAGATATATAAGTAGCAAAGCGCCTGTTCCCAAGAACTATTTTTGGCACTTAGTTGAATACTGATAACCAACACAAAATCTCAAAAATGTGGGTGCTAAAAGTGTCTTAGCGTTATGGGCGTTAGAGAGCGCGTGACACCCTATTTCCTCTGCGCAAGAACCTCAAGAGTTTACAAGCCAAATACTAACTTTCTAGCTCTAATAGTTTCCGAGATCTCAGCGTTCAACCGGACGGACAGACAGTCGGACAAACGGACATGGCTAGATCGACTCGGCTAGTGATCCTGATCAAGAATATATATACTCGTACTTTATGGGGTCGGAAACGATTCCTTCTACCTGTTACATACCTTCAGACGAATAAGATCCCGTCTGGTTCCGACTTATATACTACCTGAAAAGAAGACTTTTGGGAAACTTTTAGCCCGATAGCTTTAAAACTGAGAGACTAGTTTGCGTAGAAACGGACGGACAGACGGACATGGCTAGATCGACTCGTCTAGTGATGCTGATCAAGAATATATAAAGTATATATATATATGGGGTCGGAAACGTCTCTTTCCCTGCGTTGCAAACTTCTGACTGAAATTATAATACCCTCTGCAAGAGTATAAATATGGGTGCTAAATGGTTTTAGCGATATGGGCGTTTGTGGGCGTTCGAGTGGACGTGGCACCCTGGGGAAACAAACTTCTAGCTTTTATAGTTTCCGACATCTCAGCGTTCATACGGACGGACAGGCAGGCGGCCAGTCGGGCTGGTTGGACATGGCTACTTCGACTCGGCTAATGATCCTGACATTTCCTTGTACCCTTTTACTCTACGAGTAATGGGAAAAAATAAACTGTAATGCACCCTTATTGTCCAGAAATATGGGTTTTTTCGAGAACATGTGTATAAGCAATAGGTTTGCATTTTGGGGCTGTATCAACCTGTTCTCATATGCGTCGTTCTTTTACAATTTAAACGGAATTCACCAAAAATAATTTTTCACATTTTTGATTTGCCTGAAACTTTTTTTACGTATACTATTTGGCAAACAAGCAATAAACTGTATCAGGATTTAACTAACAAATAAATGTTTTGTAGTTTGAGTTTTGTTATAGTTTAAGAAACATAAAATATTAAAAAGTAACCTCTGTTTAACAACTATTTCTCCATCTGTAGCAATTGACTTATTTTCTTTTATATTTATTTCTCTAAAACCATTTTTTTCCAAAATTTTTAAAATTCAATTATTAAATAACATTAAAAAAACCTTTAATAATGTGGGCGCAAGAAAGGTTTTAGCGTTATGGACGTTTATGGGCGTTAAAGTTGGCGTTAAAGTGGACGTGCACTCCAATAAAACAAATTTGCTCTGCGCAGGAATGCCAAGAATGCTTAACCCAACATTCTAGCTTTTATAGGTTTTATCTCAGCGTTCGTACGGACAGACGGATATGGCTATATCGACTGGGCTTGTGATCCTGATCAAGAATATGTATATAATAAATCTTTAGCGGGATCGACTTGTCGAGTGATGCTGCTCAAAAATACAAATAGGGTCGAAAACGTATTATTCACTGCGTTACAATCTTCTGACTGAAATCACTGCCTGCAAGGAAATAATAATTTGAATGTCTAACCGTTACCCTATTGGGTTTTAGTCCTTACTGTAATAATTATGTAGTTGTAGCAAACGACTAGAAAGATGTTTTGTCGATGTAACAAAATGTTGGAACTCAGAAGGGTATTACAATGATGACTAGTCTAACGAACTATTCGACTTGTGTTTGTATTATAGCGAGTGCAAAGCGCAATATATTTAAAATCACACAGTGTCTTAAAGATGGACAGCAACCAACTACTAGCGAAGGTAAATATTAAACTGTAATACAGCACAGACAAGAACCCAAACATTTTGGAACTCGAAACAGTTATACAAAACGAACAAAGGCACAGCTGAATCGAACAATTTTCATATCCATCAGTCTAAAGCATGGACTGCAACCAAGAAATGTAATAACTTCAAATAAACTGTACTACAGGACCAACAAAAACCAAGGGATACGGTCTGTCATTCGAATTATAAACAACAAACCCTGCAAAGCTAATGTCGGCTTCATACAAAAGCGAATAAAAAATACTTTTTTTTTTGAGGAAAAGATCATAGCAGGCACAAAATCCTAATAAAACTTGTAAACAGAACAAGAGAACACGCACCTACCCTATAGCGCCACCTAGCCTAAAGCTATCCTTAAGCTCGGGTATCGGTTGGAGATTAGATCCTAATCCCCACACTTAGGCCACATTAGGCCCCTTGTGATACCACATGATCTCTGGTTAGATCCTTTTTCCTGGGAAAACCCAGATAAAACGCAATCAGATCAATATATATATATGTAGAAGGAACTTCAGTTACATAACTTCAAAATTGACTTTAGTCTTTTCAATTCATTAGATACGTTAAATATAGTTCTTAAAGTATTAAAACATTAAATAAATCAAATTTGAAATGTAAAATAGTTTTCATTGTCTCTCCATTGTTGTGGTTTAGTTTAGTCATCTTTGTGTAGACCCATTTTTCTTTTTAATTCCATAATTCATAAATAATGGTTTCGTGAAAATGTCCGCCAGCTGATTTTCTGTAGGAATACACTCGATGGAAGTAACATTATTCTCAATTTGTTCTCTAGAAAAATGATACTTAATATCTTTATGCTTTGACCTCTTATGACAGGAGGGTTTACTGGCTATGCTTATACAACCCTGGTTATCTTCGAATATTTTTATTGGACCATCAAATTCAATATTAATGCTTTCTAAAAGGGACTTAATCCATAATGCTTCCCTGACAGCTTCAAACAAGGCCATATACTCTGCTTCTGTGGATGAAGCTGCTACTGAATTCTGTCTCTTTGTATTACAACAAATTTTAAATTTTAAAAATGTAACCAGTTGTACTTTTTCTGTCATTCTGATTTCCAAGCCAATCTGAGTCTACATAGCCAACAAATATATTGTCATAATTTAAATTTTTCTTAAAAATGAGCTTCATATTAATTAATATTTCCTTTGAGATATTTAAAAACCCTTTTTAAACATTTCCATAGTTCTATATTATTTTTATTAGTATATCTGCTTAGGATATTGATGGCAGTAGTTATATCCGGTCGTGTACAAAGCATTATGTACATTAAACTACCAATTAAATTACGACAAGGAGCATCGTAAAATTGGTCTGAATTTAACATTTCATAATCTAGCTTACTTGGAAGTGGAGTATTTACAGATTTGCAATCTTCCATATTAAACTAACTTGTAAATGTATCTGATCTTGATCTTCTATTTTCATTCCAATAAAGTATCGTATTTCACCCAAGTCAGACATTCTAAATTTTGTCATTAGGTATTGTTTAAAATTGGCTAATCCTTTTATGTCGGATGTTGCTATAACTAAGTCATATAGTAAAACATACATATTTTTCTTGATATCGTCTTTGTCTTTTAGATATATACAACGATCAACAGATGAATTTTTAAATCCGTATTCCTTTATTGCATGCTCAAATACTTCAAACCAGCATCTAGGTGCTTGTTTGAGCCCATAAGTTGATATGTTTAATTTACATACATTTTCAAAATTGCAAACAATTCCTTGAGGAACTTTCATGTATATTTCCTCCTTCAACGTACCATTAAGAAAGGCAGTTTTAATATCCATGTGATGTATTTTAAAATTATATTGGTTTGCGATGGATAAAACAAAACGGAAACTGGAAATTCTAGCAACCGGAGCGAACGTTTCATCGTAATCTATTTGATTTTTTTTGTTTAAACCCGCGTTTAACTAATCTGGCTTTATACCTAACTGGATTTCCCATTTCATCATGCCTTAAAGTAAATACCCACTTCTTATTTTCAGGCTTTTTAACAATAGTCCAGGTGTTATTTAGTTTATGAGCAGAAAGCTCGACCTTAATAGCTTCTTCCCATAAAGACCTATCTTCTCTACTTTGTACTTCATCAAATGAACAAGGGACTTCATTAAAAACCGTGTGAGCATTCATTATAAAATTATTTAAATTTATTTCATCTTTATTACGCTTGGTTTATTTTTTAATCTATCGCTTCTTTTTGTTGCATCATTATTTACTTTAGCGATTTCATGTGCTGACATTTTTTTAGGTCGCTTAACTTCCTTACTCTCATTCAGGAAACTATCTTTATTACTATCCTTACTTTCGTTCAGGATTTCTTGTTCAAAACATTCCATATCCTCATTCTGGATATTTTCATTTTCAGAATCCTTACTTTCATTCAGGATCTCTTGTTCATAACATTCCATACTCTCATTCTGGAAATTTTCATTTTTAGAATCCTTACTCTCATTCAGGATCTCTTGTTCACAACATTCCATACTCTCATTCTGGACAATATATTCAACACATTCATTAATTTCATTCAGGGGGTTACTTTCCTTACTCTCTTTCGGGAATATATTATTTTTGTCGTCCCTTCTATCATTTAGGGATTTCTTTTTTAGCAACTCTAGAGTTAACCATATGTGTCTCATCTACTACTACTTCTCTGGCAACTATGAATTTCTCATTTTCAGTAAAGCCATTCGTTCGTACCCAACAAATATGGTTTTAAACGATTTTTCATCAAATTTACGTTTTCTTTTTTTGTTATGTACACACACAGTCGAACCAAATAATTATACCCGTTACTCGTAGAGTAAAAGGGTATACTAGATTCGTCGGAAAGTATGTAACAGGCAGAAGGAAGCGTTTCCGACCCCATAAAGTATATATATTCTTGATCAGGATCACTAGCCGAGTCGATCTAGCCATGTCCGTCTGTCCGTCTGTCCGTCTGTCCGGATGAACGCTGAGATCTCGGAAACTATGGGAGCTAGGCTATTGAGATTTGGCGTGCAGATTCCTGAGCTTCCTACGCAGCGCAAGTTTGTTTCAGTAGACTGCCACGCCCACTCTAACGCCCACAAACCGCCCAAAACTGTGGCTCCTACAGTTTTCATGCTAGATAGAAAATTTTAACTGAAATGTAATGTTCTCATCAATACCTATCGATTGACCCAAAAAAAAGTTTGCCACGCCCACTTTAACGCCCACAAACCGCAAAACCCTGTGACGCCCACAATTTTCATGCTAGATAAAAATTTTTAACTGAAATGTATTGAAATTTGCCACGCCCACTCTAACGCCCATAACGCTTAAATCTGTATACCGCCGGTAGGTGGCGCATTTTAATCTCGCTTTGCTGCTTGCATATCTCCATTTAGCTGAGTAACGGGTATCTGATAGTCGAGGTACTCGACTATAGCGTTCTCCCTTGTTTTAAATATGTCTATGTAAAGATTAACAACTTTAAGATTAAAATGGGCTTCACTTTTTGAGACAAAATCTTTAAACATGCTATGCACATCCGACTTATGTTTTATTAGGTAAGTGACACAATAATGAGTAAATTGATCCACCAAAATTACATAGTAATTTTTATCATCAATAGTTGTTGGTGTTATCGGACCACAGACATTAGAATGAATAACAAAAAAAGGTCTATTTATATGCTCTTTATTTTTAAATTGTTCAAATCGCAATCTGGCTTGTTTTCCATTCAAACAAGCTTCGCAAATATTTTCGGTAGGATTAAGGAAACTATTATCACTAAATAAATTCTTTCTTTTTATTTCTAACATTTTTGCTTTACTTATACGCCCCAGTCTCTCATGCCATAATTTATATAAATCTTTATTTTTTGTATCTACTTTATATGCTTTAAATTCAATAAGCTTAAGGCCTTAGTTGCTATAGCTTTAATCATTAAGCTAATCGCGGATTTATAATTTTCGTTTAGCTGTTAATAATAATAATAATAATAACTGGAACATTGTACGCACCTGAGTTTTCAGCAATAGTTCTTCCACTTTTCGTCAATTTCACGCCCTTTTCGTCAAACATGACAGTAACTCCAGCCACTTGTAGCCTTTTTACGGAAATCAGATTTTCTGCAATTCATTTCCAAGCGGACGACCCCACGCTTTGTTACAAAATATACTCCCCATGCTTGGCTACAGCAATCATTATGGGAGTTTCCAGGTCAGCATAGTCCACAAATAATGACTTATCGTTTAGAACGATAAATTCAAGAACAAAATTCAAGTTCCCGTTTAAATTATTATTATTTTGATTCACACTCTCAAGCATGAATGCGAAGCCTGGCTTGGTTGTTGCAGTATGCACTTGTTTAATATTTTCATTATTTATTTGTTTTTTATAACCGTAACAATATATGGTTTTTGAGTATTATTATTTCTGTTATAATTTTTAACATAAAATTTATATTTGTTATTGTTTTTAAAATTTGCTTTATAGTTATTGTTAAAATTATTTTTAGCCTCAGCCTGCATAACTTTTTTACTTGTATCGTTATTAGCATTTTAAATTTTTTTTCATGGTCTAGTAAGCGATTCTTGACAAAAGCTAGCGTTATATTTTCCTCTGAAAGTGTCTCTATCACCCCGTCATAAGATGCTGGCAATGTAAGCAGCAAGTGCGAAATTCTGTCCATTTCGTCTAATTTACAACCCGACGCCAACAGTTCGCCAACCAGTTAATCAAAAACAAAAAAACGAGTAACTAATGCCATTTCACTCTTAAGCTTTAGCGACAACAACCGTTTGCGTACAGATAACTGTGAAGCAAGACTTTTCCGGTGATACACGGAATCTAGACTTCTGAGAACTTCGCGAGCTGTGTTGTTGCTTGTTGCGAAACTCAAGAGGGAGTCACTCAAATGTTCTATCAGTGTACTTTTAGCACTCCTCTCTGCCTTAATCCAATTTTCATCCAAGTCGTCAGAAATTTCACTATCAATCACTTTCAATATATCTTGTTCAGCAAGAAGTGCTCTAATTCTAAGTTTCCATACAGAATATTTCTCGCCGAGAAACGTTTTAATGTTTCGCTTTGACTTGTCCATTTTGTACATACATATGTACGTGTTATGCTAATTCTTAGAAATAAAATAAAAATTTGTATGCACTTTTAATTTCTTAACGAACGTGGCCTGGGCCCATAACCTGTTGAAATATACCACTCAACTGTTCAGTCCTTTATCAGTTTAAATAAGAACACCAATATTAGATGGATATGTTTTATGATCGTTGTTTTAATTATTAATTTATATTTTTTGTTTTCTGCACACAACCAGCCACTTGTACACGAGGATCAGAAAGAGAAGAATAAACAGAAAGTGTGCCCGAATATTCAAAAGTACCCTTCAGTTCCAAAAAAAAAAGTTTCACTTGTGAATCACCTTGTGAATCCCGTGGGACATGTCCTCTTGCACAAGTGAAGAACAAGTGACGCTCCATATAGAAAATTGTATGGGATGTCCGCATTTTCACAAGTGAAAATTCAAATGAAAATTTTTCGAAGTCCCACGTGATTTCACTTGTTCCTTATACTCATTTTTCGTATGGCCTGTCACGTGCCGGTGACACGTCCAAAGTGAAATCACTTGTGAAAATCAAATTTTTTCCATGAGTTTTCACTTATGAAATCACTTGCAAGTGACACGTCCCAAGTGAAATCACTTGTGAAAATCAGAATTTTTCCCATGAGTTTTTACTTATAGAATTTAAAATACATAAATTTGTATATACTTTTAAATATATTTTAATTAAATAATGTTATTTAGGTTTTCTGTTAAGGGACAATTATTGTTAGTAAGCCTAATTTTATGTTACGTTAATTTGCTTTTTACATTGGTCATCGCCTTCCTTAAACCTTTGTCCGGGTCCTCCGAATCCTTGGCCAACGCTCCTGATAAAAAATTATGGTCATATGCTTAAAAAATGCGTTTTATTTGTTTATTTGCATATTTACCTATTAGAGCTGTGTTTCACCCTTTGCAGGATTTTTATTGGCGCAAAACATTTCATCATCAACTTTCGGCTAACGGAACCCATTGAATACCTTAATACTTTAAACTAAGATCAAGGCACAACATCTTCAACTTAATGTAACACTTACCTGACTTTATTATTTTCACTTTAAAAAACGAAAGAAGTAAATCTGCTGCGCACAATTTAAATGGCTTGCTTCCCTTTCAATAACTCAAACAGAATGAATGATTTCTCTTGTTTTCTCTTCGTAGTAGGCGCGTGCCACTGCACCTATACCCTTTCTAAAGCGAAAAATATCCGACTACATAACTTTGACTTTTTTTAGTAAAAAATATAAAAAGGAATTCTTCAACAATGGTACTATTAAAATGTTTTAAATATTTCAATAAATTTTAACGAACTAACTTTCTATAACTTAACTAAAAAATTATATTGTAATATTAATGTATAATACGTAACCATAACATTAAAAGTAAATTCAATTTACTTAACTTTACTATAATCAAATAATTTACTTTTATAAAACAATATTACTTGTTTTTTTTCGATATACAATAATGCTCCTAAAATATTAGGGCACTCACATGTCGCTGCGCCACGAAAATTTTTCCGCCGAAACATTAGTCGCTAGCCGGACAAAACGGAGAGACTCAAAAGAAATAACGGACCTGCCGAAATTTGTCTCTGAGAGCGCCGAGTGCAGGCAGATTATAAGACAAAGAAAGAGAGGGAAGCTCCGAATATCTGCCTCTCTTTGTTGCACGATCGTTTTCGTAGGCAGTCTTCTACACTGCGCCGACTTCTCTGCTGACGTCAACAGCGGCACAGCGTTTTAGGCACAAAAAAAAACAAAAAAGCTTTTTGCCTTGAGCCATGTCACCGCGTCCCTAATGCAGAACTGAAGGGTAGGAATATCTATAATGTTAATTTTTGTAATGTACATAACAGTAGGGATGGCGTATAAACTGTTATGTTCAACAGATAGTTAAAGGTAATATTTGATAATACGGATTGTGTTGAAGTAAATATATAGTTCTCATGGTACCAGTAATACTGCCAGTGGTGGACAAAGTGGTGATTGCACCTGTCAACTTGATGACCCAAGATATAGTAATGCTATGCCAATCAGTCCAAAACGCGGTAAGGGACGACCAAAGAAAGTCGAATACCTCGATTATTAGATACCCGTTACTCAGCTAAATGGAAATGGCGATATGCAAGCAGCAAAGCCAGATTGAAATGCGCCACCTACCAGCGATCTCAATATATGGTTATGTGGGCGGTAAACAGATTTAAGCATTATTGGGCGTTAGAGTGGGCGTGGCAAATTGACTTGAAAGTCAATCGATAGGTATTAACGAGACTAATACATTTCAGTTAAAATTTTTTCCTAGCGTGAAAATTGTGGGCGGCACAGGCTTGGGCGGTTTGTGGCCGTTAGAGTGGGTGTGGAATATTCGCGTAACAAACTTGCGCTGCAATTCTCTATCTTTGATAGTTTCCGAGATATCCGCGTTCATATTTACGATTTTTTGAAGTTTGTGGGCGTTAAAGTGGGCGTGCAAACATTTTTTTGGGTCAATCGATAGGTGTGGATTAGAACAATAAATTTCAGTTAAAATTTGTATTCTAGCATTAAAACTGTAGGAGACACAGTTCTTGGGCGGTTTGTGGGCGTTAGAGTGGGCGTGGCACCTTGCTGTAACAAACTTGCGTTAGAAGCTCAGGAATCGGAATGCCAAATCCCAATAGCCTAGCTATAATAGTTTCCGAGATCTCAGCGTTTATCCGGACGGACAGACAGTCTAATAGACGGACAAGCGGACATGGCTAGATCGAAAAATACAAATAGGGTCGAAAACGTATTATTCACTGCATTGCAATCTTCTGACTGAAATCACTGTTTGCAAGGGAATAGTAATTTGAATGTCTAACCGTTACCCTATTGGGCTTTAGTCCTTACTGTAATAATTATGTAGTTATAGCAAACGATTAGAAAGATGTTTTGTCGATGTAACAAAATGTTGGAACTCAGAAGGGTATTACAATGATGACTAGTCTAACGAACTATTCGACTTGTGTTTGTATTATAGCGAGTGCAAAGCGCAATATATTTAAAATCACACAGTGTCTTAAAGATTCAAATATTCAACTGTAATACAGCACAGACAAGAACCCAAACATTTTGGGACTCGAAACAGTTATACAAAACGAACAAAGGCACAGCTGAATCGAACAATTTTCATATCCATCAGTCTAAAGCATGGACTGCAACCAAGAAATGTAATAACTTCAAATAAACTGTACTACAGGACCAACAAAAACCAAGGGATACGGTCTGACATTCGAATTATAAACAACAAACCCTGCGAAGCTAATGTCGGCTTCATACAAAAGCGAATAAAAAATACTTTTTCTTTGAGGAAAAGATCAGACACAAAATCCTAAAAAAACTTGTAAACAGACCCAAAAAAAAAGATCATAGAAACTAAACTATTCGTACATTAAAACTTAACTATTGAGATTGAGTGTCAAAAATATCTTGATAAGATGCGTATTAACCTTATGACTCCGACAATATTAAACTGAAACTTTCAAAGTTATCAAAGTTAAACTAACGAGTATACAATTTATACTCACTCAGTGTACGTGTACTAAAATTGATGCTGAGAGTTTATTTTTTTTACTATTTAGTATAAACGCTTGGTCTTGGTTTTATTTATTTATTTATTGTACTCTGTTGCCAAAAGTTTAAAACTTAAGGTACAGGGAGGAATCGGCCATAGTTGCTGAGACTTTCGGCCGGACTAAATTGTAATTACATGTTTACTTAATAACTAGAAATTTACATATGAATGGGAAGAGAAGGTGATTAACAATTTAAATGAGTTGAAGTAGGTTAGCTGATTTGAGAAAGTTGAGGATTTGCTGAAGGTTTTCATATGAAGGGTTAATTAAGAGATCAGATAGTTATACCCGTTACTCGTAGAGTAAAAGGGTATACTAGATTCGTCGGAAAGTATGTAACAAGCAGAAGGAAGCGTTTCCGACCCCATAAAGTATATATATTCTTGATCAGGATCACTAGCCGAGTCGATCTAGCCATGTCCGTCTGTCTGTCCGGATGAACGCTGAGATCTCGGAAACTATGGGAGCTAGGCTATTGAGATTTGGCGTGCAGATTCCTGAGCTTCTTACGCAGCGCAAGTTTGTTTCAGTAAAGTGCCACGCCCACTCTAACGCCCACAAACCGCCCAAAACTGTGGCTCCTACAGTTTTGATGCTAGAATAAAAATTTTAACTGAAATGTTCTCATCAATACCTATCGATTGACCCAAAAAAAAGTTGGCCACGCCCACCTTAACGCCCATAAACCGCCCACAAACTTCAAAAAATCGTAAATATGAACGTGGATAGCTCGGAAACTATCAAGGATAGAGAATTGGGATTTCAGGTTTAGATTCCGTAGCCTTATACGCAGCGCAAGTTTATTACGCGAATATGCCACGCCCACTCTAACGCCCACAAACCGCGAAAACCTGTGACGCCCACAATTTTTATGCTAGATACAAAAATTTTAACTGAAATGTATTGGTCTCGTCAATACCTATCGATTGGTCCAAAAAATTTGCCACGCCCACTCTAACGCCCATAACGCTTAAATCTGTATACCGCCGGTAGGTGGCGCATTTTAATCTCGCTTTGATACTTGCATATCTCTATTTAGCTGAGTAATGGGTATCTGATAGTCGAGGTACTCGACTAAAGCGTTCTTCCTTGTTTTATATTCGAGTTGCTAGGTCTATGTGTTTGAAATGCGGCGCAGTCGTTAAGAATATGTGAGATCGAGATGGCGTCTGTGGTGCAGAATCGGCAATGGCTGTTTATTGTCTTAGTCGAAGCCTGATGATTTTAGTAATTTCTTTCCTTGGCAAGCTGCAAAGTTGTGCGTTTTTGGCGTATTCGTTGATGCTTATCATCTCTGGGTTAATGGCTTGGTACCAAGGAGATGCTTTCTGTTGTAGGTTTGTATTATTTTTAAGTATATTCGTTTTTAACAGTTTGTTAATGTCCGTGCGGTTTAGATTTGGGATGGAAATAAGGGGTGATCTTGTTGCTTCTTTCGCTGCTGTGTCGGCGCATTCATTTCCTTTGATCTCAATGCGACTAGGGACCCATAGCAACATGATTTTTGGGGCGAGTTTTATGATTAAGTCCCGGATCGATGTAGTGTAAAATGACATGTTGTTACAATTAAGGACAGCTTCCAAGGTTGATAGTGAATCGGAGCAAATGCAGATTTTACCTCTTTTCTTCTCGGCTAATCTAACAGCTTCCAGAAGCGATTGCCTCTGCTGTGTAAACTGAGGAGTAGGTTGGTAGGACAGTTTGCTTGACAATTTCTTCTTCTGTGGTGACTGCTAGACCTATAATTTCTTTGTTTTTGGAGCCATCGGTATACAGGAAGGAAAATTTCTTCTTTAAAAGGTTGTCTTTGATGTCCAGGAACTTTTTAAGGTAAACATGTTTGTTGGTAGTCGATTTTTTGGCACAGCTTAATTGTATGTCTACTAAGCTTTCGTCCATAAGCCAGGGTGGTTTTATTGATTTGGTCTTCTGAGGAGCTTGGGTTGGGATATCAAGGTGTTGGCAGCTATTAATGCTTTGGTTGATGGTAGAGTTTCTGTATTTTTTATTTTTGTTTTTGGAGATCCGATGTATGATTTGGTTGAGCGGGGTGTCTTTGGCCTGAAGGATAGTGTGGATTGACTTTGCTTTTAGGTATTCGGTTCTATTTTCTATTGATTGGATGTTTGCTTCAAGGTAGAGGTTATTTGTTGGCGTAGAGCAAAAGGCTCCTAATGATGTTCGTAGTGCGGAATTTAGTAGAGTTCTGATTGGTTTTATAGTAGATTTCTTTGACGTGCCGTATATAGAAAGGGCGTAATCTATCTTGGAAATGCATAGGCTTTTTACGATTTCGATTAAGGTATGTGGGTGGCTATTCTATTTTCCGCTGGATAAGCATTTTATTATGTTTAGGGACTTGTCTATTGATTTTTGTAGTTTCTTAATGTGGGGCTTAAATTTATGTCTGTGGTCAAAATGTAGTCCTAATAACGACAGTTCCGTAACCGTTTTGATGGTCGTATCTTGTGTTGATACCTGGCATGAGCAGGCTCTCTTCCTGCATATATGAATGTGCTTGCATTTTGAAACAGAGAGCATTGCTCCTGATTTTTGGCACCAAGCGTTAATTTCGTTAAATAGATTGTTCAAGTTGATCGACACATTTTTGTCTCGTTTTAAATTGATAAATATGTTAGTCATCGGCGTATACTGTGTGGGAAAGGTTTTTGTGATTGTCTATAATATCGGAGAGGCTGTTGAATGCGATAAGAAAAAGTATAACCGAGAGTGGGGATCCTTGCGGTATGCCGTTGTGTAATGGTTGTACCGTTGAAGTGGTATTGTTGGTTCTAACTCGGATTTTCCTATTAGACATAAAATGTGACACGTAGGTGGTTATAATTGGACCACAGCCCCATGCCGAGAGTTGGTTAATGATTGTGTGTAGCCCTATTTTTTCTAAGGCTTTGGCAAAGTCTAGGGATATGATTGAGAGGTGTCTCTTTTCGTTGAGGGCTCTGTTGATAAGAGCGTCTGCGTAAAGCAGACAGTCCATAGCAGATTTCCCTTTTTTAAATCCGAGTTGTCGGCTATTTAGTAGTTTGTTGGATGTTGCAATGTTATCTAGCGTTTTTGACAAGCAGGGATTGAGGGAAATAGGTCTGTAGGATTCTGTTAAAGTTTTGTCCGTACCTGGTTTGAGTATTGGGATATTTATGCTAGATTTGTAGGTTTGAGGAATGTGATACTTTAGGATGCTATTAAAGAAATTTATGATTCTCATTTTGACCGGGTTTGCGACGTGTTGGATCATTGGATAATTTATTTTCTCCTGTCCTGGTGTTTGACCTTTTAGGATGTTTAGGGCGGTAGAGAATTCTAGAAAGTTTATATCTTGTTCCATAAATAGTGCTGTTCTGTGTGTGGTGTTTCCTTTGTTAAGTGTGAGTAATTTTTGTTTTTCTTCGATGAAGCTTGTGGAAAATTGTGTGTCCTCTGAGCGAAGAGACCAAAATTTTGCAAATGTGTCGGCAATTTGTTCCGGGCAAGTAAGGAGATTGTTACTATGGTTGTCTTTAATATCATGGATATTTGTGGCATTGTGGAGTCCGCAGAGCTTTCTTATTTTGTTCCAAATTGTTTCCGGCTTGGATTGTGGCGTGCTTTTGGATGTGAGCTCTAAGAGGCTGTCTGCTTTTCTCGATCGTATATCTCTTCTGTATTGGGCGTTCAGTTTTTTGTAGTTAATTAGATTATTTGTCGACATATCTCTATTGAAGGTCCTCCAGGCCTTGATTTTTTCCCTTTTTAAATTTTCCAGTTTTTTATTCCACCAGGGGACATTGTGGTGCGATCTTGGAGGTTTTGTATGCGGAATACTTTGGTATGCACTTTGAAGAATAATTTTGTTTATATTACTTGCTTCTTGGTTTATATTTGTTGACGTTGGGATGGAATTACTAAGGATGTTTGTGAGAGTTTCAAATTTGTTCCAATCTGCGTTTTTTGTCACAAAGCGTTGACTGAAGTTGTCTTTCTTTCTTCTGCTGCTTGGAAACATGTCGATAGTAATTGGGAAGTGGTCACTCCCTTGGAGAGAGTCGCTGATCTTGAAGTCACAATAAATTCTGAGGTCGGGTGAACAAAATGCTAAGTCGATGTGTGTGAGTGATCTATGGGTCGAGAAGTGAGTTGGTTTAGAATGATGAAGCCCTTGTTCAGGATGAATTTGCCTAGTATTCGTCCCCTACGGTTAGTTGTGGGAGAACCCCAGTAACTATTCCAGCTGTTAAAGTCTCCTGTAAATAATGTTGGAGAGTTTCCTATATGGACTATTGATTCCAGGTCTGCTTCGGTAAATTTTCTGTTCGGTGGGCTGTAGGAAGAAACGATATTGAGTTTTTTGAAAGACTTAATTTCCAGTGCAATGGTGTCGAATGAGTTTTGAAGTGGAATTATGGTGTGTTCTATTGATTTGTGTATCAAAATTGCTGCACCGCCATCTGGACTGTGCGAGGATGTGTAGTGAAATTCAAAGTTAACTGGGATGGGTAAGTTTTGGTAGTAAGTGATGTGGGTCTCCTGGAGGGAAACGATTTTGGCTTTTCTTTTTGTTGTGTGATCCTGATTGGCGTCTTGTATTTCGGAACCAGATGACATGGGTTCATCTGGTTCAAAATTGGACGCGTTCGGGAGGGTAAACTCATCAGATTCGTAGCTTACCGTTTTGCGCTGCATAGGTGTTATTGTAGTTTTTGGTGGTTGCATTTGGTTAGATTGAGAGGAGGAAGCTTTGGCTGCTGAGGAGTACAGGGAGCCATCGTGGTGGCGGTTTTTGTAGATGGACCAGGCTGTCCTGTTGTCTACTTTATTTAAGGTCCAAATCGCTTGAACTTCCTTGTGTGACAAGAAAACTGGGCAGTTTCTGTCGCGGGCGTGGTGATCAGTGAGTGGTAGTTTTTTCTCCGTGCAGTTGATGCAGTTGGATTTGTTTGAGCATATTATACCTTGATCTGTGTTTTCATGAGCTGCAAGGCCACAGTTTGAGCAGATTGCTGAATTTTTGCAGAACTTTGCGGTATGTCCCATTCGCGAGCAGGTGATGCAGCGCATTGGAGGAGGAATGTGTGGGCGGACCTGGACTCTTTCGTATCCAATGTATATATGTTCTGGGAGATTGGTTAGTTTAAATGTTAGTTTAATTAGACCTGTTTCATTTCTTTCAGTTTTTTGTGTTATTTGGCCAGGGGTATATTTGTAAATTTTTTCAACTTCATCAACCTTTTGAGATCTAAGGTTCTCTAATATAATTTGCTCGTCAATTCCTCGTAGATCGTTTGAGTAAATAACTCCTTTAGTGCAATTAAGGCTTCGGTGTTCTGTTATTTTAATTGGGATAGTGATGTAGGGAGTATTTGAAGGTAGACTGAAGAGATTTTTTATTTTTTCGGCTTGTAATAGGTTATTGGTTAGAATTAGAAGTTTTCCGTCTTTGGTTTTTTTTACAACTTGTGTCTTCTCCTTGGATTGTGTTGTCTATTGTTTTTTTGATGATGAATGGTGAGACTTCAGCTAGAGACTTGGAGTCGTCATCTGTCCTAGTCGCTATTAGGAATACTCCGTCTGGCGGGTGCCTTCTCCAGATGTCCGGAGGGTCGGGCATGATGATGTCAACAAACCTTAAGGCTTCTTTAAAGCTGCCAAAATTGTTAGTTGCGTTGATCGGGAAGTAGATAAGCGGGGGCAATCTTTGCGTTTGTTTTGATTATGCGTTGGGATGCTGCGGTACTTTAATGATACGCGGAAGAACACGTCCGATGGCTTAGGCTGTCGAGAGTGAACTAAAACGATTGCATTTGATATGAAAATATGATCTGTTGGGGCCGTTGGGGATAAATGCACAAGTTCATTAGTCTATTTGTATTCGCTGAGAGTTTAACATTTTTTTTATTCAAACTTTTTATTAATGTCCTGAAAATTTAAGATTATGTTAAACACCTTAACTTAAGAATCTTTAGTTCTACCGATTTTGGAAAAACTCGCTATCTTGGCGGGAAAACAGCTATAAATATCTAAATTTTGGAAACCCGTAGCTTGTGAATTTATAAAGCTACACAGAGAAAAAACGGAACAATACCCGTTTGAAATTGTCTCCTCAATTTTCACTTATAACCGTTTACAAATCAAATTGATACGAATTCATATCAACATGATACGGATTCATATCAACATTTTAATTGATATGATTTGCAGCATTTTAATATAAACTCGTATTAATTTGATATGTTTTTCATATCAAACGTAACATCGAAAAGTCTTCGAAAAAAAAGTATGACTGTGCTTTCGTGTTTTTTGTGTATTTATGGTAAATAGTATGGTACTAAAGATATTTGTTTGACTGAATTGTCGCGGTCACTCTAACATTCGACAAAATGTCAAATTGTACAAAAGTGAAACTTTTACATATGTTGTTTATTTTTTTTTTGAAAATGGTAAGTATCTTATTTTCAATTGTAATTAGTTGATGTTTGTCTAATTCTAACATATTTATTTCTTGGACACTGTAACGTGCTTTTCGGTGGCTGACTACACAGACTGCACTACACAAAGTGAAATGGCTCGCCAAGATGCCGAACTGGGCAAGTTGGCGTCCAGCACTTCGCTGGAAAACTTCTATCGAGGAGAGATGAAGGACTTCCTGGCTCTGATGCAAAGCTGCAGGAGGCATCCGAGTACAGCGTGGTCGGTCATTTAGGAAGTCCTGGAATTTTTTTTATAATTGATCCGAAATATATAAAAAATGAATATTTACAGCGATCTTATGTGTTTTCAGTATTTATTTGTTTATAAGATGCAAAAAAGTTAAAACAAAACTGATTTATATTGATATTACAATCCACAATTCCATACCAAATTGACATGTTCGAAAATATAAGTTTCGTATGTTCGAAAACATAAAAATGATATGGCAACATAAGGGATCAAAATTGATATGGGGGGTGTTCGTCAAAAGTCCACGATTTTCCACGAGGGGGGGAGGGGGGTTCGAGGTAAATGTCCACGTGGACATAGTAAAAATTTAATTGTAACCTTTATGTTATTTATTCCACTTTTAAATTTACTATTAAACTTATATTTATTTACCATTTTTAAAAATCTCTATAGAAATCATTTTTAATAAAAAAAAAAAAATTGTTTAATGAAAAAGTCCACGTGGACAAAATGGGGGGGGGGGGGGGGGGTGTTAGTTAAAAATCCACGATTGTCCACGAGGGGGGGAGGGGGGGTCAAAAAGTGACTAAAATTTGTCCACGTGGTTTAAGTTAAAGTTTTGTCGAGCATACAAATTGTGGGCGCCACAGGTTTGGGCGGTTTGTGGGCGTTAGAGTGGGCGTGGCATATTCGCATAACAAACTTGCACTGGGTACAAGGCTACGGAATCTAAATCTGAGATCCAATTCTCTATCTTTGATAGTTTCCGAGATATCCACGTTCATATTTACGATCTTTTGAGGTTTGTGGGCGTTAAAGTGGGCGTGGCAAACTTTTTTTGGGTCAATCGATAGGTATTGACGAGAACAATAAATTTTTGTTTTAGCATTAAAACTGTAGGATCCACAGTTTTTGCGTTTTGTGGGAGTTAGAGTGGGCGTGGCACTCTGCTGAAACAAACTTGCGCTGCGCAGGAATCTCAAAAGTCTGCATGCCTAATCCCCGAGACTTGTTAAGAGGTGTTTTTGTTTAATACTAATATACACCCCCACAATAGATGCATAAGTGCTACAAAACAAAGCCGTCACTTTCTTTTCTTGACAGTGGCTTCACTGCAGCAAAAACAGAAGACAAATCCGATTCGTGTTTGCTTGTTATCACTCTCGCTTTCTTTGCTTCTATATTGGATCAAGACGCGACGCTATAACGCATAAAAACGAAATAAAAATCAATGCAAGAGAGAATGTGTTTCGACTATCAAAAACCCGTTACTCAGCTCTAACCAACTAAAAATAAAAACTGCTGTGAGCAAATAGTGAATTGTGAATTTATTTATTTCGCCAACAGTTGGTATCTTAACTGGTGTTTGTGCCTAACCGAAGTAGACACTTCCGGGTCACACCGTGGGGCAAGAGGTAATGAGCACTTGTCGCTGGCAAGGGGACGCTTTGCTGGCAGGACGATCGCGTCGCGGCAATGGTAACGATGGTTACTGCGATGCCGGACCACAGGCGATGCGAAACTGCTCTGAGGTAGAGCTAACGTGGTTAGCTGCTAGATGAGATAGTGTATTACGAGCCCTATTCCCAGATGTAGGA
Source organism: Drosophila suzukii (assembly GCF_043229965.1). Lineage (NCBI taxonomy): Eukaryota > Metazoa > Arthropoda > Insecta > Diptera > Drosophilidae > Drosophila > Drosophila suzukii. The sequence continues at coordinate 51,913,934 of NC_092082.1, read as the reverse complement.
AGTAGAACCGCGGAGTTAAGAGATGTGTTGATAACTGATTTATTCTTCATTTGATACCTGCTTATAGACTACTTGGAACACGGAAAGTAGGTCAGGGAATTATGATTATGGTGCAGTTGGCTCAGCTAAACTGCAACTGCAACTGCATTGGTGCGTCAGTGTGCCGTTGAGTCTGAGAGACGGTGAGTCGGTGAGACGGTGAGTTAGTGAGACATATAATATGCTGATCAGCAATTCTCATATGCAGTGGGTGCTACTGAACGCCTGGTACTGACACTTCAACATGTGCTGACGGGTCAATGAGCCGTTGAGTCGGTGAGACGGTGAGTTAGTCTACAGTGAGTGCTACTGAGCGCCTGGTACTGTTCCCAACTTGGCTACTGCCTGATTTGTTGGGTGTGGTCATGTTGAGTACCTTTGGGTATGAACAACCCCTTCAGTTCTGCATTAGGGACGCGCTGACATGGCTCAAGCCAAAAACCTTTTTTGTTTTTTTTTTGTGCCTAAAACGCTGTGCCGCTGTTGACGTCAGCAGAGAAGTAGGCGCAGTGTAGAAGACTGCCTACGAAAACGATCGTGCAACAAAGAGAGGCAGATATTCGGAGCTTCCCTTTCTTTCTTTGTCTTATAATCTGCCTGCACTCGGCGCTCTCAGAGACAAATTTCGGCAGGTCCGTTACTTCTTTTGAGTCTCTCCGTTATGTCCGGCTAGCGACTAATGTTTCGGCGGAAAAATTTTCGTGGCGCAGCGACATGTGAGTGCCCTAATATTTTAGGAGCATTATTGTATATCGAAAAAAAACAACTAATATTGTTTTATAAAAGTAAATTATTTGATTATAGTAATGCTTACGTATTATACATTAATATTACAATATAATTTTTTAGTTAAGTTATAGAAATTTAGTTCGTTAAAATTTATTGAAATATTTAAAACATTTCAATAGTACCATTTTTGAAGAATTCCTTTTTATATTTTTTACTAAAAAAAGTAAAAGTTATGTAGTCGGATATTTTTCGCTTTAGAAAGGGTATAGGTGCAGTGGCACGCGCCTACTGCGAAGAGAAAACAAGAGAAATCATTCATTCTGTTTGAGTTATTGAAAGGGAAGCAAGCCATTTAAATTGTGCGCAGCAGATTTACTTCTTTCGTTTTTTAAAGTGAAAATAATAAAGTCAGGTAAGTGTTACATTAAGTTGAAGATGTTGTGCCTTGATCTTAGTTTAAAGTATTAAGGTGTTCAATGGGTTCCGTTAGCCGAAAGTGGATGATGAAATGTTTTGCGCCAATAAAAATCCTGCAAAGGGTGAAACACAGCTCTAAAAGGTAAATATGCAAATAAACAAATAAAACGCATTTTTTAAGCATATGACCATAATTTTTTATCAGGAGCGTTGGCCAAGGATTCGGAGGACCCGGACAAAGGTTTAGGGAAGGCGATGACCAATGTAAAAAGCAAATTAACGTAACATAAAATTAGGCTTACTAACAATAATTGTCCCTTAACAGAAAACCTTTTTTTTTTTTTTTTTTTTTTTTTTTTATCTTTATTTTTATTTACAATCTGTTTGTTTAAACAATAAGTAAATTGTATAATTTATATTAAATTAACAGAAATAGCAGTTTTCCAGTGAGCCCTGCTATTATATATAACATCTTTCCTGTTTGTTGAATTTATCTATGAGGGAGATCGAGAATATGATATCTTTTCAGTCTTCTTACTGTTAAACTGTTGTCTACTAGACTTAAGGCTAAATTATTTTCGTGGTTGTGAAGTCTGTCGATATATTTCTTACTAGTTTTATTTATTTCTTCTTTTATGGTTGGAATATTAAGATCTTTATGAATATTTGCATTGGATACGTAAAAAGGAGCATTGACAATTTGTCGCAAAGTTTTTGATTGGTAACGCTGAAGTATCTCAATATTTGAGTTGCTAGCAGTTCCCCAGAGCTGTATAGCGTAGGTCCAAACAGGCTTCAGTATGGATTTGTAGAGGCGAATTTTGTTTTCCAAAGTGGTTTCCGATTTTCGACTTATCAACCAGGACATTTTTAGTGTTTTAAGTCTGAGCTGCTGGCATTTTGCTTTAATGTGGTTTTTCCATGTTAATCTGCGGTCGAGATGCAAGCCGAGATACTTCACACAGTTACTTTGTGGAATTGGTGAGCCGTTAAGTGTAACATTTGGGCAGCTACCTTGTCTTAACGAAAAAGTTATTTGGACGGATTTGAGGGAGTTGATTCTAATTTTCCATCTAAGAAACCAGTCTTCAATTAGGCTTAGCTCACACTGCAGGAGTTCAGAAGCTTCAATTCTGGATCTGCTTGTGGCCAGAACGGCTGTATCATCAGCATATGTTGCAACAGTGCAGTTATTTGTAACTGGCATGTCGGCCGTATATAGGGTGTAGAGAATTGGTCCCAAAATGCTTCCTTGTGGGACGCCTGCGTTGATAAGGAAAAGTGTTGATGTGTCGTTTTTCTGTTGCACGTAAAAGCATCTTTTAGTCAGATACGACTTGATCAATAAGAAGTACGGAGCAGGTAGCAATTTCTTTATCTTGTACAATAAGCCATTGTGCCAGACTCGATCGAACGCTTGTTGAACATCAAGGAATGCAGCTGTGCAGTACTTTTTGTTTTCAAATGCAGATACTACATCATTAATGACCCTGTGACATTGCTCAGGGGTCCCATGACCTCTCCTGAATCCGAATTGGTATTCAGGAATGATGGAAAGTTCGTCCAAAATTGGCAACATTCTCTTCAATAGTATTTTTTCAAACACTTTCGAGAATATTGTCAACAGACTAATGGGACGGTATGATGTTAATTCAGTTTCTGTTTTGTTTGGCTTTAGGATCATAATGATTTCTGCGCATTTCCATTGACTTGGAAAGTGGTCTAGTCTGAGGATCGCGTTAAATACAAGAGTAAGAAGCCGAATGCATTTTGCTGGTAAACTTTTTAGGGTGATGCCGTCTATTTTATCAGGGCCTGGTGCTTTTTTATTGTTCAAGCATTTGATTTCTGCCACAACTTCTTCATATTTGATGCTTTTAATAGGTAAGCTCATTTGGCAGGATGACTCAAGAAATTGTTCTACTTCAGTCTCGGTTGTAGAATTATTTATTTCGTTTGGCTGAAATACAGAGTAAAGATGTTGTGCAAATGCTTCAGCTTGTTCAGTATTAGACCTACACCAAGTTCCATTGCTTTTACGAATATTTATGTTTCTTTTAGCTGGTCTCTTTAGGTATTTAGTCGCCCTCCACAGGTTGTATTCGTTGTTGCAGGAATTAGGGTCTAAATTTCTCAGATACGCAGCTAGAGATTCATTGCGTAAGTTTGACAGCAGTTGCCTTAGCTCTGAAGCAGCCTTGTTGTACAATCTTTTGTCAGCAGGGTAGCGAGTTTCTTGCCAGCGTTTTCGCAGATTCCTTTTATTTTGTATTTTTTGTCGAAGTTCGATTGAAAGGTACAATTGATTTGGTTGTTGATGGTTAAGAGCATGATTCGTGTTTCTATAGCTTGCTGTATGAATTGTATTTGTAAAGTGCTCCACAGCATAGTCTATTTCCTCTCCTGTTTTTAACGAAATGTCCAGGCTTATAGCTGATTCTAAATAGCTTTTAAATGCGTTGATGTCAGTAGAGGCTGTTATGACTTTATAGGGCTTGTCCAGCATATGGGCTATTGTGCTATATGTTGCTATTATTGGAGAATGATCTGAGTTAAGGTCAAAGCTCTCCATTACTCGCATGTGTGACAAAGGAATTCCAGAGAATAATACAAAATCAATCAAATCTGGAATTTTTTGACTATCAGTTGGCCAGTATGTGGGCTTACCAGTTGACAAACTTGTTATGTTATTGTTTCGTATGCATTTGTATAGCTCCGATCCCTTCGGGTTAGTCAATCTGGATCCCCACCATGGATGTTTGGCATTGAAGTCGCCTCCCACGATAAACTTTGTTCCCAGCCCTTGGAAAAAGTTTTTAAAATCGAGTTCTTTTATTGTGAATCTAGGTGGGAGATATATCGCTGTTATTGATACATCTGCGTGCATACATTTTATTTTAATTGTGGCAGCCTGCATAACATTTTCCCTAGTACTGTCCATTATTTGAAATTTAAGGCCCTGCTTGACAATGATTGCAGCACCTCCATGAGCTCGATCTGACGGATGATCAGCCCTTACTGTGTCGTACCCAATAACTCTAAAAAAAGATTTGCTAGTGAAGTGTGTTTCTGAAACAAGCATGACATCAATGGCATTTGTTTTTAAAAATAAGGATATTTCATTGACATGGTTGGAAAGCCCATTGGCATTCCATATTCCTAAGTTAAGATTTATTTGCATAGCTTATTTACAAGTAACATTATCATGTTAAGTAAATTATTTGTGAGCTGAAATTGTTTTTCTAAGAGCTGTTCTATTCTTTCTAAAGACGTGTTCGAGATACTATTTCCTGCAGCAACTTGAGCGTATGATTGATAATCTTTGGGTTCTTGGCTAAAATTATTAAACGGAGCAAATGATTGAGAGGTAGCAGGGTCATTTTTATTGTTGTCATCTTTGGTGTTTTTCAGGTGGTTGCGTCCGCTTACTAGTTTTTTTGTTATAAGTTCCTGATAGACTTTACACCCTTTGTAACTAGCAGCATGATCTTCGTTGCAGTTGGCACATTTTGCTGGTTGCTCTTTATCTTTTGGACAAATGTTGCTGGGATGGTTAAAAGAGCATTTCACACATCTGTGAGATTTGGCACAATATGACTTTGTGTGTCCAAATTCCTGGCAACGATAGCACTGAACGATTTCTTTGGTTTTACGGGGTGGTTCTATATTGACAACTGCGTTACCAATGTGTTTAACTTTGTAAATATCTAAATTCTTATTGTTGGGCTCAATGTCTAAGTAGAACAAATTCAATGGCTCTTTGGTTACACGACTTTTAATATTACTAATGTTTCTAACAGCGTGACCTTTGGACTCCACATCTTGTTTAATTAAGTCTATGTCCGTTGAGAAGTGTAAATTCTTAATAACAACTCTGAAAGCCCTCTCATGTTTAAGCTGGTATGTGTGAAATTTAACAAAATCTGTATTAAGAGTTTTAACAAGTTTCCTGTATTCCTCAATAGTCTTTACCATAACTCTCACATGGCCATCGCGTTGAACTTTATAAAAGAAAAGCTCTTTTTTGATTTTAGTCTCGAGATAAGCTAACATTCCTTTTATATCACTAACTTCAGATAAGAATATAGGTGGCGGCTTGGCAGATTCATCTAAGGTGTCTTCAGTTATCATGTCCAGTTCTTCGGTTTCGTCTTCATTTCTGTTGTTTGTTGTGCTTTCGCTTAGGATGGCAAATTGATTGTAGCTGGTGCTAGGTGCAGAGTCCAGAGCGATTTTTTTCTTTAGTAGAATCGGAGAGACTTGGTTTGGTCTCTTGAGTGACTTTGGCTTCGGTTTTACTCTCTGCCAGCTCCAAACCGTTGTTTCTTCTTCGTCGTCGTTCATGTTAACAACAACACTTTGATGGTGCTTGTCATCAACCACTGATTTGCTTCGTTTTCTTTTGTTTTGTGTTCTGTTAATATTGGCTTTAGCGCTAGCGCAGCTTCCGCGTAAATTTTAGGCACGTCTTAACTCGGGGAGTGTTTGATCGCGACTAACAGAAAACCTAAATAACATTATTTAATTAAAATATATTTAAAAGTATATACAAATTTATGTATTTTAAATTCTATAAGTAAAAACTCATGGGAAAAATTCTGATTTTCACAAGTGATTTCACTTGGGACGTGTCACTTGCAAGTGATTTCATAAGTGAAAACTCATGGAAAAAATTTGATTTTCACAAGTGATTTCACGTGTCACCGGCACGTGGCAGGCCATACGAAAAATGAGTATAAGGAACAAGTGAAATCCCGTGGGACTTCGAAAAATTTTCATTTGAATTTTCACTAGTAAAAATGCGGACTTGTTCTTCACTTGTGCAAGAGGACATGTCCCACGGGATTCACAAGGTGATTCACAAGTGAAACTTTTTTTTTGGAACTGAAGGGACTGGCTACTTGACTATTACTAAACTAAATACTAAGAGACGAATGGTAATTGTAAAGGGTGAGCATTGGTCCAGCCGCATGTGAGATGGAAGTTTGTTGCAGTAGAATAAGGCTCTACACAGAGGCTCATTAAGCTGGAATGAAAAAAGGTTCAAATGTCCTTTAAGACCTTCCAGGCACGGAAAAGCTTATGCTGCCCAGCAATGCAGGGCAGTCTATTTTGTAGGACAGCAGGTCACAAATAAAAACTAGTGCGCTAGTTGCTCTGCGATCTTGTAGGGAAGAAAGGTGCACAAGACGACATTTCGCAGAGTAAGAGGGGACCGGGTCATTAAAGTTTAAAGAAAGAAGGGCAAAAGGTAGGAATTTTTTTGAACACGGTCGATACGATTGATGTGTGTAGTACCAGTCGAACTCCAGACAAACGAAGCATATTCCAATCTGGACCTAATGAACGAATCTATAAATTACGTCGATTTTCGTTTTACAAACCCATACATAGCGTATGCTTTCGGAATTATGTTATTTATGTGATCAATGAAAGTAAATTTGGTATCAAACATAACTCCTAGGTACAGGTATTAATTTCTTAAGGAAAGAATTTGGGAACTAATGCCATACGAGCAAAGGACATTAAATAATCGTGATAAACGAGTGGATGCAAACAAGATTGAACGTAGCTAAGTTAGTGGTAGTTGACCGTCCAGGCATAAAACCATGTTGGTTAGGACTGATGATCCCACCAGCAAGAAAAATTAGCTGCTTAGCTACACAGAGAAAAAAACGGAACAATACCCGTTTGATATTGTCTCCTCAATTTTCACATATCAATTTTTTCATATCAAAATTATTCGAATTCATATCAATATGATACGAAATCATATCAACTTTAAATGTTAATATGAATCCGTATCATAATGATATGAATACTTAGCAAGTTGATAAGATTTCATATCAAACGTAACATCGAAAAGTCTTCGAAAAAATAGTATGACTGTAAATTCGTCCTTTTTGTGTATATTCTGTGTACAACGGTATAATTACGCTTTGTATGCGGTGGTCCCACTTTTATTTACTGCGTCAATTTTAGTGTAAAACGTGACAAAAGAAAAGTTAAAGGTGTTTATAAATGTAATTACTTGGTAAGTATGTATAATTTTAACTAAATTACTTTATTTGTGCATTAGTTTGTCGAAGTACCATGGAGGATCCACTTTTGCTTCAATTCCCTACGGACCTCGAGGTCGATTTGGTTGTGCTTGACCTGCTTTTAGGTTTTTATAAATCAACATATTTGCACATACATATATATATATATATATATATATATATACATGTGTAAGCCATTATTAGTTGAGACTTATTATTGCAATATATTCCTAGAGTGTGGATACAACTACGAAAGGCTGCAGTACATTAGTGCTTCAGATCTTGATTTAATATTTTCCAAGAGAGAACATCTTGGTCTGAAATCCGAGTTCCACGAGAAACTCCAAAAATGGAAGCGAGCACAAGTAAGTTTAATTTTAAATATTTTCATAATAGGTTGTAATAATTTCAAATTTTAGCACATTGATGTCTGCGCAGGGGATACGACACCAACATATAAAGGAAAGGTGACATTATTAGTTCTAACTAATGGTTTCTAGCTTAAATATTATTAACTTTAATCAGTGTTTATATAATTTATTTTTGTGGTTCTATACGTTAATCTAGAAAATAAATTTTAAATAAAACTACAAATTTGTTTCTCTGGGTATGAGTTAAGTGTCGAATTGATTTGACAAAATATCAGTTTGATAAGAAAGAATACCAGTTTAATATAGAAAAACATAACGTGTTAAAATGATTAAAAGTACAAATTTACATGATAAAATATTAGTTTTTTATGAAAAAGTATAAATTTGATATGGAAAAACATAACATGTTAAAATAAAAGAAATGTCAAATTGATACAAAAAAAATATCAGTTTGATATGAAAGCATATCAGTTTGATGTGAAAGCATATCAGTTTAATATGAAAGCATATCAGTTGCATATTAAAAAATACCACAATTTGGTTACAACTTTGATATGTGCTCATATCAATCTGGTATGAAAAATACCAAATTGACATGTTCGAAAATATCAATGTCATATGTTCGAAAATATGAATATGATATGGCAACATAAGGAATCAAAATTGATATGAAAAAATACCCGATTGATGACCACTTTTGGTATTTTTTTTTCTCTGTGTACAATTCGTTCAAACATTTTCAAGACATTACTTAGCTTTGCAATTGGCCTATAATTTAAAACAATATTTTTGTAACTAGACTTGAATATAGAAGAAACTGTGGCAAGTTTCCATCAATAAGCAAATACGCCAGTGGAAAGATACAGGTTAAAGGGGCTCAGGTTTTAAGGGGCTCACAAAGAACTATACAGTTTTCCAAAATAAATGGAGAAAGGCAATCGCAGTTAAATTTTTCTGAGTCTTTAAAACTCTCAGCCGCCATATAGCGGTCAAAATCAGTGACATCTAAGCACCCAATATTTAGCATCGTGGCAATGGCCCTGAGTGAAACATCTTCATTCCACAGCGAGCTCGGTTCAAAGTTAGATGCAATGTACTTAGCGAATAGATTAGGGACCCCAATATCCGAGGAAGCTGAAAGACTTTCAAATGACACATGGGAAGGAAAATAAGAGGTTGTTCGTTTAGAATTGACAAAGTCCCAGAATGATTTAGGATTGGTAATTAATTTAAGCTCTATATCATATATATATATATTTTTATATTTTTTTAGTCCTATTGTGTACCATGGTAGTTTATAACTACTTCGAACTCTAGCTTTAGCGTATCTGCCTACAATAGTATAGAGAAAATACAAAAAAAAACTTCATAGCTAGTATTCACTTCAGCATGCGAGAGGAATTCTAACCATCTAATGTTTGAAATATCATTACGGATAGAATCTAAACTGCTAGAATTAATATAAGTAAGAGGCACGCGAGAATTATTTGGTGAATAAATATAACAAGTAATTGAGATTAATAGGGGCTTGTGATGAGCATCACACGCGGCTAGAGGATTATCGCTGCAACATAAATTCGGGCTTAAATCAGGATGTACAAAAATTAGATCTATACTTAAGTTATTAAATTCATGGTTGATCTGGACTTATCCCATACTAAGAAGCTCATCGATGACAAAGATTTCGTGGGGAAAATGCAAATTACTGGGAACCATTGCTGAAAACTCAACATCAAGAGCCCACACGAGCGAAGATTGGTTGAAGTCGCCCAAAACAGATATATACTGGCCATCTTCCAGCTTCTGGTATAGGTGGGATAATATTGTTCACATGCGCTTTATATTAATCAAAACTGCTGCTTGGGGGTATGTATGATTTTGTTGGTAGATAAGGGCGTAAGGTTATTGCTTATTTAAAATAAACTGTATTTTAAATTGTTATATTTGAAATTGTGGGCGCCACATTTAACATGATTAATACCCAATTTCTAGCGGTTCGTGGTTTGTTCAGGTCAATTGATAGGTACTGGAGGGAGCTCTTAATTTTAGAATTTAAATAACTATTTGAATCAATTCATAGATTAACATACTCATTCTTCCTTACAGATATCACCTTCGGAATATTTTAAGACATGGATTTTTAAAATTGAAAATTCACACTTATATTGGTTTTGGAATTGGAAAGGTTTACTCTCAAGAATTCCGACTTATCGAATTTACCAAAATATATGTTGAACTCCGAATAGAACCCGTTGCTGCTGTGGACTAACAATTCGTAGCCGGAAGTAAAAAAACTTTTTGCTAAGAAGCAAGGAGTTATACATGTAACTTAGGGGAAGTTCGCAATAAAAGCGGCTACTGCTTAAAGACATACTGGAACATCGGTGACTCCCAGTAACAACATAGTTTAATACAAAATTTGTAAGAATACCAGTGAATTAATAGTATTTATACCTGCGAATTTATGATGGAGTCTCGCCCGGAGTGGAGGATACACCGCTTTAACTACCGAACCCTTCATCTTCGTGTAGTTTTCTTTGTCTGGGCCTTAATATGGACCCAGTACCTAAACTGTGTCTTCTGTGGTGAAAAATTGGGTAAGGTGCTATAATGATCTTTTATTTTCAGCTCGACTTCATCACACTATTTACCCTTATAATTACAAAGGTCGACATAATACACAGATAAACCTAAAAGGCGTTTACCTGTAGATTACTACCCAAGGCTTGAAAACTTTCCCTCACGTCACAGCTTTAAGAAAATAGTTTTCAAACTCCAAATTTTCAATTTGTATGCCTTTTTACGAACTAATAACAGCAAAATCATTCGAAGCCTAGATCCGAAATGAACCTGAAATGGTATGGAAGTGTAGGACATAACGTCGAACGATTAGTTTGGAATGTCACTTGCATGATGATGTTGAAAGACCACGAGTTGACAATTTAGGACCCTTAAAACGGTAGCTCATTCCGGGTGGGGTATGTTCTTGCTGATGCCTAAACTTGACACTACGAGCAACAAAACCTTCTTTAAAATGAAATGCCAAGGCAAAAATAAAACTAATTAGTTAATAGGTACGATCTTCAAGGAATTGCAAGGGGGTGGCGTTGATGCGAGAGGCCACAGGTTTTCTTAACCTACCCGACCATGTTTCTCTCAAAAAAAAGATGAAACCAAATGTTAGTTTATTCCGCCATGTCTAATAAAAACTTAGAAATTCATCGTGATATGTATCTCTGTATAATTCATAATATAAATTGTAAAAATAACTGCCTGATATTCATTTAAAAGCTGTTTCCAGAAATTCCTGGTAGTTACATAAGTTCTATTAAACTGGGTTCAAGTGTTTTTCATTCCTTTTTTGATTCTGATTTAATTTAACTTTACTTTGCGTTTAAATTACAATAAAAATTATTTCGTTTCCCACAACAATACCAACTGAAACAAATTAGGGTTAGCATAGAAAATATGGGAGAATAACAATTTGCATAATCAATAGTCGTTATCAGCCAAACTAAAGGTAAACCGGTACAGAAAGATCATGATCAAAACAAAAAACCAAATACAATAGCTGTACATGTTAGGCAATACCCGTAGGCAAGCTGGCGATCGAAGATTACATTTACGTATATCTTTTATCTTTCTGCATGGTTTCGGAAACGTCACAATGAATAATATTGTTGTGCTTCTTTTACTTTTTATGTCAGTACTTAATTTTTAATTGGCTGCTGTCTCCGTTAGCTTTTATTTGTTATAACACATCACCCACTCAAGTTGCTCGATGAAGTTGTAAATAACATTATTGTTTTGTCCGTTGATCTCCATTCAATAACCCATCGGCTGGCTTGTTGTTATGGCAAGTGTTAGGTATTACGTATTTAACATTTTAATTAAATTTACAGTTTTAACTTGTTCAAGGTTCTGAATTGATTGTTTAAGTTTGTTTGTTGATTCTTAAACTTTTACATGGGTGTTTTTATGGTTTTATTTGGATGGCTTTATATCCCCGCTATAAATTTGAACTACATGCCTGCCAACGATATGAGCCTCTGGTTTTTTAAGAGTTTATTGCGATCACTATGTTTTACACTTCGCCTTTTGCCTTCTTGCGAAGAATTCTGCTTGTTCTGAGGGAGAATTTTTGACGGCTCAACCAATAAACGGGACAGTTAGAGGTCACTAGGGCCCACCAAACGGAAAGACAGTAAGCTGGTATTTCGAACTTTACCTCGACTCTCAATATGATGTAGGGATGCTATTTGAAGAACCACTATTTGTCATTCACAGGGGATTTTCGAAAAAGGTGAATATCTGGTATTATTGTGGCGGCCTCTATTTATTTTTAAATGAAAGAATTACTTTGACCAATAACATTTTTATTTTTAAAACAATAGTAACAAGGCTACCGAAAAACAAATATTTTTTAATTTAATATTTTTTTTGGTAACATTTCAACGGAGTTACATCATAAAGCTCTTGGAGTAATTCATCGTTTTTTTTCCATTTTCAAAAGTTGTAGGTGACTACAAAACAAATAGAAACAGGAAAAATAATTTTTTATGATTTTTTGAAAATGCTTAATATAAATTACTAGAGCCACTTTTGTATACCCTTACAGAGGGTATAATGATTTCAGTCAGAAGTTTGCAACGTAAACTAGTCTCTCAGTTTTAAAGCTATCAGGCTGAAACTTTCCCAAAAGTTTTATATACTTTGCAGGTAGTATATAAGTCGGAACCAGCCGGATCGGACAACTATATCTTATCGCTCCCATTGGAATAATATGAAAAAAACATTTTAAAAAATTATTTCTTTGGTGTTTATTAACATATAAACTCCTACGCTTGGATATAAAATTTTTTAGTTAGTTCTGAATTTTAAATTTAATTTTAATCATATATGGACGTCTTATCATATAGCTGCCATAGGAACGATCGGAAAATTGGTGGAAAAATAATATGAAACAAAATATAGATTCGGTGTTTTTTAACATATAACCCCTTACGCTTGAAAATCAAATTTTTTAGTTAGTTCTGAATTTCGCATTTAATTTTATCAAAATCGGACGATGAACGATCGGAAAATTGGTGGGAAAATAATATGAAACATATTATAGCTTCGGTGTTTTCTAAAATATTATCTTATATAATTGGGAATATCATTATTTGTATTTTTAAATTTAATAATTATAACTGCAAGGGTATACAAGTTTCAGCTTGGCGAAGTTAACTTCCTTTCTTGTTTTTTGACTGAGATCGTCTCATTTAAAAACATTAAAAAAATATATAAGAAAGAAATTTTTAAAAATTCTATTTGCAGTTACTATAAATTTTGTTCCGGAAAACTAATCATCAAAACATTTTTGTTTTCAGCCGAAGAACAAAGTTCATAAAGTAGACTTTTACAAAAATTCGACATTTTCAATAAGTGCTAAACGTGTTAAGAAAAGTTTTGTATCATTCAATCGATTTATAAATGACTTTTCCTTTGATGCCTAAATGTACGTGAAGTAAGTTAAATAGTCCGATTTAAGTATATATTTCTTTTGTTTCGTCAAAATACTAATGCCGACTAGTGTATGTAACTAGTAGTAGGCAGCTTTTCCAACCCCATAACGTATATATATTGATAAGGATCAATAGCCGAGTCGATCTAGCCATGCCCGTCTATCCGTCTGTGTGTCCGTCCGTATGAACGCTGTGATCTCGGAAACCACGAGTATAAAAGCTGGTAAATTGGGATTTGGCATGTAGATTCGTGGGCTTCGTACGCAGCGCAAGTTTGTTACATGTGCCACCCACAATTTTCAAGCAGGAACAAAAATGAAATGTATTTGTCTCGTCAAGACCAATCGATTGACCTACAAAAAATCTAGTGGTATGTGAAAGCCACATTACCTAGCCAACAGCAGATTGATATTGGGTTGGATCAATCTTTTTGCACTGATCGCGTGTGCAAGCTACCTGGAAACCTGTATCTACTCGTGTGGTCGACTGTCTGAATTTTCAATGTCATTTGCTTCCAGTAAATCCTTCATATACACCGAATGGCCCAGGGAAATTGCTCCTAGCTCTGCATCACGCTCTATCTAAACGCCAAAAAAAAAAATGTTTAGTGAGCCTTTGTCCAAATATTCGAAAGACTTTGAGATACTCGATTTGATCCTGAGCAAATTCCCTTTTTACTGATGGGCATATCATCAACATACACGAGGATTAGCGAGAGGCTTCCACTTCCACTTTGGTTGTAAGGGTATGCCTTGAGCCGTTCTATTTGGCCATACTTGTCGCGGTTAACGTTGAATACCCATTTGCATACGATCGCACGATGATTTTCTTGTAAATCTTCCATATGCCAGATCTGGTTTGCGAAAAAAGAATCGTATTATCTTTGCATTGCATCACGCCATTCGAATGAACACGGACTCCTCCTAGCCTTTTTAAATGTTGCTGGTATCGGGACATCTTCTGACACTAAGTCACCTAGTATGTTATGCTGCTCTTTGGGTCCGGATGAGCTTCGGCCGACCAGGCCCTACAGGTATATCCTTTTTTATCTTTATTATCCTTTTCTTCCATAAGCTTTGCAACCCCCATGATTTTGTTCCTATCAGCTCCACCAGTTTCGCTTGAATATTGACCGTCAATCTTAATGAGCTTCTGGAAAAAATCAATATGTTCTTTATTATCATCTACTGCATAATGATTTTCATCAAAAAGGACCTGTCTTTTTAAATTATTAGTCACGTAGTTAAGTTGTATAGACATAGCCTTTGGCAGCCACTGAGCATCCAACCATACTATACTCCTTGCCTTGGTTAAAACTTCCTTACATTTCGTGGACCTTCGTCCAGAGCAACCGCAATAGAACCTAAAACCTTTACATGTCTTATACAAGGTTTCTTACCAGTCCACGTTTGTATACGATTTAGTAAATAAACAGCTGTGTTATTAGCCTCAGTCCATAAGGATTCGCATAGTCCTGACTGCACAAAGAGGCATCTAGACACTTCCACTAACGTCCTATTAGCCCTTTTAGAAACGTGTGGCGTGTAATCTTCAATAAGCTGCCTAGCGATACCATAATGACGAAGAAAGTCATCGAACTCTTTGTTGACGAATTCTCCCCGTCGTCCGTGGGAAGGAATTTCAGCTTTCTATCTGTCTTCCGTTTAAGCAGATTCTTAAACTCCTTGAACTTTGATAGCACTTCATTTTTCTTGCAAAAAATATAAACAAAAATCCTCCTGGATTTGTCATCGATGAACGTCAGGAAATACTTTGATCCCATCAGCGATTGTGTGGGAAACGGTCCACATACATCTGCATGTATCAGCTCTAAAAGTGAATCTAGGTGAGTAGGACCGTTTTGCAGGACCTTTGCATTTTGCAGACCTGGATTCACCATGCATCTGTTTTTCACCGCACTGCCAAGCGACTTAAAATTTCCATGCATTTTTGGAACATGAAACACATTCTTCAAGGGGACCATACACAGTGTGCCCTCTTCATTCGCCTTGTTCTATAAGCTTAATGCAGAGCGTTTTAACCGATGGTAATTCATCCCTGGTTTCGATAGCCACCACGAAGATTTCGAATTTTAGTGGAAGGCTCGACCGTATCTCGATTGAATTTGCTAATTATTGATTATTATTTGGTTATAACATTTTAATAAATGTTCTGATTTGTATATTTTTTGGCAAGCAGATGGGTGTTAATAATAACAACAAAATGTTAAACAAATTTTTACAAAATATTGAACGGTTGTGTGCACCGCAGGAAGTCCAAGAATGTGCACGCTTTATCCCAATAGTCTACCTTTTATAGTTTCCAAGATTTCAGCGTTCATACGGACAGACGGACATGGCTATATCGACTCGACTAGTGATCCTGATCAGGAATATATACACTTCATGGAGTCGGGAACGCTTTCTTCTAGCTGTTACATACTTTTCCACGAAATTAGTACACCCTTTTACTCTACGGTTAACGATTAAAAAAAATAAACCTTTTTAAATCATTTCTCGAAAAACCAAATCGCAAAAGCAGGCTACTTCCCTTAAAAATCATTTTTGTAGCATTGCTGAAGTATGATGAATTGGGGTTTATTTCAGTGAATTGCCATATATCCTACAATTTGCACTCGATTTGCAAACTTTTGGCCTCACCTACTCGCGATTTATATATATATATGGTATTGTGGCGACAGACAGATATATACAAGCTTTTATGATGCGAGATCTCAATATATGGCTATGTGGGCGGTAGTCAGATTTATACGTTATGGGCGATTTTTAAGTCAATCGATAGGTTTTGACGAGACATGTAAGACAATTGGATATTATCTGTAGCTTATAAAGGTTAGGAATAATATAGTTTGTACATATAAGAGTTACATAAGTTTTGATATAAACTAACGCGACTATTCAACTGAAACATCTGTCCCAGATGCCACGTCCTCTCAGTTGAAAGGTTTTCATCTTCCTCCTCGTTGCTACCATAGGGCCACAGCTTCATGAAGTCAGCGCTGTTAGTCGTCTGTAGTGGACCCTCAAAATCGGCTGCTTTCTTTACATCATACCTGCCTTTGCGCTTAACCTGTATGCCTTCATCTGGTCCCACATATTTGTTGGCTAACTTTTTGCCGGTTATAAACTGCGTCACCTTGATGGCAACCAGATCACACAACTGTCCTTTTCTCTTCTTGTCAAAGTTATTCTTGTCTGCGTTCGTTGACTTAGTGGGAAACAACCAAGTGTATTTATTAAATCCATCCGCAATTGCAAATATGTAGCGGAAGCTTTTTGATGTCATGTCTAATAAGCCCAGATGATCCACATGAAGCGTTGGAAGGGGTGTATCTCCTTTGTTTATAGCGTGCAAGAAGTAGTCCTGCTTCCCGAATTTCTGATTATGTGTGGTGCATTTGATATAGTTGGAAATAGTCTGCTTTACTTTCTTCTCAAGGTGGGAAATGTGAAAATCCTGCCATGTCTTGAAGCCTCAACGTGTAATTGAGTTTTGGCGTCTTGACTCCGATCCTTCAGGACTGGCTCCTCCATAAGTGCTGCCTTTAATCGATCAACGGCTTGTTTCTGTTCTCCTTTTATTTTGAAAACAGCATCCTTTTCTAGCAGCTGCGTTAGAAATAAAGGCGTAATCCTTAACAAACTTGCGAAAATGCCCTGTTAGACCGAGGAACGGCTGTATACCTCTGATGTTGACTGGCATAGGAAAGTTTTTGACTTCCTCGATTTTCTCTTTTCCTGGCCTTTCGTACCCAAGAAAATTGATATGCTGTTATAGAAAGTGGCATTTTGACCACTTTATGTCAAGACCGTTCTGCTGGGCCTGCTTCAAGACGCGTTCCATGTTGCTTAGACATTCATCGGCTGTTTGCCCAAAAACAACAATGTCATCGATGTACATTTCCAAAATACCTGCATTTATCAGCTGTTCAAAGAAATAAGTGACAAAAACTTCGGGAGAATTGCAATACCCGAATGGATCTCTGTTGAATGCAGTGTATTTTCGGCTGGCCTCATCAATTTCGACATGGAAAAATCTATTTTTCAGATCGAAGACTGAAAAATATTTCGCATTTTGCATCTTATCAATCACTTCGTCTATGAGTTGAACTGGGAATTAATTTTTAAGAACCTTACTGTTTAATATACGGTAATCTATGCACAGTCAGTATGTCTTATCCTTCTTCTTGGCTAGCATAACTTTACTAGCAACATCTAAACATGACTCTCTTACAATTCCCAGCTGCAGCCATTCCTTCATCTGTAAGCGAACTGTTTCTCTTTCTGCTGCGGAAGATCGGCTTGGATGTTCTCTAAAAGCTATGTTGGTGTAATTATTCATGACTCACCATATTGTAGATATTATGGTCATTCTCGGCAACGGTGTCGTCTCCTCGTCTGAAAGCCTATTTTCCATTCTCCAGCACAACAGTAAACTTTTTTAAGAAGTCGATGTTCACATTAATTTTGTTGTCGGGAACGATGACAAACCTATGTAGAGTTTGCATTCCATCTTCTTCCACGTCGATATTCGGTGCACCCAGCACCGAGTATCAATGTTTCCGAGTCCGAACAGTTTTGCAAAACTTTTCTGCAGGGGAATTTCAGAGAACTTATCCTTGTATGTAGGTTATCAGCTCCAGTGCCTACTAGGCATGCCACGCTCTTTTTGTTGATCGCTAGTACTTTCTCCCTCGAATCGCTGATTGAAGCAATACCTCTGGCTCTGGTTTTATTTCTGATCGAAACGCTTTACTGGTTTTTCTGCCTTACCAAGGTCGTTCTGATTCACTGCTCCTTGAAAGTTGTCGCACTGTATAGAGGGTACTCGAGATCGTCACGGAGCTTAAATTAATCTGCGATATATCGGAACACCGACTCATCCTCCACAATTCCACGGGCTGCTATCTTACGCATATGCAAAACATATTCGTGAAAATTCTCGTTGTCGATTTTCTTTCTCTTGAAGCTGCCTGTGTACTTTAGCACTGGTCAGCGTCTTATCAAATTCGTCCAAAAGTACTTGGCATAGGGTATCATAGTCCGAAACAGTGGTGGACTCCAGGAATAACATTGGAGTTCCCTTCATTTTCATACGAGCGTTCACATATTTATGCTTCAGCTTCGCTCAACTCGTTGTTGTTAGTGTAGACTTCTTCGCGATTATTGTTGTATTTTAGCTCCTGTTGAAATTCAGCTTCGTGTGTTAAATCACTACTACTAGCGAACTTAACTTGCTCCTCGATATTATTTCCCTTCTCTCCACGTCAACCGGCATAAAGAAAGTATGATTCATATTTACCACTGCTGCTGCATTTTGGGAATCTTCTGGATTCTTTTTCTGTTTTTTTTGTTTTCCACCTCGATTGCATTTTTTGTTCTTTATGGCGGAATGAATCATTTTTGCCAACTTTTTTGCAATGTCAAATTCAATTGTCAAATACACCAACAGATTTTTCACATGCACGACGGTTGAGCCCCCATGTAAGATAATTTTATATTATCTGTAGTTTATTAATAAAGTTTAGAGGTATAATAGTAAGAGTGACATAAGTTTTGATATTGATTAACGCGACTTTGGGACTGAAATTATACCTTTACGACGAACGACTTTTTTCACAACTTCTCTGTATCTTAATTAAGCTGATAGTGATGGACTATCGAGTGTCATTTAAGAAAGCAGCGTGACAAGGACTGCCCACCTATGTCCAATCCACCAGCTACATACTAGCAGGAAAATTGTGGGCGCCACAGGCTTAGGCGTTTTGTGGGTGTTACAGTGGGCGTGCCAAACTGATTTTTAGTCAATCGATAGGTATTACTGGACAATACATTTCAGTTAGAATTTTTATTCTAGCATCATCTAGCGGCTTGTGGGATTTAGAGTGGGCGTAGCACGCCCACTTGCGCTGCGCTGGGCGTGGCACGCCCACTTCTTGCGCTGCGCAAGAAGCTCAGGAATCGGTTTGTCCGTCTGTCCGGATGAACGCTGACATCTCGGAAACTATAATAGCTAGGCTACTGGGACTTGGCATGCAGATTCCTGAGCTTCTTGCGCAGCGCAAGTTTGTTTCAGCAGCGTTTTGATAACGCCCATGACGCCTAAATCTGTCTACCGCCTACATAGCCATATATTGAGATCGCGGGTAAATGGCTCATTTCAATATCGCTTTGCTGCTTGCGTATCTCCATTTCCCTTTGGTCCCTTTAGCTGAGTAACGGGTATCTGAGAGTCGAGGTACTCGACTATAGCGTTCTTTCTTGTTTAACTTAGGTTTTCTATAAGGGTGGAAGTTATGTTTTTTGATTCAATCGAATTTTCCTCGATATGACGCCCTGAAAACCGGTAGACACGATAGAAAATTGTACACTGAGCATCTTATCTGCTTGAACGAACGCTTTAAAATACTTATATTTTTTGTTTGTTTTTTTAACAATAGGGAAGCCAAAAAAGAAGTTGAATTTTTTACTTCTTCTTTTCTTATTCTTCTTAAGAACAATTTAGAAGATTTTAAAATACACTAAAAAGATGTTATACGAACACTAGTTGTGATGTCCTCAGAATGAGAACAAAATGATCTAAATGTAGAAATGTACCTAAATTGATTAATATACCATTCAAAATCTAAAAAATCAAGAAAAACGACTACCTTACCCCATACATCCCTTTACTACCAATATAACTTTTATAATATTCTCATGGTCCCAAAAATATAAATCAAGTCCGAAATGAGAAAATCTGTAATTACTAATATCAATATCAGCCGCATTCGATACGAAGAGATACCTAAGCGATTTGTTAAGTTGACTCTAAACGTTACAATTTAATATATGCACAGACTCTCTTTACCCCACAGCCCATCGTTTGTAGGACTAAAAGCAAGAATGGAGACAGGAATGCGGCGGCCTCCCTGACACACTTTTACAGCTCTTGCAATTACGGCTGGTGGTGTGTCTTCTTAAACATTGGTCCGGCACTCTTCGTCGATGGCGACATGCGCTGGTCAACCTTGCAAAGAGTAAAATTCCCGGGCCACAACTCTCGGCGAGAGAATTCCTCCGTCAACAGCATTGCGTCGAAAGCTCGATGTCGTTCGAATCCGACGACTGTCTTAGTTCTGTGCAGAGTCCTCATTCAGTTCTTCGTGGACATCCAGCAGCGCGGACGTGTTACACAGGCCGAATCTATGTACCTGCGAGCGATAGCGTATCGGAACAGACGAGAACGTCTTATTGCGCCAAATTTTTGTATGCTGAAAACAATATGTTTGTTTAAGTGCGTGTGTGTTTTTACAATCTTTGAAAAGTAAAACATTTTAAGGAGCATTAAGCACCCATAAAAGTTCTGAAACTTCTCGTTATTTTCGTCGCAAAGACATGATAAATTCAAAGCTGAATCTAAAAATCAAAAAAACTTAGTACGGAAACGAGAAATGTAATGTTCATCGGAGGGTATACGTCCACGAACATACGCTCTTTAATAAACCTAGTAATACCAAAAAGTGGCCTGTTTCTTTGTGTCCATACCTCGGCACTATCCCTTGAGCCTCTTGTTTTCAATTTTGCCGCGAGTTCTGTCAGCAAACGAGGTTACCACTTGAGATGCATTCCCAAATGAGGTTCTCGTATAATGTGTGCGAGCAGAGCCACTGTCATTTTCAATAGCCAAACTTTTGGAAATGGATAATCGTCTGTCCAGAGCGGTTCTTAATTTGAGATTGCTTAGTTGGTTGAAAATCTTTAAAGCCTACAGAAAACAGATAAAAGTTATCATATATGATCCCTTATTATTTATCATTAATAAAAACGTCCTGTTGGAAATAATTGTATTAAACAATAAGATAAAGTTCTATCGTTGTGCATTTCTTAATGCAATGTTACAATTGCAGTGTCGACTTTAATGTAAACAAGTGCCGTCCCAGTTCTGCGCCCAAAATTTTCATGCCCGAAAAAATTTTTAACTGAAATGTACTAGTCTCGTCAATACGTATCGAATGACCCAACGATTAAATCTTTCTGCCGCCCACACAACCATAATTTGAGGTCGCGGGTAGGTGGCGCATTAGAATCTCACTTTGCTGCTTGCATTTCTCCATCTCCCTTTTGTCCCTTTAGCTGAGTAATGGGCATCTGATAGTCGAGGTAAACGACTATAGCATTCTTCCTTGTTTAAAAGTCAGTTTTCCAAAAATCAACATTTTTGAAAAGTTTAAAACCAGAAAGTGGCTGACATCCATTAAGCATTTTGCTTTAAATGTACGATGGTGATATTGACATTGCGATATGTAGCCAGCCGGTGCTAATTTGCATGTGCGTGCATATGAATTTGTATGCGCTAGCTGATGGGTTGACGGCTGGCGGTGCAAGGGAAACCGTGTCATAGGTTGTGGCCTTTGCGAAACGGTGCGTCAATAACATTACCGTAAAATGGATTAACTTAGAAAATGGTTTTATTTGAGCTACAAAACAAAAAGAAAATATGCAATCGTCCTTTGGTCAGTTAAGAAAATTAATATTAGTAATAGTAATTGGATCGAAATTTGAGTGGCATCGTTAGAAATTTCGTTAAAGAAGCTGGGATTGTAATGCGTCTGACTAACGAAGCCGACAGAGGCAACTGCTACGCCGACAGTCAATCTACTGACCATAAATTGCTCGCCCCTGCCAAAGAATGGATTACCCGAAAGCCAGGAGCCTGGTGCTCTCCTTCCTGTTCATCATCACCGTGGCCACCTCAGATAGTGAAATTAATTTTCGCGTCGATCCGCTGGGTAAGCATAAGTTAAGATAAGCCATAAATAGTAGGATTCGGAAAATAACACTAAAATTGCTTAAAAATGGTGGAGAAAATTGTATACATCAAAAAGACCAATTTAAGGTTGGCGGAAATATTTTATTTGGGCTTAAAATAGCATTACAATCTATATTTAGTAAATTAAAAAAGGAAGAGTAGGGGTTCTTACTCCTAAGGATAGTTAGAAAAGCATTGGTTAGACATTGCATCTATAAATAAAAAGTCATTACTATTAATGTGGTATCATTGGAAAGCATGATCTTTTGGGTATAACTTATAACTTTTCCTACACCACTTTGAAGTCAGTTGCAAAGTCTTCTAGAAATGTTGCAAAATGTATAAATACTTTTTTAACTATCCTTGCCCCAGTATTGGTATAAAAATTGTATATATGAAATATATTTTTTTTAATTTAATTGGACTCTTTGGAAATTAATCTGTTTATGTCAAATGGAATATATATATATTTTTTTTAAACCCCCATTTATGTCAATTTATTTTTTTCTTTATTGATCAATAGCATTTGATTATTCCCTGAAATTCGACGGTCAACTTTTTTTTGGTCGATTTCGACTGCGTATTGGACCGCTTGGCTTAGTTTTACTACATCTTGGGTCATCGAGATCTCGT
The DNA here is from genome assembly GCF_043229965.1 of Drosophila suzukii. Taxonomy (NCBI): domain Eukaryota; kingdom Metazoa; phylum Arthropoda; class Insecta; order Diptera; family Drosophilidae; genus Drosophila; species Drosophila suzukii. Next base: position 51,891,386 of record NC_092082.1, on the reverse strand, counting down.
TGACAGGTGCAATCACCAATGGCAGTATTACTGGCACCATGAAGACTATATATTCACTTCAACACAATCCGTATTGTCAAATACTAAATTAATTCATAACTTCTTCATCTGATGGCGTTACAAGTTCAAATTTTTGGTTTCCCCCTCTAGAGATCTAGTGTATCTTCTTTAAAAACGGCGCGTACCTTTCCGTACCTTCCTTAATGTACCTTCCATATAAGTTTTAACACGAAGCTATACAAAATCGAGCAACACACTCTGTATCTACCAACTTTTTGTTGTGTTTTCTTTTAATTGCTATGCCTTCTGTGGATGTCTCAAGACTCAACCACCCATCTTACATTATAGTTTACTACTATAGTTTACTACTATTATAGTTTATACTATACTATCAGAAAAAATTTAAAACTTCTTAAATAATGATAAATTACCCGATACTCGTGGAGTAAAAGGGTATACTAGATTTATCGGAAAGTGTGTAACCGGTAGAAGGAAGCGTACGCGACCCCATCAAGTATATATGTACATTCTTGATCAGGATGCCTAGCCAAGTCGATATAGCCGTGTTCGCCTGTCCGTATGAACGCTGGTAAGTGGAACACTACATTCTCGCTTTGCTGCTTGTATATCCCAGTCTCCTTTTGGTCCCTTTAGCTGAGTAACGGGTATCTGACAGTCGGGCACTCGACTATAGCGATCTTCCTTGTTTTGACTTCTAACTCGTGCAATTCGCGACACATATGTAAAAACCTGCTTTTATTCCTAAAGCAAAATTAGTAGGAATTATTATTTTTTCAGAAATAAATATGGCACTATCATTTTTAAAGAAAATCTAAAGTTCGTCGCTTCCGTAATTTATATATAATACTAAAAACAATTGGTCACTATTTTTTTGGAAAGCTAATAGTTGGTGTCGAAAAAGCCAACTAATTGTTGATGGCGAAGTCTGGCATGTTACGCAGTCGCAAAGTCAAATATTATAGAGTCCTTTTGAATTTGTTCAATATGTTCAAGAAAATGTACATGAAATACTACTCATCTTCATTGGTGCCAAAAAAGTGGAAGAATTTTAATAGCAACTACAAAATAAAAGAAGAAAGTGTGGCGCGGATTCCAGGAACACGAAAGATACACCACGCATCCCGTAACAAACAAATCGACATTTTTATGGGCCTCACAACACTTTGAACAAAAAACAAAATGTAAAAAAATATTATAAGCGTGCAACATAATTCAAAGATAAACTTTTGTTTCAAAAAGTATGTAACAGGCAGAAGGAACCGTTTATGTAAAGTAAAGTTTATATATTCTTCGTCAGGATAACTGCATAAAAAGAAAAATTGATATGATATGATGGTCAATTTGATGAAATCCAGTATCAATTCGACCGTGACATACGGCATCAATTTGATATGCACGAAAATGTTAAAACCGATATTTATACCCGTTACTCGTAGAGTAAAAGGGTATACTAGATTCGTCGGAAAGTATGTAACAGGCAGAAGGAAGCGTTTCCGACCCCATAAAGTATATATATTCTTGATCAAGATCACTAGCCGAGTCGATCTAGCCATGTCCGTCTGTCCGTCTGTCCGTCTGTCTGTCCGGATGAACGCTGAGATCTCGGAAACTATGGGAGCTAGGCTATTGAGACTTGGCGTGCAGATTCCTGAGCTTCTTACGCAGCGCAAGTTTGTTTCAGCAATGTGCCACGCCCACTCCAACGCCCACAAACCGCCCAAAACTGTGGCTCCTACAGTTTTGATGCTAGAATAAAAATTTTAACTGAAATTTATTGTTCTAATCCACACCTATCGATTGACCCAAAAAAAAGTTTGCACGCCCACTTTAACGCCCACAAACTTCAAAAAATCGTAAATATGAACGCGGATATCTCGGAAACTATCAAAGATAGAGAATTGCAGCGCAAGTTTGTTACGCGAATATTCCACACCCACTCTAACGGCCACAAACCGCCCAAGCCTGTGCCGCCCACAATTTTCACGCTAGGAAAAAATTTTAACTGAAATGTATTAGTCTCGTTAATACCTATCGATTGACTTTCAAGTCAATTTGCCACGCCCACTCTAACGCCCAATAATGCTTAAATCTGTTTACCGCCCACATAACCATATATTGAGATCGCTGGTAGGTGGCGCATTTCAATCTGGCTTTGCTGCTTGCATATCGCCATTTCCATTTAGCTGAGTAACGGGTATCTAATAATCGAGGTATTCGACTTTCTTTGGTCGTCCCTTACCGCGTTTTGGACTGATTGGCATAGCATTACTATATCTTGGGTCATCAAGTTGACAGGTGCAATCACCACTTTGTCCACCACTGGCAGTATTACTGGTACCATGAGAACTATATATTTACTTCAACACAATCCGTATTATCAAATATTACCTTTAACTATCTGTTGAACATAACAGTTTATACGCCATCCCTACTGTTATGTACATTACAAAAATTAACATTATAGATATTCCTACCCTTCAGTTCTGCATTAGGGACGCGGTGACATGGCTCAAGGCAAAAAGCTTTTTTGTTTTTTTTTGTGCCTAAAACGCTGTGCCGCTGTTGACGTCAGCAGAGAAGTCGGCGCAGTGTAGAAGACTGCCTACGAAAACGATCGTGCAACAAAGAGAGGCAGATATTCGGAGCTTCCCTCTCTTTCTTTGTCTTATAATCTGCCTGCACTCGGCGCTCTCAGAGACAAATTTCGGCAGGTCCGTTATTTCTTTTGAGTCTCTCCGTTATGTCCGGCTAGCGACTAATGTTTCGGCGGAAAAATTTTCGTGGCGCAGCGACATGTGAGTGCCCTAATATTTTAGGAGCATTATTGTATATCGAAAAAAAACAAGTAATATTGTTTTATAAAAGTAAATTATTTGATTATAGTAAAGTTAAGTAAATTGAATTTACTTTTAATGTTATGGTTACGTATTATACATTAATATTACAATATAATTTTTTAGTTAAGTTATAGAAAGTTAGTTCGTTAAAATTTATTGAAATATTTAAAACATTTTAATAGTACCATTGTTGAAGAATTCCTTTTTATATTTTTTACTAAAAAAAGTAAAAGTTATGTAGTCGGATATTTTTCGCTTTAGAAAGGGTATAGGTGCAGTGGCACGCGCCTACTGCGAAGAGAAAACTAGAGAAATCATTCATTCTGTTTGAGTTATTGAAAGGGAAGCAAGCCATTTAAATTGTGCGCAGCAGATTTACTTCTTTCGTTTTTTAAAGTGAAAATAATAAAGTCAGGTAAGTGTTACATTAAGTTGAAGATGTTGTGCCTTGATCTTAGTTTAAAGTATTAAGGTATTCAATGGGTTCCGTTAGCCGAAAGTTGATGATGAAATGTTTTGCGCCAATAAAAATCCTGCAAAGGGTGAAACACAGCTCTAATAGGTAAATATGCAAATAAACAAATAAAACGCATTTTTTAAGCATATGACCATAATTTTTTATCAGGAGCGTTGGCCAAGGATTCGGAGGACCCGGACAAAGGTTTAAGGAAGGCGATGACCAATGTAAAAAGCAAATTAACGTAACATAAAATTAGGCTTACTAACAATAATTGTCCCTTAACAGAAAACCTAAATAACATTATTTAATTAAAATATATTTAAAAGTATATACAAATTTATGTATTTTAAATTCTATAAGTAAAAACTCATGGGAAAAATTCTGATTTTCACAAGTGATTTCACTTGGGACGTGTCACTTGCAAGTGATTTCATAAGTGAAAACTCATGGAAAAAATTTGATTTTCACAAGTGATTTCACTTTGGACGTGTCACCGGCACGTGACAGGCCATACGAAAAATGAGTATAAGGAACAAGTGAAATCACGTGGGACTTCGAAAAATTTTCATTTGAATTTTCACTTGTGAAAATGCGGACATCCCATACAATTTTCTATATGGAGCGTCACTTGTTCTTCACTTGTGCAAGAGGACATGTCCCACGGGATTCACAAGGTGATTCACAAGTGAAACTTTTTTTTTGGAACTGAAGGGTACTTTTGAATATTCGGGCACACTTTCTGTTTATTCTTCTCTTTCTGATCCTCGTGTACAAGTGGCTGGTTGTGTGCAGAAAACAAAAAATATAAATTAATAATTAAAACAACGATCATAAAACATATCCATCTAATATTGGTGTTCTTATTTAAACTGATAAAGGACTGAACAGTTGAGTGGTATATTTCAACAGGTTATGGGCCCAGGCCACGTTCGTTAAGAAATTAAAAGTGCATACAAATTTTTATTTTATTTCTAAGAATTAGCATAACACGTACATATGTATGTACAAAATGGACAAGTCAAAGCGAAACATTAAAACGTTTCTCGGCGAGAAATATTCTGTATGGAAACTTAGAATTAGAGCACTTCTTGCTGAACAAGATATATTGAAAGTGATTGATAGTGAAATTTCTGACGACTTGGATGAAAATTGGATTAAGGCAGAGAGGAGTGCTAAAAGTACACTGATAGAACATTTGAGTGACTCCCTCTTGAGTTTTGCAACAAGCAACAACACAGCTCGCGAAGTTCTCAGAAGTCTAGATTCCGTGTATCACCGGAAAAGTCTTGCTTCACAGTTATCTGTACGCAAACGGTTGTTGTCGCTAAAGCTTAAGAGTGAAATGGCATTAGTTACTCGTTTTTTTGTTTTTGATTAACTGGTTGGCGAACTGTAGGCGTCGGGTTGTAAATTAGACGAAATGGACAGAATTTCGCACTTGCTGCTTACATTGCCAGCATCTTATGACGGGGTGATAGAGACACTTTCAGAGGAAAATATAACGCTAGCTTTTGTCAAGAATCGCTTACTAGACCATGAAAAAAAATTTAAAATGCTAATAACGATACAAGTAAAAAAGTTATGCAGGCTGAGGCTAAAAATAATTTTAACAATAACTATAAAGCAAATTTTAAAAACAATAACAAATATAAATTTTATGTTAAAAATTATAACAGAAATAATAATACTCAAAAACCATATATTGTTACGGTTATAAAAAACAAATAAATAATGAAAATATTAAACAAGTGCATACTGCAACAACCAAGCCAGGCTTCGCATTCATGCTTGAGAGTGTGAATCAAAATAATAATAATTTAAACGGGAACTTGAATTTTGTTCTTGACTCGGATGCTACCGACCACCTCATAAACGATAAGTCATTATTTGTGGACTATGCTGACCTGGAAACTCCCATAATGATTGCTGTAGCCAAGCATGGGGAGTATATTTTGTAACAAAGCGTGGGGTCGTCCGCTTGGAAATGAATTGCAGAAAATCTGATTTCCGTAAAAAGGCTACAAGTGGCTGGAGTTACTGTCATGTTTGACGAAAAGGGCGTGAAATTGACGAAAAGTGGAAGAACTATTGCTGAAAACTCAGGTGCGTACAATGTTCCAGTTATTGAATTTAAAGCATATAAAGTAGATACAAAAAATAAAGATTTATATAAATTATGGCATGAGAGACTGGGGCGTATAAGTAAAGCAAAAATGTTAGAAATAAAAAGAAAGAATTTATTTAGTGATAATAGTTTCCTTAATCCTACCGAAAATATTTGCGAAGCTTGTTTGAATGGAAAACAAGCCAGATTGCGATTTGAACAATTTAAAAATAAAGAGCATATAAATAAACCTTTTTTTGTTATTCTTTCTAATGTCTGTGGTCCGATAGCACCAACAACTATTGATGATAAAAATTACTATGTAATTTTGGTGGATCAATTTACTCATTATTGTGTCACTTACCTAATAAAACATAAGTCGGATGTGCATAGCATGTTTAAAGATTTTGTCTCAAAAAGTGAAGCCCATTTTAATCTTAAAGTTGTTAATCTTTACATAGACATATTTAAAACAAGGGAGAACGCTATAGTCGAGTACCTCGACTATCAGATACCCGTTACTCAGCTAAATGGAGATATGCAAGCAGCAAAGCGAGATTAAAATGCGCCACCTACCGGCGGTATACAGATTTAAGCGTTATGGGCGTTAGAGTGGGCGTGGCAAATTTCAATACATTTCAGTTAAAAATTTTTATCTAGCATGAAAATTGTGGGCGTCACAGGGTTTTGCGGTTTGTGGGCGTTAAAGTGGGCGTGGCAAACTTTTTTTTGGGTCAATCGATAGGTATTGATGAGAACATTACATTTCAGTTAAAATTTTCTATCTAGCATGAAAACTGTAGGAGCCACAGTTTTGGGCGGTTTGTGGGCGTTAGAGTGGGCGTAACAGTCTACTGAAACAAACTTGCGCTGCGTAGGAAGCTCAGGAATCTGCATCCCAAATCTCAATAGCCTAACTCTTATAGTTTCCGAGATCTCAGTGTTTATCCGGACGGACGGACTGACGGACATGGCTAGATCGACTCGGCTAGTGATCCTGATCGAGAATATATGTACTTTATGGGGTCGGAAACCCTTCCTTCTGCCTGTTACATACTTTCCGACGAATCTAGTATACCCTTTTACTCTACAAGTAATGGGTATAATGATGGTCCCAATGGTTCTTAGTCGCAGCGGTGTCATGTGTTTGTCCTGTAAAATAAATGTAATACATAATTAAAATGTATTAAAAATGTTTATTTATTTTTTATATTATTAATCGATGGCTCGAACGGCCGGATCAAATTTTGTTCTCACGCACATACGTATACGTATACGTAATACGGCATATGTTATATAACAAGTGTCTTGGAAAAAATGTTATAAGAAGGTGTCATGGTAATACAGGGCGGGTCTTCTCATACAAATGTCTATATTGAATTTCTCGAGCACGTCACTGGTGCTACACCATCTGTCACTGGTGATTAGCCTGGTGAATCACGAATATGAAGTGATAAAAGTGTTTTTAATATTAGACTTAAACCATTTTTGGAAAGACAATAGATATTGTCAAATTAAATAAAATATAATTTACATTGAACACAAAGAACGTTATAGTCGAGTACCTCGACTATCAGTTACCCGTTGCTCAGCTAAAGGGACAAAAGGGAAATTGAGACATGCAAGTAGCAAAGCGAGATTGAAATGCGCCACCAACCCGCGATCTCAATATATACGGTAGACGGTAGGCGTCGCAAACTTTTTTTGGGCCAGTCGATAGGTATTGACGAGACTAATACATGTAACATAATTGGATATTATCTGTAGTTTATTAATAAAAAGTTTGGGAATATAATAGTTTGTACATATAAGAGTTATATAAGTTTTGATATTGATTAACGCGACTTTTAAACTGATTTTCCGACTGAAGTTATAACTTTACGACGAACGACTTTTTGCACTCCTTCTCTGTATCTTCATTCGGCTGATAGTGATAGACTATCGAATGTCATTTAAGGGGGTATTCTAGTCTAGAGGCTCTAGTTTCGAGCCTTTTTTAACAATTAATTTAAACTAAACAATTGATATTTTTACTGTCGGGTTTTTTATAATTTGTTTATTTAACTTAGAAGAGTACATAAAATAAAATTTAAAAAAAAAATATTTTTTTTTCATCGAGTTATGCGTCCTTGAAGTAGAGGGGGAAAAAAAAAGGCCGTGTCCTCGTCGCCATGATTTCTACCCTTGTGGTCATTTGAAAAAAAAAAAAAAAGATTCTTAGTCAGTACGAATGTCGCTATGTCATGAACCAGCCAAACTAAAAAAAAAAATTGTTTTCATAAAATGGCGGCCACTCAAAAAAAGGTCGATTTTTTTTACTAATTTTGTAATTTTATCGAATTTTTTAAAAATATTACAAATTTTAAATTCCAATTTTTTGTTGGTTCATGCGATAGAGAGATATTGAAAGAATATTCATGCCAAATTTTAAGTAAATCGGCTGATTAGAACTTGAAATATTATGGCTACCGTATCAGAAAAAGTAGTTTGGAGAAAAACGCGTTTAAAGTTTTACGTTAAATTTCAGGCAGTTTAACTGATAAAATAGCACGTATAACTTACATTCTCTTAATCAGCCATAATTTTAAAAATAATTTGAATTTTGAATAATCCGTTTAGGGAGATATTTTTAAATATCTAAACTATCAAATTATGAAAAAAAAAAATTTCGATTTTTTCAAATTTCTAGACTAGAATACCCCCTTAAGAACGCAGCGTGACTGAAGGACTGCTTACCTAAGTCCAATCTACCAGCTTACATAAATTCAATTCTCTATCTTTGATAGTTTCCTTAAACATTTGTCAGGTCCTGGGAGTCCTTGGCCAACGCTCCTGAAAATATGTATGGGGATATGTTTAAAAATGCGTTTTACTTGATTATTTGTATATTTACCTTTTAGAGCTGTGTACAACCCTTTGCGGGATTTTTATTGGCACAAAACATTTCATCATCCACTTTCGGGTAACGGCGCCCATTAAACACGCCTTTGAAATGGCTTGCTTTGTTTTCAATAACTTAAACAGAATGCACCAAGTCTTCTTCTCACCCCCTTACTTGATTTCTTTTTGTCGCTTTTGGAGCGTGCCACTGCACCTATACCCTTTCTAAGCGAAAAATATCCTACTATGTAATATTTACTCCTTGAGTTAAAATAAATACAATATGATTTTTTTTTAAATGTTAATATGAAATTGTTTAAAATATTTAAATACATTTTAAAGGACTAAATTTCTAAACTTATATTAAAAATTATACGTAAATATACCTTTATAAGAAAATTAAATGTAGATAATTTTACTATAATCAAATAATTTACTTTTATAAAACAATATTAGGTGATTTTTTCGAATTACAATAATGATTCTAAAATATTAGGGCATTCACATGTCGCTGCTCCACGAAATTTTTTCCGCCGAAATGTTAGTCGCTAGCCAAACATAAGGAAGACGCAAAAAAATAACGGACCGGCCAAAATTTGTCTCTGCGAGCGAGGAGTGCAGGCAGGCTATAAGGCAAAGAAAGAGAGGGAAGTCTCCGAATATCTGTTTCTCTTTGTTGTACGACCGTTTTAAACGGCAGTCTTTTACGCTGCACCGACTTCTCTGCTGACGCCAACAACGGCATAGCGTTTTAGACAAAAAAAAAAGATCACTCCGTCCCTACTGCAGAACTGAGGGGTAGGTATTGATGAGAAAAATACATTTCAGTTAAATTTTTTATTCTTGCATTAAAACTGTATGCGCCACAGTTTTGGGCGGTTTGTGAAACAAACTTGCGCTGCGGAGGAACCTCTAGAATCTGCATGCCTAATCCAAGTATTGCACCTTTTATAGTTTCCGAGATCACAGCGTTCATACGGACATACTGACATGGCTAGATCGACTCGGCTAGTGATCCTGATCAAGAATATATATACTTTACGTCTACCTGTTACATACTCTCCGACGAATCTAGTATACCTCTTTACTTTACAAGTAACGGGTATAATCATCCTTTGAACACGCCATTTATTTGTATTTCTTCGTGCACCATCAAATTCGTCTTTTTAAAGTTGCAACAAAACAAACCCAGCTGCTTGACAGTAAGACATGCTACATGCATTGCGGGTGAACTATGAAAACTTAGGTCACTCTACAAAGAATAAGATTTTTCGACTAGTACAACTCTTAGCTGATCTGGCGTCACTGTCGGCCCACAATAGTGCCTATTCATTTCACTACGCTTCACAGTGGCCCCAATGAGCCATCTAGCGGAATAAAAGTCAAAATAAAATTGTTCAATATTTGGTTAAATTTTGTTTTATTCCAATGGTAACATTCTATTAAGCTCACAAAAGCTTTTTAAAAGCTTTCAAATTGCTGTTGTGATCAATTGTGAGCTTTCAAAGTAATCATGTTGTTATTCGCGTGCATATGCAAATTTGTGAGGTTAACTTTGAGTCGTGTTTATTACTTTGAAAAATACACAAATTGACTATTTTTTATTGAAGTATTGTTTTCTTAAAACTAAGGTATCTACTAAATGTAAATAATATAGTAGTACAAACTGCAATACTTATTAAACACTTTATTAACTGAACTGTTCTCCTTCACTTCTTGTTCGCAATTGGCCGGTTTTACATTCGATTACGTGAAGTTGGTTGCGATCAATATCGATACCATTTTAGCAGAGTTGCCAGGTTGGCCACTTTACAACAGGAGATACTTTTAGATGCTAACGATTACTAAACAGCTAGCCGTTACATTCAAATACTTGTCGATATACATTTACAACAAAGAGTTATACTTAAATATATCTATATATAGCAGGGTTACACTTAATTGTATACAAGACACTCATCCTGACTGGTTGACCACCTGATCAAGATATATTGATTTAGAAGTTATGCTTATTATATCTTTATAATATATGGTTACATAAGTTTAATTTTCTTGTTATACTTTACATTTTTATTTTTGTTTTTTACTTTTATTTTTATTCTTTATCCAATGTCTTTGTTTACGTCAAAAGGGCGTTTAATTTCAGGAGGCAGTGTCGAGCGGCAGTTTTATCCAGATGTCTACATCTCGCGCGCTCGCACTGCCGTCCGCTCTCCCTCTCCATCTCTCCCTTAAGTCTCCGCTCTGCTCTGGAGCGCTTAAGTTAAGTTAGGCTTAAGCAGTTCATGTTTCAAAGTGTACGAATAAACACCTACGCACGTCGCGTAAAAACCCCAAAAGTACCCGCGTATTTTTATGCGTACCATTCGATCTTGGGGCTTCAATTATTTCATCGATCAAGCCGCACCGCCCCAGCATTTTGGTCCAGTTCGAGCCGGATTTCAAAATCTTTGGACTTTCCTCTCCTGGAGTTTTCTTTGATTTTGTCCCAGCAGGCTTGAAACACTCCAGATAAGTTCTGCTTACTATAATTGCCGGTCATACAGCCAGTTTTTCGAACCCTATTTCGACTAACTTTCTGTATGATATATTGTCTAAATCCAAAAGAGATTAATCCGAAGCAACGGCATTTAATATATGTATTTCAATTCCGTTACTTGTGCCCGACAATATTCCAGTTTCCTTTGCCCACAGTTGCACACTTGAAACAATTCCAGTAAATATTTCAGTGCTACTATTCAACGAAAATATTTGTCAAATATATTTTCAATTCCAATCGTGTGTAAAATATAACTCAGCCGCAGTAAAAAATTCCCGGTCATAAAATTTTCCCTTAAGATTTGCACTCTTTATTTTTTACTGTGTTCCAGCTGCATGTGTATATTTACAAAAACAATTTAATACAGTCCACTCCAACTACTTTTCTCGACCTACAAATACGGCTAAACTATTTCTAAAATTAAAAACAAAGTGACAATATCCACAAATTTACTCCAGCAAATCGTTTGCAATTTAGTTGTGCAGGTGACAAACAAACGCACCGACATACAAACATAAGCGAAGTCTTTCCAATTCCCGCAACGTTATTCCGCTATTCGCACCCTACATATGTACATATGTACAGTGTACATACATACGTATATCGCCAGTGCACAGTGGGTCAAGAGCTCACAAAAAGTGTTCCTTTCAAACAAACAATATTAAAGTCCTTAATTCCTTACATAAGTCCGACCATCCGATATATTAAATATTTATTGCCTATCCGACAGTGTGACCGTATATATTTACAATCTTAATTGGTTCCTAAATTCCAATTTGATTCCAATCCGTTTCCTTACATCAGAATTAAAATTCTAAATTATTTAACGTCATGGCAACATCAGTAAAATCCGCTTTAACCCGATTTATGGCCACAGCTGACTGTCTGATCCACTTTGAGGCCACTGTGAACGCTCCAGGTGCTCCTACACCAACGTTATCCGCCTATAAAATCCGTCGCGATCATCTCAATTCCTTGTGGCAAACGGTAAAGGCAGCATACGACATATGCTCCGACTGCATTATAGCTGCAGGCGAGAGCGCCGCAGACACAAAATCCATACTAAAGTCCAAGTATTACCAAACGTACTCCACTTACGAAATATTTGCCGCGCAGCTGATGGAACAAATCCAAAAGGGCTCCTCCCAAATACCTCAAGCTCCAGTAACTCCGTCCCAAAATTCCACGTCTTATGGCTGTCGGCTCCCTCCTATAGACACAGGGGTTTTCTCTGGCGATTATCTTCGCTGGCCGACTTTCCGGGACCTTTTCACGGCAATATACATAGACAATCCGAGTCTAACGCCCGTTGAAAAATTATTCCATTTAAACTCAAAAACAAGTGGCGAAGCTCACTCCATAGTTTCGAGATCCCCACTCACCAATGATGGCTTTCGCTCAGCCTGGAATAACCTAACTGAGCGTTTCGAAAATAAACGATTGCAGGTGAACAGTCACCTGAAAACACTTTTCAATGTGCAATCCATAGCACAGGAGTCGGGAGCAGCCTTAAAGGAACTTCAACGCACTTTTCAAGGTTGCTTAACTTCCTTAAAATTTTCCGGTGTTAATATTGAGAATTGGGACCCTATCCTGGTTTATATGTGCTCGACAAAACTACCAAAGCTCACCCTCTCATTATGGGAGCAATCCATCCAAAATAAAGCCGAAATTCCTACGTGGCTTGAGCTTGATGCATATTTGACGGAGCGCCATCTAACTCTTGAGGCCGTCGGTAGCTTCCGATCTTCCAATTTCCACCACGTCCAGTCCAAAGACACAAATCGAGAGGCAGAATTTCCAAAAATAAATTCCTTCAACACAAGGTTAGTTCCGATAACCAAAGGCTGCGATCTGTGTTCGAAGAAGAACCACCCCGTGCGTATATGTCCACGCTTCCTACAGATGACGGTAGAAGATCGCTTAGCCTATATCCAAAGGAAGCAGTTGTGCTCCAATTGCTTTGCAAGTAGCCATCAATTCCGGGATTGCACAAGCGCTCACAACTGTCTCACTTGCCAAGATCGGCATCACACATTGCTGCATCGAAACAGCGGTCCTACTACTCCGACGATTCCATCCGACCCTCCAAGGCCAGTATCCGCCTCAGTTCCACACATCATTTCGTCCTATTCAACGCAAGTTTCCGTACAAAAAGTTCCTCCTAAGAATACTCCATCCGAATATTGAGTTCCATACCCCGCCTTGGATGGCAGACGTACTCGAGGTATTAAATCCTACCAATGCCGAGTCTGCCAAAAGATCCATCCTCTACGGAAGTGCCACCACTTTCTACGGCTAAGCCCCCAGAATCGGCTTCAGGAAGTACATATCCAGAAGTACTGCTCCAATTGCTTGGCTCACAATCATTCCAAGGACTCCTGCCGCAGTGGTCATTACTGCCACAAGTGTGGAAAGGCCCACCACACTCTCCTACATACGGACGACCGATCTATACTTCCAACATATTCCTGAACCTACTATCCTGAGGTTCTTGCTACGGGTGTCCTCGCAAGGGGGGGGGAGAATGTTTACGTCAAAAGGGCGTTTAATTTCAGGAGGCAGTGTCGAGCGGCAGTTTTATCCAGATGTCTACATCTCGCGCGCTCGCACTGCCGTCCGCTCTCCCTCTCCATCTCTCCCTTAAGTCTTCGCTCTGCTCTGGAGCGCTTAAGTTAAGTTAGGCTTAAGCAGTTCATGTTTCAAAGTGTACGAATAAACACCTACGCACGTCGCGTAAAAACCCCAAAAGTACCCGCGTATTTTTATGCGTACCATTCGATCTTGGGGCTTCAATTATTTCATCGATCAAGCCGCACCGCCCCAATTTTGCGCACTCCAAACACCTAGATAAGGACTTCGTGCTAATTGAAACCCTTCGACGTCTTTTAATAAAAACCTGTCATTGCGCTTTTGCAATCACATATGGTCCCTTATGTTTGGGAATCAGTTTCCTAGAAGTCCCAACAGTCGAGTCAAAATTCTTCACCATTACATAGTCTCCTTTTTTATACCCTTTAGCATTTACACGTATTTTATTATATAATTATACCCGTTACTCGTAGAGTAAAAGGGTATACTAGATTCGTCGGAAAGTATGTAACAGGCAGAAGGAAGCGTTTCCGACCCCATAAAGTATATATATTCTTTGTCGGGTCACGCAGCCGCAGCAGCCAACTAACTTCTTAATTCGATCTCTTATATTAATGGCATCGCGAAAGGTAGCTCTCTTTATCTAGCTCTCTCGTCTTTTGTGTACTTGCATTTTTCGGCCCAGTTTTCGGCTGGCTGTCCCTTTGTAAATCAGTACGAATTCTGATCTCGACATAAAACGCATTCTCGTCTCGCCTGCTGTACTCTCTCTCGCTAATAAATTGTTAACAAGCCTAAAGCAACCTGAAATTCGTATTTTAATTTAGCAACAACTAATAAAAAAGCTTATTAGTTCAACATTGGTGACCCCGACGTGATTTGTGCATAAATAATACTAAGTGCAAATCATATAAGTCTATTTATTGACTTTTTTCATTCTTGCTTCTGCGGTGCATTGGCGTAGCAACAATCATAAGGCCTTAAATGCAGTGAGCGCTATAAATAAATAGCAGTTGGTGATTGCGGAAATTTACATATAAGGCGCAAAATCAGCTATACATAGAAGCGTACATAGCCAAGTAACGGGCTGTTATTCCCTCGTTTGCTTTGCGCTCATCTTCCCGCTGGAGCCGAATTTCGGGCATTTCGTCTGCTGTTGTTGTTGTAGCCATGCCTACGGGAGCTTTTGGAGATGTTACCGCTGATGCAAACAGGGCAATATTTTTAAAGCGCAAGGCAACGGCTTTATTTAATAGAGTGGAGTGCTTAGTGGATTCCCCATCAAGTGCGGCGTTAACTTCATGCGACGAATCCGGTCTTCATGTGAGGTTAGAGTTGATTGATGAGCTTCAAGAGTCATTTAAAAAGGTGCTCGGTGAGCTCGAAGAATTGGATTTAGAGGAAATTGAAAGTGATTTAAGTGAGAAATTTGATGACATTCTCGTAACTCTGAAGTCATCGGTTCGATCCGAAATTTCAAAGCGCACCTCACAGCTTCTTTCGCATTCAACTTTTGCTGACGGCATCACTCCGGGAGTTTTCGGCCCCCAGCAGCGTCAGCCTCGACATAGGGCAGCATTGCTGCCCCCACTGGAGCTTCCAAAATTCGCTGGAGGTTATGCAAATTGGTCTGACTTTTATTCTATGTTTACCACGATCATAGATAGTCATCCGGACCTCACCAACGTAGAAAAGCTGCAGCATCTACGATCATGCCTGAGGGACGCAGCGTTGGAAACTATTCGCTCATTGGAAATTTCGGATGGCAACTACGCAATTGCTTTAGATTTGCTGAAAAATAGATTTGATAATCGACGTTTGGTTTTTCAGGCACACATTATTGAGATCCTGGGACTAAAGGCGGTGCAGAGTGGTTCCGTCTCGACACTTCGGGATCTGTCCGATAAATTCAATACTCATATTCGTGCTCTCAAGGGACTGGGCACGACAGAACAAATCGCAGGATGCATCATCGTCCAAGTCCTGTTCCAAAGGTTGGATCCGGCAAGTCAGGCAAAGTGGGAAGAGCGTTTAGAGGACCCTGCCTTCGACCAATTTAATTCCTACGTGGGAGTCAATGGCATCATTTATGGAGCAGCGATGCAGGACGTTGGAGACTATGGATTTCGCCATGGCAAACTATACGCCGGGCAATCAGGTGGGAAGTAACAGAATACCACAATGCGCGTAGATCAGCATTTGTTGCCTCGAACGCTAACCCCTGGATTTGTATATTCTGTAATGATACAGGGCATTCCATTTCTTATTGTCAGAATTTTAAAGTCCTGTCTCCTGCGAATAGGCTTCAAGAAGCGAAGCGGCTCGGTCTTTGCATAAATTGTCTTAAGGTTGGTCATCAAGTTCGGCAATGCAACTCTAGTAGTTGTCGTTCATGCGGATCTAAGCACCACACCCTGCTTCACCTGGGAAACTCACCTTCTTTTCCTTCACAAGAAGGAGCACAGCTTCAAGAAGCACTTCTTTCTGCTCCACCCTCTGCACTGCCTTCCACTTCGACTGCTCTTATTGCACAGGAATTTAGTAATGATATTGTGCTCTTAGCAACGGCTAGCATTTTAGTAAAAAACCGTTCTGGGGTTTTCGTTCCCTGTCGAGCTCTACTCGATTCGGGCTCCCAACTGCATCTAATAACGTCCCGATTCGCAAATCAGCTTCAAGTAAAGAAAGTAAAATCCTCAGCATCTGTAACTGGAGTTGGAGATTCCAGTTTTGTGACGGACGGTCACTCGGTCAATATTACGATTCAGTCCCGAACTTCCGAATACTCGGCCAACATTACCGCGGTGATTGCTCCGAACATAACAGAGCGACAGCCTAGCTTCAACGTCGACATTGGCAGCTGGAACATACCCAAAAATATACAGTTAGCTGACCCAAGGTTTTATGCTCCCCAGCGGGTGTCCGATAAATTCAATACTCATATTCGTGCTCTCAAGGGACTGGGCACGACAGAACAAATCGCAGGATGCATCATCGTCCAAGTCCTGTTCCAAAGGTTGGATCCGGCAAGTCAGGCAAAGTGGGAAGAGCGTTTAGAGGACCCTGCCTTCGACCAATTTAATTCCTACGTGGGAGTCAATGGCATCATTTATGGAGCAGCGATGCAGGACGTTGGAGACTATGGATTTCGCCATGGCAAACTATACGCCGGGCAATCAGGTGGGAAGTAACAGAATACCACAATGCGCGTAGATCAGCATTTGTTGCCTCGAACGCTAACCCCTGGATTTGTATATTCTGTAATGATACAGGGCATTCCATTTCTTATTGTCAGAATTTTAAAGTCCTGTCTCCTGCGAATAGGCTTCAAGAAGCGAAGCGGCTCGGTCTTTGCATAAATTGTCTTAAGGTTGGTCATCAAGTTCGGCAATGCAACTCTAGTAGTTGTCGTTCATGCGGATCTAAGCACCACACCCTGCTTCACCTGGGAAACTCACCTTCTTTTCCTTCACAAGAAGGAGCACAGCTTCAAGAAGCACTTCTTTCTGCTCCACCCTCTGCACTGCCTTCCACTTCGACTGCTCTTATTGCACAGGAATTTAGTAATGATATTGTGCTCTTAGCAACGGCTAGCATTTTAGTAAAAAACCGTTCTGGGGTTTTCGTTCCCTGTCGAGCTCTACTCGATTCGGGCTCCCAACTGCATCTAATAACGTCCCGATTCGCAAATCAGCTTCAAGTAAAGAAAGTAAAATCCTCAGCATCTGTAACTGGAGTTGGAGATTCCAGTTTTGTGACGGACGGTCACTCGGTCAATATTACGATTCAGTCCCGAACTTCCGAATACTCGGCCAACATTACCGCGGTGATTGCTCCGAACATAACAGAGCGACAGCCTAGCTTCAACGTCGACATTGGCAGCTGGAACATACCCAAAAATATACAGTTAGCTGACCCAAGGTTTTATGCTCCCCAGCGGGTGGATCTTTTAATCAGAGCCAGCCTCTTTTTCGAGATGTTGTGCGTTGGCCAAATCAAGCTCCCACCTGGATTACCCCTAATTCAAAAGACGCGTCTGGGTTGGGTTGATTCTGGAGGCTATGGCCTTTCCAATGGCTCGGTTTTAATGTCGTCTCAAGATGAACTTCTCGCTAGTAGAGAGAATAGTTTCGATCGGTTAGATGATCTTCTTCGACGATTTTGGGAAGTGGAAAGCTGCGCCGAGCCAATTATACGCGCTACTAAAGAAGAATTGGACTGTGAAGCACATTTCGTAAGACACGTCAATCGTTTGCCAGCTGGTGATTATTCTGTTCGGCTGCCTGCCAAGTTTAATCTAGATCTTTTGGGAGAGTCCTACCAGCAAGCTTATCGAAGATTATTGTCCCTAGAGAGAAAGTTGAATCGTCAGCCATCTTTGAAGGCTCAATATGCAGCATTCATAAAGGAATATCTCGATCTAGGACATATGTCATCAGTTTCTGCCGCTGACATCGGGTTGTGCCGATATTTCTTGCCTCATCATTGCGTCATAAAGGAAGATAGCTCCACTACAAAGCTTCGCGTAGTTTTTGATGGATCGGCGGCCAGTTCCTCAGGCTATTCTCTCAACGATGTTCTTATGGCAGGCCCTGTTATTCAGCCTAAGCTGTTCCAGATTCTTCTACGGTTTCGTTCACACCCAGTAGCAATCACAGGAGACATTTGCAAAATGTACCGTTGTGTTAGGGTTCAGCCTGAGGACAGCCATTTGCAATGCATTTTGTGGAGGGACTCCCCCCAGGATCAATTGAGGGTGTTTAAGCTAGACACCGTTACTTATGGCACGAAGCCAGCATCATTTCTGGCTGTGCGAGCTATGCATCAGTTGGCAGCAGACGAGCATACAGCGTTTCCGCTTGGGGCTGAGGTCATTCGTCGCGATTTTTATGTGGATGATTTGATATCTGGAGCCAAATCCTAGGAAGTGGCAGTCATCATTATGGATCAGGCATCAAAACTTCTAGCCAAGGCAAAATTTAAGCTTAGAAAGTGGTGCTCCAATGTGTCGGCTGTTTTGGATGGAGTTGCAGACAAGGATAAGGAGTCCTATTTGAAGTTTGATGATGGCACTGATTTTGCAAAGACCTTAGGTCTCGCTTGGGATCCAGTCTCTGACCAACTACTGTTTTCCTTTTTGGTCTTACAGTCAACTTCAAGCCCCTGCACGCGATCTGTCCTGTCAGGCTTCCAACGGGGGGAGTATGTCGGGTCACGCAGCCGCAGCAGCCAACTAACTTCTTAATTCGATCTCTTATATTAATGGCATCGCGAAAGGTAGCTCTCTTTATCTAGCTCTCTCGTCTTTTGTGTACTTGCATTTTTCGGCCCAACTTTCGGCTGGCTGTCCCTTTGTAAATCAGTACGAATTCTGATCTCGACATAAAACGCATTCTCGTCTCGCCTGCTGTACTCTCTCTCGCTAATAAATTGTTAACAAGCCTAAAGCAACCTGAAATTCGTATTTTAATTTAGCAACAACTAATAAAAAAGCTTATTAGTTCAACATTCTTGATCAGGATCACTAGCCGAGTCGATCTAGCCATGTCCGTCTGTCTGTCCGGATGAACGCTGAGATCTCGGAAACTATGAGAGCTAGGCTATTGAGATTTGGCGTACAGATTCCTGATCTTCTTACGCAGCGCAAGTTTGTTTCAGTAGACTGCCACGCCCACTCTAACGCCCACAAACCGCCCAAAACTGTAACTCCTACAGTTTTGATGCTAGATAGAAAATTTTAACTGAAATGTATTGTTCTCATCAATACCTATCGATTGACCTAAAAAAAGTTTGCCACGCCCACTTAAACGCCCACAAACCGCGAAAACCTGTGACGCCCACAATTTTCATGCTAGATAAAAAATTTAAACTGAAATGTATTGGTGTCGTCAATACCTATCGATTGATCCAAAAATAAATTTGCCACGCCCACTCTAACGTCCATAACGCTTAAATCTGTCTACCGCCGGTAGGTGGCGCACTTTAATCTCGCTTTGCTGCTTGCATATCTCCATTTCCCTTTGAGTAACGGGTATCTGATAGTCGAGGTACTCGACTATAGCGTTCTTCCTTGTTTTTTATTATAATCTTGAACTTCTTTTTGGTGGGTCGCAGCTTTTTTTCTTATCTGTGCTAAACTATCTAATTTTGTGTTTTCATTTATGTCCTCTAGCTTTTCCTTAAGTTCATCAACAATCTATCCTTTTTGTTCTACTCCAAACAGTATTTTACTAGGAAGTTGTCTTATACTTCTGTGCAACGTATTATTAAGAGCATGTTCTATTTTATCTATAACATTGTCCCAGTATACACCTTTACTTTGATTAACTAATTTTGCTATCATTGGTCCAAGGCTCCTGTTAATCCTTTCGACTTGACCATTTGCCTGTGGTGAGCCTGTGGCTATCTTGATATGCTTAACATTATACTCTTCCATGAATTCTTCGAAGTTCTTAGACGTAAAACAACTACCGCGGTCTGAAATTATACATTTTGGACGACTGTATGCCCTAAAGTAATCTTTTAGTGCCGTTATTACCTCCCTAGTACTTGTTGATTTAGTTGAATAGAGTCTTACAAATTTCGTAAATCCGTCGACTACCACAAAAATATGCTTTTTTGCTCTCGATGAGTCTACTGGACCATAATGGTCAATGTGTATTAACTCGAATGGTTTGCTTCCCTTGGGAATACTGTTCAAAAAACCTTCTCCTTTACCTGATTTTAGTGAAAACGCTACACATTTTAAACAATTTTCTATATGCGCAACACACTTTTCTTTCAAGCTTGGAAACCAATACGTTTTTGAAATTATGTCCATCATTTTATCTCTTCCTACATGTTCTATTTCGTTATGGTATTTATATAGTACCTGATTCTCCATTTCTTCTGGCACGTAAAATAGTATTCTATTTTCATTTGATTTTCTGTACACTACACCATTTCTCATTTCAAATAATTTAAGTTCTGCTTTCTCTAAAACGGTTTTAAGCTTCTTTATTCTTAAATCTTTTCCTTGACAAATGACTAAATTTTCTTCAAAACTGTTGGTTTCTACTATTAGAATATATTATACCTGCTGAGAGCATCCACATGTTGCATTTTGTTTCCAGCCCTGTGACATATCTCAAGATCATAGTTTTCCATCTCCAAGGCCCATCTTGATATCTTCGGATTAAGTTCTGCCTTATTAAGTTTTAACTTAAGTGCAATACAGTCGGTTACTAGTCTCACATGCTTTCCTTGCAAATATATCCTAAATCTACGAAGTGCATAAATAACCGCTAAAGTCTCGAGTTCAAAACTATGTAATTTAGCCTCATCTGCTGTAGTACGCTTAGAGAAATAGAATAATAACTTGCCATCATCTTTCTTTTGTAACAGTACTGCACCAAATCCTAGAGCGCTCGCGTCACAATGTAATTCTGTATCGTTTTTGTAATTATAAACGCTAGGTCGTACAAAGGTTTTGCTATTGTAGAGAAATCCTTTATAAACCTTCGAAAATATGAAGAAAGTCCCAAAAAACTTTGTACTGCCTGTACTTTGGAGGGAACTGGAAAATTTTTTACGGCTTCAATGCCCTTATCGTCTGCCCTGATGCCATTCTCGGAAATCAAAAATCCTTAATTCTTTATATTTGATTTTAAAAACGCACATTTATCCATTCTAAGTTCTAATCTGTTCTGTGTAAGCCTTTTAAAAAATTCTTCTAATGTTTCTAAATGCTCATTAATATCTTTGCTGGCGACCATTATATCATCCATGTACAATACTACTTTGTTGTTTCTAATCATGTCATCTAAAATTTTATTAACAAAGCGTTGAAAAACAGCCGGTGCGTTTTTAATACCCATTGGCATTCTTAAAAATTTAAATTGTCCTAGTGGTGTCACGAATGAAGTATATTTGACAGATTCTTCATTTACAAAAACATGAAAATATCCATTTTTAAGATCTAACACTTTTTTGTCAACTAATTTATCTAATAAATCATCGATGTGTGGCAGTGGGTAGTTGTCTTTTAGCAGTGCTTTGTTAAGTTTCCTATGATCAATGCATAATCTAATTTCACCTGTTTTCTTCTTGACTAATACTATCGGAGATGCAAAATTCTGATTCGCTTGGTCGCTTTTCAAATATTCGTCTAGTAACTTTTAAAGCTTATCCTTTTCTGTGTATGATAATCGTCGAGGACTACAACTGAAAGATTTTGCATTATCTAGGCATAGCTTCATTTCTGCTCTAATCATTGGCTTTTCAGGTCTAGTTGCCTTTACATAACTGTTTTCAATTATTTTTAAGAAACGACATTGTATTTGATAGGTAGTGCTTTTGTCCCAGTTAAATTCAAACGTTTCGTTGTTTGTACAGTCGATATTAAGTATTTCGGTTTCAAAATTGTCAATTTCCAGTTGCCTGTTTACATTTGTACATTCCGTTGTTTCATTGTTAAGTCTCATAACTGTCTGACCGATATTTTCACTATTTCGTCTCGTAACTGTTTGACCGTCATTTTCACTATTTCGTCTCGTAACTGGTTGACCGTCATTTTCACTATTTCGTCTCGTAACTGTTTGACCGTCATTTTCACTAATTCGTCTCGTAACTGTTTGACTCGTTGTTTTACTGTTTCGTCCCGTAACTGTTTGACTCATTGTTTCATTGTTTCGTCTCGTAATTGTTTGACTCGTTGTTTCATTGCTTTGTCTCATCGCCCTGTGACTTATTCTTTTGTTTTGTTGGACTGTAACTAATGTGATTCAATCGTATTCATGCTAATGTTAGTATTTGTCATAAGTGTAAGACAGTGGTCGGCAGCGGCCTATCTAGTGAGCATAGGGAAGTGTTCTGCCCATCCTCTGCTCGCTCACGTATAACGTACATGTTCGTGTGACTTTGGCATGGGTCTTCGGGTAATTTTTTTCTCAACTTCGGCGCGCTTTTTTGTTGCTGCGGCAGAGGATCTCAGTGCAAAGCAGAGAAACGTATCGCTTCAGCACGCCGCGCGCATACTTCGTGTTTGTTACACTCACACTAATGCAAGGCAAACTTGTGATGGTATGTGTGTGCCGACCACTGGTGTAAGTCCCTGTGGTGTCAAAATGTCCAAAATGAGAGCCAACTACGTACAATTCTTAAGTCTATTGTTAGGTGGAATGTCAGTCCCTAGGAGACGTCTTTTTGCCTTGTGGCTTAGCGAAAGTGCAGCAGAAAAAAAAGTGTGGTGCTTACCGAATATGTGTTGGGGCAAATTTCAAAAAGCAGCTGTTTAACAAGTGCTGAAGAACAAGAAATTAAGAAGAAATTATCAAATTTTGTTAGCCGGTTTACAACAAATGGAAAACTTGCCATTACAACAAAACATTTTTTGAGAAATAAATATCAGAAATGACTTGATATTCCTCTGATATTACAAATGTAACGTCAACAATTGATATTGGTGGACCAAGGAAAAATTTTGGTGATTTGTGCCCGAAAGCCCAAGTCAAAAAAGTAGCTAACTTAGTTCAGAAATCGACTTGTGGATACTTGTAGGTAGCAACAAGTAGCAGTTTATACAAGTCCGGAATGCGCACTGCTTCAAAAATAGCGTGTTCATTAAATAATGATGAGAAATCTGGACAAAACATAAAACAGTCATTGGAAACACCAAGGAGTCTACCTGTTCCTTTCACTCCTGAAGAAGCGTTGCATTCTATATTGATGTAGGCCACACAAAGCATACGTACAAGCTAACCAGATGTGCTGCAAAAGAAAGGAACGCAAATATACAAGGGCAGTCCGATAAGTACTTAGCCTCACCGCCAGATGGCGTCACTATCGCAAGAGAAATTTACTTTCGTGTAGTACTTATAGTTTTGTTTTGACTGCGTGTGGAAAGGACGTGTCCGCGGATTTTAGAAAAATGGAGAAAGAGCAATGTCGGTCTGTGATTCGATTCTTGTTTTTGGAAGGGAAATCGCGCAGAGAAATCAAAGAGCGCTTGGATGCTGTGTACGGTGACTCTTCTCCTTCGATAGCGACCGTCAAAAATTGGTTTAACGAGTTTCAACGCACAGGTGTTCCGAAAACGGCTACCACGGAGGATAACGTGACAAAAATCCGCGATCTCGTGTTGGCAGACTGCCGATTTATGATACGAGAGATAGCTGAGACAGTAGGCATGTCAAAAGTCCGCGTGGGTCATATCCTGCATGCAATTTTGGGCATGAGAAAGCTGTCGGCGCGATGGGTGCCGCGTTTGCTCCCTCCGGACAACAAACGCAACCGTAAGACCACTTCAGAGCAGTGTTTGACGCTGTTTAAGCGCAATGCGAAGGAGTTTCTGCGTACACACCAGAGACCAAGGAACAGTCAAAACAGTGGACTTCACCCGTCGAACTTGCTCCGAAGAAGGCGAAGAATGTCCCATCGGCCGGAAAGGTGATGGTCGCCGTTTTTGGGATTCACAAGGTGTGATCTACATCGACTACCTGGAGAAGGGCAAAACGGTCACAGGGCTGTACTACGCCGAATTATTGGGCCGATTCGCCGCCGAAATGCATTGCCTCATTTGGCGAAGAAAAAAGTGCTCTTCCATCATGAGGTACTCGACTATAGTGTTCTTCCTTGTTTTTATATGAAAAGTATGAGAACTACTTGAGGTAATATATTAATATTTTTAGAATACATTAGGAAAATTAAGTTAAAATTTTCAATAAAATATCATCATTTACCCGAGTTATTATTAAAATTCCGCTAGGAGATGAACTTGGCCCACTGTGCGCTTGCCTGAATGGAAGTCTCATCCACAATTAATTTGCTAATAATCATGTCAAATAATTATTGGCGCTGAAAACATTTCACAGGCTAGCGTTTAAATAGTATTTAGTTTAATGATGATTTCCTTTTCTCGGAGCAACTGAATTTGCACGTCCTCTCCCTTCGGATACGTTTTGCCTATGCCAACCAGCTGTTCGCTTCAGTTATTCTCTATGAGAACAGGAATCCGCTTAAAGTTGCAACAGCAATTTTTAAGCAAGTGAGTGTGACGGAGTCAAAAGATAACACAATGAAGCTCAATTTCCACTACGCGGTATTAATGATATTTTTCGGAATTTTCGATAGGTAACGCGGTGGTGTTTCTATTGGCAAACGCGCAAGAGCTGTTCTGTGGTATTGTAATATACGTAAATAATGGATTCAAATAATATGCTATGCTATTGATGATTTCCATCGCAGACAGAATTTGCATATCATACATTAGCTAGAAAACAGAAAATTATTATTATTATTATAACCCCTTTTGTATATGGATAGAAACAAAATAGAAACAATTAATAGTCTGAGTCGCAGCAAAATTCGGAGGTGCTCTTTAAGGAATCCTTCCGCGTTGACAGGAAATAATTTCAGCAGTTGGTTGGACTGGAATCAGGCCTATCAGAAAAGAACACAGTGTTTCGCCCAGCCATTCAGTTGGACTCCCTCTATTAACTTGATTCATTCTCGAAATTAAGATTATTAGGCAAATAAAACACAATGGTGTGCAAATTTGTAAACGAATTCTGTTATGGCTCCCGAGTACTTGTCCAAACTTTTTGACCAAACAGAAGAATCAAGCATGTGTGAGAGGATTTGTTAGGATTCCCACAAGGTTTTGGAGCAATTGCTGAACTCCATTCCATGTTCTTCCCCACAAATTCAACAGAAATTGGGTGGCATCCCCTGACCAAAGACTATATAATACAGATGCGTAACCAGGAGTATAAAATGTTCACAGGCGGCGTCATTTTTGCAAACAAGGCTCACGCGTATAGGAATCTATTTTTAGAGTGCCGTTACCTTGCTCCTCTCTCTCTCTCTCTGTCACTTGCTCTCTCGCTCCCTACACTCCGCGACGCAAAAAAATTAAAAATTCAATACTTGGCTCATTTGTTGATTGTTGAATCGTGTTGACAAAAGGGAATCGACCTAAAAGGCACATTGCGCTTAACAATTATAAATGAACTGTAGCGTAAGTTGAAGGACCGCGGATAAAGTGTTCAAGCTTTTGCTGTTTTTTCTTTTTTATAGCTGTATTTTATTTGACTATACAAATATTCTTTTTAAAAATGATTTAAATTTTTTAGATATATTTAATTTGTTTTTATAGCTCCATTTTAAAAAAAAAATCAGATATATGGGACTTAAGAAAGAAATCACTTCTTCAGATATATTTTTAAATATACAAGGGCTTTGAAAATGTTTTTAATAGCAAAAAAAAAACGCATTAAACAAATTTTAATGAATCATAATAAAAACGCCTAAAATTAAAACCATTTTTTATACCCGTTACTCGTAGAGTAAAAGGGTATACTAGATTCGTCGGAAAGTATGTAACAGGCAGAAGGAAGCGTTTCCGACCCCATAAAGTATATATATTCTTGATCAAGATCACTAGCCGAGTCGATCTAGCCATGTCCGTCTGTCCGTCTGTCCGTCTGTCTGTCCGGATGAACGCTGAGATCTCGGAAACTATGAGAGCTAGGCTATTGAGATTTGGCGTACAGATTCCTGAGCTTCTTACGCAGCGCAAGTTTGTTTCAGTAGACTGCCACGCCCACTCTAACGCCCACAAACCGCCCAAAACTGTAACTCCTACAGTTTTAATGCTAGATAGAAAATTTTAACTGAAATGTATTGTTCTCATCAATACCTATCGATTGATCTAAAAATTTGCCACGCCCACTTAAACGCCCACAAACCGCGAAAACCTGTGACGCCCACAGTTTGCATGCTTGGTAAAAAATTTTAACTGAAATGTATTGGTGTCGTCAATACCTATCGATTGATCCAAAAATAAATTTGCCACGCCCACTCTAACGCCCATAACGCTTAAATCTGTCTACCGCCGGTAGGTGGCGCATTTTAATCTCGCTTTGCTGCTTGCATATCTCCATTTCCCTTCGAGTAACGGGTATCTGATAGTCGTACTCGACTATAGCGTTCTTCCTTGTTTTTTTATGTGCACTACTGGTTTTTTGCGATTTTAATTGAGTTTGAAAAACTATACGGACGCATACGAAGCAAAACGTATATATATGTATATATTTACATGAGTCGTTCTTCGCCCGAATAAAAATTTTAGAAGATTTTTTATATTCGTTGGTTATTCTTTATTAGAACGTTGGAAAAAGACTAATTGTATGTTACAGAATTGGTTAGAATGAAACCTCGGTTTGCGTCTTAGAATTTACTGTTAGTGCATTAGGTGACGCAATCGCAGGTGAATGATGCGATCGCCACTTCTTTGTTTATGTTTACATAATTCGGTCTTATTGGATTTTGCGATCTTATTGGATTTTTACGTTCATTGAATTACGTCATTGTTGACGTTCGGACTTAATCAATTTTCTTTGTTGGTTTGCAATGCGGGATCTCGAGCTTCTGTATCGTTTTTAATCAAAGCCGAAATTGGCGATTCTGTTTAATTGTAAACGGTTTCGATCTTTCAACTGGTGGCCGTTGAGAAATCGCAGTGCAGACACGTCACTGTATATATGTATACGATGCTGCTTTACTACGAGCAGTACAAACAAGTAGCCCAACGACACCAAGCATGTGGCCCTTTTAGACGGGACACAAATGAAAATAAAAGTCCCAACTAAGAACAAAGCAAATGAGTTAAAATGTTCGTTTTTAATACCGGGATAGAAGTTGAAGTGCAAATTAAATGATAAAGCTTGTTATAATTATTTCATAGAACGCGAAAAAATAATAACTTCGTGTTAGTCTAACAGAAACGTTGAAAGTTAGGCGGTTTACAAGCTCTATAGAATCAATATCATTTCTTATGAGATGTTGCTTAAAAATTTTACCAAGCATTGCTCTGCGCTTTACAAGTGTAGGTAAATTAAGCAATAGTAATCTACTCTGGTAGGAAGGTAGCCTTACGTTTTGATCCCAGTTCAAACTACGAAGGGCAAAAAGAAGACATTTTTTTTGTACCGACTCAATACGGTGAATATGCACTTGACATTGTGGACTTGAAACCGAAGAACAATATTCCAAAGTAGGACGGACATGGGAGGTAAATAATAATTTGGTTGTTTAAGGGTCATCAAAGTCCTTTGACCAACGCTTTATAAACCCAAGAACACTCATGGCTTTGTTGACAGTGGACATGATATGGCAGTCAAATCTAAGCTTTGGGTCCAGAAGAACACCTAAATCGTTAACTGAATGTATACGGTCGAGTGGCGTATTTTGAAGAGAGTAACTAATAATCGGAGGAGTACCCTATAAAAAGTCATAACGTTGCATTTAAGGCAGTTCAAATTTAAAAGGTTGTACTCACACCATCCCTGAAAACAATCAATATCCGACTGTAAGTTGAAACCCGACGCAATATATTTATATGATAAACAAAGCCTAACATCATCAGCATACATTAGCACACAAGAATGTGTTATGATAGAGGAAAAATCGTTAATAAACAAAGTAAACAGCAAAGGGCCCAAATGACTACCCTGAGGCACTCCAGATGTGACGTAGGTCAATTTTGAAACATTAAAATAACTTGAAATTCAAGTTAATAGATTTCATGGAAACCGAATTAATTTGAATAAAAGAAGAGAGTGATTGACAGAGTCAAAGGCCTTACTGAAATCTGTATATTTAGGGTCAGTCTGCATTTTTTTTTTAAATCCATTTACTACAATAGATGACAATTCATGAAGGTGGTGGTCGATCCTCGCTTAAAAAAACCTGCTGACACGGTGATATGCGAGGAACATAAATGTTGCAAATGAGGAATTGCCGACCATTTGAAAATACCTCTATAATTCTGGGCATCCGCCTTCGCACCTTTTTTGTGAAGTGGAATAATAAAAGAGTCCTTACAGATAGTAGGAAAAACTGTTGATGAAATAGACAAATTAAAAAGTTTAAGAATCGGTAAACAAATGGTTGACGCACAAAACTTAAGCACACACCCAGGGAGTCCATCTGGACCGGGAGAATAATTTAGCGTTGTTGTTGCTAAATCCATTAAGAGAGAACTTTCGGTAATTACAGGGGTAAAAATACAATTTTCCCTATTTAAGGGATTAGGGTAGTTCGAATTTGACCCAGCAGCAGAACTATAAGTAGTTTGGAAAAACTCGGCAAATAAATCTGCAATTTCAGAATCCGTCGATGCCTCCATTAAGTTTAAACGTACCGACGAAGGCAATGCCGATGACTTACGCTTGGCATTAACAAAGTTATAAAATTCAAATTCAAATTTTTCATCGATTTAAATATATAGAATAGCAATGACTATTGAGAACATTAAAATCCGATCGAGCCACAACAAATATCGAAAAATCAGATGGCTTACCCGATTTGTTATACTTTTTAGAAGTATTTGATTTAAGGTTTTTAAGTCTTTGAAGCGCAATGGAAAACCAAGGAGGCCTGTTTAGCTTTGAAGGAAGCCTATCAGGAACGCATTCATTAAACAAAGTATTTTACACTAGAATACATTACTATAGAATAGTTCAGTGGCACTTTCAATATCCATACAATTGCCCAATTATATTAAGAAATCATATCGTAAAGTTATTATAAACTTACACATTTACGAAAACATCTCATTTTAGTTGAAGAAATTAAAGGAGAGAGGGTATCAACGCAGGGGAGGCGAATTGTCATTTCCATTGTTGGATGATATCGGTCTTCAGGTACAACAAGAGCGTCAATTCTAGATACCGTGACTTCAGACGGGTCTGAAACAAACACAAGATCAAATTGTCAATTTAATGAATTTCGTATAAAGCTTACTTGCTGTAACGATAATTCTATTAGGCCATCCACAAAATCACGGACGGATAACGATATAGCGACAAGTGAGTCATCATGAGGAGACCAAGAAATATCAGGAGATTAAAGTCACCCAAAACAATCAAAAGGTATCTGTTAGAAAGAAGGGATGGAACAGATTATATTGCAGACTGACGGTGCTCATAAATTATTAAATCAGAGCCAGGTGTAATATAATAACATATAACAAAAAGAGATAAGAATTGCCAGGAAACTTTCACACTAACAAATTCAATTTCGTTAGGCATATGAGAGTGATTTCTCTCAGATGTTAGGCTAGATGTAACGGCAATCAGCACACCGCCCGGTCCTATAGATATTAAAGTTGTTTGACAGAACTTCAGAGTTAGATATAACTGGTTTCAGTCAAGTTTCCGTAAGGGACAAAATATCTTCAGTAAATGCAGAGGAGTCAGCATAAAGCTTGGGGAGCTTCATACTTAGTCCCCTAACATTTTCATAATCCAAAAATAAACTTTTTAGTTTCTTGGCAGAGTGGAACCCTGTTATTTGTTCTCGGTTTATTGGGAACAAATTCTTTTATTATAAACTCATCAATAAGCCAAATGCTTTCATAAAGTTGTACATTAAACACATAAGGTGGAGCAAATATTTTAAAACACGTCTCCTACGTATGAAAATCAAAATTGTTCAACTGCAATATTCTCGGATGGGATTTTTTCACGTATAAATTCCAAAACATTCTCAGATATAGTATCTGGGGTGAATCTAGAAACAAACAAGGAGGAACGCTATAGTCGACTACCTCGACTATCAGATACCCGTTACTCAGCTAAATGGAGATATGCAAGCAGCAAAGCAAGATTAAAATGCGCCACCTACCGGCGGTATACAGATTTAAGCGTTATGGGCGTTAGAGTGGGCGTGGCAAATTTTTTTTTGGATCAATCGATAGGTATCGACGAGAATACATTTCAGTTAAAATTTTTTATCTAGCATGAAAATTGTGGGCGTCACAGGTTTTTGCGGTTTGTGGGCGTTAAAGTGGGCGTTGAAAACTTTTTTTTAGGTCAATCGATAGGTATTGATGGGAACATTACATTTCCGTATTCTAGCATCAAAACTGTAGGAGCCACAGTTTTGGGCGGTTTGTGGGCGTTAGAGTGGGCGTGGCAGTCTACTGAAACAAACTTGCGCTGCGTAAGAAGCTCAGGAATCTGCACGCCAAATCTCAATAGCCTAGCTCTCATAGTTTCCGAGATCTCAGCGTTCATCCGGACAGACGGACAGACGGACAGACGGACATGGCTAGATCGACTCGGCTAGTGAACCTGATCAAGAATATATATACTTTATGGGGTCGGAAACGCTTCCTTCTGCCTGTTACATACTTTCCGACGAATCTAGTATACCCTTTTACTCTACGAGTAACGGGTATAAAAATTGCTTCCTATGTGGAACAACTGACAGTTTTTAACGTCTCCCAGCAGCAGTCTGAACCTCACTAAGCTGATAGCCAGAAACGGTGCCTACTGTACCTATGGGTACCACCGGAACTGGCTGTATCTATTGGTTCACTTACCGCTGTTTCAACAGAAACTGCTGCAGCTACCAAATTCGTATTTGGGGTGGATGCCATGATCGTATTAACTACCGTTAAGCTGTATTTTTGCGTTTGGGCGACTCGGGTAATAATTTTGTATTATTAAATTGGGCACAAGCGGAATTAAACCCCTTATTGAGCTGTGTAAAAGCTCCTGAGATATTAATAGGCTGTCTTTCGTATGCTTCATAAAGCCGCTCATCTCAACTACCATTTCCTTGCAGGACATTACCACATGAGACCAGAACTCAGATCAATGAAGTCTTTAACGCTGCCAATAAATCATACACATTTAACGTACATCAGAGCCAAGAGAAAATAAAAGGGTCTTTAGTTAAAGACGGAAGAGTACAAATTTTCTTAGAAGAGACAATAGCCATTATAAGAAGGAAAAAAAGAAGAAATATTTAAAACAAAATGAAATAAAATAAAATAAAATATGAAAATTACCTCAAGTAAATTTAACACTGGGATAAAATTGCAAAGGCACAAAACACGAAAAAAAAACAAGAGCGCGAGATCGCGTATTAAATCAAATGTATGTGAGATAATACAAATTTAGTTTATTTTGGGAATAGGTAAAGAATGTTACTTAAAACTTTAAAGAACGAATTGTTTCTTGATATAACGTATATGTATGTCTTTAAAACCGACTTCTTCGCTGAAGCACGCACTGGACGATCTCTTCACTTTACGACTTGCTGCACTCTACCTTGGTAGCGTCGCTTTTTTATACTCCATGCTTTCTAAGAAAGACTCGATATTCTTTAATGTACTCCATTAATAGTATTGGATAACAAAATAATAAACGGACTGTGGGAGAGCAATTCAAATTCAAAATAAGGTACAGGGCCTAATCCGTTGATGTTTCTGTTACTCTTACGCTGCAAGGGTGATATACTAATACTAAATTCCCCAATCCTACATGTAAGAAAGTACGAGAGAATAATTCTTCAATCGACGTAGCGTCGCTTGTGGGACTCTTACAACTTTATGCACGAACAGTTACAATGTAAAGCAAGCAAGAAAGAGAGTGTAAGAGAATAGCACACAAGAAGTCTACCAGAAGTTCAGCAGGTTCAGATAGAGTGTAAATTTCAGTTATAATATAGAGCGGGAGAGAGAGGGGGAATAAAAGAGTTTTAGCAAGTCTTGAGAGTGTAAATTACACTAACAAAGCCAAGAGATTAAACAAATCTATTAGAAATGTTAAAGTAACTATAACCACGTACCCGTTTACTAGGAGATCTATTTAAAACACTAACACAATTGTTAGGCTAAGCTTTGTTAATAAAAAAACACAAGACTCTCGGAAAAAATCACTGAATAAGACAAAAACTCAGAGCACACGAAACAACACAACCGTGCACAAGCGACGCTTAATCGATATGTTCGGACACTTTTCTTAAATCATATTTGGAAAAAAACCACACCGAGCTAAATATTATACAATTTCATATTTGTGTACAGATTGCTGTATTCCGCGAAATACACCCGTCAACGATAAAGTACCGTAATTTTTCGTTCAATTTTTTATTTTAAATGCAATAGGTGCACTTCTTTGAAAGGGCGTATTGGCTTTATAGTTCCTCGGGTTCTTACCTACATAAGGGACAGAAACAGTTACAGTTTTTACTTTAAAAACTATTCTTTAACCAATATTTATCACCTTTAATTTAAAAGTTATGAAGTAAATGATATTTTTCAACTTTTATATAAAAGTCTGAAAATAGCAGCTTTTTCTGACTGAAAAATAAAAGTCTCCCCGTAACTTTTATTCAATGAAAGTCTAAAATCTAATATAACTTTTATTTAACTTTTTTAGTCAAAAGATTACTGCTATTTTGCAGACTTTTATATAAAAGTCAGAAAAGAACAGTTTCTTCGTGACCACTTCCAAGTATGTTGAAATTTGTAGTTCATTGCGGAAATAAATAGGACTCATTAAATGGGTTTTGTGAATTTTATCTCAAATTTTTAATGTGAAGTGTAAGATACAAAAATACAATTAAACAAGGAAGAACGAGTACCTCGACTATCAGATACCCGTTACCCAGCTAAAGGGGGACAAAGGGAAATGCAGATATGCAAGCAGCAAAGCGAGATTGAAATGCGCCACCTATCCGCGATCTCAATATATGGTTTTGTGGGCTAGACAGATTTATGCATTATGGGCGTGGCAAACTTTTTTTGGGTCAATCGATAGGTATTGACAAGACTAATACATTTCAGGTAGAATTGTTTATCTAGTATGAAAATTGTGGGCGTCACAGTTTTGGGCGATTTTTGGGCGATTGAGTGGGCGTGGCATATTCGCGTAATACAGTTGCGGTGCGTACAAGGCTTTGGAATCTAAATCTGAAATCCGAGTTCTCTATCTTTGATCATTTCCGAGATATCCGAGTTCATACTTACGATTTTTTGAAGTTTGTGGGCGGTTTGTGTGCGTTAAAGTGGGCGTGGCACCCTGCTGAAACCAAAATAGCGCTGCGCAAGAAGCTCAGGAATCTACATACCAAATCCCAACTTTCTAGCTTTTGTAGTTTTCGAGATCTCAGCGTTCATCCGGACGGACGGACATGGCTAGATCGACTCGTAGAGTAAAAGGGTATACTAGATTCGCCGGAAAGTATGTAACAGGTCGAAGGAAGCATTTTCGACCCCATAAAGTATATTTATTCTTGATAAGGATCACAGCCGAATTGATTTAGCCAGGTCCGTCTGTCTTTCCGGATGTCTGTCTGTCCGTATGATAGCTGTGATCTCGGAAACTATAAAAGTATATTTATTCTTGATAAGGATCACTAGCCGAATTGATTTAGCCAGGTCCGTATGTCTGTGTGTCTTTCCGGATGTCTGTCTGTCCGTATGATAGCTGTGATCTCGGAAACTATAAAAGCCGCAATACCGGAGTTAGGCATGCAGATTTCTGAGATTCCTGCGCAGCGCAAGTTTGTTTAGTCAGTGTGTCACGCCCACTCTAACGCCCCAAAACAGTGGCACCTACAGTCTTGATGCTATAATAAACTGCATTGTATTTTACTGTACTGTATTGCTCTTATCAATACCTATAGATAAACCCAAAAAGATTGACCCACTTTACCGCCCACAAACATAAAAAAATCGTAAATATGAAAGCGGATATCTCAGAAACTATTAAGGATAGAGAATTGGGATTTTAGATTTAGATTCCGTAGCGTTGAACGCAGCGCAAGTTTGTCACGCGAATATGCCACGCGCGCTCTAACGCCCACAAAGCGCCTAAGCCTTTGGCGCCCACAATTTGTATGCTAGAAAATGAATTGTAAGTATAATGTATTAGTCTCGTCAGCACCAATCGATTGACTCACAAAAAGTTTGCCACGCCCACTTTAACGCCCAGGACCCGCCCAAGCCTGTAACTGAAATATATTTGTGTTCTCAATACCTATCGATTGACCGAGGAAAGTTTGACGCCCATAACGATTAGATCTGTCCGTGGTAGCCACTCTAAGGGGGTTTGTGTACTGGAAGTCGGTAAAGCAGTACCAAGCAGTGCACAGCTTCCAAAATGCCTACATTGTCGGAATCCGGATTCGGAATTTTACATCCATCTAAAGGTGGCTAAGACACAAAAGAATATGAGTGATGCTTCACTACAAAGATTTAGCAGCCTTTATAATACCAGATCCATCACCGCCCCATTATCCGTACCTGTAATTTTAACTCGAAATAAAAAGTCAGAAGTTTTTTTTTGTAGCATAACATTACATTTATTAATTTATTTTGGTATTGCGAACATGTTTTATTATATATTGAAATTAATTTTCTGATTTCGTTCTGGCGATTTGCAGAGAAGAGGCAGGCGCACGTTTCCGACGTCAATCCAGGATTACAATATGTAAAGTGTTCACCATAATTCGTAGTTTTGAGATCATGTCCACCTCGATTCATAAACATGGATTTTATGGTTAGAAGGTATTGAAAATGCTGACCAATTATCTCCCCTTTAAATTGTTCAATAAATTGGTCAATTTCCTCATGAAATTTCATTTTGTTAATTTTATTTTCTTGTAGGTCTTTACATATCTAGTCTCAACTTTAAAATGATGTATAACAATAATTTTTTTGTTTTGGAGCTATTTTTAAAAAATGTCAAAATAATGTATGCGTTGTTTAGAGCACAAACCCCGCCCTTAAGGTGTGTTTCACAATAGGGAAACCGGTTTCCTTTAAACATGTTTAATGACGGACAGCCTATTTCCTCGATATTTATGAGCTGACGACTCCCAAAAAACTTCTGTAGAAATCGTTTCTTTTCCACACCTTTACAAATAATTTGTTTCCGCTTGTAATTGTCCTTAGATATTTTCGAGTTTGTGGAAAAGTGTTCTCTCCATCGTTTCAAAAAATTTTGTGATGTGTTATATTCAACTAAACGGTCATGTATGAGGAGACAGTAAGCTTTGGTATTTTCATGACTTGGTGTCTTTAGTTCTAATGAAATTCTCACATCAATAGGACCAATTTTTACTGATTCATTTTGATATGAAAGATCAACCACAATAATAGGGGTCTTCAATTTAAATTAATTTGGGGCCAAAAATGGTTGTGATTCACGATTATAGTAACTAGATTGAAATCGTGTATACATTTCATATAGGTGAGCATACTAATTCTTACTAAAATCAACATTCAGATTATCATATGGATATGACTTAGAATTCGAGTGAACTTTCAAGTTGGATAAAAAAGGTTTGTGATAAGTTCTCCATTTAGTGTAAATCCAATTATGGCAAATCTTGGTTTTTCGCGAATAGCCGACAATTTCACATTTCAGCTGTGTTGACTCCCATACCCCAATTTGGGGTTAACATATGAATCCCAACTCCGGAATGCGATTGGTAGGCTTACACCACTTTTAATAATATCGTACATCTTAATTTAAGCAAAATCGCTCGGGGTTAAATGGGGAATTTTCCAGGTTATATTCGTCATTTCCAGTTTAAAAGTTTGTTCATTTCTGGTTTGTTCAAGCACATCGCCAAGATTCTTAGTTAGCATCAACACTAGTTCGTGTTTACAATTTAACAAAACTTTGTTATAAGCCTCACCAAATCCCAACAATTTTTTAGTGGTACAGAAAAGTTGAAGTGGAATCCCGTAGAAATTTCGTCTCCACTGCTCCATCCAGAATTTAATAGATTTTGACTTTGAAGATTATCCAGAGATATACAATTTTTTAGGGTAGTAGTCATACCGACAAATCGCGTTTTATCAATCTCACATCCATTTATTTCGTACCTAATTTCATCCAAAAAGTAAGCCATACAATTATTTTAAAAAAAAAGTTGTAACATTTTCAGCATTTTCGGTGAATCTTTTCTAATAATTCCTTTAAAATTAAGGTAACTTTCGTGAGGAAGCACGTACAAGTCTGAATTTTGGATAGTAATTCTGATTTTATCGTTTGCTTTAAATGTTTGATTATACGATGAATAAGTATGAAACTCTTTCTTAGAAATACTCTCATCTGAGTAAACGTTTTCTCGAACATTTAAAATTTCGTTCATTGTTTTCCTTTCCACTTTATATATTATACACGAAGCTTTGATCTTAACGACTTCAAAAATAGTTTATTTATCAAGGTAAGTGGGCTTCTTTTTACTGTTGATCCTCTTTATATAGCTTTACAATTAGTAGTGCTTGCTTATAAATAATCATTCTACTAACCGAATGTTCATGCGAATTGAAACGTTTTCACCACGTAAATTGATCAACTATGCGCATAGATAGTGTACTTATTTCGTCACAGTTGATTGGAAAATAAATAAGGTTATGTGGTGTCACTGTCATTTTATACCAAGGCGGAACATTAATGCCAAACTCATGTAACGTATGATTCGGTGTATTATCTACATATGAACCGCTAATTACATATATTACATTCCAAACCAAACAGTGGTCCAACCTATCTTTCCTTATTAAAGTAAACTGACTCTCGCATGGTAGTTATTTCAACTTGAAGTGTATTACTATTACTTTGAATTTTAAATGTATTTTCAAGTTTATAGTCTTTTAGTTTATTGAAAATGAAATCGGTGACATCATTCAATTCATATGATCCAGTATGAATTGTAATAACCCTGTCACCGATGAATCAAATGGAATCGAATTATACATATTAAAATCGATAAGAGCGCCCTCATATCGACCATTCAATTCGATAGGTGGAAAAAAGTTTGTATTTATAATGGAACTATTTCCATTCAAGGATAATGCAAGTGATCTAGAAATATTTTTTAATTATCTAACCCAGCTTTATATTGAAATTACTCCTTAAATCATAATAAATTCATCAAATCCTCTTCTGTATCTTCCGTTATCCATTTCGTTATCCTTGCTAATTAATAGGAATCCGTGCTTGTCCTCCCAACATTTTTGACAAATTTTCACAAATGTTTTATAATTCATATCAGTGTTAATATGGTCCCGATATATATGCCGCATATTTAAATCATCTTGATTAAACATTATAATAAAGTTGGCATTTTCACAAATCAGATGTTTCGGTATAGTACTATATGTTTGACATAAATAAAAAGAGTACATATTTTTATGTCGACCCATGCAAAAAGAAGATCTTAGGTTATCTTGTTTTTCACAAGCTACTTCATCGAATATCATGATGGAATTGTTTGTGGGTTCACTGGGGTCTAGTACACCGTCATTATGGGAGAATGTATGATATCCCATTCCTTTAATCGGTTTGATTAATTTTTTCAAGTACTCATATTTAGGTTGATATAAACTATTTGAAAATATATAAACTTTTTCTAATTTTAGTCCACTAGAACTCTCTATTAAAATTAACATAATGTTAGTTTTGCCACAATTCGAAGGCCCAACAATTAGAGCCCTTATTGTGTTCGGTAAGAGAGCACTATGTTGTGGCGGTAGAATTTTTTCGTTTTCATCGTTAATATTTCGACCTACAATTTTTTGTTTTTGACTTGTTAAACGTATCTTTCAATCTAATGTACCTCATTCAATATGAAATCTTTGATGAATGAATGAATGGTTAAACGTTTGATCAAGGAATAACGCGTTGATTAAGGAATAAACCCATAGGATGAAGCTTGCAAACGGCACGATATTGCATATTGTCAAAACAAGGCATTGAGTGAACGACATAGGGCAGACTCCATATTAATTGACAAAGCCAGGTCGCGTGTCAATGCACCAAATAGTAGTCTTGTTAAAAAAGCAGCAGCATACTATGTTACAAATATAATGAAAGCCAAGAAAAAATTTGGTATGGGATTGAATAAAACGGAAAAGAAAGGGATGAAAAAGATAATGAAGAATAAAATGAAGAAGACAAACATTTCGACTGTTATTAATGTTGCTACTAAGATATAAAAAAACAAAAACCATTAGACATTATGAGTGCAGTTAAAGTTGCACGTAAATAAATTCATCAATCAATGGGTTCCAAGAAAAATGTTAAAGTAGTAAAGTTTTCTACCAATCGTGCCGATCTCGACAGCCCTCAGCGCTCTTGGTAGTTTAGCAGCAATTGCAAATACTATTAACAATGCGAGAATGGCTAACGAAGATATGGAAAAGAAAAAACGTCACAACATTCAAATTGAAAGTGTTGCTGTAGGAGAAGGATTATATCTCAAGCCCTATAGAAAGAGTTATGGTTTCTTCCTTAAGGCCTATAGTAAGGGGAAAGGAATTAACAAGCGAAAAAACTAATTTCTCTGCTACCCAATAGAGCACTATCAAATATCGACATTATACATTTTGCTAAGAAATATAATCCACATTTTAGAGGGGTGTTTATGAGAGACATTATACATTTTGCTAAGAAATATAATCCACATTTTAGAGGGGTGTTTATGAGAGATCTTCCCCTCAGAAGCATTAAAAAGTGGGGAGTTTGGTATAGTAAATCTAGATAATTCACGGTCAAGTGGTACACATTGGGTTGCATATAATAAAAATAAAAATAATATACATTATTTCGGTAGTTTTGGAAATCTTCAGCTACCTAGAGAAGTTGTGAAATACTTCGGATATAGAATACAATACAATTACGATAGAGTTCAAGACTTTGATAAATACAACTGTGGACACCTGTGCCTCGCTTTTCGACTTTCTTTCGTTCTCGTCTTTCCTACGAGATGTGGAGATGAAACCGGTATATTTAAATGGTTAATTTAAATTTGGGGGGGTTGAAAATCAATGTATGGGTTCGTGTAAATTCGTAAGAGATTTTATCCCCAAATATTGATAAAGAGAATGACTCAAGAGAGTCGGAAAATAGGATGATGCAATTTGCCAATTAAATTCGAAGTCCAATCTTGGCCGGAAGTTGGTGTTTACATTAGCGAAGTTTAGGGACCGCTTTGGGGATCTTTTTGTTTACGTTAGCGGACTCGGGACTCGCTTTGGGGATCTTTTGTTTACGTTAGCGGACTCAGGGCTTGCTTGGGACTCCGATTGTTTACAATATCGGTTTGGATGTTAACAGCATCCGTTTGATTCGGACTGCGTGAAATTGATCTGGGTGGGAATGATTTGGAGGCCTGGTTGACAGAAATAGCTGACCACGGATTTATCTCGGGTCTGTCAGAGTTATTTGGAAACTATCTCTCGGCTTAAAGTTGTTTATAAATTGGGTAAGAGCCCCTAAATAATGTGTCATATAACTTGTATGTGTGTACTCTGTATAGTATAAAAAGTGGATCTGCTCGCGTTCAAATTCACAGTCCACGTTTTTACTATACATCGAACGTAGTCTAGAGGACAAGAATTTTTGATCGTTCTGAACAAAAAACAATAACAGTTCATAACAGCTGTTGACCAGCTTATAACAACTAGTAAACAACTAATTAATAGCTACTAAACAGATAGTAACCATATAATAACAGCTATTAACCAGCTAAAACAACTAGTAAGCAACTACAAAACAAGTACTGAACAACTTCTAAACAGGTAGTGAACGTCAAAATACAGCTAAATACAACGTGTAACAACTGTATCAAGTCCAAAGACCTCAACAACCATCATGAATCAGGAAAATCAGATGAACATTGTAATCAAAGAGTACAATAAATGTAATATAAAGACACTGCTTTCGAAGACAAGGATGCCTGAAAATGTAAGATTCCCGGCCCTCAAGGCGGAGCGCAAAACAACAAAGGTTGGAGAATCTATTGCTCTCGAGTTGGAGAAGCACATCATGTACATGCCGGAAAGGTACACCTCTCTTCAGGATGATATCATCAATGAAATGGTTGATGTAAAATTTAATATTCATTAAAGTAATAACACTTTGTTTTTAAAAATAAGTCAATATTCACTATCGCAAGAGAAATTTACTATCGTGTAGTACTTATAGTTTTGTTTTGACTGCGTGTGGAAAGGACGTGTCCGCGGATTTTAGAAAAATGGAGAAAGAGCAATATCGGTCTGTGATTCGATTCTTGTTTTTGGAAGGGAAATCGCGCAGCGAAATCAAAGAGCGCTTGGATGCTGTGTACGGTGACTCTTCTCCTTCGATGGCGACCGTCAAAAATTGGTTTAACGAGTTTCAAAGTGGTCGCACGACGGTTTTTGATGAGCCACGCCCAGGTGCCCCGAAAACGGCTACCACGGAGGATAACGTGACAAAAATCCACGACCTCGTATTGGCAGACCGCCGATTGAAGATACGCGAGATAGC
This sequence comes from Drosophila suzukii, assembly GCF_043229965.1. Taxonomy (NCBI): domain Eukaryota; kingdom Metazoa; phylum Arthropoda; class Insecta; order Diptera; family Drosophilidae; genus Drosophila; species Drosophila suzukii. The sequence continues at coordinate 51,850,852 of NC_092082.1, read as the reverse complement.
TGAGACAGCAGGCTTGTCAAAAGACCGCGCGGGTCTTATCCTGCATGAAATTTTGGGCATGAGAAAGCTGTCGGCGCGATGGGTGCCGCGTTTGCTCACTCCAGACCACAAACGCAGACCACTTCAGACGCTATTTAAGCGCAATCCGAAGGAGTTTCTGCGTCGTTTCGTGACCGTCGATGAAACATGGATCCACTGGTACACACCAGAGACCAAGGAACAGTCGAAACAGTGGACTTCACTCGGCGGACCTGCTCCGAAGAAGGCTAAGACTGTCCCATCGGCCGGAAAGGTGATGGCCACCGTTTTTTGGGATTCACAAGGTGTGATCTACATCGACTACCTGGAGAAGGGCAAAACGGTCACAGGGCTGTACTATGCCGAATTATTGAGCCGAATCGCCGCCAAATTGCAGAAAATACGGCCCCATTTAGCGAGGAAAAAAGTGCTCTTCCATCATGACAACGCACCGGCTCACACTTCCGCCCTCGCCAAGGCCAAATTGGTCGAACTGCTACCCCATCCACCATATTCTCCAGATTTGGCCCCGTGTGACTTATTTTTGTTTTAAACTTGAAAAAGTCACTCGCTGGACAGACATTTGCGTCGAATGAAGAGGTCGTCGCCGCCACAGAGGCCTATTTGGCAGACCTCGAGAAAACGTATTTTTCAGACTGGTTAAAGAAGTTGGAGCAACGCTGGGTCAAGTGTATCGAACTAAAAGGAGATTATGTTGAGAAATAAATCGCCACTTTTCCAAAATTTTCGTTTTTCTTTTGAAGGCTAAGTACTTTAAGTACTTATTAAGTACTTAGTATCAGATCACCCTCGTATATTTAAATATGTAACAAAACCGATATCATTACCGAACAAAACCACAACTGAGTTAGAAGGTGTCGCTTTTCAGCCTGTTAGAAGAATATGGTTAAGCGAGAAATCGAAAATGAGTTGCACGGACCATTTCGAAAAAACTTTCAACGAAGACGAGTGATTACAAGGGGTATAAACGATCTGTGGCAAGCAGATTGGGTTAAAATGGGAGCCTTTTCAAAATCTAATGATGGGTACCGATACTTGTTGACTGTTATAGATACATTTTCGAAATATGCTTAGGGTGAGGCATTAAAATCAAAAAATGCAAATGATGTTTTCTAAGCCATGGAGAGAATATTTAAATCGGGTCATGGAACACCAAGAAACCTGCAAACTGATGATGGCACTGAATTCTTTAATTCTAAAGTTAAGGTATTAATGAAAAGTTATAGGATAAATCATTATTCAACCTTCAATACTCCAAAATCATCAATAGTTGTAATTAATATAGCGTGAGTTTAGTTTCAATGGAAAATATAAGTGATATGTATAAGCCATTAATTAATAAATATAATAATAGAGTGCATAGAACAATAAAAATGAGTCCAGGTAATGTCAATTCTTCCAATGAAAAACAAATATTACAAACATCGTATAATCACCTGAAAATATTTGTTGGAAGTAAATTCCGTAAGGGGGACCATGTTCTTATTGGTAAATATAAACATGTCTTTGAGAAAGGGTATAAACCAAACTATACAACTGAAATCCTTAAAATTAAAAAGGTGAAGAAAACATACACTATATACTTACTTACTGGAAGATTTAGATGGTAGCCCAATTCAGGGCGGATTCTGAAAAGAAGAACTCAAAAAAACACGATATTCCCACAAATACCTAGTTGAAAAAGTTGTAAGGCGAAAAAAGGAAATAAAGTTTTGGTTAAGTGGCTGGGGTTTTCAAAGACTAGCTGGATAAATAAGAAAGACATTTTGTAGTATAATAAATGATTTATTTAATTAATTTTTATTTACATATTATCTTATCTTATATTAAGTTTAATATTAATATTTTTTTACAATGTTTTAAATTAAAATTAAATATAATAAAAATACTTTTTACAAACTCAAAATCATTTTCATTTATATTTTCCAAAGTCTCGATCATAATAAAACATCTCCAATTCAACTGATTTATAAAATAGTTCTTTTTCAATATGTTCCTTTTGAAATTTAAGGCTATCTAATGATTCTCCATCGTTCACATAATTATTTTGTATCATCTCACCCAAGAAAAATGAATTTGATTCTAGCCTATCAACATTTTCTAAAATATCTTTTTCAATTAATCTCTGATGTTTTATTGATGTCGTACCATGGTCTTCATTACTTAACTCTAAAAATTGTGTTTCATTAACATAACGTTTTCTTTTGTTATCTTTGCCACAAAGAATTTTTTTATTTACTTTAACTGTAGTTATTTTATGTGCTTTTGATCTAAACATTGTTCTATTACCATATAGTGAGTCCCCAGTTAATAAAACGTTTTTATAGTCTTCGATTGTAAGATTTCGTGAACTCACTCCCTTTGCTTTATTATGTGAAGATTTAACTTGATCTATTCTATAACAATAAACCTTTGAGCACAGACCTACAAATTCTGTCATGAGTTTACCGTTAAGCTCATCTTTAAAAAACCCTAAGCTTTTTTTGTTAACTCTTTTAAAGTTATATAGATTAATTCTTTCATCTGAATAGTCCGATGTATCAAATTTTGCTTCAAGATCATTACGAATATCTTTATAAAAATCTTCAGTTTTTATTGTATAGATAAATGAATCAGTATCCATATAATTTAAGAGTAACTTTTCCTGAAACTTTGGCTTCATATATTGATAGTGAAAATCATACATTTTCCATTTCGATAAGTCTAATACTGCAAATCCTAAATACATTGGCTTATTAAATAGAACGGACAATCTTTTCATTTGAATTGCATAGAAATTATCATTTATTTTAGTTGCACTATGAAAATTGGATTTTGAAATTAAAGTTTTGGCACAACGTGCTTTTCGTCCAGTCTACGAGCTATCCGGAGCTTCCCATGTACTAACAAGCTTAATATCGACCCTGCGCTCGGGATCTTCCATTGTTTTTCCGTAAACAGAATTATTCATTAATTTAAAAAAATCTTTTTCAAATTTATTTTTTGTTTTTTGCCTGTGTAAAGTATTCTTTAACCAAGGCATTTTTAAATACTGAACACCTCTATGGATCTTTTTCAATACTAACCCATTCTGTATACATTGTTGCAAATTCCGATAATGTATTACATAATTTTTCTTATTTCCCAGGTCAGCAATTAATTTTTTACCTTATCCTCTTTTGAGGCCAGACAGTTTGACGGACAAAATGGAAGATCATTATGAAGATCATGTAAACGGTACGGATATATTAAGTCCACTTCCAAAAAATAACCGTATTTGCTATCGATTGGAATATTATTAATATCAAAATTGTCTATGTCTGCAGTAGACATCCACTTAAAGTCTTTATATGGTAAATGTTGTGACATTGCCCAACCATACAAGTTATTCGCATCCACATACATTAAAAATGAAGACTCCTTCGAGGAATCATAATCTGACAAATATTTATTATTTGCTTTTGTATATCTATGACAACATTGAACTAAACCACCTCGAATCAGCAATTCAAGTTGAATATTTGTAGTGTTCAACATTTCCTGACCTGGACATTTTTTCGGAAATTTTCAAGATTGTCAGTTAAATTTAGTTTTTTTTTTTATTTAGTTAAATTTTACTTATGTATTTATCTTATCTTATATTAAGTTTAATACTAACATTATTGTACAATGTTTTAAAGTAAAAATAAAAATAATAAAAATACTTTTTACAAACTTAAAAAAAATATTCATTTATATTTTCCAAAGTCTCGGTCATAATAAAACATCTCCAATTCAACTGATTTATAAAATTGTTCTTTTTCAATATGTTCCTTTTGAAATTTAAAGCTATCTAATGATTCTCTCCAATTATGTTGTATCATCTCACCCAAGCAAAATAAATTTGATTCAAGCCATTCAACATTTTCTAAAATATCTTTTTCGATTAATCTTTGATGTTTTATTGATGTCGTACCATGTTCTTCATTACTTAACTCTAAAAATTGTGATTCGTTAACATTACGTTTTCTTTTGTGAGGCCCCAGATAATAAAACGTTTTTATAGTGTTCAATTGTAAGTTTTCGTGAACTAACTCCTTTTGCTTTATTATGTGAAGATTCAACTTGATATTCTATAACAATAAACCTTTGAGCACAGACCTACAAATTCTGTCTTAAGTTTACCGTTAGGCTCATCTTTAAAAAACCCAAAAAATTTTTTTGTTAACTCTTTTGAAGTTATACAAATTACTCCTTTCATCTGAATAGTCTGATGTATCAAATTTTGCTTCAAGATCATTTTTAGAATCTCTATAAAAATCCTCAGTTTTTGCATAGATAAATGAATCAGTATCCATATAATTTAAGAGAACCTTTTCCTGAAACTTTGGCTTCATATATTGATAGTGAAAATCATCCATTTTCCATTTCGATAAGTCTAATAATGCAAATCCTAAATACATTGGCTTATTAAATAGAACAGACAATCTTTTCATTTGAATTGCATAGAAATTATCATTAATTTTAGTTACACTATGAAAAATGGATTTTGAAACTAAAGTTTTGGCACGATGTGCTTTTCGTCCAGTCTTCGTGCTACCCGGAGCTTCCCATGTATTAATATGCTTAATATCGACCCTGCGCTCGGTATCTTCTATTGTTTTTCCGTATACAGAATTATTAATTAATTTAAAACCCCTTTTTTAAATTTATTTAATGTATGTAATTTTTTAACCGAGGTTTTTGTAAGATCTGAACTCCTCTATTGATCTTTTTCAGTATTAACCCATTCTGAATACATTGTTGCCAATTCCGATAATGTATTACATAATTTTTTTTATTTCCCAGGTCAGCAATTAATTTTTTTACCATATCCTCCTTTGAGGCCAGACAATTTGACGGACAAATTGGAAGATCATTATGAAGATCATGTAAACGGTACGGATATATTAAGTCCACTTTCAGAAAATAAACGTATTTGCTATCTAATGGAATATTATGAATATCAATGTTGTCTATGTCTGTGGTAGACATCCACTTAAAGTCTTTGTATGGTAAAGGTTGTGACCAACCATACAAGTTATTCGCATCCACATACATTAAAAATGAAGACTCCTTCGAGGAATCATAATCTGACAAATATTTATTATTTTCCTTTGTATATCTATGATAACATTGAACTAAGCCACCTCAAATGCTACTTTGAATAAATCTATAAATATCTATATCTGTCAGCAATTCAAGTTGAATATTTGTAGTTTTCAACATTGCCTCCCAAGATAGACCTGGTGTCGTAAAAAACCTAGCTGGGTCAAGTACATAAATTTGCATACAAATTTTTCGAAGTTTTTAGAAATGTCAGTTAATTATCAGTTTTCAAATGTAATTCTAAATAATCTTTAAAAGTGGAACATGAGAAATGCGACCAAACTTTAAGAGCGTGATCATAATCTTCATGAGAGCATTCTCTTTCCGTTAAATTGCTATAGAATGCTTCCCTTGCTGGGAGGGAAGTTTCCTCGAGTCTACTAGCGGAATCTTAATATTCATAGAGAAATATACCCTTCTTACGCATAAGTCGAAATTCTACATCATTACTAAAAAAAAATTTAAAAATTTTTGGTATTACGGAAATTCCACCAGGAATCTTTCCCAACTCTTGAATAAATAAATGACAGTCGTATTTCGAAAAATTATGAAAAAATACTGGTATAAATTTGTTCACTTCATAATCCAAGTTACATTTATAGTGGGCTGCACCTCTAAAGCGACCTGTGAAATTACAATAATCTCTAACCCTAACAGTCCCTAAAACTTTCTGACAAATAGAACAATTCAATGAATTATCAAATATTTGTTGGTCATCAAAAGTCATTCTCATAGGAACTATTTTATGTAAGTACTCATCACTCCAATTAGTTACATTTTTTATCAAAGAATTTACAAAACTTATTCCTGAATTTTTGCAGTCTCCTGGGTTCCGGAAAAATTCAAACACACATTGCAGAAAAATTGCGCTCTCCTCTAATTTCCTCTTTGAACAGTCATTAGTCTTTGAAACAGAAATATATACAAATTATTTAATTGCTTAAAAGAGATACAAATGAATAAAAGAACTTACCTTGAAATATTTTTAATGTACATAAAATGTCCATTTGCACCGTCTTCCAAAAATATCATATTGATATGGAGAGGTTTTTCCACTTCCGATTGAAAAAGTGGTCAAATTATTTCATTATATCCGCAAAAGTTTAAGCTCATATGAGTATTCTTTTTTTATACATTTTTAATACAATTTATTTCAAGAGGGAAAGCTAACCCTGTGAAATCTAGTTTTATTTTATCACTAATACAAATTATCTCCAGCGATATGTCAATATTATGTGCCGAACATCTTTGCGGCCTGTTAACAATTTTTAAGGCAGAAATCAACGCCCATTCAAAACAATATTGATCATTTTCGTTACAAACATTAACTATTGCTTTTTTTGTTAAAAGGAAACGAGGTAGTGGTATGAAAGACGAACCAGCCATCGGTGTATAAAGATTCACATTAATTTCCAAGCGAATCAATTTGTTAAGATACCATCCACGGTCGCTCTCTTGAAATTCTTGAGTTTTAGAAATTATTTCCATGGTATGTTCATGAAAGATACATTCTAAATCAGAATTTTTATTCATGATCGTCATTATACCCGTTACTCGTAGAGTAAAAGGGTATACTAGATTCGTCGGAAAGTATGTAACAGGCAGAAGGAAGCGTTTCCGACCCCATAAAGTATATATATTCTTGATCAGGATCACTAGCCGAGTCGATCTAGCCATGTCCGTCTGTCCGTCTGTCCGTCTGTCCGGATGAACGCTGAGATCTCGGAAACTATGAGAGCTAGGCTATTGAGATTTGGCGTGCAGATTCCTGAGCTTCTTACGCAGCGCAAGTTTGTTTCAGTAGACTGCCACGCCCACTCTAACGCCCACAAACCGCCCAAAACTGTGGCTTCTACAGTTTTGATGCTAGAATAAAAATTTTAACTGAAATGTAATGTTCTCATCAATACCTGTCGATTGACCTAAAAAAAAGTTTGCCACACCCACTTTAACGCCCACAAACCGCGAAAACCTGTGACGCCCACAATTTTTATGCTAGATAAAAAATTTTAACTGAAATGTATTCGTCTCGTCATTACCTATCGATTGACTCAAAAAAAAGTTTGCCACGCCCTTTTTAACGCCCACAAACCGCAAAAACCTGTGACGCCCACAATTTTCATGCTAGATAAAAAATTGTAACTGAAATGTATTGGTCTCGTCGATACCTATCGATTGATCCAAAAAAAAATTGGCCACGCCCACTCTAACGCCCATAACGCTTAAATCTGTATACCGCCGGTAGGTGGCGCATTTTAATCTCGCTTTGCTGCTTGCATATCTCCATTTAGCTGAGTAACGGGTATCTGATAGTCGAGGTACTCGACTATAGCGTTCTTCCTTGTTTTACTTTGAAAACTTTTCATTTCATTTTTCATTTCATTTCTTGCGTTCGATGTGTCTTCTCCAGGTTAGTCGTCTGTCAAGGTGGACGCCGAGATACGTTACATCGTTGACTTGGGGAATCTGCGTATTATTCAATAATAGTGGAGGGCATGTTTGCCTGTTGAGAGTAAACGTTATGTGTTTACATTTTTGTTCATTTATTTTAATCCGCCAATCTCTACTACGAGGAGGTGGTTTGCTAGCTGTGTTGTGGCTCGGCCTGGGCACCTCGAGCGACTTAAAATTGCGGTGTCGTCAGCGAACGTAGATGTTGTTAGCTGCTCGTTCGTGGGAATATCCGCTGTGTATAGGAGGAACAGAGTAGGCCCTAGCGCGCTTCCTTGCGGGACTCCAGCTTTGATAATGTAGTCGTCGGATGTTGTTGTATTGCACCTTACTGCGAAGGTCCTGTTGTATAGATACGACTCAAGAAGCTTGTGAGTGTAATCAGGTAAGTGTGTTTTGATTTTGTGCATGAGGCCATCTAGCCATACTCGATCGAAGGCTTGAGATACATCGAGGAATATTGCGCTGCAGTATTCCCGATGCTCAAAGGCTGTGCGTATTTCTGATGTTATTCTGTTAACTTGTTCGATTGTTCCATGGTTTTGACGAAATCCAAATTGATGAGCAGGGATAACATTGTGTGCTCCTAGATATGGTGTTATGCGAGTTAGAAGACATTTTTCGAACAGCTTAGACAGACACGATAATAGACTAATTGGTCTGTAGGATGACGGAATTGTGTGGTCTTTTCCGGGCTTCAGTATCATAATGATAATAGATTTTTTCCATTTTTTCGGATAGTAGCCGAGAGTTACAATCCCATTGAAGAGTTTGGAAGTTCAATTAACATTTTTGGGGTTATTTGGTCACCGCCAGGGGCCTTTTTTGGTTTCAGTTCCCCAATGACTTTCGCGATCTCCTTTGGCTGAAACAATGGTGGTAGGGAAATAGATTCAGATTCGATTTGTGGTAGGAAAAATGAACCAGTGGCAGGGTTCGGCTGGAAGACGTTTCTTAGATGTAACGCAAAAGTTTCGGCTCTATCTTCGTCGCTGCGGGCCCAGATGCCAGATGAGTTTCTTATCGGAGTGACTGTTTCGATTGGAGAGCTCAGATTTGGGTGAGCCCTCCACAGAGGATGTTTTGTACTGGTTGGCGATAGTTTTTTAATGTACTGCAGCTGTGCATTTTCTGTTTCTTGCTTTAGAGCTCGATTTAGTGAGCGAGTGGCTTCCTTAAGACGTTGTTTTGATGACGGCGATCTGTTGGTTTGCCAGGCACGTCGCAGGCGCCTCTTTTCTAGGACTAGCCGTTCAATTTGCAGATTAGTTTTGAAGTGGTTGGTTTGCGCGTCCCTGCCTTGTGGTGTTGAGATAGTGGCTGCCTCCACGAATACTTCTTCAAGAGCATCGGTAGAGCAGTCGATGTCCGCTTCGATGTTGAAGTGAGGGGTTAAATTTATGTGTGAGCTTACATACTTTTTATATTTTAACCAGTTGGTTCTGTGCGACGTCAGCCTGAGGGGGTGATCTGTGGTTTTTGTGCTTTGAAGAAGAGTTATTAGCACTGGCGAATGGTCTGACGACAGGTCCGAAAGCGCTTTGGCGCTTATTATATTGCGGGGAATGTTTTTTGTCACCGCAAAGTCTATTAGGTCTGGAACTTTCCTGGGGTCTGTTGGCCAGTATGTGGGGCTGCCAGGGGAAACATAATCTAATTTGTTGTTCGGTTTTATGATTGCATTGTATAATTGCCTTCCTTTGGGAGTCACAAGGCGTGATCCCCAGTGCGTGTGTTTGGCATTATAGTCCCCTGCAGCTATAAAGCGGTCTCCAAGCAAGTTGTAGAAGTCCATGAATTGTCCTTCAGAAATTGTAAAGCGAGGCGGGCAGTAGACAGCGGATATGGTGAGGTTTCCGTTGCCTGACTGCACTTTGATAGACGTGGCTTGCAGGTAATTTGTTGAAAACCTTTGGTGAAAGTGGTGCTTGATGCGTTCCCTGATTAGGATGCCGGTTCCGCCGTGGGCTTTACCATCTGGATGGTCTGTGCGCTAGAAAGTGTAGCCTCTTATTTGGAAGTTGTATTTGTTTGTGAGGTGCGTCTCTACCAGTAGCATAATGTCGATATGATTTTCATTCAGGAACTGTGTTACTTCAAGGTTGTGCCGTGAAACGCCATTGGCGTTCCACATTGTTATTCGTAGATTTGCCATCTGATTATTTGGACTGCTTAGCTGCAAGTAGCTGTAACACCATGTTCTGGTTTTGAACCAGTGTTTGCATGGTCGTTTTCATGAATGACATGAGTTCCATCATACTTTGTTGCATGGTGACCATCATAGTTTCCAGAGTGCTTTGCGACTGTTCTTGGATCTGCTGAGCTTTTCCTAGATTAGACTGGAGTGGGTTTCCGTCCCGTTTCCACAAAAACATAACACAACAAGGAAGAACGCTATAGTCGAGTACCTCGACTATCAGATACCCGTTACTCAGCTATATGGAGATATGCAAGCAGCAAAGCGAGATTAAAATGCGCCACCTACCGGCGATATACAGATTTAAGCGTTATGGGCTTTAGAGTGGGCGTGGCAAATTTTTTTTGGATCAATCGATAGGTATCGACGAGACCAATACATTTCAGTTAAAATTTTTTATCTAGCATGAAAATTGTGGGCGTCACAGGTTTTCGCGGTTTGTGGGCGTTAAAGTGGGCGTGGCAAACTTTTTTTTTTTTTTGGGTCAATCGATAGGTATTGATGAGAACAATACATTTCAGTTAACATTTTTATTCTAGCATCAAAACTGTATGAGCCACAGTTTTGGGCGGTTTGTGAGCGTTAGAGTGGGCGTGGCACTGTGCTGAAACAAACTTGCGCTGCGTAAGAAGCTCAGGAATCTGCACGCCAAATCTCAATAGCCTAGCTCCCATAGTTTCCGAGATCTCAGCGTTCATCCGGACGGACAGACAGACGGACAGACGGACATGGCTAGATCGACTCGGCTAGTGATCCTGATCAAGAATATATATACTTTGTGGGGTCGGAAACGCTTCCTTCTGCCTGTTACATACTTTCCGACGAATCTAGTATACCCTTTTACTCTACGAGTAACGGGTATAAAAATTACGTTACACAAAAAAAAATAACACTATCGCTGTTTAGATATATATGTATGTATGCTTCGAATGAGAGTTCCACTGCGGCACACGTCAGTTCCAATGCTCGGGCTGGGGCTGGTTGGTGCAGCTCCAATTTCTTGTTCAGCGTATGTATTTGGGGGTTCTGTTTACACTTGCATTCAGAAATGCATGTATTCGCAAATTGTTTGTAATTGTTTTTGGCGATTCACTTTTTGTTTATAATTTTGGAGTGCAATTTATTCGTCTTTTATTGTTTCTATTGTCTTTTTGCTGTTTCACTTCACTGTATCTGCTCGGCTTCTGCTCCGATGTGGGTCACCACATGGGCATGATGTTGTCGCGGCGTCTCTGAACAGATCGCTTGTACATCTTAACCACCTTAAGGATCACTAGGACTAGGAGTAGTCCAACGACGAGCTTCATGGTCCTGTTGACATCTTGTATATCGTCCTTGTGGTCAACGATCTCTAAGGTGTTAATCACATTGGCGGTGCTGCCGGCCACTTTGGACGTTTTGCTGCACATCTTGGGGTCCTTGGGCCATGCACTTGGTTCACTAGACCTTTTCGTCCTTCGGAATTTTGCAGGTGGACTTCCTTCAGAGTGTGGTCGATCGCAGGACCGGTAATCAGGTCGTTCTCCTGGGTGAAGTTGATCCTAGGGAAACGGTCAAGACATCCTTCCGGACACCAGCCTTCTTCTGTCTTCTCTATTAGGCTGGGGTTTTTTATACCGGATTAGAGCTTTCGCTAGACCCCCATATTGGATGAATTAACTAGGTGTTTCCACCTTGGGGTACTGTTTCTCCATTTCCCCTAACTTAGGAGTCAACGGCCGGCTGGTGCACTTTGCCACTTTACTGGAGTACGGTTACGAGCAGGTCGATCGTGGTCGTTGTTCTGGCCACGCAACACCCGTGAGTTGTCGAATTGTATTTCTGTTTTGCCCTTATTAATCTGAGTGTGGTTAGTTATTAGCGGCCCCTACCCTCAACTTTTATTATGTATATATTTTTTTTATTAAAAATATTTGTTGCTGAAAAAGAAAAGGCTTTCCGGCCTCGCACGGAAACATACATACATACATATTTATTCCTGTAAATAAAAATATGGCTCATCATGATATGGTTAAGTGAGAATAATATATAAAAAATGTTGAAGTGTGTAGAAGCTAAGAAAAGTTGAAAGCAAAATTTCTGAGTGTGCCGTAACCACGGTTTTTGACCGGGGGCTACTCAGCTGTACTGTGAAAAGTGAAAAGTTTTCCCATTTTCCAAAGAAAGGTAAAAGTATCGAAAATTTTTTTTTCTGTGGTTGGTTTTTTTATATTTTATTTATTTATATAGCATTTGATATTAAATATAATGATTTACAATACTACATTTTCACGATGGCTGCAATTTCTTGCCTCGCTTGGATCCCAAGTTGAGGGCTTCGTAGGTACAGCCGTCGGACCGCGCGGTTCATGCGCCTGCTCATTTTCCACGTGTTCCGTTGTATCCGGGCGATGCGTGTTTGGCTTCTTTCCAGTTGCTCCTGGACTCGGAGCAACTGGTTCTGATCCTCCTCCTGATCACGGCTCCGGTGCCGGATCTCTCGCTCGAGTTCATCGGCGAGTTCTTCGTTTCCTGTCTGGTATCTTTGTATCCAGCACTGCTGGATGTGGTCCTCGTCAAAGTGGATGGTACGGAAGAGCCCGTTCATCCACTCGACAAGGAGCGCAAGATAAGATGCCTGGTGCCCGTATCTAACCTGTAGCCGACGAAGCCGGCGGGCAGCTCGGACGGCTTGGTTGTAGATGGTAGAGGACTGCATCATGTCTGGTGACTGGTCGGTCCCTGATTGTGGCTTTTATAGCAGAATCGGGGTAGTTCTGATGACTGTTCTACCCATCATGTGATCGGGGCTTCTTTCAATTCGTGCAATCCCGCAGTACTAAGTTTGTCGCCTTTTGGATTCGTCGGATTACGTTCAGAGGTTCAGGGGACATACAGGTCTTTAGCATGGAATACCCCAACATTTTTCCCTACTGCATTGCCCAGCTCATATAGCGCTTTGCGTTTACGCTGGAGTACAACACAGCGAATTCGATTCGGGCCAAGCTTGGCATTATATCCGTCAGCTTTGTTACTCTGCCTGTAGTTTTTCCTATAGACTCGTGTAGACCATTCCTAAGGGCACACTCTATTCGACTTAGTTGGGTATCCCAATTTCGCTGATCGTTAAGTAAAGTAGTAAAGTCCAGTCCTTACGTGTCGAATACCGTAGCGGGTCATTAGCTCGCCAAAAATTTGAGAAACAAACTTCTTGCCGTTGTCCGAGTGTATGAACTCGGGGGCCCCATATTGATGGAAAATGTTGGTCTCCAGGAATTTTATGACTTCTGCAGCTACTGCATGTCTCATTGGCTGCAGCCAGACAAACTTGGAGAAATGGTCTAGGCATACAAAAATCACCGAATTCCCAGCTTTGGTCCTCGGGTAAGGTCCCATAACGTCGATGAACAACTTTTGGCCAGCCCGCTCCGTAACGCGCTGTTCTTCGATGGGTGGTCGGTCATTTTTGTTGGCGGTCTTCGTGATCTTACAGACCTCGCATTCCATTACTACATTTTGGACATCTACAGCCATCCCTGGCCAATAATAAAACTGTCTTAATTTGGCTAGTGATTTGTGTAACCCCCCAAGCCCTGCGGTTATGGCATGATGTGTTCTCCAGACTAAATCGGGTCGCAGCTCGGCGAGAATCCAGAGCTTCCATGCTCAAGTTTCATCCACGGCATCGCTTAGGGAGAATCCCATCCGTTTATATACATAGCCTTCTGATGTTTGAAGGTCTGGACTTTTACCTAAATTTTCGTCCACCGCCTGCACTAGGTTGACATACTCCGATGACTGGAACGCTGTCGAATCGAGGTTGATGTGTATGTCTAGTTCTTCTGCACCAGCCTTCTGTAGCTCGTCCATATGAACTCGTGAGAGAGCACCTGGGACTACATTTAGTGACCCTTTCCTGTGTTCTATGGTGAAGTCAAACGCTTGTAGCCTCAGACTCCATCGCGCAAGCCTGCCTGATAAGTCTTTCTGACCCATCAGCCGTTTTAGACTAGCGTGGTCAGTGATCACTTTGAAGGGCATCCCATCTACGTAGGGACGGAATTTGGTAATGCTGAGGATAGCGGCATAGCATTCCAACTCGGTTATGCTGTAATTCCGCTGTGCATTGTTCAATTTGGCGGTCTTTCATCAAACAGTCGTGAAGCGGTGCCGCTGTCTGGGCGTAGTTTTGGTTGAAGCTTCTGTACCAGCCTGCCATTCCCAGGAACCTCCGCATCTGTTTGGCGGAGCTAGGCTGGGGAAATTCCTGGATCGATTGTATTTTCGCATCATCCGCTCGGATGCATCCTCCCCCAACTACATATTCTAAATATCTTACCTGGCTGTAGCAAAACTTGCTCTTGTCTACATTTATTGTTAGCTCTGCCCGCTGTAAGCAGGCACTGACCTGGCTCAACACATCAATGTGGGCTTCAAATGTAGGTGAACAGACCAGTAAGTCATCCAGATACACAAATACATTTTCCCGTAGCGCCGCTGGTATAACTTTATCCATTAGTCGGCACATTCGCTGCGCGGCACTGCACAAGCCGAACGGCATACAGTGGCCTGCCGGGCACTGTAAACGCGGTTTTCTCTCTACTTTTGGTTTTGAGCGTTTTTTAAGTCAATTGCGGAAATGTAATACTTTTCCTGCTGTCAACTCAACAGACCCTCTGGGAACTTACTTTACGCGCACCGAGGCAAAGGCGATTTTTCGGCCCTTTTTGCACCAGTGTTACCGGTGAACACTAGCTACTATTGCTCTCTTCGATCACGCCTAGACCTAACATGCGATCTAGTTCGGCATACACACCTAATAATAATTCCGAAATAAAATCGTTGTGTCAGACGTGGCACTATCAAAAACTCTAGGTCCTTGGTTTCTCCTTCCCATTCCACAGGTAACGTTATGGCTCCGGTTACTTGGGTCTCACATTCATTCTCACATTCTTCACTTAGCTTCTTTGTCGGCCTCGGGAGAGCTTTGGTTGAGCTTCGGTGTTTTTACCGGAAAGGGTTGGTCCTGATCCGCCCGGCTATCCCGGTCTTGCCTGACGGACTCCGCGCAAAAACCGCTGGGTTAGCATCTGCATCTGTCCCGACTTTCTCGCAGAACCTGCACGTGGCATCGTGGAATTTGATCGGGCAGGATTCGTCCTTCGAAGTATGCTTCCTGTAGAAATCTGCTCCTTTTCCACACTTATAACACACCAGCGCCTGTAATGGGCCTTGGCATCCTTGTCCATCATCATAACGCCCTCGTGTGACTTTCCGCTGCCGGTTAAATGCTTCCACCGTGACCGCGTCCGGCAAGTCCTCCAGTGTCTGGAATTCCTCTATTTCGTTGACCGCCGCTCGGCTGCGCATGTTTCTTCCTGTGTTCCTCAACCAGCGATCAACTCGGAGACCCTCTCTTTTGAGCTCCGCTAATGATAATTAACAGCAATCCCCCCATCTGGGAGTTCATATTGTCCTTCAAGAGCTCAACGAATTCATCTTCAGCGATTTTGTGCTTGAGCTTGAAATGCAAGTTATGCATGTCTGAGAAATAATCGCTAAAGGTTTCGTGTGGCCCTTGCTTGCGTTCCATTAATTCCTTGACTTTTATAAGGCCACTTCCGGTAGTGGAAAATGCCCGTCTCATTTCCTGGGTCAATGAGTAGTAGTCAAAATCGTTATCTTCTGCCTTGTCCTCCATTAACTTCCAATACCATTTCGTGGCTGCACCTGCCAACAGAAGATGGAATTCACGAAAGACTTGTTGACGGCTGAGGTCATAGAATTCTTGCAATCGGTCCACGCGGAACAGGAAACTTTAAACTGTCATGCCGCGACCGCTTCCACCGAGCTGTAGGTTCCATCTGTCTAGTTTGACAAATTTTGGTCTTGGTCCCTGAAATGATGAGTTCCGATCGATCTCTGGATGCAGTTGGTGACTCGACTCTCTCTCGCTTGTTCGGGATTGCCTGTGTGACGGAGTATAAACCCGCCTGGGTGCATCTGGCTATTGAGCATGTCCTGCGTGACCGGTTGCAGAGGCGGAATCTCTTGATATCTCAAGAAACTGTCCGTGGGATTCGGAACAGTTCGGGGCGGCGAAGGCAGTCCCTTCTGTTCGGGTCTCCTGGATGTTGGAGACTGCAATTTGGTAATTTGTGCTTTCAGCGCTTCTATCTGGGCGCTCATACCACGCTGCATTTCGTTGCTCTGCCTTAAGAGCTCCATCAATCTTTATTCCCGCCACTCGGCAGCCTCTAAGTTTTCCTCTTCATGCCTCTAAAATTGGGGAAGCATGCTTGATCTCACCTTCGGCGGTCCTAGGGGTAGTTTCTCCCCACCGGCGGCTCCTTCCATTCCAGTATACTGGTCCAGATTGTTTCCCTCAGACAGGGTATCTACCTGTTCTGGCTGATTCTGTGCGAGCTCCCACGGCTCTCTTTCAGGTGAATCTCCTAGCCCCGGCGCGAGTTATGGTTCCGTCCCTGGATCCAAAGACTGGGTTTCTCCTGGTTCTGGTTACTGGTCCTCGGATAGTTCTTGATTTGGTTTTAAGTCTCGGAATAAAATGGAACCGCTATGTTTGGAGTTAATTCTCAAACTGAAAACTATATTGTTCAGCGGTGGCTGAGTAGCCGCCGCTGCCGAAGTGTACATAGAGTCTTATATGCTAATACATAAAATATTTATACATAACTACAAAGTGAAATAAATGAATGTTTATCCGGAACTCCAATCCAAGTGCTGCTCGTGTCATATTTCCTGAGGGTCGGGGCATCCTGTTGCAGTGTCAGCAAAACGTTAGCGGGGCAACGACTCAAGTGGTCGTTGCTCGATTTTGTACATTGTTTAGATTGCAACATAATTGTATCCGTATAAATATGAAGTGGCCGCCCAGTCAGCGTACCAATTCTAGGGTAGCTCTGGGTGGCTTGGCCGGGGGGTCGTTACCCACTGACTGGTCGGTAACTCCTCCCCTCCTGGATTGAAGTGACGGCCACAGTGATGGTGTGGATGTCACGAAACTCGGCTCTGGTATGGTGGAGAATATGACCTTCTTCTTCATGTTGATCAACAAGACTGATACTACGATTCCGAATAACAATAGTAAA
This sequence comes from Drosophila suzukii, assembly GCF_043229965.1. Lineage (NCBI taxonomy): Eukaryota > Metazoa > Arthropoda > Insecta > Diptera > Drosophilidae > Drosophila > Drosophila suzukii. The sequence continues at coordinate 51,833,968 of NC_092082.1, read as the reverse complement.
TATACCGCTCCAAAATTGGTAGTTGTAAAATTTTTCCAATAAATGATCGAGTTGGAAGCATTGATGGACCTTAAGTTTAAATTGTGTAGGTTAATGTCTTCGATATGGTCGGTGAAGTTAATGTTCTGTATAATTGGAATTGTAACGTCTATCTTCTCCTCGTATAGTGACAATTCTTTGTCATAGGGAATTTGGTTGATGGATACTTCGCAGTTTTTGAACGTCACTAGAGCAGATCCCTTTATAGAGAATTTCGTTGTACAATTTGATGCAATGGTAGAGTTGACTGTGTTTAAAATTAGGATGTGTCCTGGTTCTATCTCCGTTATTATTTCTTTGTTTCCTACATCCTTGACTTTACAATTGGCAGAATTTAGCGTGAATATGCTATTGAGGCACTCGGTTTCAGGATTGTCTCTGATTGATAACAAATTTTCGCAGATATAATGTTTATCTACCCTATTACATTTGTTCATAAAGTAATGTACGTCTTTAGCATCATGGTATGCCACATACTTAGGTAGTATTAAAAATTTTGATTCATTAATAGGTAAGGGGACGATGTGTTAAAATTGGTACACGACCTGTTTAAATGTGGGTATCTTAATTCTAAAATTGATCTTAATTCCGATCATGAAAGTATCTAATTCTAGTATGTCGAGAATATGTTCATTAGACAAATTACATAATTCTGGATCGTTTAACTCATGTCTGATTATCGTTAGTTCCTGTTCTGATACAATGAAATTGGGTACAATATTTAGTCTGGCAAGTAACATACTTTCTTCTATATTATTTAAATGATTAGATAATACATCAATATTTATGTTAATTCGTGATATATATTGCAGTGTGTGTGATATATGGTGTTCAGAATTTAAGTTTTTGAAAATCATATTCTTGTAGTTGTTTAGGTATTGGTTAATTATTTGTTGTTCCCTATTTATGTGTTCCGTAATATTGTTAAATCTCTCTTTTATGTCATTGTTGAATATTTCTTGTTTGTTGGCTTTTGCTGTTAGTTCTTTTTGATTGTTCGTGATCGTTTTGAAATTATTCTCGATTCTACGTCCGTCGTCTTCGTCTAAATTTCCAGTAACTATTTTTACGACTTTACCTAGTCCGTTTATTAGTCCCCGTCTTAACCTTTTCTTGGGTAATAACCTTTCTACCCTGCCTCTTAGCTGCTGAAGCTTCGTAGATAAGCTATCGATTTCGTTCTTTGAGTCGGTGGGTTCTCTCAATTGATGAATTGCTCTTTCGAAATTAACGACGCCGTCTATAAAATCTTGTAGATTAATTCTATGCGTAAGGTATTTGTGCGATTGTACTATTTTAGCTTGTCCCAGATTTATTTTGAGTAAAGGGGTGTCGTTTCCTAATTGTTGGAATACCTACAAAACAAAAATAGTGTCTCAAAGATTTGACTACGTTTATACAACTCCTAGCCGGAATTGTATAGGCGCTAGCATATTTTGAAAACTTGTCAATCAATGTCAGAATTGTTTGACCATTAATAGTGTAAATATCCATGTGTACTATCTGTAATGGTACTTCAGGAATTTCTGTCTTTTGATATATTGGTTTTGGTGGTCTTCTATCATACTTTAGTTTTTGACAAATATCGCATTGATTAATTATTTGAGTAATTTTCTGTTTCATGTAGGAAAAATAGAGTGTTCTTTTTAAATGGTTTAAAGTTTCTTCAATTCCACGATGGTTGTTTTTTAGGTAATAATCCGTAACTACTGAATGTTGTTTCAGTGTAGTAGTGACATCTGTTAAAAGATATTTGCATCTGATTATCTTGTAGTTTTGAAAGTACTTAAGATAGGCTTCCTGTATTAACTTGAAAATGGAATCCGTGGCGAAAATGGCGTGTATTCTGCTGAGTGCTAGGATTTCTCGTAAAATGTCAGTAATCCCGTCGAGGTCAAAATTAACTTTGGATATGGTGCGCCTGAACTTGTTTTTGAATAGGATGCAATTTCTTGTTTTTTCCTCGTTACCTATTTCAAAAATGTACTGTGCCTTAAATTCGTTCAAAGGTCTATCTGAAATAATTATGGATTTTGAATTTGTCAAACTGTTAGGTAAAGAATTAGATATGCGGTTTGTCTGTATTTCTACACGACTTAACGCATCGGCCACGACGTTTTGGGATCCCTTCTTGTATACAACTTCATAGTCGTATTCCAACAGTTGCAACTTCCACCTGACCAATTTTGAGTTTGGTTCTTTGAAGTTCATCAACCAAGTTAAGGGTTTGTGATCGGTCACTATCTGGAATTTTTGGCCGAAGAGGTAAGGCCGAAAATATTTGGTTGCCCAAATGATAGCTAACATCTCTTTTTCCACGGTCGAATACATTACTTCCCGATCATTGAGCGTCCTGCTAGCGAAACATACTGGTCTATCAGAACCCAGCGTCCCTTGCGAGAGAACTGCACCTATCGCCACATTGCTGGCGTCTGTGGTCAAGACGAAGGGTTTGGTAAAATCAGGATATTTCAAAATAGGGTCATTACAGAGTAGAGTTTTGCAAGTATTGAACGCTTCTTTGAACTCCTCGGTTGGTAATACCGGGGCTTTTCCTTTCAACTGTTTGGTCATGGGCTTGGTGATTTTCGTGAAGTCTTTAATAAACTTCCTATAATATCCCAAAAGACCCAGAAAAGATTTAATTTCCTTCCTCGTGGTCGGAATTGGAAAAACCTTTATGGCCTCAATTTTCTTGGGGTTCGGTTTGATCCCGTCTTCTGTAACTATGTGTCCTAAATATTCTATTTCCTTGCGTAAGAATTCGGACTTGTCCGGTTGGATTTTCAAGTTGGCCCGTTTTAGTCTGGAAAATACGGATTCTAGGTCGCAGATATGCTCTTGTAGAGACGGTGAGAAGACCATAATGCCATCTAAATATACTAGACAACAATCTCCGTTCAGGTCCGCTAACACGTTGTCCATGACTCTTTGGAAGGTCGCTGGAGCATTAGTCAGACCGAACGGCATACGAACGAACTCGTAATGCCCTCCTTGTGCCGTGAAGGCTGTCTTTGATATGTCTCTTGGCTCCATCTCAATTTGATGGTAGCCACTAGCGAGATCTATGGCTGTAAAATATTTGGCTCTGCCTATTCTATCTAGAACATCGTTGATGTTGGGCATAGGATACCTGTCCTTTACTGTCTTTTCGTTTAATTTCCTGAAATCTACGATCATTCTCCATTTCTTTGTTTTGGATGCGTCTAACTTTTTTGCAACTAGGAAAACTGGTGAGCTCCAAGGCGAATGACTGTGCCTAATTATGTTTTGATTTAGAAGTTTGTCTATTTGATTTTGGATTTCCGTTGATTCGATGGGACTGAATCGAAACGGCCTGCAAAACACGGGCTTGTTGTCCGTAATTTTGATGTCATGTTTTACTTTGTTCGTGAAGGACAATTTGTCTCCTTCGTGAAATACCAAATCGGCAAATTTGTCACAAAGTTGAGACAACTGTCTTTTTTCTTCCTCATTCAGATGATCTGTTCTAATATTGTGAAATCCTGAGGAATAATGTTCCTGACTGTATTCAGGGTTATCTGGCATCACTTTCATAACTATAAAGTCGTCCTCTTCGAACTTGTTTACTTGTAGGCTTGAATCTAAGCAAAATTTTTTGGCGTGACAGAAAAATTATTGATTTCGATTTTGGCAAGGTTATTGTGTGCGGAATATAAGCCCGGTGTTATGAAGAAGTTTTGTTCCATCTGAATGTGGTCACATAAAAATGGGCCTTCTTTAATGCTTACATGCACCGTAATTAATGCTTTGGACTCCTCCTCTATTTCATAAATTTCAGAAGAGCGATTTGGTACAATATATAGGGGAATTTCGAATGCTGGGGTAGTGAAGGTTCGTTGCGCAATATCAATTCTTGCTGGGAGTTGTGACAGGATATTCATGCCAATTAATCCGTCGAAGAATTGGTTGAAGTCAAATATTAGAAAAGGGAACTCCCTGACGTCATTAATTTCCTCAAATATGGTAAATACAACCATCTGTTTAATCGAGTGCTCGGAAAGTACCGTTGTGATCTGAATTGGATTATCTAATGGGACTCTTTCTTTATCTGTTACGAATTTAGGGTCAATGAAGGAGCCCTCTGAGTACAGGCTCAGACTACTAAAAATGTTAAATTCTTTTTGTTTTGAAATGAAAGTGTTACGTATGGTAAGTCTGCCTGTAGCCTGTATTTACTCAGGAATCCTTTCGATGGCTCGAGGCTCTTGACTGAAAATTTGGCTCGTCCACCAGATTGTGTTCCACTTGTGTCTCCTCTGCTTTATTCCTTGTCTCGATATTGAAAAGTCTCTGTCCGTTCGATTGAACCCTATTATTATTCGAAGAATTTCTCTTTGCTGCGGCGCTCGATGTGCTTGGGACATCGTCGCCTGCTGTAATTTGTGGGAAATTATTGTTACGATTGGTATTGTAATTAGTTCGGTCATACGAAGTTCTATTTGTTCGGCCATAGCGATTATTATCTCTATTTTGGTATTGATTGTAATTTTTATATTGATATTGATTCGAGTATTGATTTGGGGGAAAACGATCGTTTTACCTATTTGGCTGCCTATTCTGCACACTGTACGTGGCATTTTCCGCAAAATACAAATTTCTTTCTTTCATAGCCATATCATAAGCTTCCTCCAATCCTGTTGGTCTAAAAGCTCTAACTATGGCGCTCAAATTTCCTCTGAGCCCTGCGAGGAACGCTGATAAGCAAGCTTGAGACACTACCCTTTGTCTAACTCTAATCGCGAGTTGTTCAGTTTCCTCATTATCGATTATCCTGAACAATGCTAGTTTAATTTTTGTGATTTGATCAAAAGATCTTTGCAAGGGTAGCTGTTTATGTTTCAAATTATAAAGCTCTGACATGAGGGTATCCTCGTCCCTCCTGTCTCTGCAGTGCCTTATCAGTGCATCCTTAATATCGTCCCAGATAAGTCTAGCTCCCGAAGCGATTACTGCCTCGTTTGCTTTGCCTTCTATCTTTTGTCTAATTGCCCTAAGAAGCATCTGTCCATACGGAGTCTGGTCCGTACCCCTAATCATTAGAATTATCTCTTCCACATTGTTTATAAATTCGTTCAAAGCAAAGGGGTCCCCAGAGTAAGGAGGTAAGAAACGAATAACGTCTGGAATTTTCATAGAAGCTAACAAATCCGCATGATTTACAACCGCAGAACTAAGGTGAGATGGTGAAGAATTATTGCTCGAGTCCATGGTCGCAGGTGAGGGTGTAACTATTGGTCTTAATGACAGCGAATTTCCTTCTATTAGTGGCTATTAGTGGTCTGTTTTTTACTAGCTCCTCTAGTGGTGACTTTGTTTGTAGGTAGCAAATTCCTAACTTTCGCAATATTAGGCATTAAATTAATTTATTGTTACTTTTAGGGAAAAATAAAAAAATTTGCTCAGTGTAAGGTGTAAAATATGCTTAAAAATATCGTGTCGTATGTACTTAAAGTTACTGGTGTTGATTTGAAGCTTGTAGTGTAGAGTGTTTTCTTCGGTGCTGTATTCTTGTGGCATTTACCTGTAAGATAATATTATTTACTCAACTTCTTATATATGTATGTACTTAAAGTTACTGGTGTTGATTTGAAGCTTGTAGTGTAGAGTGTTTTCTTCGGTGCTGTATTCTTGTGGCATTTACCTGTAAGATAATATTATTTACTCAACTTCTTACATAAGAAAACCTTTCCATTGGTGAATGGTGGTCATAAGATTTAAATTACCGACGTATATAAGAAAACAAGCAAAAGATTTCTTATTTCTCAACAAATTGTATATAAGGTGTACTGAAACCAGCCTTCAATGAAGTTCACTTGAATCACCTTGAAACTGAAACCCTTGCAAAACACGCGATGGGATTACAAGAATTGTTTCATAAAGTTTTTATTATATTAATAATATCTTCTCTTCTAATATTTTTTTTATTTTTATTTTTATTTTTTATTTAAAAACATCAGCGAGATCAATAACACAATTTGCCATAAATCGTCAAATTGACGTTCTGTAAAACACGCGATGGGATTGCAGAACTATCTCACGAATTTATATATATATATATTTTCTTTAGATCTTTATTCTTCTTTCTTTTTTTTTTGCTAGTGAAGTCCTGCAAAACACGCGATGGGATTGCAGAACTATTTCACCAATTTATATTTTAATTTTTTTGATATTTATTCTTCTTTCTTTTTTGTTGGTGAAGTCCTGCAAAACACGCGATGGGATTGCAGAACTATTTCGCCAATTTATATATTAATTTTTCTTTTAATCTTTATTCTTCTTTCTTCCCTTTTTTTTGTTGGTGAAATCCTGCAAAACACGCGATGGGATTGCAGAACTAAATCACTCTAACTTCTCACAAATTTTTGATAATTATTTGTATCTATATATATTTTATTTTTTTTTTTACAACTTTATTCACAGTAAACTTTAATTTTTTTCCAATTTGCTAAGATTTGCCGACGGCATTGGGCCTTGGCCAAGTTTATTTTAATTTCAAAGAATTGCACTGCACTCATCTTCTTCTTCTTTTTTTTTTTTTTTCTTTATTATTATTTTTCCTTAATTTTCTTTACACGTCCTTTAAATTTATAAAACTTTTTTTGCTTGTTTTGTCATATTATCACGGTTGCATCTTTTCATTTTAATTCGGGCATTATATTGATTCACAAGAATACTTCACCTTCCTATTGTGTGTACTTCTTACAATGTAACAAAGATGATAAGGTCCATCCTGATTCGTCAGTCGGCTGCGCCAGTTATGGTTCCGTTCCTGGATCCAAAGAGTGGGTTTCTCCTGGTTCTGGTTACTGGTCCTCGGATAGTTCTTGATTTGGTTTTAAGTCTCGGAATAAAATGGAACCGCTATGTTTGGAGTTAATTCTCAAACTGAAAACTATATTGTTCAGCGGTGGCTGAGTAGCCGCCGCTGCCGAAGTGTACATAGAGTCTTATATGCTAATACATAAAATGCTTATATATAACTACAAAGTGAAATAAATGAATGTTTATCTGGAACTCCAATCCAAGTGCTGCTCGTGTCATATTTCCTGAGGGTCGGGGCATCCTGTTGCAGTGTCAGCAAAACGTTAGCGGGGCAACGACTCAAGTGGTCGTTGCCCGATTTTGTGCATTGTTTAGATTGCAACATAATTGTATCCGTATAAATATGAAGTGGCCGCCCAGTCAGCGTACCAATTCTAGGGTAGCTCTGGGTGGCTTGGCCGGGGGGTCGTTACCTACCGACTGGTCGGTAACTCGCGCTTGCACTGCGAGGTTGGTGATTTTCGCCGCGCGTTGTTGCTCGGGTCACTCTTCCGGTGCTGGGTTGGAATAGGACCTTCTTCTTGGCCCCCTTCGTTTATGTTATTGGGCCTTCTTTTAAAGGCCTCCGCTATTTTTTTTATAGACTGTCACTTTGTGCTGATTAATAAACGCACTAAAATTGTCTTCACTTCTTTTTCGATTGGTATTCGCTTGATTCGTTTCAAAACACCCGGTCAGCGACGTTAACGCTGAATAAGTCGACAATAAAAATGTTTATAAACTGGGGGTGCTTCTTTCTGCTTCTCAAAATTCTCTTCTGTCAAGAACCGTCCGATATTTAAGCCCAAAAAAAAACAAAATAAATATCCCTAACTAGGGGTTGTTAGCCGCTTCTACACATCTGGGTTCCGCTAAACTAACCTGCCCTTACTTTCCCTTTTTCTATTCAGCTCAAATGTTCCAAAAGGAACGGCCGTGTTTAAATATGAAATCTGTCCAATCTGTCCTCCCGCCAGTCGTCGGAAATCAGGTTGCTTGACCGATCATTCTCGGGCTCCACAATCGTCTCCTATTTCTCTGGACTCTAACCAAGCAAACGACCTGACCAACTAGCCTAATACGCCCACCGCCCAAATATGTCAAGGGAAACCGCAAAGACTCGAACCAAGCAAACGACCGGACAAATGCCTAGTACGTTGTGGCGCGTCGGCTTTGCGTTTCCTGTCATTTCCCCCACCCCTATTCTGTCCTGGATCGACAAACGAACAGTAGACCCGCACCGCAACTGCTTATTGCGTTACCGTAATGCTTGCGCTCCTGCTCTTTCTGGACTCTAACCTATCAAACGACCTGGCAAATGCTTAGTACGTCGTGGGGTGTCGGCCAGAAAGCACCTATAATTTGTATCTACGTTAATTTCAACAAATAGTCGTTCAGCACGTAGTTGTAAGTATAGTATTATAAAAAGGATAACTCATAGTTCTTGATTTAAGGAAATTCTGGTAAATTTGTCCATGAACAAAACGGAGAATTTCTAAGGTTAAGAACATTTCAAAGTCGGGCCTCTATTCTGCCATCCCTAGGTACATCCACTCCGATACCGCAGGTACGGAAATTGCGGGCCCTGGTAAAATTCCTTCCCGAGTCCTGACAAGGACTTGGGCCGAGGGAGAGGCGTCCGATATTCAGGCACTATTTCCCGGCATAAGCTACGTCGTATTCGGGTCGTGGGATTTTGGTAAGTCTCTCTCCTCTCCAACATAACGAGAATAAATATTAAATGTGCCTGGAAAATAATATTAGTCATAAAGTTCGTCAGTCATCAGTCCACACTGCCAACAAGCTCAGCTGTCGCTTGATCGCAATACGATCGGGCTGTGTTTTGGCCATATTCCCTCCCCTTCACACATTTGTGTGCCAATGGATCGTCGCGGGCCGCGCAATACGATCCCCTATTGTCAAGGTTGTCCGTCAAAAGTTATGTCATTGTTCTTGACCTACTCCACTCCTCGCGTCAGCACACCCCCTTTGTTAGAGTTCTAGCACACCATGGTTTCGAATTCTTTTTCACATTATAAATTTATTAAATAATATTTATGTCGGCGTGTGCCGGGATTGAATAACATAATATTGGCTAATTCATATAGAAATTAAATTAATTGACAATTATTGTTTTAGCGGAGAGTATCGATTTTACCACCAGTGAAGGTGCAACACATCAGCAAAATGCTGACTATTCACGACTACAAACGTCGCTCAGAGGGCTCTTGCAGTTGTACATACAATTACAAGGCTGATACTCACCGCTGAAAAATTAACATATAATTAAATGTTTGTATGTATAAAAAAAGGTACAAAAAAGAAAAGTATATCTAAATGATTATATATATGAAACAATTATTATATATAAATATTATATATTATTACATGTATTCCCAACAGATTAATTCTTGGTCTTAACTAGGAAGGTATTAACATTGCCCAAAAATAAATTCTTATCTAAAACGGGAAAGGACAATGACCGTTGGAACGGCAGAGATAATGCTTGCCTTTTCGGTCTTGTTACAGGGGGCAAGTGGTGAAAAATCTAGACGGAAGGTCTTAATATATAAATACCCTAATTCATGCACATTTATTGGTAGGGTTGCTTTTAATAACAAGTATAGAATTCGTACGTTAAATTGTGGATCATTCTCTATAGTCTTTGCTAAAGCTTCTGAAGTGATCATGGTGCACGGATATATATATATATATGTATTCATAAGAAAGGAATCGTGTTCCGACAAACTTACCCTCCTTTTAATCCTAGGCGATGAGATCTCGACGCTCCGGATCCTGGGCTTTTGAAGATGTTATAATTGGTTTATATATATATATACGTGCAAGATTTGATGGCGGTTCACAAAAACATAACACGAAAATTACGTTACATAAAAAAATAACAATATCGCTGCATAGATATGTATGTATGTATGCATCGTATGAGAGTTCCACTGCGGCACACGTCAGTTCCAATGCTCGGGCTGGGGCTGGTTGGTGCAGCTCCAATTTCTTGTTCAGCGTATGTATTTGGGGGTTCTGTTTACACTTGCATTCAGAAATGCATGCACTCTCAAATTGTTTGTAATTGCTTTTGGCGATTCACTTTTTGTTTATAATTTTGAAGTGCAATTTATTCGCCTTTTATTGTTTCTATTGTCTTTTTGCTGTTTCACTTCACTGTATCTGCTCGGCTTATGCTCCGATGTGGGTCACCACTTTCTCCAGGGCATGATGTTGGTCGCGGCGTCTCTGAACAGAGCGCTTGTACATCTTAACCACCTTAAGGATCACTAGGACTAGGAGTAGCCCAACGATGAGCTTCAAGGTCCTGTTGACATCTTGAATATCGTCCTTGTAGACAACGATCTCTACGGTGTTAATCACATTGGCGGTGCTGCCGGCCACTTTGGTCGTTTTGCTGCCCATCTTGGGGTCCTTAGGCCATGCACTTGGTTCACTAGTTCTTTTCGTCCTTCGGAATTTTGCAGGTGGACTTCCTTCAGAGTGTGGTCGATCGCAGGACCGGTAATCAGGTCGTTCTCCTGGATGAAGTTGTTCCTAGGGAAACGGTCAAGACATCCTTCCGGACACCAGCCTTCTTCTGTCTTCTCTATTTGGCTGGGGTCTTTTATACCGGATTAGAGCTTTCGCTAGCCCCCCATATTGGATGAATTAACTAGGTGTTCCCACCTAGGTTTACTGTTTCTCCATTTCCCTTATCTTATGAGTCAACGGCCGATCGTGGTCGTTGTCATGGCCATGCGACACCCGTGAGTTGTCGAGTTGTATTTCTGTTTTCCCTTATTAATCTGAGTGTGGTTAGTTATTAGCGGCCCCTACCTTCAACTTACGACAGTTGTTTTTCCGGGGTTAATCTTTGTATGTGGGAGGGCGTACGTAACAACTAACTATTGTCCTCGATCATTTATAGTGTTTGAGGTGGGCGTGTACGATAATATTGAAGATGAGAGGTGCATACTTTTAAATTCAAAAATACAGGTTATTCTGACATTTGACTTTTTATTTCGAGTTAAAATTACAGGTACGGGAATGGAAAATATTTCCTTGACTGAGATATGTTGGCTACTTGCGAGTTCTTGCGCGTTCTTAATTTCAACCCCTATTATGGGACATGTTACAGGTAGAAGTCAGCCGTGAGGTCGTTGGCGTGAGGCCCATGATCTTGTCAATGAGCGTGCGCTATAAAGCTTATGCATGTGTCCCTTTTATTGCGGTCAGGTAATAGACAGGTAGGCATGTTCGGGTAGGTCTTGCTTGAATCCCTTTTATGAAATGTTTTTTGACCCATTTGTGGAAAGGAGAGAATCTTAGACAATTTACCAGTTAAACGTTCTGCGGCGGAAAGAAAAATGTGTGTTTGAAAATATTCCACATCTGAGAATCATTAACTTGTGAGATTTATTTTATTGAGGTTCTTTTAATTTCTAAATTAGTTTTACAATCATAAGAAATATTATTCGCCAACATGATCGGACATGTTCGTGCACAGCAACACCTGTGATAATTTTGCAAATGAATATGCTAATTGTCCCAGAATCCGCGCATCTACAAACAGGGGCAGAGCTCTAGCGGGTATTATACTCACATCTCATACGCAGGTTCATGCTACCGGAGGGCCTTCACCTTACGCGCCATCTACAAAGGAGTTCATTGTGATTTTCTAACCATTTCGGATATTCTTGAACTGAGTTCGGACCACATCCCATCCTTAATAATACAGTAGAGTTTTCGCTTTTAAGCTTTTCCACATCCGGCCTCAGAATGCAAATATACCGCACTTTCAGAAAGAGATTAACGGTCTATCAAATCTCAAAATGCATCTAAACACTTCTAATGACATTAAGGAAGCTACTAAAATGTTTGTGCACCCAAAATAATTCTTTGAGTGTTAATTTGATTTGATCCTAAATAAGTAACAAAAGTATACTACATTGTATGAAAAATCCTGTTTGACCCTAAATAGTGTAACTTTGACAACAACCGTGGATACTTCGATACCGTTAAAAACTTTTTTTGATTGTTCGACTTTCGAACTGCGCTCAAGTATCGGTTATCATGGGATTTGAACTAAACACCCGCGGGAAACGTTGTGAGATATACCACTGGATACACCACTAGGTGTCTGTCCCTGATGCAAAAGGTCCCCGGATCATGTACGCGCCGATGCAGAGTACGCTGTAAGATTTTTAAGAATAATATCTAACGTTTTCTTAATAATAGTGTTGTATTTAAAAAGTTTTCAGATTTCAAATAACGAAGAAAAATAAGTTTGTCACGAGCGGGACTCGAACCAATAACCCCTTTGGTCCGTGCATCAAATACAATAGCACTCTGAGCCACACATACATTTTTTTATCCAGCGGCAAAATCCTTTTTTGTGACAAAAAAGCTTTTTTGTAGAAAACTTTTTTTCAAGTTGCAAAGTGATCCTATATTAGGGTCAATTTGATGTTCTTCGTATCAAAGATTTTTTGTCACTCAATAGTATCATATTGACACCTAAGTACGGGCATATTGATGACGATATTTTATTGGGTGTGCTGACAAAAGAGAATATCGGCGTGCTGAGAACGATCTTAAGAAACAATTGCTTAGAACGAAGGGTGAATACTTTGCCGATTTGCACCGCAATGCTGATCCCACAAAATTGTTTGGAATTAACCTCTGGAGAGCAACAAGGATATATAAAATTACAGCCCCCTCGCCGAATTCAACTTAAGCGTGCTGACAACACATGGTGCAGATCAGACGGCAAAATTTTGATGGCCTTTGCTAAGGAATTGGAAGGGCCCTTTTAGTCATTCAATCTTGATAGGTCTGAAGTCGTCGATGAAACCAGAGCATTCCTAAATGCACCTTCCGCGGCAATCGAACCTGTTACCCATGTGACCCCGGAAAATGTCTGCCTTTAAATACCCAAGTTTCGACGGCATAGACAGAAAAATTCCCAAGGCGTTACCTAAAAAGAGTATACTATTTTTAGCTCTCATTTTCAACTCCATGTTTCGTATCCACCATTTACCCACGCAGTGGAAGTGAGCTGTAATAGCGATGGTACCCAAGCTAGGTAAGCGGGAAAGCCTTGTTGCGACCTACCAGCCAGTAAGTTTGCTGTTCACTTTCGCCAAAATGGTCAAGAGAATATTACTTAGTAGAATGATGGCAGTAAGAAGGGTACAGGCTGCCATTCCAGACTACCAGCTTTGCCTTAGAAGTCACCATGGTACCCCAGAGCATGCCCATCGGGTAACGCGGTAAATCCTTGAAGCCTTAGAAAATAAACAGTGCAGTTCAGCAGTCTCCCTTAAAGAAGCTTTTGATCGTGTTTGTCACTATTGTCCGCTGTTTAAGCCTAGTACTCAGATAGGCTAAGAGTTTCACTAGTCGAAAAATCTTATTCTTTGTAGTGTGACCGAAGTTTTCAAAGTTCACCCGCAATGCATGTGGCATGGTCTTACTGTCAAGCAGCTGGGCTTGTTGCCAAACGGAAAACAAATTAATTGGAGCAATTTAAAAAAGAAGGGTCTGCTGGTGCACAAAGAAATTAAAATAAAAATAAATAAAATGTTCAACGAATGTTTTTATGTAAATTAGAATTTTAAGGCTTCCTTATCGTCCCACGGATGCTTCGCTATCTTTCCCGCGCCATCTGCAGCCCAGCTCCGAGTCCCAATAGGCTGGCCAATAATGGCTGGTGGTGGCTCCTCCAGCTGCCCCTTAGCGGGCGACCACATTTTCTCCTTCCTACAGAAGCCGGCGCGTCCTGCAACTCCGCTTTAGCTCTCAAGTATATGGTGGAGGTGGAGTCCTCAATGGAGAGCTCGTCGGAGATCGAACGATGTCCCATGTTCCTTAGCACTGGGATTCTTTAATGGATCTCCCCTAGCGCTTTAACTATTCTGCGGATTTGGCCCGTTGTGGTATTGCTTCCTGTCGGCCAAGTCCCACAATAATGGGCAACAGCTTGGATTAGGCGTCCTTCTTCATTTGCACTGACCTCCTTTAGCCGTTTTTGGTGTTTTTCTTCCATTTTTAATATTTAAATTTCCCACCGCTTCTGCACGAACACCGCCAAAGATAAAATTTCTTATTCTTTGGGCCGCGGCTAACGGCGTTCATCGAAAATTCACTCGCGAAATCTAGTATTTTTTTTGGTATTCCCTTAGCTCATCTGAGTACCGCGCTGAAAAACAGACACGACGAAAACCTTTAGCCGCCTGTTTGCCTCTCGCTCACTCCTATGGTTAGCTCGCGGTTTTCGTCGATGTGAGTACTAGGCTTTAAGCTGAAAACTGTTCTGCCAACTGCACAATATCTTCTCCTAAAATCGTATCTTTTAAAATAAAATTGGATGGTAGATGTAAGAGATGAAAGGTCATCTATCATATGCATTCGACATGCCGTACCTCACGTATGCTGATGATACAGCCTTTATTGCCAACTCCATGTGTTGAATTAAGGCGACTAAAAATTCTCAAAACTTCTTGTACCTGTACGGCAAATGGAAGAATAGATGGAACATCTCGATAAACGGGAATACGTTTCAGCACTGCAACTTCTCTTTACGAAGTCAAATCCTCCCCAGAGTAAAATTCCAGGACTCAGCTATACCGCAATCTCCTCACGCTTAGTACTTGCGTTTGACATTGGACGAACGACTTTCGTGGAGGCAGCAAATAACGAAGGTAACATCAATATGTTGCGCTAAGCAACGGAAGCTAAATTGAATGCATGAAAGCAACAAGCAAACTTAGCCTCAGCAACAAGATGTTGCTGTACAAGTCGATTGATCCTATAAATACATATCGCAAACAAACATTGGTACCGCTTTAGACTCAAATGTCATAAGGATCCAAAGAGTGCAAAACCAGCCGCTACGCACGATTGCGATTGCGCCGTGGTATGTAAGAAACGAGGTCCTAGCTAGCGATCTTTACATCCCCCGGTGAGAGAGCAAATCAATATGCATTCTAGCGGATACAATGACCGTCCACCAGCCCACACCAACCAACTAGCAGCATCCTTGGCTAATCCAACAACCAGAAAAAGACTGAAGAGTCGATACCCTGCCGATCTTTGGACACGAGGACTTCATCAAACCCGCGCCTTGAGCATAGTACTGATCCTGTTATAAAATTTTTAAATTTCCTCAATACTGTTATGTTACATGTTTTTTTTTTATTTCCATGCGTTTTATACCCATTAAGTTGATTGATCAACGCTTAAACTATTTAAAATATATAGTAATAACTACTTCTGCTTTTTTATACTACCTCAAGTTTTTTTTCTTGAAACCACAAGTACTCAATTTAAACTGAAATGTCAAATGTACCTCGTATCAAATAAACAACACGGTATAACATATGCTACTCTTTAATATAGAACTTAGAATTGAACGTATAGATTTTAAAAAAGTGTAGCGTTGAATTAATGCCAAAACTGTAGTATATTCACATCATTAATACCCAAGTCTTCGTAAGCTATACCGATAAAAAATAGAATCACTGGTGGCTGAGTTTGTGACACTGAAAGTTTTGGTTTTGATATTTAGAAAACAGATCAGAATTTAAAAAAGACTAGAAAACATACTGTTCTGCCATATCTTGAGGTGTTCCTTCCATTTTATTCCTAAACTAAACCCAGAAAAATTTGAGAACAAAAAAAGCCGAAATCGGTTCTCCTCAGTTTGAGAATTTGGTCTTCGATGTCGATTTTAGTATTCCGAGTTAAAAGTAATCTCGGTTTTAAGGTTGTTGAAAAGGGACGCGTGGGGAAGTCTTAGAAAAAATGAGAGTGAGAGAACACAAAATTGAAACTGCACGCACAATGACACACATATGTACATAACCACAAATGTGCAAATATTACATATTACAGTGTAATATATATACATGAAATAGAGTGTGATTGTTTTTCACAACTCATAATAATAATAACAATAATAATAATAATAATAATAATAAGAATAATAATAATAATAATAATAATAATAATAATAATAATAATAATAATAATAATAATAATAATAATAATAATAATAATAAAAACAAGGAAGAACGCTATAGTCGAGTACCTCGAGTATCAGATACCCGTTACTTAGCTAAAGGGACCAAAGGGAAATGGAGATATGCAAGCAGCAAATCGAGATTTAAATACGCCACCTACCGGCGGTAAACAGATTTAAGCGTTATGGGCGTTAGAGTGGGCGTGGCAAAATTTTTTGGATCAATCGATAGGTATCGACGAGACCAATACATTTCAGTTAACATTTTTATTCTAGCATCAAAACTGTAGGAGCCACAGGTTTGGGCGGTTTGTGGGCGTTAGAGTGGGCGTGGCAATTTTTTTTTCAGGTCACCCGATAGGTATTGATGAGAAGAATACACTTATGTTAAAATTTTTATTCTAGCATCAAAACTGTAGGAGCCACAGTCTTGGGCGGTTTGTGGGCGTAAGAGTGGGCGTGGCACATTGCTGAAACAAACTTGCGCTGCGTAAGAAGCTCAGGAATCTGCACGCCAAATCTCAATAGCCTAGCTCCCATAGTTTCCGAGATCTCAGCGTTCATCCGGACGGACAGACAGACGGACAGACGGTCAGACGGACAGACGGACAGACGGACATGGCTAGATCGACTCGGCTAGTGATCCTGATGAAGAATATATATACTTTATGGGGTCGGAAACGCTTCCTTCTGCCTGTTACATACTTTCCGACGAATCTAGTATACCCTTTTACTCTACGAGTAACGGGTATAATAATAATAATACTAACAATAATAATAATAATAATAATACATAATAATAATAATAATAATAATAATAATAATAATAATAATAATAATAATAATAATAATAATACTAATAATACATAATAATAATAATAATAATAATAATAATAATAATAATAATAATAATAATAATAATAATAATAATAATAATAATAATAATAATAATAATAATAATAATAATAATAATAATAATAATAATAATAATAATAATAAAAATAATAATAATAATAATAATAATAATAATAATAATAATAATAATAATAATAATAATAATAATAATAATAATAATAACAATAATAATAATAATAATAATAATAATAATAATAATAATAATAATAATAATAATAATAATAATAATAATAATAATAATAATAATAATAATAATAATAATAATAATAATAATAATAATAATAATAATAATAATAATAATAATAATAATAATAATAATAATAATAATAATAATAATTATAATTATAATAATAATAATAATAATAATAATAATAATAATAATAATAATAATAATAATAATAATAATAATAATAATAATAATAATAATTATAATAATAATTATAATAATAACAATAATATTACTAATAATAATAATAACGCAGTAAGGGACACGTTTCCGACCCCATAAAGTATATATATTCTTCTTCAGCATCACTAGACGAGTCGAGCTAGCCATGTCCGTCTGTCCGTCCGTTTCTACGCAAACTAGTGTCTTAGTTTTAATGCTAACGCTTTGCTAAAAGTATTATTTCTTTTGCAGGTAGTATATAAGTCGGAGCCAGCCAGATTGGACAACTAAAACTTATAGCTCCCATAGGAATAATCGGAAAAATATTGTTCTTAATTATATTTTTGGTCTTTTTTATCATATAACCTCCTACGCTTGGAAATAACATTTTTTAGTTAGTTCTGAATTTCGAATTTAGTTTTATCAAAATATCATACGCTTGGAAATAACATTTTTTAATTAGTTCTAAATTCCAAATTTAGTTTTACCAAAACCTGCCGAATTTATCATAATTTTGCCATAGGAACGATCGAAAAATTGATGGGAAAATAATATGAAACAATATATAGCTTCGGTGTTTTTTCACATATTATCTTATACTATTGGGAATATAATATTTTTCATTTTTAGGAATTTCGAATTAAATTTAATAAAAATCGGACGACGCTAACATGTAGCTGCCAAGGAAACGGTCAGAGAAATAATGAAATAATTATTTTTAAAAAAATTTTGCTTTGTTGATTTTGATCGTATTTTCTTTTACTCTGGGATATAGAATATTTTAACTTCTCAGCATTTCGAATTTAATTTTACTCAAATATCACTGAAGCTAGCAACAATCCTTAAAAATGTAACATGGTGTTACTAACATTGATTATATGCAAACTTCGGCTTTCCGAAGTTAACTTCCTTTCTTGTTATACCCGTTACTCGTAGAGTAAAAGGGTATACTAGATTCGTCGGAAAGTATGTAACAGGCAGAAGGAAGCGTTTTCGACCCCATAAAGCATACATATTCTTGATCAGGATCACTAGCCGAGTCGATCTAGCCATGTCCGTCTGTCCGTATGAACGCTGAGATCTCGGAAGCTATAAGAGCTACAATAATGGAATTAGGCATGTAGATTCCTGAGATTCCTGTGCAGCGCAAGTTTGTTTCAGAAATGTGCCACGCCTACTCTAACGCCAACAAACCGCCAAAAACTGTGGCTCCCACAGTTTTGATGCTAGAATAAAAATTTTAACTAAAATGTATTGGTCTCGTCAATATCTATCGATTGATCCAAAAAAAAGTTTGCCACGCCCATTCTAACGCGCATAACGCTTAAATCTGTCTACCGCCCACATAACCACATATTGAGATCACGGGTAGGTGGCGCATATTAATCTCGCTTTGCTA
This sequence comes from Drosophila suzukii, assembly GCF_043229965.1. NCBI lineage: Eukaryota > Metazoa > Arthropoda > Insecta > Diptera > Drosophilidae > Drosophila > Drosophila suzukii. Next base: position 51,815,374 of record NC_092082.1, on the reverse strand, counting down.
CTTGCATATCTCCATTTCCCTTTGCTCCCAAATGCTGAGTAACGGGTATCTGATAGTCGAGGTACTCGACTATAGCGTTCTTCCTTGTTTTTTTTTGGGTTGAGGGCGGGAAAGTTTTTTGCATATCACACTACCGTCGTCCACTTCGGAGAAGCTTCCGCATTACTTTAAAATGGGGCCTCTTGCGCGCAGTGCGCTTTCATTATCTACTCAAACAAAGCTGTAAGGCTCGTCTCGACTTAAATGCCAATATATACCACAATAGATATTCATTAGCATTGAGCCCGTCTAATAGTCTGCGTTTAGCCTTTCCTTTTTATATCCTTCATCAAGGTCCCTTTTCTTCGAGCGCAGAATGTCTCCGATAAAAGCGGCTACTGCCCTCCAGTTCTTTTCGCTTTTGCACATCTTGGTGACTATAGTTTCCGGTGTAATTTGTCCGACTGCTCTTGACCGAATATTTCGTTGCTTGGCAAATTTCATACAATTATTCACAGTGTGTTCTGCGTTGTCTGCCTCGGGATCAGCGTAAATACAGCTGGCTTACGTGCCTTTGCCCATCTTGTTTAGAGAAAAGCTAAAATAGCTGTGACCTTGGGTAACGTAGTAGTCTACATCACGGTGCTGTCTCTCCAGTTCCTTCCCGTCACCATCTTTCTTGCCAGATATTAAGGGTCTCTCTTTTTAGGTCCAAACCTGTTTACCTAGATGCTTTTCCAGCTTGTCGGAGGTCGTACAGGCTTTTGCGTTTTTTGGCTAGCAATTCTACGGGGATCACTCATGCTAAGTCGAGTGCTGCAGCACACGACACCGTGCGCTTGTTATTCGTAAGGCAGAGGTTCGTTGTATAGCCAAAAAAATCTTCAGTCTGCAATTTGTTTTCAGCGAATCAGCCCACACGATACAGAAGATTGGAGTTTTTTGTATTAATTAACAACTTTCGTCTAGATGGTATTGTTACACCGATGTTTGCCATAAGTCTACTAAGGGACCTTGTTGTCTCTGCAGCTTTTGGTTCTAGTGTTATTAATTTGTGGTCCGAAAGTCAGTTTTGAGTCCAGCCTGACCCCAAGGTATCTCGGTGAATAGTTATCTCGGTGAGCTTTAAATCCATCTCCAGTGGCATCTACTGTCTGCTGACTATCAATAGCTCAGTTTTTTGAGAAGCCAGCTGTATTCCACAAGAATCCATGCATTCCTTTACCCGTTAGGCATACTCAGTATTGCGTGCTGGAATGATTGCGACTATGTCATCCGCATATCCTACGAAAAATACGTCTTCGGGATTTCTGCTTCAGCTGCTCCGAGGTGATGTCCATCAATTTTTACGCCTCTTGTCAAATAACTCAGTTTTCGATTCCTTGATAGCTGTCAGTTAGCCGCATAAGGTATTCTGGGGTATGGACACGTCTGTTCAGCGAATCGATCATGTCCAACCATCTGAGACTATTAAACGCATTTTTGACGTCTAGTACCGCCAAAAGCACAATGGGTCTGAATGCATGGTTGCCCACTTGGCTTGCCAGTGCTGCATTAACGACTTCCTGTATTGCTCCGATTGTGGACCTTTCTGGTCCCGTGGTAACTGTGGCTAATCTCCCTTGAAGCATTTATCTCGTCCGTCTACCAGTATACCTCTGCCCCTCGCCTGTGGGGATTGCCTTTTTATCTCATTGGATTCGATTTGGCTCCTGTCAATTTATCGTATTAAGAAGGTCTCGTTTAGTCGGTTAACGTTCCATCGGTGATCAGTTCGTGTTTGATTTCCTACATTCTGAGCCCCACTTCCTTCAGAACTAAAAGAAATGTCGCTTCCATTGTAGATGTCTAAGACTTTCCAGTCAAATATTCTGTGCACAGATTTCCCTGATACTAGTGTTATATCCGCTATTGTGCCTATTTGACCCATTCGCTGAAATGTCGAAGCTCTGCCCACGTTAGCGACTACCAGTCCAACTCTTGCTGACATATTAAGAATCTTTGGCTCCTGGTGTTGGTCGTTGGCATTTTTATGCTTTAGAGTTGAAGTCACCAGCTACTATAAGGCTTCCATGCATTTGCCGAGCTATGTCTTCATTGTCATCGATTTTATGATGGAAAGCTTATATTGTATCATTAGGGGTTAAATAACAACTCAAGATGGTGAATTCCTTAAGTTGTACATATACGTAGCAGCTACCTCTACCATCAGCGAGATATCGTATGTTACCCCCAGCTGGGATCCATGCATCCATGGTGCAGTCTTATCCTCGTTTTCCAGTCAGATACCGAGTTGTTTGACGGGATTTCTTCTCAGGGTTAACAGTGACTTTCTTTCCCCCTGTTTGGGATGTTTTGGGTTTTCCCTTCTTCCGAGTTACTGTTTTAACGCCGTCCTTAGTATGTTTACTTTTCGGCTTTTTAGATGCCACTTGCTTGGCCGGGCTAGAGGCAGTCCGCTTTTTGCGGGAGGAAGCTGGTGTGTCAATTTGCTCTAACCTTCTGTTGGCCTCAGCTGCCAAGTTCGGTTCCTTGACTCTCTTTGTTTCGGCAGTCAGCCAGCTTTTCCTGTAATTCCCGACAATATCAAGGAGTTCGCTCAGTTCTCACGCTCCATCTTTAACATCCAAACTGTTTCGCTGCCTTAGCGTCGCATGCCTCATTTTTCGAAGAACTGCTCTGAATTTCTCGATCGTTTCCTCTTCTAGGGCTCTCATTTTATAGATATGTATGCTCTTGTCTTGGTGAGTCTCCCGTAGGTCTGACATCTTGTGATGAAGCAGTGGTTTGCTGATCCTCGTGCTGTACTGCCGTATATGGGTTTGGTTTTTCCTCAAGATGAACAGCTTGCGCAGTCTTTCCTTCTTTTGGAACGCCTCTCTCTCTTCTTCTTATATCTCATAATATATAATATATAATATATAATATATAATATATAATTATTATATATATTATATATTATATATTATATATTATATATTATATATTATATATTATATATTATATATTATATATTATATATTATATATTATATATTATATATTATATATTATATATTATATATTATATATTATATATTATATATTATATATTATATATTATATATTATATATTATATATTATATATTATATATTATATATTATATATTATATATTATATATTATATATTATATATTATATATTATATATTATATATTATATATTATATATTATATATTATATATTATATATTATATATTATATATTATATATTATATATTATATATTATATATTATATATTATATATTATATATTATATATTATATATTATATATTATATGAAGATTCGTAAAAATGTAATAGCCATTTTGCTTTGATTACCAATACCTATCTTCATGCCAAAAACTTTCCAAATCGGACCATTCATTAAAAAGTTATAAGCAAGCAAACAAATAAATCGACGCAAGGCTTCGCTGTTGCGGGGTGTGCAATATTGGATTTCATCTCCCTCGCCCTCCCCTTAGCTGAGATGTGGGTATCTGATAATCGAGGGCTTCGACTACAGCGATATTCTTTTTTGTTACACCCCTTGAAATGGTATGTTAGATTCACCGGAAAAAATGTAACAGGTAGGAGGAAGCGTTTGTTGTTTCAGCGCTCCACTTTCACACTAACGCCCTTAAACCGCACAATACTGTGACGCTTACAGTTTTGATGCTAGAATATAAATTTTAACAGAATTGTATAGGTTGCATCAACACCTATCGATCGACCTACAAAAAAATTTTGCCACGCCCAGTCTAACGCACTATGGAGCGACTAGAACAAATACCCTGTCAAAATATTTTTTTTTTTTAGATTTCCAAACTTGTCGAATGGCAACTTTAAAAACAATTAAATTCCGCATACAAATTAATATGAAAGTGTAGTATGTGATGATAGGTTATGTCCTCAAAGTGCATGACTTAAAATAGAATTATAACCAATAAGAAAAAAATTATTTTCGTAAACTTTTTTGAAATTGTTCAAATAGCGACTTATCTTCATATTTTTATATTTATTGATTAAAACTATTAGATTAACCAATGATTATTGAGCCGTCGTCGCATGCAGACGTATATTTATTGTCCTCCGGAAAAAAAGTATTAAATAAAATCAAAAGTGCAGTGACTAGACTTATAAATCTACTATATTGCGAAAAGAAGCTTTTTGCGATGAAATCGCAAATGTTTATATTGACTGGTCAATTAATTAATATAAAATTTAGCACTTAAAACTCAAATTAACTTAACCTCGATTACAATGAGTCTAAACGACTTTCGCACACAACGTCAACTTGAGCAAGACGACAGACGGCTCTCAGTACAAAGAAATAACGCGTACTTCTCTTTTAAAGCAACCGAAAAATTGAAGCTCTGATTAAGCGCGGTCAACTTGGCCGATTTCTTAAACGTAGCGAGCGAGAGAGCGCGTTCTAGCTCCCCCTCGCTACCATCGATGCCTCTGCAGCCAAATAGCGCTGAATGTGCTCCAACGCAGGTATGCAATGACCTACGCTCATCAGCAGTAACTAGCACCGCAATTTTTTTGACAACGTCAAATGCTACAACAACAGCAACCGCAACTTTATCGACTGGTCGTTTACCGACATCATCAGCAACTTTGTCAACCAAAGTTAGCAAACATTAGTACGTCTCTCGCTGCGCTGCCCGAAAAACAGAACAAAAACAATGATTATGTTATGCCTGCTATGCAGACTGGTATGGATCGCTACACCCAAATCAAAAGGAAGCTGAGTCCCCTAAATTCTCAACGCAAAATAACCCAAGGTAATGCTAGCCTATCTGCAATAGAAACGCCCATGAATACAAGCCGATTTAAAATCTTCGCAAAAGCCTCTGATGTTTAGGCGATGAATTTACTAAAGTCGAGAAAAGGAAGCCAAAGCCTCCGCCTATTTATGTTCGAGAAAAAGGTTCCAATGTTCTTGTCTACAAAATCATCGAGTCTGAAGATAAACATCTTACCGAGAACAAAAAGAACTTTTACACGTATCAGCTAAAAAGCAGCAAGGGCCTGCAAGTCGTACTTAAAGGCATAGAGTCCGACGTAACGCCGGCAGAGATAACAAAGTCGCATCCATCAGAGAGGAACTACTGCCCGCACCCAAAATAAACAGTTGACAGCTTCCCGATCAAGCCCTGAAGTCTTCTTCACGACTGCAGCCAGATCCTCACTAGGACCCATTAACTTTGACAAAAATGTGACTTTCGCAAGCGCTTTAAAAACAGGGCTGCCTACCCCTGTTTAAAAAAGTTCATCTCTGACTACAATGCCAAGCACACACACTGGGGATCTCGTCTCGTGACTCCAAAAGGAAAGCAGCTCAATAATGCAATTATAAAAGCGAAGAACAAGCTCGACTATGGCAGACCAACATACTAGCCGGCAGACCCAAAGAAACTACCCGATTTAATAGATTTTGGGACTACCAAAAACATTCCTAAAAATCTGATAAGCGCCGAATGCCTTTCGGATCTTTAATCTGATCACTCGCCTGTCCTGTTTATTCTACTCCGACATCCAGGAACTTTAAAACAATCGTTAAAATTGACTTCACAGAAAACTAATTGTGTTAAGTACAGGAAATATATTAGTTCACACATTAAGCTAAGTCCTCATATCAACGATGAAGCCAACGTAGGAAGCTTTGTTAATACACTGAAGTCTGTACTCGTCTCTGCAGCTCGAGTTTCAACACCTCAAACTACAAATACATAATGCAACCAAAAGAAGACAAATCTGCAAATCTAACAGCTCGTCCTCGAAAAGCGATGCTTACGTCGAGATAAGCAATTCCACAGATCGCCATCTGCTAGGCAAAGCTCAAGCCATGCTTAAAGCTTTACAGCAAGAATAATCATATTTCCAGCGCCGCTACACAGAGCAATTGTCAACATCTAGTACAAAACACTCACTATGGAGAGCTCACCCAACTCTAAGCTCACCGAAAGAAGCTGTGATGCCTGTTGGAAACCCCACAGGTGGCTGGGCACTCAGCGATGCAGACAAATCCAGAACGTTTGCCAACCCGCTTAGGAATGTCTTCCAAGCAAACCTTCCTACTAGTGCGTTCACTTTGCCGACTTTACCATATGAGCATCAGCACGGAATAATTGAGAAAGTCAACCGGATAACATCAGAAATCAGGAACAGGTTCGAAAAACGAGAGTACTGTACTGCCATATTTTTTGATGTCTCTCAAGCATTTGATTGAGTTTGGCTAAAAGGTCTAATGTACAAGATCAAGACCATGCTCCCCTACAACACCCACAAGCTTTTAGAGTCTTACCTCTACGAAAGAAAATTTGCTGTGAGGTGCAACACAGCTATATCTGACGATTTTACTATCGGAGCTGGAGTTCCTCAAGGTACCGTTCTTGGGCCAACATTATATGACCTCAACACAGCAGACATCCCGACAAGCACACAACTAAGAACATCTACGTTTGCTGATGACACAGCTATTCTTAGCCGCTCAAAATGCCCGACGCAAGCTACTGCGCAGCTAGCTCTTCATCTGGTTGATGTCGAAAAATTACTATCAGTTTGGCCAATTAAAGTGAACGAACAAAAATGCAAGCACGTTACGTTCAACATGAACAGGCAAAGCTGCCCGCCGCTCACGTTAAACAACACTCAAAGTTCTTTACCAAGCTTTCTTTGTACCCTAACCCTAACCTGTCGAAATTTCCGCCGAATCGGAATCGTAGTTTTGTTTTGACTGCGTGTGGAATCGGACGTGTCCGCGGATTTTAGAAAAATGGAGAAAGAGCAATATCGGTCTGTGATTCGATTCTTGTTTTGGAAGGGAAATCGCGGAGTGAAATCAAAGAGCGATTGGATGCTGTGTACGGTGACTCTTCTCCTTTGATGGCGACCGTCAAAAATTGGTTTAACGAGATTCAACGTGGTCGCCCGTCGGTTTTTGAAGAGCCACGCCCAGGTGCCCCGAAAACGGCCACCACGGAGGATAACGTGACAAAAATCCACGATCTCGTATTGGCAAACCGCCAAATGAAGAAACGCGAGATAGCTGAGACAGTAGGCATGTCAAAAGACCGCGTGGGCATATCCTTCATGACATTTTGGGCATGAGAAAGCTGTCGGCGCGATGGGTGCCCGTTTGCTCACTCCAGACAAAAAACGCAACCGTGAGACCACTTCAGAGCAGTGTTTGACGTTGTTTAAGCGCAATCCGAAGGAGTTTCTGCGTCGTTTCGTGACCATCGACGAAACATGGATCCACTGGTACACACCAAAGACCAAGGAACAGTCGAAACAGTGGACTTCACCCGGCGAACCTGCTCCGAAGAAGGCGAAGAACGTCCCATCGGCGGGAAAGGTGATGGCCACTGTTTTTTGGGATTCACAAGGTGTGATCTACATCGACTACCTGGAAAAGGCCGATTCGCCGCCGAATTTCAAAAAATACGGCCCCATTTAGCGAGGAAAAAAGTGCTCTTCCATCATGACAACGCACCGGCTCACACTTCCGCCCTCGCCAAGGCCGAATTGGTCGAATTGACCCCATCCACCATACTCTCCAGATTTGGCCCCGTGTGACTTCTTATTCTTTCCAAACTTAAAAGTCACTAGCTGGACAGAAATTTGCGTCGAATGAGGAGGTCGTCGCGCCACAGAGGCCTATTTTGCAGACCTCGAGAAAACGTATTTTTCAGACGGGTTAAAGAAGTCGGAGCATCGCTGGGTCAAGTGTATCGAGCTAAGGAGATTATGTTGAGAAATAAATTGCCACTTTTTCAAAATTTTACTTGTCCGACCACCCTCGTACAGCAAGAAAACTTTTTTTCAGCAATACAATTTTCGGAAGACAAATTCAATCTATCTACCTCTTTTCAAATATTTGCCACATCTTTTCGATCCCTTAGCAATATATCCTACAAAATATTGGCATAAGGTCGTTTGTGCAAACAAAATCATCTGCAGAGCTATCGAAGTAAGCATGATTTTTCCTCATGATGACCAAAAATAAATCAGTAATGAACATCGATGATTTGTTCAATGACCCAAATTTGGGAGAGGCTGGGTAATATGGCGGGGGAGGAACAGTGATGATAGGCAGATATTGGGATAGTCGCTGCCATATTGTCCAAGCAGACAGACATATTGTCCAGCTGCCATATTCTCTAAGCAGACAGATGCAGCGAGAGCTTCCAAATGGAGTGTTTGTGCCTAGAAATTGAATAAAAGTGAGTGGTAGAAAATTTAGCATGTTAGTGGTAGTAGCTTATTCTTTTATTTATAAACAATTATCCGTAGGGTACCCGGGGTCTGGACACAACGGGCCCCGGGATATTTATTTTGGGAGTTATACGGACGTATTCACACTTTCGCACCTGGGAGCCACGATTTGGTGATGCAACCGGTGTCCGTTCGACCCGCTGAGAGGAACTTGGACCAGCTAACGTCGCCTTCCTCGGTCGCCGCCGACGCCATTCAACATTTTCCGGTGAGTCCGTTCCGGACTATTACGTCCACCTCATCCTGGGAACATCAGGCCGTCGTATCGCGCGGCGTTGAGAGTTACCGCCCTTTTTGTTCGGGCGGCCGAACTTTCTACTGGTCTTACCTCAACTCACCGTAGTGCGCCAGATTTCCTTTTTGGACATTCATTGCCGCTGACCTCCGGCGGAGAAGTCCTCAGCCCGGGTTATAATCGCCCTCCATGCCTGGCCCAGAAGTGGCTGAAATTCGGAATTGTTAGTAACATGTGTCCATTCTTTCCTTTATATACTTCGTTTTTAATTCACCTGTAAATTTATCCGGAATTAAACCCGACTGCCTTAGTTACCCTCGTCGTTTGCCTGTAAGCGGTTATACATATCTTAGGTGGTATAGTTTACAGCGCATATTACGTACCGTTTGACATGTCCCTATATTTTCCCAGGAGTTCCTCAGGATTAGGTGAACAGACACGAGCGCATCGCATGTGTCCCTTTTTGTGTGCCGCGTTTCCGTGCAAGCTCTACCAATACATGACTTGTAGAGCACAATTTTCCGCGGCGCCTGTAGCTTTTTCCAGTGGGGAATGAATTCTCAGCCTTGACCGCGTAAAATTGAAGACGGTGGCCAACTTTTGGTATTGAGGGCTGAGGAAAGATAAGTTAGTTAACAGAAAAAAACAATGTACATAAATACTTACTGTTATTATTAATTGTCCGTGAAAACGAAATGTGCAAGTGAGTTGTCCCTGTGGGGGAGAGGGAGCTGTCGTAGTCGCATCCTTGGTTGGGTGGGAGCGCTTGGCTAATTCAACGACAGCTAGCAAAAACAACCCATTTTTCCGTCAAATTGTATTTATTTACCATTATATATGTTTTGTTTTTAGTGTTGACAGATAGTTTTGTGATGTGAGACAGCGAAGCTATCGATATTTAATGTTACATTAGGGATAAAAATGAGCTGGCGGCACTACCACCGAAAAAAAATGTAGTTCGTAGCCACATAATAATCAAAAATAAGTTGCTCGGTTTTTGTTAGCTAAAGGCTCCCTTCTGAGTCTGTTTGCGTACATTTAGCGAGACTTTAGTCAAAGCTCGCGGATTTCTATTATTTCTAAGTTCGTTTACAAACACATTGCCTTACGTTTACTTTATTATCGTACCAAAAAGTATGAATTCAAATAGGGGACATGTCACACAAAGGAATGTGTCGTATGGCGGGCTCTAGCGGTGAAAACAGCACTTTAAACGTGGAACCCGAAATGCTCGATTCTAGTTGGAATCTAGTCGGCCGTCGCCCTGCTTGACACTTGACCTAGAGGATAGCGCCCCTCAGCTGGCGATCGAATCCCGCTGTAGACTTTCGATTTATTTTTTTGTTTTCCTTTTTATACCCTTGCAGAGGGTAATCTAATAGATTTTGGGCCATCGGGATGATGTCGGAGCGAGCCGGATCGGACTATCTCGTAAACTATCAAAGATAGAGGGTTGGCATTTAAGAATTAGATTCCTATTCTCGTACACAGCGCAAGTTTGTTAAGCTGATGTGCCACGCCCACTCTAACGTTCACAAGGCTAGAAAACTGTGTCGCCCACAGTTTTTGTGCTAGAAAAAAGTTTAACTGATATGTATTGGTTTTACCATTGATTGATTATATAATTTACTACTTGGAAATATTTCAGTCCACAATTTTCATCGAATTTCATTTTTTTTCAGTGTGTATCAAAAAGTTGAGCAGCGTGGTCGTTCTCTGTCGACCGCTGCTTTAAATCTATATCTGTGACTAGCAAAATATATTACAATTTCAGCGACGTATAAAACGTATATGAAACTGTAGAATAATTATACCCGTTACTCGTAAAGTAAAAGGGTATACTAGATTCGTCGGAAAGTATGTAACAGGCAGAAGGAAGTGTTTCCGACCCCATAAACTATATAAATTCGTGATCAGGGTCACTAGCCGAGTCGATCTAGTCATGTCCGTCTGTCCCTCCGTCCGGATGAACGCTGAGATCTCGGAAACTATAAGAGCTAGGCTATTGAGCTCCTGAGCTTATTACGCAGCGCAAGTTTGTTTCAGTAATGTGCCACGCCCACTCTACCGCCCACAAACCACCCAAAACTGTGGCTCCTACAGTTTTGATGCTAGAACAAAAATTTTAATTGAAATGTATTGCCCTCATCAATACCTATACCGATTAACCCAAGAAAAAGTTTGCCACCCCCACTTTAAGCCCACAAACTTCAAAAAATCGGAAATATGAGCGCGGATATCTCAGAAACTATAGAAGACAGAGAATTGGTATTTCAGATTTAGATTCCGTAGCCTTGTACGCAGTGTAAGTTTTTTACGCGAAGATGCCACGCCCAAAAATTTTAATTGAAATGTATTAGTCTTGTTAATACGATCGATTGATCCAAAAAAAGTTTACCACGCCCACAAACCGCCTAAGCCTGTGGCGCCCACAATTTTCATGCTAGAAAAAAATGTTAACTGAAATGAATTAGTCTCGTCAATACCTATCGATTGACCCCAAAAAAAGGGTTGCCATGCACACTCTAACGCCCATAACGCCTAAATCTGTCTACCGCCCACTTAACCATATATTGAGATCGCGGGTAGGTGGCTTATTTCAATCTCGCTTTACTGCTTGCATATCTCCATTTCCCTTTTGTTCCTTTTAGCTGAGTAACGGGTATCTGATAGTCGAGGTTCTCGACTAAAGCGTTCTCCCTTGATTCGTTTTATTTGCTCCTATATGTAGTTAAATTTAAAACAAGTCACAGGCAACCTACAGAGTGCGTGTAAGCGTGTCACAAAAAAAATGTATATTTATTTAAATCGTCTTCAGCATATAAAATAAAAAGTCCTCAAACATATGATATTTCATTTGGAAGTTTTTTCGTATACTCTTCTTTGGGGACAATATGCTATATTAAAGAAATTGTATTTCGAAGACGATTTTATTTTTAAAATCGATCTATTTTTTGGAATATTCCACGAAAGTAGAGCGTTTTTTCAAAAACCTTATTACACCCATAAAGTCCCTAAGACCATGAAACCAAAAAGGGACTCATACAAACCCACAAAAAAAGGGACACATATTTTTATTTTGGAAAGTCCCCCAAAATTTAGTTTTTGGCATAACTTTTGAACGGGGCATCGGATTTTCACATATTAGGTGTGTTCTTAGTAAGAACATAGAATAGTAGCCGGGTGCATTTGTCCCCCTCAGCCCAAATCTATCTTCATGCCAAAAATTGTCAAAAACGGACCAACCTTTAAGCAAATATAGAAATCGACACTAGGTTCTGAACATTCGCTTTGCTGCATGTCTCCTTCTCCATAGCACTTATCCTAGCTGAGTAACGGGCATTTGAAAATCGATAGCATCGACTATTGCGTTTTCTCTTGTTGTATCTGCATTCTAGCTTTGTGACTCCTGATCCAGGACCATAGTTAGCTTGTCGGTGATCTTGTTGTGCATCTTAGTACTAAACATAAGTGTTTTTGTGTATACGAATGTACATTCGACTTGAAAGCTTTCTGCACTTTGGCAACGAACTTATACGATTTTACTGTATCATCAGCAAAATGATTTCTTATGACAGACAGAATAAATCTTTTAACCCTTTTTATCTGACCACTCCTCCTAGGCACTTCGGAAGTTGTCCACACAAGCTGAATCGCATTTCCTTTTACAAATTCCTCGAATGCGCTTAAGGTAAACGCTGTTCCTCTATCAGTTACAATCCAAGAAGCAAATCCAAATACTTTGAACCAAGGACCGTAAATAATCATTCAATAACCTATACCAGTACATTTCTTATGCATCATAGTCTCAAATTCCAGATTAATTTTTTTTCCAATTTTTATTTAAAACTGGAATGCTAATCGTTTTTTTAGTTTTATATAAATCTGAAAAAGTAAGTATTATAATCTAATATAGTTGAGTTTTATTTTCAGCTCTAGAAATAATAATTATTTTATGAGTTTCACTTTCCGTCCGTATGAACGCTGAGATCTCAGAATCTATAAGAGCTAGAAAGTTGGGATCCTACGCAAGTTTATATCAGCAGGGTGCCGCACACACTCATAATTTAAATGAGTTTTTTTTATTATCAATACCACTCTACATGCCGAAAATTATTTAAGTTATCAATAAATAAATCGCAAATTCAATAGAGTGCGAGAGTAATGGAGATATATTCGTCGGCTGCCTACGAGGTTTTACTAACGTGCCACCTAGCTTTCATTCCTATAGACCCTATGTGGCGTGTTAGTGAAATCTCGTAAACAGCCGATAGGAATAAATGCTAGGTTCGTCGTTTTTGTGTGGTGTGCACTTCCTTTAGCTGAGAAACGGGTATCTGATAGTCGAGGCCGTTTACTTAAGCTTTTTCTCTTGGTTTTATTTCGATTAAAATTTTTTTGTTTTTCATTATTTTTTTTTAAATTTGGATTTTTTTTTATTTTTTAAGAGTATTGTGTCTTTACTCGTATCTTTTCCGGCTGACTTTCTAAAATGATAAAGAAGATAGATATGTGCTTCGAAAGGGCTTACTTTAGAACTGTGGAAACGATGGAGTAGCTCCAAAGATTCCAAAAACCGTATCGGAGTTTTTGTAAAAAAAAAATTTCGCTTTGAGTTATGACTATATGACTTCATTAAACTTTCTCAATTCCGCGAAACATTTAATCCAATCCAATAGATGAAGTATTTTAAATGCAAACATGTCCTATATTTATTATATTATTTCCATAATATTTTTCTGATCCTAATTGCAAGCTAAAATAACTAGAATTAAAAGAATCTTATGCCATAGTTTACTATCCTTTTTTCACAAATTAGAGCTATTTCTTCTGACGTTTTTTATATCATTTCCCCCTTCAAGATCCTGATTCAATAGTCACGCACGGAGTAGGATCGAAAATTTCAGTGGCTTAGCTGTTTGAAGATGAGCTAGATTTAATAATTTTACAAGTCATTATTCTTTCTATCGTCAGCATAAGCCCTTAAGTCTACAAACTTGACATTTTCGAGAAAACTAAAAAAACTTCAGAAAGGGAAATTGTTTGCTGTCTTAAGTTTAATAGTGTCAGATATCGATTTAATAGCCGCTTTTGTTGCTTTGCTTAATAGAAAGACTTAGGAAAAAGGTGTTTTTTTCTTAGTTTTGGACATATTTTTGTTTTTTTTGTTTTTTTTCCAAAGTTCCTTGATAACTTGAAACATTCCCGTCTGGCGTATAAAGGTCGTATGTTAGAAGTCCGTTTCCTTACATTTAATTAAATGCGGAAAGTCGTATAGGAAAGAAAATTATGGTTTTTCAATTTAAAAGAAGGAAGAACGCTATAGTCGAGTCCTCGACTATCAGATACCCGTTACTCAGCTAATGGGACCAAAGGGAAATGGAGATATGCAAGCAGCAAAGCGAGATTAAAATGCGCCACCTACCGGCGGTAGACAGATTTAAGCGTTATGGGCGTTAGAGAGGGCGTGGCAATTTTTTATCGATATCAATCGATAGGTATTGACAAGACCAATACATTTCAGTTAACATTTTTTATCTAGCATGAAAATTGTGGGCGCCACAGGTTTGGGCAGCTTGTGGGCGTTAGAGTGGGCGTGGCAAACTTTTTGGGTCAATCGATAGGTATTGATGAGAACAATACATTTCAGTTAAAATTTTTATTCTAGCATCAAAACTTTAGGAGCCACAGTTTTGGGAGGTTTGTGGGCGTTAGAGTGGGCGTGGAACTCTGCTGAAACAAACTTGCGCTGCGCAGGAATCTCACGAATCTGCATGCCTAATCCCAGTATTGTAGCTTGTACAGTTTCCAAAATCTCAGCGTTCATACGGACAGACGGACAGACGGACGGACGGACAGACGGACTTAGCTAGATCGACTCGGCTAGTGATCCTGATCAAGAATATATATACTTTATGGGGTCGGAAACGCGTCCTTCTGCCTGTTACATACTTTCCGACGATTCTAGTATACCCTTTTACTCTACGAGTAACGGGTATAAAAATGCGTTTGTTGCTCAAAGTTTTGTTCACAACTGCGTTAAAAAGGACCCTGGTCACAATACAATGACTTTTACCTTAATAACAAAGCTAGTTTGAATGTAAACATTTTCTTTTATAATGTCGCAAAGAACATTTTTATTAAACAAAATAGTTTAAAATTGTAGACCAACTTCAAAAGATGGATTTTATCAAAAACTCTTAAGTCTCTCGAGCAATTTTTTACTCGGCGCGGCGCGGCGCTTCGCTGCGGTGTTTTTACCGACTAGAGAAGTTTGCATGTAATTAAGTTGGCGCGGCGCGGTGCGTCACCGCGCGAACGCTCGAAGGAGCATATTGAATAATTATCGAATTTTATTTGACTTATTTTGACCATTTCCAATAAGTTTTAAACTTAATTTATAATTTTTTTTTGCAAAATTACACAAAGTATAGTTGTTTAAAACGCATATTGTACAAAATAAAAAAGAAAATTTGAAAATTTGAATTACCCGCCAGGCTACTGCAGCAATGAACAGCTGCTTGCGGCTGCTGAATTGGTTTACTTACATTTGTAAATTGTGTAACGAACACACTTTATGAGCGTTGTCCACCCTAACACCTCTGTCTACGCTTTGACCGGCCTGCTCAGGGAGATGGGTGTGGGTCTGTGTTAAGATGAAACAAGAGTGTCACAGAACTAACAATAGTAGACAGAGAGGGTAACGATAAGGATTTTTAACCCATCGGCTAAGATTCGGACGAGAGACTGTACCTATCGAAGACGGAGGCCCAGATGTTATTGGCGACCTTCTATACCCACCCTACCTGTGAAGTCTCATTAGACTCCACCCTTAAAACAACCGCTGCGCTACATCCTCTAAGGTGCCTTCAAAAGTTCACAAATTAATTCATCTTAAATTTCATTTAATACGGCAAATACGATAATATGGTTCATGGTTCTTAATACTACAAATCCTAACACTAAAGCCTTAAGACTAAGCGTTCTTTACGCCAAAAGACTCTCTATATGATCGAGTGTCAGTACAAGATTATCAAATATGAAAAGAAATGGATATTTTGTTTACGTTAAATGGTTACGAAACTGATTACATATTTTATCGACATGCGGCAAGCTTATTCAAAAATTACAGGAAATCACTTAGGCGGATTACGTTAAATTATATAAGTGCAAACGATTCTTATTTAATATTTATATCAATACGCGAATGTGGAAAAATTACATGTATATATTGGTACCAAAAGTGCGCGGGCTCAGACAAGAATGAACATATATGTAGGAATGTAAATGATTTACGGCTCTGCGGTACTTACGAACTCTCCAACGAAGTCAGCAGGCCTGATGACGATCGATGTGCGCTGTAGAATAATTTAATTTAGGTGTATATATGTCATACTATGTCGTAAGCACACACGCAAGTATAAAAGCTAAATAGGAATCGTAAATTAAATTAGAAACTTGTCGTACAAATATTTAGAAAAAGAAAATTAAACTACAATCGCTTTAGCGATACAAAAACGAGTTGGCAGTCCCGGCCAAAGTTAACTGGAAACCAGAATTGGGACTGAAATTCCAACTGGGATGCGGCGTCCGCCTCCGCTGTCTTGCCCGAATTACGCCGAATCGGCGCCGGTGCGTTTTTGCCCGAACTGCAACGTGATCTGACTTGTAGATCGTCGAGCGGACTTGGCAAAGTCAAAACCTCACGCGGGTTGACTGCGGCGATCCTTGAAGCCGCTTATGGTTTGCCGATGATGAAATTAATCCAGGTGTGGCAAAGAAGACAGATTCCTTTCATGCGGTGTGCGGTATAAGAATCCCAAATGGCGATTATGGCCTGGCGCTGAAGAAATGTATGGTTCCGCTGATGAATCGCTGCACGCGGCACCTGCTCCTTGCTGTGGGCATAGGGAGGACTGTAAAACTTCCGTCAATTCCGAGAATTTGCATGTGTCTCTGGTCACTGCTGTTTTCCAGGAATTACAATTAGATTTTTCCAATATATCGTCGAATAATCTTACCACCAATATTGGGAGTGATAACAGGTCGTACTGCTCAACCAAAATTCCTAGAATTTCACACGCGGATGTGTGGATGCGGACGGGTTTGAAAATTATAGCACTTTTTGCAGGGAACGAACCGATCTCGGGAGAAGCTTGCGACAAAGAGGAGGAAATCATGGCGTCAAAATCCATAAAAATGGTATTTTTGGTATTCTAGCGAGGATCGGATCCTTGCTACTGAAGGGTTGCATCGGGCTATTTATGTTAATTACCATGGGTATTCTCGTACACAGCGCAAGTTTGTTAAGCTGATGTGCCACGCCCACTCTAACGTTCACAAGGCTAGAAAACTGTGTCGCCCACAGTTTTTGTGCTAGAAAAAAGTTTAACTGATATGTATTGGTTTTACCATTGATTGATTATATAATTTACTACTTGGAAATATTTCAGTCCACAATTTTCATCGAATTTCATTTTTTTTCAGTGTGTATCAAAAAGTTGAGCAGCGTGGTCGTTCTCTGTCGACCGCTGCTTTAAATCTATATCTGTGACTAGCAAAATATATTACAATTTCAGCGACGTATAAAACGTATATGAAACTGTAGAATAATTATACCCGTTACTCGTAGAGTAAAAGGGTATACTAGATTCGTCGGAAAGTATGTAACAGGCAGAAGGAAGTGTTTCCGACCCCATAAACTATATAAATTCGTGATCAGGGTCACTAGCCGAGTCGATCTAGTCATGTCCGTCTGTCCCTCCGTCCGGATGAACGCTGAGATCTCGGAAACTATAAGAGCTAGGCTATTGAGCTCCTGAGCTTATTACGCAGCGCAAGTTTGTTTCAGTAATGTGCCACGCCCACTCTACCGCCCACAAACCACCCAAAACTGTGGCTCCTACAGTTTTGATGCTAGAACAAAAATTTTAATTGAAATGTATTGCCCTCATCAATACCTATCGAATAACCCAAGAAAAAGTTTGCCACCCCCACTTTAACGCCCACAAACTTCAAAAAATCGGAAATATGAGCGCGGATATCTCAGAAACTATAGAAGACAGAGAATTGGTATTTCAGATTTAGATTCCGTAGCCTTGTACGCAGTGTAAGTTTTTTACGCGAAGATGCCACGCCCAAAAATTTTAATTGAAATGTATTAGTCTTGTTAATACGATCGATTGATCCAAAAAAAGTTTACCACGCCCACAAACCGCCTAAGCCTGTGGCGCCCACAATTTTCATGCTAGAAAAAAATGTTAACTGAAATGAATTAGTCTCGTCAATACCTATCGATTGACCCCAAAAAAAGGGTTGCCATGCACACTCTAACGCCCATAACGCCTAAATCTGTCTACCGCCCACTTAACCATATATTGAGATCGCGGGTAGGTGGCTTATTTCAATCTCGCTTTACTGCTTGCATATCTCCATTTCCCTTTTGTTCCTTTTAGCTGAGTAACGGGTATCTGATAGTCGAGGTTCTCGACTAAAGCGTTCTCCCTTGATTCGTTTTATTTGCTCCTATATGTAGTTAAATTTAAAACAAGTCACAGGCAACCTACAGAGTGCGTGTAAGCGTGTCACAAAAAAATGTATATTTATTTAAATCGTCTTCAGCATATAAAATAAAAAGTCCTCAAACATATGATATTTCATTTGGAAGTTTTTTCGTATACTCTTCTTTGGGGACAATATGCTATATTAAAGAAATTGTATTTCGAAGACGATTTTATTTTTAAAATCGATCTATTTTTTGGAATATTCCACGAAAGTAGAGCGTTTTTTCAAAAACCTTATTACACCCATAAAGTCCCTAAGACCATGAAACCAAAAAGGGACTCATACAAACCCACAAAAAAAGGGACACATATTTTTATTTTGGAAAGTCCCCCAAAATTTAGTTTTTGGCATAACTTTTGAACGGGGCGTCGGATTTTCACATATTAGGTGTGTTCTTAGTAAGAACATAGAATAGTAGCCGGGTGCATTTGTCCCCCTCAGCCCAAATCTATCTTCATGCCAAAAATTGTCAAAAACGGACCAACCTTTAAGCAAATAAAGAAATCGACACTAGGTTCTGAACATTCGCTTTGCTGCATGTCTCCTTCTCCATAGCACTTATCCTAGCTGAGTAACGGGCATTTGAAAATCGATAGCATCGACTATTGCGTTTTCTCTTGTTGTATCTGCATTCTAGCT
Organism: Drosophila suzukii; assembly: GCF_043229965.1. NCBI lineage: Eukaryota > Metazoa > Arthropoda > Insecta > Diptera > Drosophilidae > Drosophila > Drosophila suzukii. The sequence continues at coordinate 51,796,651 of NC_092082.1, read as the reverse complement.
TTGTGACTCCTGATCCAGGACCATAGTTAGCTTGTCGGTGATCTTGTTGTGCATCTTAGTACTAAACATAAGTGTTTTTGTGTATACGAATGTACATTCGACTTGAAAGCTTTCTGCACTTTGGCAACGAACTTATACGATTTTACTGTATCATCAGCAAAATGATTTCTTATGACAGACAGAATAAATCTTTTAACCCTTTTTATCTGACCACTCCTCCTAGGCACTTCGGAAGTTGTCCACACAAGCTGAATCGCATTTCCTTTTACAAATTCCTCGAATGCGCTTAAGGTAAACGCTGTTCCCTATCAGTTACAATCCAAGAAGCAAATCCAAATACTTTGAACCAAGGACCGTAAATAATCATTCAATAACCTATACCAGTACATTTCTTATGCATCATAGTCTCAAATTCCAGATTAATTTTTTTTCCAATTTTTATTTAAAACTGGAATGCTAATCGTTTTTTTAGTTTTATATAAATCTGAAAAAGTAAGTATTATAATCTAATATAGTTGAGTTTTATTTTCAGCTCTAGAAATAATAATTATTTTATGAGTTTCACTTTCCGTCCGTATGAACGCTGAGATCTCAGAATCTATAAGAGCTAGAAAGTTGGGATCCTACGCAAGTTTATATCAGCAGGGTGCCGCACACACTCATAATTTAAATGAGTTTTTTTTATTATCAATACCACTCTACATGCCGAAAATTATTTAAGTTATCAATAAATAAATCGCAAATTCAATAGAGTGCGAGAGTAATGGAGATATATTCGTCGGCTGCCTACGAGGTTTTACTAACGTGCCACCTAGCTTTCATTCCTATAGACCCTATGTGGCGTGTTAGTGAAATCTCGTAAACAGCCGATAGGAATAAATGCTAGGTTCGTCGTTTTTGTGTGGTGTGCACTTCCTTTAGCTGAGAAACGGGTATCTGATAGTCGAGGCCGTTTACTTAAGCTTTTTCTCTTGGTTTTATTTCGATTAAAATTTTTTTGTTTTTCATTATTTTTTTTTAAATTTGGATTTTTTTTTTATTTTTTAAGAGTATTGTGTCTTTACTCGTATCTTTTCCGGCTGACTTTCTAAAATGATAAAGAAGATAGATATGTGCTTCGAAAGGGCTTACTTTAAAACTGTGGAAACGATGGAGTAGCTCCAAAGATTCCAAAAACCGTATCGGAGTTTTTGTAAAAAAAAAATTTCGCTTTGAGTTATGACTATATGACTTCATTAAACTTTCTCAATTCCGCGAAACATTTAATCCAATCCAATAGATGAAGTATTTTAAATGCAAACATGTCCTATATTTATTATATTATTTCCATAATATTTTTCTGATCCTAATTGCAAGCTAAAATAACTAGAATTAAAAGAATCTTATGCCATAGTTTACTATCCTTTTTTCACAAATTAGAGCTATTTCTTCTGACGTTTTTTATATCATTTCCCCCTTCAAGATCCTGATTCAATAGTCACGCACGGAGTAGGATCGAAAATTTCAGTGGCTTAGCTGTTTGAAGATGAGCTAGATTTAATAATTTTACAAGTCATTATTCTTTCTATCGTCAGCATAAGCCCTTAAGTCTACAAACTTGACATTTTCGAGAAAACTAAAAAAACTTCAGAAAGGGAAATTGTTTGCTGTCTTAAGTTTAATAGTGTCAGATATCGATTTAATAGCCGCTTTTGTTGCTTTGCTTAATAGAAAGACTTAGGAAAAAGGTGTTTTTTTCTTAGTTTTGGACATATTTTTGTTTTTTTTGTTTTTTTTCCAAAGTTCCTTGATAACTTGAAACATTCCCGTCTGGCGTATAAAGGTCGTATGTTAGAAGTCCGTTTCCTTACATTTAATTAAATGCGGAAAGTCGTATAGGAAAGAAAATTATGGTTTTTCAATTTAAAAGAAGGAAGAACGCTATAGTCGAGTCCTCGACTATCAGATACCCGTTACTCAGCTAATGGGACCAAAGGGAAATGGAGATATGCAAGCAGCAAAGCGAGATTAAAATGCGCCACCTACCGGCGGTAGACAGATTTAAGCGTTATGGGCGTTAGAGAGGGCGTGGCAATTTTTTATCGATATCAATCGATAGGTATTGACGAGACCAATACATTTCAGTTAACATTTTTTATCTAGCATGAAAATTGTGGGCGCCACAGGTTTGGGCAGCTTGTGGGCGTTAGAGTGGGCGTGGCAAACTTTTTGGGTCAATCGATAGGTATTGATGAGAACAATACATTTCAGTTAAAATTTTTATTCTAGCATCAAAACTTTAGGAGCCACAGTTTTGGGAGGTTTGTGGGCGTTAGAGTGGGCGTGGAACTCTGCTGAAACAAACTTGCGCTGCGCAGGAATCTCACGAATCTGCATGCCTAATCCCAGTATTGTAGCTTGTACAGTTTCCAAAATCTCAGCGTTCATACGGACAGACGGACAGACGGACGGACGGACAGACGGACTTAGCTAGATCGACTCGGCTAGTGATCCTGATCAAGAATATATATACTTTATGGGGTCGGAAACGCGTCCTTCTGCCTGTTACATACTTTCCGACGATTCTAGTATACCCTTTTACTCTACGAGTAACGGGTATAAAAATGCGTTTGTTGCTCAAAGTTTTGTTCACAACTGCGTTAAAAAGGACCCTGGTCACAATACAATGACTTTTACCTTAATAACAAAGCTAGTTTGAATGTAAACATTTTCTTTTATAATGTCGCAAAGAACATTTTTATTAAACAAAATAGTTTAAAATTGTAGACCAACTTCAAAAGATGGATTTTATCAAAAACTCTTAAGTCTCTCGAGCAATTTTTTACTCGGCGCGGCGCGGCGCTTCGCTGCGGTGTTTTTACCGACTAGAGAAGTTTGCATGTAATTAAGTTGGCGCGGCGCGGTGCGTCACCGCGCGAACGCTCGAAGGAGCATATTGAATAATTATCGAATTTTATTTGACTTATTTTGACCATTTCCAATAAGTTTTAAACTTAACTTATAATTTTTTTTTGCAAAATTACACAAAGTATAGTTGTTTAAAACGCATATTGTACAAAATAAAAAAGAAAATTTGAAAATTTGAATTACCCGCCAGGCTACTGCAGCAATGAACAGCTGCTTGCGGCTGCTGAATTGGTTTACTTACATTTGTAAATTGTGTAACGAACACACTTTATGAGCGTTGTCCACCCTAACACCTCTGTCTACGCTTTGACCGGCCTGCTCAGGGAGATGGGTGTGGGTCTGTGTTAAGATGAAACAAGAGTGTCACAGAACTAACAATAGTAGACAGAGAGGGTAACGATAAGGATTTTTAACCCATCGGCTAAGATTCGGACGAGAGACTGTACCTATCGAAGACGGAGGCCCAGATGTTATTGGCCACCTTCTATACCCACCCTACCTGTGAAGTCTCATTAGACTCCACCCTTAAAACAACCGCTGCGCTACATCCTCTAAGGTGCCTTCAAAAGATCACAAATTAATTCATCTTAAATTTCATTTAATACGACAAATACGATAATATGGTTCATGGTTCTTAATACTACAAATCCTAACACTAAAGCCTTAAGACTAAGCGTTCTTTACGCCAAAAGACTCTCTATATGATCGAGTGTCAGTACAAGATTATCAAATATGAAAAGAAATGGATATTTTGTTTACGTTAAATGGTTACGAAACTGATTACATATTTTATCGACATGCGGCAAGCTTATTCAAAAATTACAGGAAATCACTTAGACGGATTACGTTAAATTATATAAGTGCAAACGATTCTTATTTAATATTTATATCAATACGCGAATGTGGAAAAATTACATGTATATATTGGTACCAAAAGTGCGCGGGCTCAGACAAGAATGAACATATATGTAGGAATGTAAATGATTTACGGCTCTGCGGTACTTACGAACTCTCCAACGAAGTCAGCAGGCCTGATGACGATCGATGTGCGCTGTAGAATAATTTAATTTAGGTGTATATATGTCATACTATGTCGTAAGCACACACGCAAGTATAAAAGCTAAATAGGAATCGTAAATTAAATTAGAAACTTGTCGTACAAATATTTAGAAAAAGAAAATTAAACTACAATCGCTTTAGCGATACAAAAACGAGTTGGCAGTCCCGGCCAAAGTTAACTGGAAACCAGAATTGGGACTGAAATTCCAACTGGGATGCGGCGTCCGCCTCCGCTGTCTTGCCCGAATTACGCCGAATCGGCGCCGGTGCGTTTTTGCCCGAACTGCAACGTGATCTGACTTGTAGATCGTCGAGCGGACTTGGCAAAGTCAAAACCTCACGCGGGTTGACTGCGGCGATCCTTGAAGCCGCTTATGGTTTGCCGATGATGAAATTAATCCAGGTGTGGCAAAGAAGACAGATTCCTTTCATGCGGTGTGCGGTATAAGAATCCCAAATGGCGATTATGGCCTGGCGCTGAAGAAATGTATGGTTCCGCTGATGAATCGCTGCACGCGGCACCTGCTCCTTGCTGTGCGCAGAGGGAGGACTGTAAAACTTCCGTCAATTCCGAGAATTTGCATGTGTCTCTGGTCACTGCTGTTTTCCAGGAATTACAATTAGATTTTTCCAATATATCGTCGAATAATCTTACCACCAATATTGGGAGTGATAACAGGTCGTACTGCTCAACCAAAATTCCTAGAATTTCACACGCGGATGTGTGGATGCGGACGGGTTTGAAAATTATAGCACTTTTTGCAGGGAACGAACCGATCTCGGGAGAAGCTTGCGACAAAGAGGAGGAAATCATGGCGTCAAAATCCATAAAAATGGTATTTTTGGTATTCTAGCGAGGATCGGATCCTTGCTACTGAAGGGTTGCATCGGGCTATTTATGTTAATTACCATGGGTAATGTCTTCTAGGAATGCCAACTTGGCCGAAAATACTGACTCCCACAACCACAGTTTTGATTTTTAGTCCCTGTGACTAATAATAAAAACTGAAAAAGGAGTCAGGAGGGATCACCAGATGTCCTTGGCATGGAATTTACCAAGCTCTTTGCCGTTCATGTCTTCCAGAACTTATAATGATTGACCAAGTTTCTCCTTAACTCTCGCTTTTGTTCCGACTGGTGCTAGCTTTGCGTTGAAATGATTGGCAGCATTGCTCAGCGCAAAGTTCCGTTTTGTCACCTCTTGACCTACTTCGAACGATCTAGGCTTCGTACGTAGGTTATATGTGCGCAGGTTCGTCTCATAAGCTTTGCTCAGATGTTTATGGATGCTTGCACGAATTTTCTGACACTCGTCAGTCCTTGAAAGGTTGACATCACCTTCGGCGAGTAAACCCAACTTGCGCAACAGTTTATAGTCCTGGCCGTGTGAGATCATATGTTGCCCAAAAACAACTTGGTACGGTGATACACCGATAGACTGATGAAGGAAGTTACGAAGTGAGCAATTGATGCTGCTGAGGAAAACATCCCATTCACGCTGGTCCGAACGAATGTAAGCTCTTAAAGCCGCGTTGATTGAACGGTGCGGAGCATAGGTGCCTGTGAACATGTGGCGCACGCCATATTTCGAGAGGAAGTCAGAGAAGTCACGGCTTTTAAACTGAGTGCCGTTGTCACTCACGACTGTCTCGGGCACATTAAAGCAGGGAAAGATTTCGTCCTGCAGTATACTGATTATCACTTTAGTGGTGAACTTTTTCACTGGCTTTAGAAAAGTGAATTTTGAAAAGTGATCCAGGATAATCAATATGCCTATGTTTCCAGACTTGGAACGCGGAAATGGGCCAATAAAATCCAGATAGAGTCGTTGAAATATCCTTTCGCTATGCACTTGAGCGCCCATAGGTGGTTTCAAGGAATGCGTAGGATGCTTTGTAGTGAGGCACGTCTCGCAGTTGCGTATGTAGTCCCGCACTTTGATTACCATGTTTGACCAGTAAAAGCGGCGGCGAATGCGCTCTAGGCATTTGGTCATTCCACAATGCGCAGATGATGGTTGGTCATGGGCGGCACTAATTACGCTTTGGCGTAACGATTCGGGTACGAACAATTTCCAGCAATCGTCTGGTGAAGTGTCAATTGAATTGGGAAATGCTGCACGGTGATAGATAAAGTCGTCGACTACTTGGAAATCAGGTAGCTGTGAGGACGAGAATTTGTTCCGGAGTGCAGAATATTCTTCCGATTGGAAAGCATCTGATGCAAGATCGATTTCAGGGTGAACTTTAAAATTCAGCGCAGCAACATCAACGTCCTCGAAAGCACGGGATAGAGCATCCGCCACGACATTTTCACATCCTTTACGATGCTCGATTTCAAAGGAGTAACCCTGAAGTTTGATAGCCCATCTGGCCAGTCTACCGCTTAAATCAGATTGATTCATAAGCCAACGCAAACTGGAGTGGTCAGTAACTACTTTGAAAGAATGTCCATCAATATACATCCTGAACTTTTTTATTGCCAAGACTACAGCCATGCATTCAAGTTCTCTAACTGTATAGTTACGTTGGGCTTTGTTAAGTTTTTTGGACATGAATGCTATTGGTCGTTCGCAACCAGATTGGTCACATTGGGCCAGAACTGCGCCAACACCATGTAGTGAGGCATCGCACTGCAGAATGAACGGTTTCTCATAATCGGGGTGAACGAGACATGGGGCAGAACATAACTTGGCCTTGATGTTCTCAAAGGCCTCTTGAGCATGTTCATTCCATTGAAAGTCTTTGCCACTTATCAACTCTGTTAGGTGGAATATGACTGAGGAATAGTTTGAAATGAAGCGCTGGTACCAACCAGTCATACCAAGAAATCTTCTCAGCTGTTTTTGAGTTTTTGGTATCGGGAATTCACTGACAGCGCTAATCTTGTTTGGATTAACTTGAAGTGTTCCTTCTCCAACCAAATATCCCAAGTATATCTCTTTTCAGACAGAACTGACTTTTCTGGACGTTAATTGTCAATCCTGCTTTCCTCAGCTGGGTGGCTACCTCAGAAAGGTGTAGAAGATGGTCTTCAAAGCTGCTTGACAACACCAAAAGGTCATCAAGGTAGACTAGAACGTGCGACTTCAGCTGATACGGTATTACAAGGTCCATTAAACGGCACATGGTTTGCGGTGCGTTGGTCAAACCAAATGGCATCCTTTTGAATTGGTACAGCGGACGGTTTGGTATCGTGAACGCTGTCTTTGCACGGGACTCTTGATCTAGGCAAATTTGCCAAAACGCATCCTTGAGATCTATTTTAGAAATGCAATGCACTGGCGGGAGACGACTAAGCAGACCTTCCATAATAGGAATCGGGTAAGCATCCTTAATGGTAACTGCATTAAGTTTCCTCGCATCGAGGCAGAAACGTACCTTGCCTGGTTTGACGTGCAAGGTAACCGGAGAAGACCAAGGCGATGATGGTGCCTCTTCTATGACGTCCATTTCAATCATGCGATCGATTTCGACACACAAATCTGGTCAATCTGGTCAAACCTAAGCCCTCACTTTCGAATGATGGAAAGAAGTCGATTACCTTTTTCAGCTTTGATTTCTGTGCGTTGGATAAACAGGTGTGAGAGGGGTCGTCCTCGGGTTTGTATTCAATTTCGTTAACTGAAAACGAAAGTTGGATGGAAATGCCAAAGGTTTCCCAGAAATCCATGCCGCATATCACGCTGTGTTGAATAGAGGGTACTATTCAAAATTCAAATTTTGAATCTATAGAGTTGTACGTCAAGGGAATGGAGATTGTGCCTGCCACGGATTGTGTTTGGCCGTCTGCAGTACGGACTACGCTTTTGAATTTGTTATACAGTTTGTCAGATATTATTTGTTGGGCAAGCTTTCCACCAATAACACTTTTGTTGGCTCCGCTGTCTAAGAGAGCTGAATATTCGAGGCCGAAAATCTGCACCATTGTGAAAGGCCGGATGTCATTCTTTTTGTGGATGATTGATGAGATAATGCAAAGGTTAAAAGCTCGTTTGCGCATCCAGAATTTACGTATACGCAAGGTAGAACGACGTTTGTAAGCAAAGATAGAATTGACACTAACAGGTTTAAGCCTTCGTTTAAGATACTCTTGCAAGCACAGGTGATATGGATTGAACGCTTTAGTAGTCGGTTCATCAGGTTTGGGAGTAGACTAATCAGGTAAATTATCCGTTGCCGCAGCATCCGGAGTACTAAGAATATCCAAGGCTAACGGCGGACATTCATTTTGCGAATGTCCTGCTTGGAGTTTTCCGATACCGATTTACATTTTGCACAATTTGGTTTACATACATCGGGTATGCCGCAACCGTAACAGAAAATACGGCGAGGTTTTAGACAATCATGGTACCTGTGACCTGTTCCATCACAGTTCCATCATATGAATTTGTCTGCAGGCTTAATTGCGCAGACTTCGCCCTCGAACTCGGCTTCGTCTTCGGACTGATCTTCAGAGTCGTATTCGTGAAGAATTGTGTTGACAAACCGTTTTGTTACATTAGGGCGTTGAATTGGCTTCGATCGAGTGCTACGATAAAATTCTTCGTGGCGGTGACACGCCTCACGCAAAGCTTCCAAAGAAGGGGTGTCAACATGCAGTAACTCAAGTTTCAAGTCTGGCTTAAGATTGTGGCGCACTTCGCTGGCTAGCTCACTATCATGCATGGGCTCTCGGAGGGAATTAGCTATGATAAACATTGCGTCAAGAAAGTCGTCAAAACTTTAGTTTGAACCCTGCTTACGACGACGCATGGCACTTTTTATTTCACGGTCTGATCTCTGATCTGAGTATCTCTCCTTTAAGCGTCTGCATAATACATGCCAGTTCATGTCATCTACCGACCTATGAACACGCCAGTAAAAAGATAGAGCAGGACCTGCAAATAGCAAATTTGCAAACTGCGACAACAAATCGAAATTTCCGTTTAGGCTTTGTGTAGTGAGACAGTTTACACGGTATATAAAATCGTCAATTGCGATGTCGTCAGCTGACCCACTGAATTTGATTCGCCAGTTGGAAATCACATTTGAAATTCTGTCAGGACGATCCAAAGAAAGATCGCTGCGATCGCTTCGCACATCCGGAGAGTTCCTAACTCGCTGACTGTTTTGACCCTGATTGTTCTGGAAATCGACTTGTCCTGAATTGCTATGGAATTCGTGATGCGTATTGTTATCCACAAACGTAGACCTATTTAATTGGCTAAACATCTGAGTCATTTTTTCTGTGATTGTATCTGTCATGGTTACTTGAAATGTTTTCTGGTTGTCTAGCATGCTTTTTTGAAATGCTCGCATTTGATTCGCAAGACTTTGCTGATCTGGGTGTTCGGATACATCTGAGTCATTAGTTTGCCTATTGTAATGCTGGAGATTCGAGTTGCCATTCTGAGAGACGATAATATTGTTCTGATTATCGGCGTTACGAGACCTAGATCTGGTCATCATTCGATTTTGCATACTGGAATTCGGGTTAGATACCGTCTGGGACTGAGAACATGGTTGAGAACATGTTGGACAAGTGTTGTTTTCCTGCAGCCAGTTTTGTAGACAAGCCTTATGAAAGCAATGTTTACAAGCAGTTTCAATTAAATCCAATTCGAAAACTACTGCGTTGCAGAGGGTGCACGTCACTGAGTCATCATCACCTAGAAAAACTAGGTTCTCGTTGCTGTGCCTAACCGACATTTTTAAAACCTAATAAACAACCAACTAATCTCAAAAACTTAAAAAGAGAAATAGAAGATATACGATATGTGATAGAAATATACCATATGCGATAGAAATGTACGATATGCGATCGAAGTATACTATAATCATTCAACAATGACAAGACGAGAAAGATCCTTGAGAAATGCGGTAGTATCATAAAAATAAGAGGGGCTTATCCTGAGGAGTAATGTAGCAGCAGGTTGATTTTCGTTCGATAGGTACTAATTATTAACTGAAAATGTTTGCGGAATTAATTATATAAAAATAGTATTTTGAGGTCTAACCAATCAAAAGAGGGACTAGCCGAATTTTTCCAGCTAGAACAAATCTCGATTTTAATTGGATAGAAGATGTGGTTTGAAAACTGAAAACTTGGTAAAGAACCGACCTTAAATCAGAACTAAAATTCCGAAGTATCAAATAATCAAAATGGAATGTTTTTAACTATAATGTCCGAGTATGACCGAACTGATAAAAAAACATGTAACAAAAGTATAACATTTCTGCTGGTATGGCTCCGAATCTATCCAGAGTACCATCAAATCCAAGTCAAAAATGAAATACTAACTGAAACTACAATTTTACAAAAATGGATGGATTGAAATATTTTCGGGAAGCTCGGCTGTCAAACGACAGATGCCTGATCAGGCATCGGGCTTGCTCCATTGTTGGGCGCCATTTAATTCTGTAACGAACACACTCTATGAGCGTTGTCCACCCTAACACCTCTGTCTACGCTTTGACCGGCCTGCTCAGGGAGATGGGTGTGGGTTTGTGTTAAGATGAAACAAGAGTGTCACAGAACTAACAATAGTAGGCAGAGAGACGGTAACGATAAGGATTTTTAACCCATCGGCTAAGATTCGAACGAGAGACTGTACCTATCGAAGACGGAGGCCCAGATGTTATTGGCCACCTTCTATACCCACCCTACCTGTGAAGTCTCATTAGACTCCACCCTTAAAACAACCGCTGCGCTACATCCTCTAAGGTGCCTTCAAAAGATCACAAATTAATTCATCTTAAATTTCATTTAATACGGTAAATACGATAATATGGTTCATGGTTCTTAATACTACAAATCCTAACACTAAAGCCTTAAGACTAAGCGTTCTTTACGCCAAAAGAATCTCTATATGATCGAGTGTCAGTACAAGATTATCAAATATGAAAAGAAATGGATATTTTGTTTACGTTAAATGGTTACGAAACTGATTACATATTTTATCGATATGCGGCAAGCTTATTCAAAAATTACAGGAAAACACTTATGCGGATTACGTTAAATTACATGTGCAAACGATTCTTATTTAATATTTATATCAATACGCGAATGTGAAAAAATTACATGTATATATTGGTACCAAAAGTGCGCGGGCTCAGACAAGAATGAACATATATGTAGGAATGTAAATGATTTACGGCTATGCCGTACTTACGAACTCTCCAACGAAGTCAGCAGGCCTGATGACGATCGATGTGCGCTGTAGAATAATTTAATTTAGGTGTATATATGTCATACTATGTCGTAAGCACACACGCAAGTATAAAAGCTAAATAGGAATCGTAAATTAAATTAGAAACTTGTCGTACAAATATTTAGAAAAAGAAAATTAAACTACAATCGCTTTAGCGATACAAAAACGAGTTGGCAGTCCCGGCCAAAGTTAACTGGAAACCAGAATTGGGACTGAAATTCCAACTGGGATGCGGCGTCCGCCTCCGCTGTCTTGCCCGAATTACGCCGAATCGGCGCCGGTGCGTTTTTGCCCGAACTGCAACGTGATCTGACTTGTAGATCGTCGAGCGGACTTGGCAAAGTCAAAACCTCACGCGGGTTGACTGCGGCGATCCTTGAAGCCGCTTATGGTTTGCCGATGATGAAATTAATTCAGGTGTGGCAAAGAAGACAGATTCCTTTCATGCGGTGTGCGGTATAAGAATCCCAAATGGCGATTATGGCCTGGCGCTGAAGAAATGTATGGTTCCGCTGATGAATCGCTGCACGCGGCACCTGCTCCTTGCTGTGCGCAATTCCGAGAATTTGCACGTGTCTCTGGTCACTGCTGTTTTCCAGGAATTACAATTAGATTTTTCCAATATATCGTCGAATAATCTTACCACCAATATTGGGAGTGATAACAGGTCGTACTGCTCAACCAAAATTCCTAGAATTTCACACGCGGATGTGTGGATGCGGACGGGTTTGAAAATTATAGCACTTTTTGCAGGGAACGAACCGATCTCGGGAGAAGCTTGTGACAAAGAGGAGGAAATCATGGCGTCTAGAGTGGATGTAGGATGCACAAAATCCCCAAAATCCATAAAAATGGTATTTTTGGTATTCTAGCGAGGATCGGATCCTTGCTACTGAAGGGTTGCATCTGGGCTATTTATGTTAATTACCATGGGTAATGTCTTAACTAGGAATGCCAACTTGGCCGAAAATACTGACTCCCACAATTGTCATGAATTTTAAAATCAAGCCGAATTGCCATCAGCTCGAATTCTTGGTCTAGAGTACTTGCGTAGACAAAAACTTCGAGAAGCTAGGATGCAGAGGAGAATCCTTAAAAGCTCCTTCGATTTTCTTTAGCAAACAGATGGAGCGTAAGATAATTTAAAGTTTTATTTTCCGCTGGAACTTTAAATATTGTTGTAACTTTTAAGTTTCAGTACAATATTCGTACATTTATGATGGTGTTTCATCTGACTGAGGAGCACATCCCAAAATCGTCAATCCCGCCCTTGTTCCAGCTGGCCACGGATCTGCGGCTCCTGGCAGTTGGGAAGGACTCGGACCTGGCCCTTTCTAGAACCACGGGCTGCAAAATATTGTGGGATGTTCAAAAATTGTTTACTTTTACTTAAACGAAAAATAAAAAAATTTTCACGACCTTTTTGCAAAGGCGGCATGTTTTTATAATTTTTCTCAATAGCTACAACTTCTTTTAACATGAAATTTGTATTAGAAATAGGTTTTATTTTTTACTACAATACAAAGTAAATTCATTTCGATAACTTCTCCGAAATTTGGTATTTTAAAGTTCGAGCCAATTTGTACCACTGTCTGGCTGGACGGGTTGCAGACGGTTTTGTTAGCTAATTTTTTTAAGACGGTTTATAAAATGCCTATTTTAAAATATAACCCAAAGTAAATATAAAGATAGTTCATAGATGCAGATAATTCATAGATTTCATTCGTGTTGTCTTAAATAAAGTTTTATTCTTGGCAAGAATTTGTAAGTTGGTTTATTTTATCAAAACGTCTGTCAAAATACGGGGGACTTAGAAACCGTCAAAAATGACGTCTGTGACACCGAGACTTGCTTTTCGAGGGATATTTGGTTGGAAGGGACTTCTGTGATACCGCCGATAGTGCGGGTATTTTCAAACTAAGAAATATGAATATAATAAATAACACATATTAAGACCGGACGACTTCGCTTGAGTGCCCGTTCCTCATGCCGCACCGCGCCGCCCCGCCTCAATGTGCGCGCACCTTAATTCTTTTCGAAGAGCCTTTTAATCCATGAAAATAACCATATCGATGTCATTTTTAATTTGTAGTCTAAGCACATTTTTTGTTGTTATTTTGTAAGAGATATTTTTCCATCCAGAATAAAGAAACTTAAGTGAAGCCCATCGATTCACAGTTTTAATATGAGGTAAATTTTATTTTAATTTATCCCTTAAATAGGAAAAGGATGAATGCAACGTATAATACATTTTTTTAAGCCAAAAATTTTACATCGGAAGTATATTTACATATAACTAAATTTGCTGAAGGTTTTTGATTCGTTACTTAAGCTTTTAACCAAATTAATGGCATCATAAATTGTATTTTTATTAGCATCATAGAGTACCTTTTCTGATAAAAATTTTGTTTTAGTTTTGATTACTTGCCTTTTTTACATATAAAATCTCTATTTTGTGGTTCATCCAGAGGTTCATTAAAATGGTAAGGCTCATCTTGAGGTAAATCTTCTAATTTTATGGTTGCACCTGGATATTTTTTTTTTAGTGTCGTTTCCCAATAAAGGAGTTAAGCAAATGGTTTTCAAAAATTCTTTAGGCCTTGTCGTTATCCGCATTTTTTCCTCCATATCTGTCCCAAAATAAATTCAGAAGAGGGAAATAAAAAAAAATTTGTTGAGAGAAATTACGCCTAGATTTTATGCACTTGATAGTGCAACATTTAATGACGCATTTGGACAAATCCTTTTTTATTGAGCACTGATTTTAGTATTACCAGAATTTGCACGATATATGAACCCAAATTTAGAGAATGAATTACCCATCAACAAAACAAGAGAAAACTCTATAGTCGATGCCAGCAATTATTAAATACTTGTTACTCAGCTAAGGGGAGTGCGAGGGAGATGCTTAGCCATACAATTTTGAAAACGTGGAGTTTTGTTAGTTTATGTAAATACAAATGTTTTACAAAATCGAGCAATAATTTAAAAATGCCTAGAAACAATGCTAATGCTTTAAAATATTGTGGATAGTTAAACATTAGAAAATAAGTTTGAGCATGTTTGGAATGTTTGAGCGAACGTTTTTAACTTTACTTTTATCTTGAACTTATATATCCGCGCATAGCATGGTGCGATAGTCCAACTGGCAAGGCGTCTGCCTCTGATGCGAGAGGACCGGGGTTCTGATACAAGCTGAGGCAGGGTAAGTCAAAAGTTTCAACTGTTTTTGATGGTATAATAACTTCGTCTACATAACTTATTATGTTGCGTTGGTGCTCAACCTCCTCAAATACCATTGGTGGGCTTAGCAAGCCAAATGGCATTATGTTGAACTCGTATAGACCATCGGGAGTTAGAAATGCAGTAAATTTCTTGCTTTCCTGGCCCATACTAATCTGGTAATATCCTGAAGTCGTGTCCAGAGTTGTAAAGTACGAGTTTTCAGACAGCTTGGCTAATTGTTCCTCTACAATTGGCTTGGATATCGTTTTTTTTACAGTGACTGCGTTGAGAGCTCTGTAGTCGATGCACAATCGACATTTTTCATTTGCTTTGGGGACTAATATCGCCGATGACGCGTATGGTGAGGTGCTCTTACTGATGATGTTGTGCTTGAGTAGGAGATCTAACTGAGATCGGAGTGCATCCCTTTTTGAAAATGCAACTTGGCATCGACGACCGAGGATCGGTGTTGTTGTTGTCACCTCGGTGTCCATTACAGTGGTATTGCATCTGTCAATATGGGAAAGGTCTTCGGCAAAGCAATCTGTATATCTATTCAACATATAGCTCAACTCATTGCGCTGGGAGCTACTGACATCAGCGCTTATATTGAAGTTAATTTCTGATTCCTCTGCTTGCCTTATCGAGCCTGAATTTCCGATCTGTTCGTCGTGTTACTATAGAGTAAGTCTCTGCCCATGAGAACGTCGTAAGGAAGAATGTCATCGGGTACAATGTGAATGCGTATATAAATTTCGCTGCGTTCTGTTTTCACCGAGGTAAGATACATTCCTTAGTCTTCATTATTGATCCACCAAATCCTTGTAGACGTTTTACCGATTTCTGTCGAATTGATCCACTTGGAACAGCCGACTCTCTAATAAGTTTATGATCGCTGACAGTATCGACGAATGCTAAAAACTCTCTTCCTCCAAGCATTTGCTGCGTCTACTTAAGCGACTGATGATACCTTTACCCTGCAATCCTTATCTTCATGCCCAAACTTTGAACAGATTGAACAGCGTGGCTTTTTCTGCGGATCTGGACACTTGGCAGCTATGTGACCCATTTGGTTACAAGTAAAACATTTTGGTCCTTTGGGTTTAGCCTCAGCACCTGCTACATCTTGGCCTTTCGTGTAAACATACTGAGAAGAAGCACTTTGTTGCTGCAGTGTTTGCACTGTTTTCATATTGTCCAGAGACCTAAATAGTTCTGAAGATTCATAGCTAACAAAGCCTTCGTGCAGTCGCTTTGGTTCAATCCGTTAATAATATAAGAATGGATAGATGGCTCATCTATATTAGCTCGTCTTCCAATTGCCATCATGATGTAGAAGTATTCGCTTGGGTTTTCTTTTACGTCGCATCAGTTTCCTGTGAACATCAGCTGAGTTTACCACGCTTGGAAAATCTTGTAAGAAGGCGGTCTTAAACTGTTCCCATGACATACAGTCTGTGCATCTAACCATTCCTTAGCGACACCTCTCATTTTATGCTGTATGGCAAACAATACTGTCCCATCATTCCATTCATAAACGCGTTGCAACTGCTCGGTTTTGCTTATAAACTGTTGTGAAGTGATGTTGCCCCTAACTGGATCATACTCGGGCAACACACCGATCACATCCTTGATGATGGTGTTGGTATAAGCTGTGCGTTCGGGGCTTTCTCTGATCCTTTGATGAGGTTGCTCTTGGCCTGGTGGTGGTATGCCTAATGTGTTTGCCTGACGTTGTTGTTCCAAAGCAGCCGGTGGACCTGCGGTGCTCCCTACGTTAGCTCGCCGCGAAGTCACATTTTCCTATTGAACACTTAAGGCCTGAACCGTTTGGGATAAGCTGATCATCAACTGCTTCACCTCGTCAATTTGAGATTATACGGTATTTGCATCGAAATCGTAGTCATCGCGTTCGATTTCATCACATCCCAAGATCCGTGTGAGTTCGTCGACTTTAGCCTGTTTGTTTCCGACGACCTGAATATTGTTCGTGCGTAGAATAATATCCAGATCGGCAACCCTTAGCTGACCTAGTTCAACTAACATTTTTAGTTAACATCGTGGTCCGTGGCTCCTTCTCAAGCTTTTTTCTCACTCTTGGTGCTTTTTCACCGCCTTTTTCCCTCTATTGCTTAGCCCATAGTGGCGTTGCCGTTATGTCAAATTTTGTAAACTTTCATTCTCCTTTCTTCGTGAATAAAATTCAGCTTTTTATATCATTTTATTGCTGTTTGGAGCTCGTATCCCACTTCTGAATTGTCAAAAATACCTCTGCGCTCGTTCAAGTATTTATTGACAAGGAATTTAATGAAATATATAAAGAACACAAATTATAAAGAAATCTTGTTAGCTTGTGAGCGTGCGGTACATGTCTTCCTCCTTTGACGTTGCCAACCGTACTGCCCTATTTTTGACACTTAGATGAAATAATTACAAAGTTACAGATTCACCTAATGTTTCATTTTTAGTAGGACTATTTTTAATTGGGTAGTTAAAAAAGTTTTCGTTTATTAAATTTATGCTATTTATCAATTTTAATTTTTATGGCTGTGGTGTTTCCTCCGAGGCTGTTGTCTGAAAATTTTCAAATGTGTCCATTGGACGTTTTTCGGGAATATTGGTACTCTGAGTACTTTGGTTAACCTGTCCTTGATTGTTTTTGAAAAGTTTTAGGATAATAATTATTTGCTGAATTATTATTATTAGAATTATTGTTGTTACCCCAATTTCATTAGAGTCGAACCTATTCTGTCTCTGCTGGTTGTTGTTATATTTGTTTTGATAATTTTTATTTTGGAATCTACCCCCTTGGTTATTATCTGAATGATAGTTGGGTTTTGTATTTGAGTATGATTTTGATGTTTTAAAATCCTAAAATTCATCATCTTCCTGAGAGTATTGGAACATTTAAGAACGATTTTTTATGGATTTATCTTCAAAGATTCCTACAGCTTGGGCAGCTTGTTTTAATTTAAGAGGAGACGAAATATCACATTTACTCAATGTAATAAAAGTTTTGACTGGTAATTTTTCACGAATCACTTCAGCTAATGTATCACTCAATGTCCTCGAAACTAGAACTGTGTTTGATGAATTATTGTCTAGGCTCAGTTTACAACAAATTCTACTAGTCTGTTCTTCTAATTCTTCAACAAATGTTCGTAAATTATTTTTATATTTAGTCTCACGTAATTCAGCTATCATTCTATGTGGAGGTGTTGCGCTGTTGAACTGATAAGTAGCTGATAAGTAGGGTTCTCAATTTCTTCCAGTCCTGTGATATATTTCTCATCAAGAGTGATCTGCCTTGTCCAACTAGGAGGTTCCTAATGGCTGCTTGGATAATTTCATTTTGGCCTTCTGATGTTTTAGGGTAATAGTAGACTAATTCATCGACTTCTTTTATAAAGAGAGCCAAATAGAGTGGGCCTCCATTGAAGTTATTTATCTGTTTTAGTTGCAGAAGGAAATGGTTCATTGATACATCTGAGAGGATTTGTGATGCTTTTGCTGCTGCGGCTACGGCTGCTGCTGCTGCTGCTGATGTTGATGACAATTCCATTTTTAATGGTTTTTTGGGCGAAATTAATTAAATTTATTATCGCTGAGTTAGACACTAGAAATCCTCATTCGTGATTTAACTAATGTTGGTAAGTTCGTTTTGCGGATACAAATAATGTTTTTATTTTCGCGAAGTGATTTTTTTAAGTCCTTCTTAGGTAGTCACTCGCGAGGATATTACTTGTATCCTACCGACTGCGCCAATTATGTTTTTTGCTTCAGGATATATAAAAAAAAGCGATTTTTATTTTAATATACAGCGGAGTATTTTATTGGTAAAGTTCTTTTAAGATTGATCCCCAATCTTAAACTGGCTTTACAAAATGCACTATTCTTATAACTATGGCCTTTAGCGGTGCCAGCGACGACAATTTTAATTGGTCAAATCTGTGGCCCGATGAAACTGTTTCTAGGCTGCATCTTTTGTTTAATTAATTTGGATTGGCCAAAGCTTTTATGCTGACGAATGGGTTCTCAGGGTGAACCCTTTGTTTAAATGTTTGAATTTTGTTTATGTCTGGCGTCGTCGATAAAGGCGTGAGAAGTGTTTATATTTCTGGTGCCACCGGTCGAAGGCGTGGGAAAGATTTGTGTCTGAGGGGTTATGTGTTTATGTCGGATTGATTTGAATAACTGCGATAGTAAGCTCTGGACTTATGTTATTGACAATTGGAATAATTGGTATCTCGGGATATACAGGTTATATGTTGGGTTTGGTATCCAGGGTATTTGCGTATACTTCACTTACACACAGTATTCACTAAGAAAGGCAACTGTAAAGGGCCCTTCAGTTTTAGAGTTACGTGGGGTGATATGTCCAGGCGAAATCACTCTGCAGCTGTCGACGTCAGCAGAGAAGTGGGCGCAGCTTCGAAGACTACTAACGAAAACGGTCGGAATCAAATAATGAAGCATATGCGAGTATTCGTAGATTTTCCTCTCTTTCATTGTCTTGAAATGCAGTGCTTTTTGCCTTTACTCGATGCTTGAAAAATCGGAATTCGGTGTTTCCGTTATTCTCTCTTCTTGCTTATACGCCTCGGAAAAGAAAAACAAAACAAAAAGTGCGTAAGGGAGTGACAAAATAGGATTGTCTTCATATTGTTCTTTCGGCGTTAGTCGACGGAAAACAAGCGTTTTTAATCAGTGCGCCGGAAATTTTAAGTTAACAAGAGCGTAGACAAGATCAAGATAGGTGAGTGATACCATAATTAATTAATTACAAGCAAGTAAGTTTTATAAATTTAAAATTATATTTATTTTTAGTATTGTGGATTGACAACCCGAACGACCCAGAACATTGTTTTTCATTAGAAAATAAATAAGTTATAAAGAAAAAAAAACCAAAACATTTTTTAAAAATGTAAACAAATAAAAAATTAATTTTATTTTGAAAACCTATTTTTAACAATTATTATCAATGATCTTTTTTATATTATTTCTCTTAAGAAATCCCTAAGGACATGTCACGGTGTGAAATCGAGAGTGACTTCTAAAAATGTATTATGAAGCTGTTATGTTGTGAAGAAGCGGACTTCCTGAACAAATGTCTATTTGGCCCGTGATTGGTGAATCACGAGTGAAAAGTGTCACGTAGTTCTCTGACCGGGGTAAAAACCTCAGTCGGGGCCAAGGAACCTATACAAGAAATATATATATAGAAGGATATAGAAGGGTGGAACCTGTAGTAGGAATTTGTATGGGAGGTGGCAGCACGAGGTACTGAGGGGGACGATCGCCTCGCTTGGTGGGGAACTTGAGGGGTCCCGCTGAGAACGCTCTGTGGTGGCAGAGCGCGGTACTGAGAGGGCGATCGCACCGCTTGGTGGTGAACTTGGATGACTCCGACTGGAGTTGGCTATGGGGATTCCGTCGGGCGTGAACGGCGGGGTTTATCTACTCCGGGTGAACTGGGAGTCTACGGGGGGTCCTACACTCCGGATATTCTCGGAGTCTACTCGGTTTCTACACTCCGGATGTTCTCGGAGTCTACGGGGTTTCTACACTCCGGATGTTATCGGAGTCTACAAGGATTCTACACTCCGGATACTCTCGGAGACTACGGGGATTCTATACTCCGGATGTTCTCGGAGTCTACGAGGTTTCTACACTCCGGATATTCTCGGAGACAACGAGGATTCTGCACTCCGGATGTTCTCGGAGTCTACGAGGATTCTACACTCCGGATGTTCTCGGAGTCTACGAGGATTCTACACTCCGGATGTTCTCAGAGTCTACGAGGATTCTACACTCCGGATGTTCTCGGAGTCTACGGGGATTCTGTACTCCGGATGTTCTCGGAGTCTACGAGGATTCTACACTCCGGATGTTCTCGGAGACTACGAGGATTCTATGGTGGGAGCTCTCGGCCGAGATGCGCCGCGTGGATGCGAAACCAAAACACGCGCCGTTGATCTGGGTCGAGAAAGGGTAGGAGAAGGAAGAGGGGGGGGGGGGGAGTGTAGGGGTAGAAATAACACACGGGGTTTTTAAGTTTCAGGTTTGTATTCGCAATTGATAAGAATAGGGGGGGGCCCTGGCTGCTGACCTCACAATGGGTATGCTTGCTGACGTGTATTTTGGTGCGCTGGTCGGTGTTGCGCAGATCGACAAGAGCCTAAAACACTAAACGAAAAGGTGCGGCGTCGGGCGCGGGTTCGGAGACGCAAGGCTGACTTGAGTCCCCGGCGGATCAGCGCGTATCTTGTCACGTGTGTGTCGGTTGTGGCGTGTCGGAGGAATGCTCGGAAACACGTCCACTCTCGGCGAAAAGTCAAAACGTAAGAGGCCGAGCTTAGCAATCAGAGATCGCACTTCAGTCGAGCGTCGCGCTCGCTGAACCAGTTCCCTGCTATCGGTGGTGCTATCGATTGCGGGCCTCACGAGTGTGATAACGCGTTAGGGGGCTTTGTCTAGGGTGCGTGTCTTGGCTCAAAATTAATACTTGTTTAGTTAGTTTCCTTATTTCCTATTTAATTCATAACGTTGAACTTCATGTCCGATCTTAAAGATAATAGCGAAACTATGACTATGATTACAATAAACTAAATATGAATGAATAGGATTTGTGCGCCCTTGATTTAGGGCGTTACAAAAGTGATTTCATATACTAAAGGAGGTGTACTCATTCACTTTCCGTGGAGTGGGTATACATAACAATATTTCATGAGTTTATATGTAGGACTCACATTTCGAGTGAATATATGTGAGTTATGTTATGAGTAATATGGGCGGGTTGATTTGCATAAAGCTGAACAAAAAGTTTTTTGGGTGGCTTGTGGGTGTTAGATAGTGATACATATTGGCGAATTCAATATATTTCGGTTCAAACTTGTATCTCAGCACTATAACTGAATGAACAACAGTTTTGGGCGGATTTTGGGAGTTTGAGCAAGCGTGACACATAAGGGCAAAAAACTTGCGATGCACACGAAGCTAATGGATCTAAATCTGAAATCTCAACTATTTAGATCTTACAGTTTCCGAGAGCACAGCGCTCACACGGATAGACGGACACGACTAGATCAAATCGTCTAGTGATCCTTATCAAGAACATGCTTTTTGGGGTCGAAAAAGTTTCTGTTGAACTAATAAGCTTTTTTATTAGTTGTTGCTAAATTAAAATACGAATTTCAGGTTGCTTTAGGCTTGTTAACAATTTATTAGCGAGAGAGAGTACAGCAGGCGAGACGAGAATGCGTTTTATGTCGAGATCAGAATTCGTACTGATTTTACAAACGGACAGCCAGCCGAAAGCTGGGCCGAAAAATGCAAGTACACAAAAGACGAGAGAGCTAGATAAAGAGAGCTACCTTTCGCGATGCCATTAATATAAGAGATCGAATTAAGAAGTTAGTTGGCTGCTGCGGCTGCGTGACCCGACATACTCCCCCCGTTGGAAGCCTGGGCTTCAACATTATCCTTAAGGGGTAGCAGAGACAGCTTGTTTACTGCTCGCTTTGTCACTCCTGATGCTGTCTTCAGAACGGCAACTCGAGCAACCCCATCTCCACCGAAGAGAAGCTCGATCACTCTGGCGAGGGGCCACTTCATGGGAGGCAAGTTTTCGTCCTTAACCAGAACTAGGTCATCGACAACCAGGCCAGGTTTTGGGGTGCGCCACTTGGAGCGCTGTTGTAGCAATGTTAGGTATTCTTCCTTCCATCGGGACCAAAAGATCTGCTGCAATTAATCCACGCGTTGCCATCCATCCAAGCGATTGAAGTTAAGACTGGTCACATCCGGCTCGACGAAAGAAGAAGGCGGACCACCATTCAAAAAATGTGCTGGGGTTAATACATCCAGATCAGCTGGGTTTTCTGAAATCGAGACTAATGGTCGAGAATTAACAACCGCCGAAATGTGACACACCAGGGTCCGCAACTCCTCAAAGGCCAAAACAGCAGTGCCAACAGCGCGGTAGAAATGATGCTTGGCGATCTTCACAGCCGCTTCCCAAAGACCGCCAAAGTGTGGCGACCTAGGAGGAATGAAACACCAATCAATAGCCTCAGCTAGGCAAAAGTCCAATGTAGCTCTCTGATGATCACTGCTGAGGAAAAGACGCCTTAGCTCGAGCAGCTCATTGCGAGCTCCAACAAAGTTGGTTGCATTATCAGACCAAATCTGCCGCGGCCTTCTTCTAGTGCATATAAATCGTTTGAGGCCATGTAGAAACGATACCGTAGAGAGATCCTTGACCAACTCCAGATGAATAGCCTTCGTGGCGAAGCAAATGAAGACACAAACGTAGCATTATACTGGAGGCTTGCTTCGCACCTCTGACTTGTAGAGAAATGGCCCGCAAAAGTCAATGCCAGTGACTTCGAATGCATGAGATCCATCAAGTCGTTCCTTTGGAAGATCCGCCATTATATGCTCCACTACTCGAGGCTTCATTCGAAAGCATCTAATGCACTTGTTTACCGCCTTCATTACCGTCTTTCTCCCCCCAATAGGCCAATATTGGGATCGAATTATGCCAAGTAATGCCCGTGGCCCAGTGTGCAGATTGCGTTCATGAAAATGAGTAATAATGGCAATAGTGACCGAATGACTCCGTGGTAATATAATTGGATGACGCCCATTAAAATCCAGAGAAGAATTCCTCAGCCGGCCATCCACTCTAAGAAGCCCAAATTGGTCAATGAATGGCGAAAGAGATGCGAGCGAGCTGGAGGAGTGCACCATTCCCTTTGACTGCAATGATTTGATGTCATCCCATAAATGTGAGCGCTGGACAAGACGAAGCAACAGCAGCGTACCGCCTTGAAGGTCAGACACCGTGAGCGTAGGGCGATGGATGCGATTACTAAACTTATAGACGTATCCGAAAACTCTTTGAACGGCAGCAAAGGAGTTGGCAAATTTGGAACTGGACACTATGTCTTCATATGGAGATTTTATTAGCAGGATCCTCCGGCGAACCTCAAGCGTTGGCTTTTCAGCAGTGATTGGGGTCGGCCAGTCAGCTTTGGGACCACAGAGGAATTTTGGTCCATGAGTCCAGAGAGGAGACTCGTTGAGCTCAGCAGGAAAAGCACCTCGGGAGAGAATGTCAGCTGGATTTAAAGAAGTTGGAACATATCGCCACTCCACTGACTCAGTTAGCTCCTGAATGGCAGCTACTCGGTTCGCTACAAAGATATTGAATCTGGACGGCTCGTCCCGGATCCATGAAAGCGCAACAGCAGAGTCGCTCCAGCAATAAACCTTTCCCTCAAATGCATTCGTCCCAGACACTTCTGCGATGAGCCTAGACAGGAGCTCCGCCCCACACAGTTCCAACTTGGGCACAGTGAGTGTTTTCAAGGGGGCTACCCTTGACTTTGAGCAAAGTAATTGAGATCGGCCTTTGCAAACGATGTAGACACAAGCACCATATGCTTCAATGCTGGCATCACAAAATCCATGTATTTCACTCTCAGAGTTTGGAGAACGAACCAGCCGAGGAAATGACGCATGCTTAATCTGCCCAAAACTCGTACATATAGCACTCCATTCCGTATTCTGTGACTCAGGAAGGCTTTCATCCCAGGATAACTTCTCCTTGCACAGTTGTTGAAGGAAAATTTTCGATTTTGTGATCACAGGTCCAACCAACCCGAGAGGATCGTAGAATCGCGCTATTGCAGACAGGACAGATCGCCTGCAGGGGCTTGAAGTTGACTGTAAGACCGAAAATGAAAACAGTAGTTGGTCAGAGACTGGATCCCAAGCGAGACCTAAGGTTTTTGCAAAATCAGTGCCATCATCAAACTTCAAATAGGACTCCATATCCTTGTCTGCAACTCCATCCAAAACAGCCGACACATTGGAGCACCACTTTCTAAGCTTAAATTTTCCCTTGGCTAGAAGTTTTGATACCTGATCCATAATGATGACTGCCTCTTCCTTGGACTTGGCTCCAGATATCAAATCATCCACATAAAAATCGCGACGAATGACCTCAGCCCCAAGCGGAAACGCTGTATGCTCGTCTGCTGCCAACTGATGCATAGCTCGCACAGCCAGAAATGATGCTGGCTTCGTGCCATAAGTAACGGTGTCTAGCTTAAACACCCGCAATTGATCCTGGGGGGAGTCCCTCCACAAAATGCATTGCAAATGGCTGTCCTCAGGCTGAACCCTAACACAACGGTACATTTTGCAAATGTCTCCTGTGATTGCTACTGGGTGTGAACGAAACCGTAGAAGAATCTGGAACAGCTTAGGCTGAATAACAGGGCCTGCCATAAGAACATCGTTGAGAGAATAGCCTGAGGAACTGGCCGCCGATCCATCAAAAACTACGCGAAGCTTTGTAGTGGAGCTATCTTCCTTTATGACGCAATGATGAGGCAAGAAATATCGGCACAACCCGATGTCAGCGGCAGAAACTGATGACATATGTCCTAGATCGAGATATTCTTTTATGAATGCTGCATATTGAGCCTTCAAAGATGGCTGACGATTCAACTTTCTCTCTAGGGACAAAAATCTTCGATAAGCTTGCTGGTAGGACTCTCCCAAAAGATCTAGATTAAACTTGGCAGGCAGCCGAACAGAATAATCACCAGCTGGCAAACGATTGACGTGTCTTACGAAATCTGCTTCACAGTCCAATTCTTCCTTAGTAGCGCGTATAATTGGCTCGGCGCAGCTTTCCACTTCCCAAAATCGTCGAAGAAGATCATCTAACCGATCGAAACTATTCTCTCTACTAGCGAGAAGTTCATCTTGAGACAACATTAAAACCGAGCCATTGGAAAGGCCATAGCCTCCAGAAACAACCCAACCCAGACGCGTCTTTTGAATTAGGGGTAACCCAGGTGGGAGCTTGATTTGGCCAACGCACAACATCTCGAAAAAGAGGCTGGCTCTGATTAAAAGATCCACCCGCTGGGGAGCATAAAACCTTGGGTCAGCTAACTGTATATTTTTGGGTATGTTCCAGCTGCCAATGTCGACGTTGAAGCTAGGCTGTCGCTGTGTTATGTTCGGAGCAATCACCGCGGTAATGTTGGCCGAGTATTCGGAAGTTCGGGACTGAATCGTAATATTGACCGAGTGACCGTCCGTCACAAAACTGGAATCTCCAACTCCAGTTACAGATGCTGAGGATTTTACTTTCTTTACTTGAAGCTGATTTGCGAATCGGGACGTTATTAGATGCAGTTGGGAGCCCGAATCGAGTAGAGCTCGACAGGGAACGAAAACCCCAGAACAGTTTTTTACTAAAATGCTAGCCGTTGCTAAGAGCACAATATCATTACTAAATTCCTGTGCAATAAGAGCAGTCGAAGTGGAAGGCAGTGCAGAGGGTGAAGCAGAAGGAAGTGTTTCTTGAAGCTGTGCTCCTTCTTGTGAAGGAAAAGAAGGTGAGTTTCCCAGGTGAAGCAGGGTGTGGTGCTTAGATCCGCATGAACGACAACTACTAGAGTTGCATTGCCGAACTTGATGACCAACCTTAAGACAATTTATGCAAAGACCGAGCCGCTTCGCTTCTTGAAACCTATTCGCAGGAGACAGGATTTTAAAATTCTGACAATAAGAAATGGAATGCCCTGTATCATTACAGAATATACAAATCCAGGGGTTAGCGTTCGAGGCAACAAATGCTGATCTACGCGCATTGGGTATTCTGTTACTTCCCACCTGATTGCCCGGCGTATAGTTTGCCATGGCGAAATCCATAGTCTCCAACGTCCTGCATCGCTGCTCCAGAAATGATGCCATTGACTCCCACGTAGGAATTAAATTGACGAAGGCAGGGTCCTCTAAACGCTCTTCCCACTTTGCCTGACTTGCCGGATCCAACCTTTGGAACAGAACTTGGACGATGATGCATCCTGCGATTTGTTCTGTCGTGCCCAGTCCCTTGAGAGCACGAATATGAGCATTGAATTTATCGGACAGATCCCGAAGTGTCGAGACGGAACCACTCTGCACCGCCTTTAGTCCCAGGATCTCAATAATGTGTGCCTGAAAAACCAAACGTCGATTATCAAATCTATTTTTCAGCAAATCTAAAGCAATTGCGTAGTTGCCATCCGAAATTTCCAATGAGCGAATAGTTTCCAACGCTGCGTCCCTCAGGCATGATCGTAGATGCTGCAGCCTTTCTACGTTGGTGAGGTCCGGATGACTATCTATGATCGTGGTAAACATAGAATAAAAGTCAGACCAATTTGCATAACCTCCAGCGAATTTTGGAAGCTCCAGTGGGGGCAGCAATGCTGCCCTATGTCGAGGCTGACGCTGCTGGGGGCCAAAAACACCCGGAGTGATGCCGTCAGCAAAAGTTGAATGCGAAAGAAGCTGTGAGGTGCGCTTTGAAATTTCGGTACGAACCGATGACTTCAGAGTTACGAGAATGTCATCAAATTTCTCACTTAAATCACTTTCAATTTCCTCTAAATCCAACTCTTCGAGCTCACCGAGCACCTTTTTAAAAGACTCTTGAAGCTCATCAATCAACTCTAACCTCACATGAAGACCGGATTCGTCGCATGAAGTTAACGCCGCACTTGATAGGGAATCCACTAAGCGCTCCACTCTATTAAATAAAGCCGTTGCCTTGCGCTTTAAAAATATTGCCCTGTTTGCATCAGCGGTAACATCTCCAAAAGCTCCCGTAGGCATGGCTACAACAACAACAGCAGACGAAATGCCCGAAATTCGGCTCCAGCGGGAAGATGAGCGCAAAGCAAACGAGGGAATAACAGCCCGTTACTTGGCTATGTACGCTTCTATGTACAGCTGATTTTGCGCCTTATATGTAAATTTCCGCAATCACCAACTGCTATTTATTTATAGCGCTCACTGCATTTAAGGCCTTATGATTGTTGCTTTGGCACCGCAGAAGCAAGAATGAAAAAAGTCAATAAATAGACTTATATGATTTGCACTTAGTATTATTTATGCACAAATCACGTCGGGGTCACCAATGTTGAACTAATAAGCTTTTTTATTAGTTGTTGCTAAATTAAAATACGAATTTCAGGTTGCTTTAGGCTTGTTAACAATTTATTAGCGAGAGAGAGTACAGCAGGCGAGACGAGAATGCGTTTTATGTCGAGATCAGAATTCGTACTGATTTTACAAACGGACAGCCAGCCGAAAGCTGGGCCGAAAAATGCAAGTACACAAAAGACGAGAGAGCTAGATAAAGAGAGCTACCTTTCGCGATGCCATTAATATAAGAGATCGAATTAAGAAGTTAGTTGGCTGCTGCGGCTGCGTGACCCGACAGTTTCCTTACACCTGATACATACGTTTCCCAGAATACAATATACCATTCTACTCTATGAGTAACGGGTATAATTAGTTTTGTCTTTTTAAGGAAACTTTCAATTTTTTTTGTATAACGAAATTTTTTTTCGAATTCAGTTAGGCATTTTTTTATATTTGAATACACACAAGTAAGCAAGAAGTATTAGTTTCTCCATTAAGCGGTAATAGAAATTAGTTTCCGTGTTTTACTTTAACGATCGCCGTTTAAGAAATGCTTTCAGACGTCTTAAAATCATTCACACAGAGAATAAATAAATTTATGATTTCCGGCTTACCGGTTCAAGATCATCATCACTTTTTGGTAGTTTTTCGAATTCTTATAACAAATAACCTATACAGTTTAGACTACCAATTCAAATATAACATTACCTCATCAAACATTACCTCAGAGGAAACCGACGGCAAGTCCGATTCGTGTTTTGTTGTTATCGCTATCGCTTTCTTAGCTTGCGCTTTTTTAATTATCACAAAATTATCAATTACATAATTACGCATTACAATCTCGCTTTCCGGCTTGCAGAAACGATTTGCGTCGAATTTTTGGCGAAATGGTTACTTAGGACAAGTGAAATGTGAGCCGGTGCAATATCGTTATTCAAAAATCAAGAGTTGTTGTTGCCCATAATTCTGATCAATTTAGTTGAATTGCTTCATGCAAACGACGCATAACTCTCAAGTAATATTTCTTATTAACAGTTTTGCCGGGTGGAAGGAATTCATAGTGCAAAAAACCACGAAAAAAGAAACAAACAAATTTACCTTACTTTTTGTAGTACAACTTCAAGTAGAAGCGAAGAAACAACATTTTTTCTAGCCTACATTTTACACTGTTCACTGTTACATATCTAATCGCTGTGGTGCCGTTGACTATCTTCTTGCTATATATATTATTTACTAATGGACTGATTTTAGCAATGTATTTTAAATTGTTATATTTGAAAGTGTGGCACCCACATTTAACATGCTCAATCCCCGATTTCTAGCTTTTATTGTTTTTCGAGATATCAGATTTATACGGACGATTCGGGCGGTTTGTTGGCGCTAGAAATAGTTTTTGGTTAAATGATAGGTATGGCGAGAGCACATCATTTCAGTTAAAATGTATTTTCTAGCTTTAGAGTGAACATGGCACTCTGCTGAAGCGCAAGAAACTATAGAATCCAATTGTTAAATCCCAAATTCTAGCTTTTAAATTTTCCGAAATATCAAACATGCTAGCTTTTAAAGTCTAAACTCTGCTATTGATCCTGATCAACAATATACTTCAAAGGGTCGGAAACGCTTCCTTCATACAATTAACGGGTATAAAAACTAATTTTAAATCTGGCCATGTAAATTATGGGTGATACCAAGATTTATTTTGCTTTTATGATTTCTTCATTTTATAAACCAATGTTTAGTTTTATTTTTGCTCCTTAAATGTTTTGGAGACACATACATAGCTCCTTTGAAATGTGAAAAAAAAGCTTTTCTTTAGGTCTTACGGTGTGGGATGTGGTCGTACCCCTAAATTTTTTACCTACTCAATTATAGTCTGAAGATCTTCCATCAACCTGTTACATACCTTTCAACGAATACCATCTACCCGTTAACACAACGAATTGATTTGAATTTATACAGGGATGTCACAGAAATCTCTTCCAGCCTAATTTAGCGCCCTTTAGCTCTGAAAGTTACAGAAATCGATCCAAGCTTAAGTAATCGACTAAAGCTCAACCAAACACTGGGCTTACAACCAATATTCATAAAATCAAAGAAAATGTACTCCGAAACACAAAAAAACTACGATTCGCCGATACAGCCCAAATAGAAGAAACGTTTAATTATATGTTGTTGCTTAAAGGTGTATATTATAAACAAAACAAGGAAGAATGCTGTAGTCGAGTACCTCGACTATCAGATACCCGTTACTCAGCTAAGGAAACCAAACCCGCCACCTACCCGAGATCTCAATATATGGTTATCTGGGCGGCAGACAGATTTAAGCGCTATGGGCGTTATAGTGGGCGTGGCAAACTTTTGTTTAGGTATTGACGAGACTAATACATTTCAGTTAAATCTGAAATCCCAATTCTATATCTTTAATAGTTTCTGAGATATCCGCGACATTTACGATTTTTTTTAAGTTTATAAGCGGTTTGTGGGCGATAAAGTGGACGTGGAACACTGACGAGATTGACTTGCGCTGCGCAGGAATCTCTCAAATCTTGATGCCTAATCCCAGCTTAGCACCTTTTATAGTTTCCGAGATCACAGCGTTCATACGAACAGACGGACATGGCTAGATCGACTCGGCTAGTGATCCTGATCAAGAATAAATGTACTTTAAAAGGTCGGAAACGTTCCTCCTACATGTTACATACTTTCCAACGAGTCTAGTATATCCTTTTATTATACGAGTATCGGGTATACTAAAAACATTGCCTAACAGGTGAGCTGTGGTGACGAACGCACCTGCAACATACAAAAGAAATGTTATCGTACATTGTAATAAAAAATGTGTCCCCACAAAATTTGTACACTTCTTAAAAATGTCTCAATCGGTACGCTTCAAGCACTTTGCCTATAAAACACTTTCAACATACAAAAGTTATAGTATTACATTTTTTGAATAAATAAAATCATTTTCATAAATTCTGAATGAAATAAATAAATAATTTGCCCCTCTATTTTCATATTTTCATTTAAACTTAGCTTTGTTATCGGCTACTTTGCGCACATATCAGAAAGCGGCTTGTTATTCGGATCAAGTGGTTATAGGCTGCCCCCGCGGTACCAGCATTTCAATCGAGTTTGCCCAATACAACAACTTCGTGGCAAAGGGTAAGTTAACAATGCAATCACATTTTTTAGCTGTCGATGCTTATCTACATCTACATGTAATTCTTCGGATTTATTTTTAAAGATGGGTTCAGCATCGAAGAACTATGTCCTGGGTCTGGGAAAGCAAGACCTGAAATACGGAGTAGGACAAAGCACCTTCTTCGTGGGTCCATCTTTGGTACACCCTCACTGAAGATACCATCTAACAGATTTATGAACGTTGGCTACGGCCTTGAAATTCCAGTACAATCAGTCGCTGAAGATAGCAGCACCACTGTTACTGGCTCTGAATCGGTATTTGGCACAACTCGTTCTGTTGATAAAGTAGAAAGTACCGATTACAATAGTGAAAATGCTCTGGAAAACTGCATGTGGCCAAATGCATTACAGGTAAGAAATTCAAAATCAACTAAATGCTGTTTTTTTAAAACGTTAGGTCTGCCACATTGTTTGATAATTTTTCAAAGTGTAGAAGGAACATATAGTGTATGTGTTGCAACGAAATCCGTCAGACCGAAAGCCACCTTTCCAAAATGCTTTTGTTATGTGGCCAAGTGGTCACGCTATAGGCTGCGCAACTTTTTCTACAACATTCTTTGGACGCACGATCTTTGTAGGCCACGTGTTATAATCACACCGACAAGAAAATTAAGCTCTAGAATTATAATAATAGTCAATCTAACCACGTCCGTTTAAGATCTAATGATTAAATCTGTTTGGCGTTCACATGTTTTAAGATAAGAGGTGTATATGCGAATATATTTTGTTGATCACTGGAGAGTGCCGAAAAGAAACTGCACACTTTGTTTTAAGTATTATCGAAATTTTTGTTTAACACCGCCTATTTGGTTCTTCATGTCCTACACGTCTTTTGAGGTTCTGCCATCCTTTCGTAACTATTGCCCAATATCTTTTGATTGGGAGAAGTTCTGGGCAATTTGGGTTCTCCTCTTTTAATGAGAGAAGGAACGCTATGGTGGAGCATAGTGTTTTGACACTAGATCTAGCCATAAAAATGTAGATTGCATAGTCGGATATGTATATAAATACCCTGCTTTTATGTGCAGCGAAAGGTGCATAGAGCAAACGGGACATGCCAAAAAAAACAGAACAACGGTTTAGCGGAACCGTTGTTGTTTTTGCTTGTTGTTTTTTTGGAAAGCACGCGCCTTTTTGCGTCTATTTCACTTGCGTTTACTTATGTGAAGGAGTTTGATTTACCCGCAATTAACGTAGTTAAATAAAATAAACCAGTGGCTTAAAAGTGATACCTATACGATTCCTAGGTAAGTCTGTCGCAGAACAATATTTATTTAAGCAGTGAGAGTAAAAGCAAGTTAATGTATATTGACTATCAGGTACCCGTTACTCAGCTAAAAAGAGATATGAAAGCAGCAAAGCGAGATTAAAATGCGCCACCTACCGGCGGTATACAGATTTAAGCGTTATGGGTGTTAGAGTGGGCGTGGCAAATTTTTTTTTGGATCAATCGATAGGTATTGACGAGACCAATACATTTCAGTTAACATTTTTATTCTAGCATCAAAACTGTAGCATAAAAATTGTGGGCGTCACAGGTTTTCGCGGTTTGTAGGCGTTTAAGTGGGCGTGGCAAACTTTTTTTTTGTCAATCGATAGGTATTGATGAGAACAATACATTTCAGTTAACATTTTTATTCTAGCATCAAAACTGTAGGAGCCACAGTTTTGGGCGGTTTGTGGGCGTTAAAGTAGGCGTGGCACTCTGCTGAAACAAACTTGCGCTGCGTAAGAAGCTCAGGAACTCAGGGTATAAAAACAAGAACCAGACTAGGACTCAGGAGTAGCACCAGCATACCAAATATTAGGGAGGAATCATGGTTTCATGGATCATGGTTTCGGCTAACGCATCGGGGGTTTCTAGGACCACTAGCCCCACCAATAGTACTAGCAACATCCTGAACACGTCAACTACCACTACCCTAAATACCACTTTGAGCCCCATCGATATACAAGCCTTCGTTAAACAGTTGCCTTCTTTCGAAAGGACTCTGGTACCCTACATAAATTTATTGTAAGCGTTGAGGAGATATTTATGTTAATAAGGGGAACAGATCAAACCCCGTACGGACAATTACTACTAAGAACTTTGAGAAACAAAATTATAGGAATATTTTGCACACCAAACTTGAATGGGACAGTATTAGAGAAAACCTCAAACGCATGTATACATGCAAGAAGACAGAACCAATACTTATCAACGAAATTCAGATCCTCCCCAATGGGTTGTCCTTGGGTAAATTGATTTTCGAAATCACTAGACTCCGTAGTGAACTATTGTTACTCCTCACAGACCCAGACCACGGAGTAAGTGCAACATCAAAAAGAGCTCTTTAAGATGGAATTTGCCTTAATGCCTTCTTGGTTGGGCTACAGGACCACTCAGAACGGTCATCCGAGCCCGAAATCCGACAACGACCGATATGGCTTACGAGTGGTGCCACGCAGAATTGTATTTATCAAAAACAAAACAAACCACAGAACAATAGATTCAACTCAGACCGTAATAGGGCCTTCCAGAGAAGTTCTAATCAGAACAACTCTGGTGGCAGAAATAACTACTCTTCTAATACTTATGGGCAGGATTATCGTGGAAGTTCTTATTCCTCGGCAAATCCGTTCCGTCAAGGCTCGAATCAAAGCCAGAGTCGTTTCAATAACAACAGACAGATTACTGACAACAGAGCGGGGGGGAATAACACTGATAAAAACCGTAGCAGCACTTCACAAAGGCCTGCTTCCAATTCTAACAACATTGACGACAGCTCAAATTTTCGACAAGAAGCCTCGACCGACAAGTCAGTTACATAAACAAGAAAACGCACGGTATGTCCCCTCCCTACATAGTAATCACTCTATCTAATTCTCCGAAACCACTAGAATACCGTTGATACCGGTTCTACTTATTCTTTCGTGGATCCAAACCTTATTCCGCAAGGCTCCATACAAAAACAAGGAAGAACGCTATAGTCGAGTACCTCGACTATCAGATACCCGTTACTCAGCTATATGGAGATATGCAAGCAGCAAAGCGAGATTAAAATGCGCCACCTACCGGCGGTATACAGATTTAAGCGTTATGGGCTTTAGAGTGGGCGTGGCAAATTTTTTTTTGGATCAATCGATAGGTATCGACGAGACCAATACATTTCAGTTAAAATTTTTTATCTAGCATGAAAATTGTGGGCGTCACAGGTTTTCGCGGTTTGTGGGCGTTAAAGTGGGCGTGGCAAACTTTTTTTTGGGTCAATCGATAGGTATTGATGAGAACAATACATTTCAGTTAAAATTTTTATTCTAGCATCAAAACTGTAGGAGCCACAGTTTTGGGCGGTTTGTGGGCGTTAGAGTGGGCGTGGCACTGTGCTGAAACAAACTTGCGCTGCGCAGGAATCTCAGGAATCTGCGTGCCTAATCCCAGTATTGTAACTCTCATAGTTTCCGAGATCTCAGCGTTCATACGGACAGACGGACAGACGGACAGACGGACAGACGGACAGACGGACAGACGGACAGACGGACATGGCTAGATCGACTCGGCTAGTGATCCTGATCAAGAATATATATACTTTGTGGGGTCGGAAACGCTTCCTTCTGCCTGTTACATACTTTCCGACGAATCTAGTATACCCTTTTACTCTACGAGTAACGGGTATAATTAGAAAATAATGTCCGAATCACAACAGTCCTGGAAAGCTATTCGCTGACCTTTAGAGCTACTCTTCCCCTACTCGTAGAATTTAAAGAATATGGTGAAATTCAGTTGTTACTTTTTAAATTCTACCCATACTTTGATGGTCTCCTTGGAATGGATTTCTTGACAGACCGAAAAGCGAATATAAATATTGAAGAACTTTAACTCGAAACCCCATCCACGTCAATTAACATTATAACAAAAGTTAATAGAGGAACCGACGAACTCTTTATCCAGCCCCTAAGTAAAACTATTATAAAACTACCAGTTAACATAAGAGAAGGCGATTTTCTTTGTAATCCTCTTAAGGTTGACAGCAATCTTTTCGTTTCCGAGGGTCTACACTGCCGCAGACGGCCATAGCTTCCTGGAAATAACTTACAACTCCGAGACTGGGCAGATCTTATGTCTCGACCAGCCACTGAACGTGGAGCCATATAACAAAGAATGTTACAATCAAATAAACGGAGTAACACTTAATCCAAGTTTCAAACAGATTAGAGGAAATTTTAGCGGGCACATCCCTGCGGACCATTTAAATGACGAAAAAAAACAACTTGTGGAAAATTTCAGGACCTATTTTACGACGACGTATATCCCTATATACATAAAGAGGAGGTCCGCAAACCAATATCTAAAATGCTCGACCAGAATATAATACGAAACATTCCCCTTGGGGCGCCCCTGTTTGGGTAGTCCCTAAAAAATCGGATTCACCCGACCAAAAGAAATGGAGATTGGTAATAGATTTCAGGAAGTTAAACAACAAAACCGTCACGGACAGGTCCCAAATCCTTAATATTAACGAGATTCTCGAAAACATTGGCAGAGCAAAATATTTTTCCACCCTATATTTAGCCAGCGGGTTCTACCAAATCCAGATGGACCCCAGAGACATGGCCAAGCAGCTTTTTCAGTAGAGAACGGACACTTCGAATTCACGAGAATGCCGATCGGGCTAAAAATCGCCCCAGCTACGTTCCATTGGGTAATGACATCTGACACCGACAGACCGATTTTTTGAAGTAGAACCTTGAATGAAGTCGAAACCCGGTATTCGACTATAGAGAAAGAGATGTTAGCGATAATCTGGGCGGTTAAGTACTTTCGCCCATATCTGTATGGCAACAAGTTCAAAGTCATTACCGACCATAAACCTTTAGTGTGGCTGCAAAACTTTAAGGGCCAAAACCAGAAACTCCTCCGATGGAAACTAACCCTTTCCGAGTACGACTACGGCATTGTCTACAAAAAAGGCTCGCAAAACGTCATTGCGGATGCTTTGAGTAGAATCGAACCGAACATACTTGTCAACGGCGTTAACCCAAGTAATTTAACCGGGATCTCATTAGCTAAGATTCCGCTTAAAACTTTCAATACACAAGTTATTTTCGAAATCGGCCAGACCCCTCACTTGTAGTGAGCACCCCATTTAAAAATAAAACACGGACGCGTATTACGGAACCATCTTTAACCTCCCATCTATAAAAGATTTACAGATGTCTTATCGTTCTACACGAACCTGTCGACACTAACTAAATTAACAACCTAATAAGAACCCACCACACTAACAACAATCATAGAGGTGTGGAAGAGGTGTACCAGCATCTAAAAAGGGAAATTTACGTACCCCAACTAAAGTCTCTAATTTCTCAGGTAATCCGGGATTGTGAAACCTGCCTCACACTTAAGCATGATAGGTGCCCTCAGACACCACCATTTGTTCTACCAGAAATACCGAGTAGGCCCCTAGAGATATTACACACGGACATTTATACCATTAATAACAATTATAACTTAACAATTATAGATAAGTTCTCTAAATTTGCTCAAGCCTACCCAATAACCAACAGAAACTCTATTCTCGTTATTAAAGCCTTCAAAACCTTCTTTTGCCAATTTGGAATACCAAAAATGATAATACTTGATCATGGGGCCGGGTTCTCCGGGGCCGTTTTTAAAGACTTCTTGGCACAATACGAAATAGAACAACATGTCACTTCCTTCCAACAATCAAGTAGTAACTCGACGGTAGAACGTTTACATTCCACTTTAACAGAAATCTATAGAATAATTCTGAGTGAGAGAAAGGAATTAAAATTAACCTCAGGGCACGACGAAATACTTTTTGAAACAATAATAACCTACAACAATGCGATCCGCTCTAGCACAAATTTAACCCCATTCAAGCTTTTTAGTATCCGCACTCATATATTTAAAACAAATTCGACAACGAACACGATTATTTACTAAAGTTAAACGAACTCCAGACTACACTATACCCTTCCATAAAATGACACATGGAGGTTGCAACGAAAAGACGAATAGATCGCCTAAACGAAAACCGGACAGACCCCCCTGATTTACCGGTTGGTACTTCTATTTTTTGCAAGGAAAATAGGAGAAATAAAATTACACCTCGTTTTAGTAAGCACACGGTCTTACTGGATAGCGGGGTAACAGAACGCACCATAGAAAAAGCAAAAACTACACAAACATAAAAATGAGAAGGTTATAATACAAACAAATAACACATAAACATACTTACGAGACTTGGTATTCACTTACAATGTAATTTTACAGATTGACCTTCGGAACAACTCAACGGCTCGTTAGCGAAATCTTGGATAAAGACCAACCCTTTTTAAAAATCATCTTGGGAACAGCGAGAGTGTTAATCCTTTAAAATTTTTAAGCATGTAATATCTGAGCAACTACGAGGAATCAGCAACTAAAATACATCAGGTAACAGGAAACTTACCTAACGACCCTGGTTTTGAAGATTTGAAACTTAGGTTAGGTTAGGTAGGAGTGGTTGGAGACTAAATATTAGTCCCCTCACTTAGGCCACAATGGGCCCCTTGTGATACCACATGATCTCTGAAAAGATCCGTTTCCCTAGCTCATGGGTTATCAGCTTTCGCGAAGTATTCTCTTTTTCTCAAGAAACATAGTAGTTTTTGAATGCTTACGTCCTGAATGGCCGCAAGGTTCGGAAGTGTGTAGCTACCTAGGGTTTGAAAGCGCTTTAGGTTATGCGCTGGGCAGAAGCATAGGAGGTGTTCGATGCTCTTCTCTTCGTCTATCTGTTTGCAGCTGCGGCAGAAGTCGTGGTTACTTAGACCCAGCCTTATCGCATGAGTCCCTATAAGACAGTGGCCCGTGAGGGCATTTAGGAGAGTGGAAATGTTCTCCCTGCTACATTGTAGGAGAGTTTTTGTTATTTTCGTGTTGTAGTTTGGTCATGTGAGTCTAGAATCGTGGCATGTTGAGATTGAGTTCCAACGGTTGTTGGAAAGAGTATACAATCTCTGCCTGAGATGGAGCTTGCAGGTAGCCATGGGCATCCCTACCGTGTCCTTATCGCGAAGGATATCAACGGTTGTCCCCTGTCTTGCTAGCTCGTCTGCTATGCAGTTGCCCTCAATGTTGCGGTGCCCAGGCACCCAGATGAGGTTGATACTCAGATGAGTGGCCATCTCGTTAAGAGATTTGCGGCATTCAGAGATTGTTTTTGAGTTTGTTGGGTAGGAGTAGAGGGCCCTGAGGGCAGCTTGACTATCCGAGAAGATGAAGATATCTATGTCTTGATGTACAGACGTGTTCAGGTGGGTAGTGGCTTCCTGAATTGCCATCACTTCCGCTTGGAAAACACTACAGTGGTCTGGTAGGCGGAATGAGACTTTTATTTCTAGTTCGGGGGAAAAGACTCTCCCACCTGTTTGGGAGTTAAGCTTGGAGCCGTCCGTGTATATGTTGACGGCGTTTACGAATTGATGTGGAAGGTTGTCCCAGTCTGTACGGGTGGGTATATAGATCTTGTATCTTCTTTCGAAGTTGACTATGGGTGGGACGTATTCTGTGTTACGTGGTAGGGGTGAATGTTTTGATAGGATATTGGAGTGACCCGTGGAGCCTGTTGTCCATGCCGCTGCTTCACGTGGCCTCAGCGCTGTGGCTGATGCCCAGCTTTTGGCAAGTAGGCCCAGGGGTTGGAGATCGAGAATTGTATTTAGTGCCTCAGTGGCGGTAGTGCGCAGCGCTTTGGTTGGTTGCTAAAGGTTAGGTGTAGTTTGGTGTAGTTTTGGGGGAACTAGAATTGGTACCTTGTACTTCCTTGTAAAGAGAACTAGTTCGGTTTTTTCCGGGTTAACTCCCAGTCCACAGCCAGCTGTCCACCGGGAGAGGGTGGATAGGGCTGTCTCCATTAGATTGCAAAGGGTTTGCGGGAATTTACCGCCTCTTCTAGGACTGAAAGCAGTTTGTTGACCACTAAAACCCATAGAAGAGGTGAGAGTACGCCCCTTGGTGGGGTTCCTCTACTGACGTTCCTGGTCGAGTGGGCCGGTCCCATAGTGGAGTGCACTACCCTGCTGGTTAGCATGGTGTGTATGAGTCCCACTATGGGCCGCTCAATGCCCAGTTCAGTCAGAGCACAAGTAATCGCCGTTGGGGTGACGTTGTTAAAGGCGCCTTCTATGTCTAGAAACGCTGCAAGAGAGTATTCCTTATTGCGGAAGCCTCGTTCTATACTGTGCGTCAGAGAGTAGGCTATGGTCGATGGTTAGTCTGATATGGGTGTCGATTAGCCTTTCCAGGGTCTTCAACAAGAAGGAAGAGAGACTGATCGGGCGGCCAGGGTTTGAAATGTTGTCAATACTCTGGTCGTCTAAATTCTCCTCTATGTGGAGGTCCTCCACTACATGGGTGTTCTTAGGGAAGTGGGTGTCTAACAGTAGTTCAAGGGTTTCCTGACTGTTTTCCGTCCAGCTGTCAGCATAGGTTTTAAGATAGCCAATGGTCGCTGGAGCTTTAGCTAGAATTTTTCTGAGTCTGGATGCCTCCGCAGTAGATTCTATACTACTGCAGAAGTTAGCCCATGCTCTTCGTTTTGATATTCTAATTTCCTTTTTGTATAGGCTTAGTTTTGAATGATATAAATTCCAGGAGGATTCGCTATTGTTGTATTTAGCTTTATTGAAGTAAGTTCTACACTCTCTTTTAAGGTTCGCTAGGGTTGGGTTTCACCATGGGGGTTTGTGCTTCGTTTTGACTGTTCTACTTGGGCAAGCCCTTTTTAAGGCCTCACCGCAGATATCAGTAAAAGTGTTAACTAGGCTATCTAATTCTTGACGGTTGCGTATGTGTGTCGGAGGAGCGAGTAGGTTCCTGTTGAGGAGATTTTTATAGTATCCCCAGTTGGTTAATCTTAGATTAGTTATGTTCTCGGCGGGAGGATAGTCTAGACTTATTGTAAATTCTATGTATCGGTGGTCCGAGAATGAGTGTTCGATCCCCACCTTCCACGCGTCTAGCTGGTTAAGTAAGGGATCAGATATTAGAGTAATGTCTAGTACTTCCCTCCTATTTCTAGTGATGAAAGTTGGGTCATTACCTTTGTTGCAGATGAATAGATTTGATTGAAGGAGATAGTCGTAGAGTAACTCACCCCTTTCGTTGGTGTTTGTACTTCCCCATTGTGTGTGGTGTGAGTTAGCGTTCCCACCCAGGATGAGTTCCTTAGATGAGTGAGTGCGTATGAGTTCTTGTGTAGTGGTGTTTGGTAGTGGCCCTTCGTAGTCGTGAGCCAGATAGAATGATGCTATGGTGTGATGGGTGTGTTCGTTTAGCTCCAGTCTGACCGTGGTAAGGTCGCCTTC
Source organism: Drosophila suzukii (assembly GCF_043229965.1). NCBI lineage: Eukaryota > Metazoa > Arthropoda > Insecta > Diptera > Drosophilidae > Drosophila > Drosophila suzukii. Next base: position 51,756,717 of record NC_092082.1, on the reverse strand, counting down.
GCTAAACTGTGGAATAAGAAATGTATTAAAGTGTGACTTTGTAAGAATGCAGGTTCTGGTTTTACCCTTGTCCTTGGTGTAAAAAAGCTTGTATAAGGGGGTTGATAAGCCACAGATGTTGTTACCAACAATCCATGGCTCTTGAATGAGGACTACGTCTATGTTGCCTGTTGCCAGGCGGGTGAGGAGATTAATTTGCAGAAACTGCACCATCTTTGGGACTGGGTTCGGGCTGGGTACCCTCCGCTTCCTCCGCTATGTCCTGGAGAACAGAGCGCCCTGGTCGGGCTGTGTCCTGGGTGCACAGCTGCTTCAGGCTCTCTGTCAGCTCCGAGTCGGTTGACACGTAGCCGGTGAGGGTGGCCTCTTCGTGATCTGGTTCGTCGTCTCTCGGGGGTTCGTACGACGCGCAGGCAGCCAGGTTGTCTGCCGCCAACTTATCGGTGTCGTATATGCGTAGCTGCACCTTATCGAACCCGTAGTTCACTCTGTGTTGTTGGGCTGCGAGGGGTTCCAAGCAGGCCTGGTTCAGGAGGATAACCACGCTCATGGTGACTCGCTCGGTTTTCTCCACCTTGACCACCTTCCAACCGTCTGTTGGAAGTTTTGGGTTGAACCTGGTCAGCAGGCTGAGTATAGCCTCTGGTTCCGATGGTTCCGACGGCAGCCACACCCTCGCTCTCGGTCGAGACGGGATGTCTGCAGCCTCACAAACTGCCAGCTTGGCCCCGGGGTAGACCTCGCCGACTTTGGTAATTGCAGCCTTGTAGAGTGCTGCCGATCTCTCGAGATTTGAAACTTACTCTACATCAAAAAAAAAAAAATAGTCTCGGGTAATATGGACGCCTATGAAAAAAAATAAAAAAACTTACTAGCAGACCAAAAGGTAGAAGTTCAGTTAGAACGAAAATTATATAATGTGCTCTCACTAGAATCCACTACTGTCAATAAAACACTTATATTTAAGATACAAGTTCAGATTCTGTCCCAAGATTCTGTACTCAACAAAACAATGTATGTAAGCCTACATAATGTTATTATTAAGAATGATGTAGAAATTAATATTATAGATACACCATGCATAAAAGTGGGTAGTACACACAGATTCCATGATAGAAAAAAAAAATTTTTAGCTGATATGTATTAGTCTCGTCAACACCTATCGATTGACCCAAAAAAAAAAAAAAAAAGTTTGCCACGGCCACTCTAACGCCCATAACGCTTAAATCTGTCTACCGCCCACATAACCATATACTGAGATCACTGGTGGGTGTCGCATTTCAATCTCGATTTGCTGCTTGCATGTCTCCATCTCCTCTTGGTCCCTTTAGCTGAGTAACGGGTAATCATGCTTCTTCGCTGAAAGACAAAGTCTCGCGATTTAGTTGGATCTTCATTGAATCTTCGCACAAGTTCACATGTTGGGGTACAATCCGTTCTTATGACAAATTTGTGCGTATCCGAGGGCATTCGTTCCAATGCTGTTTTGAACATATTAACAATTGTTCAATAATTCGTCTCTTTAACTGTTGTATTCCCTGTATATTGCACCGCACATTCAGCTGATCCACCATCGATGAAATTAAATATATATTTGCTGAAATTGATGCGGTTCATCTGGTGTTGGCACCCCTGAACCATGCAAATGATATATTTGTCCTTGTATCTGTAATTGCGAACATTGATTTGTTGAAGAATACGGTGTAACTTCTGAACGTGTGGTGGTGCAGTGTGTGGTGTATATGTAGTTGTATGTGTTGCAATTCATTGTGTTGATGTGAGTGATTGGTTATGTGTGTTGTATCTTTTACCTTGCAAGTCGGCATGAAGACGCCTTCTCGAATGATATTAGCTCCAAAGGAAGTCATGCGAAAGCAGTTGCATCGATCAATGGTTTCAGTGGCTGTGGTGGTGTAAGTAATGGATCCAGATTGACTTTTCCACTTGCGCAGCACAATCCAACCGTTTCTCTTTTGAGCTTTGAAGCATTGCAATATCGGCATATAGTCGTCATTGGTCCAATATCTAAATTTTCATCATCACAATGGTGCCAATGATCTTCGTGTGCTCACGCGTTGTCTCAATCGGGCATTTTCCCTTATTATATTTTGTCTTTCTTCGCTTAAGTTCTGTGAATACACTTGTTGCTGGCTTGCATGTCTTGTGCGGCGGCGGATGTTCCCACGTCATCCTTTAGGCATTTTGGACTATGGACAGAGTGGTGAAATTAACCTCAATTGCAAGATCCACATAATTTACACAGTTCAACTTACCACCTTAACGACAAGTGCCTGCTGTTGAAATTGAATAAAAATTGCACAATACGCGTGATTGATTTGATGGTTTCCAATTAAAATGTTAGGAAACGAATAACTTATTTTTTTTTTTACTTTTTTCACAATTTCACAGTGAACACAATACCGGTTTGTAACATGAAATTACCTGAGAACAATGAGTAGTTGTCAAACAATGTATCACGCATGCTATGTAAAAGAGATGACGCTATATGTAAAAAAAGATTTTTCCGCCTTTCTGTTGAAATTTTTCATGAATTTTCTTTGCTACAAACCTCAAGGAGCCCGAGACCTTTCCAACGAATGCAAATCCGTGGAAATCGGTTCGTGCGTTCTGGAGTTATAACTTCAGGAAGGAAAACCCGACCTATTTTTATACCCGTTACTCGTAGAGTAAAAGGGTATACTAGATTCGTCGGAAAGTATCTAACAGGCAGAAGGAAGCGTTTCCGACCCCATAAAGTATATATATTCTTGATCAGGATCACTAGCCGGGTCGATCTAGCCATGTCCGTCTGTCCGTCTGCCTGTCCGGATGAACGCTGAGATATCGGAAACTATGGGAGCTGGGCTATTGAGATTTGGCGTGCAGATTCCTGAGCTTCTTACGCAGCGCAAGTTTGTTTCAGTAGAGTGCCACGCCCACTCTAACGCCCACAAACCGCCCAAAACTGTAACTCCTACAGTTTAGATGCTAGAATAAAAATTTGAACTGAAATGTAATGTTCTCATCAATACCTATCGATTGCCCCAAAAAAAAGTTTACCACGACCACCCAAACGCCCATAAGTCGCCCACAAACTTCAAAAAATCGTAATTATGAACGTGGAAACCTCGGAAACTATCAAGGATAGAGAATTGGGATTTCAGATTTAGATTCCGTAGCCTTATACGCAGCGCAAGTTTGTTACGCGAATATGCTACGCCCACTCTGACGCCCACAAACCGCATAAACCTGTGACGCCCACAATTTTAATGCAAGATAAAAAATGTTAACTGAAATGTATTGGTCTCGCCAATACCTATCGATTGATCAAAAAAAAGTTTGCCACGCCCACTCTAACGCCCATAACGCTTAAATGTGTCTACCGCCGGTAGGTGGCGCATTTTAATCCCGCTTTGCTGCTGGAAAACTTTTTTTTTTGAGTCAATCGATAGGTATTGATAAGAACAATACATTTGATTTAAAATTTGTATTCTAGCATCAAAACTGTAGGAGCCACCGTTTTGGGCGGTTTGTGGGCATTAGAGTGGGCGTGGCACTCTGCCGAAACAAACTTGCGCTGCGTAAGAAGCTCAGGAATCTTCACGCCAAATCTCAATAGCCTAGCTCTTATAGTTTCCGAGATCTCAGCGTTCATCCGGACATACGGACATGGCTAGATCGACTCGGCTAGTGATCCTGATCAAGAAAATATATACTTTATGGGGTCGGAAACGCTTCCTTCTGCCTGTTACATACTTTCCGACGAATCTAGTATATCCTTTTACTCTACGAGTAACGGGTATAAGAACAGCACTAAAACAATTTTTTTTTTAATTTTTTGTTATTTTTTGTGGGTTTAATAAGTTTGTTACGCTAAACAAGAAATAAAAATATAAATTTGTTACATCTTTATTAAAAAAAACATGTATTCATTCGTAGGGTACCTCGCAACGAATACTTTTGTGACTCACTGTAAGTTGCTTTAAACTTGTAAACATCTCAACGAAAATTGCGCACTAACAATTACAATTTTGGACCGAGAAGAGCTGTGCGAGCTCACTGTCAATCACTGTTTATAGGTAAACGTCCATAACTGAGTGGAATGATTCTTTTTTTCTGAAGAATTTGTGGTTAATTCAATATCATTTCACTTTAGTTCACTTTGCGCCAAAAAGGTATTCTCACAAAGAAATCACGGATAATTTATATCTGACCGTTTAGTCGTATATGCCTAAGCTGCCTTTATAATGTTACCAATTCTTAACCAAGAATAAGACAATGCGTCTTTTTGGAAATTTTATTTTTTCAGAATGCTTAGACCGCTAGAGCTTTTAATTTCTTCAGAATTTTAAAACTGCGTTTTTTAGGCATTTAACGGCACTGTTCCCTCTAAGATCATATATGAATGTATAAAGACAAATTAATTCAGACCACTGCTTCTTCGCGAACCTGAAGACAAATGGAGAAAAACACCATCTCACTGGAAAAAAAATTAAAATCGTTACCCTGACAACGAAGTCAGACCGAGACGAAAATAAATCGTATTAACATTGTAATAATTGTTTATATGTTTATATTCTGTTATCAAAAAAACAGAAAGTATACAGAACTTCTACAATAATGTGTACAACAAGCTGAAATCGCAGATGACAACGTCCCGAACGACCGTTACACAGCAGCAGCAAAGAGGTCTCCCTTTATATAAATTTGGGCAAAAACTCTATTATTAGAGGAACGTGCACTAAATTCTTGGGATGCAATGAATCCATATATATTGGCGTACAATGATGATGCATTCCGCCCAAAACTCCTATCTCAAATTATGGTAAAACTACATGAGGATATGGTCTCTTAAAATAGACTACTCTTAAATGCCTGAGTTGACTATTGTGAGCCATCATGGATAAATTACAAGATCCGAGGAAACCGATCTAATAAAGCATACATAGCCGTATTTGAATGCTTTGCCACGGAAGCAGTATACATAAATGAAAGACGTTGGAGACCTAAGAACTGCAGCAGTCGTTTCATAGAAGCCAGCAACCAACTGAAGGCCATCTACTCACAGGAAGCAAATAACTATACGGTACAGCAATGCAATACCAAAGACGTTCAGTTAAATTTCATTCGGTCATGATCACTTTACTTATGTGGATTATTGGAAGCCGCAGTAAAGTCAGCAAAGACTTTAACATTTCACAAGGAAGAACGCTATAGTCGAGTACCTCGACTATCAGATACCCGTTACTCAGTTAATGGGACCAAAGGGAAATGGAGATATGCAAGCAGCAAAGCGAGATTGAAATGTGCCACCTACCCCCGATCTCAACATATGGTTAGGTGGGCGGTGGTGGTAGACAGGTTTAGGCGTTATGGGCTTTAGAGTGGGCGTGGCAAACTTTTTTTGGGGTCAATCGATAGGCATTGACGGGACTAATACATTTCAGTTACCATTTTTTTCTAGCATGAAAATGGTGGGCGCCACAGACCTAGGCGGTTTGTGGGCGTTGCAAACTTTTTTGGGGTCAATCGATAGGTATTGACGAGAGTAATATATTTCAGTTAAAATTTTTTCTAGCACGAAAAATGTGGGCGTTACAGATTTAGGCGGCTTGTGGGCGTTAGAGTGGGCGTGGAATATTCGCGTAACAAACTTGCACTGCGTACAAGGCTACGGAATCTAAATCTGAAATCCCAATTCTCTATCTTTGATAGTTTCCGAGATATCCGCGTTCATGTTTACGATTTTCTGAAGTTTGTGGGCCTTAAAGTGGGCGTTGCAAACTTTTTTTGGATCAATCGATAGGTATTGACCAGAGTAATACATTACAGTTAACATTTTATTTCTAGCACGAAAAATGTGGGCGCCACAGAATTAGGCGATTTGTGGGCGTTAGAGTGGGCGTGGCATATTCGCGTAACAAACTTGCGCTGCGTACAATCGGAAATCCCAATTCTATATCTTTGATAGTTTCCGAGATATCCGCGTTCATACTTACGATTTTTTGAAGTTTGGGGGCCTGGCAAACTTTTTTGGGTCAATCGATAGGTGTTGACGGGACTAATTCATCACAGTTAAAATTTTTTTTCTGGCATGAAAATTGTGGGTGCCACAGTTTTGGGCAGTTTGTGGGCGTTACAGTGGGCGTAGCAAACTTAATAGATAGGTATTGACGAGACTAAAACATTTCTAGGATGAAAATTGTGGGCGCCACCGATTTGGGGGGTTTGTTGGCGTTAGAGTGGGCGTGGCACTCTGCAGAAACAAACTTGCGCTGCGCAAGAAGCTCAGGAATCTACGTACCAAGTCCCAACCTTCTAGCATTGTAGTTTCCGAGATCTCAGCGATCATCCGGACGGACAGACGGACATGTCTAGATCGACTCGGCTAGTGATCCTGATCACGAATATATATACTTAATGGGGTCGGAAACGCTTCCTTCTACCTGTTACATACTTTCCGACGAATCTAGTATACCCTTTTACTCTACGTGAAACGAGTATAAACATCAAAATTAAAATTTAATTCAAGGGGTAAGTTATTAAGTATACCCGTTACTTGTAGAATTTCCAATATATATTCCTGATCAAGACCACTAGCCGAGTCGACCTAGCATGTCCGTTTGCCTGTCCGTCCGTCTGATATCTCGGAAACTATTAGAGCTAATATGTTGGGACTAGGCATGCAGATTCTAGAGATTATTACGCAGCATTACAAACCGCCCAAACGGGTGGCTCCTACAGTTTAAGTGGAAAACAAACTTTAACAGAGATGTATTTTTTTGTCAATACCCATCGATTGTCCCACAAAAATGTTGTCACGCCCACTCTAACACCCACAAACCACTCACAAACTTAAAAAAATCGTCCATATGAACGCTGATATCTCGGAAACTGTGAAAGATAAAAGGTTGGTACCCAAGACTTAAATTGCTTAGCAACACGCCCAAAGCGATAACAACTCTAAATTGCTCTAGCGCCCACATTTTGTAGTAAAATTTTGTCTTTCTGTTTCCAGTATTCCTTACTGCAAACTGTGGTCGAGGCCTGCCAAAAGAAGAAGAACTGCAAGTTTCACGGATCCCTGCAGTTCTACGGTCAGGGCGCCAGCGGTGTGGGCGATTCATCTGGAACAAGCAGTTATTACAGTAGCACGGCCAGCTCCAATGCAATAAACAGCGACCCGTGTCCCAAGCGCAGGAAAATTGTCGAAGTCGCCTACAAATGTCGCCCATGTAAGTCAATTTATCTTTAAAATTATATATCAAGATATCAATAATAGCATTAGCTTTAATGGAAAATTAAATTGTAGCATAGAGGAGGGTGTAGAGGAAAGAATGTACATATGTCTGGCTGTTTGACTTTGTGCACTTTGGCGAACTTTCCTAAAAATTGGGCCTCTACCTCAAAGTTTATTAATCCTGTAATTTTGTTTGTAATTATCTTCATTTTTAAATATTAATTGTTAAAATTTTATGTCAAAAAGGTTTCCAATATTTTTTTCAAAAGTTACAATAGTAATTCTCATTTTGATGAAAAGTAATAGTAAGAACAAAAACTCATTTACATTTTGACAAAATACTAAAAAGTGTGGGCGCTGGACGCGTTTTAGAGTTGTAGTCGCTTGTGGGCGTGTTAGTGGGCGTGGTACCCTTCTGAAACAGACTAGCGCTGCGCGCAAGAATCTGCATGCCAAGTTCCAACATTCTAGCTCTTATAGTTTCCGAGATCTTTATTTAGACAGACGGGCACGGCTAGATCCACTCGGCTAGTGATCCTGATCAAGAATATATTTACTCTATGGGGTCGGTAACCCGTCCTTCTACCTGTTACATACTTAACGACGAATCTAGTATACCCTTTTACTTTACGATAACCCGGCAGAGAAAGTTTGTCTCAGCAAGGAGCCAAGCCCACTCTAAATCTAAATTTTGTTTTTTTGTATTATCAATTATTATCTAGTCGAGAGCGTCGACTATGGCGTCTTCTCTTGTTTTATTTAAAAATTATGGTAAAAATGTTGGTATTTCATGTGAACAATAAGTAGGCATCGGTTAAAATAAAAACATATATAAACTAATCTCATTTTACTCTCTTATTTTAAGATTTAGTTATTTATTTTCTTATGATTATCTGATTGTATTGTAATGTTCAGTCGTTGTGCGCTTCAAAACACCCTTTTTATATCATTTCTTTTAAATCAAGAAAATTCAAAGCAAGCCACTGTGCTATTCTTATTCTTATTAAACTGCCGTTTAAACGCTCAAAGCTCCATCAAGAAAATTGATCATTTAGCTGGCTATTTGTAAACTCCAATGTTGATGTTATTTTGATTCCAATGATTTCTGACCACGAATGGCATACTGGTGGAGCGGAAATTTTGCAAAAAAAGTCTGCAGTGAAAACTAGAATGTTTTATTGAGATTGAGAGTAGAAGAGTTAAAAATCTATTAATTAGCTGTGTATACTACTGAACATAGACTACTTAAAATACAGCCAACTCTTACTTGACTTGACACGATAATGATAGCGGGTGCAGGACAATTAGCATAATCCATAAATTAACCACGTATCCTATATTCTCAAATATATATATATATATATATATTATGCATGCGGTGTTGTATACGCTAAAAAGGTCACTCACCCAAAATACCGAAGATTGTTATCTTACAAGTACATGGCTGATCGTGTTAGGGAAAGTAATTAAGAATTCAAAACAACCCCAAGAGTATAAATCTCAAACTTTAATGATTTTCAAATGTGGGAATATTTTCAAACGCGCCTTCTGTTTCCGTCCCAGAATCTTTTACCGTTAAGTTGTCAAAGATTCTCTTCTTTCTATAAATGTCAAATAAGGTCAAATAAGCTCGCCATCTGAGGCGTTAGTTTTCTGTTCTTAATAAATGTATGCGAAAACAAAAATTTTTTATTTTAATGCTTAGGCGGTGCGCGAAAATACGACATATTTTACAGTAATACTACGATAAAGACAAAAATGTATCTCAAGCCGCTAATTAAGTTTGTGCAGTTTATGGACCCGATACAGTTTCCATTTCCACCGCACAACGATGGTTTCAACGTTTTCGTTCTGGTGTAGAGGTGGTAGAAGATGCTCCACGCTCCGGAAGGCCTGTCGTCGTAGTAGCAGCTGTAGCATCGGTCAAGAGCTGGGCACGGGTCTCCAAATTGTTATAAACCATTTGAAGAAGCTTGGAGTCACTAAGAAGCTCGATGTATGGGTGCCACACGAATTGACGCAAAAAAACATCTTTGACCGTATCGATGCATGCGAATCGCATCTGATTCGCAACAAAATCCACCCGTTTTTGAAGCGTGTGGTGACTGGCGATAAAAAGTGGGTCACTTACAACAGCGTAAGGCGCAAACGGTCGTGGCCGAATTATCCTCCATCAGGACAACGCCAGGCCACACTCACAGAAATTTTACTGTAAAATCGCCCTAAAAACAAGGAAAATCGCCTTAAAACGGGGGTCAATAACGACTACACTTAGGGAGATATTTCCTAGGGCGATTTTTTCTTAAATCTAGGGCGATTTTTCTGTTTTTAAAGGTCAATACCATTGTTTGTGCCTAACCGAAGTAGACACTTCCGGGTCACACCGCGGGACAAGGGGGTAATGAGCACTTGTCGCTGGCACGGGGACGCTTTGCTGGCAGGACGATCGCGTCGCGGCAATGGTAACGAAGGTTACTGCGATGCCGGACCACAGGCGATGCGGAACTGCGCTGAGGAGATAGTGTATTACGAGCCCTATTCCCAGAGGTAGGAAGTAGAACCGCGGAGTTATGAGATGTGTTGATAACTGATTTATTCTTCATTTGATACCTGCTTATATACTACTTGGAACACGGAAGCTTAGTGTAATGATTAGTGAAATAAGCTATAATCTAAAGTAGGTCAGGGAGCTATGATTATGGTGCAGTTGGCTCGGCTAAAACTGCAACATGTGCTGACTGCACATGAGTCGGTGAGAAGGTGAGTTAGTGAGACATATAATATGCTGATAAGCACTTCTCATCTGCAGTGAGTGCTACTGAGCGCCTGGTACTGTTCCCAACTTGGTTTCTGCTTGATTTGTTGGGTGTGGTCATGTTGAGTACCTTTGGGTACGAACAACCATTAACATATGAAAAAAATGTTAAACATCAACGGCGGGATTTCTTGAAATTATGGTGACTTTCTTATTTTAATGGTAAATTGCCCTAAATTTCTCTTGAATGTATGGTGTTTTTCTTGTTTTAAGCCTAGTACTCACACCGACGAAAACCGCGAGCTAACCATAGGAAAGAGCGATAGGCAAGTACGCGGCTAACGCTTTTCGTCGGGCCTGTCTTTCAGCGCGGTACTCAGATGAGCTAAGGAAATACCAGAAAAATTCCGGCTCCCACTTCCTCAAGGCCCATGTTGGCATATTGCGAATCGGAGCTGGACTGCAAAAGGCACGGAAAAAATGGCGAAGCATCCGTGACAAGAGAGGAAAGCCTTAATCTACTAATTAACATAAATAAAATCATCCTTTAAACATTCCATTAATTATACCCGTTACTCGTAGAGTAAAAGGGTATACTAGATTCGTCGGAAAGTATGTAACAGGCAGAAGGAAGCGTTTCCGACCCCATAAAGTATATATATTCTTGATCACGATCACTAGCCGAGTCGATCTAGCCATGTCCGTCTGTCCGTCTGTCCGTCTGACCGTCTGTCCGTCTGTCCGTCTGTCCGTCTGTCTGTCCGTCCGGATGAACGCTGAGATCTCGGAAACTATGGGAGCTAGGCTATTGAGATTTGGCGTGCAGATTCCTGAGCTTCTTACGCAGCGCAAGTTTGTTTCAGCACAGTGCCACGCCCACTCTAACGCCCACAAACCGCCCAAAACTGTGGCTCCTACAGTTTTGATGCTAGATAGAAAATTTTAACTGAAATGTAATGTTCTCATCAATACCTATCGATTGACCCAAAAAAAAGTTTGCCACGCCCACTTTAACGCCCACAAACCGCAAAACCCTGTGACGCCCACAATTTTCATGCTAGATAAAAAATTTTAACTGAAATGTATTGGTCTCGTCAATACCTATCGATTGATCCAAAAAATTTGCCACGCCCACTCTAACGCCCATAACGCTTAAATCTGTATACCGCCGGTAGGTGGCGCATTTTAATCTCGCTTTGCTGCTTGCATATCTCCATTTAGCTGAGTAACGGGTATCTGATAGTCAAGGTACTCGACTATAGCGTTCTCCCTTGTTTTTATTTAATTTTGCACCAGCAGATTCGTGTTTTTAAAGTCCTTCAATTTTTCGTTTGTTAATAAAACAAACCCAGCTGCTTGACAGTAAGACCATGCTACTTGCATTGCGGGTGAACTTTGAATACTGCGGTCACACTACAAAGAATAAGATTTTTCGACTGGTGAAACTCTTAGCCGATCTGAGTACTAGGCTTTAAAGATTAAAGCAAATTTTTATAAAAAAATCGTGCTTGGACATATTGCTGGATCTTGGCAAACAACATCTGCGATACTTTTCCCAAGATTTGTTCGAGGATTATTTGACTTAGTGTCCTTTTTTATTTGAGAGGGTTAGGTTATTATTCGCTCATCGCATGTTGGTAAACTGCTTATTAGAATCATAAGAGCTGAAAGTAGTTATGAACAAGAAAGGAAGTTAACTTCGGCAAGCCGAAGTTTGCATACCTTTGCAGTTATAAGAAATAATCAATGTTGAACCATGTTGAATTTTTAAGGATTATTGCTAGCTTCAGTGATATTTTTAATGTTGAAGAGGTAAAATGTTCTATATCCCAAAGTAAAAAAAAATACGATCAAAATAAACAAAGCAAAATTTGTATAAAAAAAAAATTATTTCATTATTTCTCTGACCGTTTCTTTGACAGCTATATGTTAGAGTCTTCTGATTGTTATTAAATTTAAATCGAAATTCATAAAAATACAAAAAATTATATTCCCAATAGGCGTGTTCGCGTAAAAAACTTGCGCTGCGTACAAGGCTACGCTAAGTCAGAGATTCCAATTCTCTATCTTTGATAGTTTCCGAGATATCCGCGTTCATATTTACGATTTTGTGAACTTTGTGGGCGATTTGTGGGCGTTAGAGTAGGCGTGGCAACCTGCTGAATCAAACTTGCGCTGCGCAGGAATCTCAGGAATCTGCATGCCTAATCCTAGTATTGTAGCTTTTATAGTTTCCGAGATCTCAGCGTTCATACGGACAGACGGACATGGCTAGATCGACTCGGCTAGTGATCTTGATCAAGAATATATATACTTTATGGGGTCGGAAACGCTTCCATCTGCCTGTTACATACTTTCCGACTAATCTAGCAGATTAGAGATTTGGCGTGAAGATTCCTAAGCTTCTTACGCAGCGCAAGTTTGTTTCAGCAGAGTGCCACGCCCACTCTAACGCCCACAAACCGCCCAAAACTGTGGCTCCTACAGATTTGATGCTAGAATACAAATTTTAACTGAAATGTATTGTTCTTATCAATACCTATCGATTGACTCAAAAAAAGTTTGCCACGCCCACTCTAACGCCCATAACGCTTAAATCTGTCTACCGCCGGTAGGTGGCGCATTTTAATCCCGCTTTGCTGCTTGCATATCTCCATTTCCCTTTGGTCCCTATAGCTGAGTAACGGGTATCTGACAGTCGAGGTATTCGACTATAGCGTTCTTCCTTGTTTACTCATCGAAACGAGTCAGATTTCATTTGTCGTTCCTTTAGGTTAGCTCGCGAGTTGATATCAAACATGGCAAGGATTTCAAGTAAAAATTGGCTATATTTTAAGGGCCTATTGAAATTTTCTATTCATGTCTTCTAGTTTATTATAGGTAGAGCCATAAAGACTAAAAATGCAGAACAAATTTTTTTTTAATTATTGCGACAATCGGGATATAATATATTTTAATACCAACTTTTATATTTTCATTCCATTTTGAATCACTGTTCTGAAACAAATCTACTATATAACAAGGAAGAACGCTATAGTCGAGTACCTTGACTATCAGATACCCGTTACTTTAAGGGAAATGGAGATATGCAAGCAGCAAAGCGAGATTGAAATGCGCCACCTACCGGCGGTATACAGATTTAAGCGTTATGGGCGTTAGAGTGGGCGTGGCAAATTTATTTTTGGATCAATTGATAGGAACTGACGACACCAATACATTTCAGTTAAAATTTTTTATCAAGCATGCCAATTGCGGGCGTCACAGGTTTTCGCGGTTTGTGGGCGTTTAAGTGATTGATGAGAACAATACATTTCAGTTAAAATTTTCTATCTAGCATCAAAACTGTAGGAGTTACAGTTTTGGGCGGTTTGTGGGCGTTAGAGTGGGCGTGGCAGTCTACTGAAACAAACTTGCGTTGCGTAAGAAGCTCAGGAATCTGTACGCCAAATCTCAATAGCCTAGCTCTCATAGTTTCCGAGATCTCAGCGTTCATCCGGACAGACAGACGGACAGACGGACATGGCTAGATCGACTCGGCTAGTGATCCTGATCAAGAATATATATACTTTATGGGGTCGGAAACGCTTCCTTCTGCCTGTTACATACTTTCCGACGAATCTAGTATACCCTTTTACTCTACGAGTAACGGGTATAAAAATAGTGTTCACTGTAAAATTATGAAAAAAGTAAAAAAAAAAATAAGTTATTCGTTTCCTAACATTTCAATTGGAAACCATCAAATCAATCACGTGTATTGTGCAATTTTTATTCAATTTCAACAGCAGGCACTTGTCGTTAAGGAGGTAAGTTGAACTGTGTAAATTATGTGGATCTTGCAATCGAGGTTAAATTCAGCAATCTGTCCATAGTCCAAAATGCCTAAAGGACGACGTGGGAACATCGGCCGCCGCACAAGACATGCAAGCCAGCAAGAAGTGTATTCACAGAACTTAAGCGAAGAAAGACAAAATATAATAAGGGAAAATGCCCGATTGAGACAACGCGTGAGCACACGAAGATCATTGGCATCATTGTGATGATGAAAATTTAGATATTGGACCAATGACGACTATATGCCGATATTGCAAAGCTTCAAAGCTCAAAAGAGAAACGGTTGGATTGTGCTGCGCAAGTGGAAAAGTCAAACTGGATCCATTACTTACACCACCACAGCCACTGAAACCATTGATCGATGCAAGTGATCCCGATTCCAGTCATTTTCTTCCACACATCCTTGAATACAATAACTGCTTTCGCATGACTTTCTTTGGAGCTAATATCTTTCAAGAAGGCGTCTTCATGCCGACTTGCAAGGTAAAAGATACAACACACATAACCAATCACTCACACCAACACAATGAATTGCAACACATACAACTACATATACACCACACACTGCACCACCACACGTTCAGAAGTTACACTGTATTCTTCAACAAATGAATGTTCGCAATTACAGATACAAGGACAAATATATCATTTGCATGGTTCAATGGTGCCAACACCAAATGAACCGCATAAATTTCAGCAAATATATTTCATTTCATCGATGGTGGATCAGCTGAATGTGCGGTGCAATATACAGGGAATACAACAGTTAAAGAGACGAATTATTGAACAATTGCAAGCATTTTTTCACTCTAATAATGCTTTGGTTAATATGTTCAAAACAGCATTGGAACGAATGCCCTCGGATACGCACAACTTTGTCATAAGAACGGATTGTACCCCAACAGGTGAACATGTGCGAAGATTCAATGAAGATCCAACTAAATCGCGAGACTTTGTCTTTCAGCGAAGAAGCAGTATCATGTATCGTGTAAACGAGACACGTCGTTTGTACGATGTGTTACAATATCCAATTATTTATTAGCAAGGGCAAGACGGATACGTTATCACGTTGAAGATGGTCGATCCATTAATTATATATATATAACATTTAATGCTATTGGTTTCCATTAACAACTCATTTAATTTTGAATTTTCAGGCGTATCAACGAATTACAAGAAAGAACGCTATAGTCGAGTACCTCGACTATCAGATACCCGTTACTCAGCTAAAGGGACCAAAGGGAAATGGAGATATGCAAGCAATAAGCCAGATTGAAATGCTACACCCACCAGTGATCTCAATTTATGGTTTTGTGGGCGGTAGACAGGTTTAAGCGTTATGGGCGTTAGAGTGGCCGTGGCAAACTTTTTTTTGGGTCAATCGATAGGTGTTGACGAGACTAATACATATCAGTTAAAGTTTTTTTCTAGCAAGGAATCTGTGGGCTCCAAAGGCTTAGACGGTTAGTGGGCATTAGAGTGGGGTAAAGAATGTGAAAAAATTAAAAGGTCGGTACATTTAGCTTCTCCGGTGTTCCTACTTTAAATCATCTACATTTCTTCTTTCACCTGAACCAATTGGCTTAATATTATTATTATTATTATATTAAAAATTGGAGAAAATCAGGAACCCATTCGATCGGTTTCGGTTCTGTGTCTTTATATTGTAGTCGCGTTAATTATGTCTGTGGCCGGGAGTGGCTGGTATGAGTCTTCGTTTTGATAATGTGGTCCGGATGTGGTTGGTTTAGAGATTCTAGATTTAGTAATAAAATCAACTTCTTCTTTTCAGTGTCGCTCCAAGACTGATTTTTATTTAAGTTCAGAGTACATACGAGACCTAGCTTAAGAGTGGGGTACATATGCTGTGCTTGCGAAATACACTTGGTCAGCATTTTCGGCCGGATGCCTGTGGCCCAGTTGTGTTGCCTGTGTTGGCGGTTCGATGTCCGGGCTGAACGGCATCGCCGTTAGTGGGATGTCGCCCGGGGGGGTTTGGGTGAAGGTGATGTCATTTGCAAGACATCAGCGGTAACTCCTCCCCCCTTACCTTGGAACGATGGCCATAACGAAGGTATGGCGGGAGTGACAATGGGATCCGCAAGGGTAGGGAAAAGAATTGTCTTCTTTCTGTTAAAGGTCCAGGCAACAGCTGTAATCAGGATTGACAGTGCGACGAGTATGTATATTATCGACAGGTTGGTAGTGGCACGATCCTCTGTGTTGGTAACTGCTAATCCATTTTCCAGGTTGCTAAGGTGTAAAACCCGTAGGCCTATGGGTTAATCCGTAGGGATTTTTGTCAAGTTCTGGACGTGAGGGAGTGGCGGCCTCAACGTATTTGGTTCCATTGGCGGAGATAGAACAGTTATCGTATTTTGTGAGCATAGATCCGATAAAGATCTTGCTCGAGATGCAGTCGGAGGTGATGTTCAAGTTCTCCACGTTGAGGAACACCATCAATCCTTTCATAGGATCGAAGATCTGTGGTTGGTGACCCCTTTTTATTGTGCTGCAGGTCGCTTCCTTGTCGTCCAGAAGGTTGTAGAGGCATTCCGTGTTATTCGGTGTTAAGGGAGTTTCGCAAACATGTGTACTACCCACTTTTATGCATGGTGTATCTATAATCTTTATTTCTACATCATTCTTAATAATAACATTTGGTAGGCTTACATACATTGTTTTGTTGAGTGGTAATGCAATGAGGCGGTTGTAAGATTGTTGGGACAGAATCTGAACTTTTATCTTAAATATAAATGTTTTATTGACAGTAGTGGATTCTAGTGAAAGCACATTATATAATTTATGTTCTAACTGAACTTTTACCTTTTGGTCTGCTAGTAAGTTTTTTATTTTTTTCATAGGCGTCCATATTACCCGAGACTATTTTTTTTTTATGTAGTGTAAGTTTCAAATCTTTAAAACCAGGGTCGTTAGGTAAGTTTCCTGTTACCTCATGTATTTTAGTTGCTGATTCCTCGTAGTTGCTCAGATATTACATGCTTAAAAATTTTAAAGGATTAACACTCTCGCTGTTCCCAAGTTGATTTTTAAAAAGGGTTGGTCTTTATCCAAGATCTCGCTAACGAGCCGTTGAGTTGTTCCCAAGGTCAATCTGTAAAATTACATTGTAAGTGAATATCAAAGTCTCGTAAGTATGTTTATGTGTTATTTGTTTGTATTATGACCTTCTCATTTTTATGTTTGTGTAGTTTTTGCTTTTTCTATGGTGCGTTCTGTTACCCCGCTATCCAGTTAGACCGTGTGCTTACTAAAACGAGGTGTAATTTTATTTCTCCTATTTTCCTTGCAAAAAATAGAAGTACCAACCGGTAAATCAGGGGGGTCTGTCCTGTTTTCGTTTAGGCGATCTATTCGTCTTTTCGTTGCAACCTCCATGTGTCTTTTTAAGGAAGGGTATAGTGTAGTCTGGAATTCGTTTAACTTTAGTAAATAATCGTGTTCGTTGTCGAATTTGTTTTTTTTTAAATATGTGAGTGCGGCCACTAAGGTTGAAGTAGGTTATTATTGTTTCAAAAAGTATTTCGTCGTGCCCTGAGGTTAATTTTAATTCCTTTCTCTCACTCAGAATTATTCTATAGATTTCTGTTAAAGTGGAATGTAAACGTTCTACCGTCGAGTTACTACTTGACTGTTGGAAGGAAGTGACATGTTGTTCTATTTCGTATTGTGCCAAGAAGTCTTTAAAAACGGCCCCGGAGAAATCGGCCCCATGATCAAGTATTATCATTTTTGGTATTCCAAATTGCAAAAGAAGGTTTTGAAGGGTTTAATAACGAGAATAGAGTTTCTGTTGGTTATTGGGTAGGCTTGAGCAAACTTAGAGAACCTATCTATAATTGTTAAGTTATAATTGTTTTTAGTGGTATAAATGTCCGTGTGTAATATCTCTAGGGGCCTACTCGGT
This sequence comes from Drosophila suzukii, assembly GCF_043229965.1. NCBI lineage: Eukaryota > Metazoa > Arthropoda > Insecta > Diptera > Drosophilidae > Drosophila > Drosophila suzukii. Next base: position 51,738,963 of record NC_092082.1, on the reverse strand, counting down.
ATTTCTGGTAGAACAAATGGTGGTGTCTGAGGGCACCTATCATGCTTAAGTGTGAGGCAGGTTTCACAATTCCTGATTACCTGAGAAATTAGAGACTTTAGTTGGGGTACGTAAATTTCCCTTTTTAGATGCTGGTACACCTCTTTCACACCTCTATGATTGTTGTTAGAGTGGTGGGTTCTTATTAGGTTGTTAATTTAGTTAGTGTCGACAGAACGATAAGACATCTGTAAATCTTATATAGATTGGAGGTTAAAGATGGTTCCGTAATACGCGTCCGTGTTTTATTTTTAAATGGGGTGCTCACTAAAAATGAGGGGGTCTGGCCGATTTCGAAAAAAACTTGTGTGAAAATTGAAAGTTTTAAGCGGAATCTTAGCTAATGAGATCCCGATTAAAATATTTGGCTTAACGCCGTTGACAAGTGTGTTCGGTTCGATTCTACTCAAAGCATCCGCAATGACGTTTTGCGAGCCTTTTTTGTAGATAATGCCGTAGTCGTACTCGGAAAGGGTTAGTTTCCATCGGAGGAGTTTCTGGTTTTGGCCCTTAAAGTTTTGCAGCCACACTAAAGGTTTATGGTCGGTAATGACTTTGAACTTGTTGCCATACAGATATGGGCGAAAGTACTTAACCGCCCAGATTATCGCTAACATCTCTTTCTCTATAGTCGAATACCGGGTTTCCGCTTCATTCAAGGTTCTACTTCAAAAAATCGGTCTGTCGGTGTCAGATGTCATTACCAAACATTACCAAAAACGTACGTCGTCGTAAAATAAGTCCCTCGGAAACGAAAAGATTGCTGTTAACCTCAAGAGGATTACTAAGAAAATCGCCTTCTCTTAGGTTAACTGGTAGTTTTATAATAGTTTTACTTCGGGCTCGGATGACCGTTTTGAGTGGTCCTGTAGCCCAACCAAGAAGGCATTAAGGCAAATTCCATCTTAAAGAGCTCTTTTTGATGTTGCACTTACTCCGTGGTCTGGGTCTGTGAGGAGTGACAATAGTTCACTACGGAGTCTAGTGATTTCGAAAATCAATTTACCCAAGGACAACCCATTGGGGAGGATCTGAATTTCGTTGATGACTATTGGTTCTGTTTTCTTGCATGCATACATGCGTTTGAGGTTTTCTCTAATACTGTCGCATTCAAGTTTAGTGTGCAAAATATTCCTATAATTTTGTTTCTCAAAGTTCTTAGTAGAAATTGTCCGTACGGGGTTTGATCTTTTCCCCTTATTAACATAAATATCTCCTCAACGCTTGCAAACAAATTTATGTAGGGTACCTGGAGTCCTTTCGAAAGAAGACAACTGTTTAACGTAGGCTTGTATATCGGTGGGGCTCAAAGTGGTATTTAGGGTTGTGGTAGTTGACGTGTTCAGGATGGTGCTAGTACTATTGCTGGGGGTAGTGGTCCTAGAAACCCCCGATGCGTTAGCCGAAACCATGATCAAAGTTTCTTCCTCCCTAATATTTGGTATGCTTGTGCTACTTCTGAGTCCTAGTCTGGTTCTTGCTTTTATACCCGTTACTCGAAGAGTAAAAGGGTATACTAGATTTGTCGGAAGGTATGTAACAGGCAGAAGGAAGCGTTTCCGACCCCATAAAGTATATATATTCTTGATCAGGATCACTAGCCGAGTCGATCTAGCCATGTCCGTCTGTCCGGATGAACGCTGAGATCTCGGAAAGTATAAGAGGAAGGCTATTGAGATTTGGCGTGCAGATTCCTGAGCTTCTTACGCAGCGCAAGTTTGTTTCAGCAATGTGCAACGCCCACTCTTACCCCCACAAGCCGCCCAAAACTGTGGCTCCTACAGTTTTAATGCTAGAATACAAATTTTAACTTTAATGTATTGTTCTCATCAATACCTATCGATTGACCTAAAAAAGTTTGCCACGCCCACTTTAACGCCTACAAACCGCCCAAACCTGTGACACCCACAATTTTCATGCTGGATACAAAATTTTAACTAAAATGTATTGGTCTCGTCAATACCTTTCGATTGATCAAAAAAAAAATTTGCCACGCCCACTCTAACGCCCATAACGCTTAAATCTGTCTACCGCCGGTAGGTGGCGTATTTTAGTCTCGCATTGCTGCTTGCATATCTCCATTTCTCTTTGGTCCCTTTAGCTGAGTAACAGGTATCTGATAGTCGAGGTACTCGACTATAGCGTTCTTCCTTGTTTTTACTATTGTTTTGTTTGACATTCGGTTGAACTAAATACGTATTTGCGCAATTAAAGGTTAGTAAATATACATGAATTTGAAGTTATATATGCTGGTAAATATATATTGTGCCTTTATAAGAAATTTTTAGAGGGAATGTTCTCATGAGTAGTTTAAAAATGGTTTTTCTTAGTGTATAGGGCATAATATGTGTATATTAAAATGTGGATGCGATAGTAACGAATAGTTACTAGTGTTTGTGTTGTTGTATTACACTGAGAATCTGTAAAACAGACATAATTTGTGTACGTGTGTGTGTCTTTTTTTCTAAGTTGTGGCAACCATGGGTAAAAGTGATTGGTCCGTTTGTTGTGGGAATAATGAATGTTAAGATTTTTGTATGCTTCTCTTGAAAATTGTAATTCGATTTTAATTTTAAATTATGCTGCAAATGGCAACAATGTTAGTTAATTGGGAGTCTTTTTCAACAATTTTGTCGAAGAGTTTGTGTTCTTTTCTGCAACATTGTAGCTCTTCTTCGTCGAGTCTGGGACTCAAACGTATCGAGTTTCATAGCTAGACCAGGGGGAAAGGAGGGGGAAAAGAAATTATTCCATCGAGTTGTCGTCGGCTCCCGGACTCACGCTTATTATATGTACATAAAATAGCGGAGAGCCTGGAACAAGACCGACACGAGTGGTACCCTTCTTCCCTTTCCTCTATGTAGAGGGAATGCTCAGCCATGAATATAATATTTTTTGAATGGGTGCATGTTGCAAATGTGAATTTGTGTTATGTAGAAGCTCAAAATTTGAATGTGTGCGTCCATAATTAATGTGCATCAGCGATAGATGGTTACAGTTGATATGTGTGCAAAATAAAATTTCCAATGTACGATTTTGTTTGGAGTATTTTTATATATCCATATTTAATGCACAATGCATTTTGTGCCGATCAGCGATTGATGGTCACAGCTAATACAGACATATGATAAAAAATTGTAGTGTATAATTTGCTTGAAACATTTTAATTTTGTACATCCATAATAATGCGCGATGCATTTTGTGCCAATCAGCGATTGATGGTAACAATTGGTATTTATATTTTGTTAGGGTTTTGTTGGTACACACACATTATTGATAGTTTTTTTTTGTGTTAGGCTTCACTAACTCGCTGACTTAGACCGTTGGTATTTTATTACTTTTTTTATTATCCGCACAAATATGTTTGCTCTTTTTCATTTTCCATTTTTAAGCCAAAAGGGCAACCCAATTTATTACATAGTGGCTACTATGATGATTCGGTGAATTCCATCCTTGGTTCTTTTAAAAACCGGCTGCGCCAATTATGTCTGTGGCCGGGAGTGGCTGGTATGAGTCTTCGTTTTGATAATGTGGTCCGGGTGTGGTTGGTTTAGAGATTCTAGATTTAGTAATAAAATCAACTTCTTATTTTCAGTGTCGCTCTAAGTCTGATTATTACACCCGTTACTCGAAGAGTAAAAGGGTATACTAGATTCGTCGGAAAGTATGTAACAGGCAGAAGGAAACGTTATCGACCCCACAAAGTATATATATTCTTGATCAGGATCACTAGCCCGTCCGTCTGTCCGTATGAACGCTGAGATCTCGGAAACTATACAAGCTACAATACTGGGATTAGGCATGCAGATTACTGAGATTCCTGCGCAGCGCAAGTTTGCTTCAGCAGAGTGCCACGCCCACACTAAAGCCCACTAACCGCCCAAAACTGTGGCTCCTACAGTTTTGGCGCTAGAATAAAAATTCTAACTGAAATGTATTGCTCTCGTCAATGCCTATCGACTCACCCAAAAAAAAGTTTGCCACGCCCACTAAAACGCCCACAAACCTCCCATAAACTTCAAAAAATCTTTAAAAAAAACGTGGATATCTCGGAAACTGTCAAAGATAGAGAATTGGGATCTCAGATTTAGATTCCGTAGCCTTGCACCCAGCGCAAGTTTGTTACGCGAATATGCCACGCCCACTCTAACGCCCACAAACCACAAACCTATCGATCGATTCAAAAAAAATTTCCACGCCCACTCTGACGCCCATAACGCTTAAATGTGTCTACCGCCGGTAGGTGGCGCATTTCAATCTCGCTTTGCTGCTTGAATATCTCCATTTCCCTTTGGTTCCTTTAGCTGAGTAACGGGTATCTGATAGTCGAGGTACTCTAAGCGTTCTTCCTTGTTATACCCGTTACTCGTAGAGTAAAAGGGTATACTAGATTCGTCGGAAAGTATGTAACAGGCAGAAGGAAGCGTTTTCGACCATAAAGTATATATATTCTTGATCAGGATCACTAGCCGAGTCGATCAAGCCATGTCCGTCTGTCTGTCCGGATGAACGCTGAGATCTCGGAAACTATAAGAGCTAGGCTAGGCAAATTCCTGAACTTCTTACGCAGCGCAAGTTTGATTCAGCAGAGTGCCACGCCCACACTAAAGCCCACAAACCGCCCAAATTCGTGGCTCCTACGGTTTTGATGCTGGAATAAAAAGTTTAACTGAAATGTATTGCTCTCATCAATACCTATCGATTGATTTTAAAAAAAAAATTGCCACGCCCACTTTAACGCCCACAAACCGCCCAAGCCTGTGGCGCCCACAAGTTTCATGCTAGATAAAAAATTTTAACTGAAATGTATTGGTCTCGTCAACACCTATCGATTGATCCAAAAAAAATGTTCCACGCCCACTCTAACGCCCATAACGCTTAAATCAGTCTACCGCCGGTAGGTGGCGCATTTTAATCTCGCTTGCTGATTGCATATCTCCATTTATCTGAGTAACGGGTATCTGATAGTCAAGGTACAAGGTATAGCGTTCTTCCTTGTTATTATTTAAGTTCTGAGTACATATGAGACCTAGCTTAAGAGTGGGGTACATATGCTGTGCTTGCGAAATACCCTTGGTCAGCATTTTCGGCCGGATACCTGTGGCCCAGTTGCTTACATGATTCGGCATCCAGAGTCCGCTGTTTTGGCAGTTCGATGTCCTGGTTGAACGGCATCGCCGTTAATGAGACGTCGCCCGGGGGGTTTGGGTGGAGGTGATGTCACTTGCAAGACGTCAGCGGTACGTCGTTCGCACACTCTCCTGGTGCGCTTCGTCACTACGTGTACTGCCGTCCACAGTGATATATATTCCTGATCAGGGGCACTAGCCAAGTCGAACTAGCCATGTCTTTTGGTTCGTCCGTATGAACGCTGACAAAACTATAAAAGCTAGAAAAATAGAATTTTGCAGTGCAAGTTTGTTTCATCGTAGTGCCCACTCCAACGCCCACAACGCTGTTTCCTTTCTAGCGCTCCAAGGAGAAATCTTACTTATATGAAACACAGGTCCAAAAAATGTTGAGGATCTTGTTGCTAACGCTTTTATACCCATTAATAGGTAGAATAAGCGTTTCCGACCCTATAAAGTATACACATTCTTTATCAGGATCACTAGCCGAGTCGATCTAGCCATGTCCATCTGTCAGTATTAAGGAAAGAGATGCTAGGTATTACTACGCGGCCCACTCTAATTCTAAATATTTTGTAAAAGTGCAAATGTCATTTTCTGTCTTTTATCAATAGCACTCCATAAAGTAAAGAGCGATTCTATTTGTGCACGTGTTGGTTTTATCCGAGTGACACGCCCACATTTTGAAGCTAGAGGGTTAAAATTTGCATTCAGATTCTGCTAGTGCAGGTTATGTTTGCTTCAACAGAGTGACAAGCCTAAATTTTAGAAAATTTTTTCAGTGTACTTTTTGTTTTATTTTATTTATCAAAATCTATCGACGTGCCATCAATTAGGTAACATGTGAAATTGGTAAACTGAGTTACGCTTATATGATAGTCGAGGCACTCGTCTATATCTTCTATCTTGTTTTAAAATTAATAAATATTACTGTTTGATTTTTTTATTATATTATAGATGAGTTCCGGAGTAAAGTTGCGTGCCACAATGACGTAGCTCAACTGGAGTGCAATCCGTACTCCCGGATAGCCGTATATAGTGCCAGTTTTGGAAGAACAGAGTACGAGAGCATTCAGTGCCCCCAGCCGCAAGGAGTTCGCGAAGAAAGTAAGTTCGGGGTGCAAAAGTATAACAGAGCCAATCACCTGCTATTTTGTTAAAATGTATCTCGTAATAACACATTTTTACGAAATTAAATTGATTATCTGCAACAGTTATTAAAAAAAATAAAAGTAATTACATTTGATTTTGGTTCAGGAGAAATTAGGGTAAAGAATAAATGTACTAAAAAACGAGTCGAACGGCATCAAACCCATCATAACTGATCATCCGTTAGGATGTATGACATTTTTAAGATATTTGGATAATTTTCAAAATGAGAGCTGAATTTATGTTTGTCGGATTTTGGTTTCGCGGCTTATTCGGGTAAAAGTAAAAAGAGTAAATTTACTAAAAAACGATTCGAACGGCATCAAAGCCATCACAACTGAATACCCGTTAAAATGTATGAAATTTTTAAGATATTTATAGTTTTCAATGAGAGCTGAATTTATGTTTGTCGGATTTTGGTTTCTCGGCTTATCCGGTCAATTCTTATACGTCCTACCCGTAGAGAAAAGGGGTACATTATATACGTCGGAAAGTAAATATGTAACAAGTAGAAGATAGCGTTTCCAACAATATAAAGTATGTATATTCTTGATGAGGATTATTAGCCGAGTGGATCTATTAACGCTGTGATCTCGGAAACTATTCCCGTTATTCCCGTTACTCGTAGAGTAAAAGGGTGTACTAGATTCGTCGGTAAGTATGCAACAGGCAGAAGGAAGCGTTTCCGATCTCATAAAGTATATATATATATAAAGCTTAAATCAGTCTACGCCCACATAAACATATATTGAGATCGCGGGTAGGTGGCGCATTTCAATCTCGCTTTGCTGCTGCATATCTCAATTTCCCTTTTGTTACTTAAGCTGAGTAACGGGTATCTGATAGTTGAGGTACTATATCGTTCCTCCCTGTTTTCCTATAAAGAACTTTTTTTTGGTGTTAAGTTACTCTGAACCTTGAGCAGCTAAGAATATTATTTGGCCCCCTCGCCTATGTGTGCGGTAAAAAACGTTTGTAGGCAATGAATATCAAAAAGTGTTTGTCTGAAAAATTATGATAAGTTTGTCTGAATGGTGACATTATTATTTAAAATTCACAGTACGTAAAAGTTAGTTTCTAAGCAATTGAGGTCAAATTTTTATTATAAGACCAATTCTTCGAAATTATATATGGGAAAAACGAGAAAAACATATCCATTCCGCTGCAGTATAGTTTATATATTGTATTATATATTATAGTTTTACATAAGGCCAGAAAGCACAAAAAATACCATTGTCTTTGGCATTTTTATAAGCATTGCATGCTGACAGTTCGTGATCTTCAATTTTAACGTGGCTTGCAATAAAATGTACTTCTAATGAGCTTTAAAGCATAATAGCAATTTACTTGGATAAACTAAAATTAAACAAGAGAGAACGCTGTAGTCGATGCTATCGACTATCAGATACCCGCTAAGTGTACAGGGACCATTCAGGGAGTGCGAGGGAGACAGAGATATAGAAGTAGCAAAGCGTCTGTTTTCAAGATTGAAAACTTTCTTTGCTTATAACTTTATAATGAATGGCCCGATTTTTTCGCATGTATTTAGACATTGGTAATCAAAATAAAATCGTATTTAAATTTATTTTAAATATTAGACGGGTTTAGGCGCTATGGGCGTTTGTGGGCGTTAGCGCTGGCGGAACAAACTAGGGCGCTGCGCAAGAAGCTCAAGAATCTACATGCCAAATCCCGACTTTCTAGTTCTTATAGATTCCGAGATCTCAGACGGACAAACGTTCAGGGTTAGATCGACTTGATAAGTGATTCTGATCAGAATGTTAATACACTATAGGGTCGGAAGCGCTTTGTTCTACCTGTTACATACTTTCCGATGAACCTAGAATACCGTTCTACTGTACGAGTAAAGAGTATAAAAAAGTTGTTAAAGGTCTTGTTGGCTTTATTGAATTAAACATTACTATGATCAATTACACTGTGCAACATTTTTAGGGTTTGGGAGTGAAGTCGCAGTTTAGTTTTTAAATTGTGAAAGTACTCATCGAATCGAGTCAGACCTTATTTGCCGTTCCTCTACTTTAGCTCGCGATTGGGTATTAAAGCAATTTAATAATTTCAAATAAAAATTGGCTATATCTTAAGGGCCTATTGCAATTTTCTGTTCATGTTTTCAAGATTATTATAGGTATAGCCAAGAAAACTAATAACGCAATCCAAAGACGTTTAAAAAAATTCACCTATCGGGAAATAGGTTTTAAAATTCCGGAAATATACCATATTGTATTTAATGTATTTGGTTGGTATTTACCAGATCCTATATTTTAAATATTGAGTCTAACGAATAACATTAACCGTTTTAAAACAAATTATGTATATTTTATGCTTCTGTGTTTTTGACTAAAATATCATTGTGGACTGTTCCCTAAATTCGAATATCCTTAAGAGATATTGCCTTATAAATTCAGTGTTACACCAAATCTTAAAGTCGAGCTAAGCCAGAGGATCAACAAATGGGTTCTGACTCGTTAGATGAGTACTTTCAGATTAAGAAATCCAAACTGCGGTTACATTTTTCGTGTTGCACTGTGTTATTATGGGGAAACATTAACTATTGGCTATTTTGGTGTTGATTGCGTACCAATTAGAACTATAGCTTGTTGTATTTACTAAAGATATCTCCGCATAACGCCTATATCTCCGAAACTATAAAAGCTGGAATGTTCCTCATCTATGCAGCGTAAGAGCCTTATAGGTAGGGCGCATTCTGTTCCTTGGAGAGTAAAGAGCTCTTTGCATTGCTTTGACATCCGTTGTGGCCAGAACTCTCGCAATATTTTGAAAGAAGTAAGGTTTGGCCACTTCTTGTTTGGTTCGAGATTAAAGAAGTCTCTGTATACTAACCCGCACGTGCTCATAGGACTGCCCAAACACCCCCCTCCCTGGAGGGAACCAAGATAGTGCCCACTCTAGTGAGTTCGTCGTCTGCAAACTGATCCGCCATCTCGTTAAGGTATTTGCGGCAGTCGTTTACAGCTTTGGTGTTTAAGGCTAGTTGGACGAGCGAGCGAAATGCTGCCTGACTATCTGAGTAGATACGAACAGATTGAGAAGTGTCTAAGGGTTTTAGACTGAGAAGTGTCTCCTTAACATTTTTACCTGGAAGACAGGAAGATCAGGGAGTCTGAAAGAGATGTTTAATCCAAGGTGCTCGGAGTAGACTCCCTCTTCCACCTGGTTGTTTAGTTTCGAATCGAAACTTTCGATCCATCGGTATAGATGTGAGTAGACAGAAGGGGTCCTCCCTGTCCTCATGAGGCGACTTCTGGAGTCTCCTTTATACACGCGCACCACTACTTTCTTCAACCCATAGCCCTCAGCTGCCTTTACCAAGTTGCTGGATTCCTCAATTATAGAGAGTATAACCCAACTTTTTGAGCTTCCTAACTCTTCCACGCCTGGAATCTGACAATAAGTGGTTAGCATTGTCGGGTTACAGGCTTCAAGCATTTTGAGAATGCTCTCCGGTTCCGAAAGTTTTTTCCGAAAGCCTGACTGTGGCCCTGAGTCTGCTTGAGATCCAGATTTCCCCAAGGAATTCCACCAAGATATTCTTTTGTGGAAGACCGCGGCATCGGCCTCTTGGCAGGCCACTATTTTGACCTTGCCCTAATTCCACCAAGCGTTCTTATATAGTGGAGGTGCTCCCCCTGTCTTCAAAACCATTTCTATGACGCGGTCCTGTAGATTTCTAAGCACGCTGTGTCATTTGTCCTTAGTGATATGGACATCGCTGTGGCACCTATCGAGGACCCAACGATGGTCATGCCCTTCGTAAAAAGCGCTGCTTTGGCTGCGTTTATGACCGCTTGGGGTTCGGGGAATTCTGTTCAGTACAGCGTTGATTCTTGGTGGTTGCATGTGGGGCCTTTTTATTGGGCCAAATTGTGCTCCACCTTTCTTCCCATTTGAACAGGGCGGCCCAGTTATCAAAGGGTACCGCCTTAAGGTCCACCCTTATAGGGACGAAAGCTGCTCGTCTCTTCACCTGCCTGAAGGGTGGTTTCGCCATCACTCCAGGACCTGTGGGACCGCCGATGGACGATGCGGACGAGGTGCTAGTTGCACCCACCCCTTCCTGTGAGCCGTTAGTAGCGGGCTTAGAGCCCGAACTGCTCGGAAATCCCACCCCAATAAGACGTTTGCTCACCGTTCCGGGGGTTTCCTTGGAGTCCCGGTCTTCTTTTATTGTTTTTATACCCGTTACTCGTACAGTTAAAGGGTATACTAGATTCATCGGCAAGTTTGTAGAAGCGTTTCGACCCCATTAAGTATATTTATTCTTGCTCGGAATCACTAGCCGAGTCGATCTAGACATGTCCGTCTGTCTCTCCGTCCGTAAGAACGCTGAGATCTCGGAAACTATAAAAGCTAGATAGTTGGGATTTGGAAATTTTTCAGCAAAACAAATTAAATATGCTATGGTTCCACTGATTGTGAAAAAATGGTCATTTATTTATGTAAATACGCAAAAAATACGATGATTATGAAGATTTTTCTGTCGTGCCCCTCAGTCGTGGATCCAAACGTACTTGGCATTCCATATGCCCCACTGACTCTGTTGAATGCGATTTCAACATCCAAGGATTTCGTTATGCAGTACTGCTTAGTGCTGTACAAATACCTTTTCCCCTCAATAGCGGTTTCTGCGATTTCACACAGTTCGGTAACACCATCGGCAAGGCCACCTTAGAGCCGTAAGTGGATTATTCTTTTCAGAATTTTACCCACCGTATTCAGCATGCAAAAGGGCCTATGTGAAGAAGTCTTCTACACCGGCTTGCACGTTCTTGGTATGAGTATCAGCAGCTGAGCTTCTCAGCGACTTGGGAACACACCCTCTGTTAAGCATGCGTTGTACATGTCAACATTCTCTTTTGTATTTGCTTTAATTGCAAATTGTAGAACTTTGTTCGCGATTCCAACTGGTCAAAGTGTCGTGTTGTCTCTCTCGGATCTTCTTGTACCTTGGCTGATCGAATACGTGTGTGTATTTGAGTGCGCTTCGGTGTTTACTTGTTTTTGTATTATGTTGCAATTACTATTCGGTATTAGGTTGATTATTGCTTTAAAAGGTATTTCTAGAAAAATGTTCATCATATAATTTCTAAAAGAGAGCAGAGCAAGGTTCAAGTCGGAGAGAAGGGACATGTTTGCTTACTTCGCTGTTTTTTTTTGTTGGATGAGATTGGAGCCACTTTGAGAGCCCCAATAATTTTAGCAAATCAGTTTACATTTTACCCGAGAAACCCGTACCCAAAATTACATTTTTTCAGGTAATTTAATAAGAACTTTATATCAAAGTAAATGGTTTAGATCCTAGATGTATCCTTCCAATGACTTAAACATTTTAGGAACTGTGACCCCTTTGAATACGAATACGAAAATATTAATTATAATTAAGATGGATTCGTTTTGTTATTCCGGTTTCCAATGCTTGAGTCTTCTAAATTTAACTTTTCCTCTTTCACCAAAACCAATCGACTTATTAAAGGTATTAGAATTGAAAATTAAAAAAAAAAGACCAAGCCAAAAGACTTTCGTATCAGTTTAAAATTTTGGGGCGACAGCCGTCCACAACAATCGTGTTGCATAAAAATCTGTTGGTTCGTTCAAAGTTGAACTTTCTCAAAGATTTCAGAAAAAACAAGGAAAAACGCTATAGTCGAGTACCTCGACTATCAGATACCCGTTACTCAGCTAAATAGAGATATGCAAGTAGCAAAGCGAGATTAAAATGCGCCACCTACCGGCGGTATACAGATTTAAGCGTTATGGGCGTTAGAGTGGGCGTGGCAAATTTTTTTTTGGACCAATCGATAGGTATTGTCGAGACCAAAACATTTCAGTTAAATTATTATCTAGCATAAAAATTGTGGGCGTTATATGTTTTCGTGGTTTGTGGGCGTTAGAGTGGGCGTGGCATATTCGCGTAACAAACTTGCGCTGCGTATAAGGCTACGGAATCTAAATCTGAAATCCCAATTCTCTATATTTGATAGTTTCCGAGATATCCAAGTTCATATGTACGATTTTTTGAAGTTTGTGGGCGGTTTATGGGCGTTAGGGTGGGCGTGGCAAACTTTTTTTTGGGTCAATCGATAGGTATTGATGAGAACATTACATTTCAGTTAAAATTTTTATTCTAGCATCAAAACTGTAGGAGCCACAGTTTGGGAGTGGGCGTGGCACTCTACTGAAACAAACTTGCGCTGCGTAAGAAGCTCAGGAATCTGCACGCCAAATCTCAATAGCCTAGCTCCCATAGTTTCCGAGATCTCAGCGTTCATCCGGACAGACAGACGGACAGACGGACATGGCTAGATCGACTCGGCTAGTGATCTCGATCAAGAATATATATACCTTATGGGGTCGGAAACGCTTCCTTCTGCCTGTTACATACTTTCCGACGAATCTAGTATACCCTTTTACTCTACGAGTAACGGGTATAACAAGGACGAACGCTACAGTCGAGTACCTCGACTATCAGATACCCGTTACTCAGCTAAAGGGACCAAAGGGAAATGGAGACATGCAAGCAGCAAAGCGAGATTAAAATGCGCCACCTACCGGCAGTAGACAGATTTAAGCGTTATGGGCGTTAGAGTGGGCGTGACAATTTTTATTTGATCAATCGATTGGTATTTACGAGACCAATACATTTCAGTTAACATTTTTTATCTAGCATGAAAATTGTGAGCGTCACAGGTTTTCGCGGTTTGTGGGCTTTAAAGTGGGCGTGGCAAACTTTGTTTTGGGTCAATCGATAGGTATTGATGAGAACAATACATTTCAATTAAAATTTTTATTCTAGCATCAAAACTGTAGGAGCCACAGTTTTGGGCGGTTTGTGGGCGTTAGAGTGGGCGTGGCACTCTGCTGAAACAAACTTGCGCTGCGTAAGAAGCTCAGGAATCTGCACGCCAAATCTCAATAGCCTAGTTCGCATAGTTTCCGAGATCTCAGCGTTCATCCGGACAGACAGACGGACAGACGGACATGGCTAGATCGACTCGGCTAGTGATCCTGATCATGAATATATATACTTTATGGGGTCAGTCGTCATCTAGCTTTCATTGCGTTTAGACGTGCTTAAAATTTTCGCTATGTTACTTCCCCGCTGTCCCGAGTGCAAAACCGATGTTACATTGGCCCAGCATCGCGCTTCGGATGCTGTTCGCTGCTCTTCTTTGTGCCGTCGCGCCTATCATACTTCTTGCGTAGCCCTACCGGACGATGTGCTTAAACTCTTATTAAATCCAAATATACTGTGCCAATGTGATAGCAGTGTGATTGCGAATGATTCGCATTCTAAAATCGATGAATTCGATGATAAATTGAAAGCCCTGGAGCGCTTATACCAGGGCCTTCATAATAAATTCTTGGAGGCGTTCCCCCGTAAAGATGTTGCATTGAATCAGAATGTAAATTCCAAGCCTCGTCTACCGAGACCTACCAACGTAGCTGCAGCTCCCCAGTCATATGCGGCGGCTGCTGCTACGGCTTCCGCGGTCGTTGACCCTTCTAATCATGCTCTGGATATTGAAAGAGGAAATTTCATACAAGTTCGAAATAAGAGGAGAAGGAACAACCCCAAGCCCAATAAACATGTTGTTGGAGTGGCTCCTAATGCCGAAGATCTTCATGTTTTGCTGACCATGAAATTTTTGCATGTCGGGAAGTTTGCAACTGATACAGAGCCGAACACTGTTTTAAAATAAGTGTCCACCAAGCTTAAGGTGGATGCTAGTTCCCTCACTTGTGTAAAACTTGTAAAAAAAGATGTTGACGTTACAACTTTAAAGTTCGTAAATTTCAAGCTTGGAATCGCCGATTAGCTTTACGATAAAGTCTTCAAAAACGATTTCTGGCCGAACTCAGTTAAGGTCAAAAGATTTATTATAGAGAACGGGCCATTGTGGTAGGGGATGGAATCTTATCTAATTTGCCGGAGCCTGGACAAACTTCATCATCAATTCAGCCATCAAAAAACCCCTAGTGTTCGACGCCACTGGCGTCGATACTTTTGCGGGACATCGTCTGCAATCCTTTCCTCATTTGTCGGAGTCGTTTTCGCAACAACATCGGCAGCTGCTTGCCTTTCTCACTGCGCTCTCTTCATATTCTGACTCTCTCCTAACGCACCATTGACAACATCAGCCGGAGCTTTTGTTGTCCACTTTGTGCGACATTCGCCGTCCGCCTGGCTCGGATTTCGGCGCGCTCCTCGGAGTTGCGCTCACATCATTATCCGTTGCTTTCCTGATGCTTCATCAATAACATCAGCCGGAGCTTTTGTTGTTTGCTTTGCGTGACATTCGCTGTCCGCCTGGTTCTAATATCGGCGCGCTCCTCAGAGTTGCGCTCTTATCATCTTGCGTCTCTCTCCCGTTGCACCATCAACAACATCAGCTGGAGCTTTTGTTGTCCGCTGTGCGTGACTTTCGCCGTCCGCGTGGCTCTAATGTCGGCGCGCTCCTCGGAGTTGCGCTCTCATCATCTTGCGCCTCTCTCCCGAAGTACCTAGATAGTCGGCTGGATTCTTACTCTTCATCGCCTAATAGTTATGCGCTCTCCGTCTCTACCTTTCTGACGTTCGACTTTCTACAACAACTTTTATCGACACATTTGGCTGGATGGCGAGCCTCTCAGAGTGCTCTCTCTGAAGGTGCTCTCTGGAGATGCTTTCGCCATCAACAACAACAATGGACTGCGGTTGCTGTAGTACGTTCTCGCTCTTTATTACCAGGAGTGGATTTCCCTGCGTGCAGTTATATTTTGAATGCTAATATTGACTGTCCACCTAATATTTGGAGCGCCGATCACCAGCCCATTTGTATCCGTACCACTACTTTACTGAAGGTTCTTACAAATAATTTTAAAAATTATGATAAAATCCCAGCGAGGTCTCTTACGGATTCGGACCATGATGCTGGACCAGTTATTGGTAGCATGACCATGGATGACCGGATATGCGCTAACAATACAAATTTCAATATTTATTTTCAAAATATCGGTGGTATGCGTACGAAAGCTCAATCCCTTTTCCAGGCAATGTCTCATGGTGATCATGACGTCATCATTTTTGTTGAAACCTGGCTCAATAAGGATTTCTTCGATAATGAATTCTTTGGTACAAATCTTTATCATGTGTTCCGTAAGGATCGAGATTCCGTTAAAACACGATGTTCCAGAGGTGGCGGAGTTTTAATTGCTGTGCGGCGTGAGCTGCGTTGCATTGCTATTCGTCTCCAGAACGAGGATTCTCTGCTCGACCAACTCTGCGTATCTCTCGCTGGTCCTACGGAAACAATTTTCCTGACAGTATCATACATACCCCCAAGCAGCAGTTTTGATTTATATAAAGTGCATGTAGACAACTTTGCCCACCTATACCAGGAGCTGGAAGATGGCCAATATATAAGTGTTTTGGGCGACTTCAACCTATCTTCGCTCGTGTGGGCTCATGATCTTGAGTCTTCAACAATGGTTCCCAGTAATTTGCATCTTCCCCACGAAATCTTAGTCATCGATGAGCTTCTTAGTATGGGATTAGTCCAGATTAACCATGTATTTAATAACTTAAATAAGCTTCTATATCTAATTTTTGTACACCCTGATTTATGCTTTACTTTATGTTGCAGCGATAATCCTCTAGCTGCGTGTGATGCTCATCACAAGCCCCTATTAATCTTAATTACTTGTTATATTTTCTCACCAAATAATTCTCGCTTGCCTCTTACCTATATTATTTCTAGCAGTTTAGATTCTATCCGTAGTGATATTTCTAATATCAGATGGGCAGAAGTCCTCTCGCATGCGGATGTGAATACAACCTATGAAGATTTTATATCTTTTCTCTCTACTATTATAGGCAGATACGCTAAAACTAGAGATCAAAGTCCTTATAGACTACCATGGTACACAAAAGGCCTAAAAAAATACAAAAATCTCCGAAATAAATTCTATAAGCGCTACATAGAAAGCGGTGATGCTGCTGACTTTGATCGGTACAAACAACATAAGCGTGAGTTTGAGTTCCTCAATAAATTCTTGTACAGCCAATATAATGCTGATATAGAGTGTAAACTAACTACCAATCCTAAAGCATTCTGGCACTTTGTCAATTCTAAACGAACAACCTCCTACTTTCCTTCCCATATGTCATATGAAAGTCTTTCAGCTTCTTCAGATATTGGGGTCGCTAATCTATTTGCTAAGTACTTTGCATCTAACTTTGAACCGAGCTCGCTGTGGAATGACGATGATTCACTCAGTGCCATTGCCACGATGCTAAATATTGGGTGCTTAGATGTTACTGATTTACTCAGGGAAATTAGACTGCGATGGCCTTTTTCCATTTATTTTGAAAAACTGTATAAATGTTCTTTGTGAGCCCCTAAAAATAATATTCAACAAGTCTCTTTCCACTTGCGAATTTGCGCATAGATGGAAACTTGCCACACTTTCTCCTATATTCAAGTCTGGTTACAAAAACATTGTTTTAAATTATAGGCCAATTGCAAAGCTAAGTAATGTCTCAAAAATGTTTGAACGAATTGTAGCTAAGCAGCTAACTTTTCTTGCTGGTCGGATTATCAGTCCTAACCAACATGGTTTTATGCCTGGAAGGTCAACTACTACTAACTTAGCTACGTTTAATCTTTTTTGCATCCACTCGTTCATCAGTCATCATCAAGTTGATGTAGTCTACACCGATTTCATTCATTAATATTAAATTGGTTTAAATTATTTAGATGGGCGGATTTATAGAGTAGAGTGCAATGGTGTTTTCTCAAGCCAGTATGTGGCTACTTCTGGCCTTCCCCAGGGAAGTGCATTGGGTCCGTTTCTATTCATCATCTTCATTAATGATTTAAGCTATTGCATAACAAATTCTGAATTCCTGTTGTTTGCGGACGATCTTAAAATAATTAGGTCTGTGAATTCAATCAACGATAGTGAACTTCTTCAAAATGACCTTGAAAAGGTGGGAAATTGGTGTTCTCGTAACAAGTTGCCTCTGAACGTGTCAAAATGTTTCTACGTTAGGTACAGCAAACGATTATTTAATATCCTTAGCTCGTATTCCATTAGTTGCCATGTTCTTTCCTTAAGAAATGAATCACTGGACCTAGGAGTTATGTTTGATACCAAATTTACTTTCATTGATCACATAAATTACATAACTCCAAAGGCATACGCTATGTATCTTCTACCGTCATCTGTAGGAAGCGTGGACATATACGCACGGGGTGGTTCTTCTTCGAACACAGATCGCAGCCTTTGGTTATCGGAACTAACCTTGTGTTGAAGGAATTTATTTTTGGAAATTCTGCCTCTCGATTTGTGTCTTTGGACTGGACGTGGTGGAAATTGAAAGATCGGAAGCTACCGACGGCCTCAAGAGTTAGATGGCGCTCCGTCAAATATGCATCAAGCTCAAGCCACGTAGGAATTTCGGCTTTATTTTGGATGGATTGCTCCCATAATGAGAGAGTGAGCTTTGGTAGTTTTGTCGAGCACATATAAACCAGGATAGGGTCCCAATTCTCAATATTAACACCGGAAAATTTTAAGGAAGTTAAGCAACCTTGAAAAGTGCGTTGAAGTTCCTTTAAGGCTGCTCCCGACTCCTGTGCTATGGATTGCACATTGAAAAGTGTTTTCAGGTGACTGTTCACCTGCAATCGCTTATTTTCGAAACGCTCAGTTAGGTTATTCCAGGCTGAGCGAAAGCCATCATTGGTGAGTGGGGATCTTGAAACTATGGAATGAGCTTCGCCACTTGTTTTTGAATTTAAGTGGAATAATTTTTCAACGGGCGTTAGACTCGGATTGTCTATGTATATTGCCGTGAAAAGGTCCCGGAAAGTCGGCCAGCGAAGATAATCGCCAGAGAAAACCTCTGTGTCGATAGGAGGGAGCCGACAGCCATAAGACGTGAAATTTTGGGACGGAGTTACTGGAGCTTGAGGTATTTGGGAGGAGCCCTTTTGGATTTGTTCCATCAGCTGCGCGGCAAATATTTCGTAAGTGGAGTACGTTTGGTAATACTTGGACTTTAGTATGGATTTTGTGTCTGCGGCGCTCTCGCCTGCAGCTATAATGCAGTCGGAGCATATGTCGTATGCTGCCTTTACCGTTTGCCACAAGGAATTGAGGTGATCGCGACGGATTTTATAGGCGGATAACGTTGGGGTAGGAGCACCTGGAGCGTTCACAGTGGCCTCAAAGTGGATCAGACAGTCAGCTGTGGCCATAAATCGGGTTAAAGCGGATTTTACTGATGTTGCCATGACGTTAAATAATTTAGAATTTTAATTCTGATGTAAGGAAACGGATTGGAATCAAATTGGAATTTAGGAACCAATTAAGATTGTAAATATATACGGTCACACTGTCGGATAGGCAATAAATATTTATTATATCGGATGGTCGGACTTATGTAAGGAATTACGGACTTTAATATTGTTTGTTTGAAAGGAACACTTTTTGTGAGCTCTTGACCCACTGTGCACTGGCGATATACGGTATACGTATGTATGTACACTGTACGTATGTATATATGTGGGGTGCGAATAGCAGAATAACGTTGCGGGAATGGGAAAGACTTCGCTTATGTTTGTATGTCGGTGCGTTTGTTTGTCACCTGCACAACTAAATTGCAAACGATTTGCTGGAGTAAATTTGTGGATATTGTAACTTTGTTTTTAATTTTAGAAATAGTTTAGCCGTATTTGTAGCTCAAGAAAAGTAGTTGGAGTGGACTGTATTAGAAAGAGTAGTTAGAGTGGACTGTATTAGAATATTTATGTAAATATACACACGCAGCTGGAACACAGTAAAAAATAAAGAGTGCAAATCTTAGGGAAAAATTTTATGAACGGAAATTTTTTACTGCGGCTGAGTTATATTTTACACACGATTGGAATTGAAAATATATTTGACAAATATTTTCGTTGAATAGTAGCACTGAAATATTTACTGGAATTGTTTCAAGTGTGCAACTGTGGGCAAAGGAAACTGGAATATTGTCGGGCACAAGTAACGGAATTAAAATACATATATTAAATGCCGTTGCGTCGGATTAATCTCTTTTGGATTTAGACAATATATCATACAGAAAGTTAGTCGAAATAGGGTTCGAAAAACTGGCTGTATGACCGGCAATTATAGTAAGCGGAACTTATTTGGAGTGTTTCAAGCCTGCTGGGACAAAATCAAAGGAAACTCCAGGAGAGGAAAGTCCAAAGATTTTGAAATCCGGCTAGAAGGACCAAAATGTTGGGGCGGTGCGGCTTGATCGATTAAATAGTTGAAGCCCCAATATCGAGTGGTACGCATAAAAATACGCGGGTACTTTTGGGTTTTTACGCGACGTGCGTAGGTGTTTATTAGTACACTTTGAAACAAGAACTGCTTAAGCCTAACTTAACTTAAGAGCTCCAGAGCAGAGCGGAGACTTAAGGGAGACATGGAGAGGGAGAGCGGACGGCAGTGCGAGCGCGCGAGATGTAGACATCTGGATAAAACTGCCGCTCGACACTGCCTCCTGAAATTAAACGCCCTTTTGGCGTGAACAGTTAACTACCTTGTTTATCGTCTTCCTCCCACCAATTGGCCAATTTTGGGATCGAGTTATGGCCAATAGTGCTGCTAGTTTTGTTCCATAAGTAACGGGACACCTGCAATTAGTCCTGAGGGGAATCCCTCCACAGAATGCATTGCAAATAGTTGTCCTCCTTGCAAACCATAGCACAACGAAGCATTTTGCAAACGTCTCCTGTGATTGCTACTATGTGTGAACAAACCCGAAGAAAAATCTGGAACTATTTATGCTGAAAAACGGGCCCCGCCATAAGCACATCGCTGAGAGAATAGCCAAATGAACTGCCCGCAGATCCATCGAAAACTACGCGAAGTTTTGTGGTTCAGCTATATCAGTAGGAATAAGTGGCCGTGCGACAACAAGCAATGCTTGTTACGCGCGGACCCCTATTCCCTTTTGGGCGTAAGAAATAAAAAATCGCCGACAATATAACCGTAGACGATTACAATACATGCCGGACCAAATACAATTAGTCAAGACACAAATAATAATGCTAATTAGTTGCTATAGCAACTATAGTGGAATAAAGTTTCTAGTGAATCTATTTGGCACATTAAAGGGCAGGCGACAGAGTAACTTGGGACTCTCCACTTCACCATGAATAATATTCCGAATGTACACAGTAACTAGCATAGTTCTACGGTTGGCAAATGGGGGTAATGGGTCAGGTCCCGGAGAATAAACTGGTTCAACCCTTTGCAAAAATAAAAGAAGTGAGCTTTCACTTATACACGGAAAAAAATAAGGTTCGTTTTAAAAAATTTGCGGCAAAATTGTTAATTTGAGCGATGATGGGTAACTGAACAAAAATATTTCTAAGATAACTGGCTAATTAATCGAAGAGGAGCAGCAGCGAAAAACTGGCGGATAATCTTGGTGCTGTAGGAAAAGTTATAAAGACGAAAGACGGAAGATGCGACGAAATAACAGCACAGGTCGAGTTGGAGTTCATGTAGTATGCATATATCGTTGTAGCGAGTACCCACTGTACCAATGCCAACATTGTGTTACAAAGCACTTGCGTAAACATTAAGACCCGGTCGTTAAACTCACGTGCCGGTCCGAAATACGATCACCCAAAACGCGCTTCAGAGCCCAACATATGAAAGTGCAAGTGTCAGCATAGTCTTACCTGACCGCACAAACAGCCGATTCATGCATGTACAATTCTCTCGCGCTCTCGCTGTTACAAGCTATATGTATGAGCATAAATATTCCTAAGTACATGGCAGCCGCGAGCCACTAGACTTTAAGACACTCTCAAAGACAAAATCAAAAGTATATATACAAAAAAAAAAAAGGAAGAACGCTATAGTCGAGTACCTCGACTATCAGATACCCGTTACTTAGCTAAAGGGACCAAAGGGAAATGGAGATATGCAAGCAGCAAATCGAGATTTAAATACGCCCCCTACCGGCGGTAGACAGATTTAAGCGTTATGGTATTGACGAGACCAATACATTTCAGTTAAAATTTTTTATCTAGTATGAAAACTGTGGCCGTCACAGGTTTGGGCGCTTTGTGGGCGTTAGAGTGGGCGTGGCAATTTTTTTTCAGGTCACTCGATAGGTATTGATGAGAAGAATACACTCATGTTAAAATTTTTATTCTAGCATCAAAACTGTAGGAGCCACAGTTTTGGGCGGTTTGTGGGCGTAAGAGTGGGTGTTGCACATTGCTGAAACAAACTTGCGCTGCGTAAGAAGCTCAGGAATCTGCACGCCAAATCTCAATAGCCTAGCTCCCATAGAGATCTCAGCGTTCATCCGGACGGACAGACAGACGGACAGACGGACAGACGGACATGGCTAGATCGACTCGGCTAGTGATCCTGATCAAGAATATATATACTTTATGGGGTCGGAAACGCTTCCTTCTGCCTGTTACATACTTTCCGACGAATCTAGTATACCCTTTTACTCTACGAGTAACGGGTATAACAAGGGAGAACGCTATAGTCGAGTGCCTCGACTATCAGATACCCGTTACTCAGCTAAAGGGTCCAAAGGGCAAAGGAGATATGCAAGCAGATAAGCGAGATTGAAATGCGCCGCGATCTCAATATATGGTATTGTGGGCGGGAGACAAATTTCAGAGTTATGGGCGTTAGAGTGGGCAAACCTTTTTTTGGGTAAATCGATAGGTATAGATGAAACTAATACATTTCAGATACAATTTTTTTCTAGCATTAAAATTGTGGGTGCTACAGGTTTAGGCGGTTTGTGAGCGTTAAAGTGGGCGTGGCAACCTGTTTTAAATCAATCGATTGATATTAACGAGACTAATACATTTCAGCTAAAATTTTTGAACTACCAAGAAAACTGTAGGAGCCAACTTTTTGGGCGGTTTGTGGGCGTTAGAGTGGGCGGGGCATATTCGCGTAACAAACTTGCGCTCCGTACAAGGCTACGGAATCTAAATCTTAAATCCCAATTCTCTGTCTGTGATAGTTTCCGAGATGTCCGCGTTCATACCTACGATTTTTTGAAGTTTGTGGGCGGTTTCTGGGCGTTAAAATGGGAGTGGCCAATTTTTTTTGGTCAGTCGATAGCTAACTTTAGATAACTTTTATTCTAGCATTAAAACTGTAGAAGCCAACGTTTTGGGCGGTTTGTGGGAGTTAGAGTGGGCGTGGCACCCTGTTGAGACAAACTCGGCTAGTGATCCTATTCAATAATATATATATATTTTATGGGGTTGGAAATGCTTCCTTCTGCCTTTTACATACTTTCCGACGAATCTAGTATACCTTTTTTACTCTACGAGCAAGGGGTATAATAAATATTTAAAATAAAAATCATAATTTAATAATAATTAATTAATAAAAAAATAGTATGAGTACTACATTCTTAATTTATGATAAAAAAGCCATACATAAATGGCATAAGAACACAACATAGGCTTAATAGATACAAAAACGGTCGATTCCACCACAAACGTTACAAATAAAATATAATCAGATCAAATTGACAGAAGCAATACTATTAATATTAATCTTCGTTAAGTGCCAGCAAATGTATTTCTGAAAAATTACAATTTTCACAAAAAATGTTTTCTTTAAAGATTCCAAAGTCAAGTCAATGACTTGGATCAAATTTAAAAACTTGCTTATCATAATTGCAATTATTATTAAAAGTAACAAAAAAAAACAAGGAAGAACGCTATAGTCGAGTACCTCGACTATCAGATACCCGTTACTCAAAGGGAATAGGGGATATGCAAGCAGCAAAGCGAAATTAAAATGCGCCACCTACCGGCGGTAGACAGTTTTAAGCGTTATGGGCGTTAGAGTGGGCGTGGCAAATTTATTTTTGGATCAATCGATAGGTATTGACGACACCAATACATTTCAGTTAAAATTTTTTAACTAGAATGCAAATTGTGGGCGTCACAGGTTTTCGCGGTTTGTGGACGTTTAAGTGGGCGTGGCAAACTTTTTTTTAAGTCAATCGATAGGTATTGATGAGAACAATACATTTCAGTTAAAATTTTCTGTCTAGCATCAAAACTGTAGGAGTTACAGTTTTGGGCGGTTTGTGGGCGTTAGAGTGGGCGTGGCAGTCTACTGAAACAAACTTGCGCTGCGTAAGAAGCTCAGGAATCTGTACGCCAAATTTTAATAGCCTAGCTCTCATAGTTTCCGAGATCTCAGCGTTCATCCGGACAGACAGACGGACAGACGGACATGGCTAGATCGACTCGGCTAGTGATCCTGATCAAGAATATATATACTTTATGGGGTCGGAAACGCTTCCTTCTGACTGTTACATACTTTCCGACGAATCTAGTATACCCTTTTACTCTACGAGTAACGGTTATAATAAAAAAACCAATATATGTATTCGAAATAAAATGCGAGACATTTTAATTAAAATAATCATGACCACCACAGAAATAATGTAAAAGGTTTATGCATATTTTGCAGAACATGTTCAACAACTGGTCACAACGACCCCAATAAGGATCAGCCAGCTAGAATATGCATTTATTGAAACATTTAACTGGCAGAATTCACCCTTGATACATTGCTCAAAAACACAAAAAGCAATTGTATTGAGCACCATTCAAGGTGTACAAGTAAGATAGGTTATTGACCATCATGAAATACTAGGCAAGATTCCCGATATGGTAGTCTTTAATAAAATAATAATAGTTAATATCCATAAAATAATGGAATGGCATGAAAGAAATATCAACATTTTTTATCAGACTACGATCAAATTAATTAACTATAAATGAAAGGAAAATTTAATTATTTCGGTACCAACAAGAGACAAATAGGAATCATTAGATTCACTACCTGTCGACCCGGTAGAGATTCTGATTCTAAGAACCCCGAAATAGATGAGAAAGATTAAAAAAATCACACCATACCCGCTGTCCTTATTCAACCTAAGCTATCAGATCAGGATTTAACAGGTACTCATACAAGCGCAATCGTAAAAGAATGAAAGTCCATCATAATGGCAGATTAAATCGTTGCCCAACGGGCATACATAAAATATATATCAAATGCCATCCCGGAATTCAACGGCCAAAAATTAATTTTTCAAAGATTCATAACCGCTCTGTGATTAGTAAGTTTAACAAAAGTTCCATTTGAAGAAATAGCTGTCGAAGTAATTATATCATACACACATCATCAAAAATACATAGTAGGATTAGCCTTATACAAGGTTCAAAATGAAACTACTATCAACGGGATCATACAAAGACTTCAAGAAATTATCGGAGAAACATCTAATGTAGTGAAGGCAAAACTGGCAATAGCCACCCAAAAGGGCAACACTGGCGAAAAATGTAACTCAGAAATCGAAAATTTACGAAAACTACTAGAAACCTCGTATATTGATGAGAAATTACCAGCCGAAAACGCTGATAAATTTAGCACAAAAGAAGCAATTAACACAATTAAAGACTGCGATCATGGACGACTAAAAACTATTCTAAAAGCACGAAATTTCTCAAGTAGGAATTAAGCAGTCACAAAGTAAATACAAAGTAGTACTAAAATGACGGGCAGCTCAAATTCAATGATGTACCCCGAAGAGGACAACCCAACCTTATGACGGTAATTACTACAGCGGTAATTACCGCGGTAGAGTATAAGACAGAGTTTACTACTAAAACAATGGTTATTACCGAAACAATGGTTATAACCAAAATTATAGCAACCAAAGTTATAACAACCAAAATAATAATAACCACATTAATAACAATAATAAAGGTAGTGGAAATTATAGAGGTAATAACCGGTGGAACCAACACACCAACAACAGCCACAGAAATCCAAATTTTACAACATTAATCTAAGTCTCAACATCTATTTACAAATAAACAATTCTCACGCAAAAACAACATTAAATCTTTTAATAAATACAGTCGCCGACTTAAGCCTTTTATAAATAAATTCTGACAACTCCGATGTCATAGACACATCGAAAACAATAACCATGTCTGGAATAGGTCAACGTTTTTTTAAATCAAAAGGTTCAACTTTATGGAAATACAAACAAGAAAATGTATAATCCCTTTTAACTTTCAAATAGAATGTAATGACTATCCAATTGTTTCCAATATTAGGAATGGACTTTCTAAAAACATTTAACTGCCAACATGACTTTCAAACAGGCCATGATTGCTTAATAGCTAGACCGGAAAACTTCGGTCAAGAGATCAACATTCCAATTATACATTCAATAAAAAACAATTTAATAGTGCCAGCTCGACCAGAAGTCAAATTGCCAAATTTATATAAACACTTCCCACAAAGAAATTTTCATAAAAAACCAGTATTTAACCGATGGTATAATTGTAGCAAGCACTATAGCATATTCTAATAAAACGTTTGTGCGCATTTTAAACAACCGATTCCAATAAAATTATAAACTTTAACAAAATCGATTATGATCCGTTAGATAAATATCAAACACCACAAAGAATGTTACTCAAGAAAAAGAATTTTTATCCAAATTAACAAAAAAAAATTTGAAATGTTTAAAAGTACCCTCACCAAATTATGCACCTAATTCAGATTAGAAGGGAACCCATACCCTCGAAGAATTTTACGATTAAACATAAGGTGAAGGATGACGTTCCAGTCTATATGAAAACCTACAGAACACCCCATAGCCAAAAAGACGAAATAGATAAACAAGTCAAAAAACTAATTAAAGATGGCATAGTAGAACCCTCAGTACCAGAATACAATAGCGTGTTACTTTTAGTACCCAAAAAATAAATTCCTGGTTCAGAAAAGAAACCCTTGCGGTTAGTTATTGATTACCGACAAATAAATAAAAAGTTACAAGGAGATAAATTTCCGTTAGCACGAATTGATGATGTACTCGATTAGTTTTGTAGAGCAAAGTTATTTTCATGTCTGGATTTAATGTCCTGTTTCCGCCAGATAACTTTAGAAAACGACTCCAGAGACATAAAATCATTTTCAACGAGCCCTGGCTTATACCGCTTCAAACGATTACCCTTTGTAATAAAAATAGCCCCTAACTCACTTCAAAGAAAGATAACACTAGCCTTTTCCGGATTAGAACCAAGTTACACCCAGAAAAACGCTGATGATACAAAAAAGATTCCCTGCTCCTTCTGATGCAGACACGATTTGTCGCTTTTTGCAACTATTACAGACGCTTCATACAAAGTTTCTCCGATTTTTCAAGACACTTAACTCACCATTACAAGAAAATATAACATTTAATTAGACTCCTCAATGTCAAGAAGCTTTTGAATATTTTGAAAGCGCAGAAAGCAGTCTTAACCTAAACACATGAGAGGGTAGACTTTCCAGTAGCATACGCCTCACGAACATTTACAAAAGGCGAAAGTAACACATCAACAACCGAACAAAAATCAACAGCAATATATTGGGCTGTAAATTATTTCAGAAAATTTGTATATGGCAATCCGCTTATTATTAAAACAGACCTTAGGTTAGGTAGGTTAGGTAGGTGTGGTTGGAGACTAAATATTAGTCCCCTCACTTAGGCCACAATGGGCCCCTTGTGATACCACATGATCTCTGAAAAGATCCGTTTCCCTAGCTCATGGGTTATCTGCTTTCACGAAGTATTCTGTTTTCCTCAAGAAACATAGTAGTTTTTGAATGCTTACGTCCTGAATGGCCGCAAGGTTCGGAAGTGTGTAGCTACCTAGGGTTTGAAAGCGCTTTAGGTTATGCGCTGGGCAGAAGCATAGGAGGTGTTCGATGCTCTCCTCTTCGTCTATCTGTTTGCAGCTGCGGCAGAAGTCGTGGTTACTTAGACCCAGCCTTATCGCATGAGTCCCTATAAGACAGTGGCCCGTGAGGGCATTTAGGAGAGTGGAGATGTTCTCCCTGCTACATTGTAGGAGAGTTTTTGTTATTTTCATGTTGTAGTTTGGCCATGTGAGTCTAGAATTGTGGCATGCTGAGATTGAGTTCCAACGGTTGTTGGAAAGAGTATACAATCTCTGCCTGAGATGGAGCTTGCAGGTAGCCATGGGCATCCCTACCGTGTCCTTATCGCGAAGGATATCGGCGGTTGTCCCCTGTCTTGGTAGCTCGTCTGCTATGCAGTTGCCCTCAATGTTGCGGTGTCCAGGCACCCAGATGAGGTTGATACTCAGATGAGTGGCCATCTCGTTAAGAGATTTGCGGCATTCAGAGATTGTTTTTGAGCTCGTTGTGTAGGAGTCGAGGGCCCTGAGGGCAGCTTGACTATCCGAGAAGATGAAGATATCTATGTCTTGATGTACAGACGTGTTCAGCTGGGTAGTGGCTTCCTGAATTGCAATCACTTCCGCTTGGAAAACACTACAGTGGTCTGGTAGGCGGAATGAGACTTTTAAGTCTAGTTCGGGGGAAAAGACTCCCCCACCTGTTTGGGAGTTAAGCTTGGAGCCGTCAGTGTATATGTTGACGGCGTTTACGAATTGATGTGGGAGGTTGTCCCAGTCTGAACGGGTGGGTATATAAATTTTGTATCTTCTTTCGAAGTCGACTATGGGTGGGACGTAGTCTGTATAACGTGGTAGGGGTGAATGCTTTGATAGGATATTGGAGTGACCCGTGGAGCCTGATGTCCATGCCGCTGCTTCACGGAGCCTCAGCGCTGTGGCTGATGCCCAGCTTTTGGCAAGTAGGTCCAGGGGTTGGAGATCGAGAATTGTAGCGGTAGTGCGCAGCGCCCCACTGATGCAGAGCTCTGCGCTTCTTTGGATCTTGTGAAGGATCCGGAGGTTACAGTTTTTATCTAGAGAAGGCCACCAAACGATGTTTCCGTAGAGTAGAATGGGCCTGACTATTGCAGTATATAGCCAGTGAACTATCATGGGGGAGAAACCCCACTTCCTCCCTATGGCTTTATTACAAGCGAAGAGGGCTATGGCCGCTTTGCGTGTGCGATCTAGGATGTTATCAGTCCAGAAGAGCTTTTTGTCAAGAATGACACCTAGGTACTTTGCTTGGTTGCTAAAGGTTAGGTGTAGTTTGGTGTAGTTTTGGGGGAACTAGAATTGGTACCTTGTACTTCCTTGTAAAGAGAACTAGTTCGGTTTTTTCCGGGTTAACTCCCAGTCCACAGCCAGCTGTCCACCGGGAGAGGGTGGATAGGGCTGTCTCCATTAGATTGCAAAGGGTTTGCGGGAATTTACCCTGCAGTAGGATAACCACGTCATCCGCGTAGGCTACCACATTTGTGCCCGCCTCTTCTAGGAGTGAAAGCAGTTTGTTGACCACTAAAACCCATAGAAGAGGTGAGAGTACGCCCCCTTGTGGGGTTCCTCTACTGACGTTCCTGGTCGAGTGGGCCGGTCCCATAGTGGAGTGCACTACCCTGCTGGTTAGCATGGTGTGTATGAGTCCCACTATGGGCCGCTCAATGCCCAGTTCAGTCAGAGCACAAGTAATCGCCGTTGGGGTGACGTTGTTAAAGGCGCCTTCTATGTCTAGAAACGTTGCAAGAGAGTATTCCTTATTGCGGAAGCCTCGTTCTATACTGTACACTAGAGAGTGGAGGGCGGTATCGGTTGACCTACCCTTAAGGTACGCATGCTGTGCGTCAGAGAGTAGGCTATGGTCGATGGTTAGTCTGATATGGGTGTCGATTAGCCTTTCCAGGGTCTTCAACAAGAAGGAAGAGAGACTGATCGGGCGGAAGTCCTTTGGGTTGGTGTGGGAGGGCTTGCCGGCTTTCGGTATAAAAATTACCTTAACGTCCAGCCACCTTGTTGGAACATGGTTTAGAGCAAGGCAGCCGTGGAAGATGGCTGTCAGCCAGGGAAGGGACATATCTAGTGTCCGTTGTAACTGGGCCGGGAAGAACCCATCTGGGCCAGGTGATTTGAAGGGCTTGAAAGAGTTGACAGCCCACTGAATGCGGCCAGGGTTTGAAATGTTGTCAATACTCTGGTCGTCTAAATTCTCCTCTATGTGGAGGTCCTCCACTACATGGGTGTTCTTAGGGAAGTGGGTGTCTAACAGTAGTTCAAGGGTTTCCTGACTGTTTTCCGTCCAGCTGTCAGCATAGGTTTTAAGATAGCCAATGGTCGCTGGAGCTTTAGCTAGAATTTTTCTGAGTCTGGATGCCTCCGCAGTAGATTCTATACTACTGCAGAAGTTAGCCCATGCTCTTCGTTTTGATATTCTAATTTCCTTTTTGTATAGGCTTAGTTTTGAATGATATAAATTCCAGGAGGATTCGCTATTGTTGTATTTAGCTTTATTGAAGTAAGTTCTACACTCTCTTTTAAGGTTCGCTAGGGTTGGGTTTCACCATGGGGGTTTGTGCTTCGTTTTGACTGTTCTACTTGGGCAAGCCCTTTTTAAGGCCTCACCGCAGATATCAGTAAAAGTGTTAACTAGGCTATCTAATTCTTGACGGTTGCGTATGTGTGTCGGAGGAGCGAGTAGGTTCCTGTTGAGGAGATTTTTATAGTATCCCCAGTTGGTTAATCTTAGATTAGTTATGTTCTCGGCGGGAGGATAGTCTAGACTTATTGTAAATTCTATGTATCGGTGGTCCGAGAATGAGTGTTCGATCCCCACCTTCCACGCGTCTAGCTGGTTAAGTAAGGGATCAGATATTAGAGTAATGTCTAGTACTTCCCTCCTATTTCTAGTGATGAAAGTTGGGTCATTACCTTTGTTGCAGATGAATAGATTTGATTGAAGGAGATAGTCGTAGAGTAACTCACCCCTTTCGTTGGTGTTTGTACTTCCCCATTGTGTGTGGTGTGAGTTAGCGTTCCCACCCAGGATGAGTTCCTTAGATGAGTGAGTGCGTATGAGTTCTTGTGTAGTGGTGTTTGGTAGTGGCCCTTCGTAGTCGTGAGCCAGATAGAATGATGCTATGGTGTGATGGGTGTGTTCGTTTAGCTCCAGTCTGACCGTGGTAAGGTCGCCTTCGCTAAACTGTGGAATAAGAAATGTATTAAAGTGTGACTTTGTAAGAATGCAGGTTCTGGTTTTACCCTTGTCCTTGGTGTAAAAAAGCTTGTATAAGGGGGTTGATAAGCCACAGATGTTGTTACCAACAATCCATGGCTCTTGAATGAGGACTACGTCTATGTTGCCTGTTGCCAGGCGGGTGAGGAGATTAATTTGCAGAAACTGCACCATCTTTGGGACTGGGTTCGGGCTGGGTACCCTCCGCTTCCTCCGCTATGTCCTGGAGAACAGAGCGCCCTGGTCGGGCTGTGTCCTGGGTGCACAGCTGCTTCAGGCTCTCTGTCAGCTCCGAGTCGGTTGACACGTAGCCGGTGAGGGTGGCCTCTTCGTGATCTGGTTCGTCGTCTCTCGGGGGTTCGTACGACGCGCAGGCAGCCAGGTTGTCTGCCGCCAACTTATCGGTGTCGTATATGCGTAGCTGCACCTTATCGAACCCGTAGTTCACTCTGTGTTGTTGGGCTGCGAGGGGTTCCAAGCAGGCCTGGTTCAGGAGGATAACCACGCTCATGGTGACTCGCTCGGTTTTCTCCACCTTGACCACCTTCCAACCGTCTGTTGGAAGTTTTGGGTTGAACCTGGTCAGCAGGCTGAGTATAGCCTCTGGTTCCGATGGTTCCGACGGCAGCCACACCCTCGCTCTCGGTCGAGACGGGATGTCTGCAGCCTCACAAACTGCCAGCTTGGCCCCGGGGTAGACCTCGCCGACTTTGGTAATTGCAGCCTTGTAGAGTGCTGCCGATCTCTCGAGATTTGAAACTTACTCTACATCAAAAAAAAAAAAATAGTCTCGGGTAATATGGACGCCTATGAAAAAAAATAAAAAAACTTACTAGCAGACCAAAAGGTAGAAGTTCAGTTAGAACGAAAATTATATAATGTGCTCTCACTAGAATCCACTACTGTCAATAAAACACTTATATTTAAGATACAAGTTCAGATTCTGTCCCAAGATTCTGTACTCAACAAAACAATGTATGTAAGCCTACATAATGTTATTATTAAGAATGATGTAGAAATTAATATTATAGATACACCATGCATAAAAGTGGGTAGTACACACAGATTCCATGATAGAAAAAAAAAATTTTTAGCTGATATGTATTAGTCTCGTCAACACCTATCGATTGACCCAAAAAAAAAAAAAAAAAGTTTGCCACGGCCACTCTAACGCCCATAACGCTTAAATCTGTCTACCGCCCACATAACCATATACTGAGATCACTGGTGGGTGTCGCATTTCAATCTCGATTTGCTGCTTGCATGTCTCCATCTCCTCTTGGTCCCTTTAGCTGAGTAACGGGTAATCATGCTTCTTCGCTGAAAGACAAAGTCTCGCGATTTAGTTGGATCTTCATTGAATCTTCGCACAAGTTCACATGTTGGGGTACAATCCGTTCTTATGACAAATTTGTGCGTATCCGAGGGCATTCGTTCCAATGCTGTTTTGAACATATTAACAATTGTTCAATAATTCGTCTCTTTAACTGTTGTATTCCCTGTATATTGCACCGCACATTCAGCTGATCCACCATCGATGAAATTAAATATATATTTGCTGAAATTGATGCGGTTCATCTGGTGTTGGCACCCCTGAACCATGCAAATGATATATTTGTCCTTGTATCTGTAATTGCGAACATTGATTTGTTGAAGAATACGGTGTAACTTCTGAACGTGTGGTGGTGCAGTGTGTGGTGTATATGTAGTTGTATGTGTTGCAATTCATTGTGTTGATGTGAGTGATTGGTTATGTGTGTTGTATCTTTTACCTTGCAAGTCGGCATGAAGACGCCTTCTCGAATGATATTAGCTCCAAAGGAAGTCATGCGAAAGCAGTTGCATCGATCAATGGTTTCAGTGGCTGTGGTGGTGTAAGTAATGGATCCAGATTGACTTTTCCACTTGCGCAGCACAATCCAACCGTTTCTCTTTTGAGCTTTGAAGCATTGCAATATCGGCATATAGTCGTCATTGGTCCAATATCTAAATTTTCATCATCACAATGGTGCCAATGATCTTCGTGTGCTCACGCGTTGTCTCAATCGGGCATTTTCCCTTATTATATTTTGTCTTTCTTCGCTTAAGTTCTGTGAATACACTTGTTGCTGGCTTGCATGTCTTGTGCGGCGGCGGATGTTCCCACGTCATCCTTTAGGCATTTTGGACTATGGACAGAGTGGTGAAATTAACCTCAATTGCAAGATCCACATAATTTACACAGTTCAACTTACCACCTTAACGACAAGTGCCTGCTGTTGAAATTGAATAAAAATTGCACAATACGCGTGATTGATTTGATGGTTTCCAATTAAAATGTTAGGAAACGAATAACTTATTTTTTTTTTTACTTTTTTCACAATTTCACAGTGAACACAATACCGGTTTGTAACATGAAATTACCTGAGAACAATGAGTAGTTGTCAAACAATGTATCACGCATGCTATGTAAAAGAGATGACGCTATATGTAAAAAAAGATTTTTCCGCCTTTCTGTTGAAATTTTTCATGAATTTTCTTTGCTACAAACCTCAAGGAGCCCGAGACCTTTCCAACGAATGCAAATCCGTGGAAATCGGTTCGTGCGTTCTGGAGTTATAACTTCAGGAAGGAAAACCCGACCTATTTTTATACCCGTTACTCGTAGAGTAAAAGGGTATACTAGATTCGTCGGAAAGTATCTAACAGGCAGAAGGAAGCGTTTCCGACCCCATAAAGTATATATATTCTTGATCAGGATCACTAGCCGGGTCGATCTAGCCATGTCCGTCTGTCCGTCTGCCTGTCCGGATGAACGCTGAGATATCGGAAACTATGGGAGCTGGGCTATTGAGATTTGGCGTGCAGATTCCTGAGCTTCTTACGCAGCGCAAGTTTGTTTCAGTAGAGTGCCACGCCCACTCTAACGCCCACAAACCGCCCAAAACTGTAACTCCTACAGTTTAGATGCTAGAATAAAAATTTGAACTGAAATGTAATGTTCTCATCAATACCTATCGATTGCCCCAAAAAAAAGTTTACCACGACCACCCAAACGCCCATAAGTCGCCCACAAACTTCAAAAAATCGTAATTATGAACGTGGAAACCTCGGAAACTATCAAGGATAGAGAATTGGGATTTCAGATTTAGATTCCGTAGCCTTATACGCAGCGCAAGTTTGTTACGCGAATATGCTACGCCCACTCTGACGCCCACAAACCGCATAAACCTGTGACGCCCACAATTTTAATGCAAGATAAAAAATGTTAACTGAAATGTATTGGTCTCG
Organism: Drosophila suzukii; assembly: GCF_043229965.1. Taxonomy (NCBI): domain Eukaryota; kingdom Metazoa; phylum Arthropoda; class Insecta; order Diptera; family Drosophilidae; genus Drosophila; species Drosophila suzukii. The sequence continues at coordinate 51,705,301 of NC_092082.1, read as the reverse complement.
CCAATACCTATCGATTGATCAAAAAAAAGTTTGCCACGCCCACTCTAACGCCCATAACGCTTAAATGTGTCTACCGCCGGTAGGTGGCGCATTTTAATCCCGCTTTGCTGCTGGAAAACTTTTTTTTTTGAGTCAATCGATAGGTATTGATAAGAACAATACATTTGATTTAAAATTTGTATTCTAGCATCAAAACTGTAGGAGCCACCGTTTTGGGCGGTTTGTGGGCATTAGAGTGGGCGTGGCACTCTGCCGAAACAAACTTGCGCTGCGTAAGAAGCTCAGGAATCTTCACGCCAAATCTCAATAGCCTAGCTCTTATAGTTTCCGAGATCTCAGCGTTCATCCGGACATACGGACATGGCTAGATCGACTCGGCTAGTGATCCTGATCAAGAAAATATATACTTTATGGGGTCGGAAACGCTTCCTTCTGCCTGTTACATACTTTCCGACGAATCTAGTATATCCTTTTACTCTACGAGTAACGGGTATAAGAACAGCACTAAAACAATTTTTTTTTTAATTTTTTGTTATTTTTTGTGGGTTTAATAAGTTTGTTACGCTAAACAAGAAATAAAAATATAAATTTGTTACATCTTTATTAAAAAAAACATGTATTCATTCGTAGGGTACCTCGCAACGAATACTTTTGTGACTCACTGTAAGTTGCTTTAAACTTGTAAACATCTCAACGAAAATTGCGCACTAACAATTACAATTTTGGACCGAGAAGAGCTGTGCGAGCTCACTGTCAATCACTGTTTATAGGTAAACGTCCATAACTGAGTGGAATGATTCTTTTTTTCTGAAGAATTTGTGGTTAATTCAATATCATTTCACTTTAGTTCACTTTGCGCCAAAAAGGTATTCTCACAAAGAAATCACGGATAATTTATATCTGACCGTTTAGTCGTATATGCCTAAGCTGCCTTTATAATGTTACCAATTCTTAACCAAGAATAAGACAATGCGTCTTTTTGGAAATTTTATTTTTTCAGAATGCTTAGACCGCTAGAGCTTTTAATTTCTTCAGAATTTTAAAACTGCGTTTTTTAGGCATTTAACGGCACTGTTCCCTCTAAGATCATATATGAATGTATAAAGACAAATTAATTCAGACCACTGCTTCTTCGCGAACCTGAAGACAAATGGAGAAAAACACCATCTCACTGGAAAAAAAATTAAAATCGTTACCCTGACAACGAAGTCAGACCGAGACGAAAATAAATCGTATTAACATTGTAATAATTGTTTATATGTTTATATTCTGTTATCAAAAAAACAGAAAGTATACAGAACTTCTACAATAATGTGTACAACAAGCTGAAATCGCAGATGACAACGTCCCGAACGACCGTTACACAGCAGCAGCAAAGAGGTCTCCCTTTATATAAATTTGGGCAAAAACTCTATTATTAGAGGAACGTGCACTAAATTCTTGGGATGCAATGAATCCATATATATTGGCGTACAATGATGATGCATTCCGCCCAAAACTCCTATCTCAAATTATGGTAAAACTACATGAGGATATGGTCTCTTAAAATAGACTACTCTTAAATGCCTGAGTTGACTATTGTGAGCCATCATGGATAAATTACAAGATCCGAGGAAACCGATCTAATAAAGCATACATAGCCGTATTTGAATGCTTTGCCACGGAAGCAGTATACATAAATGAAAGACGTTGGAGACCTAAGAACTGCAGCAGTCGTTTCATAGAAGCCAGCAACCAACTGAAGGCCATCTACTCACAGGAAGCAAATAACTATACGGTACAGCAATGCAATACCAAAGACGTTCAGTTAAATTTCATTCGGTCATGATCACTTTACTTATGTGGATTATTGGAAGCCGCAGTAAAGTCAGCAAAGACTTTAACATTTCACAAGGAAGAACGCTATAGTCGAGTACCTCGACTATCAGATACCCGTTACTCAGTTAATGGGACCAAAGGGAAATGGAGATATGCAAGCAGCAAAGCGAGATTGAAATGTGCCACCTACCCCCGATCTCAACATATGGTTAGGTGGGCGGTGGTGGTAGACAGGTTTAGGCGTTATGGGCTTTAGAGTGGGCGTGGCAAACTTTTTTTGGGGTCAATCGATAGGCATTGACGGGACTAATACATTTCAGTTACCATTTTTTTCTAGCATGAAAATGGTGGGCGCCACAGACCTAGGCGGTTTGTGGGCGTTGCAAACTTTTTTGGGGTCAATCGATAGGTATTGACGAGAGTAATATATTTCAGTTAAAATTTTTTCTAGCACGAAAAATGTGGGCGTTACAGATTTAGGCGGCTTGTGGGCGTTAGAGTGGGCGTGGAATATTCGCGTAACAAACTTGCACTGCGTACAAGGCTACGGAATCTAAATCTGAAATCCCAATTCTCTATCTTTGATAGTTTCCGAGATATCCGCGTTCATGTTTACGATTTTCTGAAGTTTGTGGGCCTTAAAGTGGGCGTTGCAAACTTTTTTTGGATCAATCGATAGGTATTGACCAGAGTAATACATTACAGTTAACATTTTATTTCTAGCACGAAAAATGTGGGCGCCACAGAATTAGGCGATTTGTGGGCGTTAGAGTGGGCGTGGCATATTCGCGTAACAAACTTGCGCTGCGTACAATCGGAAATCCCAATTCTATATCTTTGATAGTTTCCGAGATATCCGCGTTCATACTTACGATTTTTTGAAGTTTGGGGGCCTGGCAAACTTTTTTGGGTCAATCGATAGGTGTTGACGGGACTAATTCATCACAGTTAAAATTTTTTTTCTGGCATGAAAATTGTGGGTGCCACAGTTTTGGGCAGTTTGTGGGCGTTACAGTGGGCGTAGCAAACTTAATAGATAGGTATTGACGAGACTAAAACATTTCTAGGATGAAAATTGTGGGCGCCACCGATTTGGGGGGTTTGTTGGCGTTAGAGTGGGCGTGGCACTCTGCAGAAACAAACTTGCGCTGCGCAAGAAGCTCAGGAATCTACGTACCAAGTCCCAACCTTCTAGCATTGTAGTTTCCGAGATCTCAGCGATCATCCGGACGGACAGACGGACATGTCTAGATCGACTCGGCTAGTGATCCTGATCACGAATATATATACTTAATGGGGTCGGAAACGCTTCCTTCTACCTGTTACATACTTTCCGACGAATCTAGTATACCCTTTTACTCTACGTGAAACGAGTATAAACATCAAAATTAAAATTTAATTCAAGGGGTAAGTTATTAAGTATACCCGTTACTTGTAGAATTTCCAATATATATTCCTGATCAAGACCACTAGCCGAGTCGACCTAGCATGTCCGTTTGCCTGTCCGTCCGTCTGATATCTCGGAAACTATTAGAGCTAATATGTTGGGACTAGGCATGCAGATTCTAGAGATTATTACGCAGCATTACAAACCGCCCAAACGGGTGGCTCCTACAGTTTAAGTGGAAAACAAACTTTAACAGAGATGTATTTTTTTGTCAATACCCATCGATTGTCCCACAAAAATGTTGTCACGCCCACTCTAACACCCACAAACCACTCACAAACTTAAAAAAATCGTCCATATGAACGCTGATATCTCGGAAACTGTGAAAGATAAAAGGTTGGTACCCAAGACTTAAATTGCTTAGCAACACGCCCAAAGCGATAACAACTCTAAATTGCTCTAGCGCCCACATTTTGTAGTAAAATTTTGTCTTTCTGTTTCCAGTATTCCTTACTGCAAACTGTGGTCGAGGCCTGCCAAAAGAAGAAGAACTGCAAGTTTCACGGATCCCTGCAGTTCTACGGTCAGGGCGCCAGCGGTGTGGGCGATTCATCTGGAACAAGCAGTTATTACAGTAGCACGGCCAGCTCCAATGCAATAAACAGCGACCCGTGTCCCAAGCGCAGGAAAATTGTCGAAGTCGCCTACAAATGTCGCCCATGTAAGTCAATTTATCTTTAAAATTATATATCAAGATATCAATAATAGCATTAGCTTTAATGGAAAATTAAATTGTAGCATAGAGGAGGGTGTAGAGGAAAGAATGTACATATGTCTGGCTGTTTGACTTTGTGCACTTTGGCGAACTTTCCTAAAAATTGGGCCTCTACCTCAAAGTTTATTAATCCTGTAATTTTGTTTGTAATTATCTTCATTTTTAAATATTAATTGTTAAAATTTTATGTCAAAAAGGTTTCCAATATTTTTTTCAAAAGTTACAATAGTAATTCTCATTTTGATGAAAAGTAATAGTAAGAACAAAAACTCATTTACATTTTGACAAAATACTAAAAAGTGTGGGCGCTGGACGCGTTTTAGAGTTGTAGTCGCTTGTGGGCGTGTTAGTGGGCGTGGTACCCTTCTGAAACAGACTAGCGCTGCGCGCAAGAATCTGCATGCCAAGTTCCAACATTCTAGCTCTTATAGTTTCCGAGATCTTTATTTAGACAGACGGGCACGGCTAGATCCACTCGGCTAGTGATCCTGATCAAGAATATATTTACTCTATGGGGTCGGTAACCCGTCCTTCTACCTGTTACATACTTAACGACGAATCTAGTATACCCTTTTACTTTACGATAACCCGGCAGAGAAAGTTTGTCTCAGCAAGGAGCCAAGCCCACTCTAAATCTAAATTTTGTTTTTTTGTATTATCAATTATTATCTAGTCGAGAGCGTCGACTATGGCGTCTTCTCTTGTTTTATTTAAAAATTATGGTAAAAATGTTGGTATTTCATGTGAACAATAAGTAGGCATCGGTTAAAATAAAAACATATATAAACTAATCTCATTTTACTCTCTTATTTTAAGATTTAGTTATTTATTTTCTTATGATTATCTGATTGTATTGTAATGTTCAGTCGTTGTGCGCTTCAAAACACCCTTTTTATATCATTTCTTTTAAATCAAGAAAATTCAAAGCAAGCCACTGTGCTATTCTTATTCTTATTAAACTGCCGTTTAAACGCTCAAAGCTCCATCAAGAAAATTGATCATTTAGCTGGCTATTTGTAAACTCCAATGTTGATGTTATTTTGATTCCAATGATTTCTGACCACGAATGGCATACTGGTGGAGCGGAAATTTTGCAAAAAAAGTCTGCAGTGAAAACTAGAATGTTTTATTGAGATTGAGAGTAGAAGAGTTAAAAATCTATTAATTAGCTGTGTATACTACTGAACATAGACTACTTAAAATACAGCCAACTCTTACTTGACTTGACACGATAATGATAGCGGGTGCAGGACAATTAGCATAATCCATAAATTAACCACGTATCCTATATTCTCAAATATATATATATATATATATATTATGCATGCGGTGTTGTATACGCTAAAAAGGTCACTCACCCAAAATACCGAAGATTGTTATCTTACAAGTACATGGCTGATCGTGTTAGGGAAAGTAATTAAGAATTCAAAACAACCCCAAGAGTATAAATCTCAAACTTTAATGATTTTCAAATGTGGGAATATTTTCAAACGCGCCTTCTGTTTCCGTCCCAGAATCTTTTACCGTTAAGTTGTCAAAGATTCTCTTCTTTCTATAAATGTCAAATAAGGTCAAATAAGCTCGCCATCTGAGGCGTTAGTTTTCTGTTCTTAATAAATGTATGCGAAAACAAAAATTTTTTATTTTAATGCTTAGGCGGTGCGCGAAAATACGACATATTTTACAGTAATACTACGATAAAGACAAAAATGTATCTCAAGCCGCTAATTAAGTTTGTGCAGTTTATGGACCCGATACAGTTTCCATTTCCACCGCACAACGATGGTTTCAACGTTTTCGTTCTGGTGTAGAGGTGGTAGAAGATGCTCCACGCTCCGGAAGGCCTGTCGTCGTAGTAGCAGCTGTAGCATCGGTCAAGAGCTGGGCACGGGTCTCCAAATTGTTATAAACCATTTGAAGAAGCTTGGAGTCACTAAGAAGCTCGATGTATGGGTGCCACACGAATTGACGCAAAAAAACATCTTTGACCGTATCGATGCATGCGAATCGCATCTGATTCGCAACAAAATCCACCCGTTTTTGAAGCGTGTGGTGACTGGCGATAAAAAGTGGGTCACTTACAACAGCGTAAGGCGCAAACGGTCGTGGCCGAATTATCCTCCATCAGGACAACGCCAGGCCACACTCACAGAAATTTTACTGTAAAATCGCCCTAAAAACAAGGAAAATCGCCTTAAAACGGGGGTCAATAACGACTACACTTAGGGAGATATTTCCTAGGGCGATTTTTTCTTAAATCTAGGGCGATTTTTCTGTTTTTAAAGGTCAATACCATTGTTTGTGCCTAACCGAAGTAGACACTTCCGGGTCACACCGCGGGACAAGGGGGTAATGAGCACTTGTCGCTGGCACGGGGACGCTTTGCTGGCAGGACGATCGCGTCGCGGCAATGGTAACGAAGGTTACTGCGATGCCGGACCACAGGCGATGCGGAACTGCGCTGAGGAGATAGTGTATTACGAGCCCTATTCCCAGAGGTAGGAAGTAGAACCGCGGAGTTATGAGATGTGTTGATAACTGATTTATTCTTCATTTGATACCTGCTTATATACTACTTGGAACACGGAAGCTTAGTGTAATGATTAGTGAAATAAGCTATAATCTAAAGTAGGTCAGGGAGCTATGATTATGGTGCAGTTGGCTCGGCTAAAACTGCAACATGTGCTGACTGCACATGAGTCGGTGAGAAGGTGAGTTAGTGAGACATATAATATGCTGATAAGCACTTCTCATCTGCAGTGAGTGCTACTGAGCGCCTGGTACTGTTCCCAACTTGGTTTCTGCTTGATTTGTTGGGTGTGGTCATGTTGAGTACCTTTGGGTACGAACAACCATTAACATATGAAAAAAATGTTAAACATCAACGGCGGGATTTCTTGAAATTATGGTGACTTTCTTATTTTAATGGTAAATTGCCCTAAATTTCTCTTGAATGTATGGTGTTTTTCTTGTTTTAAGCCTAGTACTCACACCGACGAAAACCGCGAGCTAACCATAGGAAAGAGCGATAGGCAAGTACGCGGCTAACGCTTTTCGTCGGGCCTGTCTTTCAGCGCGGTACTCAGATGAGCTAAGGAAATACCAGAAAAATTCCGGCTCCCACTTCCTCAAGGCCCATGTTGGCATATTGCGAATCGGAGCTGGACTGCAAAAGGCACGGAAAAAATGGCGAAGCATCCGTGACAAGAGAGGAAAGCCTTAATCTACTAATTAACATAAATAAAATCATCCTTTAAACATTCCATTAATTATACCCGTTACTCGTAGAGTAAAAGGGTATACTAGATTCGTCGGAAAGTATGTAACAGGCAGAAGGAAGCGTTTCCGACCCCATAAAGTATATATATTCTTGATCACGATCACTAGCCGAGTCGATCTAGCCATGTCCGTCTGTCCGTCTGTCCGTCTGACCGTCTGTCCGTCTGTCCGTCTGTCCGTCTGTCTGTCCGTCCGGATGAACGCTGAGATCTCGGAAACTATGGGAGCTAGGCTATTGAGATTTGGCGTGCAGATTCCTGAGCTTCTTACGCAGCGCAAGTTTGTTTCAGCACAGTGCCACGCCCACTCTAACGCCCACAAACCGCCCAAAACTGTGGCTCCTACAGTTTTGATGCTAGATAGAAAATTTTAACTGAAATGTAATGTTCTCATCAATACCTATCGATTGACCCAAAAAAAAGTTTGCCACGCCCACTTTAACGCCCACAAACCGCAAAACCCTGTGACGCCCACAATTTTCATGCTAGATAAAAAATTTTAACTGAAATGTATTGGTCTCGTCAATACCTATCGATTGATCCAAAAAATTTGCCACGCCCACTCTAACGCCCATAACGCTTAAATCTGTATACCGCCGGTAGGTGGCGCATTTTAATCTCGCTTTGCTGCTTGCATATCTCCATTTAGCTGAGTAACGGGTATCTGATAGTCAAGGTACTCGACTATAGCGTTCTCCCTTGTTTTTATTTAATTTTGCACCAGCAGATTCGTGTTTTTAAAGTCCTTCAATTTTTCGTTTGTTAATAAAACAAACCCAGCTGCTTGACAGTAAGACCATGCTACTTGCATTGCGGGTGAACTTTGAATACTGCGGTCACACTACAAAGAATAAGATTTTTCGACTGGTGAAACTCTTAGCCGATCTGAGTACTAGGCTTTAAAGATTAAAGCAAATTTTTATAAAAAAATCGTGCTTGGACATATTGCTGGATCTTGGCAAACAACATCTGCGATACTTTTCCCAAGATTTGTTCGAGGATTATTTGACTTAGTGTCCTTTTTTATTTGAGAGGGTTAGGTTATTATTCGCTCATCGCATGTTGGTAAACTGCTTATTAGAATCATAAGAGCTGAAAGTAGTTATGAACAAGAAAGGAAGTTAACTTCGGCAAGCCGAAGTTTGCATACCTTTGCAGTTATAAGAAATAATCAATGTTGAACCATGTTGAATTTTTAAGGATTATTGCTAGCTTCAGTGATATTTTTAATGTTGAAGAGGTAAAATGTTCTATATCCCAAAGTAAAAAAAAATACGATCAAAATAAACAAAGCAAAATTTGTATAAAAAAAAAATTATTTCATTATTTCTCTGACCGTTTCTTTGACAGCTATATGTTAGAGTCTTCTGATTGTTATTAAATTTAAATCGAAATTCATAAAAATACAAAAAATTATATTCCCAATAGGCGTGTTCGCGTAAAAAACTTGCGCTGCGTACAAGGCTACGCTAAGTCAGAGATTCCAATTCTCTATCTTTGATAGTTTCCGAGATATCCGCGTTCATATTTACGATTTTGTGAACTTTGTGGGCGATTTGTGGGCGTTAGAGTAGGCGTGGCAACCTGCTGAATCAAACTTGCGCTGCGCAGGAATCTCAGGAATCTGCATGCCTAATCCTAGTATTGTAGCTTTTATAGTTTCCGAGATCTCAGCGTTCATACGGACAGACGGACATGGCTAGATCGACTCGGCTAGTGATCTTGATCAAGAATATATATACTTTATGGGGTCGGAAACGCTTCCATCTGCCTGTTACATACTTTCCGACTAATCTAGCAGATTAGAGATTTGGCGTGAAGATTCCTAAGCTTCTTACGCAGCGCAAGTTTGTTTCAGCAGAGTGCCACGCCCACTCTAACGCCCACAAACCGCCCAAAACTGTGGCTCCTACAGATTTGATGCTAGAATACAAATTTTAACTGAAATGTATTGTTCTTATCAATACCTATCGATTGACTCAAAAAAAGTTTGCCACGCCCACTCTAACGCCCATAACGCTTAAATCTGTCTACCGCCGGTAGGTGGCGCATTTTAATCCCGCTTTGCTGCTTGCATATCTCCATTTCCCTTTGGTCCCTATAGCTGAGTAACGGGTATCTGACAGTCGAGGTATTCGACTATAGCGTTCTTCCTTGTTTACTCATCGAAACGAGTCAGATTTCATTTGTCGTTCCTTTAGGTTAGCTCGCGAGTTGATATCAAACATGGCAAGGATTTCAAGTAAAAATTGGCTATATTTTAAGGGCCTATTGAAATTTTCTATTCATGTCTTCTAGTTTATTATAGGTAGAGCCATAAAGACTAAAAATGCAGAACAAATTTTTTTTTAATTATTGCGACAATCGGGATATAATATATTTTAATACCAACTTTTATATTTTCATTCCATTTTGAATCACTGTTCTGAAACAAATCTACTATATAACAAGGAAGAACGCTATAGTCGAGTACCTTGACTATCAGATACCCGTTACTTTAAGGGAAATGGAGATATGCAAGCAGCAAAGCGAGATTGAAATGCGCCACCTACCGGCGGTATACAGATTTAAGCGTTATGGGCGTTAGAGTGGGCGTGGCAAATTTATTTTTGGATCAATTGATAGGAACTGACGACACCAATACATTTCAGTTAAAATTTTTTATCAAGCATGCCAATTGCGGGCGTCACAGGTTTTCGCGGTTTGTGGGCGTTTAAGTGATTGATGAGAACAATACATTTCAGTTAAAATTTTCTATCTAGCATCAAAACTGTAGGAGTTACAGTTTTGGGCGGTTTGTGGGCGTTAGAGTGGGCGTGGCAGTCTACTGAAACAAACTTGCGTTGCGTAAGAAGCTCAGGAATCTGTACGCCAAATCTCAATAGCCTAGCTCTCATAGTTTCCGAGATCTCAGCGTTCATCCGGACAGACAGACGGACAGACGGACATGGCTAGATCGACTCGGCTAGTGATCCTGATCAAGAATATATATACTTTATGGGGTCGGAAACGCTTCCTTCTGCCTGTTACATACTTTCCGACGAATCTAGTATACCCTTTTACTCTACGAGTAACGGGTATAAAAATAGTGTTCACTGTAAAATTATGAAAAAAGTAAAAAAAAAAATAAGTTATTCGTTTCCTAACATTTCAATTGGAAACCATCAAATCAATCACGTGTATTGTGCAATTTTTATTCAATTTCAACAGCAGGCACTTGTCGTTAAGGAGGTAAGTTGAACTGTGTAAATTATGTGGATCTTGCAATCGAGGTTAAATTCAGCAATCTGTCCATAGTCCAAAATGCCTAAAGGACGACGTGGGAACATCGGCCGCCGCACAAGACATGCAAGCCAGCAAGAAGTGTATTCACAGAACTTAAGCGAAGAAAGACAAAATATAATAAGGGAAAATGCCCGATTGAGACAACGCGTGAGCACACGAAGATCATTGGCATCATTGTGATGATGAAAATTTAGATATTGGACCAATGACGACTATATGCCGATATTGCAAAGCTTCAAAGCTCAAAAGAGAAACGGTTGGATTGTGCTGCGCAAGTGGAAAAGTCAAACTGGATCCATTACTTACACCACCACAGCCACTGAAACCATTGATCGATGCAAGTGATCCCGATTCCAGTCATTTTCTTCCACACATCCTTGAATACAATAACTGCTTTCGCATGACTTTCTTTGGAGCTAATATCTTTCAAGAAGGCGTCTTCATGCCGACTTGCAAGGTAAAAGATACAACACACATAACCAATCACTCACACCAACACAATGAATTGCAACACATACAACTACATATACACCACACACTGCACCACCACACGTTCAGAAGTTACACTGTATTCTTCAACAAATGAATGTTCGCAATTACAGATACAAGGACAAATATATCATTTGCATGGTTCAATGGTGCCAACACCAAATGAACCGCATAAATTTCAGCAAATATATTTCATTTCATCGATGGTGGATCAGCTGAATGTGCGGTGCAATATACAGGGAATACAACAGTTAAAGAGACGAATTATTGAACAATTGCAAGCATTTTTTCACTCTAATAATGCTTTGGTTAATATGTTCAAAACAGCATTGGAACGAATGCCCTCGGATACGCACAACTTTGTCATAAGAACGGATTGTACCCCAACAGGTGAACATGTGCGAAGATTCAATGAAGATCCAACTAAATCGCGAGACTTTGTCTTTCAGCGAAGAAGCAGTATCATGTATCGTGTAAACGAGACACGTCGTTTGTACGATGTGTTACAATATCCAATTATTTATTAGCAAGGGCAAGACGGATACGTTATCACGTTGAAGATGGTCGATCCATTAATTATATATATATAACATTTAATGCTATTGGTTTCCATTAACAACTCATTTAATTTTGAATTTTCAGGCGTATCAACGAATTACAAGAAAGAACGCTATAGTCGAGTACCTCGACTATCAGATACCCGTTACTCAGCTAAAGGGACCAAAGGGAAATGGAGATATGCAAGCAATAAGCCAGATTGAAATGCTACACCCACCAGTGATCTCAATTTATGGTTTTGTGGGCGGTAGACAGGTTTAAGCGTTATGGGCGTTAGAGTGGCCGTGGCAAACTTTTTTTTGGGTCAATCGATAGGTGTTGACGAGACTAATACATATCAGTTAAAGTTTTTTTCTAGCAAGGAATCTGTGGGCTCCAAAGGCTTAGACGGTTAGTGGGCATTAGAGTGGGGTAAAGAATGTGAAAAAATTAAAAGGTCGGTACATTTAGCTTCTCCGGTGTTCCTACTTTAAATCATCTACATTTCTTCTTTCACCTGAACCAATTGGCTTAATATTATTATTATTATTATATTAAAAATTGGAGAAAATCAGGAACCCATTCGATCGGTTTCGGTTCTGTGTCTTTATATTGTAGTCGCGTTAATTATGTCTGTGGCCGGGAGTGGCTGGTATGAGTCTTCGTTTTGATAATGTGGTCCGGATGTGGTTGGTTTAGAGATTCTAGATTTAGTAATAAAATCAACTTCTTCTTTTCAGTGTCGCTCCAAGACTGATTTTTATTTAAGTTCAGAGTACATACGAGACCTAGCTTAAGAGTGGGGTACATATGCTGTGCTTGCGAAATACACTTGGTCAGCATTTTCGGCCGGATGCCTGTGGCCCAGTTGTGTTGCCTGTGTTGGCGGTTCGATGTCCGGGCTGAACGGCATCGCCGTTAGTGGGATGTCGCCCGGGGGGGTTTGGGTGAAGGTGATGTCATTTGCAAGACATCAGCGGTAACTCCTCCCCCCTTACCTTGGAACGATGGCCATAACGAAGGTATGGCGGGAGTGACAATGGGATCCGCAAGGGTAGGGAAAAGAATTGTCTTCTTTCTGTTAAAGGTCCAGGCAACAGCTGTAATCAGGATTGACAGTGCGACGAGTATGTATATTATCGACAGGTTGGTAGTGGCACGATCCTCTGTGTTGGTAACTGCTAATCCATTTTCCAGGTTGCTAAGGTGTAAAACCCGTAGGCCTATGGGTTAATCCGTAGGGATTTTTGTCAAGTTCTGGACGTGAGGGAGTGGCGGCCTCAACGTATTTGGTTCCATTGGCGGAGATAGAACAGTTATCGTATTTTGTGAGCATAGATCCGATAAAGATCTTGCTCGAGATGCAGTCGGAGGTGATGTTCAAGTTCTCCACGTTGAGGAACACCATCAATCCTTTCATAGGATCGAAGATCTGTGGTTGGTGACCCCTTTTTATTGTGCTGCAGGTCGCTTCCTTGTCGTCCAGAAGGTTGTAGAGGCATTCCGTGTTATTCGGTGTTAAGGGAGTTTCGCAAACATGTGTACTACCCACTTTTATGCATGGTGTATCTATAATCTTTATTTCTACATCATTCTTAATAATAACATTTGGTAGGCTTACATACATTGTTTTGTTGAGTGGTAATGCAATGAGGCGGTTGTAAGATTGTTGGGACAGAATCTGAACTTTTATCTTAAATATAAATGTTTTATTGACAGTAGTGGATTCTAGTGAAAGCACATTATATAATTTATGTTCTAACTGAACTTTTACCTTTTGGTCTGCTAGTAAGTTTTTTATTTTTTTCATAGGCGTCCATATTACCCGAGACTATTTTTTTTTTATGTAGTGTAAGTTTCAAATCTTTAAAACCAGGGTCGTTAGGTAAGTTTCCTGTTACCTCATGTATTTTAGTTGCTGATTCCTCGTAGTTGCTCAGATATTACATGCTTAAAAATTTTAAAGGATTAACACTCTCGCTGTTCCCAAGTTGATTTTTAAAAAGGGTTGGTCTTTATCCAAGATCTCGCTAACGAGCCGTTGAGTTGTTCCCAAGGTCAATCTGTAAAATTACATTGTAAGTGAATATCAAAGTCTCGTAAGTATGTTTATGTGTTATTTGTTTGTATTATGACCTTCTCATTTTTATGTTTGTGTAGTTTTTGCTTTTTCTATGGTGCGTTCTGTTACCCCGCTATCCAGTTAGACCGTGTGCTTACTAAAACGAGGTGTAATTTTATTTCTCCTATTTTCCTTGCAAAAAATAGAAGTACCAACCGGTAAATCAGGGGGGTCTGTCCTGTTTTCGTTTAGGCGATCTATTCGTCTTTTCGTTGCAACCTCCATGTGTCTTTTTAAGGAAGGGTATAGTGTAGTCTGGAATTCGTTTAACTTTAGTAAATAATCGTGTTCGTTGTCGAATTTGTTTTTTTTTAAATATGTGAGTGCGGCCACTAAGGTTGAAGTAGGTTATTATTGTTTCAAAAAGTATTTCGTCGTGCCCTGAGGTTAATTTTAATTCCTTTCTCTCACTCAGAATTATTCTATAGATTTCTGTTAAAGTGGAATGTAAACGTTCTACCGTCGAGTTACTACTTGACTGTTGGAAGGAAGTGACATGTTGTTCTATTTCGTATGGTGCCAAGAAGTCTTTAAAAACGGCCCCGGAGAAATCGGCCCCATGATCAAGTATTATCATTTTTGGTATTCCAAATTGCAAAAGAAGGTTTTGAAGGGTTTAATAACGAGAATAGAGTTTCTGTTGGTTATTGGGTAGGCTTGAGCAAACTTAGAGAACCTATCTATAATTGTTAAGTTATAATTGTTTTTAGTGGTATAAATGTCCGTGTGTAATATCTCTAGGGGCCTACTCGGTATTTCTGGTAGAACAAATGGTGGTTTCTGAGGGCACCTATCATGCTTAAGTGTGAGGCAGGTTTCACAATTCCTGATTACCTGAGAAATTAGAGACTTTAGTTGGGGTACGTAAATTTCCCTTTTTAGATGCTGGTACACCTCTTTCACACCTCTATGATTGTTGTTAGAGTGGTGGGTTCTTATTAGGTTGTTAATTTAGTTAGTGTCGACAGAACGATAAGACATCTGTAAATCTTATATAGATTGGAGGTTAAAGATGGTTCCGTAATACGCGTCCGTGTTTTATTTTTAAATGGGGTGCTCACTAAAAATGAGGGGGTCTGGCCGATTTCGAAAAAAACTTGTGTGAAAATTGAAAGTTTTAAGCGGAATCTTAGCTAATGAGATCCCGATTAAAATATTTGGCTTAACGCCGTTGACAAGTGTGTTCGGTTCGATTCTACTCAAAGCATCCGCAATGACGTTTTGCGAGCCTTTTTTGTAGATAATGCCGTAGTCGTACTCGGAAAGGGTTAGTTTCCATCGGAGGAGTTTCTGGTTTTGGCCCTTAAAGTTTTGCAGCCACACTAAAGGTTTATGGTCGGTAATGACTTTGAACTTGTTGCCATACAGATATGGGCGAAAGTACTTAACCGCCCAGATTATCGCTAACATCTCTTTCTCTATAGTCGAATACCGGGTTTCCGCTTCATTCAAGGTTCTACTTCAAAAAATCGGTCTGTCGGTGTCAGATGTCATTACCAAACATTACCAAAAACGTACGTCGTCGTAAAATAAGTCCCTCGGAAACGAAAAGATTGCTGTTAACCTCAAGAGGATTACTAAGAAAATCGCCTTCTCTTAGGTTAACTGGTAGTTTTATAATAGTTTTACTTCGGGCTCGGATGACCGTTTTGAGTGGTCCTGTAGCCCAACCAAGAAGGCATTAAGGCAAATTCCATCTTAAAGAGCTCTTTTTGATGTTGCACTTACTCCGTGGTCTGGGTCTGTGAGGAGTGACAATAGTTCACTACGGAGTCTAGTGATTTCGAAAATCAATTTACCCAAGGACAACCCATTGGGGAGGATCTGAATTTCGTTGATGACTATTGGTTCTGTTTTCTTGCATGCATACATGCGTTTGAGGTTTTCTCTAATACTGTCGCATTCAAGTTTAGTGTGCAAAATATTCCTATAATTTTGTTTCTCAAAGTTCTTAGTAGAAATTGTCCGTACGGGGTTTGATCTTTTCCCCTTATTAACATAAATATCTCCTCAACGCTTGCAAACAAATTTATGTAGGGTACCTGGAGTCCTTTCGAAAGAAGACAACTGTTTAACGTAGGCTTGTATATCGGTGGGGCTCAAAGTGGTATTTAGGGTTGTGGTAGTTGACGTGTTCAGGATGGTGCTAGTACTATTGCTGGGGGTAGTGGTCCTAGAAACCCCCGATGCGTTAGCCGAAACCATGATCAAAGTTTCTTCCTCCCTAATATTTGGTATGCTTGTGCTACTTCTGAGTCCTAGTCTGGTTCTTGCTTTTATACCCGTTACTCGAAGAGTAAAAGGGTATACTAGATTTGTCGGAAGGTATGTAACAGGCAGAAGGAAGCGTTTCCGACCCCATAAAGTATATATATTCTTGATCAGGATCACTAGCCGAGTCGATCTAGCCATGTCCGTCTGTCCGGATGAACGCTGAGATCTCGGAAAGTATAAGAGGAAGGCTATTGAGATTTGGCGTGCAGATTCCTGAGCTTCTTACGCAGCGCAAGTTTGTTTCAGCAATGTGCAACGCCCACTCTTACCCCCACAAGCCGCCCAAAACTGTGGCTCCTACAGTTTTAATGCTAGAATACAAATTTTAACTTTAATGTATTGTTCTCATCAATACCTATCGATTGACCTAAAAAAGTTTGCCACGCCCACTTTAACGCCTACAAACCGCCCAAACCTGTGACACCCACAATTTTCATGCTGGATACAAAATTTTAACTAAAATGTATTGGTCTCGTCAATACCTTTCGATTGATCAAAAAAAAAATTTGCCACGCCCACTCTAACGCCCATAACGCTTAAATCTGTCTACCGCCGGTAGGTGGCGTATTTTAGTCTCGCATTGCTGCTTGCATATCTCCATTTCTCTTTGGTCCCTTTAGCTGAGTAACAGGTATCTGATAGTCGAGGTACTCGACTATAGCGTTCTTCCTTGTTTTTACTATTGTTTTGTTTGACATTCGGTTGAACTAAATACGTATTTGCGCAATTAAAGGTTAGTAAATATACATGAATTTGAAGTTATATATGCTGGTAAATATATATTGTGCCTTTATAAGAAATTTTTAGAGGGAATGTTCTCATGAGTAGTTTAAAAATGGTTTTTCTTAGTGTATAGGGCATAATATGTGTATATTAAAATGTGGATGCGATAGTAACGAATAGTTACTAGTGTTTGTGTTGTTGTATTACACTGAGAATCTGTAAAACAGACATAATTTGTGTACGTGTGTGTGTCTTTTTTTCTAAGTTGTGGCAACCATGGGTAAAAGTGATTGGTCCGTTTGTTGTGGGAATAATGAATGTTAAGATTTTTGTATGCTTCTCTTGAAAATTGTAATTCGATTTTAATTTTAAATTATGCTGCAAATGGCAACAATGTTAGTTAATTGGGAGTCTTTTTCAACAATTTTGTCGAAGAGTTTGTGTTCTTTTCTGCAACATTGTAGCTCTTCTTCGTCGAGTCTGGGACTCAAACGTATCGAGTTTCATAGCTAGACCAGGGGGAAAGGAGGGGGAAAAGAAATTATTCCATCGAGTTGTCGTCGGCTCCCGGACTCACGCTTATTATATGTACATAAAATAGCGGAGAGCCTGGAACAAGACCGACACGAGTGGTACCCTTCTTCCCTTTCCTCTATGTAGAGGGAATGCTCAGCCATGAATATAATATTTTTTGAATGGGTGCATGTTGCAAATGTGAATTTGTGTTATGTAGAAGCTCAAAATTTGAATGTGTGCGTCCATAATTAATGTGCATCAGCGATAGATGGTTACAGTTGATATGTGTGCAAAATAAAATTTCCAATGTACGATTTTGTTTGGAGTATTTTTATATATCCATATTTAATGCACAATGCATTTTGTGCCGATCAGCGATTGATGGTCACAGCTAATACAGACATATGATAAAAAATTGTAGTGTATAATTTGCTTGAAACATTTTAATTTTGTACATCCATAATAATGCGCGATGCATTTTGTGCCAATCAGCGATTGATGGTAACAATTGGTATTTATATTTTGTTAGGGTTTTGTTGGTACACACACATTATTGATAGTTTTTTTTTGTGTTAGGCTTCACTAACTCGCTGACTTAGACCGTTGGTATTTTATTACTTTTTTTATTATCCGCACAAATATGTTTGCTCTTTTTCATTTTCCATTTTTAAGCCAAAAGGGCAACCCAATTTATTACATAGTGGCTACTATGATGATTCGGTGAATTCCATCCTTGGTTCTTTTAAAAACCGGCTGCGCCAATTATGTCTGTGGCCGGGAGTGGCTGGTATGAGTCTTCGTTTTGATAATGTGGTCCGGGTGTGGTTGGTTTAGAGATTCTAGATTTAGTAATAAAATCAACTTCTTATTTTCAGTGTCGCTCTAAGTCTGATTATTACACCCGTTACTCGAAGAGTAAAAGGGTATACTAGATTCGTCGGAAAGTATGTAACAGGCAGAAGGAAACGTTATCGACCCCACAAAGTATATATATTCTTGATCAGGATCACTAGCCCGTCCGTCTGTCCGTATGAACGCTGAGATCTCGGAAACTATACAAGCTACAATACTGGGATTAGGCATGCAGATTACTGAGATTCCTGCGCAGCGCAAGTTTGCTTCAGCAGAGTGCCACGCCCACACTAAAGCCCACTAACCGCCCAAAACTGTGGCTCCTACAGTTTTGGCGCTAGAATAAAAATTCTAACTGAAATGTATTGCTCTCGTCAATGCCTATCGACTCACCCAAAAAAAAGTTTGCCACGCCCACTAAAACGCCCACAAACCTCCCATAAACTTCAAAAAATCTTTAAAAAAAACGTGGATATCTCGGAAACTGTCAAAGATAGAGAATTGGGATCTCAGATTTAGATTCCGTAGCCTTGCACCCAGCGCAAGTTTGTTACGCGAATATGCCACGCCCACTCTAACGCCCACAAACCACAAACCTATCGATCGATTCAAAAAAAATTTCCACGCCCACTCTGACGCCCATAACGCTTAAATGTGTCTACCGCCGGTAGGTGGCGCATTTCAATCTCGCTTTGCTGCTTGAATATCTCCATTTCCCTTTGGTTCCTTTAGCTGAGTAACGGGTATCTGATAGTCGAGGTACTCTAAGCGTTCTTCCTTGTTATACCCGTTACTCGTAGAGTAAAAGGGTATACTAGATTCGTCGGAAAGTATGTAACAGGCAGAAGGAAGCGTTTTCGACCATAAAGTATATATATTCTTGATCAGGATCACTAGCCGAGTCGATCAAGCCATGTCCGTCTGTCTGTCCGGATGAACGCTGAGATCTCGGAAACTATAAGAGCTAGGCTAGGCAAATTCCTGAACTTCTTACGCAGCGCAAGTTTGATTCAGCAGAGTGCCACGCCCACACTAAAGCCCACAAACCGCCCAAATTCGTGGCTCCTACGGTTTTGATGCTGGAATAAAAAGTTTAACTGAAATGTATTGCTCTCATCAATACCTATCGATTGATTTTAAAAAAAAAATTGCCACGCCCACTTTAACGCCCACAAACCGCCCAAGCCTGTGGCGCCCACAAGTTTCATGCTAGATAAAAAATTTTAACTGAAATGTATTGGTCTCGTCAACACCTATCGATTGATCCAAAAAAAATGTTCCACGCCCACTCTAACGCCCATAACGCTTAAATCAGTCTACCGCCGGTAGGTGGCGCATTTTAATCTCGCTTGCTGATTGCATATCTCCATTTATCTGAGTAACGGGTATCTGATAGTCAAGGTACAAGGTATAGCGTTCTTCCTTGTTATTATTTAAGTTCTGAGTACATATGAGACCTAGCTTAAGAGTGGGGTACATATGCTGTGCTTGCGAAATACCCTTGGTCAGCATTTTCGGCCGGATACCTGTGGCCCAGTTGCTTACATGATTCGGCATCCAGAGTCCGCTGTTTTGGCAGTTCGATGTCCTGGTTGAACGGCATCGCCGTTAATGAGACGTCGCCCGGGGGGTTTGGGTGGAGGTGATGTCACTTGCAAGACGTCAGCGGTACGTCGTTCGCACACTCTCCTGGTGCGCTTCGTCACTACGTGTACTGCCGTCCACAGTGATATATATTCCTGATCAGGGGCACTAGCCAAGTCGAACTAGCCATGTCTTTTGGTTCGTCCGTATGAACGCTGACAAAACTATAAAAGCTAGAAAAATAGAATTTTGCAGTGCAAGTTTGTTTCATCGTAGTGCCCACTCCAACGCCCACAACGCTGTTTCCTTTCTAGCGCTCCAAGGAGAAATCTTACTTATATGAAACACAGGTCCAAAAAATGTTGAGGATCTTGTTGCTAACGCTTTTATACCCATTAATAGGTAGAATAAGCGTTTCCGACCCTATAAAGTATACACATTCTTTATCAGGATCACTAGCCGAGTCGATCTAGCCATGTCCATCTGTCAGTATTAAGGAAAGAGATGCTAGGTATTACTACGCGGCCCACTCTAATTCTAAATATTTTGTAAAAGTGCAAATGTCATTTTCTGTCTTTTATCAATAGCACTCCATAAAGTAAAGAGCGATTCTATTTGTGCACGTGTTGGTTTTATCCGAGTGACACGCCCACATTTTGAAGCTAGAGGGTTAAAATTTGCATTCAGATTCTGCTAGTGCAGGTTATGTTTGCTTCAACAGAGTGACAAGCCTAAATTTTAGAAAATTTTTTCAGTGTACTTTTTGTTTTATTTTATTTATCAAAATCTATCGACGTGCCATCAATTAGGTAACATGTGAAATTGGTAAACTGAGTTACGCTTATATGATAGTCGAGGCACTCGTCTATATCTTCTATCTTGTTTTAAAATTAATAAATATTACTGTTTGATTTTTTTATTATATTATAGATGAGTTCCGGAGTAAAGTTGCGTGCCACAATGACGTAGCTCAACTGGAGTGCAATCCGTACTCCCGGATAGCCGTATATAGTGCCAGTTTTGGAAGAACAGAGTACGAGAGCATTCAGTGCCCCCAGCCGCAAGGAGTTCGCGAAGAAAGTAAGTTCGGGGTGCAAAAGTATAACAGAGCCAATCACCTGCTATTTTGTTAAAATGTATCTCGTAATAACACATTTTTACGAAATTAAATTGATTATCTGCAACAGTTATTAAAAAAAATAAAAGTAATTACATTTGATTTTGGTTCAGGAGAAATTAGGGTAAAGAATAAATGTACTAAAAAACGAGTCGAACGGCATCAAACCCATCATAACTGATCATCCGTTAGGATGTATGACATTTTTAAGATATTTGGATAATTTTCAAAATGAGAGCTGAATTTATGTTTGTCGGATTTTGGTTTCGCGGCTTATTCGGGTAAAAGTAAAAAGAGTAAATTTACTAAAAAACGATTCGAACGGCATCAAAGCCATCACAACTGAATACCCGTTAAAATGTATGAAATTTTTAAGATATTTATAGTTTTCAATGAGAGCTGAATTTATGTTTGTCGGATTTTGGTTTCTCGGCTTATCCGGTCAATTCTTATACGTCCTACCCGTAGAGAAAAGGGGTACATTATATACGTCGGAAAGTAAATATGTAACAAGTAGAAGATAGCGTTTCCAACAATATAAAGTATGTATATTCTTGATGAGGATTATTAGCCGAGTGGATCTATTAACGCTGTGATCTCGGAAACTATTCCCGTTATTCCCGTTACTCGTAGAGTAAAAGGGTGTACTAGATTCGTCGGTAAGTATGCAACAGGCAGAAGGAAGCGTTTCCGATCTCATAAAGTATATATATATATAAAGCTTAAATCAGTCTACGCCCACATAAACATATATTGAGATCGCGGGTAGGTGGCGCATTTCAATCTCGCTTTGCTGCTGCATATCTCAATTTCCCTTTTGTTACTTAAGCTGAGTAACGGGTATCTGATAGTTGAGGTACTATATCGTTCCTCCCTGTTTTCCTATAAAGAACTTTTTTTTGGTGTTAAGTTACTCTGAACCTTGAGCAGCTAAGAATATTATTTGGCCCCCTCGCCTATGTGTGCGGTAAAAAACGTTTGTAGGCAATGAATATCAAAAAGTGTTTGTCTGAAAAATTATGATAAGTTTGTCTGAATGGTGACATTATTATTTAAAATTCACAGTACGTAAAAGTTAGTTTCTAAGCAATTGAGGTCAAATTTTTATTATAAGACCAATTCTTCGAAATTATATATGGGAAAAACGAGAAAAACATATCCATTCCGCTGCAGTATAGTTTATATATTGTATTATATATTATAGTTTTACATAAGGCCAGAAAGCACAAAAAATACCATTGTCTTTGGCATTTTTATAAGCATTGCATGCTGACAGTTCGTGATCTTCAATTTTAACGTGGCTTGCAATAAAATGTACTTCTAATGAGCTTTAAAGCATAATAGCAATTTACTTGGATAAACTAAAATTAAACAAGAGAGAACGCTGTAGTCGATGCTATCGACTATCAGATACCCGCTAAGTGTACAGGGACCATTCAGGGAGTGCGAGGGAGACAGAGATATAGAAGTAGCAAAGCGTCTGTTTTCAAGATTGAAAACTTTCTTTGCTTATAACTTTATAATGAATGGCCCGATTTTTTCGCATGTATTTAGACATTGGTAATCAAAATAAAATCGTATTTAAATTTATTTTAAATATTAGACGGGTTTAGGCGCTATGGGCGTTTGTGGGCGTTAGCGCTGGCGGAACAAACTAGGGCGCTGCGCAAGAAGCTCAAGAATCTACATGCCAAATCCCGACTTTCTAGTTCTTATAGATTCCGAGATCTCAGACGGACAAACGTTCAGGGTTAGATCGACTTGATAAGTGATTCTGATCAGAATGTTAATACACTATAGGGTCGGAAGCGCTTTGTTCTACCTGTTACATACTTTCCGATGAACCTAGAATACCGTTCTACTGTACGAGTAAAGAGTATAAAAAAGTTGTTAAAGGTCTTGTTGGCTTTATTGAATTAAACATTACTATGATCAATTACACTGTGCAACATTTTTAGGGTTTGGGAGTGAAGTCGCAGTTTAGTTTTTAAATTGTGAAAGTACTCATCGAATCGAGTCAGACCTTATTTGCCGTTCCTCTACTTTAGCTCGCGATTGGGTATTAAAGCAATTTAATAATTTCAAATAAAAATTGGCTATATCTTAAGGGCCTATTGCAATTTTCTGTTCATGTTTTCAAGATTATTATAGGTATAGCCAAGAAAACTAATAACGCAATCCAAAGACGTTTAAAAAAATTCACCTATCGGGAAATAGGTTTTAAAATTCCGGAAATATACCATATTGTATTTAATGTATTTGGTTGGTATTTACCAGATCCTATATTTTAAATATTGAGTCTAACGAATAACATTAACCGTTTTAAAACAAATTATGTATATTTTATGCTTCTGTGTTTTTGACTAAAATATCATTGTGGACTGTTCCCTAAATTCGAATATCCTTAAGAGATATTGCCTTATAAATTCAGTGTTACACCAAATCTTAAAGTCGAGCTAAGCCAGAGGATCAACAAATGGGTTCTGACTCGTTAGATGAGTACTTTCAGATTAAGAAATCCAAACTGCGGTTACATTTTTCGTGTTGCACTGTGTTATTATGGGGAAACATTAACTATTGGCTATTTTGGTGTTGATTGCGTACCAATTAGAACTATAGCTTGTTGTATTTACTAAAGATATCTCCGCATAACGCCTATATCTCCGAAACTATAAAAGCTGGAATGTTCCTCATCTATGCAGCGTAAGAGCCTTATAGGTAGGGCGCATTCTGTTCCTTGGAGAGTAAAGAGCTCTTTGCATTGCTTTGACATCCGTTGTGGCCAGAACTCTCGCAATATTTTGAAAGAAGTAAGGTTTGGCCACTTCTTGTTTGGTTCGAGATTAAAGAAGTCTCTGTATACTAACCCGCACGTGCTCATAGGACTGCCCAAACACCCCCCTCCCTGGAGGGAACCAAGATAGTGCCCACTCTAGTGAGTTCGTCGTCTGCAAACTGATCCGCCATCTCGTTAAGGTATTTGCGGCAGTCGTTTACAGCTTTGGTGTTTAAGGCTAGTTGGACGAGCGAGCGAAATGCTGCCTGACTATCTGAGTAGATACGAACAGATTGAGAAGTGTCTAAGGGTTTTAGACTGAGAAGTGTCTCCTTAACATTTTTACCTGGAAGACAGGAAGATCAGGGAGTCTGAAAGAGATGTTTAATCCAAGGTGCTCGGAGTAGACTCCCTCTTCCACCTGGTTGTTTAGTTTCGAATCGAAACTTTCGATCCATCGGTATAGATGTGAGTAGACAGAAGGGGTCCTCCCTGTCCTCATGAGGCGACTTCTGGAGTCTCCTTTATACACGCGCACCACTACTTTCTTCAACCCATAGCCCTCAGCTGCCTTTACCAAGTTGCTGGATTCCTCAATTATAGAGAGTATAACCCAACTTTTTGAGCTTCCTAACTCTTCCACGCCTGGAATCTGACAATAAGTGGTTAGCATTGTCGGGTTACAGGCTTCAAGCATTTTGAGAATGCTCTCCGGTTCCGAAAGTTTTTTCCGAAAGCCTGACTGTGGCCCTGAGTCTGCTTGAGATCCAGATTTCCCCAAGGAATTCCACCAAGATATTCTTTTGTGGAAGACCGCGGCATCGGCCTCTTGGCAGGCCACTATTTTGACCTTGCCCTAATTCCACCAAGCGTTCTTATATAGTGGAGGTGCTCCCCCTGTCTTCAAAACCATTTCTATGACGCGGTCCTGTAGATTTCTAAGCACGCTGTGTCATTTGTCCTTAGTGATATGGACATCGCTGTGGCACCTATCGAGGACCCAACGATGGTCATGCCCTTCGTAAAAAGCGCTGCTTTGGCTGCGTTTATGACCGCTTGGGGTTCGGGGAATTCTGTTCAGTACAGCGTTGATTCTTGGTGGTTGCATGTGGGGCCTTTTTATTGGGCCAAATTGTGCTCCACCTTTCTTCCCATTTGAACAGGGCGGCCCAGTTATCAAAGGGTACCGCCTTAAGGTCCACCCTTATAGGGACGAAAGCTGCTCGTCTCTTCACCTGCCTGAAGGGTGGTTTCGCCATCACTCCAGGACCTGTGGGACCGCCGATGGACGATGCGGACGAGGTGCTAGTTGCACCCACCCCTTCCTGTGAGCCGTTAGTAGCGGGCTTAGAGCCCGAACTGCTCGGAAATCCCACCCCAATAAGACGTTTGCTCACCATTCCGGGGGTTTCCTTGGAGTCCCGGTCTTCTTTTATTGTTTTTATACCCGTTACTCGTACAGTTAAAGGGTATACTAGATTCATCGGCAAGTTTGTAGAAGCGTTTCGACCCCATTAAGTATATTTATTCTTGCTCGGAATCACTAGCCGAGTCGATCTAGACATGTCCGTCTGTCTCTCCGTCCGTAAGAACGCTGAGATCTCGGAAACTATAAAAGCTAGATAGTTGGGATTTGGAAATTTTTCAGCAAAACAAATTAAATATGCTATGGTTCCACTGATTGTGAAAAAATGGTCATTTATTTATGTAAATACGCAAAAAATACGATGATTATGAAGATTTTTCTGTCGTGCCCCTCAGTCGTGGATCCAAACGTACTTGGCATTCCATATGCCCCACTGACTCTGTTGAATGCGATTTCAACATCCAAGGATTTCGTTATGCAGTACTGCTTAGTGCTGTACAAATACCTTTTCCCCTCAATAGCGGTTTCTGCGATTTCACACAGTTCGGTAACACCATCGGCAAGGCCACCTTAGAGCCGTAAGTGGATTATTCTTTTCAGAATTTTACCCACCGTATTCAGCATGCAAAAGGGCCTATGTGAAGAAGTCTTCTACACCGGCTTGCACGTTCTTGGTATGAGTATCAGCAGCTGAGCTTCTCAGCGACTTGGGAACACACCCTCTGTTAAGCATGCGTTGTACATGTCAACATTCTCTTTTGTATTTGCTTTAATTGCAAATTGTAGAACTTTGTTCGCGATTCCAACTGGTCAAAGTGTCGTGTTGTCTCTCTCGGATCTTCTTGTACCTTGGCTGATCGAATACGTGTGTGTATTTGAGTGCGCTTCGGTGTTTACTTGTTTTTGTATTATGTTGCAATTACTATTCGGTATTAGGTTGATTATTGCTTTAAAAGGTATTTCTAGAAAAATGTTCATCATATAATTTCTAAAAGAGAGCAGAGCAAGGTTCAAGTCGGAGAGAAGGGACATGTTTGCTTACTTCGCTGTTTTTTTTTGTTGGATGAGATTGGAGCCACTTTGAGAGCCCCAATAATTTTAGCAAATCAGTTTACATTTTACCCGAGAAACCCGTACCCAAAATTACATTTTTTCAGGTAATTTAATAAGAACTTTATATCAAAGTAAATGGTTTAGATCCTAGATGTATCCTTCCAATGACTTAAACATTTTAGGAACTGTGACCCCTTTGAATACGAATACGAAAATATTAATTATAATTAAGATGGATTCGTTTTGTTATTCCGGTTTCCAATGCTTGAGTCTTCTAAATTTAACTTTTCCTCTTTCACCAAAACCAATCGACTTATTAAAGGTATTAGAATTGAAAATTAAAAAAAAAAGACCAAGCCAAAAGACTTTCGTATCAGTTTAAAATTTTGGGGCGACAGCCGTCCACAACAATCGTGTTGCATAAAAATCTGTTGGTTCGTTCAAAGTTGAACTTTCTCAAAGATTTCAGAAAAAACAAGGAAAAACGCTATAGTCGAGTACCTCGACTATCAGATACCCGTTACTCAGCTAAATAGAGATATGCAAGTAGCAAAGCGAGATTAAAATGCGCCACCTACCGGCGGTATACAGATTTAAGCGTTATGGGCGTTAGAGTGGGCGTGGCAAATTTTTTTTTGGACCAATCGATAGGTATTGTCGAGACCTAAACATTTCAGTTAAATTATTATCTAGCATAAAAATTGTGGGCGTTATATGTTTTCGTGGTTTGTGGGCGTTAGAGTGGGCGTGGCATATTCGCGTAACAAACTTGCGCTGCGTATAAGGCTACGGAATCTAAATCTGAAATCCCAATTCTCTATATTTGATAGTTTCCGAGATATCCAAGTTCATATGTACGATTTTTTGAAGTTTGTGGGCGGTTTATGGGCGTTAGGGTGGGCGTGGCAAACTTTTTTTTGGGTCAATCGATAGGTATTGATGAGAACATTACATTTCAGTTAAAATTTTTATTCTAGCATCAAAACTGTAGGAGCCACAGTTTGGGAGTGGGCGTGGCACTCTACTGAAACAAACTTGCGCTGCGTAAGAAGCTCAGGAATCTGCACGCCAAATCTCAATAGCCTAGCTCCCATAGTTTCCGAGATCTCAGCGTTCATCCGGACAGACAGACGGACAGACGGACATGGCTAGATCGACTCGGCTAGTGATCTCGATCAAGAATATATATACCTTATGGGGTCGGAAACGCTTCCTTCTGCCTGTTACATACTTTCCGACGAATCTAGTATACCCTTTTACTCTACGAGTAACGGGTATAACAAGGACGAACGCTACAGTCGAGTACCTCGACTATCAGATACCCGTTACTCAGCTAAAGGGACCAAAGGGAAATGGAGACATGCAAGCAGCAAAGCGAGATTAAAATGCGCCACCTACCGGCAGTAGACAGATTTAAGCGTTATGGGCGTTAGAGTGGGCGTGACAATTTTTATTTGATCAATCGATTGGTATTTACGAGACCAATACATTTCAGTTAACATTTTTTATCTAGCATGAAAATTGTGAGCGTCACAGGTTTTCGCGGTTTGTGGGCTTTAAAGTGGGCGTGGCAAACTTTGTTTTGGGTCAATCGATAGGTATTGATGAGAACAATACATTTCAATTAAAATTTTTATTCTAGCATCAAAACTGTAGGAGCCACAGTTTTGGGCGGTTTGTGGGCGTTAGAGTGGGCGTGGCACTCTGCTGAAACAAACTTGCGCTGCGTAAGAAGCTCAGGAATCTGCACGCCAAATCTCAATAGCCTAGTTCGCATAGTTTCCGAGATCTCAGCGTTCATCCGGACAGACAGACGGACAGACGGACATGGCTAGATCGACTCGGCTAGTGATCCTGATCATGAATATATATACTTTATGGGGTCAGTCGTCATCTAGCTTTCATTGCGTTTAGACGTGCTTAAAATTTTCGCTATGTTACTTCCCCGCTGTCCCGAGTGCAAAACCGATGTTACATTGGCCCAGCATCGCGCTTCGGATGCTGTTCGCTGCTCTTCTTTGTGCCGTCGCGCCTATCATACTTCTTGCGTAGCCCTACCGGACGATGTGCTTAAACTCTTATTAAATCCAAATATACTGTGCCAATGTGATAGCAGTGTGATTGCGAATGATTCGCATTCTAAAATCGATGAATTCGATGATAAATTGAAAGCCCTGGAGCGCTTATACCAGGGCCTTCATAATAAATTCTTGGAGGCGTTCCCCCGTAAAGATGTTGCATTGAATCAGAATGTAAATTCCAAGCCTCGTCTACCGAGACCTACCAACGTAGCTGCAGCTCCCCAGTCATATGCGGCGGCTGCTGCTACGGCTTCCGCGGTCGTTGACCCTTCTAATCATGCTCTGGATATTGAAAGAGGAAATTTCATACAAGTTCGAAATAAGAGGAGAAGGAACAACCCCAAGCCCAATAAACATGTTGTTGGAGTGGCTCCTAATGCCGAAGATCTTCATGTTTTGCTGACCATGAAATTTTTGCATGTCGGGAAGTTTGCAACTGATACAGAGCCGAACACTGTTTTAAAATAAGTGTCCACCAAGCTTAAGGTGGATGCTAGTTCCCTCACTTGTGTAAAACTTGTAAAAAAAGATGTTGACGTTACAACTTTAAAGTTCGTAAATTTCAAGCTTGGAATCGCCGATTAGCTTTACGATAAAGTCTTCAAAAACGATTTCTGGCCGAACTCAGTTAAGGTCAAAAGATTTATTATAGAGAACGGGCCATTGTGGTAGGGGATGGAATCTTATCTAATTTGCCGGAGCCTGGACAAACTTCATCATCAATTCAGCCATCAAAAAACCCCTAGTGTTCGACGCCACTGGCGTCGATACTTTTGCGGGACATCGTCTGCAATCCTTTCCTCATTTGTCGGAGTCGTTTTCGCAACAACATCGGCAGCTGCTTGCCTTTCTCACTGCGCTCTCTTCATATTCTGACTCTCTCCTAACGCACCATTGACAACATCAGCCGGAGCTTTTGTTGTCCACTTTGTGCGACATTCGCCGTCCGCCTGGCTCGGATTTCGGCGCGCTCCTCGGAGTTGCGCTCACATCATTATCCGTTGCTTTCCTGATGCTTCATCAATAACATCAGCCGGAGCTTTTGTTGTTTGCTTTGCGTGACATTCGCTGTCCGCCTGGTTCTAATATCGGCGCGCTCCTCAGAGTTGCGCTCTTATCATCTTGCGTCTCTCTCCCGTTGCACCATCAACAACATCAGCTGGAGCTTTTGTTGTCCGCTGTGCGTGACTTTCGCCGTCCGCGTGGCTCTAATGTCGGCGCGCTCCTCGGAGTTGCGCTCTCATCATCTTGCGCCTCTCTCCCGAAGTACCTAGATAGTCGGCTGGATTCTTACTCTTCATCGCCTAATAGTTATGCGCTCTCCGTCTCTACCTTTCTGACGTTCGACTTTCTACAACAACTTTTATCGACACATTTGGCTGGATGGCGAGCCTCTCAGAGTGCTCTCTCTGAAGGTGCTCTCTGGAGATGCTTTCGCCATCAACAACAACAATGGACTGCGGTTGCTGTAGTACGTTCTCGCTCTTTATTACCAGGAGTGGATTTCCCTGCGTGCAGTTATATTTTGAATGCTAATATTGACTGTCCACCTAATATTTGGAGCGCCGATCACCAGCCCATTTGTATCCGTACCACTACTTTACTGAAGGTTCTTACAAATAATTTTAAAAATTATGATAAAATCCCAGCGAGGTCTCTTACGGATTCGGACCATGATGCTGGACCAGTTATTGGTAGCATGACCATGGATGACCGGATATGCGCTAACAATACAAATTTCAATATTTATTTTCAAAATATCGGTGGTATGCGTACGAAAGCTCAATCCCTTTTCCAGGCAATGTCTCATGGTGATCATGACGTCATCATTTTTGTTGAAACCTGGCTCAATAAGGATTTCTTCGATAATGAATTCTTTGGTACAAATCTTTATCATGTGTTCCGTAAGGATCGAGATTCCGTTAAAACACGATGTTCCAGAGGTGGCGGAGTTTTAATTGCTGTGCGGCGTGAGCTGCGTTGCATTGCTATTCGTCTCCAGAACGAGGATTCTCTGCTCGACCAACTCTGCGTATCTCTCGCTGGTCCTACGGAAACAATTTTCCTGACAGTATCATACATACCCCCAAGCAGCAGTTTTGATTTATATAAAGTGCATGTAGACAACTTTGCCCACCTATACCAGGAGCTGGAAGATGGCCAATATATAAGTGTTTTGGGCGACTTCAACCTATCTTCGCTCGTGTGGGCTCATGATCTTGAGTCTTCAACAATGGTTCCCAGTAATTTGCATCTTCCCCACGAAATCTTAGTCATCGATGAGCTTCTTAGTATGGGATTAGTCCAGATTAACCATGTATTTAATAACTTAAATAAGCTTCTATATCTAATTTTTGTACACCCTGATTTATGCTTTACTTTATGTTGCAGCGATAATCCTCTAGCTGCGTGTGATGCTCATCACAAGCCCCTATTAATCTTAATTACTTGTTATATTTTCTCACCAAATAATTCTCGCTTGCCTCTTACCTATATTATTTCTAGCAGTTTAGATTCTATCCGTAGTGATATTTCTAATATCAGATGGGCAGAAGTCCTCTCGCATGCGGATGTGAATACAACCTATGAAGATTTTATATCTTTTCTCTCTACTATTATAGGCAGATACGCTAAAACTAGAGATCAAAGTCCTTATAGACTACCATGGTACACAAAAGGCCTAAAAAAATACAAAAATCTCCGAAATAAATTCTATAAGCGCTACATAGAAAGCGGTGATGCTGCTGACTTTGATCGGTACAAACAACATAAGCGTGAGTTTGAGTTCCTCAATAAATTCTTGTACAGCCAATATAATGCTGATATAGAGTGTAAACTAACTACCAATCCTAAAGCATTCTGGCACTTTGTCAATTCTAAACGAACAACCTCCTACTTTCCTTCCCATATGTCATATGAAAGTCTTTCAGCTTCTTCAGATATTGGGGTCGCTAATCTATTTGCTAAGTACTTTGCATCTAACTTTGAACCGAGCTCGCTGTGGAATGACGATGATTCACTCAGTGCCATTGCCACGATGCTAAATATTGGGTGCTTAGATGTTACTGATTTACTCAGGGAAATTAGACTGCGATGGCCTTTTTCCATTTATTTTGAAAAACTGTATAAATGTTCTTTGTGAGCCCCTAAAAATAATATTCAACAAGTCTCTTTCCACTTGCGAATTTGCGCATAGATGGAAACTTGCCACACTTTCTCCTATATTCAAGTCTGGTTACAAAAACATTGTTTTAAATTATAGGCCAATTGCAAAGCTAAGTAATGTCTCAAAAATGTTTGAACGAATTGTAGCTAAGCAGCTAACTTTTCTTGCTGGTCGGATTATCAGTCCTAACCAACATGGTTTTATGCCTGGAAGGTCAACTACTACTAACTTAGCTACGTTTAATCTTTTTTGCATCCACTCGTTCATCAGTCATCATCAAGTTGATGTAGTCTACACCGATTTCATTCATTAATATTAAATTGGTTTAAATTATTTAGATGGGCGGATTTATAGAGTAGAGTGCAATGGTGTTTTCTCAAGCCAGTATGTGGCTACTTCTGGCCTTCCCCAGGGAAGTGCATTGGGTCCGTTTCTATTCATCATCTTCATTAATGATTTAAGCTATTGCATAACAAATTCTGAATTCCTGTTGTTTGCGGACGATCTTAAAATAATTAGGTCTGTGAATTCAATCAACGATAGTGAACTTCTTCAAAATGACCTTGAAAAGGTGGGAAATTGGTGTTCTCGTAACAAGTTGCCTCTGAACGTGTCAAAATGTTTCTACGTTAGGTACAGCAAACGATTATTTAATATCCTTAGCTCGTATTCCATTAGTTGCCATGTTCTTTCCTTAAGAAATGAATCACTGGACCTAGGAGTTATGTTTGATACCAAATTTACTTTCATTGATCACATAAATTACATAACTCCAAAGGCATACGCTATGTATCTTCTACCGTCATCTGTAGGAAGCGTGGACATATACGCACGGGGTGGTTCTTCTTCGAACACAGATCGCAGCCTTTGGTTATCGGAACTAACCTTGTGTTGAAGGAATTTATTTTTGGAAATTCTGCCTCTCGATTTGTGTCTTTGGACTGGACGTGGTGGAAATTGAAAGATCGGAAGCTACCGACGGCCTCAAGAGTTAGATGGCGCTCCGTCAAATATGCATCAAGCTCAAGCCACGTAGGAATTTCGGCTTTATTTTGGATGGATTGCTCCCATAATGAGAGAGTGAGCTTTGGTAGTTTTGTCGAGCACATATAAACCAGGATAGGGTCCCAATTCTCAATATTAACACCGGAAAATTTTAAGGAAGTTAAGCAACCTTGAAAAGTGCGTTGAAGTTCCTTTAAGGCTGCTCCCGACTCCTGTGCTATGGATTGCACATTGAAAAGTGTTTTCAGGTGACTGTTCACCTGCAATCGCTTATTTTCGAAACGCTCAGTTAGGTTATTCCAGGCTGAGCGAAAGCCATCATTGGTGAGTGGGGATCTTGAAACTATGGAATGAGCTTCGCCACTTGTTTTTGAATTTAAGTGGAATAATTTTTCAACGGGCGTTAGACTCGGATTGTCTATGTATATTGCCGTGAAAAGGTCCCGGAAAGTCGGCCAGCGAAGATAATCGCCAGAGAAAACCTCTGTGTCGATAGGAGGGAGCCGACAGCCATAAGACGTGAAATTTTGGGACGGAGTTACTGGAGCTTGAGGTATTTGGGAGGAGCCCTTTTGGATTTGTTCCATCAGCTGCGCGGCAAATATTTCGTAAGTGGAGTACGTTTGGTAATACTTGGACTTTAGTATGGATTTTGTGTCTGCGGCGCTCTCGCCTGCAGCTATAATGCAGTCGGAGCATATGTCGTATGCTGCCTTTACCGTTTGCCACAAGGAATTGAGGTGATCGCGACGGATTTTATAGGCGGATAACGTTGGGGTAGGAGCACCTGGAGCGTTCACAGTGGCCTCAAAGTGGATCAGACAGTCAGCTGTGGCCATAAATCGGGTTAAAGCGGATTTTACTGATGTTGCCATGACGTTAAATAATTTAGAATTTTAATTCTGATGTAAGGAAACGGATTGGAATCAAATTGGAATTTAGGAACCAATTAAGATTGTAAATATATACGGTCACACTGTCGGATAGGCAATAAATATTTATTATATCGGATGGTCGGACTTATGTAAGGAATTACGGACTTTAATATTGTTTGTTTGAAAGGAACACTTTTTGTGAGCTCTTGACCCACTGTGCACTGGCGATATACGGTATACGTATGTATGTACACTGTACGTATGTATATATGTGGGGTGCGAATAGCAGAATAACGTTGCGGGAATGGGAAAGACTTCGCTTATGTTTGTATGTCGGTGCGTTTGTTTGTCACCTGCACAACTAAATTGCAAACGATTTGCTGGAGTAAATTTGTGGATATTGTAACTTTGTTTTTAATTTTAGAAATAGTTTAGCCGTATTTGTAGCTCAAGAAAAGTAGTTGGAGTGGACTGTATTAGAAAGAGTAGTTAGAGTGGACTGTATTAGAATATTTATGTAAATATACACACGCAGCTGGAACACAGTAAAAAATAAAGAGTGCAAATCTTAGGGAAAAATTTTATGAACGGAAATTTTTTACTGCGGCTGAGTTATATTTTACACACGATTGGAATTGAAAATATATTTGACAAATATTTTCGTTGAATAGTAGCACTGAAATATTTACTGGAATTGTTTCAAGTGTGCAACTGTGGGCAAAGGAAACTGGAATATTGTCGGGCACAAGTAACGGAATTAAAATACATATATTAAATGCCGTTGCGTCGGATTAATCTCTTTTGGATTTAGACAATATATCATACAGAAAGTTAGTCGAAATAGGGTTCGAAAAACTGGCTGTATGACCGGCAATTATAGTAAGCGGAACTTATTTGGAGTGTTTCAAGCCTGCTGGGACAAAATCAAAGGAAACTCCAGGAGAGGAAAGTCCAAAGATTTTGAAATCCGGCTAGAAGGACCAAAATGTTGGGGCGGTGCGGCTTGATCGATTAAATAGTTGAAGCCCCAATATCGAGTGGTACGCATAAAAATACGCGGGTACTTTTGGGTTTTTACGCGACGTGCGTAGGTGTTTATTAGTACACTTTGAAACAAGAACTGCTTAAGCCTAACTTAACTTAAGAGCTCCAGAGCAGAGCGGAGACTTAAGGGAGACATGGAGAGGGAGAGCGGACGGCAGTGCGAGCGCGCGAGATGTAGACATCTGGATAAAACTGCCGCTCGACACTGCCTCCTGAAATTAAACGCCCTTTTGGCGTGAACAGTTAACTACCTTGTTTATCGTCTTCCTCCCACCAATTGGCCAATTTTGGGATCGAGTTATGGCCAATAGTGCTGCTAGTTTTGTTCCATAAGTAACGGGACACCTGCAATTAGTCCTGAGGGGAATCCCTCCACAGAATGCATTGCAAATAGTTGTCCTCCTTGCAAACCATAGCACAACGAAGCATTTTGCAAACGTCTCCTGTGATTGCTACTATGTGTGAACAAACCCGAAGAAAAATCTGGAACTATTTATGCTGAAAAACGGGCCCCGCCATAAGCACATCGCTGAGAGAATAGCCAAATGAACTGCCCGCAGATCCATCGAAAACTACGCGAAGTTTTGTGGTTCAGCTATATCAGTAGGAATAAGTGGCCGTGCGACAACAAGCAATGCTTGTTACGCGCGGACCCCTATTCCCTTTTGGGCGTAAGAAATAAAAAATCGCCGACAATATAACCGTAGACGATTACAATACATGCCGGACCAAATACAATTAGTCAAGACACAAATAATAATGCTAATTAGTTGCTATAGCAACTATAGTGGAATAAAGTTTCTAGTGAATCTATTTGGCACATTAAAGGGCAGGCGACAGAGTAACTTGGGACTCTCCACTTCACCATGAATAATATTCCGAATGTACACAGTAACTAGCATAGTTCTACGGTTGGCAAATGGGGGTAATGGGTCAGGTCCCGGAGAATAAACTGGTTCAACCCTTTGCAAAAATAAAAGAAGTGAGCTTTCACTTATACACGGAAAAAAATAAGGTTCGTTTTAAAAAATTTGCGGCAAAATTGTTAATTTGAGCGATGATGGGTAACTGAACAAAAATATTTCTAAGATAACTGGCTAATTAATCGAAGAGGAGCAGCAGCGAAAAACTGGCGGATAATCTTGGTGCTGTAGGAAAAGTTATAAAGACGAAAGACGGAAGATGCGACGAAATAACAGCACAGGTCGAGTTGGAGTTCATGTAGTATGCATATATCGTTGTAGCGAGTACCCACTGTACCAATGCCAACATTGTGTTACAAAGCACTTGCGTAAACATTAAGACCCGGTCGTTAAACTCACGTGCCGGTCCGAAATACGATCACCCAAAACGCGCTTCAGAGCCC
This sequence comes from Drosophila suzukii, assembly GCF_043229965.1. Taxonomy (NCBI): domain Eukaryota; kingdom Metazoa; phylum Arthropoda; class Insecta; order Diptera; family Drosophilidae; genus Drosophila; species Drosophila suzukii. Next base: position 51,669,812 of record NC_092082.1, on the reverse strand, counting down.
AACATATGAAAGTGCAAGTGTCAGCATAGTCTTACCTGACCGCACAAACAGCCGATTCATGCATGTACAATTCTCTCGCGCTCTCGCTGTTACAAGCTATATGTATGAGCATAAATATTCCTAAGTACATGGCAGCCGCGAGCCACTAGACTTTAAGACACTCTCAAAGACAAAATCAAAAGTATATATACAAAAAAAAAAAAGGAAGAACGCTATAGTCGAGTACCTCGACTATCAGATACCCGTTACTTAGCTAAAGGGACCAAAGGGAAATGGAGATATGCAAGCAGCAAATCGAGATTTAAATACGCCCCCTACCGGCGGTAGACAGATTTAAGCGTTATGGTATTGACGAGACCAATACATTTCAGTTAAAATTTTTTATCTAGTATGAAAACTGTGGCCGTCACAGGTTTGGGCGCTTTGTGGGCGTTAGAGTGGGCGTGGCAATTTTTTTTCAGGTCACTCGATAGGTATTGATGAGAAGAATACACTCATGTTAAAATTTTTATTCTAGCATCAAAACTGTAGGAGCCACAGTTTTGGGCGGTTTGTGGGCGTAAGAGTGGGTGTTGCACATTGCTGAAACAAACTTGCGCTGCGTAAGAAGCTCAGGAATCTGCACGCCAAATCTCAATAGCCTAGCTCCCATAGAGATCTCAGCGTTCATCCGGACGGACAGACAGACGGACAGACGGACAGACGGACATGGCTAGATCGACTCGGCTAGTGATCCTGATCAAGAATATATATACTTTATGGGGTCGGAAACGCTTCCTTCTGCCTGTTACATACTTTCCGACGAATCTAGTATACCCTTTTACTCTACGAGTAACGGGTATAACAAGGGAGAACGCTATAGTCGAGTGCCTCGACTATCAGATACCCGTTACTCAGCTAAAGGGTCCAAAGGGCAAAGGAGATATGCAAGCAGATAAGCGAGATTGAAATGCGCCGCGATCTCAATATATGGTATTGTGGGCGGGAGACAAATTTCAGAGTTATGGGCGTTAGAGTGGGCAAACCTTTTTTTGGGTAAATCGATAGGTATAGATGAAACTAATACATTTCAGATACAATTTTTTTCTAGCATTAAAATTGTGGGTGCTACAGGTTTAGGCGGTTTGTGAGCGTTAAAGTGGGCGTGGCAACCTGTTTTAAATCAATCGATTGATATTAACGAGACTAATACATTTCAGCTAAAATTTTTGAACTACCAAGAAAACTGTAGGAGCCAACTTTTTGGGCGGTTTGTGGGCGTTAGAGTGGGCGGGGCATATTCGCGTAACAAACTTGCGCTCCGTACAAGGCTACGGAATCTAAATCTTAAATCCCAATTCTCTGTCTGTGATAGTTTCCGAGATGTCCGCGTTCATACCTACGATTTTTTGAAGTTTGTGGGCGGTTTCTGGGCGTTAAAATGGGAGTGGCCAATTTTTTTTGGTCAGTCGATAGCTAACTTTAGATAACTTTTATTCTAGCATTAAAACTGTAGAAGCCAACGTTTTGGGCGGTTTGTGGGAGTTAGAGTGGGCGTGGCACCCTGTTGAGACAAACTCGGCTAGTGATCCTATTCAATAATATATATATATTTTATGGGGTTGGAAATGCTTCCTTCTGCCTTTTACATACTTTCCGACGAATCTAGTATACCTTTTTTACTCTACGAGCAAGGGGTATAATAAATATTTAAAATAAAAATCATAATTTAATAATAATTAATTAATAAAAAAATAGTATGAGTACTACATTCTTAATTTATGATAAAAAAGCCATACATAAATGGCATAAGAACACAACATAGGCTTAATAGATACAAAAACGGTCGATTCCACCACAAACGTTACAAATAAAATATAATCAGATCAAATTGACAGAAGCAATACTATTAATATTAATCTTCGTTAAGTGCCAGCAAATGTATTTCTGAAAAATTACAATTTTCACAAAAAATGTTTTCTTTAAAGATTCCAAAGTCAAGTCAATGACTTGGATCAAATTTAAAAACTTGCTTATCATAATTGCAATTATTATTAAAAGTAACAAAAAAAAACAAGGAAGAACGCTATAGTCGAGTACCTCGACTATCAGATACCCGTTACTCAAAGGGAATAGGGGATATGCAAGCAGCAAAGCGAAATTAAAATGCGCCACCTACCGGCGGTAGACAGTTTTAAGCGTTATGGGCGTTAGAGTGGGCGTGGCAAATTTATTTTTGGATCAATCGATAGGTATTGACGACACCAATACATTTCAGTTAAAATTTTTTAACTAGAATGCAAATTGTGGGCGTCACAGGTTTTCGCGGTTTGTGGACGTTTAAGTGGGCGTGGCAAACTTTTTTTTAAGTCAATCGATAGGTATTGATGAGAACAATACATTTCAGTTAAAATTTTCTGTCTAGCATCAAAACTGTAGGAGTTACAGTTTTGGGCGGTTTGTGGGCGTTAGAGTGGGCGTGGCAGTCTACTGAAACAAACTTGCGCTGCGTAAGAAGCTCAGGAATCTGTACGCCAAATTTTAATAGCCTAGCTCTCATAGTTTCCGAGATCTCAGCGTTCATCCGGACAGACAGACGGACAGACGGACATGGCTAGATCGACTCGGCTAGTGATCCTGATCAAGAATATATATACTTTATGGGGTCGGAAACGCTTCCTTCTGACTGTTACATACTTTCCGACGAATCTAGTATACCCTTTTACTCTACGAGTAACGGTTATAATAAAAAAACCAATATATGTATTCGAAATAAAATGCGAGACATTTTAATTAAAATAATCATGACCACCACAGAAATAATGTAAAAGGTTTATGCATATTTTGCAGAACATGTTCAACAACTGGTCACAACGACCCCAATAAGGATCAGCCAGCTAGAATATGCATTTATTGAAACATTTAACTGGCAGAATTCACCCTTGATACATTGCTCAAAAACACAAAAAGCAATTGTATTGAGCACCATTCAAGGTGTACAAGTAAGATAGGTTATTGACCATCATGAAATACTAGGCAAGATTCCCGATATGGTAGTCTTTAATAAAATAATAATAGTTAATATCCATAAAATAATGGAATGGCATGAAAGAAATATCAACATTTTTTATCAGACTACGATCAAATTAATTAACTATAAATGAAAGGAAAATTTAATTATTTCGGTACCAACAAGAGACAAATAGGAATCATTAGATTCACTACCTGTCGACCCGGTAGAGATTCTGATTCTAAGAACCCCGAAATAGATGAGAAAGATTAAAAAAATCACACCATACCCGCTGTCCTTATTCAACCTAAGCTATCAGATCAGGATTTAACAGGTACTCATACAAGCGCAATCGTAAAAGAATGAAAGTCCATCATAATGGCAGATTAAATCGTTGCCCAACGGGCATACATAAAATATATATCAAATGCCATCCCGGAATTCAACGGCCAAAAATTAATTTTTCAAAGATTCATAACCGCTCTGTGATTAGTAAGTTTAACAAAAGTTCCATTTGAAGAAATAGCTGTCGAAGTAATTATATCATACACACATCATCAAAAATACATAGTAGGATTAGCCTTATACAAGGTTCAAAATGAAACTACTATCAACGGGATCATACAAAGACTTCAAGAAATTATCGGAGAAACATCTAATGTAGTGAAGGCAAAACTGGCAATAGCCACCCAAAAGGGCAACACTGGCGAAAAATGTAACTCAGAAATCGAAAATTTACGAAAACTACTAGAAACCTCGTATATTGATGAGAAATTACCAGCCGAAAACGCTGATAAATTTAGCACAAAAGAAGCAATTAACACAATTAAAGACTGCGATCATGGACGACTAAAAACTATTCTAAAAGCACGAAATTTCTCAAGTAGGAATTAAGCAGTCACAAAGTAAATACAAAGTAGTACTAAAATGACGGGCAGCTCAAATTCAATGATGTACCCCGAAGAGGACAACCCAACCTTATGACGGTAATTACTACAGCGGTAATTACCGCGGTAGAGTATAAGACAGAGTTTACTACTAAAACAATGGTTATTACCGAAACAATGGTTATAACCAAAATTATAGCAACCAAAGTTATAACAACCAAAATAATAATAACCACATTAATAACAATAATAAAGGTAGTGGAAATTATAGAGGTAATAACCGGTGGAACCAACACACCAACAACAGCCACAGAAATCCAAATTTTACAACATTAATCTAAGTCTCAACATCTATTTACAAATAAACAATTCTCACGCAAAAACAACATTAAATCTTTTAATAAATACAGTCGCCGACTTAAGCCTTTTATAAATAAATTCTGACAACTCCGATGTCATAGACACATCGAAAACAATAACCATGTCTGGAATAGGTCAACGTTTTTTTAAATCAAAAGGTTCAACTTTATGGAAATACAAACAAGAAAATGTATAATCCCTTTTAACTTTCAAATAGAATGTAATGACTATCCAATTGTTTCCAATATTAGGAATGGACTTTCTAAAAACATTTAACTGCCAACATGACTTTCAAACAGGCCATGATTGCTTAATAGCTAGACCGGAAAACTTCGGTCAAGAGATCAACATTCCAATTATACATTCAATAAAAAACAATTTAATAGTGCCAGCTCGACCAGAAGTCAAATTGCCAAATTTATATAAACACTTCCCACAAAGAAATTTTCATAAAAAACCAGTATTTAACCGATGGTATAATTGTAGCAAGCACTATAGCATATTCTAATAAAACGTTTGTGCGCATTTTAAACAACCGATTCCAATAAAATTATAAACTTTAACAAAATCGATTATGATCCGTTAGATAAATATCAAACACCACAAAGAATGTTACTCAAGAAAAAGAATTTTTATCCAAATTAACAAAAAAAAATTTGAAATGTTTAAAAGTACCCTCACCAAATTATGCACCTAATTCAGATTAGAAGGGAACCCATACCCTCGAAGAATTTTACGATTAAACATAAGGTGAAGGATGACGTTCCAGTCTATATGAAAACCTACAGAACACCCCATAGCCAAAAAGACGAAATAGATAAACAAGTCAAAAAACTAATTAAAGATGGCATAGTAGAACCCTCAGTACCAGAATACAATAGCGTGTTACTTTTAGTACCCAAAAAATAAATTCCTGGTTCAGAAAAGAAACCCTTGCGGTTAGTTATTGATTACCGACAAATAAATAAAAAGTTACAAGGAGATAAATTTCCGTTAGCACGAATTGATGATGTACTCGATTAGTTTTGTAGAGCAAAGTTATTTTCATGTCTGGATTTAATGTCCTGTTTCCGCCAGATAACTTTAGAAAACGACTCCAGAGACATAAAATCATTTTCAACGAGCCCTGGCTTATACCGCTTCAAACGATTACCCTTTGTAATAAAAATAGCCCCTAACTCACTTCAAAGAAAGATAACACTAGCCTTTTCCGGATTAGAACCAAGTTACACCCAGAAAAACGCTGATGATACAAAAAAGATTCCCTGCTCCTTCTGATGCAGACACGATTTGTCGCTTTTTGCAACTATTACAGACGCTTCATACAAAGTTTCTCCGATTTTTCAAGACACTTAACTCACCATTACAAGAAAATATAACATTTAATTAGACTCCTCAATGTCAAGAAGCTTTTGAATATTTTGAAAGCGCAGAAAGCAGTCTTAACCTAAACACATGAGAGGGTAGACTTTCCAGTAGCATACGCCTCACGAACATTTACAAAAGGCGAAAGTAACACATCAACAACCGAACAAAAATCAACAGCAATATATTGGGCTGTAAATTATTTCAGAAAATTTGTATATGGCAATCCGCTTATTATTAAAACAGACCTTAGGTTAGGTAGGTTAGGTAGGTGTGGTTGGAGACTAAATATTAGTCCCCTCACTTAGGCCACAATGGGCCCCTTGTGATACCACATGATCTCTGAAAAGATCCGTTTCCCTAGCTCATGGGTTATCTGCTTTCACGAAGTATTCTGTTTTCCTCAAGAAACATAGTAGTTTTTGAATGCTTACGTCCTGAATGGCCGCAAGGTTCGGAAGTGTGTAGCTACCTAGGGTTTGAAAGCGCTTTAGGTTATGCGCTGGGCAGAAGCATAGGAGGTGTTCGATGCTCTCCTCTTCGTCTATCTGTTTGCAGCTGCGGCAGAAGTCGTGGTTACTTAGACCCAGCCTTATCGCATGAGTCCCTATAAGACAGTGGCCCGTGAGGGCATTTAGGAGAGTGGAGATGTTCTCCCTGCTACATTGTAGGAGAGTTTTTGTTATTTTCATGTTGTAGTTTGGCCATGTGAGTCTAGAATTGTGGCATGCTGAGATTGAGTTCCAACGGTTGTTGGAAAGAGTATACAATCTCTGCCTGAGATGGAGCTTGCAGGTAGCCATGGGCATCCCTACCGTGTCCTTATCGCGAAGGATATCGGCGGTTGTCCCCTGTCTTGGTAGCTCGTCTGCTATGCAGTTGCCCTCAATGTTGCGGTGTCCAGGCACCCAGATGAGGTTGATACTCAGATGAGTGGCCATCTCGTTAAGAGATTTGCGGCATTCAGAGATTGTTTTTGAGCTCGTTGTGTAGGAGTCGAGGGCCCTGAGGGCAGCTTGACTATCCGAGAAGATGAAGATATCTATGTCTTGATGTACAGACGTGTTCAGCTGGGTAGTGGCTTCCTGAATTGCAATCACTTCCGCTTGGAAAACACTACAGTGGTCTGGTAGGCGGAATGAGACTTTTAAGTCTAGTTCGGGGGAAAAGACTCCCCCACCTGTTTGGGAGTTAAGCTTGGAGCCGTCAGTGTATATGTTGACGGCGTTTACGAATTGATGTGGGAGGTTGTCCCAGTCTGAACGGGTGGGTATATAAATTTTGTATCTTCTTTCGAAGTCGACTATGGGTGGGACGTAGTCTGTATAACGTGGTAGGGGTGAATGCTTTGATAGGATATTGGAGTGACCCGTGGAGCCTGATGTCCATGCCGCTGCTTCACGGAGCCTCAGCGCTGTGGCTGATGCCCAGCTTTTGGCAAGTAGGTCCAGGGGTTGGAGATCGAGAATTGTAGCGGTAGTGCGCAGCGCCCCACTGATGCAGAGCTCTGCGCTTCTTTGGATCTTGTGAAGGATCCGGAGGTTACAGTTTTTATCTAGAGAAGGCCACCAAACGATGTTTCCGTAGAGTAGAATGGGCCTGACTATTGCAGTATATAGCCAGTGAACTATCATGGGGGAGAAACCCCACTTCCTCCCTATGGCTTTATTACAAGCGAAGAGGGCTATGGCCGCTTTGCGTGTGCGATCTAGGATGTTATCAGTCCAGAAGAGCTTTTTGTCAAGAATGACACCTAGGTACTTTGCTTGGTTGCTAAAGGTTAGGTGTAGTTTGGTGTAGTTTTGGGGGAACTAGAATTGGTACCTTGTACTTCCTTGTAAAGAGAACTAGTTCGGTTTTTTCCGGGTTAACTCCCAGTCCACAGCCAGCTGTCCACCGGGAGAGGGTGGATAGGGCTGTCTCCATTAGATTGCAAAGGGTTTGCGGGAATTTACCCTGCAGTAGGATAACCACGTCATCCGCGTAGGCTACCACATTTGTGCCCGCCTCTTCTAGGAGTGAAAGCAGTTTGTTGACCACTAAAACCCATAGAAGAGGTGAGAGTACGCCCCCTTGTGGGGTTCCTCTACTGACGTTCCTGGTCGAGTGGGCCGGTCCCATAGTGGAGTGCACTACCCTGCTGGTTAGCATGGTGTGTATGAGTCCCACTATGGGCCGCTCAATGCCCAGTTCAGTCAGAGCACAAGTAATCGCCGTTGGGGTGACGTTGTTAAAGGCGCCTTCTATGTCTAGAAACGTTGCAAGAGAGTATTCCTTATTGCGGAAGCCTCGTTCTATACTGTACACTAGAGAGTGGAGGGCGGTATCGGTTGACCTACCCTTAAGGTACGCATGCTGTGCGTCAGAGAGTAGGCTATGGTCGATGGTTAGTCTGATATGGGTGTCGATTAGCCTTTCCAGGGTCTTCAACAAGAAGGAAGAGAGACTGATCGGGCGGAAGTCCTTTGGGTTGGTGTGGGAGGGCTTGCCGGCTTTCGGTATAAAAATTACCTTAACGTCCAGCCACCTTGTTGGAACATGGTTTAGAGCAAGGCAGCCGTGGAAGATGGCTGTCAGCCAGGGAAGGGACATATCTAGTGTCCGTTGTAACTGGGCCGGGAAGAACCCATCTGGGCCAGGTGATTTGAAGGGCTTGAAAGAGTTGACAGCCCACTGAATGCGGCCAGGGTTTGAAATGTTGTCAATACTCTGGTCGTCTAAATTCTCCTCTATGTGGAGGTCCTCCACTACATGGGTGTTCTTAGGGAAGTGGGTGTCTAACAGTAGTTCAAGGGTTTCCTGACTGTTTTCCGTCCAGCTGTCAGCATAGGTTTTAAGATAGCCAATGGTCGCTGGAGCTTTAGCTAGAATTTTTCTGAGTCTGGATGCCTCCGCAGTAGATTCTATACTACTGCAGAAGTTAGCCCATGCTCTTCGTTTTGATATTCTAATTTCCTTTTTGTATAGGCTTAGTTTTGAATGATATAAATTCCAGGAGGATTCGCTATTGTTGTATTTAGCTTTATTGAAGTAAGTTCTACACTCTCTTTTAAGGTTCGCTAGGGTTGGGTTCCACCATGGGGGTTTGTGCTTTGTTTTGACTGTTCTACTTGGGCAAGCCCTTTTTAAGGCCTCACCGCAGATATCAGTAAAAGTGTTAACTAGGCTACCTAATTCTTGACGGTTGCGTATGTGTGTCGGAGGAGCGAGTAGGTTCCTGTTGAGGAGATTTTTATAGTATCCCCAGTTGGTTAATCTTAGATTAGTTATGTTCTCGGCGGGAGGATAGTCTAGACTTATTGTAAATTCTATGTATCGGTGGTCCGAGAATGAGTGTTCGATCCCCACCTTCCACGCGTCTAGCTGGTTAAGTAAGGGATCAGATATTAGAGTAATGTCTAGTACTTCCCTCCTATTTCTAGTGATGAAAGTTGTTCATTACCTTTGTTGCAGATGAATAGATTTGATTGAAGGAGATAGTCGTAGAGTAACTCACCCCTTTCGTTGGTGTTTGTACTTCCCCATTGTGTGTGGTGTGAGTTAGCGTCCCCACCCAGGATGAGTTCCTTAGATGAGTGAGTGCGTATGAGTTCTTGTGTAGTGGTGTTTGGTAGTGGCCCTTCGTAGTCGTGAGCCAGATAGAATGATGCTATGGTGTGATGGGTGTGTTCGTTTAGCTCCAGCCTGTGGAATAAGAAATGTATTAAAGTGTGACTTTGTAAGAATGCAGGTTCTGGTTTTACCCTTGTCCTTGGTGTAAAAAAGCTTGTATAGGGGGGTTGATAAGCCACAGATGTTGTTACCAACAATCCATGGCTCTTGAATGAGGACTACGTCTATGTTGCCTGTTGCCAGGCGGGTGAGGAGGGCAGCGGATGCTGCCTTGCTGTGGTGCAGATTAATTTGCAGAAACTGCACCATCTTTGGGACTGCGTTCGGGCTGGGTACCCTCCGCTTCCTCCGCTATGTCCTGGAGAACAGAGCGCCCTGGTCGGGTTGTGTCCTGGGTGCACAGCTGCTTCAGGCTCTCTGTCAGCTCCGAGTCGGTTGACACGTAGCCGGTGAGGGTGGCCTCTTCGTGATCTGGTTCGTCGTCGCTCGGGGGTTCGTACGACGCGCAGGCAGCCAGGTTGTCTGCCGCCAACTTATCGGTGTCGTATATGCGTAGCTGCACCTTATCGAACCCGTAGTTCACTCTGTATTGTTGGGCTGCGAGGGGTTCCAAGCAGGCCTGGTTCAGGAGGATAACCACGCTCATGGTGACTCGCTCGGTTTTCTCCACCTTGATTACCTTCCAACCGTCTGTTGGAAGTTTTGGGTTGAACCTGGTCAGCAGGCTGAGTATAGCCTCTGGTTCCGATGGTTCCGACGGCAGCCACACCCTCGCTCTCGGTCGAGACGGGATGTCTGCAGCCTCACAAACTGCCAGCTTGGCCCCGGGGTAGACCTCGCCGACTTTGGTAATTGCAGCCTTGTAGAGTGCTGCCGATCTCTCGTCTTCGCAGGCGATCAACTTTACATTGCCCTGGTACCACCCTGCATCTGTGCAATCGGGTGGCGGGCCTGGGTTTTCGTCCAGCACTTTCAAGGCCACTGATGCAAGGGCCCGTCTAACCAGACCCCATTGGTTTCTTGGGATCCTACCGCCTTCAACGCTCTGGTCGATGACACCAATGATCTTCCGATCCTTTACCACTTCCGCAAAGGATCTCGACCATGTGCCGCGGTTGGTTACCTTAGCCTTCTTGCTCACTGGTTGCGCTGACTCCATCGACCTCTCTCGCTTGTTGCTGTGGCTGGTGGTCATAGCGATGTCGAAGTCTGGGATAATTGCCTTTGCCCAGGCTATGTCCTCTTGGATTTTCAGGTAATCCAATTTCGATGTCTGATCCTCCCGTATCGGATTGGTGGCCAGCCGTTTGAGGATCCTAGAAGCCTTCCTCCTTTCAACAGGTCCTGCCTGGTTAGGTGGTACCCTCTTAAACTCCTTTGCCCTGGTACTCACCACGAGACCGGCCTTAGCGCTACCCTCAGGTTGGAGTGGCTGGTTAGCCACACCTACGCTGGTGGGAGGCTTGGGCTTGTCGCTATGGCGAGTTGGGCTTAGCCAGCTGCGTTGTTCGCTGGCCTTGGCAGGGGTGGACGTCACGTGGACTGGGGTAGTCAGAGCCGTGATTTTGTTCTTTCTTTCGTCGTTGGTTACGACTTCCGACTTTATAAGAGTGTCGGGCTCTTGTCTTGTGCAGTCTTTTAGTTTTATATTTGTTAAGTTCTCCATGTTAATTCCCACGAGCTGCGGAGAAAGGACAGGTCCACCCGTGCAGAGATCTGCCGTACCCGGGTAAGGCTGAATTAGAACAGGCGGTCGCCACTTGCCTGAGCTCACCGTTTGAGACTGAGTTATTCGATGACTCGGGCTCCCAGCCAGATTGACTCTCGGCACGGTACGATTGACACCTTAGTCCAGCCCGGGGTGAGATGAGTTGTGTGGGTAGGGAAGAGGTAGGTACAGAGCGTGTGGGTAGGGGTGTGTGTGAGCTATTTGTCGGAGGCGGCAGCACAAGCGCAACGTCGGTACTGCTACGGCGCAGATACCCGCTGACTGTCCGGGGCTACTTATTTGCGCTTCGTGTTGGGGGCTTGGTGGTAGCCGGGCCGTGTCCAACTTCCACGCTTATTCGTAGCTACACTGGAGAACCAGGGCGCTCGCTATCCGTAACCTGCGACCCGTTCGGTAGCCTTCAGCTCGGCGCCCTCAGAGCCATCCCACTAGCTCTTTGGCCGAAAAAAACAGACCTTAAGCTATTAACATATTTATCGCAAATTAACAAAAATGAGACTAGGTTAAGAAGAATTCCAATTTACAGTAGAATACCTTAAGGGAAACAACAATTACGTGGCTGATGCCTTATCAAGAATAAGCATCGAAGAATTAAAGGACCTAATCAGACAAATACTAAAAGTCACTACGAGATTCTAAGGTATAAAGAACTAAAGAATTACGAACAAGTTCGGGCTTTCAAAAGCAACCGACAGCTTCTAAGCCCAAAATATTTGACGTCATTCGCAATGAAGATGTTAAAAAAGACGTGACCTTGCGTTTAAAAATATCCACAAGCTTCTCTTAAGAGAAGACAAAAGATATATGCAAGAATAAATGTTGATGATCTATATACCAATGGAATATTCGATTTAGATGAATTTTTCCAAAGGCTTGAAAAAACAGCCAGTTTAAAATAGAATAAGCCAACTTAAAATGGCACCGACCGAACAACTGTTTGAATACATTTTAATAGGTGAGGTTAGGACGGAAGTTAGAACGGCTGCCGGACTATGGTCTGACACACTTAGACCTCTTTGGGTTTATTGCGATACCGCATGATCTCGTTTTTTTTCTTTTGGGTCCCCTATCTTATATGTTTCAACCTGTGTTAGGTTAATCGGTATGTCTTCCACCCGGAATATTTCATAGACGCGCTTATGTTTTTAAGGTTAATCTCCGATATTTCGGTAAGATCGTTGAATTCCTAAGTGTTCAGTTTAAGTCTGGGCGGAATCAGAGAAGGTGTTCTACCGTTTCCTCTTCTTCTTCATCATCCCTGCATTTTCTACATAAGTAATTTTTTGGGGCATTTAGCCTGCCGGCATGTGAGTCAACGAGCCAGAGGTCTGTAAGAGCTCGAACTAGCAGCGGCTTAATTTGAGTAGTTCCGAGGCTTTTTACTGTTAATCACAGGCCATGACTGGGGAGAGATACGACACTGTGGTGCGTTTTGCCAATAAGTGTTGGCTAATTTGTCAAAATAGTTTTTTATATTTAGCTTGCAAGTTTCCATGGGCATACAGACATTCTCCTTTCCTGGGAGAAGAGGCTTTATGGTGCCCTGCCTGGCTAACTCGTCCGCTATGCAGTTTCCTACGATGTCCCGAACCCAAATTCGGCTGATAGTAAACTGATTAGCCATCTCGTGGAGAGATCTGCGACGGTCTGCTATTGTACGGGAGTTGGTGTTTGTCGTGTAGATCGATTTAATAGCCGCTTTGCTGTCACTATACTCGTATATATTTAGGTGTCCCCTTTGGAGGCTTATGTTCCTTTAACAGATTAGTGCTTCTTTTATAGCGTGGATCTCCGCTTGGAAGACGCTACAGTGGTCCGGGAGCCTGAATAACTTCCTGATATATAATTGTTCAGAGCAACTTGTCCTTCTAATTTGGAGCCATCTGTATAGAAGCAGATTGCGTCCCATTCCTCCCTATCTGGAATCAGGGCCTCAAAGGGTGTGTGACTATATGCAATGGATTTTCATAGATTCGTTATCTTCGAAATCGATGTATTATGCTGGAGAATTTTAGCATGGCCATAAAATTGGGCTTTCCACTGCCCGGTGTCCGTCGAATAGCTGCCGATTTGGACCTTTCCATGCCTGCTAAGTCCAGGCTAGGGAGGTTCATGATCGCATTCAGAGCTTCATTCGGGGTGGTTCGAAGTGTAAGTGTAAGTCAGTATGCATTCTTTGTGTAGAGCGGTCCACCACAGAGCAACTCCGTATAGTAGGATTGGCTTGACTACCGCTGTGTATATCCAGTTGACTATTCTAGGGGACATGCCCCATCTTAGTCTAATTGCTTTTGTACAGGAGTATAGTGCAATGGTCGCTTTCTTGGTTATTTAAGCTCCATTTGAGACGCTTTTCTAACACTAGCCCCAAGTATTTGGCGTGGTCACTAAAAGAGAGATTAGAATAGGTGGGTTGAGTTGTGGACTTTTGTATTTATTTTTAATTTATTTATTTTGATTTTCACTCTTCCTAAAGCTACAAGTACAAGAATACTTATAAATTAGTTCTTATATAGTATAGTATAGTTCTTATACAAGACATTAAAACTCTGACATTTGAAATATGAAACATTAAATTCTTAAGGACTAAGTTTTGTTTTAAATTATATACTGCTTTGAAGATGTGTGTGTAATTTCATTTTGAATTGCGTGGCAGACTTAATTATTTTTAATGGATGTGGTAGCTTATTCCAAGAACGTACAGCACAGATAAAAAAGTATTTCTCAGCATAGGCATGTTTTACTTTTTGACAAATTAGATTGTTTGTTCTGTTGGAAGCGTTGAATTTTAGTTTACTAAAGAGATATTTTGGCTCGTAAGTTGTTATTACTTTGTGCAACAGTACTAGTGTTTTGTACTCGATCCAGACTTTTAGCGGCATATCAAAAATTTTAAAAGTTGCATCAGAGATTCGATCTGTGCCCCTGCGATTAAATATATATCTCGCTACATTATTGAAGGCTACAAGGAGTTTGTGCTGGCTAGTAGCATCACAATTTCCGAAGACTTCGACTCCATAGAATAGTAGTGGTGTCAGCTTAGTTTTCGCAATAAGCATTTTAAAATTTGTTGATAAAAAGGTTTTCGTGTCGTTAAGTTGTCCAAGTATCCCATACATTTTCCCAATCGTACAATTTACGTGATTACTCCAGGATAGAGTGGAATTTATTGTAAACCCCAAGTTGCTCGCTCTGTCTACATAGTTTAAATGTTGACCATTTAAGGAAAATTTTCCAGATGATCTGAGTTGAAAGATCGGTTGTGTATTACTATGCATTTTGATTTGAGGGGGTTTAAAGATAATCTATATCGCTCTGCCCATTTGCAAACCATATCTAATTCACTGTTACAGACACGAACATATTCATTAATTTGGCTAACAGGACAGCTTGCATATAGTTGGACGTCGTCGGCATACATGTGCATGTCACATTTTGTAAGAATATTTGGCAAAGCATTAACATAAGGACTGAACAAAAGAGGTCTAAGAATGGACCCCTGCGGTACACCACGTTTTACGGACATAATAGATGATTTAGATGATTGTAAGTAGGATTTCATAAAACTTGTTACAGAGGTTGAAAACACATAAAGACGACTTAGTTTAGTTAAAAGAATTTCGTGGTTTACCGTGTCAAAAGCCTTACTAAAATCTAAAAGCGTCAAAAAGTAATATTGCATCTATCCATTTGTAGTCTAATATCTTCAATGATTTTTAAAACAGCTGTTGTGCAACTTCTGTTCTTCCGAAAACCGGACTGTTTCTCAGATAAAATATTGTGTGCATCCATAAATCGCACAATTTGGTTAGCAATTAACCGCTCAAGAACTTTTGACAAAAAAGGCAGGATGGCAATAGGTCGATATTCTGTACCTGATTTGGGAATTGGTAATATTTTTGCTATTGTCCAGGAGTTGGAAAACGTAGAGGTGGTGATGGAGCAGTTTAAAATGTGTGTTATAACAGGAAGAATTTTGGGAAGGATTAGTTCTAAAAATGTTGGGTTTATCTCATATAAACCCGTTGCGTTGGACTTAATGCTTAAAATCGATTTAAGGACATCTCACTGGCTGACACAATTAAAACTAAAAACAAGGAAGAACGCTATAGTCGAGTACCTCGACTATCAGATACCCGTTACTCAGCTAAATAGAGATATGCAAGTAGCAAAGCGAGCTTAAAATGCGCCACCTACCGGCGGTATACAGATTTAAGCGTTTTGGGCGTTAGAGTGGGCGTGGCAAATTTTTTTTTGGACCAATCGATAGGTATTGACATGACCAATACATTTCAGTTAAAATTTTTTATTCAGCATAAAAATTGTGGGCATCACAGGTTTTCGCGGTTTGTGGGCGTTAGAGTGGGCGTGGCATATTCGCGTGACAAACTTGCGCTGCGTATAAGGCTACGGAATCTAAACCTGAAATCCCAATTCTCTATCTTTGATAGTTTCCGAGATATCCACGTTCATATTTACGATTTTTTGAAGTTTGTGGGCGGTTTATGGGAGTTAGGGTGGGCGTGGCAAACTTTTTTTTGGGTCAATCGATAGGTATTGATAAGAACATTACATTTCAGTTAAAATTTTTATTCTAGCATCAAAACTGTAGGAGCCACAGTTTTGGGCGGATTGTGGGCGTTAGAGTGGGCGTGGCACTGTACTGAAACAAACTTGCGCTGCGTAAGAAGATCAGGAATCTGCACGCCAAATCTCAATAGCCTAGCTCCCATAGTTTCCGAGATCTCAGCGTTCATCCGGACAGACAGACGGACAGACGGACATGGCTAGATCGACTCGGCTAGTGATCCTGATCAAGAATATATATACCTTATGGGGTCGGAAACGCTTCCTTCTGCCTGTTACATACTTTCCGACGAATCTAGTATACCCTTTTACTCTACGAGTAACGGGTATAATAATATCACAGTTATTTCTATCACAAGATTCAAGGGATGTCGGGTAGGTGTTATTAGTGAACTCAGGTACGGTCGATTGCAAAAACTTATGATTTAGATCAGTATCACAGCTTAAAGTTGGTTTAATATTGCCGATCCCCAATTCCTTAAAAATTGTCCATGTTTTTTTATTGTTTTTTGAATGTTGGAATTTATGTATGTAGTAATTTCGGTTCGCCTTTGCAATGGTTTCATTGACCAATTTTCTGTTTGATTTAAATTCGTTGTAAAAATTCTCTGTCTTGTAGCGTTTCCATTTCGCATACGATTTGTATTTTGTTTTTGTAGTAGGTTTTTTATGTTATAATTAAACCACGTTTTGGCCCTGTGTTTACACATTTTGCGCTTCAAAGGAACCGTTCTATCGTAGAGGATTTTTACCTTCCGTTGTAAAATTTCTAGCTGAGTGGTAATATAAGGAATTCCAGTCGCAAGAGTCTAAATCAGCACTAATGTTGATGAAGTCCCTATATTAGTGGTCAATATTGATGTTGTACGTGAAAAATATCAGATCATGTTTGGAAAAGGCAGGCAACGATATTTGGTCATAATTCTGAATTTTTGTTCAGTCACTAACAAAGAATACATCAAGCAGGGTGTTGCAGGTAGTGGATATAGGATATAGGATGTATAGGATATTTAAAGTTTACAGGAAGTAAACCAAGTGATTCCATATCGTTTGACAAATGCTTTTCAATTAAAATATTACTGTTGAAATCGCCAGCAAGAATTACATCGGAGTAATTCAATGAGAGGGTGGATAACGACTCAATCAGCTCAGAGTATTATGTTGTTTTGTGTGGTCTGTAGATACAGCCAATTAAAATTTATGTGCTTTCTCTTTTGTTGAAGATACTTAAAAATATATATTCAATCGCACTCGTCTCTGGTTGAACACATACTTTTTTTTAGCGTTAGGTTTATTGTTTATATAAACAGCAACTCCTCCACCTCGACCTCTACGATCGGAGCGAAAAAGATTAAAACTTTCACACATAATTGACATATTACTAACATCGGAGACAAACCACGTTTCGGATAGACAGATAACATCAATATTTGAGTTTATAAATAAAAACGGAATTCCTCAATCTTTTTAGCTAAATTTTGCTCGTTCAAGTGTATTATTTTTATACCCATTACTCGTAGAGTAAAAGGGTATACTAGATTCGTCGGAAAGTATGTAACAGGCAGAAGGAAGCGTTTCCGACCCCATAAAGTATATATATTCTTGATCAGGATCACTAGCCGAGTCGATCTAGCCATGTCCGTCTGTCCGTCTGTCCGTCTGTCTGTCCGTCCGGATGAACGCTGAGATCTCGGAAACTATGGGAGCTAGGCTATTGAGATTTGGCGTGCAGATTCCTGAGCTTCTTACGCAGCGCAAGTTTGTTTCAGCAGAGTGCCACGCCCACTCTAACGCCCACAAACCGCCCAAAACTGTGGCTCCTACAGTTTTGATGCTAGATAGAAAATTTTAACTGAAATGTATTGTTCTCATCAATACTTATCGATTGACCCAAAAAAAAGTTTGCCACGCCCACTTTAACGCCCACAAACCGCGAAAACCTGTGACGCCCACAATTTTCATGCTAGATAAAAAATTTCAACTGAAATGTATTGGTCTCGTCAATACCTATCGATTGATCCACGCCCACTCTAACGCCCATAACGCTTAAATCTGTATACCGCCGGTAGGTGGCGCATTTTAATCTCGCTTTGCTGCTTGCATATCTCTATTTAGCTGAGTAACGGGTATCTGATAGTCGAGGTACTCGACTATAGCGTTCTTCCTTGTTAAGCCTGGTTTTTGTTTGGTTAGAATTATGATTATTGCCTGGCTGCTTGTCCTGGAGATGAGTGGACTATCCATACTTAATACATAAAAATAGGTCACGCAATTCAAGGTTAAGTACACACACAATTTATTTTCTAAAGATATAATAGTAAATACTAGGAAAGATAAAAAGACAAGAATCTAAGCATAATTTTAGACAGACAGCTGTTCTGGAGACAACTCGAACTGCAGCTGATAAAGCTTACGCATGATAACATCTTCTCTCCCATGCACTCTAACGTGAACAAATCCACGACGAGAGAAAACAGCTGATAGGAGCTTTTGTTTTTTCATTGTCATTGCTTTTTTAAAAATGTTATAGTTTTCCTTTGTTAATTGCTCGTTTAAATAAAGTGCCGCATTCCAATTTAAACCTAACAGCCCCAGAACCAGCGGTTTCTTGTGAGTACGCCTGTATTCGGCAGCATGCCGAAACATCGTTATTTTGTGCCTCTGTTCACTGGTCTAGTCTGGGTTGAGGTCCCTAGTGTGGCTGTGACCATTCTGCTTATCAACAATTTATGAATTAGCCTCACCATTGGCGTCTCAACCCCTAGTTCTGTGAGAGATTCTGTTATAGCAGTGGGGAGCACGTTATTGAAGGCTCCCTCTATATCCAGGAAGGCGATCAGTGTGTATTCCTTGATGCTGAGTGCTTATTTTGGTTACCACCAAGTGTAGCGCCGATTCGGTTGACTTACCTTTGGTGTAAGCGTGCTGTGCTTCTGATATTTGTGTCGGGTCTACGGTGGCCCTTATATGTAGGCTTATCATTCTTTCAAAGCTCTTAAGCAGGAATGATGTTAGGCTTATTGGCCTTAAATCCTTTGCTGTGGGGTGGGTGGCCTTCCCTGCCTTGGGAATAAAATCCACCTTCGTTTCTTGCCATGCTGTTGGTAGTTCTCCTGCCGCCAGGATGGAGTGGAAGATTTTTTTCAACCAGATTATGGCTATTTGTCCTGCTTGTTGGGTATGTACCGGTCTTATCCCGTCCGATCCCGGCGATTTGTATGGTTTGAAACTTTGAATGGAACATATCATGTTGCGGTCTGATAGGAGGAGATCTAATTTGATTCCTGCTCCTGCACTTCTTTCTGGAGGGGACCTGTTTGTTGGCTCCCTGGAAAGTGAGCGTCTAGGAGCAGGTCCAAGGACTCTCTACTGGAGTCTGACCAAGATCCATTTGCCTTCTGAAGATAGCCCAAATGCGCGGTCTTAGAGAGTATTTTCCTGAGCCTCAGTTGGCATCAGTTCTTTTTTCTATATCAGAGCAGAAGGTCTGCCATGTAGTTCGTTTCGCCCTTCTAATAGGCTTTTTGTAAGAGGCTAGTTCATGTTTGTAGTTCTGCCAGTTAGTGTCATCATTTCCCGCCTTTGCTCTGTTAAACAGGCATCTGCAGTTGGTTCTGAGGATTGACAGTCCACCAGGGCGGTTTTTTCCGTCCCCTTGGCTTCCCTGTGGGGCACGCAACTTTGAAGGCAGTGTTGCATGCTTCTGTGAATTTGTCTACTGTTCTGTCCAGCTCTTGTGGGTCCGTAATGCTTTCTGGCGGTTCCATGGGGAGGATGTTCGTCAGAACTTCTTTGTACCTGTGCCAGTCGGCTCGTCTGAGGTTAGCGAAACTGACCGGCAAGGGCGAATTAAGGGACAATATTGTTTCTATGAATCTATGGTCTGAAAAAGAATGCTCTTCAGAGACTGCCCGGTTTTTCTCTGCGTCTACGAGTGAGTCTGATATTAATGTTAGATCTAAGATCGTTTGGCAAGTTTTGGTTATGAAGGTATGGACATTGTCCCTATTGCATAAGAATAGGTTCGAATTTAGAATAAAATCAAAAAGAGACTTAACTCTGTCGTTATTGTTTGGGCAACCCCACTGGGTGTGATGGGCGTTGGCGTCGCAGCCTATTACCAAACCTGTCCTGAGCTTTTCGCATTCATCTGCCAGTCCTCTGACCAGCGCATCTGGGGGGTTTTCCTTATCAAAGTCCAAGAAGGCCGATAATATCCTAATAGAGCCGCTTTGCAGCTCCAGGCTTACTGCGGTGTTATCTCCGTTGCTGTAATTGCGAAGCAGAAATATACTAAGATGCCTTTTGGCTAATATGCAGGTTCGAATTTTACCTTCCTTGGAGTCAAGCATAAACTTGTATTCCTTTGTTCCTAGTCCAGCAACCTTGCCTCCCACTACCCAAGGTTCCTGTACTAGGACCAGGTCGGCTCCACCTTCGGTCAGGCGAAGCAATAGTGCATCAGACGTTGCTTTACTGCGGTGTAGGTTAATTTGCAGAAGTCTTATTGACATCTACAGCTGCAACCTCCACCACAGTGACGTCGGCCTCCTCTGTATCGCTCATGTCCATAGCTTGGTTAATATCCCCTTGGTGTTCCTCCACCTTGACGACTTTCCAGTCCTTCGTGGGGAGGTGCGGGTTGCATTTCTGCAGCATGTAGAGGATGTCCTCCGACGCCTTTATTGCAGCTGAAGTCGTCCGCTATCCGCAACCTGAGACCCGTTCGGTTGCCCCAGCTAGGCGGATTTGGAACCACAAGTTCCTCAGTCCGAGAACATTTCAATAGATAAATTTAAAAAAAAAGCAATAAAATACTAACTAATTCAGGAGTAGCGCCACTCCAGCCGGTCACCACAATAAATAAAGAAAAATGAAAATTAAGCTATACTGTCTAAGCTACATGATGATCCAATACAAGGCGGACAGACAAGCAGAACTCTTGCCAAAATAAAAAGACATTATTATTGAGAAAACATGACACGTAACGTTGGAAACCACGTAAAGAAATGTCACAAATGCCAAAAAGCCAAATTTACTAAACATACAAAAACTCACTTGACAATAACAGAAACACCTTTAAATGAATTTGATAGAGTGTTAGTGGTTACGTTCGGCTCATTACCTAAATCAGATCAAGGCAGCGAATATTCAGTTACCTTAATCTGCGATTTAACGAAACACCTCGTTACCATTTCCATACCAGATAAAAGTGCAAGAACAGTAGCAAAAGCTTTACTTGAATCTTTTACTATAAAGTACGATAAAGTGAAGACGTTCATTACGGACATGGGAACTGAATAAAATAATTCAATTATTAACGATTTATTTAAATAGCTATAAATTAAAAACATAACATCAACTGCACACAACCACCATACTTTGGGAACAATAGAAAGTAGCCACAGAACATTTAACGAATACGTTAGATCATACAACTCACCTGACAAAACAAATTGGGCCGTTTGCCTCTTATACTTTAGATATTGTTTTAATACAACACCCTCTACGGCACATGATTATTGTCCATAAGAATTAGTTGTCGGTAGAACTTCAAATTTGCCAAAAGAATTAAATAGTATAGATAAAATAGAAAATTAGATAATATAGACGATTACGCTAAGGAATCTACATTTAGACTAAAACAGGCAAAACTAACTATATTTTATAACGTTATTATAACGTTATTATTATTTGGCGTGCAGATTCCTGAGCTTCTTACGCAGCGCAAGTTTGTTTCAGTACAGTGCCACGCCCACAAACCGCCCAAAACTGTGGCTCCTACAGTTTTGATGCTAGAATAAAAATTTTAACTGAAATGTAATGTTCTCATCAATACCTATCGATTGACCCAAAAAAAAGTTGGCCACGCCCACCTTAACGCCCATAAACCGCCCACAAACTTCAAAAAATTTTAAATATGAACGTGGATATCTCGGAAACTATCAAAGATAGAGAATTGGGATTTCAGGTTTAGATTCCGTAGCCTTATACGCAGCGCAAGTTTAAAATTTGCCACGCCCACTCTAACGCCCATAACGCTTAAATCTGTATACCGCCGGTAGGTGGCGCATTTTAATCTCGCTTTGCTACTTGCATATCTCTATTTAGCTGAGTAACTATAGCGACTATAGCGTTCTTCCTTGTTTTTTAAAATAAGGTAGATGTAGTATGCATATATCGTTGCAGCAAGTACTCACTGTACCAATGCCGAAATTGTGTTAGAATGCACTTGCGTAAACATAAAGTCCCTTTCGTAAACCTCGAATGCCGGTCCGAAATACGATCACCCAAAATGCTCTTCAGAGCCAAACATATAAACAAAAAAGAAACAGATGAACAAAAGAACAAAGAAGCAACTCGACTTATCATTGGGAGGTGTTGAACACCGGATCTTGAATGGCGTCTGGAGGAACTTAATTTACGGTTATATTCGGCAACAAACGGCTGACTATGAGCCTGTTGTTTTTACCAGGAAAACTCAGGCAGTACCTGGGAATAGCGTACCGCCGATTTGTGCCAGATTTTTCAAGAACTGGTAAACTCCTGAATGACTTCCTACGCAAAGGCAGTAAATGGGCGATTTCGAGATGCAGAAAGGGTCAGCTAAACGTGTGGCGGACGCCTTGTCAAGGCATCCTCTATAATTGGCTTCAGGAGGTTGCAGCTGGATCAAGGACATGTGCAAAAAGATAAGGACCCAGCCGCAGAACTACCCGGACTATGTGGACTATAAAGGAAGGCCCTCGCCTCTTTATAGAAATAGAGCGGGTAGCGAATACGTCGCGTCATAAAATATGTGTGTCCCAATGTCGCTTCGGGAAAAAGTATTAAAGGAAAAGCACGACGCACCATCGGCGGGATACGTAGGAAGACGAAGGACAATTGTACGGTTGGCAGCCCGATGCTACTGACCAAGTATGCATAGAGACGCAAGAGCCCATGTAAGAAAAGGCGTGACATGCACAAAATTCAAACCAAATCAAATGCAGGCAGCTGGCATAATGCTAATCCAAGTTCCAGAGGAACCGTGGAACACGGTCTGCGCGGACTTCTTCGGACCCCTACCACGGTCTAACGGGCAACCAAATGCTGCTGGTCCTAATACACAGGTTCTCGAAGTGGGCGGAACTAGTGCCGCTGCGCAGTGCGACAGCCAAGTCTCTTAAAAAAGCTTTTACCCGAAGGTGGTTATAACGGACAACGGAGTACATTTGCGAGATGGATCTTCAAGAGTTTCTTAACCGAAATGGGTATCAGGCAGCAGTTCACCACACCCTACATGGCGCAGGAAAACCCAACAGAGCGAGCAAACAGGACGGTGAAGAGCATGATAGCAGTGAACACGAGCATATCGGAGTCCACTGGTTAGACATCAATCGTTTCTTACCTAAGGCAGGGAGCCACGACTACCGAGGGCCGTGTACGGTAAGGAAACCTTAGGCACCGAACCAGTCACGGTGGCACCGGATGAAAACGCCAACAAACTCATGGAGATCTTTGAGATCGTACGGCGGAACCTTGAAAGGGCATCCCAGGCCCAAGCCAGAAACTGTATTCTGAGGAGGAGGCAATGGACGCCAGCGCTGGGCGACGTAGTGTGCGCCAAGGAACACCACCTATACAAAACCGGGCCCGAGTTATCAAGGATACCCCGCAAGGATATCACACAAGGCAACTTTAAGGATACACTCGAAAATACCCCAAGGATGTCCTCCAGGGATACTGACCAAGTATACCCCACGACGGTTAAAATTAGAGTTCACAAGCAAGTTCCCTAACACAACATATTTAGGAACTCGGAGGTGCAAAAAACTGCAGAGCTGTGCCGTAAAAGAGCAAGCAAGGAAGGACATAACGGCAACAAGAAAAGAGGAGCCCGACGACAACATGAGCGCAAGACTTACCAGGCCGGAGGCACGCAAACCGGGGCAAGGATGGTCGGCGACCCGGCCTACCTGAACTCCGACGAGGACTCCGCGCTGGAGACGCTGGAGGACCCCAGCGTTGACCGGAAGGAGTGGCGGCTCCGGAAGGCTGCGAGTCCCACCGGCGACCGCACACCACCCGGGTCGGCGGGGATCAGGAAGATCCCCGAGGGAGAGGGGACGGAGAAGGAGCAACGGCGGCAGGAGGAGGAAGCGGCGCGGTGGCAGGCTAAGGTGCGCAGGGCCCACGAGGAGGAGGGCGCACGCTGGCATGCCTAGCTGTGGAAGGACGAGGAGGAGGAGCGGCGACAGTGGTAAGACCCAGTGGAGGACGCATGGGAGATCCCGATGACCCCCCGGTACGCGCCCGAGAAACGCAGCTCGGTCACGGAGGAGGTGGAGGCGGCATAGCCGCCGTCTCCTAAATCAATTTTAAGCATTAAATCCAAAAAGAGATAAATCCAAAATTTTTAAAACTAATCCTTCTTAAAATTCTTCCTGTTATAACACACATTTTAAACTGCTCCATCACCACCTCTACGTTTCCCAAATCCTGGAAAATAGCAAATCAGGTACAGAATATCGACCTATTGCCATCCTTTCTTTTTTGGCAAAAGTTCTTGTGCGGTTAATTGCTAACCAAATTGTGAGTTTTATGGATGCACACAATATTTTATCTGAGAAACAGTCCGGTTTTCGGAAGAAAAGAAGTTGCACAACAGCTGTTTTAAAAATCACTGTAGATATAAGACTACAAATGGATAGATGCAATATTACTTTTTTGACGCTTTTAGATTTTAGTAAGACTTTGGACACGGTAAACCACGAAATTCTTTTAACTAAACTGAGTCGTCTTTACATGTTTTCAACCTCTGCAACAAGTTTTTTGAAATCCTACTTATCTCAACGATCACAACTAGTAGCTACACAATCATCTAAATCATCTATTCTGTCCGTAAAACGTGGTGTACCGCAGGTGTCCATTCTTGACCTCTCTTATTCAGTCTTTATGTTAATGATTTGCCAAATATTCTTACAAAATGTGACATGCACATGTATGCCGACGACGTCCAACTTTATGTAAGCTGTCCCGTTAGCCAAATTAATGAATGTGTTCGTGTCTGTAACAGTGAATTAGACATGGCTTGCAAATGGGCAGAGCGATATAGATTATCTTTAAACCCCCTCAAATCAAAATGCATAGTAATACATAACCGATCTTTTAACACAGATCATCTGAAAAAGCTTTCCGTAAATGGTCAACAATTAAACTATGTAGACAGTGCGAGCAACTTGGGGTTTACAATACATTCCACTCTATCCTGGAGTAATCACGTAAATTGTACGATTGGGAAAATTTATGGGATACTTAGACAACTTAACGACACAACAAATTTAAAAATGCTTATTGCGAAAACTAAGCTGACACCACTACTATTCTATGGAGTCGAAGTCTTTGGAAATTCTGATGCTACTAGCCAACACAAACTCCTTGTAGCCTTCAATAATGTTGCGAGATATATATTTAATCGCAGAGGCCCAGATCGAATCTCTGATGCAACTTTTAAAATTTTTGATAAGCCGCTAAAAGTCTGGATCAAGTAAAAAACACCAGTACTGTTGCACAAAGTAATAAAAACTTACGAGCCAAAATATCTCTTTAGTAAACTAAAATTCAACGCTTCCAACAGAACAAACAATCTAATTTGTCAAAAAGTAAAACATGCCGATGCTGAGAAACACTTTTTTATCTGTGCTGTACGTTTTTGGAATAAACTACCAAATCCATTAAAAGCTATTAAGTCTGCCACGCAATTCAAAACGAAATTACACAAACATCTTCAAAGCAGTATATAATTTAAAACAAAACTTAGTCCTTAAAAATTTTAACGTTTCATATGTCAAATGTCATAGTTTTAATGTCTTGTATTAGAAATATATAGTTAAGAAAATGTTATTATGTTAATGAAGTAAATTAAATTGTGACTATCGCACTAATTTATAAGTATTCTTGTAGCGTTAGGAAGAGTGAAAACCAAAATAAATAAAATTACCATCCAGCATCGAGGAGGAAGAGGGCGCCTCGATTGGTAGGCGGTCGATTGGCACAGGCCGATAGTGTCGATCGATGGGCACAAGAAAATACTGCAAATTCCGGCAAATGGTGAACATCGCAACGAGCAGGTGGCAATATAGATAGCTGAGGGCAATCTATCACACATGTTTTGAGTGACCAGAGTGAGAAACGGCAATAAGTTAAAGAACACATTAACGAACATTGAGCTGGGGTATCGATATTCCAGTGGGAATATATGGAGGAGCGGCGCGGGAGAATTTAAAGGGAGCAGCGAGGGATTCAACGAGAGCAAGGAGGAGCAAGGAAGTTGGAAGATGTGAGTTTGGAGAGAGAGAATTTGCAGAAAGAGAAAGTGGAGATTGAGAGATTGGAGAATGAGAGTTTGGAGAGAGGGAGAGTGGAGACGTCGAGGGCAGTGCGAAGGTGCCGGGCTCAAAGGCAAATAACGAAACACATCGGACTCTGCCTTGAACTTTGGACCAAGAGAAGAAGTGTCACATCTCAGCTGCGGAACGGCGCTTCTGCGTGCCACATGCTACAGGAGAATTAAATTAAGTTAAAAGTCGTGGGCAGAGGACAAAAGGATCAAACAGGATTCACGGACTTTGTACCTGAAGTGGACAGCACCAGCTGGCTTTGCGCAAAAGGTGTGCCCTTGCCAACTGAGCAGGTCCCGGCGTGAGGAACGAGAGGTCGATCGGTTTGTGGTTTCAAGAGGCGTTGTTCTGGAGAGCCCAGCGGTTACCGGCGAAGTTTCTGGGAGTTCGCAACTGACCGAAACCCCGAGGGCCAGAGAACACACTACCAGCAGTCGATCGGTTGAGGCATTCAAGAGGCGTTGTCCTAGAGAGGCCCGGCGGCTTAGCAAGCCAGGTCCCTGAACCTCGAATCTCAAGAGCCTGAGATCACGACACATCCAGCCTCACAGAAAGCACGACCAGGTGCAGAGCAGTGGATAATGGCGGCAGTAAGCATCATCAGCAGCCACATCAAGACAGCTGCGGAGAACTCATCGAGTAACACAGAAACGCCGCGGACGACAAGCAATAGGATGAGGCAAGGGTGGAACGTTCGTCTGCCCTAAGCGTAAAGCGGAGTAAACTGCCAGGCAGCTTTCTGGCGTAATCCTTGACGGCGGTCGTTGTTTTGAAGGCGTTGCCCTGGAAAGAGAAGCACCTGTTCACCCTAATTTCGGCCCGCGCGGCCGATCTCTCTGCGAGTCCAAGGCGAGAGAAGCGACTTCGAGTCAACGCGTCGGCGAGCGAGCACAGGCGGGGGACAACAGGAGCATTTAGGAAGGTGTACGGAGTCAGCGGTCAACGAGTCCAAGAGCCACATCAGTACCCAATGCAGTCATCGCGTAGCGACACCGATGCCAACCGAGCCACCCATCCGCTTTAATAAGTCAACCCAAAATAAATCCACTGTAAACCTTTAAATTCTGTGCTATATCACTGATGTACGGAGAAGTCACGTGATATTAATTCGGTGGCACGAACGCACAATCTACTGATCTAACCGAAAGAATCTCGTAGAGAGCAAACTAATAAATCCAGGTCGTTACAGTACTAATTATAACTTAGCTTATCCGAGCATATCATTTGAAACCTCCATAGATTATACACCTTCTTAAAGCCATAAATGTATATGTTTGTTAAAAATGATCAACAATGCCACCTTAAAATAAGCATTTTAATTATATTGTTATGTATTGCGTTTATATCCAAAAGATAACTTCCCATAGTTAGCTATAAGAAAAAAAAATAAACATTATCTTTTACTCTGGGGTATAGCGTAACATTTTTTTGAAAACGTCAGACAATTGTGTCATATAGCTGTCACAGGAATATATATTTATACCCCTTACTCGTAGAATAAAAGAGTATACTAGATTCGTCGGAAAGTGTGTAACAGGTAGTAGTAAGCGTTTCCGATTCCATAGCCCAGTCGATCTAGCCATGTCCGTCTGTCTGTCCCTCCGGATGAACGCTGAGATCTCGGAAACCATAAAAATTATTTGGCATGCAGATTCCTGAGCTTCTTGCGCAGCACAAGGGTCCCAAGCACACTCTAACACCCACAAACCGCACGAGATACAGAAAGGGTCAGCTAAACGTGTGGCGGACGCCTTGTCAAGGCATCCTCTATAATTGGCTTCAGGAGGTTGCAGCTGGATCAAGGACATGTGCAAAAAGATAAGGACCCAGCCGCAGAACTACCCGGACTATGTGGACTATAAAGGAAGGCCCTCGCCTCTATATAGAAATAGAGCGGGTAGCGAATACGTCGCGTCATAAAATATGTGTGTCCCAATGTCGCTTCGGGAAAAAGTATTAAAGGAAAAGCACGACGCACCATCGGCGGGATACGTAGGAAGACGAAGGACAATTGTACGGTTGGCAGCCCGATGCTACTGACCAAGTATGCATAGAGACGCAAGAGCCCATGTAAGAAAAGGCGTGACATGCACAAAATTCAAACCAAATCAAATGCAGGCAGCTGGCATAATGCTAATCCAAGTTCCAGAGGAACCGTGGAACACGGTCTGCGCGGACTTCTTCGGACCCCTACCACGGTCTAACGGGCAACCAAATGCTGCTGGTCCTAATACACAGGTTCTCGAAGTGGGCGGAACTAGTGCCGCTGCGCAGTGCGACAGCCAAGTCTCTTAAAAAAGCTTTTACCCGAAGGTGGTTATAACGGACAACGGAGTACATTTGCGAGATGGATCTTCAAGAGTTTCTTAACCGAAATGGGTATCAGGCAGCAGTTCACCACACCCTACATGGCGCAGGAAAACCCAACAGAGCGAGCAAACAGGACGGTGAAGAGCATGATAGCAGTGAACACGAGCATATCGGAGTCCACTGGTTAGACATCAATCGTTTCTTACCTAAGGCAGGGAGCCACGACTACCGAGGGCCGTGTACGGTAAGGAAACCTTAGGCACCGAACCAGTCACGGTGGCACCGGATGAAAACGCCAACAAACTCATGGAGATCTTTGAGATCGTACGGCGGAACCTTGAAAGGGCATCCCAGGCCCAAGCCAGAAACTGTATTCTGAGGAGGAGGCAATGGACGCCAGCGCTGGGCGACGTAGTGTGCGCCAAGGAACACCACCTATACAAAACCGGGCCCGAGTTATCAAGGATACCCCGCAAGGATATCACACAAGGCAACTTTAAGGATACACTCGAAAATACCCCAAGGATGTCCTCCAGGGATACTGACCAAGTATACCCCACGACGGTTAAAATTAGAGTTCACAAGCAAGTTCCCTAACACAACATATTTAGGAACTCGGAGGTGCAAAAAACTGCAGAGCTGTGCCGTAAAAGAGCAAGCAAGGAAGGACATAACGGCAACAAGAAAAGAGGACGGCGCACAACCGACGTTTTATTTAAGCGGAGCCCGACGACAACATGAGCGCAAGACTTACCAGGCCGGAGGCACGCAAACCGGGGCAAGGATGGTCGGCGACCCGGCCTACCTGAACTCCGACGAGGACTCCGCGCTGGAGACGCTGGAGGACCCCAGCGTTGACCGGAAGGAGTGGCGGCTCCGGAAGGCTGCGAGTCCCACCGGCGACCGCACACCACCCGGGTCGGCGGGGATCAGGAAGATCCCCGAGGGAGAGGGGACGGAGGAGGAGCAACGGCGGCAGGAGGAGGAAGCGGCGCGGTGGCAGGCTAAGGTGCGCAGGGCCCACGAGGAGGAGGGCGCACGCTGGCATGCCTAGCTGTGGAAGGACGAGGAGGAGGAGCGGCGACAGTGGTAAGACCCAGTGGAGGACGCATGGGAGATCCCGATGACCCCCCGGTACGCGCCCGAAAAACGCAGCTCGGTCCAAAATTTTTAAAACTAATCCTTCTTAAAATTCTTCCTGTTATAACACACATTTTAAACTGCTCCATCACCACCTCTACGTTTCCCAAATCCTGGAAAATAGCAAATCAGGTACAGAATATCGACCTATTGCCATCCTACCTTTTTTGGCAAAAGTTCTTGTGCGGTTAATTGCTAACCAAATTGTGAGTTTTATGGATGCACACAATATTTTATCTGAGAAACAGTCCGTTTTTCGGAAGAAAAGAAGTTGCACAACAGCTGTTTTAAAAATCACTGTAGATATAAGACTACAAATGGATAGATGCAATATTACTTTTTTGACGCTTTTAGATTTTAGTAAGACTTTGGACACGGTAAACCACGAAATTCTTTTAACTAAACTGAGTCGTCTTTACATGTTTTCAACCTCTGCAACAAGTTTTTTGAAATCCTACTTATCTCAACGATCACAACTAGTAGCTACACAATCATCTAAATCATCTATTCTGTCCGTAAAACGTGGTGTACCGCAGGTGTCCATTCTTGACCTCTCTTATTCAGTCTTTATGTTAATGATTTGCCAAATATTCTTACAAAATGTGACATGCACATGTATGCCGACGACGTCCAACTTTATGTAAGCTGTCCCGTTAGCCAAATTAATGAATGTGTTCGTGTCTGTAACAGTGAATTAGACATGGCTTGCAAATGGGCAGAGCGATATAGATTATCTTTAAACCCCCTCAAATCAAAATGCATAGTAATACATAACCGATCTTTTAACACAGATCATCTGAAAAAGCTTTCCGTAAATGGTCAACAATTAAACTATGTAGACAGTGCGAGCAACTTGGGGTTTACAATACATTCCAATCTATCCTGGAGTAATCACGTAAATTGTACGATTGGGAAAATTTATGGGATACTTAGACAACTTAACGACACAACAAATTTAAAAATGCTTATTGCGAAAACTAAGCTGACACCACTACTATTCTATGGAGTCGAAGTCTTTGGAAATTCTGATGCTACTAGCCAACACAAACTCCTTGTAGCCTTCAATAATGTTGCGAGATATATATTTAATCGCAGAGGCCCAGATCGAATCTCTGATGCAACTTTTAAAATTTTTGATAAGCCGCTAAAAGTCTGGATCAAGTAAAAAACACCAGTACTGTTGCACAAAGTAATAAAAACTTACGAGCCAAAATATCTCTTTAGTAAACTAAAATTCAACGCTTCCAACAGAACAAACAATCTAATTTGTCAAAAAGTAAAACATGCCGATGCTGAGAAACACTTTTTTATCTGTGCTGTACGTTTTTGGAATAAACTACCAAATCCATTAAAAGCTATTAAGTCTGCCACGCAATTCAAAACGAAATTACACAAACATCTTCAAAGCAGTATATAATTTAAAACAAAACTTAGTCCTTAAAAATTTTAACGTTTCATATGTCAAATGTCATAGTTTTAATGTCTTGTATTAGAAATATATAGTTAAGAAAATTTTATTATGTTAATGAAGTAAATTAAATTGTGACTATCGCACTAATTTATAAGTATTCTTGTAGCGTTAGGAAGAGTGAAAACCAAAATAAATAAAATTACCATCCAGCATCGAGGAGGAAGAGGGCGCCTCGATTGGTAGGCGGTCGATTGGCACTGGCCGATAGTGTCGATCGATGGGCACAAGAAAATACTGCAAATTCCGGCAAATGGTGAACATCGCAACGAGCAGGTGGCAATATAGATAGCTGAGGGCAATCTATCACACATGTTTTGAGTGACCAGAGTGAGAAACGGCAATAAGTTAAAGAACACATTAACGAACATTGAGCTGGGGTATCGATATTCCAGTGGCAATATATAGAGGAGCGGCGCGGGAGAATTTAAAGGGAGCAGCGAGGGATTCAACGAGAGCAAGGAGGAGCAAGGAAGTTGGAAGATGAGAGTTTGGAGAGAGAGAATTTGCAGAAAGAGAAAGTGGAGATTGAGAGATTGGAGAATGAGAGTTTGGAGAGAGGGAGAGTGGAGACGTCGAGGGCAGTGCGAAGGTGCCGGGCTCAAAGGCAAATAACGAAACACATCGGACTCTGCCTTGAACTTTGGACCAAGAGAAGAAGTGTCACATCTCAGCTGCGGAACGGCGCTTCTGCGTGCCACATGCTACAGGAGAATTAAATTAAGTTAAAAGTCGTGGGCAGAGGACAAAAGGATCAAACAGGATTCACGGACTTTGTACCTGAAGTGGACAGCACCAGCTGGCTTTGCGCAAAAGGTGTGCCCTTGCCAACTGAGCAGGTCCCGGCGTGAGGAACGAGAGGTCGATCGGTTTGTGGTTTCAAGAGGCGTTGTTCTGGAGAGCCCAGCGGTTACCGGCGAAGTTTCTGGGAGTTCGCAACTGACCGAAACCCCGAGGGCCAGAGAACACACTACCAGCAGTCGATCGGCTGAGGCATTCAAGAGGCGTTGTCCTAGAGAGGCCCGGCGGCTTAGCAAGCCAGGTCCCTGAACCTCGAATCTCAAGAGCCTGAGATCACGACACATCCAGCCTCACAGAAAGCACGACCAGGTGCAGAGCAGTGGATAATGGCGGCAGTAAGCATCATCAGCAGCCACATCAAGACAGCTGCGGAGAACTCATCGAGTAACACAGAAACGCCGCGGACGACAAGCAAGAGGATGAGGCAAGGGTGGAACGTTCGTCTGCCCTAGGCGTAAAGCGGAGTAAACTGCCAGGCAGCTTTCTGGCGTAATCCTTGACGGCGGTCGTTGTTTTGAAGGCGTTGCCCTGGAAAGAGAAGCACCTGTTCACCCTTATTTCGGCCCGCGCGGCCGATCTCTCTGCGAGTCCAAGGCGAGAGAAGCGACTTCGAGTCAACGCGTCGGCGAGCGAGCACAGGCGGGGGACAACAGGAGCATTTAGGAAGGTGTACGGAGTCAGCGGTCAACGAGTCCAAGAGCCACATCAGTACCCAATGCAGTCATCGCGTAGCGACACCGATGCCAACCGAGCCACCCATCCGCTTTAATAAGTCAACCCAAAATAAATCCACTGTAAACCTCTAAATTCTGTGCTATATCACTGATGTACGGAGAAGTCACGTGATATTAATTCGGTGGCACGAACGCACAATCTACTGATCTAACCGAAAGAATCTCGTAGAGAGCAAACTAATAAATCCAGGTCGTTACAGTACTAATTATAACTTAGCTTATCCGAGCATATCATTTGAAACCTCCATAGATTATACACCTTCTTAAAGCCATAAATGTATATGTTTGTTAAAAATGATCAACAATGCCACCTTAAAATAAGCATTTTAATTATATTGTTATGTATTGCGTTTATATCCAAAAGATAACTTCCCATAGTTAGCTATAAGAAAAATAAATAAACATTATCTTTTACTCTGGGGTATAGCGTAACATTTTTTTGAAAACGTCAGACAATTGTGTCATATAGCTGTCACAGGAATATATATTTATACCCCTTACTCGTAGAATAAAAGAGTATACTAGATTCGTCGGAAAGTGTGTAACAGGTAGTAGTAAGCGTTTCCGATTCCATAGCCCAGTCGATCTAGCCATGTCCGTCTGTCTGTCCCTCCGGATGAACGCTGAGATCTCGGAAACCATAAAAATTAGGCTGTTGCTATTTGGCATGCAGATTCCTGAGCTTCTTGCGCAGCACAAGGGTCCCAAGCACACTCTAACACCCACAAACCGCACAAAACTGTGGCTCCTACAGCTTTGATGCTAGAATACAAATTTTAAATGTATAGTTGTCATCAATACCTATCGATTGACCCAAAAAAAAGGTTGCCATGCTCACTTTACCGCCCACACAACCATATATTGAGATCGCGGGTAGGTGGCGCATTTCAATGTCGCTTTGCTGCTTGCATATCTCCATTTCCCTTTGGTCCCTTAATCTGAGTAACGGGTATCTGGTAGTCGTGGTACTCGACTATAGCGTTCTTCCTTGTTTTATACTAAGATTCCGAATATACTGTTTCTAAACGCACATTGTATGATTTTAATTGCATGATAGCATTTAAGCTGCAACGGTATATCATCATTGGATTGCCGAAGCTAGCTTCTCTTTTGTTTTATTAAATGCCCAGAAAGACATTCCTTATTTACACGCTACACAAGAATGGTTATAGTTTTTGTGTTTGATAAACCCTGAAATTCACATCTTGCTTATACAGCGTGTCTCGCCTCATATGCCACGGAGACCGTGATGAAAATTTGCCATGGAAGACGGCGATGCAACCTGGCGGCAGACGCGAACACATTTGGAAGCCCTTGCCAACCCAACTCTCGAATGTACTTAAAGGTTGTTTATACATGCGGTAAGTGAGAAACAAAGGTCAAGCTTCATCTCTACATACTAAATTAAACTTGGGCAGTCAGATGCCGATTAATATTCAATTTATTTCCGTAATTTCAATTGCGGTTCCTCTCTTTGTTGCTCCTGTACAGTGCCAAAACAAGTTCTTAAAGATAGCAAGGAGTCGGAAGTAGAGCCTGACGAAGCTGAGGACTTAGACGGCGATATGAATGATCTATACGACGATGAGCTGATCTACAAGGAGTCAGAAGCTATTCCTAAGCTATACAGCAATACAACAACGGCAAGACGCGGTAATGGCACCAGCTCAGCCGGGTCGGGGTCCAGTGCTAACGTGTCGAGCAACCAGACCATAATGAACAGATCCCAGGTTATAGATGGCGATAAAAGTGGCGTGAATCCTGTGATGACACACAGTGCTGACCAGAGTCTGGAAGGTATGCCATTTAAAACAACAAAAAGTTCGTAGACAGACTGTAGACCTATTTAACGATAAAACAAAAGAGAACGTTATACTCGAGTGCCTCGACTGTCAAATACCCGTTTATCAGCTAGACAGCTTTAAATTAAATTAGTCTAATATACTTGAAACTTTTAAACTCTTCAAAGCGAAAGATTTCGGTTTCCACAACTGGCACCCCCTAGCGGGTATAACTTTAGATGCTTATACGTTTTAATGAGTGGCCCGACTTCAAAAATTTTTGGATCCGTATTTTGGATGGATATATTACAAATTATTATTTTATTTTTATTGAAATTTTAAACTTACCAACGGGTATCCGGTGGTCGTGGCACTTGACTATAGCGTTTCGTCTTGTTTTTTGGTCATTGTTTCCGCGGGAACTATAATCACAAATAAGGCAAAAGAGTACTTGTCCCTAGGGAACAATGCCTCTTATTTTCATATATTGTTTCTTATATATTTCCACGCCCAATATCGATCCACTTTTATTCGATGTTTTATTCTAACAGAGGACCAGGAACGTTTATATTTGTATCTTATTGTCTTGGGCTCACTGGGAGTGCTTTTCTCTATAATCATTTTCGCAACTAAGCTAGTGCTTCAAAAGCGCGATCTTACTACTGATGCGCACTTAAGCTCCTTGGCCAAAGGAAGGGATAGAGCAATTGAGGAGACAATTATCCAGAGCGGTTTAAACGATACAATCTCAGAAATAGACGCCGACATTGACATTAAAACTCCACTGCCCTTACCCAGTGTGTTTAAAAATGAGGTAGGTACTATTGAATAAGAGCCTTCACCGTCCACCCACTTACCTACCCCCACTTAGAACTACCTGACGTACGCTCCAGCTAGTAGCCTTTACGCTGGTTTGTCCCCCAACCAGTTACCTCCGGTGAGTTGCCCAGGACCTGGCGCCGAGCTTATGCCAAATTCAGTTTTAATGGCGGGTCGTCAGTCACCTGACCTCATCGGTGTAGCGCAGGGACCTTTTGTCACCACGAGTGTTGGCAGTGCAGGCGGTCAGGGTCCAGTAGCGGGCATTCTGACCTCAGCTATTGTGATTGGAACTAGCGCCCCCAGTAACAGTCCAATAAGTAAGTAATCTCACCGGTGTACTTCGATTGTTATTTCAATGTCGTTTTCTCTTGAAAGGTCCAATGGTACCCATTACCTCGCTGGACCCGTATACGAGTGCGCCTTCAATCAGTGGTGGGTATATCATTAACCCCGACAGCATAAGTGTGCATCAACGGCAGAAGAGCACCCCAACACCGGCGTCCTTGTTGACTAGAAGCTCGCCAGCGCACCAACCGCAACCGCCGCTAGTGAATGTCAGTTCACAAAATAATGTGTCCATACCTGGTCAGGGCACATCGACATTGCGACGGGCAAAGCCAAGTATTTTGCAGCCGCATCTTTCATATGACGGCACCGCCCCACGCACTCTCTCAACCGGCGTGGCCGTTGGCTCACAGTTCTACTACGGATGACAAAGTACATTGGACTGCGATCCCCATGTGTACACCACAGCTTTGGGTGTGGAAATACGCGTGGCTCCCTCAATTGTGGCAGATCGTTCAAGCGCAATTGAAAACTTTGCCGCATCTTAGCCATTGACTTCGGCAATGCCAAACTCCTCAAGATTATTGGAAAATTTCAAATGAGGCGTAAGGGACAATTCGAAGAAAATTTCTGCTGGCGTTTTCAGCTATAAGCTAATCCTAGATCCAAAGTGAAGATGGCTGTTATCTAATTACTGCCCCTAGATTGGTACAGATGCAGTTTTAAACATGGAAAAACACCGGAAAATGAAGAAAGCTAATAAGTTAATTCAATTTCCACATTCTCTAAAAAACTTTTAAGACAATGTCGATGGCTCTAAAAACGGAATATATTTTGACAAAATGTTCAAGTTGTTTTCGAAAAGTATTACTTATACTCGCGATAGAAAGAATCAATTAACCGGAAAAGGTTTGCACTGATTAAGCAAAAGCGATTTGTGGGCACGTAGTCACAATTGCTCAGTCCAATTTATACAAGGCACTACTGGCCTCATCCCGAGCACGGCTTGGCAAAAAGCAAATGCATTGTGCACACGATCCAAATTTTGGGGCACTTAACAAAATTCATAACAAAGCGTGTTGTTAAATTAAGATTTTCTATGATCTTTGATTTTATATCATTTTCACATAAATCTATAAAATTTGTTATTTAGCTATGCTTGGTCGGAGGTTTTCTTCAAACTGTCAAGTGCCTTCCTAATTAGTACTTAAGAGTGTAGTTTTCGTTTACTTAAAATTGAAAGTCATCGGAGGGGACGGTGTAGAAGTTAGATAAAAGAAGGCAACCCAATAGATATAAAATTAGTGTATTAAAAATTGTAAATAAGTAGCTTTGTGGATATAATATTCGATTGTTGGAATTTTGATAAAATAACTTCCTGGCATTAGAAAGGGTAAGGTGCAGAGTAGGGAAAGATGACGAACTGGCCAAATCTCACATGTGACGTTACGTAAATATTACATACAATTGTAGTCGATTTCTCGTATCGTTCTGACTATGTAATTACACTAATATTATTAAGTTCGTGAGATGTTTTTAACCATAGAGGATGAGCAAAAATTAAAAAACCAATTTATAAGTGTTTCAGCATTGCCAGAGTAAAGAGATTTGGAAAACCAAGTGAAACAAATACACTGGTCGGCATTTTTTTTATTTTGACGAAACAAAAGTTAAATACATACAAACATACAAAAATTTGTATACTTCTATTTTTTATGATTTTTATACCCGTTACTCGTAGAGTAAAAGGGTATACTAGATTCGTCGGAAAGTATGTAAGAGGCAGAAGGAAGCGTTTCCGACCCCATAAAGTATATATATTCTTGATCAAGATCACTAGCCGAGTCGATCTAGCCATGTCCATCTGTCCGTCTGTCTGTCCGGATGAACGCTGAGATCTCGGAAACTATGGGAGCTAGGCTATTGAGAATTGGCGTGCAGATTCCTGAGCTTCTTACGCAGCGCAAGTTTGTTTCAGTAGAGTGCCACGCCCACTCTAACGCCCACAAACCGCCCAAAACTGTGGCTCCTACAGTTTTGATGCTAGAGTAAAAATTTTAACTGAAATGTAATGTTCTTATCAATACCTATCGATTGACCCACCCCACCCTAACGCCCATAAACCGCCCACAAACTTCAAAAAATCGTAAATATGAACGTGGATATCTCGGAAACTATCAAAGATAGAGAATCGGGATTTCAGATTTATATTCCGTAGCTTTATACGCAGCGCAAGTTTGTTACGCGAATATGCCACGCCCACTCTAACGCCCACAAACCGCGAAAACCTGTGACGCCCACAATTTTTATGCTAGATAAATTTTAACTGAAATGTATTGGTCTCGTCAATACCTATCGATTGGTCCAAAAAAAAATTTGCCACGCCCACTCTAACGCCCATAACGCTTAAATCTGTATACCGCCCATAGGTGGTGCATTTTAATCTCGCTTTGCTACTTGCATATCTCTTTTTAGCTGAGTAACGGGTATCTGATAGTCGAGGTACTCGACTTTAGCGTTCTTCCTTGTTTGATATGATGATCTCAGAAAAATGTAGTATGAAAAAGAGAAAAATTTGAACCAAATGCAAACATTTACACATTTTTAAAAAATCAGAAAAAAAATTTAGAAAATAAATTTTAAAAAAAAATTTGGCAGTTACTATTTATTTTGTTTATAAAACCTTTTTGCATCAAACATTTTTGTTTTTAAATCGTGGAAATAAGTTTAAAAAGTAGATTTTAAATTTGCTAAATGGGTTAAGAAGAGGCTTGTACCTGGTAGGGTATCATGACACACATTTTGTAAAGTAAATAGATTTAATTCTTCCCGTATGTGTTGACATTATACCGCTAATTTTATCTTTTCTAAAGCCAATAATTAGAAAAAAATACTTTTTGTTAATTTTTGTGATTAAAAAATCAAACAACTGAGTTTGTTTAATTGAAACCCAGAACTAAAATAGACATTTTTTAAGAGTACATCTAAATTTGTAATTCATTTCAACTTTTTTTGAAATAAATAAAAATAGTTTTCACATATGCTAGAGTACTTTTGTCTATTTATGAGTTCGATATCTTACACCTACATCTTTAAAAAGTTAAAAAAAAAGGATTCATCAAATCTTGAATTTTACCATCGAACTTCAACAGGAATTTTCTCAATAGATGACAGCAACTTTCTGCTTTTAAACTTTAAAAAAATATTTATTTTTGAAAAAGTGGCAATTAAAAAAAAGAATCGTTCGTCACCATACTCTACACACCCCTACAAAAAATTCTGGATGTTTAAAGTTCTTAAATACCGTAATTATTAAAGTGTTTGTACATAAAATTATTATTGTAGGTCGGATTTAAGATGTGAGATAATTCACAAATCATAACTGGTACTCGAAAAAAAAAATGTTAAATCAAATGGAAAATATACATAAAATCATACCAATCTTATAAAGGCACATTAACACAACTAATTAAACTCCCTTACAGCTATGCCAAATCTGTAATCATGGAACATTGTTACTTTTAAAACAAAAATGCATTTTGCTGGAAAGTCAAAAAGGATTGTATTAAATAACTACATTGAGGGTGAATTGTGAAAAAGCTTTTTTGTTGGCCATTTTCCTCATATGTATATGTATTGTAAATTTATACGATTCATTTAAAAGAAATCAATATACTATATATAGAAATAAAATTTAAATAAATTGTAAATTCACATGCTGATATCTAAATATATTCCTTCTATTTATATTTATTCATTGGTAAGTACAAAACTTCGAATATCTCTGAAATTTGCTAGCAACAATAAGAAGTGTTCCACTCAATGTCAAATTACAAAGTAAATCCTCTGTTTAAACATCTCTAATTCCGGATTTAGTAATCTAATTGACTTCGTTTCTTTTTATTCCCTTGAAGAGGGTATTATTACCAAAGATATGATTTTTTATACCCTTGCAAAGGGTATTCTGATTTCAGTCAGAAGTTTGCAACGCAGTGAAGAAGACGTTTCTGTCCCCATAAAGTATTCTTAACAAGGAATTCTGCACACCAAATCTCAATAGCCTAGCTCTTATAGTTTCCGAGATCTCAGCGTTCATCCGGACGGACAGACAGACGGACAGACGGACATGGCTAGATCGACTCGGCTGGTGTATATATATATATATACTTTATAGTGTCGTAAACGCTTCCTTCTGCCTCTTACATACTTTCCGACAGTATAAAAATACAAAAACTGATATTCCCAATAATATAAGATAATTCCCTAAACTGTTGAATCGCTGAATCGTTGAATTTTGGTCAGCTGTTAATCAGCTGTTCCACACAAAGTCAACTTTCAGAAGTTTAAGCAATTCAACAGCCTCGGGGCTGTCGCTGTTCTCGACTAAAAGTAAGACGGTAACTCTGGTCAATTGTAAACATGGAGAAATTGCAATCGTATAAAATATGCAAATAAAGGGTATCTGATAGGACGCTGCCTGTTAGGAGTTCTAATAGTTTAGTTTTTGGCATATTCTCGGCATTTTCCGTAATTTTAAACATAATCTTTGGTAAACATATCCTGGCTATTTGACAATCTGACAAACAGCTGGCATCTTAAAATAGAAAATTCAACAGGGAACTTTTAGGGTCATTCCCTTAATTGCTGTTTAGGGAATACCCTGTACATGTTAAAAAACACCGAAGCTATAATTTTCAGATCGATCATATGGCAGCTATATGATATAGTCGTTCACTTTTTGTTAAATTAAATACGAAATTCAAAACAAATTCAAAAATGTTATTTCTAAACTTATGAGGTTATATGTTAAAAAACACCACTGTACTGAAACAAACTTGCGCTGCGTAAGAAGCTCAGGAATCTGCACGCCAAATCTCAATAGCCTAGCTCCCATAGTTTCCGAGATCTCAGCGTTCATCCGGACAGACAGACGGACAGACGGACATGGCTAGATCGACTCGGCTAGTGATCCTGATCAAGAATATATATACTTTATGGTGTCGGAAACGCTTCCTTCTGCCTGTTACATACTTTCCGACGAATCTAGTATACCCTTTTACTCTACGAGTAACGGGTATAATTATAGCTTCGGTGTTTTTTGACATATTATCTTATACTATTGGGAATATAATTTTTTGTATTTTTAAGAATTTCGAATTACATTTTATAATTATAACTGCTAGTTTATACAAATTTCGGCTTGCCGAATTTAGCTTCCTTTCTTGTTTTTGTTTAATTTAAAACCACTTCTACGATTTTTTATAACAATTCCTCTGACTTCTTCTACGAACTACTTTTGCAAGAAATAAATGTATATCTTATTAGACTTTTGGAGTATGTGTCTGAAAGTCAAAAAGTAAAGGTATTGATCAATACCTATCTAAATGTTAATCATTTGAAAACATTTTGGCCAGCGCTTGGGAACTCAAACAATCCAATCACAGGATGATTGGGGTCTTCTCGTCTCCGCTACCCATTTCATTAATGAGTCGGTGCATCAATATGTCCTCCTCGCAAGAACCATATACTCCGCGTCGTTA
Organism: Drosophila suzukii; assembly: GCF_043229965.1. NCBI lineage: Eukaryota > Metazoa > Arthropoda > Insecta > Diptera > Drosophilidae > Drosophila > Drosophila suzukii. The sequence continues at coordinate 51,629,020 of NC_092082.1, read as the reverse complement.
CTGCTATGGGCGACACTTCGCTGCTTTTCAGAAAGTCAATAAATTTGATCCAATTCAATTTTCGAAATATTGGAAAATCGCCGTAAAAAAACTATCCAATAAACTGTTACAAAAATTTTAAATTCAAGAAAAATTCGCACAAAAATCAATCGCAATCATAATAAAACAATTTTTGGATGCATTGTTTTAATTTTTAGGGTGATTTTGATCAGAACTTGCTTCGTCTAACCTTTTCTTAATCGAATGGCATATCGCCCTAAATTTGATGCTTTTACTTTTCTAAACGCACGGGCGATCGTTCTAAAATTGTAACAAAAGTTCGAAAATGGGTATCCTAGCGGTACTTTGCATCGTATTTTGCACTTTTATCTGAACGGCTTGGGTTTAAACCCTCAAGGAGCCCTCTTTTGCGTAAGCTTTATAATCAAATTGACTTAGTTTGGAATTATTTAATAAATAAAATTTGTAAGTTTAAGCTTAAATTATTTTATTTTTAATGTTTGTGCCTTAAAGCCTGTTTTGTTTGTCTTTAGTTAAAGATTAAATGTTAACCCCGAGCTCTGTGGTGCAGTGGTAGTGATCTCGTCTTCAAACTGAGCGTTACTGTCTTCGAGTTATATATTATAAGGGCACCATCTCTTAAGGCCATTCGAATTTATGGTAGAGTCGTCAATGACATTTTAGTCAAAAACATAGAGAAGTATAAAGCATTATTAACTTGTTTTAGAACAGCGAATGTCAAACAGTTAACGCAAATATGCAATGGAAGTATACAAGTTGGTATTTGAATGCAAGTTATAAATCCTATTTACCGATAGGAGAATTTTTTTAAAAAACTTTGGCTTGCCTTTTTTAATCTTTATGTCTATACCTAAAATAATCCTAAAGACATGAACAGAAAATTGACGTCGGCTCATAAGATTTAACCAATTTACTTGCAATCCTTACATTGATTTAATATCTAATCGCGAGCTTACGTAAAGGAAGGCTAAATGAGATCTAACTCGATTCGATTACTACTTTCAGAACTTGAAAATCAAACTGCATATGCACTCCAAAACCGTAAGAATGATGCACAGTGTTATAAGCGATGATTTTTTAGATTTAAACAATCTGAAAAGAGTTCAGCCAGTTCCTAGAAAATATAATGTAAAGTATGCAACAGGAAGCGTTTCCGGCCCTATAGAGTGTATATATTCTTGATCAGCCATGTCCGTCTGTCCGTCCGTGTGAACGCTGAAATTTCGGAAATTATAGGAGCTATAATGTTGAGACTTGGCAAGCAGATTCTTGCAACTCTTTGCACAAGTTTCTTTCAGTAGGATGCCACGCCTGCTGCAATGTCCACAAACGCCCATAACTCTAAAACCTAGATCCCAAGTCTTGAATATTTTGTAAAAATTAAAATAAGATTTTTTTCTTATTTTAATACCCATCTATCAGCCAAAAATTATTCAAATCAGACCATTCATTAAAACTTTATAGCACAACACATGCAGAAGATCGATTTTCTGTAAGGATGTCTCCATCCCTCTCACACTCTCTTTAGCTGGGGCCAACGACTGTAGCGTTTTCACTTCTTTTTATAAAAATGTTCTTAGTCTCTGATTATACCCGTTACTCGTAGAGTAAAAGGGGTATACTAGATTCGTCGGAAAGTATGTAAGAGGCAGAAGAAAGTGTTTCCGACCCCATAAAGTATATATATTCTTGATCAGGATCACTAGCCGAGTCGATCTAGCCATGTCCGTCTCTCCGTCTGTCTGTCCGGATGAACGCTGAGATCTCGGAAACTATAAGAGCTAGGCTATTCAGATTTGGCAGTAGAGTGCCACGCCCACTCTAACGCCCACAAACCGCCCAAAACTGTGGCTCCTACAGTTTTGATGCTAGAAAAAAAATTTTAGCTGAAATGTATTGTTCTCATCAATACCTATCGATTGACCTAAAAAAATTTGCAACGCCCACTTTAACGCCCACAAGCCGCCCAAACCTGTGACGCCCACAATTTTCATGCTAAATAAAAAATTTTAACTGAAATGTATTGGTCTCGTCAATACCTATCGATTGATCCAAAAAAAAATTTGCCCTGCCCACTCTAACGCCCATAAAGCTTAAATCTGTCTACCGCCGGTAGGTGGCGCATTTGAATCTCGTTTTGCTGCTTGCATATCTCCATTTAGCTGATTAACGGGTATCTGATAGTCGAGGTACTCGACTATAGCGTTCTTCCTTGTTTTTAAGCTCCCTTTTTAGGGCAAATCGCCTTAAAAAACAGAAAATTCGCCATTGGTTAAAAAAAAATAGTCCTTGCATTTAGGGAGATTGATTTCTGTAAGGAGAGAAATCGGTCCGAGTTGGTCTTAAAGTTTTCATTAACCATACCAGAAGAAGAGCCGGACGTCGGCGAGTCGTCGGGTGTACGACACGCACCTGGACATCAGCTGGTGGCCAGGAAGACGGGAAGTTACTTGGGCGGGAACTTTTTTTTCAAAACGGTTTGGTGGCCTTTTGCTGCTTCTGTTTCACTCTTTGTTTGTCTAGTTGTTGCTAAATTTGTTCACTCGAGATTTTACTTCGCAAATGGTGGAAAGCGCTTGAGCGACCAGCCGATCGTAGTGTGTGAAAGGGGCAGCGGGTGGTATAACAAAGAGCTTCGGATAGGGTGCAGTTCGTGCCGTAGCACGTAGCGAACTATTGGGCGGTACCTTCAAAAATTTTTTCTGTAAACTTTATTTACAATTTTATTTAAAAAATTTATTTTTTCAAAATTTTAGCTTCAAATTTATGAATAATTTTGAAGTCCGATTGAAAGCAGCAGCCTACTGCGGGAAAAGGGCCACACAGTTGACCCCCTGGGTCCACGGTTTTGCATTGCAGTTGCTGGTTAATGAGGTGCACTGTGTTGGTCAATATCCAAGTCAGTTAGTACGTCTATAATGGCTTCTGGCAGGATATTGTTGAGAGCTCGCTCTATATCTAAGAAGGCTACTAGAAAAAACTTGTTATGGAACGACTTTTCTTTGTCCGTGACGAAATTATGTTACGGTAGGTTTGCCCTTTCTGTAGGCGCGTTTTCCGTCGGAGAATGAACACCACCGTGCCGAGTAGGCCCATTTCCGGGATAAAATCGGTATCGAATACCACTTTGAAGATCTGGCGGAGCCAGCTTATCGATAACTTTTCTGCGACCAGGGGCTTAAAAGGTTTGAAACTGTTGATAGCCCATTTGCGGTTTCTGCTGCTAAGGAGATAGTCGAGGTTTGATGTACCCGACTCACTCGGTTTCTCTGTGTCCACTGTTCCACTGAGACTGCCTGGAAATTGGACGTCAATAAGGACTTCTGGCGACTCCTGGCTAGAGGTAGACCATGATTTGTCAGAGCGTTTGATATATTTCACATTAGGTTGAGTTATGGGTAGGATTTTCGTGAAACGCGATGCCTCTGATTTACCTTTTATGTCAGTGCAGTACTGCGCAAACGAGCGCCTTCTTGCCCTACATAACTCTTTGTTGTAAAATGCCGGAGTGGCTTTAAATTTTTGCCATGACTCCTCAATGTTATGAGACTTGGCTTGATTTAAATGCGTGCGGGTGCTTTTCCTGTGAGCTCTAAGTTCCGAGGACGAACAAGATGGCTTACTTTTCATGGTCCCTTGCGCTGATCAGACAAGTGCCTACAAGGTTGTTTAGGTTAGATTATGGTATTTCCTAGAGAAGATGCAAATTAAATTCGTCACTGGTAATATTTAAAAAAAAAAGTTTTATTATTTTATTAAACTTGGTGTTAAATCTTTTTTTCTTCTTCACTTTTACAAGACACTTATTTATTATTTTCGAACCGATCGCGGTCTTGGACAAAATAGGACTGAATCTTAATTCTAAAAAACTCTCCAATGAACCTCGGCCAGAAGCTTTCCTTTTCTTAAGCTTCCAGAACTTTAATTTTTGTTTAAAATAAAAACTTATGCTGAAACTGTCGCATCTCGTTGTGAAATGAAATTATGCTGACCGATGCAATTTGATTGAAAATCGGAACGCAATATGTTCTGAACTTAGAACGCAATACTGTGGGCTTTGAACGGAAAAGTTTGGGCTTCGAACGGAAGCTTGTGTTTACATTACGATTGGTTTATTTATCTTAGCAGGACGGTCAAGCGCGGCCCTCGAAGTAAATGGCAAAGGCAAAGGCAGAGTCTTTAAACAAAGGCAATGTCGCTGAAGGCAAGGGTAACATAGCTGAGATTGAATTCAAAAATTTGTTTATAAATTCCATAAGTGGAACCGTTTCACGGGTTGGATAACTCTCCCCCTTCTAAAATGGATCGTCCCGATTCATGTAATGGTCGTCATTCTGAACGGAATGCCCGCCTATCATTTTTCAGCCAGAAAAACCAAAAACAATAGTTTTCGCAAACCCCTATTAAAGTATACTTTACGGCAGCGAGGGGTAATCTTAGCTTAGCTTTTGCGTATCAGCTGCATTGTTCAGTGCCGCCAACTGGGTTCAAATTTCCATGACGTTCCAAGAAAGAAAGCTTGAGAGTCTGGAAATTCTCGGTATATAAACGCCCACGCGGATGCAATCAGTCTCTTTCACAACCCGCAAAAGTATTCTTCTCCGACCGTCGTCTAATTGATCTTAAAAAAAAAAAAAAACGCTACCAGGTTAAGTCGACGCGCCATTGATAAAGTATAGCACGCCAATTAAATTGCACAAAACCCAAACCATGATCGTTTTTGCATAAGTGAAAGAGAATTTCCTATCGGATGTGGCAGATTGCAGTCCGTTCGGGAATGGCATAATCTCATGTGCCCCAAACACGTGCTGGGTAGTGGAAACATTTCCGGAAGATCTCTTCCGCTGCTGCTTTATTTTCACTTCCTGGAAAAACCTCTTAGATCACAGGTATGGGCCACCTTTTTGGTATATCCGTATTCTAAACTAAATCAGCTTTCTTGGCAGTTCGAGGGCTGCCCGGGCTCAAGCTCCAATACGCCAGCGGCTTGCTAACACGAAAAGGCTAAAGCCAACCATCTCATGAGCCAGTATTAGTCGTCTGGCGTAGGGATTTTACGGGTCTGGGAGGTCTTATCCGTCCCCACCAAATACCGGCAGTCAAGGCAGTCCCATCTATTAACGCCCCGGAGGAATACCGTAGCAGATTCGAAGCAGAACAGCGAGTCGATTGACTACCCCCCTAGGAATCGCGACTGACCCCTGAAGAACAGAGACTCTTCTAACTCTACGTAGCATTCTAACAAAGAAAAATATTTTAAGAGTAGTGGTTGCGGAAATTAATAATTTGTGGAACCCGACCATCGCTGAACCAAAATCATCGTTTGCCCATATAATCTTTATTAGTGTAGATGCCAAAATAGAATTCACAGCTAACAACAACACCGTCTCATCACTATCACGCTGGAAGGCCTTTCAACGCTGGAAGTTTAACCATGTGAGTCATATTTATGCGCCCTTATGCGCTTATAAAGATTATTACCTAAAAAGTATTCTACCCCAAAGAAAGAAACAAACCCAAATGTATCATTAATCTCGTGCGAATTAAAAACGAGATTCGCTCGGTTCCACAATATTAATAACTCCGAACCCCCCCAAGAAAAATAATGACCCAAAACCGAATCGTAATGCTGTTTAGCCACCATATCACTCAAATTTTCGAACCTTGGTTTGTAAGCTCTTAATAATGAAGTTATAGGAATAAATACTTAGTTGTAAGTCCCAAGAATGTTGCCGATATCCAATTCCATAAATTTAATCCGGCGAACAATTACTTTGTACATACGTAAGAAATCTTGTTAAATTTTCTGGTGTCGGTAGACACTAATGAATCAGATTCAACTAACGATAATGAAATACTACCTATCTGAAAGAAAGAAAATGTTAAATCAACAAACGCCCCTTTGCAAATAAATATGTATAATACCTTGAAGAAAATCATGAACGGCTAAAGGTGTGTTGTTTCCTGAATTGACATGGCAACTTAAATTATGAATCGGAAGTATCTCTTGGGTATCTTCGTCAAATAGCCGAAAAGATTATGGTTGGGTGGGTAGAGAAAGCAAGTGTCGAATATCAGCTAAGACCTTGTGAAACGTTAGCCTGTCAGTAGTATATTTACATTTGGCTCTCTCTTTTCTTCTTTCTTCGTTTCTTTTCAATGTTAAGTTCTATAAAGTAGTTTCTGTAGGAATCCTAAAAATTAAAGTATGTATGGACAGTTAGAGACGGCACACAGACCCACCCCATCGCCGAAAGAGCTAAGGCACTAGAGGATTCCACCCGTCGTTCTCATAACTGGGTAGAAGGAAGAGATCGCTAATCACAACGTATCTTGTGTATCGCGTACTGGCAATACTTTTATTTGTCGCGAAATAGCAGCTCCCCATCCTGAGGCACCCATTACAATATTTACGATATGGAAATCATGTTGAATTATGTACTTAGAAGTTTGAATTTCAATAGAAGTTAAGCCTTTTGATTTGGTAACTTCCTGACTTATACCCTGTATGTTTATGATGTGATTATCTTGAATGTTTTAAAAATTATCAGAATTTTCCTTCAATAAGGATATTTCCGCACCTGTGTCTAGTAAGAGAACTAATTATTTTCCTGTTGCTACGTTTGTGAAAGTGACAAATGTATTTTGACTGAGATTTAAAGTGTGAATTTTGATGTTGTTTACTGTCGTGTATCTAAAGGTGTTTGGGAGTTTCCCGAATTTGTTTGTGCCACTCTAACATTGTTATTGTGGTTGTTGTTTCCCCCACGGCTGTTTCCGCCGCTGGTGTTTCCACCACGGTTGTTGTTTCTGTTATAATTGTTATTTTGGTTATTTCTGTTATAACCATTGTTTTGATTGTATCTGTTATTCTGATAATATCTGGTATTGTTATAATTACCTCGATTATTACCTCGTCCGCGATTTCCACCGCGCTGCGGGTAATTTTTGTAATATAAGACAGTGTTTGGCTGTCCGGTTGCTTCTGTGATACTTCTTACAAATTTGGATATGGCTTCATTCATTGTATTGCAGGTACCGGCTTGCATTATAGTTTTTACCTTATCTATTTGGCAATTTTTAGTCATTGCTTTCACTGCATGCCGAGTGGAATAAAGTCTGGCTAACTCTAGGGATAAGCCATCTGTTATAAATGCACCTTCTAAGGATTTCGTCATCTGCTCAACCTCTTGTGTGTACGGTTGGCAGTTTTATTGCGTTGTTGTAGGCTCATCAGTTTTGCTGACAACACTTCTACAGTTTCGCCTTTGACGTTGTTTTTTAATCTGGAAATGACTTCAGCTATTGTTGTTTCATCTCCGATTAGATTTCTGGCGACACCTTTTAGCTTTGTTTTTATAATTGAAACTGCTAATTGTTCGTGTTCGCCTTTTATGGATTCAACTATTTCTAATGCATCCATAAAACTTGTGAAGTTTTCAGAAGGAAGGGAAGGAGGCCCAGCAACTAAAATATATAGACCTTTGTGTACCCTTGCCTTTTGAATAATGCGACATATGTTCGTAAATGATAAAACAACCATTTAAAATAATAGGTTTCTGTTTTAAAATATTTGTATTTCTTAAAAAAAATGTATAGGTTTATTAATATTATTTAATAATATGTGAAGTTTTAAGAATATATTTTTATAAACCGATTTGCATAGTCGGATATGTCTATAAATACCCTGCTTTTATGTGCAAGATGCATAGACCAAACGGGACATGCCAAAAAAACAGAACAACAACGGATTAGCGGAACCGTTGTTGTTGTTGCTTGTTGTTTTTATGGAAGGCACGCGTCTTTTTTCGTCTTTTTCACTTGCGTTTACTTACGAGTATGTGAAGGAGTTAGAATTGCACGCAATTACGTAGTTAAATAAAATAAACCAGTGGTTTAAAAGTGATACCTATACGATTCCCAGGTAAGTCTGTCGCAGACCATTATTTATTTAATCAGTGAGAGTAAAAACAAGTTAATGGGTATTAAAAAAATGGAAAATACAAGATTCCCAAAAAAACACGCGGCGGAAAAAAAATAGCTGTGAAAAATTTTAATTTTTGACGTGAAAAACAACAAATGT